>NC_138200.1:3010963-4366166 GCF_964194105.1 Spermophilus citellus
CCACTGGGAGCTGAAGATATTGTAAGTGGAAAGCTTCTAGTCCACCCGACCTCCCGAACACCCTACTGCCTAACGTGGGCGCGGAACACTGCCTTGGCCTGCACCTGGGCAAAACCCAACGCAAAACCCACGTTACAACCAAGTGCCACTATCTCGTGGAACCACTGAGGGCTGTACTCAAAGTGAGAGGCAGTGCCTCTGTGAATAGGCATTCGCACCGTCACGAAGCACAAATGTAAAGTCCCCACCGTAAGTTGAGGACAATTTATAAATAATAGCCCTGAGGCTGTGGGGGGCACAAATAGATCAAGGGGCTTCAGGTGTGCAGTCACCCCCACGTCTCTCTGCCTGCCCCTGTTTCCTCTCCTCCTCCTCCTCCTCCTCCTCCCTCCCTCCCACTTCTCTTCCTTAGTAAAGTTCTTACTCAGTACCAAATAGCTTTCCGACTCTGTGTAAACCCATCAAGTCCCACACTTTCAATTCTGTGAATATTTCAATAAAATCAAAGCAGGGGCCAAGCATGGTGGCATGTGCCTTAATCCCAGTGACTTGGGAGGCTGAGAAAGGAGGATCACAAGTTCAAGGCCAGCCTCAGCAACTTAGTGTGACCCTGAGCAACTTAGCAAGACCCTGTCTATAAATAAAAACATCAAGAGGGCTGGGGACGTGGCTCAGTGGTTAAGCGCCCCCGGGTTCAATCCCTGATAACCTTCCCCCACAAAAAAAAAAAAGAAAAAAGAAAAAGAAAAGAAAAATGAACCAGGTACATTAAAATAGACTGAAAATATTAATCTAGAGCTTATATATCCTTTACCCATGTTTTCATATATATATGTCTCATATATATAGAAAATATATGTATGTTTTCAAACATTCTAATCACTCATCTATTACTTTTTTGGGGAGGGGTACCAGCAATTGAACTCAGGGCACTCGACCACTGATCCCCATCCCCACCCCTATTTTGTATTTTATTAGAGAGAGGGTCTCACTGAGTTGCTTAGTGCCTTGCTAAATTGCTGAGGCCGGCTTTGAACTTGTGATCCTCCTGCCTCCACTTCACTAGCCCCTAGGATTACAGGCATGCGCCGCTGCACCCAGCCTCACCTATTACTTTTAAAAAAATATTTTTAGTTGTAGATGGACACAATACCTTTATTTTATTGATTTATATGTGGTGCTGAGGATCCAACCCAGGTGCCGGCATCTGCTGGGCTCTACCGCTCAGCCCCAGCCCCAGCCCTCCAGTCTTGACTCTGTACACTAAGGACCGAGGATCCCCTGCCACGGTGCCTGGGCGTCAGGCTGTCTGTTGAGGCCCTGATGGGACAAGAGGCCGAGGAAGGGCGAGTTCATTCCCTGGTCTTGACCTGGGACGTCCATCTTCTCCTCAGGACAGCAGAGCCTCCTGGTTCTCCAGCCTTTGGACTGAACGGTACCACTGGCTTTCCTGGTCTCCAGCCCAAAGAGAGCATATGGTGGGACTTCCCAGCCTCACAACCGTGTGAGCCAGTTCTCATCAGCCTCTTCCCGTCTGTGGTCCATCGGCCTGTCATTTACCTACCTGCCCATCATCAGTCTGTCCATCATCTAGCTTCATCTACTGATCACATATCACCTCTCATCCACCTGCCTACTACCCCTGTCTACCTCCCACCCCGTCTACCTACCTACCCCTGTCTACCTATCCACCCCTGTCTACCTACCTACCCCTGTCTACCCACCCACCCCTGTCTACCTCCCACCCCTACCTACCCACCCACCCCTGTCTACCTCCCACCCCTGTCTACCTACCCACCCCTGTCTACCTACCTACCCCTGTCTACCTACCTACCCCGTCTACCTACCCACCCCGTCTACCTACCCACCCCTGTCTACCTACCCACCCCTGTCTACCTCCCACCCCTGTCTACCTACCCACCCCTGTCTACCTACCCACCCCTGTCTACCTCCCACCCCTGTCTACCTACCCACCCCGTCTACCTCCCACCCCTGTCTACCTACCTACCCCTGTCTACCTACCTACCCCTGTCTACCTACCTACCCCTGTCTCCCTACCCACCCCTGTCTACCTACCCACCCCTGTCTACCTACCCACCCCTGTCTACCCACCCACCCCTGTCTACCTCCCACCCCTGTCTACCTACCCACCCCGTCTACCTCCCACCCCTGTCTACCTACCTACCCCTGTCTACCTACCTACCCCTGTCTACCTACCTACCCCTGTCTACCTCCCACCCCTGTCTACCTACCCACCCCGTCTACCTCCCACCCCTGTCTACCTACCTACCCCTGTCTACCTACCTACCCCTGTCTACCTACCCACCCCTGTCTACCTACCTACCCCGTCTACCTACCCACCCCGTCTACCTACCCACCCCTGTCTACCTACCCACCCCTGTCTACCTACCCACCCCTGTCTACCTACCCACCCCGTCTACCTACCCACCCCTGTCTACCTACCCACCCCTGTCTACCTACCCACCCCTGTCTACCTACCTACCATGTCTACCTACCCACCCCTGTCTACCTACCTACCCCTGTCTACCTCCCACCCCTGTCTACCTACCCACCCCTGTCTACCTACCCACCCCTGTCTACCTGCCCACCCCTGTCTACCTGCCTACCCCTGTCTACCTACCCACCCCTGTCTACCTCCCCACCCCTGTCTACCTCCCCACCCCTGTCTACCTACCCACCCCGTCTACCTACCCACCCCTGTCTACCTACCCACCCCTGTCTACCTACCTACCATGTCTACCTACCCACCCCTGTCTACCTACCTACCCCTGTCTACCTCCCACCCCTGTCTACCTACCCACCCCTGTCTACCTACCCACCCCTGTCTACCTACCCACCCCTGTCTACCTGCCCACCCCTGTCTACCTGCCTACCCCTGTCTACCTGCCTACCCCTGTCTACCTACCCACCCCTGTCTACCTCCCCACCCCTGTCTACCTACCCACCCCGTCTACCTACCCACCCCTGTCTCCCTACCCACCCCTGTCTCCCTACCCACCCCTGTCTCCCTACCTACCCCTGTCTACCTATCCACCCCTGTCTACCCACCCACCCCTGTCTACCCACCCACCCCTGTCTACCTACCTACCCCGTCTACCTACCCACCCCTGTCTACCTACCCACCCCGTCTACCTACCCACCCCTGTCTCCCTACCCACCCTGTCTACCTACCTACCCCGTCTACCTACCCACCCCTGTCTCCCTACCTACCCCTGTCTACCTATCCACCCCTGTCTACCTACCCACCCCTGTCTACCTACCCACCCCTGTCTACCTACCTACCCCTGTCTACCTATCCACCCCTGTCTACCTACCCACCCCTGTCTACCTACCCACCCCTGTCTACCTACCTACCCCGTCTACCTACCCACCCCTGTCTACCTATCCACCCCTGTCTACCTACCCACCCCTGTCTACCTACCCACCCCTGTCTACCTACCTACCCCGTCTACCTACCCACCCCTGTCTACCTACCCACCCCGTCTACCTACCCACCCCTGTCTACCTATCCACCCCTGTCTACCTACCTACCCCTGTCTACCTCCCACCCCTGTCTACCTACCCACCCCTGTCTACCTACCTACCCCTGTCTACCCACCCACCCCTGTCTACCTCCCACCCCTACCTACCTACCCACCCCTGTCTACCTCCCACCCCTGTCTACCTACCCACCCCTGTCTACCCACCCACCCCTGTCTACCCACCCACCCCTGTCTACCTACCTACCCCTGTCTACCCACCCACCCCTGTCTACCCACCCACCCCTGTCTACCTCCCACCCCTGTCTACCTACCTACCCCTGTCTACCTACCTACCCCTGTCTACCTACCCACCCCTGTCTACCTACCCACCCCTGTCTACCTACCTACCCCTGTCTACCTATCCACCCCTGTCTACCTACCCACCCCTGTCTACCTACCCACCCCTGTCTACCTACCTACCATGTCTACCTACCCACCCCTGTCTACCTACCTACCCCTGTCTACCTCCCACCCCTGTCTACCTACCCACCCCTGTCTACCTACCCACCCCTGTCTACCTGCCCACCCCTGTCTACCTGCCTACCCCTGTCTACCTACCCACCCCTGTCTACCTCCCCACCCCTGTCTACCTCCCCACCCCTGTCTACCTACCCACCCCGTCTACCTACCCACCCCTGTCTACCTACCCACCCCTGTCTACCTACCTACCATGTCTACCTACCCACCCCTGTCTACCTACCTACCCCTGTCTACCTCCCACCCCTGTCTACCTACCCACCCCTGTCTACCTACCCACCCCTGTCTACCTACCCACCCCTGTCTACCTGCCCACCCCTGTCTACCTGCCTACCCCTGTCTACCTGCCTACCCCTGTCTACCTACCCACCCCTGTCTACCTCCCCACCCCTGTCTACCTACCCACCCCGTCTACCTACCCACCCCTGTCTCCCTACCCACCCCTGTCTCCCTACCCACCCCTGTCTCCCTACCTACCCCTGTCTACCTATCCACCCCTGTCTACCCACCCACCCCTGTCTACCCACCCACCCCTGTCTACCTACCTACCCCGTCTACCTACCCACCCCTGTCTACCTACCCACCCCGTCTACCTACCCACCCCTGTCTCCCTACCCACCCTGTCTACCTACCTACCCCGTCTACCTACCCACCCCTGTCTCCCTACCTACCCCTGTCTACCTATCCACCCCTGTCTACCTACCCACCCCTGTCTACCTACCCACCCCTGTCTACCTACCTACCCCTGTCTACCTATCCACCCCTGTCTACCTACCCACCCCTGTCTACCTACCCACCCCTGTCTACCTACCTACCCCGTCTACCTACCCACCCCTGTCTACCTATCCACCCCTGTCTACCTACCCACCCCTGTCTACCTACCCACCCCTGTCTACCTACCTACCCCGTCTACCTACCCACCCCTGTCTACCTACCCACCCCGTCTACCTACCCACCCCTGTCTACCTATCCACCCCTGTCTACCTACCTACCCCTGTCTACCTCCCACCCCTGTCTACCTACCCACCCCTGTCTACCTACCTACCCCTGTCTACCCACCCACCCCTGTCTACCTCCCACCCCTACCTACCTACCCACCCCTGTCTACCTCCCACCCCTGTCTACCTACCCACCCCTGTCTACCCACCCACCCCTGTCTACCCACCCACCCCTGTCTACCTACCTACCCCTGTCTACCCACCCACCCCTGTCTACCCACCCACCCCTGTCTACCTCCCACCCCTGTCTACCTACCTACCCCTGTCTACCTACCTACCCCTGTCTACCTACCCACCCCTGTCTACCTACCCACCCCTGTCTACCCACCCACCCCTGTCTACCCACCCACCCCTGTCTACCTCCCACCCCTGTCTACCTACCCACCCCTGTCTACCTCCCACCCCTGTCTACCTCCCACCCCTGTCTACCTACCCACCCCTGTCTACCTCCCACCCCTACCTACCCACCCACCCCTGTCTCCCTACCTACCCCTGTCTACCCACCCACCCCTGTCTACCTCCCACCCCTACCTACCCACCCACCCCTGTCTACCTACCTACCCCTGTCTACCTACCTACCCCTGTCTACCTACCCACCCCTGTCTACCCACCCACCCCTGTCTACCCACCCACCCCAATCTACCCACCCACCCCTGTCTACCTCCCACCCCTACCTACCTACCCACCCCTGTCTACCTCCCACCCCTGTCTACCTACCTACCCCTGTCTACCTACCTACCCCTGTCTACCTCCCACCCCTGTCTACCCACCCACCCCTGTCTACCTACCCACCCCTGTCTACCTACCTACCCCTGTCTACCTCCCACCCCTGTCTACCCACCCACCCCTGTCTACCTACCCACCCCAATCTACCTACCCACCCCTGTCTACCCACCCACCCCTGTCTACCCACCCACCCCTGTCTACCCACCCACCCCTGTCTACCTACCCACCCCAATCTACCTACCCACCCCTGTCTACCTCCCTACCATGTCTACCTACCCACCTGGCTTCTGTCTATTCTGCTGGTTCTGATTCTTTGGAGGACCCTGATGAATAGAGTGGGGTTCAACCTGAATCAGACCCCACATCCCTAAACACCTGAAATACGAAGACGAGGAGGGAACTCCAGAGAGGCGCTCACTAGGGCGCCTAATGGCGCGGGCGTGAAGGCCACAAAGACGTCAGAGAAAGGCCTGGCATCTCCCACAGACCCAAACCTCCCCCTGCCCGTGGCCCACAGGTCTACTGTTAGGCCTTCACTCGGAACCGTCACTCGGGCGCACGCTCCCCACGCCCAGGGCCCTGCGGAGTATTCAGGGCAGCTCCGTCCACTCCACTCAGGCTGGAAACCGCCAGTGTCCAGGGGTAGGAGGAGGGGGTGGGAAGCTGCGGCCTGTCCAGGCAGCAGTAAGAAGGGACAAACCAAATCACGCGGGAACCAGGGTCTAGGGTCATCCTCCTGAGTGAGAAAAGCCAGTCGCAAGAGTTCCACTGCCTGTGGCCATTTGGCGGCGGTCGCAGAAGAGGTGAAGCCACTCTGCTGTGGCGAAGCCATGGGAGCAGGAGTGGCCTCTGGGCAGGCAGGGCCCGGCTGCTGGGAAGGTGCTGAGGACACTTCTGGACCCGTCCAGGGCACGGGGCACGGGGTGCACATTCACGGGTCACACTAAGGATGAGCCACTTGAGTGCTGAGGGACCTGTGCGCCATGTGGCATCCTCAGCTGGGACCAGGGAAGCCAGTGGTGCCACCCAGTCCAAGTCCTAAGGCTGGAGAGCCAGGAGCTCTGCCGTCCCCCGGGAAGACAGACGTCCTGGGATGTGCCTGCTTTCCTTCTCCAGTGAGTCAAAGAAGAAAACCATGCGGGTCCCCGGAGGAGAGACAGGTGCTAAGGCAAGCAAAGAGGGACCCAGGGGGGACCCAGCGGGAGGCCACCAGGTGTTCACTGCAGCTGTCCATGGTTTTTATGCTTCAAATTTTTCATGATAAAAATGTTGAAAAAAATTAAAAAATAAAATGTTGAGGAGAAAAGGGCAGGATCTCATTTGAGTGATAAAATATTTTGGGATTATAACCCAGGTACAAAATAAATATTTATGAGTCCATCCTGATATTAACAAAGGAGTGGAGAAAGCAATAAGCCTGGGAGAAAAGGTAGGCCTCTCAGCAGAATAATGTCAAGTAGTCTAGGCGGACGTTCTGCCCCCGACAGGGGCAGCTCCCCACGACTCAAGGATGGGCAGGGCACAGCCTGATAAGGGAAGAGAGGGACCGACTGCAGAGTGGAAAGCCTAGCCAGGGGCTGTGGTGCACACCTGCAGTCCCCGTGACTCGGGAGGCTGAGGCAGGAGGATCTCAACTTCAAAGCCAGCCTTAGCAACTCAGAGGACCTGTCTCAAAATATAAAGAGGACTGGGGATGTGGCTCAGTAGTTGAGCACCCCTGGGTTCAACCCCCAGTACAAAAAAAAAAAAAGGTTGAAGTTGGGAAGCCTGACAATTCCTCAGCCAGGTGACCGAGGTCCAGGTCGTGTCATGACGTCACATTGACTAAGTGCAAACTTAAAATCATTCTAAAATTAAAATGTTACTTTAAAAATATGAATAAAAAAAGATCGGCAAGCTAGTTGAAATGCATTCTGCGGTCATGAATAACTAATTGGAACAAAACAAAATAAAATAAAAAAACGGCCAGGGCTCCCTAGTGGAGAGGGACTCAGCTCTGCCCGTCCCTGCCCTGCCACAGCCCGAGCAGCCCGAGCCCCTTTCCGCACGTGCTGCGGTGGGAGGGTCAGGAGATCCCCCAGATGTTCTTGCCATTTTTGGGTTTTCCCACTGTTGCAATTTCAAGTAGTCCAGCCTGACCCGCCATCAGTTTGTCTCTCTGTTGTACAGGTCAAAGCCACTGTCCCTACGTGGTGGAGGCCGGAGCCAGGACCCAGGGAGGGCACCGGGGCACAGGCCACCGTCCTCTCTCCTTGCTGTCTCCCTGTGCTGCTGCCTGGTTCCTGTGGGCATCGGGGCGGGGAGGTGCACCCACCCTGCTGCTTCCCCCTGGCTACTGCTCCCCCAGTTTGTGCCAGGTGGGCAGCTGGCCTCTCTTGGTCTCATAGTCCCCGTCCCCTTTGCTTGATCCTCCGAGAACCCTGCCTTCTGTAGTTGCTGCCAAACTTGTTGGTGTGATGCCCTTTGGCCACGCCCCCAGGAGTAGCCTGGGGTGGGACAAGCAGGTGTGCCTGGTGGCCGTGGGTGCACAGCTGGGGTAGCGGGGCGCTGCATTGGATTGGTCTCCGCCTCCCCATTCCTGTCCTGGGACCTCAGACCTGACTGTATCTGGTGGACCGAGTCTCCAAAGAGGTGATCCAGGTAAGACGGGGTCAGGGGGGTGGGTCCTAATCTAGCAGCTGGAGTCAGAAGAAGAGGCGGTGGCCAGTGTGGTGGTGCATGCCCAGCCACTCAGCAAGGCTGAGCAAGGATAGTGAGTTCAAAACCAGCCTCAGCAACTTGGTGAGAGCCTGTCTCAAAAAGCAAAAAGGGCTGGGGGTGTGGCTCAGCGGTAGAGCACTCCTGGGCTCAATCCTGGGTACCAGAAAAGAAGAAGGAGAAGGAGAAGGAGAGGAAGAGGCGGTAAGGACGCAGACACACAGAGGGACGGCATGTGAGGTCACAGGGAGAAGACGACGTTCACAGGCCCAGGGGAAAGGGTCAGAAGAAACCAGCCCCCAGCAAGGTAGAACATGCTCTGCCCTCCAGATCTGGGAGGAGCCGACTTCCCTTGTGGAAGGGGCCTGTGGCCTCTTCCTGGAGGCCCCGCAGCGGGAGTGAGAAAGAGCCTGTTCAGGGGGTTGGACACTTGGGTCATTTGAGTTGGGTCAAAGCTGGTTCTGGACGGGTGTCATCAGGAGGCAGTAGGAGGTACCGCCTGCAGGAGGGCAGAGAGGGTGGGCAGAAGCCTGTGCTGGGCAAATGTGCAGCGTCACCATCAGCCAGGCCTGGGGCATAGCTGGGCACACAGTGCCACTGTCCCAGGAGAGGTCCCAGGGGGTGTCCTCCTGGAGCCTGTCCTGTGTGGCCTGGTGGTGCACCGTTCTGGGCTCCTGCTCTCCTTACTGGGGAGAGGCCTTCTGCCAGGTACCACACACGTCCTCCCTGTTCACGTGGCCTTCCGACCACTCCTGGTGGCTGGAAGGCCTGCAGAGCTGAGGGGTGTCACTCCAGGCTGGGCCAAGCGACCCTCGTCAGACGCTCCCTCCATCGGCCATCTGCAGGACACTCCTGAATGGCCCTCCCTGCAGGGCGCCTGCAGCAGACCCCGGGTGAGGAGAGAGAAGCAGATTGTTACCCTCTGACCAGCGAGTCACCTCGCTTCCCGATGTCCCCTGGGAGATGGGCTCTCTCTCGCCCTCCAGACCCCTGGGCTCCTGTCTTCCAGGACCTTCCCCATCTCTTTCCCCTCAGGTGGCCCTCTGGGCTGTCTCCAGGCAGTTTCCGGTGTCACAGGCCACAGTGCCAGAGAGGGCAGCTCAGCCCACGCTCCGCTCCCCTCCCCTCCCCCGTGCCCCAAACCTCAGGGACACAGTCCTTGTGTCCTGCCGTGCTGAGCCACCAAGATGTTTTAAAGTACATCAGGAGATGTGGCCTTTGAAAAGGTTTGTTACTCCTGAGACAAGGGAAAGGCCACTCCACACAGGCCATGGGGAGGCCAGTGGGCAGAGCCCACCAGGGGAGTGGGCAGAGCCCACCAGGGGAGTGGGCAGGAAGGATTGTTGCTTTTTTCAGGAGGGGACCTGTGGGTCAGGCTTGGGATCAGCTAGTTAGAATAGTGTCAGTGGCTTGGCCACAGGCTGTCCAGGTCCACCCCTGTCCTGGGGTGGTAGGCACAGAGGCTCAGGGTGAGAGCCCAGCAGGAGGGCCTGGGGGCGGGCTCCGTCTGTGCTGATCTGTACAGAAGCCAGTCACAGGCCAGGGGTTTTCGTCTCTAGGTATGAGCTAGTCCCCGGAGGGGTCCCTCTGGGCTGAGAAAAGAGCAAAACACTAAAGAGACGCGCGCGTTGAGCCCCAAGCCCTTCTGCTGGCCCCGGTCAGGAGGGAGCTGCTCAGTGGGGAGGTGAGGACTTCAAGGCAGGAGCCTGCAGTTCATTTTCAGGAACAGAAGCTGGGGAGCGTGAGGCAACCAGGCCGAGCCGGGAAACTTGGCAGGAAACGCGTGTGCTCCGGCAGGTAAGACCAAAACGGAACTGTCACATTTACAGCACGACAGGCGTGTAGGGATTGCACCCACCAAGGAAGAGCCGGGAAGCCCTCCAGCCCTGCAGTGGCCTCTGGGCAGCGCCCTGGTGCACCTCACCTGGGCTGTGGGAAAAGGAGCATCCAGGCACCTTGAGCCTTGTTTTCTGTCCTTCTTCTTTCTTGTTCTCAATTCCTACTGGCTGAAGAGTGTGAGGAAATCCTTACTTTATTAAAAAAAAAAAAAAAAAAAAAACCAAAATCATGCTTAGAAATGTGGGCAGAAAGAGGCAGCAGACCAGAGCCCGTTCGTGCAGGCTGGATAGGAACCCCTGGGCCCCACAGTGATCCACCCTGCAGGGAAATGTTTGCGAGGAGGGCCCCGTGCCAGACACGCATCCCGGGTCCCATTCCAGACCTGGCTTCCGCTTGGATACCTGCCTCCACAAATGTTGGTAGTAGTCCTCCCTCCTCGGAGGTCAGAATTGGTAGATGAGTACCTGGGAAGGGGCCAGGTGGTTAGAGGTGGTCAGAACCGGAACACTAACACTATTAATCATTTTAAAGAGATAATTCAATGACAGCATCGTCCCGACCTAGTGCCACCCCCACCTCTCCCTCTACCAGAGCCATCTCTGTGCCCTAGAGCAGCTGCCCCGGCTGCTGTCCCTATGGGCAGCGCCGATCTGCTTCCTGCACCTGTGGATTGGCTCCCTCTGGGTATTTCCTTTTGGGGATCACGGAGTCCCTGGCCCCTTGTGTGTCTCCTTCAGTGCAGCAGAGGCTCCTCCACAGTGGGGGCGTCCGCTCCGTCCCAGCTGGGTGGTGATCCCGAACGCGGAGGACCTGCTCCATCTCTTCCATCTTCTTACTACCAGCCACCCTGCTGCTGCCCCAAATCGCTACACCCGCCGCTGTTCCCGAGAAGGGGCAGACGGGACACTGGAGTGGGCGGGACAGGGGCGGAGTGGAGTGTCCCCCCAGCGAGGCCATGGCGTCCTGCACAGCCCCTGGTCAGGCTTCAGCTTCCTTAGCAGTAAAGGAGTCTGCGATTCACTTTGTAAAGTTGTTTCTAAATTTAAATAATTGACATCGAGGTGAACTATTTGTAACATAGAACTTGCTGCTGTGACCATCTCCAAGTGTCCAGTGCGTGGGCATTGTGTCCACTCACACTATTGGCCACCGTGGCCCCGCCATCTCCAGGGCCTTTTTCATGTTCTGAACTTAATCTCCCGTCCAACAGCCACCCCCTTCCCAGCCCTCTCCAGCTGTGGGCACCTGTGGTCGACTCTCCCTCCATGAATCTGACTCCTAGGTCACATTTTATCTGCTACCCTTCACCTCCCTCTCCTGGGCTCCTCACAGTGGGAGGATGAGGATTGGATACTATGTAGAGAGAGGCTGCTTTGCCCCTAGGCACCTTGCATACATCTTGTCCAGAAAGGATCAGCACCAAGTCTGACACTGTTACCAGCTCAGGCAAAAAATCAGAGGTCCAGCGCCAGGGAGGAGCCCAGCAGCTGGGGGTTGAATTCAAGGACACTCAACCACTGAGCCACATCTCCATCCCTTTTTTGTATTTTACTTAGAGACTAGGGTCTCACTGATTGCTTAGTGCCTCACTTTTGCTGAGGCTGGCTTTGAACTCTCAATCCTCCTGCCTCAGCCTCCCGAGCCACTGGGATTCCAGGCACGCTCCACTGCACCCAGCTGTCTGCTGATCTCAACACAAAGAGAAAGCGGAAGCCCTAAGCACAAGTTACTGGAGTGCGGGGGGAAGCGGGCTGCTGTCTGCACCACAGAGACCCCAGGGGGACTGAGGACAGGTGGTGGAGGGGGACACGCACAGCACATGTCAGGGCTGGAACCCGGTGGTGTGCACTGGTAGGTCTTTCAGCTCTTCTTTGTGTTTTAAGAGCCTAAGGAAATGCCAGAAGGAGCCTGAGCCCACAACCACCTTCTCACCCAAAAGTTCTTCATCTCTCAGTTAAAAAAAAAAAATCTCTGAGCACCTGGCGGGAGGTGAGTGGGAAGGCAGTTAATCTAAGGCCTCACCGTGGCTGCTGGGCACAGGGGCCCCTGCACAGGGAAACCCTTTTCCTATGTGGAAAGAAGTTCGGTCCCAGGAATCTGATTTGGCCTCCTTGCCCCACCCTTTGCCGTAGAGTGGGCCAGGTCCTGGGTGATGCTGGTCATCTGGCCCCCGCAGGGGCTTCTCTGGGGGACGTTAAGGCAGAGACGCAGGGGTGGTGCTGTGGCCAGCCGCCTCTGTGGCCCATGGCCCCACGGGCCTGAACCTGGCTCCTGACCTGCGTCCTCCCCTCGGGTGGCCCCTCCTCAGGGTCGGGGTTTCTAGCCTCCTGTTGGTTTCCACGAGCTGCTGGTGACTGTGCCATCCATCCCTTTGCTGCCACAGCCAGCCAACCACTTTAAATCTGTCAGATATGTGTGCGTATGTGTCGTGTGTGTGTGTGTGTGTGTGTGTGTGTGTGCGCGTGCGCATGTGTGTGCGTGCGTGTGTGCATGTGTGTGCGTGCGTTTGTGTCCGTGTGTGCGCGCGTGCGTGTGTGTGTGCGCGTGCATGTGTGTGTGTGTGTGTGTGTGTGTATTATTTATTTTTTTGTGTTTCAACCCAGGGTTCCTGTACCACAGAGCCACATCCCCAGCCCTTTTTATGTTTTATTTTTTTGAGATGGGGGTCTTGCCAAGTTTCCCAGGCTGGACTTGAACTTGCCATCCTCCTGCCTCAGCCACCAGAGTAGGTGGGTGGCTGCCACTGCTCCCGGCCTGAACAGGTTTATGGGGACGTCCTTGGCCTATGGTGCAGCTCACCCACTGAAAGGGGACAATCCGGGTTCTTAGCCTGTTTGTGGAGTTGTGCAACCGCCACCCAAGCAAACTGAGCGGCCAAAAGGAAGCTGACACCGCGGCCACCACCCCCCCACGCTGGCCCAGGTGGCCCCTTCTCTGCTCCCTCTGTGTATCTGCCTATGCCCCTGTCCTTATTGTCCTTTGGCGTCCTCCTTCCACACCGGGCTGCAGGGTCAGCCTCCGTGGAGTCACATGGCACAGAACTTGTCCCATAATGCAAGGTCCACCCATGTTGGTACCAGCGACAGAGCTGCCATCTCTTCATGGCTGTGCACCGGTCTCCGCTGGTCTGCGGGTGAACCTGCCGACTCCGCTTCCTGGCCTTGGGGCAGGGCTGCAGGTGCGGCTGTCACCTCCACAGACCGGTTTCCTTTCTGCAGCGGGGATCATGGTGGGGGGGGCTCCCTGTGGCGTCAGCAGGTCGTGGGGTGTGACTGGGTCTCCACAGACCTGCACGGGGCCTGGCGGAACCGAGGCCGAGGCTATGCAACAGTTAAGACAGGGTTCTGGCGGCAGCTCCTGCATCCCTCCACCCCGCACCCCGACAGACACCTCACATTGTGAGGGCTGCTGTGTTTGAGCCCCTGTGCAAGCTCAGGGGGCAGAAACCATGGCCTGCAGCGTCACCTTGCCCCCGCCTACCCTGGCACCAAAAGAACCCAGTGTTCACAGTGTCGACCCACACCTCCTGCTGCCAGCCGGAGCCCGAGGACTCTGGGGACAGTAGACGGCTCTGCACGCCACCATAACGTGAGAACATGTCACTGTTGGTCCAAACCCAGAGGGAGCAACACCTAGAGTGAGCCCTCACTGCCCTGGACACGGGGATTGCGATGCGCCAGCGTGGCCCTGGGTCCCAACCCGTGTGCCGCTCTGGTGGGGACGGACCAGGGGAGGCCGGAGGGGGCAGGGGGCGTGGGAAGTCTGTGCCTTCCTCCCAGTTCTGCTGAGAACCACAAAACTGCTCTTTAAAAAGTCTATTAGAAAGAGTTTCTCCAGCCCAGCAGGTGCTTGGGGCTGGCCACCCTGGGCAGAGCTGTGACCCTCCAGGTGCGGTCTCTGGGTTGTGAAAATCACAAATGTCTCCAGGCGCAGCCTGGTGTGTGTACGGGGACCCTGGTCATCTCTGCCGACTCTGTGACTGCATGGTGATTGCCTGGAGGGTTCCAGGGATTCTGCTGTAATTTCCTGCTGGTTCTGGGCGTCCTGGCACCTGGACCTGGCTGCACACAATCCTTCGCTGATTCTGGGGACTCTGAACAATGTAGGCCGATTTCCTGAGC
This sequence comes from Spermophilus citellus, assembly GCF_964194105.1. Lineage (NCBI taxonomy): Eukaryota > Metazoa > Chordata > Mammalia > Rodentia > Sciuridae > Spermophilus > Spermophilus citellus. The sequence continues at coordinate 3,025,364 of NC_138200.1, forward strand.
CTGCCACAGTGATCCGGCCTTGTGTAGAGACCCGACCACGTTCCTGCGTTTATTAGGTAGAGTGCTGGTGAGGCCCCGGGTTTCAGCCCCTCTTCTGGGAACCGGGGGCATAGATAGAACTCTGATCCTCTGAATCCTTAAAGAACTGGCCGGGGAAGGGAGGAGGGAGGTGAAGACATGGTTTCACCCCGTGACGCAGAACTGGCCTGGAGCTAGGGAAGGAGCACAGAGGAAGGCCACAGGCCCTCCAGGTACAGCTGTGTGGTCACCGTCACATAGACTGGGTGCGAGGAACCTTGAGACTTCTAGGACAGGTGTCCAGGAGCCCTTAAGGTGCAGGTCTAGAGCAGGAAGCCCAACCTCTATAAAGAAGGGGAGGAGGATTGCTGGGGTCGTTTGGGGGCTCATGAGAAGGGTCTCCTGTTATGAGAAGCATTTCCACTTCTTTCTTCTCTCTATTTTTTTCCTTTTTTACTGGGGATTGAATCCAGAGACACTCTATCACATATATCCCCCGACCTTTTTATTTTAATTTTTTTTAAATTTTAGGGCAGAATCTTGCTAACTTGCTAAGGCTGGCCTCAAACTTATGATCCTCCTGCCTCAGCCTCTGGAGCCTCTGGGATGACAGGGGTGCCACATTGATCCTGGCCACAGCTCAGCTTTCTAATGGGATTCCAGGAGATGTATCACTGCACACACACGATGCTACAGTCCAGCTGGTAAACTGGGCATAGAGACTAGATGACAGGAACTAATAAAACAGAACAATCATAGGAAAACGCTGTAGTAACAGCATGTGGATGAGGTCTCCCTCCCTCAAGCTGTCCTCTGGGGTCGCTCTGGACTGAGCAGGAGGGTCTGGGGTCATCACCCCTGCAGAAGGGCACGTCATCGGAAACCTGCCGCCTGCCCATTTCTGGAACTGCCCGCTAGCATTTTCCCACCTTGGTGGCTGGTGGGTAAGCGAGGCTGGGGCAGCGAGGCTGGGGCAGCGAGGCTGTGCGTGGGAGGCTGCTGGAAGGTGCCCGTAATCCGCTGCCCGCCTCTGTCTGCAAGAGCACATACCCACCCAGGGGACGACACGTCGATTTTGTATGTGGATAGATCTCAGGAACCTCGAAGATGCGTGGCACACAGTAGAGGACCAACAAGCGCTTTTTTGATGAGCTCATTTTATTGGTACCCAATGTGCGGTGCATTTTGATGTGATTATACAAACATGGGATATAATTTGCCCTAATTCAGTCCCCAGTGCTGCTTCTTCCCCACCTCCCCCTCCCCTGTTCCCTTTCCTCTACTCACTGATCTTTCTTCTATTTATTTACAGTGTTTTAACAAGTCAGTGCGCGTGGGGAGACACACAGGTGAGAGCCACTGTGGTATATCTGCCTGTGTACACAGGCAAGTTCGGACCACCGCTGCGGTCCTCCCTTTCCCGGCCCTCCTTCCTCCCCCCACCCCTTCCTGATCCCACTGACCTTTCTTCTATTTATCAAGACCCAATAAGAATTTTCTTCCCCTCAGCATGCTCTGCTATAAATATCTCCAACATCCACGTTGATCCTATGTGTGTGTGTGTGTAATTCCTCACCCTGATTTGATTAGTTGTTACCCTAGTAGCCAATGTTGTGCCCTCAACCCTTTTGACTGCATTTATTGTAGCGTTTTAGAGCATTACATATCTATCTCTGCTTTCCTAGCACAGGTCAACAGGACTTTTTGAATTAAAAAAAAATTGTCAGATGAAAAAACAAAACAAAAACCAAAGGACTTCAGAAGGGTATTTCTGCGCTGTGGTCACAAGAGGGAGCCCAAGATACACGTCAAGCTCCTGCCACCTCTAGAGGGTGGTCTGCGGACCTCATGGTTGCCCACCTGGACCTCACACTCCTCCCGGGCCTCCCTACCTCATCTGGAACACGGAAGAGAAAGTGCCTGAGATGAGTCCCCTGAGCAGCCCAGGAGACAGCGCCTGCGCCCACCTACATGGAGAAGGGAAAAAGTGTGGCGCTCCCAGAAACCGTGGAAGCAGCCCTGAGGAGGGAAAGGAGATGGAAGGTACCGGAGCGAGCCCGTGGCAGGGACTGTAGTCAGCCGTGCGTGTTCAGGTGGTTATGGCTGCTTGTGTGGGGGTGGGGGCCGGGTGAGACGGTGGACGTGTTAACCTGATCCACTGTAGCCATTTATATCCACACACACACAACAAAATTTCTTTTTTAAAAAGTCTGTTTTACACCTTAAATATATACAGTTAAAAAAAGTTAAAGAAAGATTACTGTGTATGTCCAAACTCATCTGCTTGTGTACATTAGAATGCAGTTCTTTGTCATTGATTGTACCTCAGTAAAACTTTTAAAAACATTTATTTTTTAGTTGTAGGTGGACACGATACCTTTCTTTATTTTGTTTTTACGGGGTGCTGAGGCTCGAACCCAGTGCCTCATGCAGGCAAGGCGAGTGCACTTCCTCTGAGCCACAACCCCAGCCCCTCATAAAGCTTTTCTAAAAAATAAATAAAAATCTGTTGAACGAGTCATTAGGCTAAAAGCTATGGGACAAGTCATTAGGCCAGCACAGAAGTCTGAGTAAGAACCAGCCCATTCCAATAGATGCGACCCACCGCACAGTCAGCGTGTGAAATCGTCTTTCAAGATAATTAAGTGGCAATTCTGGGAGGGGCCGGTGCTGCCAGGAGCCACGGGATGTGCTGTGCAGACTGGAGGCCGCAGGGGAGGGGGCAGGACAGGAAGGGGCCCGGGAGTGGGCTTTGTGCCAAGTGCCACCCCGGGGAGAAGGGCCTCCCAGAGGGTGCTGGAAACCCCAGTGGCAGGGTGGGAGTGGGGGAAGCTCCCCCAGTTCTGTGCTGAGGGCTGGGGGCTAGGTGCAGGGAGGAGCCGCCCTGGGGCGAGCAGTCGGGTGGGACTGGCCGCACTGGGCGGGGGCGAGTCCAGAACCCTGAGCGCAGGTTTCTCTGACCCAGGAAGCTAGAGGCTCTTCTCTCTCCTTCCAGTCCTGAATGACCCCCACCCTGCCGGCTCCCTGGTCCTCCTCCTTTCCACCTGTTTCCACGAGTGTCAGGCTCAGCCCTTAATTCCCACTTCTCATGTTTTCTTTAAACAAAAAGTGTGTTTAAGACTCTGCGAAGTCCCTCCAAACGGCCTCGGATGCACCCCGCGAGTTCTGTAAGGACCACTCTGCTCGCTCCTTCGCATACCCCGGCTAAGGACTCTGCCTCGGGGTGTCCCTAGGCTCATTTTCAAACCTTTGTAACCGAGTGTTTTGTAACTGCTGCGACTTTTGTAACTTTGGTGACTCCTAAGCTATGCTGACATTTTCTGTTTTAGTTTTGAAATGTGTATTTCAATCTTCTCACTTTTGGTTTCTGTTACCATTTTGCAGTCAGAGGATTATGGTTTGTATTAGACCAACCCTAGAGCACTTGAGACCCCCTTAGTGGATTGTAGTACGTGGCTGGTTTTTGTAAATGCCTCAGACATTCTTGAAAAGGATGTGGCTTTTCTACTAGTTGTGCTGTGCATGTGACAACGATCATATTAATAACCAGTGTCCGAGCCTCTGATAAGTCAGGCTCTGTCTGATTGCTTTTAACCTGTTAACTTTAGAATAATTGCAGCTCAGTGATTTAGGTACTATTACCTTTTATTTAGCAATGTAAATTATTTTTGGTTCATCCAGGTTTTTTTAATTCTTTTTTTTTTTGGTCCTGGGGAATGAACTCGGGGGAGCTTTACCACTGCACCACATCCCCAGACCTTTCTATTTTAAGACAGGTTCTCACTAAGTTGCTTTGAGCCTCACTAAGTTCCAAGGCTGGCCTTGAGCCTGTGATCCTCCTGCCTCAGCCTCCAGAGCCACTAGGATTGCAGGCATGTGCCATTGTGCCTGCCTGTTTTTTAAAATCCTGAGCCTTTTTAACTGATGCATACAAATTGTACACGTTTATGGGAAACCAGTCAGTTCAATTTGATCCACTCATGGCACAACGTCCCGTCAGGGAGAGCGTATTGATTCATTTGAGATCCTTCCTTCTTGCTTTCTGAAATAGGCGGTGGATGATCATTATCTACAGTCACTCTGCTGTACAGTAGCACCAGGGCTTCCTCCTCCTTCCCGCTGTAACTGTCCCCAGCCTCCCCAGCCTCTCGTCACCACCATTCCACTCCTGACACTGGGGGTGAGGCTGTGAGGTTCCTGTCCTCCTGCATCTGGCTGACGTCACGTGACCATATCCAGTCCGTGCCTGCCATCCCAGGTCTGTGCTGCCGTGGTGACAAGGGCATTCCACGGTACCAATTTGCCTGGCCCTCTCCTTGGCGGATGGGCACCCCGCTGCGGTGAACTTGGCGCGCAGCTGTCCTGGACATACTGGTTCCATTCCCATGTGTCGAAGCCCAGTGCTGGGGTTGCCTTGTGGGTTCTATTTTTACATTTTGAGGAAGCTCCATGCTGTTTTTCCGGGCGCCTGTCCTAATCTACTTTCCCCGCTGCAGAGTTCCCGTTCCGTTCTCACAGCTCCGTTGGCCCTTCTTCTGAGCCTCAGCCTCCTGGCTGCGGTGAGGAGGCAGCTCAGGGTGGTTTTGATTTGCATCTCCCTGATGAGCAGTGACACCGGGGGAATTTCTTCATGTTCCCCCAGTCCTGTGCGTGTACCCTACGGCCATTTGCATGTCTTCTTTGGAAAAGGCCATACTTAGACCTGGTGATGGTTTCTGACTGGGCCGTGAGGCGGTTCTGGCTGGTGCCTGGGTGTTCTTGTCAGACTCTAAACGCACCCTCCCGTCCCACCGAGGTCCTTCTGCTTTTTCTGTTTCACGAAGCTGTCAAGGTGCAGAAAGGTCAGTGACCTGGGCCACAGAGGTTGTCCCTGGTACAGCTGGGACTCAGATCTAGGAACCTGGCCCCGGGGCCTGTGCTCAGTGACCATGTCTGGTTCACGATTCCTGTGTGCCGTGTGTGTCTGCGCTGGCTCACTTGGGGACGCGGACGTTGGCTGTGCTCCAGGGGCCAGTCCAGGTGCAGCAGCCGAGCAGGGACCACTTCAGAAAAGACACCTGTGGCCTCACAGGGGCCAGGTAGAGTCTGTGGGGACACAGGTGGTAAAGAGTTCCAATCGGTAAAATACACCAAGGTTGGCGCTGGACCCTGAAGGAGGAGGGAGAGAGAGCAGGGAAAGGCGGTGCAGCCTGGAGGGGGCAGCTGCTCTGCCCGGGAGGCCCAGGAAGGTCAGCACCCAGCGGGAGGAGAGCCCCCACACCCCTGGGCAGGAGCACCCCAGGCAGAGGTCGCAAGGGGGACGCAGGCGGGCACCTTCTGGGCACACCCACCCAGAGAGACGGGAGGCTGCTCCAGAGCCAGCAAGGGGGCACTCAGTCAGCACCGACCTAGTGCTGACCCCGTGAGTAGGACCCACGGGGAAGCCCTGGGTGTTCGTGAGCAGAGAGTGACCACAGCAGCTTGCATGTTGACTGTGTTCCATTGCCACTTTATTACCATTTACCAATCTATCTACACACACACACACACACACACACACACACACATACACACGTGTATATACATGTCTATATTGTTTTGTTCCAGGGAGAGAACCCAGGGGTGCCTTACCAGTGAGCCACATCCCCAACCCTTTCTATTTTTTATTTGGAGACAGCATCTCACTCAGTTGCTTAGGGCCTTGCTACGTTGCTGAGACTGGCCTTGAACTTGTGATCCTCCTGCCGGCCTCCAGAGCTGCTGGGCGGACAGGTGTGGGCCGCTGCACCTGCCTTATTTTTCTTTAAGCCTGAAAAACTGGAAGAGTAGAGTTGTCTTGAGCTGAAATGTGGACAGTGCAGGAGGAGCGCAGCCTGGGCGCTCCTCCTGCAAGGTCCGTCACGGCAGGGGGCTCCAAGCCGCCTGGCCCCAGGCCTCCTTAGTTTCAGGAAACACTGGCCATAACGCTCTGGAGGTTGCTTCTGGCTCTCATCCTCCTCGGTCCTGCCTCCTCTCCCACGCCCTGGACCTCCTGGCCACGTCCCTGCAGGCCCTCTGTGTGCAGCATCCCCACCAGGCACGTCCCCTCCTTCCTCGGGAGCCTTCGACTCCCCTGCCTTGGGGCTGGTCCAAGGCTGCAAACACATGTTCTTTATTTTTTGGTTCATCTTCTTGATTCTTTTTCTTTTTTACAGTGAGAAGTTAAGTCTAAAATAACCCAGTGAAGAGATTCCCAGAGCCAGCATTCCATCTGCATCCCCCGGGAGCCTGTCCCCCACCCGAGGTCTACCCACCCATCCAAGCACCTCCCTGTCTCCTGGACGTGGGGACCTCCCAGCCGCTCTGTCCACACCGATGTCCCCCCTCTAATGACGGCTATGGTGCCGCAGTCCAGGTAGCACAGAGCGTTGGCCCTGGGTCGAAATGCAGCTCCGTTCAAGCCCAGCGCCACTCGGACCCATTAACCCCAGAGCCTCGGTGTGCTCCTCGAGAAACGGGTCTGACAATGACACCCTCACAGACACCTTCGAAGCTGTGAGAGTTGGGGGAACTGTCCATGGGGGGCCGGAGCAGTGCTGGGCGCACAGTACCGGCTCAGAACGTGTGAGCTGCTGTTCCCCTCCCTTCCTGCTATTCCCCTTCTCCACTGCTCCTTCCTCGCAGAGCTGGGGGTGAACCAGGCCCTGTGCGTGCGGGTCCTGCACGGGGCCACTCAGCGACGCCCCCAGCCTGCTGTTCTTTCCTGCCTTCTGCAAGTCTGTCTCCACGAAGGGTTCCTGCAGATATATTTAGACAAAAATATGATGATGCCTGCTTATGCTCAAAACCCTCCCCACATTCCTAAAGATAGCATCCCAGATCTCCAGCAGCCTCCCAGGTGGCCCTCTCAGCCGTCACTGCCCCACTTGTGTTGACTCTCCTTCTTGGAACAGCTGAAATCGTTTCCTGATGGCAGAGCCATCTCCCGTCCTCAGCCCTGGGCCCTGGGCCCTGCTCCTGGGCCAACTCCCCACCCCGGGCTCTGCTTGCCTGGTGGCCTTCCCTGCGGTCTGCCACGAGGCGAGTTCCCGTTTCACCAGGGTCACGGGGTTCCCTTTCCTTGGGGGCTGTGTTGGCACCAGCAGCTGTGGTTGTGACACCAGGTCTCTCTGCTGCAGGTCCTCACTGCTGTCCCCTGCCCCCTGGCTGACTGGCACCACCAGGTCATGGGCAGCAGGGATGGATGCCACAGGATGCCCACTGCCACCCCCCTCCCTCCAGGACTCTAGGGCACGTTGGTGCCAAGAGCTGGAGGAATCCCAGCAGCCTGGCCACCCCCCAGAAGGACCCAGCTGCCAGGCGCCCACCTGTAGAGACAGTGAGCCCCTGATGGGCCACTGACAGCCCAGGTGGCCTGCTGGGAAGCTGCTGGTCCCCACGGGCCTGTGAGCCCAGCCTCCTGGGGTGACCTGTGGAAGGTTCCCATGTGTTGAGATGCTCATGTCCCACTTCCCAGCCTGCTCCCAGCCTCCTGCAGGACCCGGGGGCCGGCACTGCCCATTTAGACCTAGCGTTGGGTCAGGGATGGTGTCCAGGCTGGACACAGGTGTGGCCGGGGATGTCTGAGGACGATGGCTGTCCTTTTCCCAAGCAAAGGAAGAGGAACCAGACCTCGGGAGGACCTTCCTATGAGACATTTGCTAGAAACCCACGAACGTCTGTGCTGGGGCTCTGACCACATCCTGAGCCTGTGTGCGCCTCGCGGGTGTGGGGCAGCACCGAGCCAGCACGTCTGCTTCCTGGGCCCCTGACCAGGCGTGAGCTGGCAGAAGGACACCTGTGGGCTGGAGGCCAGGGGGCTGGGAGGCCAGGAGGCCCCGACACCGGGAAGGCGGGTCTCTCCCTACACTCGAGTCCTGCTGGGTCCCGTGCTGCGGGGCCAGGGCGATTCAGGGAAGCAGGGACATGACAGGAGGGCATTATCCACCCAAGCCCCAGGCCTCCCTGCCCCAGCTTGGAACCCAGAGCTGAAAGACTTAATCAAGTCCGGATTTTGAGTGACATTCTGAGCATTTCCCCTCTGGAGATCCCTTCTCCAGCTGCTGGGCCCCACCACCTGAGCACAGGTGGGCGATTCGTTCTCTAAACCATGAAGGTTGGTCTCTAATTGACTCCCGCCAGGAAAACTGGCATTGGGTGAGGCAGGGCTGGTTTGGGGGTGACTCTGGGGTGTAAATTTCCGAGTGCCTGGAGCTCACGAGACTCCAGATTCGAATTCCTGTCCAGTTAACTTCTCAGCGTCTCCATCACCGGAAGAGTTCTGCAGCCTGCTGGGCCTCCCAGTTCCACCCAGATGAATGAGAACATCTGGGGCCCAAGGGTAGACATGGTGCTGGACTCCAGACAATGTCCAAGTCCCCCGTCACATCCAGAGCCACAGCCAGTTCAGGATGTGCCCTGGCCAAGGGGGGCCCAGAGCAGAGCTGGTGATTTGGGGCTGGATGGGTACCTGACCTCAGGTCTGCCCCTCATGTTCAGAGATGGGCACAACTGGGCCCTAGGAAGCAGAGCTCAGGAAAGTGGAGGAGAAGCCACAGCGGCCACCCCTGCTCCCTCCATCCTGGTGGTCTGTGCAGCTGCCTTCCGGGAGCTGCCGCTCGGGCTGCTCTATGTAGGGAGCCCAGGGCCTCCCTCTCATGTCACCCACAGGTGCGGGTGGCCATTCCACTGAGCACAGGAGTGGGTCTCCGGGGAGGGGGGCCGTGCTGGGGGCCATGGGACTGTGCTCATTTGCCGAACATCTGATTCCTCTTCACCTAAGCAGAGAGGTCTGCTGCTCTCCCCCAAAATAAATGTGATTTCCCTTTCGTGGTCCTGTAGAATTCCCAGGCAGTGGCTTCCACCAGGGATGGTTTTCCCTGTTTCCCTTGCATCCAAGGGTGACCACCTGACTCCTTATTACCAAGGACGATGCGGGGGCCCTCGGGCCAGCAGGTGGATGGAGGTCCTCCACACTCTTCTTCTCTTTCTGGCTGGAAGCCGAGGTCCTCTTCACCCAGGAGGATGGGGGGACCCACCCCCGGGAGACACTGGTGTTCCCTGGAGGAGAGATTCAGATTCCACCCAGGAAAACCCACGTGGGAGAGAGCAGCAAGCCTTCGTGGGCAGCCCCTGGGGTCTGAGGGTTAACCCATTGCCTTGGCCAGTGTTCCCCTAACTCCCCCTAATTCTGACCCCCCGGTGGAGGTTGAATCACTTGAGACTGGCTGTTGATTCCATCTCCCTCGCTGGATCAGGAACTCTCTTGAGGGCAGCGTCTGTACCTTTATGTTCACTCCTGATTTTTTTTTTTTTTTTGTGCTTAACCACGGAGCCATGTCCCCAGCCCCGTCTGTGTTTTATTTAGAGACAGGGTCTTGCTAAGTTTCTTAGGGTCCCACTAAGCTGCCAAGGCTGGCTCTGAACTCAGCCTCCTGAGTCTCTGGGATCACAGACGTGTGCCACCACCCCCAGCCACTCACTCCTGAATTTCAGACACCAAAGGTGTAACTAGCAACTGACGCATGTTGGCTGCGTGGCTTCTGAGGAAAGGGGTGCCAGGTTCATATTTATGAGAGCTCATGGGGAAGTGACTGGCCCGTGTTATTGGAACAATTGTGTTTCTTGGTTTTGACGGACGCACTGTGGTTCTGTGAGATGGGAACTTTGCAGGGACTGGATGAGGGGCATGCGGGGACTCTCTGCTTCTTTGCAAATCTAAAACTATTCCCAGGTAAGGAATTTGCTTTAGAATATGAGGTGGGGACCCCAGGTGTGGTGGTACGTGCCAGCGATTCGGCATAGCAGACGTCTCCTCCACTGGCCCATCTCATGTCCTTCGGCAGGATTGCTGGGTCACATGGCAGTTCTCTAGCTTTAATTTTTTCTGAGGAATTTCCATAGTTTTCCATGGCAGTTGCACATTTTTCAGTCATACCAGAGTGTACAAGGGACCCGATTCTCCTACGTCTCTGCCAACACTCGTCCTTTTTAAAAAACCATACCTACACTAGGACACCGTCAAGGTGAGACCAGGGCTGTGCTCAGGGCACTTGGGGACCGTCCCTTCCACTCTGGCCTGCTCCTCCTTGGTCTAGTCTTTATCTACACTGGGACACCCTCAAGGTGTTAATGTCCTGTTTGGACTTTGGCAAATGCTCCCTTAGAGGCTCAGCAGGAGTGCGGTTCCCACACTGAGCACGAGGACACCCAGCTTTCGGGGTCTAACGTCTTTCCCAGGACAGACAGTGGCTCTTTGTGGAGCTGGTGGGACCCAGTCAATCTGTAGCAGGGCCTGTGTTCTGCCTTGTCCCCTAGATTGACAGTGAGGCCCAGGTCAGGGGACACTCAGCGCATGTGAGCACAGGTCAGAAATGTCCCAGCAGCCGAGGCCTCCCTCTGTCACTGTGGGAAGAGGAAGGGAGGCAGCGACCTCTTCCTCTTTCTGTGGGGCATGATGTAGACACCCCAGAGGGGCCCAGCCAGCACATCCTGTCCCCTGTGTCCTCTGTGGGGCCAGCTCCAGACAGGGAGGCTGCAGGAGCATGAGCCATGGCCCCCTGCTCCATTGTCCTCCTGGCCCTTGGTGAGTCCTGGAAGGTGGGGACTGGGTGGGGGGAGGTGACAGGGCAGAACAGGTCCCTTCCCTGCACAGGCCTGAGCCCAGCAAACCCAGCAGACTCTGTGCCCTCCCCCGGGCTGCCCCTCACCTCTGCCCAGGCTCAGTGTGACCAGGAGCACTGGGTCCTAGAGACAGACACTGGGTTGGGGACAGGCCCAGCCTTGGGAAGGACTGGGCAGCAGAGAGCCTCTTGGAAGGGGACCTGGAGGTCTCGCAGCCACCCCAGAGCAGGAAGAAGGCCACCCTGACCCTGGGAGCAGGTGGCCTGGGGAGCAGGGAGGCTGAGTGCCCAGGCTCCACCAGGCCCTGCTGGCCCAGCTCTGGGGGAACCGGGCGCTCTTCTCACTGGGCTTCTCTTCCAGGGCTCTGCCTGGGCCAGGCGATCCACGCACAGGAGGGTGAGTGCAGGTCCCAGGGCCTCCTCCCAGGGCAGCTGTGGACAGGGGCATGTGGATCCAGGAGCCTGGGACCTTAACAGTGTCCCACGTGTGGGCAACCCCAGTGTGGCCCTCATCAGTCCCTGTGTCTCTGCCTGTCTCCTGTGGTTTCCTGGGCTGAGCACCGTGCTCTCCCCTGACATGGTGGCTGTGTGTCTGGGGACGCGGCAGGATGCTCTGACGGCCCCCTGGGAGTGGGTAGGTGGGGTCAACAGGCCTGGCCTCTCCCACTTACCCGTGTTGGTGGAGAGCGTCCGTTCCTGCCCCTCAGCAGTTGTGCAGCCCACACCGTTACCAGCCACAGTCCCCACACAGGCCAGTGGCTGCCCTCCAAGAGGCCCCTGGACTCCCTCCACCTCTGGCTGCAGTGTCCTGAGTGACAGGCACCTGGGCTTCTCCCACCCTGGGCCCTGTGGGTGGGGCAGGGGCCCTAAACCTGTCCTAGGTCTCAGCCAGGTGCCCCATGTCCCACGGAGCACAGTGTCACCTCCTCTGTGCCCTGATGTGCCCAAGGACACTTGTGCGGGGTCACAGCAGTGGACCTGGACAGGGTCTCCACCTGCCCGTCCCCCGTCCCCAGGAGGCTGTGTCTGTGCCTCTCCTGCTCCTGCAGCACACAGAGGGGCTCTGAGTGGACAGACAAGGACCAGGACTGAGGGAGATGAGGGGAGCAGAGGGCCTGGGTGGGCCCAAGGGTGGGACATTCCAGTGGGCAGAGGGGTCTGAGCAGGAGGCCAGCTGTGCAGCAGGTCACCCTCCAGCAAGTGCTAACAGGCTGAGAAGGAGGGGACAGTGTAGAGGACACCCCGAGGCAGAGGCTCAGCAGAGGCCCCTGGACCTGGCCCAGGGCAGGGAGGGCTGGGCACAGACACAGCAGGGCCAGGATGTCCAGGCTCCTGGGGACCCCGAGCCAGGCAGGATGCACCTGGGGTCAGATCCTCCTCACCAGGTGGGAGAGCAGCTGCCACAGCAGGGAGGATGTGCACAGGAGGGGACACAGGGAGGGGACCCAGGGAGGACAGAGGGAGGGGACACTACAAAGGGACATAGGGAGGGGACACAGGGAGGGGACAGAGGGAGGGTACACAAGATGTGCACAGGAGGAGAGACACAGAGGGGACAGAGGGAGGACAGAGGGAGGGGACACTACAAGGGACATAGGGAGGGGACACAGGGAGGGGAAAAGAGGAGGGGGACATGGGAAGGGGACATTGGGAAAGACATGGGGAAGCTTAAACAGTGATGGGACACAGGGAGGACACAGGGAGGGGGACACAGGGAGGGGACAGAGCAAAGGGACACAGGGAGGGAGACCCAGGAGGTGAGCCCAGAGAGAGGAGGCAGGGAGGTGGATAACTGTGAAGCCACAGAGTGACCGCAGCTGCACAGCTCTGTAAACTGCCCAAGAACCCTGGGCTGTGCACCTGAATTCAATCTGTGGCACAGCCACTCCTCCCAGTGGACGCTGAGCCGCTGTCTGCTTCCTCCCAGGGGCCCCGCCCAGACCCTCCATCTCTGCTGAGCCAGGCTCTGTGATCCCCCGGGGGAGGCCCGTGACCATCGTGTGCCGGGCCCCTGCTGGGTTTGAGGACTTTCGCCTGGAGAAGGAGGGAAGCTCCCAGATCTGGGATAAGAGGAACAGTTCACCTTCTGAGCGAGAGGCCAGGTTCCTGTTCCCCTCCATGAGTGAGGACACTGCTGGGTGTTATCACTGCCGCTACCTAAAGTCCACGTGGTCTGAGTTCAGTGACGACTTGAGGCTGGTGCTGAGCGGGGAGGACGTCACCCAGGCCCCCACCCCAGGCCCAGGTCAGCCATCAGGTTGGTCCCCAGGTCCTGGACCCTGTCCCAGCTGCCATCCTGTCCACAGCCTCCTGCCCCCACCGGACCCCAGGCCCCTCCCTCTGCAGTGTCCCCTCAGTCCTCATGCCCTGAGGTCCCTGGGATCCTGGTCTCATGGGACACTTTGTGTGACCTGGACACAGGTCCAGCATGGGGTGGGCATGGAGCTGGCCCTGCTGCTGGGAGGGACCCAGTAAAGGGACATAGGGAGGGGACACAGGGAGAGGACAAGTAGAGGGAGACATGGGAAGGGGACATTGGAGGGATCCCCAGAGGTGGCTGGGGGCAGACCCCTTCCAGAACAGTGTCTCTTCACTCAGATGGAGGGTTCACTGTCCTTCCCACGGGGCCAGAGCCTGGGTGGCTGAGGGTGACATCTGGCGTGGTCCCCGCCTACTGGGCAGGTCACCTGGGCCAGGGATGGCCCTGACCAGGGCTGGATGGGGCTCTGGGGAAGCTTTGGGATGAGGTGGTCCATGTCCTGTGTGTGCTTGGCCCTAAGACGTCCTGGAGTCAGGTCCAGTGCAGTGTTGGCCTGCCTCCATGTCTCCTCAGGCTCCGAAGAGCTGCCCCGTGCTGATTCTGTGAGGTCCAGCAGGGGAAGGTGGTGGGAGAGGCCGAGAGAGACCTGCCCCAGCAGCGTGGTTATGACGGGGCTCTCCTGTCCTTCCTGGCCCCTGATCTGCTCCTCAGGAGTCTCAGGACATTGTCTGGGGCTGAGTGATGGCCAGTTGTGTCCTCTACTTGAATGCTCAGGGTGAAGTGGGCAGGCTGGTGGGACAGGCTCTAAAAGGCCCCCAGTAAGCTCCTTGATCTAACCCGCCCCCTTTGCAGAAGCCGGCAGCCCACAGGTCCCCTCACAGAGCCCTGCTCTCCTGCAGGTGACTCACAGTGGGAGGGGCACTAGGCCCCTGAGCTGGGTGGAGCTTAGGGCCCAGCCCTAGCCCTGGCTTTGGAGTGGAGCTCTGGGAAGGCCAGAGTGAGGGGCACATCCTCAGGCACCCGGATGTCCCTGATACGCGTGACTCTAGGCCAGGCTCTGCTGAAGCATCTAATGCCACAGCAACCTGTGAGGCCGGGGCAGCCCGACCCTGCGGTACCTCCCCCATTGCTGAGACCAGAGAACTAAGTCCCTCTGTCAAAGGCACAAGGCTCTGAAGGGGTTGGGGCAGAACCAGTCCTGGGGCCACACTGCAGGCCCAGGGTCCCCAGCTACACCTTACCTGGAGCCACCAGGACCCACCTTCCAAACCCTGACCTGGGAGAAGGGTAAGTTCTTGGTGGCTGAAGGGTTAGGGAAGGCCCCCAGGGAAGGTGCCGTGGGGAGGAGGCACAGCCCATGCAAGGTGACAGGGATGAAGTCCTGGGGCCTGCAGACCCTCCCAGGTGTCTCCCGGCTCTGCCAGGTGCGGTGTGGTGGGGGTGAAGCTGCTCCCACTCTGCAGGGCTCAGATGGTCCAGCCTCCCCTGTGTGCTGTGGCAGGACCTTCTGGGGGAGCAGCAGCCTGCAGACCCTTCCCCACCACATCTCCACTTCCTGAGCCCTGGAAGTGCGGCCAATGCAGGCAGGACCGACCTCTCCTTCCTCTACCTCTGGTTCAATCTGAGTGTCCACAGCCACTGGTGCCCACTGCATTGGGCAGCGCAGATGTGGGGAAGCCCCTCTGGGCAGGGCTAGTCTGGAGGGAGAGGCCCAGGGTCCTGCAGGCGGCAGAGTGGGTGGGGAGGACCCTGCTGGCTGGGCCCAGCTCTGGCCTCTGATCTCCCCCCTCCAGACCCTTCCTCCCCAGAGCGGCACAGGTGGCTACAGAGGACGGTAACAACCCTGGAGAGTGCCGTGACATCCCACATGAGCCCAGGTGTGCCCTGGGGAAGGGGAAAGACGGGCTTTGGTGGTGGTCAGATTCCAGCTCTGCCAGTGGCCAGCGTGTCCCTGGGCACAGAGAGCGTCCCCTGGGCCCCCCTGGGTCGGGTGAGTGACTCCCCTTGGCAGCAGAGCTGTGCCCAGGAGGTCTCAGGTCCACGCCCAGCAGCAGCACCGGGGGCTGCGCGGGGTGCTCACACCTGTCCCACCCCCAGCCGCCCCTGCTCTACTCCTGACCACGGAGCACCTCTACCTTCTCATCGGGGTCCCCCTGGCCTTGATCCTCTGTCTCCTCCTCCTGCTCCTCTTCTGCCTCCATCACCAGCGTCAGAGGAAGCAGGGTAGGACTTCCCGGGAAGGGTGGGCGGGCGGCTGGGCGGGCTGTCGGTGCTGGGGACAAGGCCTCCCTCCTAAACTCAGACCCTGACTGTCCTCAGGGCCTCCCGGTGGCCAGGGCCAGTTGCAGAGGCCACAGGAGAGGTGAGACCCCTGGGAATGATCCCGGCCCCCGCCCAGTCCTCAGCCTCTGGCTGCCCTAGTGCTGATTTGCTCCTTCCCACAGGCTGGGCCTGGCTGTGGACAGCCTGGAGAGGTCACCAGGTAAAGGACTGAGAGGAGGGACAGGCCTGGAGAGGGAAGTGGGGGCTCAAGGGGTCAGGAGGCAGCAGGGGAGGAGCAGGTTTAGGGCCTTTCTGGGAGGTTCCAGGTGGGTACAGAATGAGGTCTGATCAAGCTGACCTTCTGTCCACCCCAGAGAACTGACCACTTGTCTGCTTCCCTCCAGACATGGCCACGGCTGAGAGACTCCCTGAGAAGGACAGGGAGACCGGCAACTCTGTAAGTCTGCCTGGGTCACCTCCCGCTGCATAAGGAAGTCCCCAGATTAGCAGCCCAGCAACACGTCCCCATTTCTTGGGTCAGGACGTTGGGAGCAGCTGAACTGGCTGGTTCTGGCTCAGGTCTCTCATGACGCTGCAGCAGAGGTGTCCACTAGGTTGCAGGAATCTGCAGGCCTGCCTGGGCAGGAGGACTCACGTCCAAGGTGACCCACATCCAAGGTGGCGCACCCCACAGCAGCTGGCTCACCCAGAGGGAGACCAGGCCTGGGATGGGCAGAGGGCACACTGTCTTCTGCAGCCTCACTGGAGTGACCTGCCACCACTTCTGCCACATTCTGGTGGTCCCACAGATCAGCCCTGGTTCCCTGTGTGCGGGGACTGATGTGATCCAGGAGGTGGGGCCCTGGGAGGTGGCTGCCACAGTCCCCCACCCTCATCCAGGGCCCCTCTCCCTCAGGCCCCTGCTGCAAAAGATCCCCAGGAGGTGACATATGCTCAGCTGGACCACGGAGCCCTCACAGAGAGGGTAGCCCGAGCTGGGTCCCCACTGACCACAGAGCCCAGCACATATGCGACCCTTGCCAGACACTGACTCCTGGGCCTGAGGTCACTCCAAGCCACTCTTCCAAAAGCCTGAAGCAGCCATTCGGAGGGCTTCTCTTGGACTCACCCAGGCCTCAGAGAGCTCTGCTGGAGACAGCAGCTGGGGCCTGGAGGTCTCTGAGAGCATCTGGGAGATTCATCCACCAGGTGGCCCCTGCCACAGCTGACCAGCTGTCAGAGAGGCTGGGTCACAGCTACTTCCAGAGACCCAGCCTCAGTCCCTGGCTGTTTCCAGAGACCCCGAAACCAAGGTCTCATCCTAGGGCTGCTTCCAGAGAACCAGCAAAGGCCACACCTGGGGTCCCACCTACCTCAGAGACTGCATGCTGATGATGCTCAGTGGTCCCTAAAGGCCACACCTGGGGTCCCACCTACCTCAGAGACTGCATGCTGATGATGCTCAGTGGTCCCTAACGGCCACACCTGGGGTCCCACCTACCTCAGAGACTGCATGCTGATGATGCTCAGTGGTCCCTAACGGCCTCCCTGGGGTCCAGTGCTGACCCTGACTGAGACTGGGCCGCACTCAGGCTGCCGAGAGCTGAGCCGATCTCTGGGCCGGACCTCACTTGGTACATCAATGGACCTCTTTAAAACAGAACATCCCAGCCCCCCGGGTCAGGCCAGAGAGGTTCATGTGGACCCAGTGCTGCGGTCTCAGCTGTTCAGAGCAGAGTGGGGGCTGCGAGGGCTGTCAGTGCTTCCTGTTTTCTGCAGAACACATCGAATTGAGCAAGGCTGCATATATTCGGGGTGTGCGCCATGAGGACCTGACCTAGGCATGTGCCCTGTAGATTTCTAGAATCAACCCTCAGCACAGCTGCACCTGCACGTTAGATCCCGGGACTTGCTCATCTGAAGACTGGAAGCCAATCAGTGTTTCCTGATGGAGCATGAGGGTCGGGGATGGAGAAGGGAGGGGGTCTAAAGGGAGGTGCAGAGGGCAAAGGCTGCCCCACCCACCCCCACCACACTCATGCACATCCAGGCACACAGGCACCACTAACACATGCCTTCACACACACGCCCCATAGGTACATTGCACACACGCACTCTCACACCCCAGGAAAACCCCGAGTACCTGTGAGGTGCTACCCTGTTTCAAATTAAAATAGAACAATTACCCTGTGGACCGCTAGGGGGCGGGAGTGCCTCATCTTGATTAATATGTGTGCCTGTCTCAAAAATCAATCAACCAACCAACAAATAAATAAAAAAGCAAGAATCCCAAAGGAACAGAGAACTTTTTGTGCGCGTGTTCACGTCTTAAAATTATGAGCCCTTCACGGGATATCAGAAATATGTATACAATCGTCAAAGAAAAGAATAAAATAACAGGATCCTGAAAACCTGTTATAGGGCGAGATTTAAACCGTGTGTGTGTGTGTGTGTGTGTGTGTGTGTGTGTGTGTGTGTGTGTCCCTGCGCGTGCTGGTACAGAAAAGAGAATATTTTAAAAGAGAACAAAATTCAGCCGGCTCTTCCAGGGCTGATGGCCACCTCGGTTTGGTTCGACACCAACATCAGGGCACGCCCCTGTCCCACCGCCCACAGCACCACGTTGTCTGCTTTGCCGGGACCTAGGGACCGCACATGGGCAGTCTCGGTGTGTCGCGAGCTGGACCGACGGGGTCCTTGTCCCGGCTCAGAGCCTGGTGTCCGCCTCCGATGACCCTCCTTGGTCTGCTCTTTCATTTTCCGCTCCCTGCGGTTGGCTTTCTGCGGGGATCTGCCTGATGCCCCTGCCCCGAGTCTGGTTCCCTGCTGCGACAGCGAGACCCACTTTCTGTTGGACAGTCCAGCTCCTCTCCGTGTCTGTCCCAGGTATTTTCAACTTCATCCCGGCGTTTCCCCAAGAATCCTGCTGGCGCAGAGGTGGACAGGTGGCTGGAGGCTCTTAGCAGAGGATGGACCCTGGCATTGCGGGGCGGGGGGGGGTCCTTCTATTTTCCGCCACTCCCTGGGCACAGGTGCACACCAGGCCCTGCGACCCCCAGAGCGTGGCCTCTGGAAGGCGGGACAGGAGCTAAACTCGACACCACATTTTCTTTCCTGAGGGGCAGTGGGAGGAGGAGGGCCAGGGAGAGGACAGAACAGCAGGGACAGGACTGGCCTTCCTCCCTGACCCCGGGACCTGCAGGACACAGGTCCAGGGGCGAGAGGCAAGGGAGCAATCTCCAGGCTCCCGGCCGCCCCTGCAGGAGGCAGCACTAGCTAGCACACCCAGGGTGGGGCCAGCGGAGTGGCCAGGGGAGGGAAGGACCCCCTTGACTAGGGACCCCCACCTCCCAGTTCTGAGAACCCTATTTGGGGACCCAAGCCAGGGATCCCCTGCTGGCCTGTCAAAGAGAGATGGCACCTGACCAGTTGGGGCAGGAGCAGATGCTCACGGAGGTCCAGGACCTTGGACAAAGTGGACGCTTAGTTCACAAGAAGTGTGGCCAGGCTCAAGGGAGCAGGGAGGGGAGGGAGCCCCGATCTTTGCCCACAGACTTAGGTGGCCCCCTCCACCTGGCAAGCAAGTGAGACCTCAGTCAGTCTGACCAGAGGACCAGCGGGAGGACCCAACACCACCTGGGTCACCTGCTCCCTCCAGCAGGACACCACCCAGGAAGGAGATGGGGGGGGCAGAGATGGACTTGACCTGGAGAGAGTGGCCATCGTGACGTTTTAACCTGGGGGGAGCCGAGAGGGCAGTGATGGAGGAGGCAGCTTATGAGACGGACCAGAGACGTTGTATTTCTCCTGCTGAACCAAGTTGCATCACGACCTGCGAACACACACACACATGCACACATATGCACACACACATGCACACACACAACACACACAACACACACATGCACACACACAATACACACATGCACACACACAACACACACTTGCACACACACAATACACACACGCACACACACAACACACACACATGCACAACACACAATACGCACACACAACACACACAACACACAATACACACACAACACAGACAACACACACATGCACACACACAACACACACTTGCACACACACAATACACACACATGCACAACACACAACACACACATGCACACACATGCACAACACACACATGCACACACATGCACAACACACACATGCACACACAATACACACATGCACATACACAACACACACATGCACACACACAACACACATGCACAACATACACATGCACACGCACATACACATGCACAACACATGCACACACAACACACATACATGCACAACACACAATATGCACACACAACACACACATGCACACACAAAACACACATGCACAACACATGCACACACACACATACATGCACAACACACAATATGCACACACAACACACACATGCACACACACATGACACACACATGCACAATACACACATGCACACACATACACAACACACACATGCACACCCGTGCACACATATCTGTGATGGCCCCTGCACTCCCATGAAGTAGCACTTCCCCTGTTTTAATTTCCTGAGGAGTGAAGTGTCCCTTCTTGTGTTTTTAATGATGCTTCAACAAAATAGAGCGAAGTCCAGTGCATGGAAAGTGCTGGGCCACATGCCCGAGGGACGTCTTTATTTGTCCCAGTTTCCGTGCGTATCTCCATGCATACGGTGATTGTTCACCTACTCCATCAAAGGCACGGTCCACCCTCACACTTTTTGGACCGTGGTGGGTCTGTAGCACATTGGGCTGAGTACACGCCCCTCTCACAGGGGTGGCCTCTAATAGTAACGCACCCTCCTGCTGGCCAGCCTTCCCAGGGGCCGCAGTTGGCATGATTGGCGGGTCGTGGGCCGCGGTGCTGCGTACCTGCTGCGTCTGCGTTTAGTGTGTGGGTGAGTGAGTTTCCACAGGGGCCTTTTGCTGGACTTTTCTCCCAGTTTCTTTGGGAATCGAGGGGGCTGTCTTCGCACGGGAAGAGAAGGGCTCTTATGAGCAGAGTGGACCCCACGGCTGAGCCCAGACACCGGCAGCCCCTGGGGATGCCCCACACCCATGAGCAGGCGCTTCCCGGTTCTGTCCAGGGCAGAGCCCAGGCTGACTCCTTCCTTAGAGTCCTGGGCCAGAGAGTGGTGTTAAGGAACAAGATCCACGGGCACTTGTCCACGCACAGCAAGGAAGGCCTTACCTTAGGGGACCATTGTGACAGGTGTGGGGACCACCGTGATGGGATCTTGCAGTGAAAGAAAACCCAGGTCTGAGTGCAGCTGGGGCAGAGTGGCTGCATCAGGGGTGGGGGGTCAGCGGGTGGACAAATACCAGATGAGGTGTCGGGAGGGGCTCCCTGAGCCGAGCGGGCAGGATTCTTGCTGAGGGCAGCCAGGTGCCCAGGCACCAGCTGGTGGTGGGGACCCATCAGACCCCAGGGTGAGCAGGTGGAGGGTCACAGTGACACCACAGGGTCCTGGATGGAGGACAAGACAAGCCCAGAGCCAGGTCAAGGTGGAAGGGAGTTCAGGGACGCAGGAGCAGGGTTGGTCAATGGGAGCATTTTATGAAGGCGTGACCCGAGGTCTGGGCCTCTGTGGGGGAGGGTCTGACCAAGAGTCACACAGCACTTGGCCTTGAGTCATCAACGACCCCAAGAGCTCAGGACATTTCTCCTTGAAGAAACATGGCCCCTGGGTGGCCTCCCCCCTGGGCTTGAATCAGAGTCTTGGGGGAGTCACGGGTCTCGGCCCTGCAGAGGCTGAGCCCACCTGGACTCAGGAGCCACCCGGCTGAGACTGGGGACCCCCTCCGTCTCCATCAGACCCCATCTTGCCACCCCCAGAACACTATGGGGCACCAGCCCACCCCCAGCTCTGCCTGGAGCCCACCTGGAGCTCAGGCTCCCCCAGCCGTTCCCTCAGGCTCAATTCCTTCCCTCCATACCACGGTCTCCTTGTCCGTCTCCTCTTCAGGGGGCTGGTCCCTTACCCAAGAGGCCATGGTGTCCTTAGGCGCCCAGGACAGAGCTGGCTCCTGGCTGCCTCCCCAGGGTGAGCAGGCTCCTGGGCTGGAGGCCACCAGAGACTCAGAGCCCAACGGAGGCTTCCCCAGCGGGCGGCACAGGACCTGGGAGAAGGTGAAGAGAAGAGGTGTCCCCGACACGCAGCAGCTCCCTGGGGCTGGACAGCAGCACTGGGAGCCAAGGACACGCCGAGAGCCACGTCCTGGGTCCTGGGGGAGGCTCCGGCTTCCAGGAACAGAGAGGGGGAGGGGGGGGCGAGCCACAGATCAGGGTCGGGGCTCTCAGACCCCTCCCTGAGCCTCGGAGCCCTTGGGCCTACATGGGCCCTGGGAAGTCCATCAGCGTACAGACAAGAATCCAGCCACACCCAGAACCGGGGGCTACAGTCCACCAGTCCCAGAACCACCCATCAAGGCTTGCCCAGTGGTCTGGGTGCACGGGCCTCTGTTGGCCTGGGAGCCGAAGATCAGAAGGGGCCAGCTGGGCATCAGGAGGCCAACGTGCCACCACCTGCCCTGTCCCACACATCCCTTAGTGCTCCCAGGGATGGAGCCCGCCTGGGGGCCAGGCGGCTGAGCAGGACTCAGGTCCAGGGCCCCAGCAAGAGAGTAGGGGCAGGCGGGACCAGGGCCCAGAGCTGACCAGGGTCACTGCCCTGGGAACAGGGTGGAATCGGAGCGAATGTCCTCGCCGTGTACAAACAGCCCTGCGCGGGCGCCTCACAGGTGAGATGATGCTAGGTCATCAGGAGCTGGGCACCTGCCTCCCACGAGGGGTGCTGGCAGCTAGTGTGAGAGTGTCTGAGGGGAACCAGGAGCCCGTCAGGACCAGAATCCCTGACAGGAGGTTTCCAGCCCCCGCTGACCTTGTGTGGGCTTCTAGGTTTCCTCCCAAGTCCACTTGCCCCCACCCCTGTCCATCTATCCGTCACCCACCCGTCAGTCCACCCACCACCCACTCTCAAGCCGTCGTCATGTCCGTCAGTCAGGTACCTCGCTGAGTATCAGGCGCTGTGTGGGTCTGCCTGCTTCTGCCAGCTGAGTGCTGTCGGTCTGTGTACCCGTCCTGTGGACAGTGGCCACGTGGGCTAACCTGGACATGTGTGCAGTGTAGCTATGAAATACCTCACTTGGAACGCCTTCCGGAACCCAAGACCTGTCGTGGTCACGTGGGGGAAGTTAGAAAAGGCCCAGAGCCGCGTCCCTCCCTCCCTCCCTGTGACGTGCTTTGTGGCCTCACTCTGCACAGTTCCTGCCACAGGACCTGTCCTCCCACACGGGACAAGCACAGTGCAGGCCAGGGACGCTGGCCATGTGCCCTCACCCCCCCCCCAGCCTCGGTGAGCCTGGGGATGACGAAGGCATTGAGGGGCAGCCAGGGTGGGAGATGGGCGAGGGGTGCAGGACGCTGAGTCCTGGGGGAGGAGGCAGCCCTGCCCTCTTAGTGTCCCTGGGCCTGAGCCAACGGTGGAGGGACCCAAGGCCCTGGTGTGTTGTGGAGAGGGGACAGGACGGTCCATCGAGGCCTGTCTGGACCTTGTATTGGGCAAGGAAACCACCAGCAGAGAGCAGTGTCGGTCGGGTGGTGGGATCCAGGCAGCTGAGTCCTTCCCTGGTCAGGCTGACCCTTGATGCCCCTCGAGGACCCTGCACTGTGGGTGACTTTCTCACGGGGTCTTTTTCCAGTGCTCTGCCTGGGCCACAGGAGCCACACGCAGGAGGGTGAGTCATGCCCACAGGTCCTCACCGTCCACCCAGGCCACTCTGGAGGGCAGTGGTGTCCACCCTGGGAGGGAGTCCAGCCCCAGCCTACACCACATGAACACCGCCTCAGGCTTCTCCCGACGGCTGCAGGCCCCTGCCAGGCAGCAGCCGCCTCCCGCTCAGGGCCTGCCCTCTGGCCAGGCTTCCGCCCCACGCACCTGGCCTCCAGGTCCCAGCCCCACATTTCCTCAGTGAACGTCCTGGGTTCCGGGCCAGACGACAGAGAGCTGTCCTTGGCCCCCTCTAATGTCCACCCACGTCCAACCACCCAGAGTCCGGGCACCTGTCCCCATAAACGTTCTCACATCTGCCCCCAAGTCTTGCAAGGAAGCGTCTCCCTGATTCTGAAGCCACAGACAGCCCCAGGGGCCCGTCCAGGAGGCCCGCAGAGGTGCAGGTTCCCTCCTGCTGGAGCGTAACCCAGTTCTCAGCCACTGAAGTTCACCCACCCCCTTGCTGCAAGATGCCTGCGAGGGCCCCAGCCATCCCACCCCTGTGCAGGCTGGAAGGCAAGGAAAGGCAGAAACAGGAGAAGGGCCCCGTCGGCCTAACTGCTGCTCTTCCAGCTCCTTCCTGGGGTCTCACCAGCAGGGCTGCACCTTGTGGGCACAGAGAGGGCCTCAGGGTGTACAGCCCTCTGCTGGGGTGTCCAGGTTCAACCCTCTATTCCACGTGGCTTCAGCTGGAGTGGGGAGCAGGAGAGATGGAGGCCATGGAGTCCTGGCCATGACCCTCCTGTCCTGCAGGAGAGGACGAGGCGACTTCTGCCCAGTGGACGCTGAGCCGCTGTCTGCTTCCTCCCAGGGGCCCTGCCCAGACCCTCCATCTCTGCTGAGCCAGGCTCTGTGATCCCCCGGGGGAGGCCCGTGACCATCGTGTGCCGGGCCCCTGCTGGGTTTGAGGACTTTCGCCTGGAGAAGGAGGGAAGACCCCAGATCTGGGATAAGAGGAACAGTTCACCTTCTGAGCGAGAGGCCAGGTTCCTGTTCCCCTCCATGAGTGAGGACACTGCTGGGCGTTATCACTGCTTCTACCTAAAGTCCACGTGGTCTGAGCTCAGTGAAGTCTTGACACTGGTGCTGAGCAGGGAGGACGTCACCCAGGCCCCCACCCCAGTCCCAGCTTAGCCATCAGGTTGGTCCCCAGGTCCTGGACCCTGTCCCAGCTGCCGTTCTGTCCACAGCCTCCTGCCCCCATCTGACCCCAGGCCCCTCCCTCTGCACAGTGTCCCCTCAGCCCTCATGCCCTGAGGTCCCTGGAGCCCTGGTCTCATGGGCCACTTTGTGTGACCTGGACACAGGTCCAGCATGGGGTGGGCATGGAGCTGGCCCTGCTGCTGGGTGGAGAGGGGTCCCCAGAGATGGCTGGGGGCAGACCCCTTCCAGAACAGTGTCTCTTCACTCAGATGGAGGGTTCACTGTCCTTCCCACGGGGCCAGAGCCTGGGTGGCTGAGGGTGACATCTGGTGTAGTCCCCTCCCACTGGGCAGGTCACCTGGCCCAGGATTGGCCCTGACCTGGGCTGGAAGGGGCACAGGGGAAGCTTTGGGATGTGATGGTCCACGTCCTCTGTGCTCAGTCTGGTTAGTGTCCAGGAGGGTCAGCCCATCCCAGAGAGGGACAGGGGACACTCTCCATTTAAAGCCAAGTCTTCTCTCCCTTCCTTGTGAATTCTGCTGTAGCCCAGACATCCTGGGGGCCAGATGCACAGTGTCCAGGGGTGGGCCAGATGCACAGTGTCCAGGGGTGGGCCAGATGCACAGTGTCCAGGGGTGGGGCCCCAGTCAGTTCTGGGGGCACTCACTAGTTTATCCTGAGGCTCTGACAGGTCCCCAGGATCCTGGGTACTTACTGGTGGCACAGTGGCCCCTAGGTGAGGTCAGTGCCCAGACCTCCTGACCCTGTGTCCTGGTGAGGCTCCCCACCCTGTCTGCCCATGACCAGGACCTGCTGGTGAGTGCTGGTGGGTGCACAGCAGGATCAGCTCAGGTGCCACCTGGGTCCCCAGGTCTCCTTGCCCACCCTGGGGGTCTGCAAAGGTCACCATAATCCAGGGTACAGGAGAGGGCCCAGGCAGGAGTTAGAGGACACTGTGGGGGCGAGGGACGGCCCACAGGAGCCCAGAGACCTCAGGTGTGTGACTCCACCTGTGCCCCAGGCAGGCACACAGGGGCTGGTGTAAAGCAGGTCAGCTCTGTAGAGACCACCGTGAACTCCACAGGTGAGCAGACACCTGGCGGGAAGGGGCCACGACACACCCTGCACCTCTCAGGATGTGGCCCCAGGGCAGGGACGTGGCTCCTGGCAGGTGACAAGGTGTGGAGTGGTCATGCAGACGCCCACCCCATCCTGACCCCAGACCATCATGGTCACCTCTGCCTCCCCGTCCATGTGACGGGGTGGAGTGTCCCCCACTGTCTGTCCTGTTGGTCCAGCTGTCTGCGTGGATCAGTCCCACCTGCCCCCTCTGCTGTTTGCCTGAACCTTCCAGGAGGAGGGGACCCTGTGTGGACCCTCGGTCATCCCCTCCCTGTCCCCATGCTGTGGGGACCCTGGTCCTGTCAGGGCTTCCCCCGTGTCTGTGAGGTGACGTGTCACGGTCCTGTGCACTGAGACTCCATTGGGACCTGCAGACGCAGAGCTCTGTCAATCACCAGCTCAGGAGGTCAGCTCCAGGGTGCACTGGGCTGGGGATGCACCTGGGATCCCAGCCCCATGCACTCTGGGTCCTGCTCACTGTAGCTCAGCACTGTGTCCCCAGGAGACCCTGGGTGTTGGGGGAGGAGGGTCACCCAGTGAAGGGCCAGCAGAGTCCATCCATCCTGCCCTAGGGACGCACACACAGGGGTCACCTACCCTGACCCCTTTCCCAAGGCCTCAGATGCTGGGGTTTGGGCTGAGAGGAGGGACGGGGACACCCAAAGGTCCAGCAGACGTCGGGCTGGATGAACTGGCAGAGCAGAGACAGCCCTGGTCCCGCCCAGGGTCACACACTGCCCTCCCATGGCTGGTTCTCACAGTGGGCTGTGGGCACCACCAGGCCCTGAGCTCCCCTCTCATCCTCATGTGGCAGAGGCTGCTCGTCCCCCGTTTTCTCCAGGGTGGCCTTGGCCTTAGACTTGGAGCTGAGTTTGATCAAAGGCAGCTGTGTGTGCTCCAGTCACCTGTCCCCAGGGCCCTCCTGTTCACTGGGAGACCTGGGAGGGACACAGGGCGCAGGGGAGGTGGGGCAGGGTGATCCCAATGACAGGACAGTCAGGATAAGGGCTCAGGAGGCCACGGTCAGCCTAGGGGAGAGGCTGCCCAGCCCTTCACCAGCCTCTGACTCCTAGGAGTCCCACGTGACATCAGCCCTCACCCACAGGAGTGAGCTCCCCCACAGTAAGTCACCTGGGACTCTGCATGGGGTAGTGCCCATGGGGACAGGTTCTGGCCTGGAAAGTGGGGAGTGGCTCCTATTTCAGGGGCCCTAGGGTGGGTCTTGGCCACTTGCCAATGACCTGTCCTGACAGTCAGCCATGTCCTTCTGTTTCCAGCCTCCGCCCCCCAGAACTACAGGGTGCTGAACTGTGTCCCCTGGGCCTGGCTGGGCTGGTCTTCGTGGCCCTGGGGGTGCTTCTGGGAGAAGCTTGGCACAGCTGGCTCAGGTCACAGAGAGAAGAGAGCCTCCTCCAGAGAGCCTGACCCCAGGGCCCAGGGGAGATGCCCATAGGACTCAGCCCATGTGAGCCCCAGGGACCCAGTGCCACCATGGACTGTGCACTCTGGACCTGGACACTCTGCAGGGTCTGAACACGTCCTCCACCTGCACCAGGGATCCAAGTGGACACTCCCCAGCCTCCCTCGGTGTCAGCTCCCGTGTCCCAGGGTGCCCTTTACGCTGGACACCCAGCACCTGGGCCTGGCCCACGTGTGGCTCCAGGACCTGGTTGAGCACGTGGAGGAAAGTCTCACTGGTGAGGTCAGTCTTGTTAGGTTTCCTTTTCTCCTGCACTTTGAGTAGAGCATCCCAATCTTTCCTCCCTGCAAGATTCCTGCATAACGTCTGCTGATTGTCTTTCTAGGGTGCCTATGGATGGGATGAGTCGCTGCTTTAAAGTTGTCTCTGACTTTGAGGATTTGGTCAGATGGCCTCTTGGTGAACATCTCTGTTTCTTCCATGTCGGGCTCTTTCCACTTGCAGATCTGGATGTTCATCTCTCTCTGGATTTGGGGATTTGTCTTCATCATGTATTTAAATAGCTCTCTGCTACTCTCTTTTCTCGGCTTCTGCTAAGACTCCTGTTGACTGTACAGCGTCCCACTTGATGGTGTTCCATAGATTTTCCTCTTTCTTTTGTATCTTTTCCTTTCTACCCTCTGGGTCATTTCCAACGTCTTGGCTTCGCGGTCACTGGCTCTGTCTCCTACTCTGTGAAGTCTGCTGGTGAAGCTCTCTCTAGAATTTCCACTTCAGTACCTGTGTTCTTTAACTTCAGACTGTCTCTTTGCTTCCCTTATTGGGTTTAATTTCTCTGTTGGACTTTCTAATTTTTGCATATTTGAATTTGACTAGTTTTCTGTTAAATTCTCTTGTGACCCACTGAACATCGTTAAGATTATTATTTTGATGTTCTCCCAGATAGTTCGCAGGTCACCATTCCTTCAGGGTCAGTTCCTGGTACATTACATAGTTCCTTGGGTGAGGCCACGTGTCCTGTGGGGGGGACACTCTGAATGACCTGCACCTTCCATCCTGAGGCAAAGGCTCTGATTGGTCACTGCATTTTGTAGTGATTTGGGCATTGTCCCAGCTCAGGAAGTAGAAGGTGTGTCTTCAGATGTAATTGTCACTGAGGTTGAGTTACACTAACCCATCCCTTGTAACCCTGCCCCTTCTGGCCTTTTTTGATAGAACTTTCTAGCAAACAAGGGTCCCCCCAGTAAAAGCCCACTTCCGAACATGCTTGCTGTCTCTCGCCAGCCTCTCGTGACCTGCTCTTGCTCTCCCAATCGGGGAGCCTGAGGCGGAGAGCAGAGGAGCCGTCCTGAAGCTTGTGTAAAGGTAAGGTGTGTGTCTGTGTTTTATTTGTTGCCCCTGGAAATTCACACAAGCCTCCTCAGCTTCAGCTGCCCACGCAGGTCGGGGGCAGCAGGTGGCGCCTGGAACCAGGGACGGCTCAGGGTGAATTTCCAGGTTGACTGACGGAGTGACTGTGTTTTTTTTCGG
The DNA here is from genome assembly GCF_964194105.1 of Spermophilus citellus. Classification (NCBI taxonomy): domain Eukaryota; kingdom Metazoa; phylum Chordata; class Mammalia; order Rodentia; family Sciuridae; genus Spermophilus; species Spermophilus citellus. Next base: position 3,053,534 of record NC_138200.1, read on the forward strand.
GGGTTACAGAGGAAGCCGTTTCAGAGCCAGGGATGTCAAAGAATTATCATGGGTATTTCCATGTCTTCAGATAAAGAAATGTACTTACTGATCCTGGAGACTCTGATCAACCAGAGAGGAAAACAAGTCTGAGGGCCCAGCTGGCTCTCCTGAAAACCGTCAATGACGTATCCCGTGGTTTTGTGAGCAAGATTCGCCAGGTTTACTGCTTGGGAGAGGTGAGGTAGAAATTGTATACAGGCCACCTCTCTGCCAAGCTGTCCGAGGGTACAATCGAGTGTTCAGAAGGTCTGGACCGCTCTAGAAATGTGTCCTTTTGAAGATGGAGAAAGGACCCTGGTCTCCCAAGGACCTGCTGAGAGGGCTTCAGAGAGCCATCGAGAGTTTGGAGCAAGAGAAGCGGCCGAGGCTGCCTCCAAGCAGGGTGGACCGAGGCAGAGTCAATTCTCGCTCAGTCTGCAGCTCGCGAAGCAGACGGACGGCGTCGGGGCAGGACCTGTGACCCACCGTTCACTGCTCAACCAGACAGAAGCAGCAGCTTAGGGGAGCACCAAGGAGCGTTCCAGAGAGGAAACCAGCCCCCACCGGACTTCTGTGAGCGGATTCAAAATGGAGAGGAACAAAATGGACAGAGAGTCCCAACCTGAGGGGACCTAATCAGAAGACCTGGAGGGGGGTTTTGGTAAGTCACATCACGTCTAGCTGGACCAGCGCCCGCCATCCGGATCCAGCCGCTCTCCTCCAGGAGAACAGGGTTCAATAACCACTCTGACCTGGCGGTCGCCATGCTCACACCCCTAGAAGGAGGACTTAGAACGGCGCAGGATTGTTTTCAGCTTTTCCAGTGGTTGAGCAGATTAACCAACAAAACCAGCGTGTCCGTGTGCACGCTGCAGTTCCTTTCAATACTCTGAAGGAGCTCCAAATGCTTGCGGTACCTAGGGTCCAAACTCACCCTTTGTTCAAAGTCGGCTTGATCTGTTATGCCCCGAGCCTTTACCCCCAAATGACAGGATTTCGATGGCAAAGGCTTGCCTTTCGGGGTGATTATCTCCTTTGGCGGTCTCACTGGACTGGCTATGCACTGAACAGGCGGAGAGGAACAGGAGGCAAGGTTGGGTGCCCCTTTGCAGATGTTAATGGGAACTGGGGAATTTGCAGACCTAGGGAGACAGGTGAATCACCACCTGCCCATCTATGATCAGATCACTGCCTGTGCCAAAAGGGCGTGGCCGGAGATGTCTTCCCGGGATCAATCTACTCTGGATTTTAGTCAGCTTAAACAGCGGTCAGAAGAACAATTCCCTGATTTCGTGGCGCGTCTGTGCCAGGCAGAGAACAGATCGATCGGAGACCCAAACGCCTCTGAGTTCCTGGTCAAGCAGCGAGCATTTGAAAATGCCAATAAAGTGTGTCAGGACATCCTCTGAACCCACCGGAAGAAAGGGGCAGTTTCTGAGTTCATCCGTCTTTGTGCGGATGTCGGACCCACACAATTCCAGGGTTTTACGCTCACGGCGGCTTTCAAACAGGTCCTCCAACCCAGTCTCAGAGGCGCCATTCTCCAGGGTGGGGTTTCAACTGTGGCAGGACCTTGGCTCAGGACTGCGAATCTCTGCGCAATAGGGCAGAGACCTCTCCCCATTCACGCAGGTGGCGCTGCCACTGGACAGAAAACTGCGTGGTGAGGGGGGATGGGGACAGAGAGGGTGGTGGCCCACCTCCACTTCTGACCTCACTCCTGCCTCCTTAGGGGCCAAACAACGGGGGCTTTGCTGCATGTGCGGGAAGAGGAGTGGGACTCGCAGACCCTGTCGTCATCAGAGCCGGCCATGGTGGCTTGTCACTATCCCCAGCCAGCTCCACCCAGAGGGTACTTTCATGACCAGCCCTGGTAGTGAATTTCACACCTGAAGTGGGACCGCAGAGAGTTCCTACTGGATTCCGCGGGCCGTTACCCCCAGGTACCATAGGCCTAATTTTGGGAAAAAATAATTTAAAAGCGGGAATCCAGGTAATGCCAGGGGTAGTTGATTCAGATTTAAGAGATGAGATTGAAATCACTGTGCAATCAGAGCGTGCCATTCAGCTCTCTACAAAACAGGTGCTGGCACAGTTAGTACTTTTGCCCGCTTAAGACTTTCACTTCTGGGTACCCAGACCAGACCCAGCGTACTGGGTCAAATTAATCCAGCAGGAGCGCCCCCTGCTGGAACTTAAAATCAATCATAAAAAATGTGGAGGTATCGTAGATACTGGGGCAGATGAATCTGTTTTATCTCGTAGACTTTAGCCCCCAAACTGGCCTTTACATATTGCACCCACCAACTTAGAGGGCATAGGCCCATCTCTCCACCTGCTCAAAGTGCCCAGTATCTTCACTGGGAAGATAAAGATGGTGATGCTGGAATTTTTAAGCCTTATGTTTTAGACACCTTACCAGTAAATTTATGGGGTAGGGATGTTTTTATCCGTTTAGGATTATTATTAGCAGCTCCAAATTCTATCATGTCATTTGAGGGACTCAATCAAAAATAAATTCCTAGAGAAATTGAGGGAGATTTTCAGGAAGTATACCCCCCTGTAACCCAATCTTCCCAACAGAGATTAATTAGTGCACCCAGCCAACATTTTTGGTAGGGGCCCTGACCTTATCCCCAACCCAGAGAACAGCAGAAAAAATTAATTGGCTCATAGAAGAGCAATCTGGGCTAGTGAGTGGCCCCTAACAGGGGAAAAACTTAACATAGCCCACATGTTAGTTGAGGAACCACTTCAGGCAGCCATTTAGAGTCTACGCTCAGCCCTGGGAACACACCCATCTTTGTAATTAAGAAAAACTCTGGTAAATGAAGATTATTACAAGACCTTAGAGGTACTAATTGTGTTATAGAGCCCATGGGAGCACGGCAATCTGGGCTTCCTTCTCCTACAGCGATTCCTTTAGATCATTAGTTGATAGTAGTAGGTCTAAAAGGTTGTTTTCTCTCTATACCTTTGCACCCAGACAACTGTAAAGTTTTTCTTTAGTGTCCCAGCAACTAATTTTAAAGAACCAGTTAAAAGATATTGTGGAAAGTGCTGCCTCAGGGAACATGTAATAGTCCAACTTTACACCAGAGTTTTGTGGCACAGGCCGGCACACCTGTGAGGGAGAAATTCCTCAGTGCATGTGTTACTCATTTCATGGATGACATGCATTTAGCTCATGCTAATTCAGATGTACTCTTAAAAATTTTGCCCAATTAGAGACTTCACTCATGGCAATGGGTTTGTGCACTGCACCTCAGAAGGTGCAAAGCACCTCTCCTTCTCAATGTCTAGGTCAAGTGATTGAAGGACAGACAGTCCATCCTCAAAACTTACAAATAAGAGTCAAGAAGCTGCACAACCTTAATGATTTTTAAAAAATTATTAGGAGATATTAATCGGCTAAGGCCATCTTTAAAGCCAACTACTTCAGATTTAAGTCCTTTATTTCAAATATTACAGGGAGATCCTTCTCCAACTTCTCCTCAGCTCACAACAGAAGTGAGAACAGCTTTGGGGAAAGTTGAAATTGCTATTAAAAATGCTCAATTTACTAGAATTAACCCACAAGAGCCTATATATTTGATGATATTCCCAACTGCATACGCTCCTACAGCGGCAATATGGCAATCGCTGGGAGTTATTGAGTGGATTCCTTTAGCCCACTCTCCTCAAAAGTCATGAACTCCTTTTCATGATTCTGTTGCTCAATTAGTGATAATGGGCAGAAAAAGAGCTTAAAGATGGCTGGATCAGAACCTAATATTATAATCATTTCATTTTCTGCTCAATAAAATGTTTGGCTTTTCCAAACTTCTAATACTTGGCAAGTAGTTTTTGCTAATTTCCCTGGTCAGATAAAGAGTCATTATCCTCATGATAAAATTACCCAATTTTCATTGGTCACTCCATTCATTTTTCCAAGGATTGTATGTGCACAACCAATAAATGGTGCACTAACAGTATTCACTGATGGCTCAAGTTCAAGTAAAGCAGGTTTTTATAGTCGTGCTCATACAGAGGTGATACAAATCTTCTGCCCAATGAGCAGAAGTACAAGCTCTCATTCGTGCTTTGAGTCATTTTTGCAAAGAAGCCCATCAATATTTACTCTGACATCTTGTAGGCAGTTGGAGTTATAAAAAATATCGTCACAAGAGCTATTCAATTTGTTTCGTATTCTACAAAGGATGGTGCAATTGTGAAAGCACCCATGTTTTATAGGCCACATATGGGCCCACACTAATCTTCCAGGGCCCGTAACATCAGGTAATGATAAGATTGGCAAATTGGTTGCCATTTGTCAACAAATGTCTTTGTATGACTCTGCACAAGCTTCACATTCTTTGCATCATCAAAATGCCTCTAGCTTACATAAAAAAAACCAACATTACTAGAGAGCAAGCTCATCAAATTGTACGTAACTGCCCCCAGTGTGTTAGACACACTCCATCTTTCCCATCTGGAGTAAAACCCCGTTTAATTGATTTGGATTAAAACCAAATCAATTGTGGCAAATGGATGTAATTCACATTCCTCAATTTGGTAAACAATGTTATGTACAAGTAATTGTAGATACTTATTCTAGATTTATCTTTGCCACAGCCCGTGCAAAAGAAAATACTCAACATGTTATTTCTCAGTGATTAGCTGCCTTTCCAGTATTAGGATGTCCTTTAGAGATTAAAACTGATAATGTGCCGGCTTACGTAAGCTCTTCTTTTAGCAATTTGCCAAGAGTTTCGTATTGACCGTAAAACAGGTATTCCTCACAACCCTCAAGGTCAAGCTATTGTAGAACGAGCTCATTTATCTATTAAGCTACAATTACAAAAACTGAAAGGGGGAGATAGGACTAGGACCCCCCAAAATAGCCTCAGTCATGCTCTGTCATCTTAAATTTTCTAAACTGTGACTCAGAAGGTCACACTGCAGCTGAGCGACACTCGTCTTCCACGGCAACAGGCCCTTCAGGCCGAGTTTGGTGGAAAGATTCTCAGACTGGCCAATGGGGGGACCAGATCCCGTGATTATGGGGGTAAATGTCAAGCTTGTATTTTCCCAGAAGGTGCTTCTCGTCCTATTTGGGCACCTGAATGCTCCATCAGGTTTGGAGGACCCAGAAGCAAGATTCAAACACCTGAAGATCAACCCAGAGATGCCAGACCTGACTCCCCCCCCCCCCCAGACCAGAGGAACTCTCGAAGGAAGAGGGGGAGAAAGATGGTCCAGAGAGAACCAATGCTGAAGCCACCCTCATGGAAGGGCCTGAGGAATTTGACACCGCAGACTGAACAACTGATTCGACAACAAGGAAAGTCAAACTTCCAACGATGGCGCTCGCTGCAGTGATAGACCTGCTGGACTGTCGGGTAAGAGGGAATCAGGCAGAAAGCTACTGGTCATAATTCCCAGATCCACCCCGGTACACCCAGCGGTGCGGACTGGAGAATCCGTCCCAGTGTTTACTAATGACTCATGTATGATGGGAGGATTTACAGACACCCCTGTTACTCCCAATCCTGTGAATGGGTTCAATTGTTCTGGCTACAGTGCCCAACTACCTTGGTGTTGGTCCCACGATATACATACTGGCTGTCTAAAAGTGTCATTTGAGGAAAAGACAGCAGTTGGGGGACCCAAATCAACTAATCATACTGTTCCTGAAGACTCAAAACCTTATATCAGATCAGTTATTAAAATGGGACTTTCTCATGACAAACCAGTTATTTCAGCCGAACACCCATGAATACCTCATTGTCCTAACTGTTCTGCGATAGAAATTGGCACCTTTCCTAAATGGATGGATAGTATAAACACCTTTCCAGTACAGCATTAGGTGTCTAGAAATGGTGGGTATATTTTGGGCTGGTCTAGAATTGACTAAAAGCAATTACACAAGGGTACTGCCACGACCCCTGGAGGATTTGTTAGCAACATCCTGACCTTTAGTGAAGGTGGCATTCAGAAAGATGTTAGGCGCTTAGTTGCTGCCTCAGAATTCTTACATTTTACTGACGACCCTTTACCAGACTTTGTAGGCAGAAATTGTAAGGAGGGATCTTGCTATGGCTCATGAGCCTGTGTTCAGTCTCCTTACGTTTTAATGACTGGAAATGTGAAAGTTGAAAGGAAAGATGATAGATACCTTGTAACATGTAATAAATGTAATTTAACTAACTGAATCACCAGATATAATAGAGGAAGAGGAAGGCTGATACTCCATCAGCCCTCTTTTGTCTCTTTGCCAGCTAACATTTCAGAGCCGTGGTACGCTGATGCTAGTTTTCAAGTCTTACAACAAATACCTGCCCAGCTAGAGAGACCAAAGGTGCTCTTGGACTCATAGTATTGGGAGTTGTTGCCTTGGTTTTATTTATTGCTTCAATGGTCACAGCTTCGGTGGCCTTATCTCAAAATATTCAACATGCAGGTTTTCTTAATAATTTGGCTAAGAACACTTCCAAGGCTCTTCATAACCAAATAAATATTTATGAAAGGATTAAAACTAAACTAAATGCCTTAGAGGCTACTGCTATAAATACTGGTCATGAGCTTTCAGCTTTGAAATTTAAGGAAAGTCTTAAATGTCATGCTAAATATAACTATGTGTGTGTTACTGCTGCCAAATGCACTGGTTCCCAATGGGGTTGGGAAAAGGTTAACCATCATTTGTTGGATATTGGGCAAAATAATAATAAGAGCTTCGATCTTTGGGAGCTGCATCATCATATTCAAGATATACAAGAAAGTAAGATGGAGTTTTTTGGATGCTACTTCTTTAGCTGATGAAATACTCAGAGAATTGAATGGCTGTGACCCCGGACAATTCTTAAACACTCTGCACGGTAGATCCTTGTCTTGTTCTCTTGGCTACTAATTCTCTCTTGTATTGTAATGGTAGGAGGGAGAGCCCTCAGAACAAGAATTCGGGGACTCTGAAATAGTGACCCACCACCTGCTCTTTCAAAGAAGGAAGGGGGAAAATGAGGTGCACCTTCCATCCTGAAGCACGAGGCTCTGACGGATCAGGACATTGCCTGGTGACTTGGGCGCTGTCCCATTGAGTCTTCAGATATAGGTGTCGCCACTTGGGTTGAATTATACTCCTCTGTCCCTGGTAACCCTGCCCCTTCTGGAGTTTTTTGGATAGAACCTTCCAAAAAAAGGGTCCCCTCGCCAGCCTCTCGGGACCTTCTCTTGCTCTCCCTTTTGGGGAGCCTGAGGCCGAGGGTGGATAAGCCGTCCTGAGGCTTGTTTAAAGGTAAAGTGTTTCATTTGGTGTCCCTGAAAATTCACCCCAGCGACCTTAAGTCCAGCTGCCCATGCTGGTCGGGGACAGCAGTGTCCCTGGCTCCTCATGATCCTTGTGGCCTGGCAATGGTGTCTGCACCTTTGAGGAAGTAGTCCTTATAGACAGGCTTCAACAGGGAAGGCCACGTACCAGGAAGCCACTTAGAGGTTCCAGGGAAGTCTCATGGTGGGGACTTCATGTGGGTTTGCTGCTGGAGCCCCGGGCACTCTTAACTGTGCCTGGGTCTGTAGGTGGATGGACGTGGCACTTGGGTCGTGGACTCCCTAGTGCCAATGGGATGGGCATATTGACTGGATCTGTAGCCGGGGCCTGGAATCTGGGGGTGTAGGGCTGGCCAAACCTGGCTGCACATGCCAACCTGGATCTGAGGTGGCACATGTGCCAACCTGCAGCCCTGGGGCAGGTCTGAAGCATGAGTCCTTGGGCTAGAGAGAACAGTGTCTGGTGCTTCCCCAGCCAGACAGGAACCCCCCCTGGAGGGTGGCGCAGGGCAGTGGAGTAGGCACAGAGTGCAGAGGGGCCTGCTGCAGAGGTGAGGACTGGGCACCTCTAGGTAAAGGCAGCTCTAGTTTGGCTTATGGCAATAATACCTAGAGGATCAGACTGCTTCCCAGGCTCTTGTCCTAGTTCTAGAACAGAGCTTCAGAGCACTGACAGGAATACGTCCAGCCCCTACAGAGTAAGGGAACACTGTCTGGCCTCCCATCAGTCATGACCAGATGGGCAGCGGGGAGGAACCACAGCACCCGTCCACAGAAACTGACCTGGGTTTGATTTCATGCTCCTGGGCTACCACAGGGACCTGGCATTTGCTCGGGGCCTGGGGTTGCTGGGCTCTGTTTGTGGAGCCTAGGCCAGGTCCCTGGATGTTAGAACTGGTAGACAGAGACAGTAAAACAGTTGTCACAGGGGCTGAGGGGGTGGCTCAGTGGTAGAGCACATGCCTAGCACGTGTGAGGCCCTGGGGTCAGTCCCAGCCCCAAACCAGATCCCAACTCTTTATTATAACTGTATTCTGTATTTTCAAAAATTTAGTAAATATATAAAAGATGTTCTAAAACGCGCGCACGTGTGTGTGTGTGTGTGTGTGTGTGTGTGTGTGTGTGGACTAAATGGCTCTTCTAGATATAACAGCTACCATATAGTCAAGAAATAAACCAGATGTTAGTAAACACTGCACCACAGTAGAATAGTGAACTTGAACTTGAAGACACAGCAGGAGAGACACCAAAAATGAAAGAAAGGCATAGTATTTTTTTTTAAATGAGAAAGAATTAATCATTTTTATTTTCTTGATGATGGACACCCTGACTGGTTGAGATGGACTTAGTGTGTTGCTCTCCCCTGCTGGCGAGAGAAGCCCAACACAGTTTGTTTGTTTCATATTATTTTGGGCCCTTTGTGCATCTTTGGAGAAGTTTTGGTTTAGTTCCTTGTGCAGCAGAGGAAATCCTGTCAGTGGTCAATTGTGGCGGCCACCTGTGGGCAATGCTGACACTTGAACCCTAAAGGGGCGCTCAGGACAGTGCATCCCTAGATCATGACACTGACCTCCAGGAGCTCAGCCAGGGGCCTGCAGGACACACAGCAAAGGCCCTGCTGTGCCAGGGGAGGGAGGAAGCCTGGTGCCCCCTGCTGGGGCTGCCCTGGCCACAGCTCTGTGTCAGGAGAGGGGAACTAAGCAGCCCTTGGGGCCAGCTCTTCCCTCCTGGGCGGTGGCTCCTGAGCCCCACAGGAAGGGGACCGCCCACCTCCCAGCGTGGTCTTGTTTTCCTAGGAATGTGGCCCTCTCAGGATGCAGTGTCTCTGCAGGCCCTTCAGACAGAGTGGGGTCTCCTCTGTCCACCCCCACGGTCTGTCTGATCTGTCCTCATCCCTCCAGGGGACACAGCACCAAATACACCTGCTGCCCTCCTGAGCCAGACCCTTCCAGGTGAGAGTGACCCAGGGCTGGGCCTCCCCTCTCAGGGCCTCCCTGGGGCTCCATCCCCCTGCAGCCTGTCCAGGGCACAGGGTGGTGAGCCCCTTGCCAGGGCAGTCATCCCCCAGCCCTGGAGATGCTTCTGGGGAGACGCAGGCTCTCTCTTCAGGGGAGGGCAGAGCAGCAGAGCCTGAGCACCTGGCTGTGCAGCTCACCTGGCGCTTCCTGCTGGGGATGAGCACAGAGACGCAGGGAAATTGAAGGAAATAACAAGAGCCGGGCTGGTGGCCCAGGCTTTGATTCTTGTAGCTCAGGAGGCTGAGGCAGGAGGATGGCAAGATCAAGGCCAGCCTCAGCATCTTTGTGGCCTAAGCAACTTAGTGAGATTCTGTCTCAAAATAAAATATATAAAGACTGGGGATGTGGCTCCCTGATAAAGCCCCCCTGGGTTCAATCCCTGGTACAAATATATAAATAAATAACAAGTCTCTTTAAAGACTCTGGAGTGTGGTTTGTTTTCTGCTGAACGTTGGCCTCATCCGCTTCCCTTTTTCCCTCCAGCACCCCCCACCCCCGTTCTCTGCACTGCATGTCCCCTTGGGCCCCATTGCTACCTCCACCCTTTGCATGTCACATCTGGGGAACAACAGTGAGTGTGAGCTCTGGCTTTGCAGAAGCTGATCTGTAGAACTTCCTGGTTACCCTGCAATCCCAGCATCTCTGGAGACGGAGGCAGCAGGATGACAAGTTTGAGGCCACCTCAGCAATTTAGTGAGGTCCTGAGAAACTGAGCAAGAGGCTCAGCCTGGGGGAGAGCTTAGTGGGAGAGGACACCTTAGGTTCAATACCTGGCAGCAGGGGAAACCCCCTGGTGGTCCTCATCCCCTGCCCATGTACCTGTGGCAGGAACACCCTCGTCTGTCCCTCCGTTTCCTCGTCCTGAGGAGGTCCTCACAAACCCTCTCCAAGAGGCTTGGGGTCAGCGGTGCAGGGAGCATGGAGGGGCTCCGTCCTGGTTAATCTGCAAACCTCCTTAGGAGATGGGTGGCGAGGCTGGGACCTGAGAGAATCCTGGCTTTGTCCCCAGGGTCCAGGTGGACGATTGCTGTGTCCACTGAAGACCCAATGCTGGGCGCTCTGCCCTTGTCCCAGCTCTGCAGGAGAGGGAGCTGCACAGCCCGCCTGCTGGGGCTTTACCAGAGCCTGGCTGAACTGGACGAGATGGGCTAGCTCCTGTCCCCTGCAGCCCTCGGGTCTCCCCTATGTGGGACAGAAACCCTGAGAAGCACTGTGAAGCTCCCTGTCCAGGCACCTGGTCATGGAGAGACAGAGCTGACCGTGCACTGCTGGACACATGCCCAGATGCACCCCTTAGGTTTCCTGAAAAGCCCATGTATAGGAACTGCCACCCCAGGGGATGATGCCCAGGGACTGCGCCAGAGGAGATGACTCCAGGTGCACCCTGGGGGCTGCAGGAGGAACCCAGGGCCACCAGCTTGTCTTCTGCAACAGTAGGACAGGAAGAGCCCAAGGCCTGCAGGAGGCGGGCAGGGCCAGGGCCACAGCAGGGACCTGGGCTTCCTCAGAAGTATGCACATGTCCAGTGTTAGTGACAGCCCCTGCTGCAGAGCCCGCAGGCCACGCTCCCCTGGCGTCTTAACCCTCTGCAACAAAGAGGGTGAAACCCTGGCCAGGGGCACCTGGGGGCGGAAGGGTGGTCAGGACCCTGAGGGCTGCAGCACCTCTCCCACCTCTCCAGGGTCTCTTAGGGCTGACCCTATCCAGCACAGGTGAGTGGTCAGGAAGTGGACCCCAGGTGTCCCCAGGGGGAGAACACAGCTGGAAATACAGGGCCACCCTGGGAGCCCACAGGCAGGGAGGTGGGAGTGGAGAGAACAGGAATCTAAAACAGTCACAGAGATGCCCAGGGCTCTTGAGCAGTTCTCAAGAACAGATGGGCGTCCCAGGAAGAGACTTAGAGGGCCACCAGAGGCCAGAAGGGCTGGCAGGACACGGGGAGGGCCTCAGGGGCGCTCGGGATGGCACCAGGAGGGCAGCTCTCAGCTGGAGGTTGCAGCAGCGGAAACCTCAAGACTGGAAAAGAACTATGACTGCAAGGTCAGAGCCTCCAGGACCAAGGGACACAGGGGTCACCTCTGCACCTGGAGCACCAGGAGGAGAAAGGGGGACACAGAGACCCAGTGGGAGGACACTGACAGGGAGTCCCCAGTTACCATCAGACACAGACCCCAGACCCAGGAACTCAGAGGCGCCGCCCAGGAACAGGCAGGAGAGCCACTGAGCACCTGAGCTCAGGTGCAGGAATCCAGGGTGACGATGGCCACCAGCCCACCTGCAGAGGGACGGACACAGGTCTGCAGGACCACGCAGAGACCAGGTGGGCAGGACCAGGGCTGGGACAGAGCAGGGAGGAGAGCACCCGCCCCACGCTCTGCCCTGGGAGTGCCCCTCAAGGTGGAGGGAGAGAGCGGCTGCTCATGGCCACGCTGAGGGGCTCTGCCTGCAGCCCACCTGCCTTGAAATGCTAAGCCAAGGTCCTGGGGCAGGAAAGTGCATGCCATCAACCACATGCACTACCAGTGAAGGGAAGGCCTGGAGGGTGCCCTACCTTCATTGATAGTCTCTGAACTATCAGTGGACTCTCAAGTCCCTTCATTGAAAAGCTCTGTTTCTGTCACAATGGGCAGCACATGACCTAGTGATTCCATGAAGAGAGAAACCCTGCAGGAGCCAGGGAGCCATGTCAGGAGGTGACTCTATGTGACATTGCAGGTTGACACTTCTCTACACTCCAGCAGTGAGCAGAGGAATTTGGATTTACACCAGGACCTGGTGACGTGGTGGTACTTCGGCATGTGGAGGGTGGGAGGAGGGGACATGGACAGTAAGAACAAACACACAGCAGGACTCTCAGGGTTTTAATGAGACTTTTTCAACAGTCATGTCCACAGGACCAGCACCTGTTACACAGTCCCTCAGACACCAGCCTGTGGCTTGCATGTCCCGTGTTTCAGGGGCATCCTCACAGCTCCCAGTGGGGACTGGTGCGTGGAAGGATGCAGAGAGCGGTGGGCCAGCCCTGGGTGTGCACAGCATGGTGGGGAAGGCTCTGCAGCCAGCACCCAGCTGGTCCTGCACCCAGTCACCTCTGCTGCCAGGACAGTCTCAGGTGTGGCCCCACCTGTCCAGGTGGCCTTCAGACTCCTGAGGGTCCTTCCTCTCCCAGCTCTGCACTCTGAGCGTGCCCTGTTCTCTCCTGTTCACCTCCTGGCTGCATCTTGGGTCCCTCTCTGGCTGTCCTGAGCCTGAAACAGCAGGATCTCGAGGACCAGCAGGACCAGGCCAGCCATGCCCATCCGGATGAGGTTCTGCACTGTGTAATCCTGGGGAGGTGAGGCTGGGAATTGGACACAGAGGTCAGAGGTTGGGGAGGCCAGGATCCCCACATGTCCACTCAGGGTAGCCACCTCCCCTGGCCAGGACGTGACCCTCAGAGTCCAGTCCCATAGCTGAGAATCCTCCCGACTCCCTTGAGCTGGGGTCTGAGCTGCTCTGCGCTGGGCTGATGGTCTCAGTGGCTCCTGAGAACCAAGTAGAGGAGGGGACCTGTGACCTGCCGAGCCTGTCCTGCCTGGGACCCACCTCCTTGCCTCATTCTCACCACAGGACTCTCTGGAGCCCCTCTGAGCCCTTCCTGGTCCTCAGGGTCCCCTCTGCTCCTCTCCCTGGTCCTTCACCCTCTCTGTGCTCTGGGAGGTCAGGACTGGGTCTGAGTCACGTTGGAGCAAAGTTCAGCTGAGCCCAGAGCACTGCACGACACCTGCAACTGTCAATCATGTGACAGGCACCAGCACCCCATCCACCCACCAAGGTATGAGGACACAGAGGCTCACCCAGGTCCCCAGCAGGAAGCAGCAGAGCGGGGCCTGAACTGGGGGGTCTGACTCCCAGTCTCCTTCTCTCCCCCAGAGCTCAGCCCTGAGCTGGAGGGAAAGAGCCTGACCCCCCGATGGCCCTGAGCCCTCCCCTGCTCAGTGTCACTGTCACTGCACAGAGGGGACAGGGCCCTGCAGACTCAGGTCCTGGAGGCTTCCCTGGAGGCCCCTCTCCCAGCAGGGCACAGCCAAGGTCAGCCTGAGAGGCACTTGAAGGTCAGGGCCAGGCCTCTCCTCTGCCCTGGGAGAAACTGAGGCCCAGAGGGGAGGGGCTGGTCCCCGTCAGCATCTCCAGAGGGGGCTGCTCCCCCTCAGCTCAGCCCTGCCCTGGACCCACCTCCCACCAGAGCCCCTCACTCACCACTCTGGGGTCCTGGGTCCGTGGGGGTGGGGGGCTGGTCCTCAGGGCCTCCTGGGGTGGGTGGGAGGTGAGGGCTGGGCTGCCTGCCCCCACTTCAGCTGGCTGCTCCTCCCGAGGATGGGCCTAGAGTCACCTCTGCCTGGACCTCCCCCTCATGCCTCCCAGCCCTGAGCCCTGGAGTCTGGGGTCCCCACCCACATTTCCTAAGCTCTGGATCCCTGGACACAAATCCGTGCGGGAAGGTTTGATGAGGAAGGAGAGATCCCAGAGACTCAGGCAGTGGAGGGGATGGGGGAGTCGAGGCCCCTGGAGAGCACTGAGACCTCAGTGATCAGCTCTAGGGACAGACCCCAAAGGTAGGGGCAGGACCCCAGAGGGTCCTGGGAATGAGGAGAACTGGAGGGTGAGGGGTGCAGCCTGCCCCTGGGGACTGTCTCTGCCCATCCTCCTACACCTGCCTGGCCTCCCCAGGACCCTCCTGTGCCCACCTGCACCTTCCTGATTCCAGTGGTGGGTGGGTGCACAGGCTGGAGGACCCCGCTGGTCCCTCCTCTCTGAGGGGTGAGTCCCACTGGCCGACCCTCCCTAGGGCTCCCCACTCCCATCCCACCCAGAGCTGTCCTGGGCAGGGCCCTGGGGGAATCCTTGAGCTCACAGAGGATGGGGTCAGGGTCACTCACCTGAGACCACCAGGTCCAGGGGGGCACTGGGCCATGACAGCAGGTAGGGGGATGAGCTGTGAGAGCCATAGCACCTGTAGGTCCCCCCGAGGGCTGAGGTCACAGCTCTCATGGAGAACTCTGCCTGGAACCATGGGGCTCGGTACTCTGCTCTCAGACGCAGGGGGGGATCAGCTGCCCCCTCCTTGCACAGGAGGAAAGTGTCCATCTTGATCTGTGACTGACACAGCAGGGTCACGTTCTCCCCTGAGGACACTGTGGGACCAGGCTGCACTGAGAGGGAGGGTGTGACAGGGAGCTGTCCTAGAGAGAGGAAGGAGGGTGAGGGTGGCCCCAGCTTGTTCTGAGCTGAGACCTCCCCAGGCCTCTCTCTGAGGACCCTGTGCTCTCTGTCTGTCTCATTGTCTCTGATTCTTCCTGTCCCTGTGTCCCCCTGTCTCTGTCCTCTCTGCCCCTCCCTGTGTCTCTCCCTCCTGCGACCCTACCTCACCCTGGCCATCACCTCCTGGGGCTCCCCAACAGGACTGTGCAGAGTCTGGGTCCCTGACTGCACCTATGGGCTCCTCACCTGAGACCAGGATGTCCAGGGGGTCACTGGGGGCTGACCACTCAGAGGAGAGGCTGTGTCCACCATAGCACCTGTACCGACCCCCGTGGGAGCTGCTCACAGGGCCCAGCAGGAAGTCGGCCTGAGAGAGCCCAGCCTGGGGCTGCTGGGCAGGGCGCTGGGGGAGGCCCTGTGCCCCCTCCTTGGACAGAGTGAATCTGTCATAGGTGACGTCTGAGTGACACTGGAGGGTTAGGGTCTCTCCAGGGGCAGGACAGGGCCCTGCTGGGTCAGGAGGGAGGGCCTCCTGGACACCCCTGGAGGAAGAGGAGCCTGGGCTGAGGGCTGGATTCTGCCAACCTCCTGCCTCCCCCGTCCTGCCTGCAGGTCACCCTCTCACACCTGGGGACTCTGGTCAGGAGACCCTGATTCTCTCCCCTTTCTCTTACCTGGGGCCATCCTAAAGAAGAGGCCCCCAAGTCCCTGCTTAATGTCCCCAACTGTGTCAGGGGAAGATGGAGCCTCCTCACCTGAGACCAGGAGCTCCAGGGGGTCACTGGGTCCTGACCACACCTGGGGGTTGCTGCTGAAATAGCCGTAGCATGTGAATGTCCACCTGTGGCTGGGGGTCACAGGGCCCACAGGGAACAGGGCCTGGACCTGCCCACTGGGGGGTTGCTGTGAGTCCAGGGTCCAGGTGAGGTGGTGTCCTCCTTCCTTGGTGAGAACAAACCTGCCATATCCATGCCCTGAGCCACACTGGAGGGTCACGTTCCCTCCTGAGGTCACCACAGGGCTGGGCAGGGCTGAGAGCCTGGGTTTGCTGAAGGGTCCTAGGAGAGAAGGAGGCAGGTGTTCATGGCTCCCTCCTCCCACACCACCCCCAGCTGGGCTGTGAGAGGGACCCCTGGGAGCAGACCCCCTCCCTGAGGGCAGAGTAAGGGGCTGGGACCCCTGAGTGTCCTCTCACCTGTCACCACCAGCTCCAGGGGGTCACTGTGCTCTGACCACCCAGCAGGGCTGAGATAGAGGCATTGATATCTCCCTGCATGGTGCTCAGTCATGTATGTGATGGAGAAGTTGGCCTTGTTCCTGGGCCCCTGTGGGCTCTGTCTGTCCCAGGGCACGGAGGTTCCCTCTTTATACAGACGGAACTCCTGGGCCTCCAGGGGCCCCTCACACCAGATGGTCACTGGCCTTCCCCGGGAGATCACAGAGCCTGGCTCAGCCCACAGGGTGGGCTTGGGGAGGGTCCCTGCAAGGGGATCAGAGGCTGGGTCCCAGCACAGCCCCTCGGATTCCAGCCCTCAGCCCAGCCCCCTCCATGCTCCCCAGCCTCAGCCCCCAACTCTGTTCTCCACCCCACTGCCCAGGGTGGCTCCTGGTCCCCAGGAGGAGGACCTGGACAGCTGGGGACACTCACCTGCCTGCCCTCGGGTCCCGGGGCCCAGACTCAGCCCTGGAAGAGAGTTCCTGTGAGAGGGGAGCCCCTGAGGCCTGAGCAGGCCCTGTCCCCCCACAGCCTCCTGGGCCCTGGGTCTCCTGATGGCCAGGGCCTGGCTGTGGGCTGGGTCCCCCCAGAACAGGGTGTCCCCTCCCTCCTTCACATCTCACCCAGGCAGAGCAGGGCCGTGAGGGTGGGGGTCATGGTGTGTCCTCCCGAGGTCCCAGGGTCCAGATGGAGGAGATCACAGAGCTGGAGGACAGACACACACAGGGTGTGGCCACTTGGAGGCCGGGTTCTGCCTGTCATAGGGCTGTCACATCAGCTGCCCACAGGAAGGGGAACTGCCCTCCCAGAGCCTGGCTCTTGTCCCCAGGACTGGGTGGGGTGGCCTGGGCTCCCTGCAGGCGGCTCAGACAGCAGTGCTGCCCTCTCACCCCTTCTGCTGTCGCCTGACCTGTCCTCGTCCCTCCAGGGCCAGGACGCAGCAGCAAACTCCCTGGTGCCCTCCTGAGCCGGCCCCTTCCAGGTGAGGGTGACCCGGGCTGGTCCTCTTCTCAGGGCCTCCCGGGGGCTCCCTCAGCCCGTCCTGGGCACAGGGTTCTGGGTCCTTGCTGGGCCCGTCGTCTCCCAGCCCTGGAGGTGCTCTGGGGAAGGAGCAGGTTCCTGCTGCAGGTGGGCGCAGAGCGGCAGACCCCGAGCACCTGGCTGTGAGCCAGCTGGAGCTCGTGTGGGGGACAGAGGGACGCAGGGGCCAGGGAAGGACTGGCCGCTCCTCCTGTAGCTGGTTTGGGTTCCCCTGCTCATGGTCCCCTTCATGGCCCCCTCCTTAGCCCCAGAACCCACATCTCCCTGGGAGTAAGCTGAGCCCTTCCTGCCCAGGGGAGCCCCTGTCTCCTGGGGCCGAACGCTCCTCCTGGGCCAGCTCTTGCTCTCAGTGCCCGCTCATCTCCACTGCCCTGTCCTCCTGAGCAGGGACTCTGGTCCCGCAGCCACTGCTGCCTGTGTGGAGCTCTTGTCTGCCCCTCACGGTGGGAGTGTGGGGTCAGCAGGGCCTGGATGTGGACAGGCTCAGCCGGCTTCTCCTCCAGGGCAGGGCAGCCTGGGTTTGGGCCAGGAGAGGTGGGAGCTGGACTTGTGTGGTCCCAGGGAGGCCCCATGTGCTCCGAGCGTTCAGAGACTGTCCCTTAATGTCTGCCACCTGCAGCTCCTCTCCTCATCAGCAGAAAGGGGACTGGAAAGGTCCCCAAATGGAGAAGGAGCCACATGGAAGGGTCCTCTGGGTCTCAGATCAACCAGGGGTCATGGAGGAGGAGGCCCTGCTCCATGTGGGGTGGGAGTGGGCTCCGGGCTCTGGGAGGGTGGGCGCTGTGCTGTGCTCCAGGCAGGTTCCAGCCAGGCCTGGGCTGGCTCTGTCCCCTGGGCCCAGAGCAGCAACCAGCCCCTCCTCTGCACCTCCCCTCTCCTGTCCTGTCCTCCCTCCCTCCACTCCCCCTCTGCCTCCCCTCCCCACCTCTCCTCTCCCCTCTTCTCCTCTCTCTCCCCCACCCCCTGCTGGGGCAGAACCAGGGTCCAGCCTGGACAGTGACCTTCCACCCCAGCTTTATCCCAGTGGTTCTGATGTGTCCTGTTGTCATTTC
The DNA here is from genome assembly GCF_964194105.1 of Spermophilus citellus. NCBI lineage: Eukaryota > Metazoa > Chordata > Mammalia > Rodentia > Sciuridae > Spermophilus > Spermophilus citellus. The sequence continues at coordinate 3,071,428 of NC_138200.1, forward strand.
TGTTTGTCTTGAAGAGCTTTCTGATCCCTCTCAGTGTCCTCTTTGTCCCAAGGATGTTCCAGGAGGCAGGGTCTCCCCTCCAGCCTTGGGGAGCTCTGGTTCCCTCTCAGGACCGGTTCCTAGTTTCACTCCACTGAGGCCTGAACAGACACCTGACAGGGCTTTGTTTCTTAGGTTGGTGGGGACTGTCCTGCCACCCGCCGAGATGCGCCCTGCGGGCGTCCTGGCTGTGCCCCAGGTTGGCTGGGCTCCTTCTTGCAGCCCACTTGCTCTCTGGGGTTCCCGTCCTCCTGTCCTGTTTGGTCCTGGATGTCCTGCCTGGATGTGGTGTCCAGCATTAAAGTGGGCTGCGGCCATCTCCCATTACTGCCCTTCTCAGCTTTCCCCTGCACATCTGCCTGAATTATTATTATTATTATCATCATCATCATCATCTTGGTGCCAGGGATTGATGGCAGGGATGCATCACCACTGAGCCACGTCCCCAGCACTTCTTACCTTTTTCTCACACAGTTGCTTAGTGGTCACTAAGTTGCCCAGGCTGCCCTGGAACCTGCTGCCCTCCTGCCCCAGCCTCTTGGGTGCTGGGACCACAGGAGTGGACACTGCACCCAGCTGTTTCTCTTGTCCATCTGAGTGCCTCGTGGGTGGAAGTGTGTCCCTAATGGTCCCAGGAGGGTGATGGATGGGGTTTTCATCACTGTTAATGTCCCTCTCTGGGTCTCTAGGTGCGTGTTGAGGTGCCCTCTCTTTTGCTGATGTGACTGGAGTTTCCCCCGCTCTCTCTCTCGGTTCCTGTTGGTACAGAACATTCTCCTCCGTGCTCACCCTCAGCCTCTGTGTGTCCTTGAGCTGAAGTGTGGTTCCCGAGGTGTGCCCAGTGGCAGGACCTGCAGTCCCGGCTGTGTGGGAGGGAGAGGGGAGGATCGCTGGAGCCCAGGAGTTCAAGGATGGCCAGGCAAGATAGGAAGACTCAGTCTGTGAAATAAATGAACAAAGAAAAGAAAAAATGAACCAAACAAACAAAAACACCAGATCAAGGGAATCTCTTGCAGACAGTGTGCAGTAGAACTTGGTTTCCCACATTCCCTGTTGGTGCACGGTCGTTGTACGCCTGGTGGGTGTGCAGTTCCACGTTCACACATGCACACAACTCAGCACGTGACTCACCATTGCCACCCGTGTTCCCCTTTCTGTCCCTCCTCCCTCCTCCTGGCCCTGTCCTGTCCTCTGCTGACCTATCTGATTTCCAGGAGACCCCCCGCCATTCTTTTCCTTTCCCTCTCTGGCTTCCACACATAAGAGAAAACACGCCACCCTTGACCTTCTGAGTTTGTCTTATTTCACTTAACACAATGGTCTCTAGTTCCATCCATTGTCCTCAAAACGCCATGTGTCCTTCTTCTTATGTGACTAAATCTCCACTGTGTGGACCCCGCGTTCTCTCTATCAGTCACCCACGGGTCACACCAGGGCTGGTTCCACAGCCTGGCTCCTGGGAGGTGTGCTGCTGCCTGTCAACAGGGTGTGCTGTCTCTCTGCAGTAAGATGACCCGAACTCTTCAGGACAGACACTGAGGTGGCACAGCTGGGGCGCAGGGGGTTCCGCGCCTCGTCTTTGGAGGAAGCTCAACAGGGTTTCCATGGTGGCTGTGCTCATCACCAGCCCACTGGGGGGTAGAGTGCTCCTTTTCTGCCACCCCCCAGCACTTAGTGTCACCTATTCCTGATGACGGGCATGCTGCCTGGTGGGGACGGAATCTCAGTGCAGTTTTCATTCCTTCTCCTTATCTGGTCATGGTGTTGAGTGTGTTTTCATGTGTTTGTGGCCATTTCTATTTCTTCTTTGAGAAATGATGGTTCGTTTGCTGATTCATTGGCTTTTTTCCCTGTTAAGTTTTTGAGCTCTCTCTCTATGTCTTCTGGATATTCACTTTTGTCAGAAGAGCAGCTAGAAGGTTCTCCCCCACTCCCTGGTTCTCTCTTCACATTAAGAGCTTCGTGTCCTGCGAAGCTCTTTAATCTGATCCATCCATTTACTAAGTCTTGACATTGTCCCCGAGTCTTCAACTTGCACGGAGAAGGCCGAGGCCGTCCTGTGTGCTGCAGGGTAGACAGAGGTCTTCCTCTGTGAGTCGCACATTTCTGGTCTGATTCCGAGGTTTGATCCATTTCCAGCTGACGTTGGGCAGGGTGAGTGACAAGGGCCTAGTGTCATTCTTCTCCTGGGGTCTCCTGTTGTCCCAGCCCCGTTGCTGCAGGCTGTCTTTCCTCCCATGTGCTTTGGCAGCTGTGCTGAGCACCAGATGGCTGGGAGCATGTGGGTGCTCCGTGTCCCCTCTCCTGTCCCTCTGTCCCTGGGACTGTGCTATGTCAGGGCCATGCAGCTCTGTCCTGTAGCTCTCTGGTGTAAGGTGAGCTCAGGTGTGTGATCCCGCTAATACTGCTTTTTTTGCTTTAATTGCTTTGACTATTGTGGGTCTTCTATTCTTCCAAACAAATTCTAAGACTTTTTTTCCTAGTTTAACAGAGTCACTGGAATCGGGTGGGGAGTGCAGTGGATTTGCGGATTGTTTTTGGTGGTGGCCATTTTAACAATATCAGTTCTGGCTCTCCACAGACATGGGAAGACTGCACCTTCTTCTTCTTCAGTTCATTTCCTCAGTGTCCTACGGTTTTCACTGTGGAGGCCTTTCACCACCTTGGTTACTTTTATTCCTATTTTTTTCTTCAGCTTATTTGAATGGGACAAATTTTTTTTTTTTTGGAGGGGGGCAGTACTGGGGATTGGACTCAGGGGCACTCGACCACTGAGCCACATCCCAGCCCTATTTTGTATTTTATTTAGAAACGGGGTCTCCCTGAGTTGCTTAGTGCCTTACTTTTGCTGAGTGTGGCTTTGAGTTTGTGATCCTCCTGCCTTAGCCTCCCCAGGTGTTGGGAGTACAGGTATGTGCCGCTGCACCTGGCTCCGACCGTGCTTTTATTATGAATGGGTGCTGAATTTTCTCAAAGGCTCTCTCTGCAACTCTTGAGATGACTAAATGATTTTTTTCTTAATTCTATAATTTGGTAAATTACATTCATTGATTTGAATGTATTAAATCATCCTTGCATTCCTGGGACAAGACAAATTTGGTCATGAGACATGTTCTTCTTAATATGTTCTTGAATATAATTCGCCAATATTTTACTAAGAACATTTGCATCTAAGTTCATGAGCAATAGTCATCTATAGTTTACTTTCCATGATGTGTCCTTATCTGGTTTTATAGGAGTGTGATACTGGCTCTAGAAGAAATTTGGAAGTGCTCCACCCCTTTCTGGTTCACAAAATAATTTGAGGAGCATTGAAATCAGTTCTTTCTTAAAGGTCTTCTAGAACTCAGCTGGGAATGTATCCTGTGGATTTCTTTGTTGAAGTCTTTTTACTTCTGCTTCTGTCTTGTTACTAGTTATAGGTCTGTTTAGGTTTTCTATGATTCAACATTGGCAGGTCAAATTTGTCTAGAAAGAGATCCATTTCTTCTAGGTTTTCCAGTTTATTGGAACAAAAATCTTGAAAACAGTCCCTAATGATCCTCTGAATATCTGTGGTAATTTCTTTTTTTATCTCTATTTTTTTAAAAATTTGGGACTTTTCTCTTTTTCTTTTGTTTAGGGTTAACTAAGGTCTCATCAATCTTGTTTATGTTTAGGGACAAGTGACTCTTCATTTCATGGATCTTTTGTATCATTATTATTATTTTTTGGTACTAGGAATTGAACTCAGGGGCACTCAACCCCTGGGCTGTTAGACCAGGATGCAAGAAAAGACCACTGACTCCAATTAAAATCAAATTAAAGCAAACTTACTATTTCTACCAGCCAGGCTGCCTCTCCCTCCCAAAACCTCGGGAACAAGACAGCCCCCCCAGCTTTCCTGCAGCCCAGCTTTATAGCCCAGAAAGTTACACAAAGGGGGGTTACAGATAACAGAACTCTGACAAGCATCACACTAATGGCAGTTTACATTTTTGCTGGCCCCAACATCAGAATTTATGAGGGTCATTAGAGCCTCAGAGAGGGTCGTTGTCTGGCCAGGGAAGGCCAAGATTTGTGAGGCGTCACTTAAGTTTCAGAGAGGGCTGCTATCTGGTCAGAGAGCCAGGCAGGGGTGAGTTCAAGGCCCGGGCAGGCATTCCAAGCAGGTTCAGAATTTGCAGTAATTTATAGTAAAGCCGAAATTATCTTTTCATGGCTTTGTGGCGAGATGGCTCCCAATTTTTAAGAAAAGATCAGGTTGGGTCTATCAGGGCCACACCCCCAGCCCTATTTTGTGTGTTATTTAGAGACAGGGGCTCACTGAGCTGCTCAGGGCCTCACTTTTGCTGAGGCTGGCTGTGAACTTGTGGTCCTCCTGCCTCAGTCTCCCGAGCCGCTGGGATTTATAGGCCTTCGCCACCTCTCCTGGCTCTTTGTATCATTTTTTAATTCTAAATTTTATTAAATTCAGCTCTGATGATGATCATTTCCCTCTTTCTACTTACTTTGGAATTGATTTGTTCCTGTGAGTCAGGGGTCCTGAGATGAATGACCAGGTGGTTTATTTGCTGACTTTCTGATTTTCTTCTGTGGCCATCACAGCCATGAACTCTTGTCTTAGAACCATCTTCCTAGTGGCCTAGAGTTCTGGAATGTTGTGTGGATGTTCTTATTTCATTCTAAAATTTTGAAAATTTCTCCTACTTTTTCTTCTATCATCCATTTATTGTTCAAAGGTGTATTCTTCAATCTCCATGTTTATATGATTTCTGTAGGTGTTTGGAAAGGTTGATTTTTCTAAATATATTTTTTAGTTGTTGATGAACCTTTATTTTATTTATTTGTAAGTGGTGCTGAGAATCGAACCCAGTGCCTCACACATGTTAGGCAAGCACTCTATCGCTGAGTCACAACCCCAGCACCCCCCACCCAGGTTGATTTTTTAAAAAATATTTATTTTTTAGGTGTAGATGGACACAATGCCTTTTATTTATTTATTTATTTTATTTTTTAAGATGGACACAATATCTTTATTTTATTTTTATGTGGTGTTGAGGATCTAACCCAGCGCCCTGTGCATGCCAGGTGAGCGCGCTACTGCTTGAGCCACATCCCCGGCCCCAGTGCCTTTATTTTTATGTGGTGCTCAGGATTGAACCTGGGTCCCGCTCGTGCTAGGCGAGCGCTCTACCTCTGAGCCACAATCTCAGTACTGTAAAAGGCTGATTTTGGTTGATTTTTAAAAATTTTTCTCATAGCTTTATTGAGATACAATTGAAGTACAATAAAATGTGCACATTGTAAGTATGCAATTTGATCAGTTCTGACCTGCACGTAAGTCATAGTCAATATATAATGCATTTCCTTACTTTTTTAATATTTGAAATCTTGTAGACCATGTCTCCTGCATGATTTATTATATTAGAACTCAATCACCTTGAGATATATAGAACCCCACCCCGACGTCAACTGTTTCAAAATTAAGTGGTGCACTTGTAAATATCTCTGAAGTAGGGAAGAAAGCACAAGAGAAGTAAATTAAAGGTGCCTTTTCATCCCCGAGATCCTGATATTTTAACTAAGCTTAAAACATAGTTGGGTCTTGTTATTAATCCATTCTTCCAGTCTAAGTCATTTAATGGGAGAGTTGAGACCACGTACATTCAATGTGACTGTAGAGATGTGTTATTAATTCCCACCATTTTGATTTATCTTTAATGTCTAAGTGGGTCTTGTTTCTCATTTGCTTAGCTACTCTTCAGATGAGGCTTACCTGTTTGTGAGCTCTGTGTTTTTTTTTTTTTTTTTTTTAATATTTATTTTTTTTTAGTTCTCGGCGGACACAACATCTTTGTTGGTATGTGATGCTGAGGATCGAACCCGGGCCGCACGCATGCCAGGCGAGCGCGCTACCGCTTGAGCCACATCCCCAGCCCTCTGTGGTTTTTTAATGTGGTTTTTTATTTCTTTTGAGTTAAATATTTTTACAAGTATTTCCTATAGTGCCATTTTAGTAGTCACGGATTCTTTTAGTTTCACTTCTCTTGGGAGGTTTTGATTTCTTATTTGATTCTGAAGGATAACGTTTCTGGATCCAGCAATAGTTGTTGGCCGTTATTTTCTTTCAGGGTTTGGGACACGTGATTCAAAGTCCTCCTGGATTTTCAGGATTTGCGCTAAGAGATTGGAAGTAATTCTGACAGGGTTGCCTCTAAATGTAAACTGACATTTTTACTTTTGAAACTTTTAAAATAGCATTTGTTTCCTGTATGTTAGGCATTTAAATCACAGTATGTCATGGAGAGGTTCTTTTTTAAAAAGTCTTGGCTATCTGGTGTTCTGAGTGCCTAGTGACTCTGGATGCTCATTTCAATCTTCATGGATCCTACTCAGGGAAAAAATAACAAAATTATTCAAACCCTAAGAATGAACGTCTCTGTGTATCCCCTGTATCTACATCTTCTAAACCAGGGGAAGGCACCCAGACTGTACATATTTGCCCCAACCCACCTGTTTTCTGGTGCTGGGGATAGAATCCAGAGCCTTGTGAATGGAGCTGGCCCTGGGCCTCAGAGCGGCCTGCTCAGCCCCTGGCTCCATCCACTCTAAGGGCACCTTCCCGTGCTCATGGGCCATGGTCAGCACCTGGTTGCTGTTGTGGGTGTCCCCACCTCAGCCTTCCGCAGTGCGTCCCAGGGTCATGTTCTTACTTCCCTGTGGACCTCACGGGTGGCTGGGAGTCCTTCCCCTGAAGTGAGTGAGGGGATGCTCCATGTCGATGGAGCAGATGTTGGAGTCCTTGCCCAGGGCAGCTGTGGGCCCCACCCACCCACCCTCAGCTCAGGCTTCAGCCTCAGGGGGCAGGATTTGCTGCTGTCTCCTGCTGGAGTGTGTTCCAGGGAAGGAAGTGGCCTCCAGGTGACTTGCAGGTCTCACAGATGGCACTGCATCCAGACCTCTCTGAATGTGGCACGTTAGATGCTCATTCACCGCAGGTCCAAAGTAATCTAGGGACTTGGGTCCCTGTAATATTCCACCCTTGCCCCAGGGCCACTCCCTGTGTGGTCCACCCTGCATGCCTCAGGGCCAGTGCACACAGCTGGGTGAACTCTGCTGGTTGGTCCCGTAGCCCTGCTGGTCTGGTAGCCCTGCTTGGACTGTGCTCAGCTGGTGCTCACTGCTCAAGGATGGCCATGGTGGGTAGCAGGAGTCTGTCTTGCCCTCATGGGCCTCAGTTTTGGGCAGGACCCAGTGCCTGTCTGGAGGGTGGGGCTCACGTTGTGTGCCTCCCCCCTTGGCAACCACACTTCCTTCCTGTGCTTGGTTGGTGTGGCAAACTTCCTGTTCCTTCTCCAGAGAACTCAGTCTTGACTGGAAACAGGAGGATGTTGGGGGTGCACTGGACAGGAGCTGTTCACCCACCTTTAAGTCCTGAGTAAAGGGGAACTGAAATGGTATAGCACCCATCGCAGTGCAATAGGACTCTACCTCTGCTCCCATAGAAAGGTGCAGCTCTGCGGGGGGGCGTCACCTGATGGGGTTGAATCACACCCACCTATTTGGTAACCCTACCCTTTTCCCTTTTTGGATAGAATGTTCCGTGGATTGGCTCCCCAGTAGTAAAACCTGGGTTTGAGGTGTGCCCTCTCCTTCTTGCCTGCCTTGCCTCCTGTGGGAGCTGTGGCTGAGGAGCCGTCACTGAACCCAAAGAAAAATGTATTTTCTGTGTCTGTGTCTTTATGTAGTCAGCCCAGATTCATGAGGAGTGACCCTGATTGATTTAGTCACATGTCCCTTCAGTAGGACCCTGGGCTAACTGGGGACCTGTTTCCTGCACCCCCTGGGGCAGAGTGGCTTGTCATCTACCCTCTTCCAGCCACTGGGCTCCTCACCTGGCCCTGCAGGAGTTAGTGACCCTCCCCCAGGGGATTCCGACTGTCCCCAGGGAGGATGTGGCCAGAGCAGACCCCAGGCTGACACAGCAGCACCATCAGGTGGGCCTCACCTGTGGGCTCTCGGCCCCTCCCACCTTAGTGTGGAGACCCACAGAGGCTCCTGGGCAGGGGCCTGGGCCTGGATGCCCACTGCCTGGGTCTGACCCCAGGGCTCCTGTCCCTGAGCTGTGTGCCAACCTTGACCCCAAGGCACCATCCCAGAGCCCGCTGGCCTGTCCCAAGTGTGTGTGGCAGAGGCTCATCCTGCTCTGCTGGTCCAGGTACATGTCACAGGGGGACCACGGGGTCCCTGAGGCCCAGGTTCCTGTGGGTCTCCTGCAAGTGGTGATGAGGGACGGTTGAGCAGCAGGTGGCGTCCTCTTCTGTTTAGGTAAAGGTGAGGTGAGGTCTGTCCTTTTGGACACACCTGGAACCTGGGGAAGGCCTCCTGGAGGGGAGCTGGGAAGAGCTGCCTTCAGAACAGGAGCAGGCCCAGGGGACCTGGGGCTCCATGGAGCAGAGACGCTGGTCCCACCCCCCCAGGTCCCTCAGGCCTGTGCAGTCTCAAAGTCGAGGTGGACGGTGGCAGGTGGCCTCGACCCACACAAGAGCAACCCGACGTTGCCCCAAAGATGGTCGTGAGTGACATCTGCCTGTGGACGGCGACTTTCCCCTGGGAGTGGACCTGTCTAGTTCCTTGTTTTAAACCCCATCAGAACTGTGGGGGCGGTCACTGAGCCCCCTGGAGTCGGCAGCCATGTTCCTGCCCACCCTGCCCACGACCACATGGACCCTGCTCCATGACTGTGCCGTCTGTGGGGACGGCCATCGCCCTGCGTTCTAGGGACCACCCAGTCTTCCTGTGACCCATGTGCTGGTCACTCTGCCGAAGCCACTGCCTGAGGGTCTGTGGCCTGTCCTGGAGGACCCCACGCAGCACGAAGGAGCGGGTGCTCCCCCTGCCCAGGGCCGCAGCGGGCTGCTCACAGGGTCACCCAGGGCCAGCCTGGCGGGTATGTGAGGCACTCAGTGGCACAGCAGGGTTCCCGCATGGAGGTGACAGCAGGGCCACGCTGTCCCTGCTGATGGTGCTGGGGATGCTTTTGAGTGTGCTCGTAAGTTCAGGTGGACAGATTTCCCTGTATAGAGGACACAGTGGGGACAAACGGAGTCCTGGGACATTTGAGGATCCTACAGTGCGGGCTGGACAGAGCAGGAGGGGGGTTCTGTCCCACTGCCCAGCAGGGCAGCTGAGCCGACAACAATGTCCCCAGACCTCAGCACAGGGGAGAAGGTCACGAGGGTTTACAAAGCAGGGGTGAGTGTCTGCCCCAGTGGACCTCGCACCTGATTCATCACTGCTCACCGTGAGCGGGCCTGACCCTCACAGTGTCCCCCAGAGAGCTGAACTCATCGTGTGTGGGTTACAAATGCCAAAGAGCCGTGTGTCCCCCCGTGGCGGAGGGGCCTGAGGAGCAGGCAGGCTGCATCTCCAGCACTGAACCTGGGAGGGAGCAGCCAGGAGGGGCAGGTCCGGCTGCCCCTGATTTCCACCCAGTGACAGTGGCCGTCCTCTGCCCCTAGAGCTAAGTGAACACCAGCTCACAGGCCAGAGCCTCCTGCGTGTCTGCAGCCAGCCAGGGTGTGGGGACCTGGTGCAGCCCAGGAGCAGCTCCCAGAGGGGACGTGGAACACGGCCCCTGCTCCTCCCAGCGACCTGCGTCCTGTGTGTCCTTCCTGCCCCATGGACAGCTGCCCTCCTGGACAGGGTGCAGGACCTGCATAAGAGGTGTGAAGCCCTTCTCCTGGGGCAGTGGCTGTGGTTCATGCCATCTGCTCCTCCCTGTCCATGGGACCCTGTGCTGCTCCTGGACATCTCCTGCAGGGTAGGGTCCCCTGCGTGTCCAGCAGCACCTGCATCTAAGTTCCTGGCTGAGGTTCAGGCTGAGATCCTGGATGAGGTCCCGGATGAGGTCCTGGATGAGGTGCAGTCTGAAGTCCCCACTTAGGTCCACACAGGACACCGGGTCCCAGCTGAGGTCCTGGCTGAGGTCCTGGCTGAGGTCCTTCTGTCCTCTCTGCTGCAACATGTCAGGTGGGTCCTGGCTACATCCTGGCCCTGGGCGCCCTGAGCTGCTGGAAGTGCTGCTGTTCCGTGTTCTCTGCATGTTGTGGTGCCCTTGGCCCCTGTTGTAAGGTCACTGGGCTTTGAAGGGCCAATTTTATACATTTAGGTTGTTTAGGTATTTCCCCAAATTATCATTGTTTGGTGATTATAATCGCCTTCTGTCTGCCTTTCTCAACTCATTTGCTCTGGTTTTGAAATGCTACCTGGACTCACTGTTTTTTTTCTGGTCCTCCTTTCTTCCTGTGATTGGGTGGATATCAATTGTGCAGAGGGGCAAGTTAGGTTGTGGCACGCCAGGACATCATGTGACAGCACAGATGGGTCTCACTGACCAGCACCTCCCCTCCACCCCTTCCCCATCTATGTCATCCACCGCAGTGGCTGCCTTAGTCTCTTCCCCCCACTACGCACGCGTGCGTATGGTGTGCACGTGTGTGTGTGTGTGTGTGTGTGTGTGTGTGTGTTTACCCAGGGATTGAAAACTAGGGTGCTTAACCCCTGAGCCACACCCCCAGCCCTTTTTATTTTTTATTTTGAGACAGGTGCTTGTAGTTGCTGGGGCCTCAGTAATTGCTGAGTCTGGCTTTAAACTTGCCATGTTCCTGCCTCAGCTTCCCGAGCCTCTGGGGTTACCGACGCGCACACCTCCCTTAGTCTTTTCCTTTATTGTGTTTGTTGACTTTTATGTGGTGCTGAGGATGGAACCCAGGACTTGCACGTGTTAGGGGAGCGCTGCACCGCTGAGCCACAGCCCAGCCTCCCTCAGTCTTTTTGACATTTCTTTTCTTGTTTATTTTCCCCTTTTCTCTCTACCTTTCTCACTTGAATGAGAACATGCACTTGTTTTTCTGAGTCTGTCTTTTGTCACTTAACGCGATGCTCTTCCCCTCCATCTCCTTTCCTGCAAATGGCATGATTTCCTCTTTATTTATGGTGATCAAACTCCACCCTGGATATAGACCACTTTATTTCCATTCATCTGTTGGGACACGGAGGGTGGCTCCATACCTTTGCTCTTGTGCAAAGTGCTTGCTCACAGGTGTGCTCCTGGCCATGTGCCCTGCTGACCTTGATGGTCTGAGAGGTGCTGCGGGCTGGGGCAGCGGGAGGGTGAGGAGCTGCACACCGAGTCCCCGCGGCTGAGCTCACCTACACTCTTAGGGACAGAGCAGAGAACCCAGGCCTGTCCTGTTTGGATACTTCATTGAAAGCTTCCTTTGATCAAAGTCACTTCATTTCTGTGCGTCCCCAGCTGGATGCACTTTCCCATCACACATCTGCTCACTTGCCTTGTGACTCCTCCCCTTGCCTGTTGGTGACTAGGAGAATAAAATGGCCAAACGTGGCACATGGTTGGGGACCAGTTACTGTGACTGGGAACCAGGTGACGTCCTGCAGGTCTGAGATGCTCCTGGCCGTGCATGTCAGGCCCCAGGCTCCCAGTGACTCCTGTGTGTCCTCAGGCTGTCTTGTGCCTGCTGAGGTCCCTGGGTCCCTGTCCTTGCAGCGTGGGATCTGAGTGGTGTCCTGGGCTTGTGGAAGGCCAGGGTGGTGTAGACACTGGGCTCAGTGGGAGGCTCCTATCCCTGGGAGGAAGAAGGTGTGGCTGTCCCCTGTGTGAGCTTGGAGTCCTTCATCTGGGCGTAGGTCACACCCTGGGGAGCTTCAGATGCAGCCACCTGGAGCGAGGGCAGAGTGGTGACAGGTGAGGGTGGTGCCTGGAGGGGCAGGAGCACCTGGCATTCCTGCAGGCTGTCCTCTCCCTCAGATGTGTCCTTCATGACCAGGAATGGCCTTGACTTGGGGACATAGGGGACCCCCTCTGCACCTCTATCAGGAGTGTGCCACGTGGCTGTAGGTGACTCCACAGGGTCCCCATCTGAAGTGCCCTGGGGAGGGGACAGAGCAGGCAGCTCCTGGGTCCACTCTGGCTGTGCCCCTCACCCCCCACTGGGAGCCCCAGGGAGGAAGCCGCTAAGAGGAAGGGTCACTGCGGCGCCTGGCGCAGAGCCTCGTCCTGGTGGCCAGGCCTCTGCCCTGGGCCCTGCTCAGGCAGCACATGTGGAAGCCCACGGAGGAGCTAAGCGCTCAGCTCCTGGCAGGCGGGAAGCAAAGGGAGCCAGGGAGGGCCAGGGTCCCCACGTCCCCTCAAGGGCTCGTCCCCAGGGCCCAGGTCCCTTCTGCCAGGCCCCACCTCTGAGCTTCCTGCACCTCCCATAGCAGCACGGCGGGTGGCCAAGGCTTCAGCATGTGGGCTTCAGGGATGACCACGGTCCACCCCACTTCCCTGTGTGGGTGACGGCTGCCCTGGGAGAAGACGCCCTGGGTGTCCCGACAGTGGGACGTTCTGGGCACCCCATGCCCTGTCCCCCCCATGATGGTCCGAGTCTCCACCCACCCTGAAGGGCATCCCCAGAGACCCAGCACAGAGATCCCTGCCACAGTGCTGCCTGCTCTGTGCGTGGTGGATGGAGGAGCCCGGAGGTCAAGGGAGAGCAGGAGTCAAGAGGCAATGCTGCTGGGGCCATGCTGGACTGTCCTCCAGGCCCAGGTGTTGAAGGTGTGATCCTGAGCCAGAGACAGGCAGCGCCCAGCATTAGGGGACGTGGATCAGACCTCAACACCCACCAACAGCTACCACGCCGACCGAGTCCAGACCCCAATTACCGCACCTTCCCTGTGGAGCTCCACCCCACTTCAGGGTCCCCCATCTCTCAGCCCCCCACCCGTCTCCCCCTCCCTGTCCTGGGGGAGGAGGCTGAGAGCAGCCAGGTGAGCAGCAGAGACCTTGGACCTCACACCCAGCCTCCACCCAAGGGTCATCGAGCCAAAAATGGATATAAGAACGGAGACCCGTGTCTGCCCACAGTGTGGCCCCCACCGTGGATACAAGCCCTCTGTTTTTATCGAGGTTTTTTTCTCTTTTTTTCTTTTTCATTATTTCTGTTCTTCCCCTTGGCATTTCCACTGTTTTCTTTTTTCTTTTCAATTTTAACTGTTGGTGACTTTTTCAGACCTCACTCCATCACATCACTTTTCCTGTCTCCGCTGTGCAGACTTGGTGCGTCTGGGGTGGTGTGCGAGTTGTCCTCCCTGCACGGACAGGTTCACAGGACACCGACACACTCATCCCACTTTCCCTGTCCACTATCGGCTTCCTTCTGCCCTGGTTACGTCTGGAACTTGACCTGTCCGAGGTGGGTGTATTTGGACAGGGGTCCGAGTTACTGTGTTCCTGCCCTGCTGGACTGCCCACAGCCTGGTCTTGAGGCTCCTCTCCCACTTTCTTCGCCCTCCAGCCTCCGGGACAGCCCCATTTCCTCCTCCTCTTCCACTCTTTCTTTTCCAGCACTGTCAGTTAATTTTCATTTTTTCTTCTTTACGTCTGCTACCTATTTCCTGCCTCTCCTCTGATCACTTTAAAAACATTTCAAGCTTTCTCTCACCTTCTTACACTATTTTATGTGATTCCTATCCCATTCATGTGGTGTTCATCATCAATACAGCAGATGACCTAGTGGACACCTGCTGTCTAACGCCTGATCTGCTGGTGCTGATGTGAAATGCTGACCCCCCCCCCATTCCCACAGAGGTGGCAGGTCGTGTTACAGATGTCAGATAGACACTGGGCTTGCATCGGAAGGCGGCACATCTGTTGCTGACATTAGATGGCTGTAAGTTCCTGGGATAGTTGAAGGTCACAGAGGAGAGATCTTGCTGTTGGGAAATCACCTCCATCAAGCAACAGTGACCCTCATGCCACCTTGATCTAACTCAACCTGAATGTACCATTACTTCAACTCAGAACAGGGAAGACAAAACCCCCAACCAGCAACCAGGACCCGGGGAGAAACAACTAGAGGGACCTCGGCTCCCACCCTGACATCTACTCATACGTCAGAATCAGGGAAGTCCCCTCACTAAAAAGAGAAGTACTCACCCAAGATACGCTTAGAAAAGAGGCAGGGGACTCCCCCTCAGCTGATGCTCACGTCCAGGGTCTCTGACAACAGGGGGAAACACGAAACAAAACTGACCCCCAAATTCACGATCCCCCAACCAAGGATGCCAGAATATCAAAGTGGAAGAAATTCCAGAGAAAGATCATGAGAAACTGATTATTAAAATGTTCAATGAATAAAAAGATCTAAGCAGTGAAACAACAGAGTCAATACAGGATATAGAAGATCATTTCAATTAAGAAGTAGGATTATTGAAAAGGAGGATCCTGCAAACTGAAGAGATGCGCTTCCTGAGAGAGAGGGGGGAGAGCCTGGCGGAGTCCCACCTGCTGCTCATGAACCTAAACAGAAGGAAACGTCCAGGAAGAGAAAGCAGAGAGCAAGAGGACAGAAGAAAACAGAGAGAGAGGAGCGTCAAGTGAGGAAAGTGGTGCAGGAATTGATAGCGAAGGTGAAATTGAGCCAGACGCTGAGGCCCCTCAGGAAATGGGAGGTGAAGATGCAGAGGTAACCGAGGAGATGATGGACCAAGCCCAGGGCAAGAAGGGGCTGCCGGGGAGCCCTGAATGGTGGCAGCTACAGGAAGCCCCAGGGGCTCTCAGCTGAATCCTCGCTTGGCCACTCTGCAGGCCGAGAGAGCCAGGGTCTTCATCCAATTGCAGAAGCCAAATGCTGCCATTCGAGAGTGTGACAGAGCCATCGAAACCAACCTGATTCAGCTCAGCCTTGCGAGTGGCCAGGGAAAGCCCAAGACCGTGTGGGCCACGGGTAGGGCAGCCCTCCGTCTTGGCCTGGCCTGTGGGATGATGACCTAAGGCCAGGCTGAAAGAAGGTCCACCTCGGGCACAGAAAACTGCAGAATATGGGAGAAGACGAGAGCGAAATCGTGAGGAGCGAGAGATCCAAGGAAGAACAGAGGGGTAAAGAAGGCTCCAGAAGAGCAGAGGGGCCCAGAGGGAGGAGGAAGCCGGACCACAAGCAGAGGCTCCGGTGGGCTCTTCCCCAGGTGCTTTCCCGGGGGAATGCCTGGAGAGGCCGGGGGCGTGCTGCCATGGTCTTGTAGCCATGCAGGATCCAGGAGTCAGGGTGGCCTTCCAGGACGTGGCCCAGAACCCCGCAAAGATGTCATGATGTCAGAGCAACCCACAGGTTAGGCATCTCACCAGTCAGTTGTCAGCCAAATTTGGAGGTCCAGCAGAACGCCCAGCACACAACCCTCACTGAAGAAAAGCACCCTCCATCACTGAGTGGCTGTGGCGACCTCCGACCTCATCAGGAGAGCGGGGGTGCTTTCAAGGTGACCCTGCCCCTGTGCAGCCAGGGCAGGTGCAGCATTGCACATGGCTGGCCATTAGGGTGTCCTTTCAGATAATGTTTTCCTACTAGGACTTACAAACTTTAAACACTTTTTAAACCTTAAAATATTTAAAACTAAACATGGTGTTATTTCCTACATCTTTCTTTACTAATCATTTTGGATTGTTTCCTTTGATACTGGGGAAGGCAGACACTAAGTATGGAAAATCCATTGCTGTAGTGTGAGTAAAATAGACTCACGAGTGGGAAGTAAATAAATCTCATTTACATAGATAAAAGTTTCAGGTGAATAAATGGTTACTGAGACTGAGGCATTTTGATTCGTCTTTAAAAATGCACTTTAAATGAATGATTTCAATAAAACTCTGGGGACCGTCAGTATTTCACTGTCACCTGGTAGGGGCCGGAAGTCCTGGGAAGGCAGCAGCAGTCTTGCTATTTCGTGACACGTGCCTTATGCAGGTTGCACTTCAATCTTACACGGGGTCGAGGGGTGATGGCCTTTGTTGTGCTGCAGTGGAGTTGGGTTACTTAGCTCTGATGTTGTTCGATATATCAAATAAATGTTTCATATTATTTCCTCCATGGGGGAAAAAAGAAAATAAGGAAAGAATATGAAACTTCTGGAAAGTTCAGGTCACATTTAGAAGCAAACCAGCAACACTCCTTCTGACCTGTCCCTTTAGACCTGACAATCAAGGAGGACTGGAGTGAGATATTTCAAGCTGTAAGGAAACAGCTGCCAGCCAAGGTCACCACACTCAGCAACGCTCTCTTTCTAGTTCAAGGAGGGAAATAAAACTCTCCATGACAAGGATAAACAGAAAGAATCCATGACCACCACCCAGCACTAAAAGAACACTCCAGATAACCTGCACACAGAGGAACTCAGAACCGAATCTGGAAGTCCCCCCGTACAGGGATATCCCTGAGAAGTGATCCACTAAATGAGACCCAGGATGGAATCCAATGTAGCTGAAAGACTCCAGCCCCATAACCTGAGGCCTTGTTGAGAAAGTAAAAGTATGCAATAAACAGGCACAAGTACCGGATGAGCTTACCATATAACCGGTTGAGAAAGAGCACTGCACCCATATCTCAGGACATACTTGAGCTAACAGGAACAGATAAGCAGGAACAGACAGAATGGAACGTAACCCTGCAGGTTTTCCGAGAACGTATAGTGAAAAGCAAGTTTACCCTAATGCTGGATTCAAAAGAACCAATGAGATACCTGATAGTGTGCTAGGCGGGAAACAGCTCCCCTCTCCCTATAAAAGAACTGTACCCCAAAGCCCGGTGTGCCAGTTCACCAAAGCTTCGGCTGAGGTTTTGCCGTGCACCCGCAGGCGCCTGTGTATTAATAAACTTGCCTCTTGCTTTTGCAGCCAGTGTGATGCGTAGTTCTCTTTTGGATGGGGGATTTGAGGGTCTTTCATTTTGGAGGTCCCACCGAGATTCCCCCTTCCCCTCCGTCCAAACCCCCTGTCCGGAGGGACTCTGGGCATCACTGGGAGGTAAGCTGGCCAGCTCGAGCTATTGTGTATTGTGTCGTGTCTGTCTGTGTCTGCGGGGTGGCGCAGCGACTGTACGATTACGCGTGATCGCTCTGTATTCTGAGGCAGCTTGAGAAGGAGTTGACGAACTCGGACTTCTCCCCTGCCACCCTGGGAGACGTCCCAGGGGTCAGAGGGGTCCATTTTTTGGGGGACCCCCGGTGTATCCGAAGGATACACTGTTCTTGTGACTGAAGGAGGAGTGCCTGCTCCCCTTGAGCCATCAGATACTTTTGCTTTGTGTCGGAAACGTGCCGCGCCCTTTCTGTTCAGTCTTCTTTTTGTGTCTGTCTTAACTCTTTATTTCCTCCTTCCGACTGAAACTAACATGGGACAATCTATAACAACTCCCTTGAGCCTCACCCTTGACCATCGGCGGTATGGCGGATCTGTCCTGTCCCTGTTCCTCCCGGCCCCTCCACCCACCTGTCCTCTCCGCCCCCTGGCCGTCTCCCCTCCCGGGAGGGGAGAGGGGTGCTCCTCAGTCATAAATTCTGTCCCAGACCGAGATTCTACACCGAGGTAAGTGTACGCACCACATGTCTGTTTGAGGTGCATCTTTCTCTCTCTTTCTTTCTGGAGGGTAAGGTGGGCACCCGACGGCTACTTAAACGCAATTAGTGCAGCCGCCACTCTTCAAGACTCGGGTGAGAGGTTTCCCGGCCTAGGCAGCTCTCAATCACCTGTTCGGTACAGAGCAGGCATGTTGGGTTCTGCCAAAGCCACTTCCAACTTTTCTGTCTGGGCCCGGAGAGCAATTGGCGTGAGTACACAGTGTCCCAAATCCCGGTCTGCCTCGGATGCGTGGAGGTGGAGGAAAGAGTTTGGAACAACTGCGGAATTCCGGTCTGGGCTACCCTCAGACGTATTCCTAAGGTCCTTTCTCTTGAGCCCCCTCCCGACAGCCCCCAGGGGTATCTAGGGTGATCGGTAGATGAATGGCACTGAGGGAAAGCCCCAATCACATTTGCCTTCTTATGGGCTACGCAACACTCCCAACCCCACATCCATTCCTCCTGGATGCTCCCCTTCTTTCTCAGGTTAGAAATGTTAGCAATTCAAGTTGTAGGACTGAAAAAGACATAAGATAATTAGTAAAATCTGCCCAGGTTCTCTAAGGAGCATAGATAACTTTCAATAGTCTGTTTTACCACCCCAATATTTAAAATGTGCTGTGTTCCTTAAGGTGCTAAGAGAGACATTTTTAGAGAAAAAAAAATCAAGAAAAAAATTTGGGCTGATCAAAGTACATACCCCCTTCCCCCTTCAAGACCTAAGGCAGATAAAAACTGACTCTACTGGAAAGTTAGGAGATATGCCAGATTGCCTAGGATTGGATCTATCCAAAGGAGCTAATCTTGCAAGTGAAAGGGAAACTGAGGAATTCCCAGCAGCTGCCAGAACCATTTTCGCTTTGGGGAAATTTCCTCATAATTTCCCTGCACTTAAGGATTACTCCACCTAAATGCAGTAAAGTCAGTCACACTGAGACCCTTGATTTTACACCTATAGTTGCCCCTATGTGAGAACATCTGGTCCACTCATGGGGAAATCTAAGGTGCCACTGATAAGAGTCATAATTAAATGGAAGTTCAAAACCTGGAGAGATATTTTCTTATCTGGTCTGTTTTAAAGGTTATTATAGATTGTTTCTTGGGGATAATCTAGGCTAAATGTGTGTCTAAAAGATGTTTCATTGTAACATCTGGTATCTAAATGAGTTTGAAGCATTGCATAATCTTGCAGTTAAAAGTTAGGGTTAGGTAATTGATTAGTTTGATTTCAGATAATTCATGCCGGAGAAATTAAATACTTAGGACAGAAAATTAAAGAACTCTACTTCCAAGTTGGCAAGTAACTACCAATCATTTAGCTTTATTTTTTCTCATCAATTTTTGAACTGGGTAGCCTGAAAAGATTTCACTAGGTATACCAGTGCATTAACTTGGACAAGGATAGTAAATTATGATATGGTATCTGTTCCCCTCTGTGTAAAGATTCAGGAAAAAAAAAGTGTTGGATTGGGACATTGGTTGGTCTGGCTTATTGAAATGACATTAATGGTAGTGTGTGGTTCTTTTTAAAATGTTTTCAGGTGATTTAATGTAACTTAATACTACTTTAGGAACTTAAGAACAAAGAAAGTGGCTTAATGATCCTGAAGAAATTTCTTCTGTGGTAGCTTTTATATTATCAAGAAAGATCCTATTTTCAGTTTTGTGTGAGCAAGTTTTTTCTAGTGTAGGAAGATATAAAGATGAAATTTTGTAAATTGTATCTTAAACTTTTATCATAATTTCCAACATCCAAACCTAAAAATTGTGACTTATGGTTAAAATGCCTTAGGCATGAGGTTTCTGCTCAGAATTCCAGTTTTCCCAGTTCCTTCCAGACCTCAGCCAGGACTTAAGTGCAAATAGAAGAAGCCTGGAGCACTCAGTAGGAGACAGATCTGAGGCCCAAGAAAAAAAAAAGTAAAGGTGTCTTTTACCTGAACTCAAACTAGATTAAACCAAAGAGTAAATTGTATGGCATTTACTAATTACTGGCCAGTCATTTTTTTCTAGGACTTTTGCCTTTTCTTAGATTCTATGTTTTTTTTGAGCTCATGATTTTTATCCTACAGACAAGTTAATGTTTTTCTGATAAGTTCTATTTTTGATCAACTGGAGTTTTTTTTAAAACATTGCAATGAGATTTCACCTGAGAAAGCTGAAAGGCCTTTTGTGTTATGTGTTACACTTGTGTTACGTGTTGTATGTCCGTATGTCTGTGTGTATGTCCATATATCCTGCAGTGATATGACAATTGATAGATATATGAGGAGCGCTCATGAAAAATTAAAAACGGATCCAAATATCTTTGATTCACGTGATTCAAATGGCTCAATTTAAATTGGGTAAACAGATGAAAGTAAAGATGTCTTTAAAATTAAGCTTATAAGTTTTTCTAGGTGTTCAAAAAGGCCCTAATAAAATGTTGATGTCTATGAAATAATCTGCTTAAATTCAAAAGTTTACAAGTATTATTTCAGAATGTGAACAGAAGGAAGTTAACAGATAAAAAGAGAAACTAGAAGGTTCTAGGTATGGATTTAGTAGAGGGAAAATGTGTTTCTGGATAAGAGAGTCTATGTGACTAAGTAATCAAGAGGGTTTAAGTAAGTGATATAAAGAAGGTCTGTGTAAGTTGGTTATAAGTGTAAGTTTTTGAGCAAGTAATCTTAAAGAAATTAAACAGCTGGTTAAACAAGTGCTGTTGTTTTAGAGAATTGTGCTATGCTATTTCTTTAAAAGCTAAACTTGGTTAATATAAAAACATCAATGTAATTGGTGCCATTAATGTGTTCATATCTTCCAGGTATACAAGTCTGAAAGGTGGAAGCTTTAGAAAGAGCATTATATCAAGCTGGTGTTCTAAAATTGTATGGTAATTTTAGGCTTAAAAGAAAAACATGTTGAAAATTTATTTATATCATTTGTGTTCTATAACTGTACTTATTATCAATAAGTTATGTAAAGTTCCATGTTACTTTTTACACTGAGATACAATTTAAATGTATTTTTTAAGTTAATGAGAGCCTAATCTATGTAAAGGTTTTATTACAAAACACAAAAGTACTTTGCTACTTTTCTACAAAAAGTTAAAAGCTTTCAGCCTTTCTTTAATTCATATTTTAGATGTGATATTATGTTGTGTTAGCTAATATTCATGTGAACTTGGGCAACAATTTACGTAGGCTTTGTAAAATAATGTCTAAAAACCAAAGATCAGCTTCAGAACTATAGTATTTAAGATTTATGAAGAGCCCCACCTTACTTGAGATAAGGCTCTATGTCCCATCTCACTGCATGTGAAAGTGACTATGAAAGAAGTAGGCTAGATTTCAGTACATTTAAAGTTGTGTCCAAAAGTTGGTTTTTGTCACGATTGCCAGGATCTCAAACAGGGGATATACTCCACCAAAATTCAAGGTAGCTATTATATGAACTAAATGTTTTTACTCTTGATAATTTTATTTTATAGTTTTCTTATAAATGATTTAAGATTGCCTGTTAATGTTTTACAGAGATACTGCTTTAAGAACACACAACCTGGGTTAATTTAAGACAAGAAGTTATCACCTACAGGATAGAGAGATAGACATTAAAGTCCAGTACTCTTAGTATAAGGCTGTTGAAATTTATTTGCTAGATGTTTAAGATTAAGTTTTAAAATTAAAAATTTGGCTCTTGCCCTCTGAATCAGTCTGAATCAGGGAAGAGGGAACTTTTTCAAAGGGCTCTGCAACTCTAGGCCACATAACTTCCCGAGCCAGGAGATTAATGAGACCAGTGGAGGGCAGAAGGCCAATCAGTGCATTTGCTGTGAAGAGGAGGGTCATCAGAAAAGGGAGACATCCCTGATGCTTCCGAGGGAAGCCACATGGTCAAGCAAGGCCTGGACCCATCCTAGCGCAAATGGCACTAGCAGAACTGAGAAGCTGCTGTGAAGTTCCCGAGGACTCCCAGGGTAACTCAGCTGACTGTTAACAATAGGTAGAAACATAAGTCAGTTTGACTTGCTTCATCTTAAACACTTAGCAAAGACAGTCAAAGCCAAAACACAGCTATTCCTGGACAAGCAAGACACCAAGAAGGCAGGAAACACGGACACAATCTATACGAACACTGAATGTAAATGGTCTCACCCCCCATTAAAAGACACAGATGAGCAGAGTGGATCAAAACACAGAGTCCGACTGTATGCCGAGACTTGTCTCACAGGTGAGGCACTCACAGGATGGAGGAAACAGGAGGGAAAATCTCTCCACACAAATGAAGATTGAAAACAACAGGAGTAGCTTCTTCTCAGAGAAGGAGCAGGTGTGCTGGGCAGCTAAGAGAAGGGGACCTGTTGTCCCCACGGTCCTGAACAAAACAGTACAGATCAGCCTAAGGAGTGAGTCCACACCTCTTACGTCTTCACCACGGTTAGCTCCCATGACACCGCCTTGTCCCCTTTAGACGTGGTTTTGATGGAACACCATTGGCCAGTTAGCACAGCAGACAGTGCCATGGAGATGGGGTGACCTCAGGTTCAGTGGGAGACTCAGCGTGGTGGGCCATTGTTGAGGACCTTGTGCTTCTGTCAGAGCAGACTTCTGAGCCCCCAGGTGCCGGGTTCTGTGTGAGGCAGTCCACAGTGGTCTGAAAGTGTCCTGGTCTTGAATCTATGCAAGTCCCTGAACCTGGTCAATCACTGTGTCTATAGTGGACATCTGCCCAGGTCTACTCCAGATTCTGATGTGGGTTTCCTGCTCTTCCTGGGAGAAGACATTTTTTTTTGAGCAGTAAACCCTTGCCTCTACCACAGCTCAGATCTGTTTCCCCCAGTGCCCCTCAACACCCAAAGCAGAGATAATACATCCCCCTGTGAATGCCACCCATGACGGTCTCTGTCACTCAGTGGTGACACTTGGATCCTCAGTGCATGACCTCAGCTTCCCAGGGCTCCCTCCTCCAGCCTGGGCTCTGGAAGCTCAATGTCTTCAGGAGGGTCTTTCCACCATGTCCTCTGCTGCCTCCCCTTCTGCTGAGGGCCATTGCCAAGTAGGAATGACGCATCGAAATTTCCTTGCCAGTGTACCCCATGTTAAATGGATTTCGCTGTTGACATTGCATGTAAGGTGACCTTGCTCAAGGACCAAGGCGGATCCGGGTTTAGAGCTGATCAGGTTTGAGGAAGTATCCCGGTCCTTGGGTTTAAGGCGTTCCCGGTTTAAGACAATAGGGGTTTTAGGGAAGTTGGAGGTTGAAGATTATTGCTGCTGGGATTAGGGTGTTCCTGCTGCTTGTTCCCGTTGAGTTCTCGTGAGATTCAAATGGGATTTTGGAAAAAAGCCTCGTGGGGTAGGTGAATTGGGCGGCGGCAGAACGGGATTGCCCCAGAGCATGTGTGGAGGCCGGTGTGAGTTCGGGAATAAAGAATTGCTGTTTGAATCTACAAAGCTGTGTGGTGGCTGGTGATTCTGTGCCCAGCCAAGACTGTGGCACCCTTCCAGGGCACATCAGAGACAGGAGGTTGGTGAGTTGGGGCCAAGTTGTGGGACAGGATGCAGGAGCTGAGCAAAGCTGCAAAGTGAGCAGGATGTGGTCACCAGGACCTTCACACCCTGCAGGGTTTGCTGCCTTCTCCCCACAGCAAGGTGACCAGCTTCTTCTCACCCCAGCAAGGGGCCGGGGGTGGGCAGCTGTCAGGTGAGACCTGGGTGCAGCACAGGCCCCTCCCAGGCCCCGCTCGGCCCCTCACAGAGCCCCCTGTGGACATTGCAAGCCCACTGTGGCCATGCAACCCCCACACAGACATTCATTACGTCTCACCACCTTCCTGGGTCTGTGCAACTTGTCCTGGGCACCAGTCCCCAGGCACATGAACATGGGAGTCAATACTCACACAGGATGGTGTAGAAGTAAAGTGAATCCTCTACTCCTTACTTGTGTGCTCTTCATCAACAATTCCCGTCTAGTAGAGGCTGGATGACCTGGGCCTGCCCACATCCACCGTGTCCTGGGGGTCATTTCCACCTTTCCATCACGTTCCCCGGACACCTGGAGCCTGCCCTGGTGCTCCTTGGTTCAGCTCTGGTCACTCTGTCCTTCTTGACCTTAGTGGACTTCAGTCTTTTCATCTCCTTCCCCCACCTGGGGCTGACCTCAGCCCTGCACAAGGACTTGGGTATGCGAGTGCTCTACCCCAAGCCACGTCCCAGCCCTGTGACTTTTCTCTAAGGTTCCCAGGATGGCCTCAAACCTGGGATCCTCCTGCCTCCGCCTCTAGAGCCACTGGGAGTAGACGGGGGGTGTACCACCAGGCTTGAGTCAGCTGTTTAATATCTTCAAAATTCACCACTTTCTGTTGATTCCATCTGTCCTTTAACTTGGACAAAATGACTAAAATATATTAAGTTAAATGATGATATTGCTGAGATGTGATGCTGATTTGCTGTGTCTTTTGGTATTTATTAGTTATTTGAAGACTTACATGATATTGGTGTTCATCATGACACACTCATGCAGGCACGGGAGATGATTTGCTCCAGTTCAGGCCATACCAGGCTGGCTGTGACTCCTAGGTCAGTGTCTGTGCACTATCTTGTGCCTGCTGATGTCCCCGTGACCCTGTCCTTGCAGTGTGGGATCTGAGTGGTGTCCTGGGCTAGTGGATGGCCAGGGTGGCGTAGACACTGGACTCAGCTGGATGCTCCAGTCCCTGGGAGGAAGGAGGAGTGGCTGTCCCCTGTCTGAGCTTGAGGTCCTTCAGCTGGGCATAGGTCACATCCTGTGGAGGTTCAGATGCAGCCACCTGGAGTGAGGACAGAGTGGTGACAGGTGAGAGGCTGGTGCCTGGAGAGCCTGGGCCCTGGAAGGGACAGGACCCACCTTGCAGGTCTGCAGGCTGTCTTCTCCCTCTGATGTGTCCTTTATGACCAGAAATGTCCCTGACTCAGGGGATGAAGTGGACAGTCCTCCATGCCCTACTCTCGAGTGGGACACCTCAGCGTAGGTGACTGCCCAGGGGTCTTCATCTGCAGGGCTCTGTGGAGGGGACAGAGGCAGGCAATTCCTGAGTCCACTCTGGCTGTGCCCCTCACCTCCCACAGGGAGCTGGAGGGACCTGTAGCCAGCAGTCTGCTCTCCATGCCCAGCAGAACTTCCAGGGGCTTCTCAGGCTCAGCCAGTGCAGAGGCACCTGCAGGACTGAGCCCTGCCCACCTCTGTCCTGCCACGTGTCACACCTGCTCCTCATGCATCACCTGCAACACCTGGACTCGGGCCTGCTGGACAGGTCAGCCTGTGCCCACTGGCCTCACACTGCTGCTCCCTTGGCAGGACCCTCTTCCTGAGATGCTCTCAGGCCTGTCCCTGTGGTTAGGGCTCTGTCCAGGGTCCTCCCCAGGGAACCCTACTTGACTGTTCAGATAACCCTCCTGCTCCTGCCCGTGGCCCTCCACCCCACCTGGCTCTGTCCTGGGTTCAAAGCCATCGATGTGCCTGGACTCCCCACTCCTGTCTGCCTCTGCCCCGTCTGTCTGTCCCGGGGCTGTCCTGTGTCTGAGCACCAGACTGTGTTTGCTGCTGCTGTCCCCAAGCCCCCAGTAGAGCCTTGCCAACAGCAAACCACCAGGAGTCGGCCATCTGTGTGGCTGGGAGGGGGCCAGTGCAGGGCAGGGCTGTGGCCAGGTCCACCTCCTAATCAGGAGCAGGCATAGCGAGCTCAGCAGGGGGAGGAGGCAGAGGATAGAGGCCAGTGCCCAGGCCTCAGGGCAGGAGGCCGACCAGAGCCCATCAGCACAATCAGCTGGGAGTAGAGAAGAGGGTGGAGGAGAGGACGGGTCACCTGGTGGCCTTGGGTGGCCTCTGGGGAGGTGACAGCAGTGCTGAGCCCTGTGTGAGGAGAAGAAGGCAGACCTGTGAGGCCCACAGGGGCTCTTGCTGGGTCTCCTGGGTGGTCCTGCTGGTCAGGGTGACAACCAGGGCTTCCCATCCTGTGTGCCCTGAGCACAACTTGCTGATTCCCCATGAGATGCCACCACGTCTCCCCTCCCCACTCACCTGCCTTCCTGCATGGTCCCCGACACTGGTGTCCCTGGAGGACGAAGATGAGCAGCAGGAGGAGGGGAACCGAGACCCCCACCAGAATCTTCAGACTCCTTCCCAGTCCTGGGCAGGGGTGTGGACGAGGAGCCACGGTGCTTACCTGAGCACCTACTGTGTGCCAGCCCTGCTGGTCTTTCCACCCGTCACCTCCAGCCCTGTCACTCAGGCATCATGGCACTGCCACCCACCCCCCAGGACAGATGAGGAAACTGAGGCTGAGAGGGGGTCCCCTGCCCAGTCACCCAGCAGGAAGCAGCAGAGCGGGGCCTGAACTGGGGGGTCTGACTCCCAGTCTCCTTCTCTCCCCCAGAGCTCAGCCCTGAGCTGGAGGGAAAGAGCCTGACCCCTGATGGCCCTGAGCCCTCCCCTGCTCAGTGTCACTGTCACTGCACAGAGGGGACAGGGCCCTGCAGACTCAGGTCCTGGAGGCTTCCCTGGAGGCCCCTCTCCCAGCAGGGCACAGCCAAGGTCAGCCTGAGAGGCACCTGAAGGTCAGGGCCAGGCCTCTCCTCTGCCCTGGGAGAAACTGAGGCCCAGAGGGGAGGGGCTGGTCCCTTCAGCATCTCCAGAGGGGGCTGCTCCCCCTCAGCTCAGCCCTGCCCTGGACCCACCTCCCACCAGAGCCCCTCACTCACCACTCTGGGGTCCTGGGTCCGTGGGGGAGAGGGGCTGGTCCTCAGGGCCTCCTGGGGTGGGTGGGAGGTGAGGGCTGGGCTGCCTGCCCCCCACTTCAGCTGGCTGCTCCTCCCCAGGCTGGGCCCAGAGTCACCTCTGCCTGGACCTCCCCCTCACGCCTCCCAGCCCTCAGCCCCAGGGCCTGAGGTCCTGACCATTCTCTGCAGTGCCCTGGACACAGCTGAGCTGAGTTTGTAACTGGACTTTGTAGCTCAGAGTGATTCTTGGTGGCCCAAGAATGCAGGACACTGTCTGCACAGAGGCCCCTGAGACTCACCAGCTGTTGACCTGGGTCCTGAGGGTGGTGAGCTGGGTCCCCCAGAGGGTCCTGGGAATGAGGAGAACAGGAGGGTGAGGGGTGCAGGCTGCCCCTGGGGACTGTCTCTGCCCATCCTCCTACACCTGCCTGGCCTCCCCAGCACCCTCCTGTGCCCACCTGCACCTTCCTGATTCCAGTGGTGGGTGGGTGCACAGGCTGGAGGACCCCGCTGGCTCCTCCTCTCTGAGGGGTGAGTCCCACTGGCCGACCCTCCCTAGGGCCCCTCCCTCCCATCCCACCCAGAGCTGTCCTGGGCAGGGCCCTGAGGGAATCGTAGAATTCTCCAAAAGATGGAGTCAGGGGCCTCTCAACTGAAACTACATCGTCCAGGGGTGTCACTTGATTGTGACAGCAGGTAGGGGGATGAGCTGTGAGAGCCATAGCACCTGTAGGTCCCCCCGAGGGCTGGGGTCACAGCTCTCATGGAGAACTCTGCCTGGTACCATGGGGCTCGGTACTCTGCTCTCAGACGCAGGGGGGGATCAGCTGCCCCCTCCTTGCACAGGAGGAAAGTGTCCATCTTGATCTGTGACTGACACAGCAGGGTCACGTTCTCCCCTGAGGACACTGTGGGCCCCTGCTGCACTGAGAGGGAGGGTGTGACAGGGAGCTGTCCTAGAGAGAGGAAGGAGGGTGAGGGTGGCCCCAGCTTGTTCTGATCTGAGACCTCCCAGGGCCTCTCTCTGAGGACCCTGTGCTCTCTGTCTGTCTCATTGTCTCTGATTCTTCCTGTCCCTGTGTCCCCCTGTCTGTGTCCTCTCTGCCCCTCCCTGTCTCTCTCCCTCCTGAGACCCCACCTCACCCTGGCCATCACCTCCTGGGGCTCCACACACAACACTCTGCACATTTCGATCACTGACAGGATCTCTGTGCTTATCACCTCTGACCAGGATGTTAAGGGGGTCACTAGGGGCTGGCCCCTCAGACAAGAGGCTGTGTCCACCATAGCATCTACACCAAGCCCCTGGGAGCTGCTCACAGGGCCCAGCAGGAAGTCGGCCTGAGAGAGTCCAGCCTGGGGCTGCTGTCCTGGGCACTGGGGGAGGTCCTGTGCCCCCTCCTTGGACAGAGTGAATATGTGATAGCTGATGTCAGTGTGACATTAGAGGGACAGGTACTCTCTAGGGGCTGGGTCCTGGCCTGTCCTACCCCAGGTCCCACTGCCCTACCTTGTCACCACCCTCGGCCCAGGCTGCTCTCTTCTCTCCTGAGACCCCAGGGGCTGAGCCTGGGCAGGACGTGGGAGGCTGCAGGGCCCTCACCTGAAGACCCCCGGGGGCTCTGTTGCAGACTCAGCCCTGGAAGAGAGGTCCCCGTGAGGAGCTGGCATCTCAGTGTTGGGGAGGATTATTGTCCCTTGTGGTCACAGCAGCCATCTGGTACCATATGAGACTAAGACCTGAGGGCTCCCTGTGAACAGGCACCTGGGACCCTCCCCACCCAGCCTGTGTCCCTCCCTCCACCAACACTGACCGAGGCAGAGGAGGACAGGCAGGGTGGACCTCATGCCGCCTGCTCTGAAGACTCCAGCATCCAGAGAGGAGAGTGCAGGCCCTGCAGTCACACAGCACGGAAGTGGTAAGCAGGGGCTGCTGCTGGCCCCTCGTCCCCAGAGCTGCGCACCCACCGGATGGGGACGGCCCCTCCCTGACCTGACTCTGCTTTCCCCAGGGCAGGTCTCAGGGGAATTCCGCGCTTGGAGACATCTCAGCCAGAACTAAGGTCCCCCTGACCCTGAGGCCCTTCCATACTGACCTCAATGCTGCCCAGCCAGGCCAGGCCCCAGGCCCCACCTGAGTCGGCCCCACCTGAGTCAGCCTCCCATGTGTGGGGGAGACGTGCGCTTCCCCAGGGGACGTGGGCTGAGACTCGTGGGCCTGGGAGGACACAGCGTGGGGGACGTCGCTGGGGCAGGTAGCTGCAGGGGGGGGCCAGGGGAGGATCCAGGAGGGCCTCTGCTCGTCACCACCTCCCAGAAGACCACGTCATCTTGCCATGGAGGTGGACACTGTCACCCCCTGGAGTCTCCTGCAGGAGACCTAGGTCACGGGCAAGGAGTCGGTGTCTGGCCCTGCACCATGACCCAGGATGGCCAGTCTCCCTGCCTTGCTGGACAGGCTGCAGCCACAGGAGGTTTCAGAGATTTGACCGGGGCTCAGGGGGCCAAGGAGCTGGATTACCTCCAGGTAGTGGGTCCTCCCTAATTTTAGTCTACGGGGCCAACGTGTTCACAGGGAGCCCTGTGGGAGGGCGCGGATGTGGAACACTGAAGGCCGGGACCTTGGGGCACTCCTGTAACCCCAGCAGCTCGGAGGCTGAGGCAGGAGGATGACACATTCAAAGCCAGCCTCCAGCAACTCAGCAAGGCCCTGAGCTAGGTAGTGATTCCTTGTCTCTAGGTAAGATACAAAGGAGGGCTGCCTGTGGTTCAGTGTTCAACCACCCCTGGGTTCAATCCCTGGTGCCAAACAAGAAGATGAAAGTTTACTGAAGAATTTGAAGATTGTCTGAGTTTACGCCTCAGACTTCCAGAAGCCCTCAGTAGGGTTTAGAGAGAGCCGCAGGATAATGAGGAGCAGGACAGATGGGTGGTGCGCAGGGGATCACGCCCCGCCCTGTCTGCACCTCACAGTGGAGGCTGGAGTAGCTGGCTCTCTGCTAAGGGACCCTGGGGGTGGATTTTCAGTCCTGGGCACTGAACCCAGGGTCTCTTTACCCTGGAGTTACATCCCAGGCTGCTTATTTTCAGTTTGGAGACAGGTCTTGCTACAGTGCCAGGCTGGCCTTGAACCTGTGATCCTCCTGCCTCAGCCTCCTAGTCTCTGGGACAAGGCACCTGCTGGGACCTCCAGGTTTCAGGGTCATCCTATAAGTATTCACTCTGCTGTTTTCTCCTCAGAGGCACCGGATGGTTGTAGGAGGAGACAGAGAATCTGGGAATCCTCCCAGGGCTGGATCCAGGTCCTTCTTGGGCAGCTCTGTGTGGTCAGAGTGGGGGCAGCGGCAGGACTAGGGTGGCAGCTGAGGTGGGGGCCAAGCTGCAGATCTCACCTCCTGTCCATCATGGGGTCCTCCCTGGGCTCTGGGTCTTACAGCAGATCTGTGGGTGCAAAATGGAGAGAGGCCTTGGTGTACTCTCCTGGTCCTCCCATCAAGAGCAGAACAAGGCAGGGGTATATGTGAGGTCACTCAGGCCTCTCCCCATTAGATCCAGGCAACTAGCCACCAACGCCAGGCCACCTCCACCTCCCCAGGGTCCCCTCTAATGCATGGCCCATTCTACCACATCACCTCTTGGCCATCTCCTGAAGGTCAGCAGCCCTGGGCATGAGGAGCAGGGAGGTGGGCAGTCAGTTAAGGAATGGGCAGGGGTCCTGGTGTCCACCATGGTCCTCAACACCCCACAGGTCAGCCTGGGGAAGGGGACCCCCACCTCTGCACCATTCACCCCATTAGCTCTATGACCCCGTCCTGGCCCCTTTGGACCTGGGTTTGATGGAACACCAGTGACAGTTAGCACAGAGGACAGTGCCAGGGAGACCAGCTACCCAGGTCCACTGAGGGAGTCAGCTTGGTGGCCCATCCTGGAGGACCTGGTGCATCTGTCATCAGCACACCCCTGAGCACCTGTGCTGGTGGCTGTGTGAGGGGACCCCAGTGGCCTGCAGCGTGTGCTGGCTCCTGAGTCCCCAGCCCTCAACCCCCCAGGCACTCTCTCTATTCCAAGATGCACCCCCAGCTCCAGGAGCAGTGGGCACATCTGTGCAATCAGGGAGCCAGGAAGGGACGTGGACGTCTAGCCCAGGTCCATCCCACACCCCAAGTGCTCTTTGCTGCTGCCCTGGGAAGAGGTGGAGATTCTGGCCAGAGCAGGAAGGTCGTCCACCTCCTGTGGCTGAGCACTGTTTCCCTGCTGCCCCTCAGCCCCCAAGGGTGCACCTCCTGGGAGCCAAAGAGTAGGTGGCCAGAGGTTGGGGACAGGTCCAGTGTGGGCTGCTGTGATCTCAGCTTGCTCTGAAGCCTGCTCCCTGCAGGAGTGGCCAGGGTGGGGCAGGGGAGGATCAGGGGCAGCAGGAGTGGGCTCAGGTGGACACATGCTGAGCAGGGCTGCTCCTGGACCCTGCTGTTATGGGAGGACATCTGAATCTGTGAGCCCTCCCCAGCTCAGGGTCAGGAGGAGGCGTCTCAGCCTCACGTCCTGGTCAAGGAGTGGATTCTCCCTGAGTTCACTGACGAGAACACCAGCCCCAGGACTAGAGTCCAGTCTGTCTCTGACCCTTCCATGTTCAAGGTCTCTGTCACCTCGGCTCCCTGCCAGCTCCCCTGCTGTGGCTCTGGTGGGGTGCCCTGTGGACACTGCGTGGACATGGAATGGGCTGGAGTCTCCCACCTGCGACCCTGAGCTCCAGGGGTCTCTGTGTGAGGAGCTCTGCGAGGGTGAGTCCTGGTGAGGATCCACTCACTGCAGGTGCCCGAGGGCCAGGTCACAGGCTCATGGGAGCTGTTGGGAAAGGTCCCCTCCGCAGCTCAGGAGGAGGCCCACCTCCTTGGAGTAGCTCCCCCAGGACACCCTGAGGCTGGTGTGGACCGTGCAGGGTCAGAGCCTGTGAATTCTGATAGAAGACCAGGAACCAGGGACAGCCCTAGAGTGACATCCCCCAGATCAAGCAAAACAAGACAAAACTGAAGCCCATTTAAGATTCTTCTTCATCAGAAAGTGCTCAAGGTCTGGAGGTCACTTGCTGCTGGCCAGTCCCTGTGACTGCAGCAGGGGCACCCTGACCTCAGCCCCCTGTCAGGTGGAGACCCTTAGGCAGTGCCTGGTCCCCAGGGGTCCCTGTGTCCAGCACCGGAGCTTCCCTGCTCACCAGGTGACCCGCCCACCCTGGAGACCCCAGAACGTGGTCACCTCGGCCTTTTGCAGATCTGGCTGAGGCCAAGAAGGTGTCCAGGCAGGTCTCAGAGGAGAGTGGGAGCGTCAGGGTCCAGCGTCCTTTTCCTTTGCTTCCAGAGGACCCAGTGCAGAGGATCCCAGGTCCCCTCATTGTCCCCACCCCTCCTACCTGGGAGAGACCCTCGTGTTTTGCTAAAACCACAATCTGCACCTGGGAGGATCCTCGTGTGTCCCTAGATCAGGTGCTTAGATGGAGCACTTGTGACACAACCACACAGAGGTAACCCCTGTGGACTCTCTCCCAGGACTCTGCCTGTCCCTAGTGTTGGCCGTGGCAGGTCACCCTGGGCTCCTCAGTGCATGACCTCAGCTTCCCAGGGCTCCCCCTCCAGCCTGGGCTCTGGAGGCCCAATGTCTTCAGGAGGGACTTTCCACCATGTCCTCTGCTGCCTCCCCTTCCAGGGCCCAGCAGGGACAGGAGGTGGGTGAATTGGGGCCACATTGGGACCAGGATGCAGGAGCTGAGCAATGAGCAGGATGTGGTCACAGGACCTTCACACCCTGCAGGTTTGCTGCCTCCTCCCCACAGCAAGGTGACCAGCTCCTCACCCCAGGAAGGGGCTGGGGCTGGGCAGCTGTCAGAGGAACCTGGGTGCAGCACAGGCCTCTCCAAGTCCCCACGCACCCTCCTGCTGACCAGCCACTGTGTGCACACTGCTCGCTTAATGTGGCCCATAGATCCCTGGGGACGTTTTAGAATATCTCACTGCCGTCCTTGGGTTGAGATCCAGTGGACTCATGCCTCAGTCCCCTTGGTGGTCCGTGTCTCATATTGGTCACTCGTGTGCCCCCTGCTCCTACTTGTGTCATGTCCACCAGGAATTCCAGGTCAGTAGAAGGGTTGCTCTTGGCCTGCCTTTCAGGTCCTTGTGTCCTAGGTGGTCACTGTTACTTGTCCTTTGCCTTCTCCACCATCTGTGAGCTCGCCCCTGAGCCTCTCCGATGTCAACTCTGGTGACTGTGGCTTCCTGACCTTTATGAGCTTCCATTTCTCTGAAAACTTTTTGTTTGCTTTAATTTATTTGAGGTTTGAGGAAGGAACCCAGGCCCTGGGTGTGCTCTGCAGCCTCTCCCATGAGCTATGTCCACCGTCCTATTTTCTTTTATGTTGAGTCACAAGTTTTCCTCCGTTCCCTGGGCTGGCCTTCAACTTGCTATCCTCCTGCCCTGGCCTCCAGAGTTATTGGAGTTGAAACCCTGGGCCACTGTGCTGGGCTGACCACGTGGAAACCACAGAGACCCTTTACTGTATCTCCCTGTCTCTCTTGGCACCTGCAGGACGCAGTGGATTCCAGGCCACAGTCCCCATGGTGATCATGTGCTCATATGATCACAAGCAGCTCACTCGTGTGCCGTGTCCCTCAGGCATCCCAGGTCAGCAGAGGTGGGAGTTCTTGACCTGCCTTTGTGTCCTGGGTGTCACTGTTGCATGTCCCTCACTGTCTCCATATTCTGTGAGCACGCCCCTGCTTGGGTGACTCTGCCGTCTTGAACTTTAAAGTCCTTTCATTTCTTTAATATATGTGTATTTTAATTTCTTTGAGGCCCTGAGGATAGAACCCAGGTCCTGGGGGTGCTCTGCAGGCCTCTCCCATGAGCTACGTTTCCAGTCCTGTTTACTTTTTACCTTGAGTCATGAGGTTCCTCAGTTCCCCAGGTGGCCTTGAACTTGCCATCCTCCTGCCTTGGCCTCCAGAGTCACTGGAGTTAAAGCCCTGGGCCCCTGTGCTGGGCTGGTCTCTGTAATACCTTTTAAGGGTTCACTGTTTCCATCCATCTCCTCCGTCTCCTACTATAATTGAAATGAGTAAAACATCCTCTTCTAACTCACAGTACTTTTCAGGTTTTGATGCTCAATTGCTGTGTCGTCTTTGAGAGAGACTCAGGTGCATCTAGAGCTCAGAGATCATGGTACCTATTTGTCTGCATCAGCTCTGAACAATTTCTCTCCGTGTCACAGGTGCTTCATGGTGGTGCGTTCCCTGTTTCTTTCTGGAGATGCTGCGGAAGTCGAACTCTGCTCAGTGCTGAGGGCTCCCTAAGCCTGGAGGGATGAGCCCTTTGCAGAAGGCCATGGGCATAGGCATGGTCCTGGGTGGGGCCCTTGTGACAGGGGTGGAGGGCACTACACCTCCCACCAAACCTGCTGCTCCTGGTGCCCAGTGGCCGACTCCTCCCACAGTCCATTATCTCAGAGGAGGACGTAGCTGGCAGAGATCAGGAAAACTCCCATTCAAAGACCTGGGAGGGCTAGTGTTGGGAGCCTGGGGTCCCAGCTCCTCAGGAGGCTTGGAGCACCAGGGACGTCTGGAGCCCAGGAGACCAGTCTGGGCAGCCCTTAACACCCTGCGGCAGCAACAAAGGCAAACCCACAGCAGATACAGCGAGAAGAGCAGAGACCAACTTCTGTTCCACTGGGTGGGGCTGAGACAGTTGCTCAGCATTTTGGATTCCTGGTGTTCACCCCCAACCCTGAAAAAAAGTCCCAGCCTTAACTATCAAGTAGAATCATTAGTGTCTGCGAGTGTGGTCACCACGGTGTGCACAGACCTGTAGAAGTCCTGCATCCTGCAGAACCACAGGTGTGGGGTCTCCCATGTCCCCAGCCCCGAGGACAGCAGTGCACACAGCTGTGTCGTGTACTTGAGATTTGCAGCGGGTAGACCTTCAGTGTTCTCACCACAGGAAAAGAAAAGTGGAGGTAGCAGCTCGGGTGTTTCAGTCTCTTTCTCGCTGCTGTGACTTAAGGCCTGACCAGCCCAATGGTAGAGGAGGAAAAGTGCATTCCAGAGCCCCTAGTTACCGAGGGGACACCTCTGTCCCTTCCTCTGGGGTCCAGGTGAGCAGGACATCCTGACTGGGGGTGTGGAGGAGGAGAGCAGCTCACAGCACAGTGACCCGGAGCAGAGGTCCCCTCCAGATACACATCTATGCCCCACAGCCACACCCCAGGTCTGACCTCCTCCAGCCGCACCCTTGGACGTCAGCTTCCCACCAGGGACTAGCCCACTGACCAGGCTATGGCTGTAGCCCAGTCATTTCTCCTCCAGACCTTCTCGCGTGGTCTCCCACACGAGCTTTTGCAGGTCACCACCTCTGACCATAACATGTGGGGCAGCTGGGGGTGTTCATGAGCTCAATGTGGTGCTCATGTCACAATGGACTCATCCCAACATGACAAATTGTACCCCCCAAACACAATGGATTTTTATTCGTCATTAACATGTCAATAAGTCCAGATGGATTCTCAGCTGCCAGACCTTTAAAGAAAACCAATGCAAAGGTCCTCCAATTGTTCTGTAAAATAGAAAAGGGGACAGCGCTACCAAACTTACTCTATGACGCCAATATTACCCGGATCACAAACCTGATAAAGGCACACGAAGAAAATAAAACTGTAGACCAATTTCCACGATGAACATAGATGCAAAACTTGGTAATAAAATAATAGCAAACCATATTCAAAACCCCTAACAAAGGCTGCATACGATGATCAAGTTAGATTCAACCCAGGATGCAAGCTTGGTTCAATACCCACCAATCAATCAACATAGTTCATCACGTAAGTAAAACCAAAGACAACAATCACATGATCATCTCAATAGATGCAGAAAACCCTGGGGACAGAATCCAGCACACATTCACTGGCTCAGTGGTTTAACGATGGCTAGCATGTGTAGGCCCCAGGTTGAATCTTCAGCACTGCAAATAACAAACAACCAACCAAAACAAAACTTTGATGAAACTAGGGACAGAAGGAACTCACCTTAGCATCATGAAATCCCTATGTGAGAAATCCAAAGCCCACGACATACTGAGCATTGCCTCCAGAGTCAGAAACATGACAAGTATCTCCATTCTCACCACTCCTATCCAGGATCGTTCTTGAGAGTGTAGCCAGAGCAATCAGGCAAGAAAAGGAAATTCTAGGGATACAAATAGGACAGAATAAGTTCAAATATCTTTGATGACTGATGCTTAAAGGAACCAAAAACTTCACCAGAAACTTCTAGATCTGGTAAACATAATGTGACAAGGAATTTGCCAGCTTCCCTTCCAATAAGGAATTAATAACCAGGATATATAAAGAACTAAAAAGCATAACACCTAAAAAACTAACAACCTACTCAATAAATGGCCAAATGACCTAAAGAGGCATTTCTCAAAACAAGAAATGTGAGTGGCCAACAATCATAGGAAAAAAGGTTCAACATCTCTAACAATCAGGGAGATACAGGTCAAAATCACATTAATCCCATCTCACACTAGTTAGAATGGCAATCATCAAGAATACAACCAGAGATACGGAAAATTGTGCTGTGTACCTGTAATAAGAACTGTAATGCATTCCTCTGTCATATCTGTGTGTATATAGATATGAAGAATAGAAATAGCAATGAATACAGGCCTGACTGTGGGGAGAAAGGACACGCATACCTGTTGGTGTCTGCAAAGTAGCACAATCACTTTGGAAAGCCGTATGGAGATTCCCCAAAAGACAAGGAATAGAAGCACCATATGACCCAGTGACCCCACTTCTTGGTATTTACGCAGAAGAACTAAATGCACGTACTATCGGGATAGAGCCACATCAATGTGTATAGCAGCACAATTCATAGTAGCCAAATGATGGAACCAGCCCAGGTGCCTGTCAACAGATAAATGAATAAAGAAAATCTGGTCCATACACACAGTGGAGTTCTTCCCAGCCAAGAGAAGAATGACATGATGGCATTGACTGCAAAAGCTAAGTAGAAAAAAGAAATGAAAAAAGGACCACAAAAGGACAAGGGAGATCAATGGAGCAGAGGAGGGTCCCGAGGAGCAGGAAGGAGGGCGGGCAACAGGGAGGACCTGGGGAAGGAGGAGGACCACATTGCGCTCTGTGCAGACTTGAGCCGACCTGAATGGATGTCAAATTTACATGTAATGTCAACGCACTAACTAAAAAGGAATCAGTAGAAAGAAGGCAACCAGGAGAGCAACGTGGTCCTCATTCTCTGGGCAGCAGAGAGCCTCTTGGAAGGGGCCTGGGAGGTCTCGCAGCCACCCCAGGACAGGAAGAAGGCCACCCTGACCCTGGGGAGCAGGGAGGCTGAGTGCCCAGGCTCCACCAGGCCCTGCTGGCCCAGCTCTGGGGGAACCGGGGCGCTCTTCTCACTGGGCTTCTCTTCCAGGGCTCTGCCTGGGCCAGGCGATCCACGCACAGGAGGGTGAGTGCAGGTCCCAGAGCCTCCTCACAGGGCAGCTGTGGACAGGGGCATGTGGATCCAGGAGCCTGGGGACCTTAACAGTGTCCCTGTGTGGACCCTCGGTCATCCCCTCCCTGTCCCCATGCTGTGGGGACCCTGGTCCTGTCAGGGCTTCCCCCGTGTCTGTGAGGTGACGTGTCACGGTCCTGTGCACTGAGACTCCATTGGGACCTGCAGACCCAGAGCTCTGTCAATCACCAGCTCAGGAGGTCAGCTCCAGGGTGCACTGGGCTGGGGATGCACCTGGGACCCCAGCCCCATGCACTCTGGGTCCTGCTCACTGTAGCTCAGCACTGTGTCCCCAGGTGACCCTGGGTGTTGGGGGAGGAGGGTCACCCAGTGAAGGGCCAGCAGAGTCCCTCCATCCTGCCCTAGGGACGCACACACAGGGGTCACCCACCCTGACCCCTTTCCCAAGGCCTCAGATGCTGGGGTTTGGGCTGAGAGGAGGGATGGGGACACCCAAAGGTCCAGCAGACGTGGGGCTGGATGAACTGGCAGAGCAGAGACAGCCCTGGTCCCGCCCAGGGTCACACTCTGCCCTCCCATGGCTGGTTCTCACAGTGGGCTGTGGGCACCACCAGGCCCTGAGCTCCCCTCTCATCCTCAGGTGGCAGAGGCTGCTCGTCCCCCGTTTTCTCCAGATGGCCTTGGCCTTAGACTTGGAGCTGAGTTTGATCAAAGGCAGCTGTGTGTGCTCCAGTCCCCTGTCCCCAGGGCCCTCCTGTTCACTGGGAGACCTGGGAGGGACACAGGGCGCAGGGGAGGTGGGGCAGGGTGATCCCAATGATGGGACAGTCAGGAGAAGGGCTCAGGAGTCCACAGTCAGCCTAGGGCAGAGGCTGCCCAGCCCTTCACCAGCCTCTGACTCCTAGGAGTCCCAGGTGACATCAGTCCCACCCACAGGAGTGAGCTGCCCCACAGTAGTGAAAGGTTAATAAAATAGGTACTTGTCACTCTGTTTTTCCATATGCTTAACAAAACACTGTTGAAATCTTGTTCCCAGGATGTGCTGTCCCCAACTGCCAAACTGCAGGATGCACTCCCTCACTTGGTTGCAGGCAAACTGCCCACACGCCCTGACCCATCAATGAACTTCCCTCCCTGTCCTCTCCAAGAAAAGTATATAAGCTCTGCTTAAGCTGTTCTCAGGGCTCTCTCTCTTTGCTCTAGTGAGCTCTGAGCCCCAGCATGCTGGTCCCCAAATAAACCCTTTTGCTGTTGCATGAGGCAGTCTCTTGGTGGTCTCTTCCTCCGACGTTTCACCGGTCCCTAACAGTAGGTCACCTGGGACTCTGCATGGGGTAGTGCCCACAGGGACAGGTTCTGGTCTGGAAAGTGGGGAGTGGCTCCTGTTTCAGGGCCCTGGGGTGGGTCTTGTCCACCTGCCAGTGACCTGTCCTGACAGTCAGCCGTGTCCTTCTGCCTGCAGCCTCCACCCCCCAGAACTCCATGGAGCTGAACTGTCCCCTGGGCCTGGCTGGGCTGGTCTTGGTGGTCCTGGGGGTGCTTCTGGGAGAAGCTGGGTGGGAAGCCACAGGTGCCCAGTCCATTAGCGTGGCCAGGAGCCCCTCGCACTCAGCCTGTGCTCTAGCCCCCAGGACACAGGGGGAGGAGTGAGGGGAACACAGGGGCCCAGGTGGGGAGGAGGGAGTGACATCACAATGTCACGATGGGCCGCACACAGGACCTAGTGATTCCAAGAAGAGAAACCCTGCAGGACCCAGGGAGCCATGTCGGGAGGTGACTCTATGTGACACTGCAGGTTGATACTTCTCTACACTCCAGCAGTGAGCAGAGGAATTTGGATTTACACCAGGACCTGGTGACGTGGTGGTACTTCGGCATGTGGAGGGTGGGAGGAGGGGACATGGACAGTAAGAGCAAACACACCACAGGACTCTCAGGGTTTTAATGAGACTTTTTCAACAGTCATGTCCACAGGACCAGCACCTGTTACACAGTCCCTCAGACACCAGCCTGTGGCTTGCATGTCCCGTGTTTCAGGGGCATCCTCACAGCTCCCAGTGGGGACTGGCGCGTAGAGGGCTGTATACAGCACTGGGACAGCCCTGGGTGTGCACAGCATGGTGGGGAAGGCTCTGCAGCCAGCACCCAGCTGGTCCTGCACCCAGTCACCTCTGCTGCCAGGACAGTCTCAGGTGCAGCCCCACCTGTCCAGGTGGTCTTCAGACTCCTGAGGGTCCTTTGTCTCCCAGCTCTGCACTCTGAGCGTGCCCTGTTCTCTCCTGTTCACCTCCTGGCTGCATCTCGGGTCCCTCTCTGGCTGTCCTGAGCCTGAAACACCAGGATCTCGAGGACCAGCAGGACCAGGCCAGCCACGCCCATCCGGATGAGGTTCTGCACTGTGTAATCCTGGGGAGGTGAGGCTGGGAATTGGACACAGAAGTCAGAGGTCGGGGAGGCCAGGATCCCCACATGTCCACTCAGGGCAGCCACCTCCCCTGGCCAGGACGTGACCCTCAGAGTCCAGCATCATACCTGAGAATCCTCCCGACTCCCCTGAGCTGGGGTCTGAGCTGCTCTGCGCTGGGCTGATGGTCTCAGTGGCTCCTGAGAACCAAGTAGAGGAGGGGCCTGTGACCTGCGGAGCCTGTCCTGCCTGGGACCCACCTCTTTGCCTCATTCTCACCACAGGACTCTCTGGAGCCCCTCTGAGCCCTTCCTGGTCCTCAGGGTCCCCTCTGCTCCTCTCCCTGGTCCTTCACCCTCTCTGTGCTCTGGGAGGTCAGGACTGTGTCTGAGTCACGTTGGAGCAAAGTTCAGCTGAGCCCAGAGCAACTGCATGACACCTGCAACTGTCAATCATGTGACAGGCACCAGCACCCCATCCACCCACCAAGGTACGAGGACACTGAGGCTCACCCAGGTCCCCAGCAGGAAGCAGCAGAGCGGGGCCTGAACTGGGGGGTCTGACTCCCAGTCTCCTTCTCTCCCCCAGAGCTCAGCCCTGAGCTGGAGGAAAAGAGCCTGACCCCCCGATGGCCCTGAGCCCTCCCCTGCTCAGTGTCACTGTCACTGCACAGAGGGGACAGGGCCCTGCAGACTCAGGTCCTGGAGGCTTCCCTGGAGGCCCCTCTCCCAGCAGGGCACAGCCAAGGTCAGCCTGAGAGGCACCTGAAGGTCAGGGCCAGGCCTCTCCTCTGCCCTGGGAGAAACTGAGGCCCAGAGGGGAGGGGCTGGTCCCCGTCAGCATCTCCAGAGGGGGCTGCTCCCCCTCAGCTCAGCCCTGCCCTGGACCCACCTCCCACCAGAGCCCCTCACTCACCACTCTGGGGTCCTGGGTCCGTGGGGGTGGGGGGCTGGTCCTCAGGGCCTCCTGGGGTGGGTGGGAGGTGAGGGCTGGGCTGCCTGCCCCCCACTTCAGCCGGCTGCTCCTCCCCAGGCTGGGCCCAGAGTCACCTCTGCCTGGACCTCCCCCTCATGCCTCCCCGCCCTGAGCCCCAGGGCCTGAGGTCCTGACCATTCTCTGCAGTGCCCTGGACACAGCTGAGCTGAGTTGGTAACTGGACTTTGTAGCTCAGAGTGATTCTTGGTGGCCCAAGAATGCAGGACACTGTCTGCACAGAGGCCCCTGAGACTCACCAGCTGTTGACCTGGGTCCTGAGGGTGGTGAGCTGGGTCCCCCAGAGGGTCCTGGGAATGAGGAGAACAGGAGGGTGAGGGATACAGGCTGCCCCTGGGGACTGTCTCTGCCCATCCTCCTACACCTCCTGGCCTCCCCAGGACCCTCCTGTGCCCACCTGCACCTTCCTGATTCCAGTGGTGGGTGGGTGCACAGGCTGGAGGACCCCGTTGGCCCCTCCTCTCTGGGGGGTGAGTCCCACTGGCCGACCCTCCCTAGGGCCCCCCACTCCCATCCCACCCAGAGCTGTCCTGGGCAGGGCCCTCAGGGAATCCTTGAACTCACAGAGGATGGGGTCAGGGTCACTCACCTGAGACCACCAGGTCCAGGGGGGCACTGGGCCGTGACAGCAGGTAGGGGGATGAGCTGTGAGAGCCATAGCACCTGTAGGTCCCCCCGAGGGCTGAGGTCACAGCTCTCATGGAGAACCCTGCCTGGTACCATGGGGCTCGGTACTCTGCTCTCAGACGCAGGGGGGGATCAGCTGCCCCCTCCTTGCACAGGAGGAAAGTGTCCATCATGATATGTGACTGACACAGCAGGGTGACGTTCTCCTCTGAGGACACGGTGGGACCAGGCTGCACTGAGAGGGAGGGTGTTCCAGGGAGCTGTCCTGGGGAGAGGAAGGAGGGTGAGGGTGGCCCCAGCTTGTTCTGAGCTGAGACCTCCCAGGGCCTCTCTCTGAGGACCCTGTGCTCTCTGTCTGTCTCATTGTCTCTGATTCTTCCTGTCCCTGTGTCCCCTGTCTCTGTCCTCTCTGCCCCTCCCTGTCTCTCTCCTGAGACCCCACCTCACCCTGTCCATCACCTCCTGGGGCTGCCACAGAGGGCTGTGCAGAGTTTGGTTCTCTGACTTCATCCTCTGGCTCCTTACATGTGACCACGATGTCCAGGGGGTCATTGTGGGCTGACCACTCAGAGGAGAGGCTGTGTCCACCGTAGCACCTGTACTGACCCCCGTGGGAGCTGCTCACAGGGGCCAGCAGGAAGTCGGCCTGAGAGAGCCCAGCCTGGGGCTGCTGGGCAGGGCGCCGGGGAGGTCCTGTGCCCCCTCCTTGGACAGAGTGAATCTGTCATAGGTGACGTCTGAGTGACACTGGAGGGTCAGGGTCTCTCCAGGGGCCAGGACAGGGCCCTGCTGGGTCAGGAGGGAGGGCTTCCTGGACACCCCTGGAGGGAACTAGAGACTGGGCTGAGGGCTGGATCCTGCCAACCCCCTGCCTCCCCCGTCCTGCCTGCAGGTCACCCTCTCTCACCCTGAGTCTCTGCCCACAAGGTCGCAGCCTCACCAAATATTGGAGTGAAGGATGGGAATTCCTTACCTGAGACCAGGAGGTCCAGCGGGTCACTGGGTTCTGACCACACCTGGGGTCTGCTCCTGAAATAGCCATAACATGTGAATGTCCACCTGTGGCTGGGTGTCATGGAGTCCACAGAAAACTCGGCCTGGAACTGCCCACCATGTTTTTGCTGTGAGTCCAGGGTCCAGGTGAGGTTGTGTTCTCCTTCCTTCACCAAAATAAAGCCGTCAAATTCCTTCCATGAGCCACACTGGAGGGTCACATTCCCTCCTGAGGTCACCACAGGGCTGGGCAGGGCTGAGAGCCTGGGTTTGCTGTAGAATCCTAGGAGAGAAGGAGGCAGGCGTTCATGGCTCCCTCCTCCCCCATTAATGGGCTGTGAGAGGGACAACTGGCAGACAGACCCCTTTCCTTAGGCAGAGCCGGGGCCGGACCCCTGAGTGTCCACTCACCTGTCACCACCAGCTCTAGGCGTTCACTGTTCTGTGAGAAGCCAGCAGGGCTCTGATAGTAGCATTGATACCCTCCTGCATCCTGCGCAGTCATGGTGGGGATGGGGAACATGGCCCTGTTCCCTGGCCCCTCTAAGGGGCTTCTGCATGTGGGGCTCCAGGGTTTTTCCTTACTGAGACAGTTCCACTTGGCGTCCTGTGATCCCTGACACCAGAGGGTCACTGACTTTCCACGG
Source organism: Spermophilus citellus (assembly GCF_964194105.1). Lineage (NCBI taxonomy): Eukaryota > Metazoa > Chordata > Mammalia > Rodentia > Sciuridae > Spermophilus > Spermophilus citellus. The sequence goes on from NC_138200.1 coordinate 3,113,822, forward strand.
GGAATGACAGGGCCTGGTTCCGCCCACAAGTTGGGCTTAGGGAGGGTCCCTGCAAGAAAACCAGAGGCTTGGTCCTGGCCTGTCCCTACCCCAGGTCCCACTGCCCTACCTTGTCACCACCCTCGGCCCAGGCTGCTCTCTTCTCTCCTGAGACCCCAGGGGCTGAGCCTGGGCAGGACGTGGGAGGCTGCAGGGCACTCACCTGAAGACCCCTGGGGGCTCTGTTGCAGACTCAGCCCTGGAAGAGAGATCCCTGTGAGGAGCTGGCATCTGGGTGTGGGCCTAATATCTCCCTGTCGTGCCAGCAGCCATTTGGTGCCATATGGACCTAAAACCTGAGGGTTGCCCCAGAACTGGCACCTGGGACCCTCCCCACCCAGCCTGTGTCCCTCCCTCCACCAACACTGACCGAGGCAGAGGAGGACAGGCAGGGTGGACCTCATGCCGCCTGCTCTGAAGACTCCAGCGTCCAGAGAGGAGAGTGCAGGCCCTGCAGGTCAGACTGCACGGAAGTGGTGAGCAGGGGCTGCTGCTGGCCCCTGGTCCCCAGAGCTGCGCACCCACCGGATGGGGACGGCCCCTCCCTAAACTGACTCTGGTTTCCCCAGGACAGGGCTCAGGGGAATTCCACCCCTTGGGGACATCTCAGCACAAACCTGAGGTCCCACTGACCCTGAGGTCCTCATATCTGACCTTGATGCTGCCCAGCCAGGCCAGGCCCCAGGCCCCACCTGAGTCGGCCCCACACAGGCTGAGTCCAACCCAGGATTATGTCCTCAGAGGATCCAGGAAGGGAATGTGGGGGTCACTCCCAGACCAGGTGAAACATGAGCAGATACTGGGCAGGTGTGTGAGAGGCCCCAGAGTTCCAGCATGGTGGAGGCCTGTGCCCTGCCCTCTGGGAGCTGGACCAGCAGATGGGCCTCAGGGCTGATTTCCCAGTGCAGCCCACCATGGTGCAGCCTGTGCAGGAGCAAACCCCTCCCTCAGCAGCTCTGGTCTGTTTAAGTTGGTGGTCTCTGGTGTTTTGTTGCAGTAGCGCAGAGCTGACTGACGCAGCAGCTGAAAGGAGCGAGCCCTCCTCCCTGCGCCAGGTCCCCGTGCTGCACATGAAATGCTCTGTTCTGGGATGTGGGGGAAGAGCCTTCCCATCTTCTCTGGGGTCCATGCTCCAGCCTTTCCCTCCATCTTCAGAGCAGCCTGGCTGAGAGCTGAGGTGTTTGTCACCACCCCTGAGCCTGGCTGTGCTGGCAGGACAGTGCTCCTCTGGCTGACACTGGGTCCCCTGGCCTCATGCTCTGCCTGTGGTCTCCCGTGGAGGAGCTCAGGAGAGGGGCCAGGGCTTCCCCAAGCTCGCAGCAGGTCAGTTCCCCAGGTGCAGAGTCTGGGGGCAGTGAGCACTCAGGTCCTGCATAAAGGAAGGGTCACCCCAGGACGGGGTCAGTGACAAGGGGACACAGCGAGGCCTCCCAGGCTGCCCGGCCAGATCCTCCTCCATGAGTGCAAGGCTCTGGACTGGAGGAGCCCTGGGCTGTGGAGCTGCTGAGGTGAGGTCCTCCCTGTGCACGTGGAGAGGAGCTGGTCCACTTTCCACCGCCAAGGCCAGATCCTGGGGAAAGCCGCTAAGAGGAAGGGTCACTGCGGCTCCTGGGGCAGAGCCTCGTCCTGGTGGCCAGCCTGTGCCCTGGGCCCTGCTCAGGCAGCACATGTGGAAGCCCACGGAGGAGCTAAGCTCTCAGCTCCTGGCAGGTGGGAAGCAAAGGGAGCCAGGGAGGGCCAGGGTCCCCACGTCCCCTCAAGGGCTCGTCCCCAAGGCCCACGTCCCTTCCACCAGGCCCCACCTCTGAGCTTCCTGCACCTCCCATAGCAGCACGGCGGGTGGCCAAGGCTTCAGCATGTGGGCTTCAGGGATGACCACAGTCCACCCCACTTCCCTGTGTGGGTGACGGCTGCCCTGGGAGAAGACGCCCTGGGTGTCCCGACAGTGGGAAGTGCTGGGCACCCCATGCCCTGTCCCCCCATGATGGCCTGAGTCTCTACAACGCCAACAGAGCCACCAAGGCCCAGCACAGGGGTCCCAGCCAGCTATCCACCTGCTCTGACCACGGCAGGTGCAGGAGCCCTGGGGCCCTGGGAGAGCAGGAGTCAGGGGCAGGCTGCTGGGGTCAGCTCTGGTGGCGCCCAGGCCTGGGTGTGGAAGGGTGACCCTGAGCCTGGTGCAGTGGAGGACGGAACCTCTAAGAGGTGAGACCCAGTGGAGGTGGCCGGTCAGGGGACCAGCCCCGCAGGCTGTGGGTTGGCCTGCTCCCCTCTGTAGTGGCCCTGGTGGCTCCACCACCTGTCACCATGTTGTACCCCTCATGACAGGCCCCAGGCAGCAGGACCGTGGGACCGTGGACTGAGACCTCTGCCCCTGTGAGACCAAGGAGCCTTTCCCCTTCATGGGGGAGGTCAGCCTCCAAGCCTCGTCACATGGAGGAGGGTGGCCAACAGCAGGGCTGGTGCTGGGGAGCGGGTCTTCCCTGTGTGCAGACCAGAGAGGGAGAGAGGAGACTCCATGGGGCTGGGGAGGAGTGGGAGGAGATGGGAGAGCAGGCTGGAGCCTGGGGAGCCTCGGTGGGGCTTGGGGCGGTTCTGGGCAGGACCCTGTCAGACAGGGCCGGGTGAGGGTCAGCCCAGGAGGTTGCAGGTGAGACCGGGACTCCACTGGGAAGGTCCCAGGCCCTGTCCCTGGCCTGCTAGGAGGACCCAGAGATTTCTAGTCCCCTCAGCTCTAAGCTTCTCAGAGTCTTCCTGGAATCTCAGGTGCTCACAGTTACTCAGGGGGACCTTCCCACCATGCACAGCTACAGGGGCCCTGGGAGGACGGACCCCCCAGGAGGTGGGCAGGGCGAGTGCAGTGTCCTTCCTCCTAATCTGAAACTTGCAGCGTCTGGGTCAGGCCTTCAGTGCTCACAGGAAGGAAGGTAGGACGTGAAGCCCACGGGTCTAGGGTGGGCTGTCCACTCCCCTGCAGTCAGGCAGAGCCCAGGCGGAGCCACAGCTCAGCCCACTCACCACTTCCTGTCAACCTTGTGGACAGCCCCCTGGTGACCTGAGAGGGCCGTTTACCTTGTGGGGACAAATTGAAGCCTGTCCTTGCTCCTTAGGGATCCTCCCAGCACCAGCGGCCTGCAGAGGCCCCGCTCCACTCTGGGGTCCAGGGAGGAGAAGTGCAGGGCCCCTCCTTCGCCTCCTACAGAACAGGGTCCTCCAGGAAGCTCTGGGGAGGGCACAGCCAGGCTTGTAGCGTGAGGTCCCTCTGCCCACCAGTGCTCAGCCTTAGCCACTCGCCTCACGTCTGGACAGTGGAATGACCACAGTGCTCCTAGGAGGACAGGGCACCCTGGGGGTCTCACTGGAGGGGCCCTGAGGTGGCAGCACCTGCCCTGTCAGTGACCAGGCAGGTGTGTCTGGGGACTTCCTGTGGGAGGGCTCCTCTGATGGCCCCTGATGGCCAGAGTTCATGAGACCCCACCACTGTCCCAAAGGTCAGATCAGGCAAGTCAGACCCATGGGTATCAGGAGGCGGTAACTCCCCTTTGGGGCGTGTGGCATGGACACTGGGCTCCACAGACTCCCCAACATGGGTGTGAGCACCAGGTGCTGGTCAGCAGGACGTCCCCAGGAGAGGGACAGCAGGGCGGGGCCCAGAGCTGAGCAGCCCTGGCTGTGTGCAGTGTTTCCTGGGATGTTCGGAGCAGAGCTGTTCAGGGGGAGGAGGAGGAACACAGGGCCCAGGAGGGTCTGCGACACCAGCTCCCAGCGCCTACCGCATGTGAGGGGACGTGGCTTCCCCAGGGGACGTGGGCTGAGACCCCTGGGCACGGGAGGACATAGTGTCGGGGATAACTTGCTGGTCAGCCTGGGGAGGTTCCGTTCAGCACCTAAGCCACGTGTCCACGGCCAGGCATGTGGTGAGGGTGACCAGATGGCTCCCAGCCTTGTTTGGGACTGAGGTGGCACGTCATCTGGAACGTCACTTGTTGGGCACCTGAGGCGTGTCCACGTTGGGCAGCGAGGCAGAAGTTGTCCCTGAGCACTGAGACTCGTCCTACCTTCTCTGGGCAGGTCCTGAGCTCCAGGTGGAGAAGCTGAGATGACCAGGCCCAGCAGGAGGCCAGTGCATGGCCAGGGAGGGGGCGGGTTCCAGGAAGGACCCTCCCAGCACCACCTGGGCAGCAGGAAGGTGCTCCTCCAGGTGCAGAACTAACAGCTCCTGGAACCTCACGCTGTGCAGACCAAGAGAGTGAACAGCATGTGAGAAATCCCGTGTAGCCGGGCGCGGTGCTGCACCCTGTAATCCCCGCAGCTCAGGAGGCAGAGGAGGAGGACCAGAGCCAGCCTTAGCCACTTAGCAGCCACTTAGAAACTCAGCTAGACCCCGTCTCTAAATGAAACACTAAAAAGGGCTGGGGAGGGGGCTCAGTGGTGAAGCGCCCTGGGTTCAATCCCAGGACGAAAAAGAAAGAGAGAAATCACTTGTGAAGGGTGCCCCAGGTGGACAGGCTAGTGGCAGAGGGTGATCAGCCCCTAGGGAAGGGGACGTGCAGGCAGAGAGGGTGGCCTGCAAATAGCAGCAGAGATGAATTAAATCTGAAACTTTTTGGCAGGGGAACCTGTGGACTGGAGAGGGGGGCTGGTCTAGTGAACTCAGAGATGGTGGAAAGTGGATCATTGAAACCAGCAAAAATTTCTCAGGCTCCAGCATCCACGGCTCAGCAGGAACAGAATCGCTGGCCTTGGAATGGTCTATACATGCTGCAGAGATAGACAGGGGACCCGTGAAGGACGTGGCCAGCTCTCTCACAGCTCGACCTGCAGAGTGAGCCTGAACCTGTGTGAGAGACCAGCACAGGGAGCTCTTTATCACTGCTGCCCCTGGAGAGCGCATGGAGACGGGCCTCTGGGGGTGTCCACACTCCCACACAGCAAAGTGACCAGCTTCTTCTCACCCCAGCAAGGGCCGGGGAGGGCAGCTGTCAGGTGAGACCTGGGTGCAGCACAGGCCCCTCCCAGGCCCCGCTCGGCCCCTCACAGAGACCCCTGTGGACACTGGAAGCCCACTGTGGCCATGCAGCACCCACACAGACATTCATTACGTCTCACCACCTTCCTGGGTCTATGCAACTTGTCCTGGGCACCAGTCCCCAGGCACATGAACACGGGAGTCAATACTCACACAGGATGGTGTAGAAGTAAAGTGAATCCTCTACTCCTTACTTGTGTGCTCTTCATCAACAATTCCCGTTTAGTAGAGGCTGGATGACCTGGGCCTGCCCACATCCACCGTGTCCTGGGGGTCATTTCCACCTTTCCATCACGTTCCCCGTGCACCTGGAGCCCGCCCCTGGTGCTCCTGGGTTCAGCTCTGGTCACTCTGTCCTTCTTGACCTTAGTGGACTTCAGTCCTTTCATCTCTTTCCCCCACCTGGGGCTGACCTCAGCCCTGCACAAGGACTTGGGTATGCGAGTGCTCTACCCCGAGCCACGTCCCAGCCCTGGTGACTCTTCTCTAAGGTTCCCAGGGTGGCCTCAAACCTGGGATCCTCCTGCTTCAGCCTCTAGAGTCACTGGGAGTAGACGGGGGGTGTACCACCAGGCTTGAGTCAGCTGTTTAATATCTTTCAAAATTCACCACTTTCTGTTGATTCCATCTGTCCTTTAACTTGGATAAAATGACTAAAATATATTATCTTAAATGATGACATTTCTAAGATTTGATGCTGATTTGCTGTGTCTTTTATGGTATTTCTTCGTTAACAGAAGACACACATGACGTTGGGGTTCATCTCGACACAGTCGTGCAGGCATGGGAGATGGTTGCTCCAGTTGAGGCCCCAGCCCTCCCCTTCCCCCCCCCCTGCCTGTTCCCCTCCTCACCCTCCTGGACGTTCGTCTGTTTATTTGTCGTGTTTTTAGTTAGTGCTTTATGGACAGGCACAGTGTGGGATGCTCGGTGGATGTTCAGGTGTGAACCTGGGAAAATTTGATCCGTTTCACCCACAGTTCTTCCTTTCCCACTCCCTCTCTCCCCTCTCCCCTGGTTTCCCGTCAGTTTCCATGGGATCCCCCACCCCTTCTTCTTCTTCTTTTCTCATTTTTGGGGTCCAGTTTCTGCATAGAGAGGAAACACTGCCCCTGGGGGTGAGCAGCCCAGCCCTGGGCAGTGCCAGCCTAAGCTGGCCTCCTGGAGCAGGGGCAGGGCAGGAGCAGACGCCTGGGCTTCAAGGTGGTGGTGAGTGAAAGCAGGTCCTCTCTGCTGTGGAGGGGACAGTGCTGGGGACCTGCCACTGCAAAGGGGGGAGATTGGATAGAGGGGATGCTGGCCTTTGTCCCTGTCACAATGAGAAGAGGCACCAGCAGTTTGCAACCGTGGGCAGTGGGATGCAACCACAGGACAATTGGCTGTCTTTCTCCTGATAGCAGGGACAGTGCCCCAGGATCTCCTCGGGGACACTTCTGCCCAGGGAACCCCACCACAGGACCTGTGCTTGTGGACAGCTTAGATCAGGTTCTGGGCCTCTCTGCAAAGGGGCAGGTGTGGTGACCCGGGCAGTCAGTGCAGCCCAGAGACCAGCCTCCTGAGCTCCTGAGCACAATGGAGACAACCAGCAGACACGGCACCGCCCCAGGGCACCAGCCCCATTCCCAGGGCTGACACCTGAGGACCCGCTGGGAAGGTCCACAGCAACCAGGGCCATGGCTCCTGAGCCCCAGCACCTCTGGGATCATTCAAAGCCTCCAAGTGATGGACATCTTGTAAAGGCCTGAATTTCAGGAGACCAAGCAAGGGTCAATGAGAATTTTCTCCACCTTGGCATGGTTCACTACAAACAGCTGTAGAGTTAACTTGATGGATTCCCCATAAGAGATCCACACTTCAGCTCACCATACCACATGTATTTTAAGTACGTACGCATGAATTGATACATAAATTTTCTAAATTGAGAGGCAGGACCTCACAAATGTGCTCAGCTGGCCTCCAACTGTGATCCTCCAGCCTCAGCTCTCCCAGGAGCAGGGACCACAGGGGTGTGCCACTGTGCCCAGTGACGATGTTGTCTCCTCTGCACAAAACCTGAAAGTTTTCATGAAACCCAATTTGTCTATTTCTTTCCTGCTGTGGCCTGGGCCTGCAGGGATTTCCACAGGCCACTGTCCAGCCCAGAGCTGTGGCTTTGCTGTCTGTGCGTCTGGAGGTGGTCGCACATTCAGGCCCCACAGCACTTCTCACCCTCCCTCCCCAGGTGGACCCTCAAGTGCAGGCAAAGCACGGCCTCCAGGAAGGGCTGAGGGCCATGCTGTCCCTGGCCGGTCCACCCACTCACTACACAACTGCTGAGCAAATAACACCAATGAAATGAACTGAGGATCCCTGTCCTGCACACGCCATGGAATGAAAAGTAGTAGCTTTTGTGAGTGTTCAGAGCACTGTCCTGCGCAGATCTCTCCATGACCTTGTCATCACTCTTCTTTAACGTGTGTGTGTGTGTGTGTGTGTGTGTGTGTGTGTGACAGCAGGTGCTCAGCTATGGTATGAACCTCATGGAGGTAAGCTGGTTTCTATTTTCATAAATAAACAACTAAGAAAAATTAACACATTGGCTTATGAATATTTTAATTCCATATTATTGTGTCGAGATGAACGTGAAACACTTCCATCCCTAGGATTCTACTGACCAGTCCTTGACCACCACAGAGTCTCCTGGTTATCAGAATTGCAAAGGGCTAACCAAGACCCAGGAGGAAACATCTGGTCACTCAGATTCCTATGACATTGTCTGATGGGTCAGAAGAATCATATTTCTTCCCCTCTCTCTCCCTTCCTCTCCCTCCCTCTATCTCTCTCTCTCCCTCCCTCTCTCTATCCCTCCCTCCCTGTCTCTATCCCTCACTCTTTCTCTCCCCCTCCGTCTCTCTCACTCTCCCTCTCTCCCTCTCCCTTCCCTCTGTCTCTCTCTCCCTCTCTCTCTCCCTCTCCCTCTCTCTCCCTCCCTCTATCTCTCTCTCTACCTCTCTCTCTTACTCCCTCTCTCCCCCTCCCTCTCTCTCTCACTCCCTCTCTATTCCTCCCTCTCTCTCCCACCTTCTCTCTCCCTCTCTCTCTCCCTCCCTCTCTCTCCCTCTCTCTCTTCCTCCCTCTCCCTCTCTCTGTTTTTAAGGTGGCTGTTTAAGTCACCTTTTGCATCACTGTGACAAAGACCTGACAAGAACAATTAGAGGAGGAGAAGTCTATTTGGCTCACAGTGTCCAGGCCTCAGTTCCCAGTGGCCAACCCACTGCTGTGGGCCCCAGAGGGGGAGGGCATCATGGCAGAAGGGCCTGGGGCAGGAAAACAGCTCAGGACGCAGCAACAGAGCAGCAGACACAGCATCTGCCCACCAGGGACCAGACAGAAACCCCCAGGACAGCCCCAGGGACCCCTCCTCCAGCTGTGCCAACCTGCCCACAGTTATTGCCCAGTCACCAATCAGGGCATTAAGCCTGGATCAAGTTACCAGGTGCCACAGGACTCCTCCCCTGATCATGTCCCTCTGAAAGCTCTTGCATTGTCTCCTACGTGAGCTTCTGGGGACAAGTCACATCTAAACCATAACAAGTGCTGGAATTCTTGACTTCAGTCTTAAGAAGAGTCTGCGTATGCTCATTCTGGAGACTAAGAGGTGTAACAGGCCGGCCACCAAGAAGGAGGCTGGGGCCTGGGACACGGGAAGAGAGTTTCTTGATCCTGGGCCGAGATCAAGACTGAACCAAGGAAAATATAAGAGTCAAACAGACTTAGAACATACTTTCATATCTGCTTTTTGAAATGATTCCTGCTAAGTGTGAATGTGGTCCATCAAGAGAAATAAGCCTGGGAGGTTAGGACACAGGGAGGTATGGCCTTGTGTTCTAAGGACTCCAACTTTGAGGTTTTCTTGTAGGATCATTTATTTGTTAGTAAATGAAAAATTTAAGTTTGGGTTATTTTAGGTACTTAATTCACGGACATAGTAAGTAAAAAATAGTATCAGAAAGACCAGTAGAAAATTTAGAAAACAAAGGGAACCGTCAGTAAGTCAAGAGAAGGTAAAGAAGAAGGGGAAGATGAATAATAATTATACTCCACAGAAATGGTAGGGAGGAGGAGGAGGAGGAGGAGGAGGAGGAGGAGGGAGAGGGACAGGAAGGGAAGGGGGAGGGGGAGGGGAGTTAAAGGGAGGAGGACAGGGGGAAGGTGGGAAGGAGGAGGGACTGGAGAATAAGGGAAAGGAGGTAAGGGAGGAGGGGAGGAAGGAGGAGGAGGAGGAAGAGGAGGAGAGGGAGAAGGAAGAGAGGAGAAGGAGGGAAGGAGGGGAAGAAGAAAAGAGAAGGAGAAGGAAGGAGGAGGGCACTAGAGAGGAGGTGGAGGAGGAGGAGTGGAGGAAGGAGTAGGAGAGAGAAGAGGAGGAGGGAAGAGTTGGAAAAGGAGGAGGGAGATAAGGGGAGGAGAGGGACCTGGAGGGGAGGGAACAAGGAGAAGATGTGAAAGAGGAGAAAATGGAGGAGGGGAAGGGAGGTTAGAAGGAGGAAGGGAAGGAAGGAGGAGAGACCTAAAAAAAGGATGAGTAGGAGAAGAAGAGGAGGAGGAGGGGGAGGGTAAAATGAATGAGGAAGTGGAGAACAGGAAGAAGGAGCAAAATAGAGGAAGAGGAGGAGAAGGAAGGATGGACAGGGGAGACGGAGAGGAGGAGAAGGTGAAGACTCAGAGGAAAAGAGGAAGAAGAGGAGGAGGAGAAAGGGGAAGAGGAGAAGCAGGAGGAGGAAGAGGAGGAGGACGGAGAAGGGAGAGGAGGGAGAAAAGAAGGAAATGGGGAGGAACATGAGGAGGAGGAGGAGGAGAGGAAGAAGAGGAAGAGGAGGAGGAGAGGAGGACGAGGAGGAGGAGGAGGGGAGGAGGAGGAGGAGGAGGAGGAGGAGGAGGACAGGGCAGTGGGAACCAGAGCCCCGGCAGGAGCACCTGGAGGGGGGTTCTCCGTGGACCCTGAGGACAAGGAGGTGTGAGCTGGGGACTCCCCCGACCCCGGGAGCTGGGGGAGTGAGGTTGCCCTGCCATCTGTCTTTCCCCTCCATGTCTCCATGCCCCTGGGTGTCCATGCCCCTCACCCACCCCTGCACCCCCCTGTCCCTCCCTCTGTTCCTGTGTCTCTAGGTCCCCAGGCTCTGCTCCCACTGGGCTCCTGGGTGGCTCCAGGTCTGCTGCTCCCCTTTCCACAGACCTTTCCTGAGGTGGGCAGGGGACCCCTGCAGGCTGCCACTCAGCCCAGGTCATGCTGCTGGACAGAGGGGTCCCAGCCAGATGTGAAAATCAGCAGGAAGCCAGGTGACATGGACCCCCAGGGTCACCCCAGCACATTTTGAACTTTATTGTAAGTTTCCTTTGATCAAAGTCACTTCATTTCTGTGCGTCACCAGCTGGATGCACTTTCCCATCACACATTTGCTCACGTGCCTTGTGACTCCTCCCCTTGCCTGTTGGTGACTAGGAGAATAAAATGGCCAAACGTGGCACATGGTTGGGGACCAGTTATTGTGACTGGGAATCAGGTGACGTCCAGCAGGTCTCAGATGCTGCTGGCCATGCATGTCAGGCCCCAGGCTGGCCGTGACACCCAGCTGCATGTCCATGGGCTGTCTAGTGCCTGCTGGGGTCCCCGTGTCCCTGTCCTTGCAGCGTGGGATCTGAGTGGTGTCCCGGGCTAGTGGAAGGCCAGGGTGGTGTAGACACTGGACTCAGCTGGACGCTCCTGTCCCTGGGAGGAAGGAGGAGTGGCTGTCCCCTGCATGAGCTTGAGGTAATTCAGCTGGGCGTAGGTCACACCCTGGGGGACACCAGATGCAGCCACCTGGAGTGAGGACAGGGTGGTGACAGGTTAGGCTGGTGTCTGGGGAGCTGGGGCCTAGATGGGACAGGACCCACATGACACCCTTCAGGCTGTCCTCTCCCTCTGATGTGTCCTTCATGACCAGGAATGGCCCTGACTCAGGGGATAAGTGGACACTCCACGATGGCCCTGATTCTGGGCACAGGTGACAGCCTAGGCGTCTTCATCCACAGGGCTCTATGCAGGGGACAGAGGCAGGCGATTCCTGAGTCCACTCTGGCTTAGCCCCTCACCTCCCACAAGGAGCTGGGGGGACCTGCAGCCAGCAGTCAGCTCTCCATGCCCAGCAGAACTTCCAGGGCCTTCTCAGGCTCTGCCAGAGCAGAGGCACCTGCAGGACTGAGCCCTGCCCACCTCTGTCCTGCCACCTGTCACAGCTGCTCCCCATTCATCACCTGCAGCCACCTGGACTCGGGCCTGCTGGACAGGTCAGCCTGTGCCCACTGGCCTCACACTGCTGCTCCCTTGGCAGGACCCTCTTCCTGAGATGCTCTCAGGCCTGTCCCTGTGGTTAGGGCTCTGTCCAGGGTCCTCCCCAGGGAACCCTCCTTGACTGTCCAGTTAACCCTCCTGCTCCTGCCCATGGCCCCCGCCCCACCTGGCTCTATCCTGGGTTCACAGCCGTCGCCCTGCCTGGTCTCCCCACACCTGTCTGCCTCTGGCCCGTCTGTCTGTCCCGGGGCTGTCCTGTGTCTGAGCACCAGACTGTGTTTGCTGCTGCTGTCCCCAAGCCCCCAATAGAGCCTTGCCAACAGCAAACCCCCAGGAGTCGGCCATCTGTGTGGCTGGGAGGGGGCCAGTGCAGGGCAGGGCTGTGGCCAGGTCCACCTCCTCCCCAGGAGCAGGTGCAGGGAGCTCAGCAGGGGGAGGAGGCAGAGGAGAGAGGCCAGCGCCCAGGCCTCAGGGCAGGAGGCAGACCAGAGCCCATCAGCACAATCAGCTGGGAGGAGAGAGGAGGGTGGAGGAAGGATGGGTCACCTGGTGGCCTTGGGTGGCCTCTGGGGAGGGGACAGCAGTGCTGAGCCCTGTGTGACGAGAAGAAGGCAGACCTGTGAGGCCCACACGGGCTCTTGCTGGGTCACCTGGGTGGTCCTGCTGCTCAGGGTGACAACCAGGGCTTCCCATCCTGTGTGCCCTGAGCACAACTTGCTGATTCCCTGGGACTCCACCACGTCTCCCCTCCCCACTCACCTGCCTTCCTGCATGGTCCCCGACACTGGTGTCCCAGGAGGACGAAGAGGGGCAGCAGGAGGAGGGGAACCGAGACCCCCACCAGAATCTTCAGACTCCTTCCCAGTCCTGGGCACGGGTGTGGACGAGGAGCCACGGTGCTTACCTGAGCACCTACTGTGTGCCAGCCCTGCTGGTCTTTCCACCCGTCACCTCCAGCCCTGTCACTCAGGCATCATGGCACTGCCACCCACTCCCCAGGACAGATGAGGAAACTGAGGCTCAGAGCGGGTCCCCTGCCAGTCACCCAGCAGGAAGCAGCAGAGCGGGGCCTGAACTGGGGGGTCTGACTCCCAGTCTCCTTCTCTCCCCAGAGCTCAGCCCTGAGCTGGAGGGAAAGAGCCTGACCCCCGATGGCCCTGAGCCCTCCCCTGCTCAGTGTCACTGTCACTGCACAGAGGGGACAGAGCCCTGCAGACTCAGGTCCTGGAGGCTTCCCTGGAGGCCCCTCTCCCAGCAGGGCACAGCCAAGGTCAGCCTGAGAGGCACCTGAAGGTCAGGGCCAGGCCTCTCCTCTGCCCTGGGAGAAACTGAGGCCCAGAGGGGAGGGGCTGGTCCCCGTCAGCATCTCCAGAGGGGGCTGCTCCCCCTCAGCTCAGCCCTGCCCTGGACCCACCTCCCACCAGAGCCCCTCACTCACCACTCTGGGGTCCTGGGTCCGTGGGGGTGAGGGGCTGGTCCTCAGGGCCTCCTGGGGTGGGTGGGAGGTGAGGGCTGGGCTGCCTGCCCCCCACTTCAGCCGGCTGCTCCTCCCCAGGCTGGGCCCAGGGTCACCTCTGCCTGGACCTCCCCCTCATGCCTCCCCGCCCTCAGCCCCAGGGCCTGAGATCCTGACCATTCTCTGCAGTGCCCTGGACACAGCTGAGCTGAGTTGGTAACTGGACTTTGTAGCTCAGAGTGATTCTTGGTGGCCCAAGAATGCAGGACACTGTCTGCACAGAGGCCCCTGAGACTCACCAGCTCGTGATGTGGGTCCTGAGGGTTGTGAGCTGGGTCCCCCAGAGGGTCCTGGGAATGAGGAGAACAGGAGGGTGAGGGGTGCAGGCTGCCCCTGGGGACTGTCTCTGCCCTCCTCCTACACCTGCCTGGCCTCCCCAGGACCCTCCTGTGCCCACCTGCACCTTCCTGATTCCAGTGGTGGGTGGGTGCACAGGCTGGAGGACCCCGTTGGCCCCTCCTCTCTGAGGGGTGAGTCCCGCTGTCCGACCCTCCCTAGGGCCCCTCCCTCCCATCCCACCCAGAGCTGTCCTGGGCAGGGCCCTGAGGGAATCCTTGAGCTCACAGAGGATGGGGTCAGGGTCGCTCACCTGAGACCACCAAGTCCAGGGGGGCACTGGGCTGTGACAGCAAGTAGGGGGATGAGCTGTGAGAGCCATAGCACCTGTAGGTCCCCCCGAGGGCTGGGGTCACAGCTCTCATGGAGAACTCTGCCTGGAACCATGGGGCTCGGTACTCTGCTCTCAGACGCAGGGGGGGATCAGCTGCCCCCTCCTTGCACAGGAGGAAAGTGTCCATCTTGATAAGTGACTGACACAGCAGGGTGACGGTATCCCCTGAGGACACTGTGGGACCAGGATGCACTGAGAGGGAGGGTGTGACAGGGAGCTGTCCTAGAGAGAGGAAGGAGGGTGAGGGTGGCCCCAGCTTGTTCTGAGCTGAGACCTCCCCAGGGCCTCTCTCTGAGGACCCTGTGCTCTCTGTCTGTCTCATTGTCTCTGATTCTTCCTGTCCCTGTGTTCCCTGTCCCTGTCCTCTCTGTCCCTCCCTGTCTCTCTCCCTCCTGAGACCCCACCTCACCCTGGCCATCACCTCCTGGGGCTCCCCAACAGGGCTGTGCAGAGGCTGGGTCCCTGACTGCACCCTCTGGGATCCTCTCCTGTGACCACAACGTTAAGGGGGTCACTGGGGGCTGACCACTCAGAGGAGAGGCTGTGTCCACCGTAGCACCTGTACCGACCCCCGTGGGAGCTGCTCACAGGGCCCAGCAGGAAGTCGGCCTGAGAGAGCCCAGCCTGGGGCTGCTGGGCAGTGTGCTGGGGGAGGTCCTGTGCCCCCTCCTTGGACAGAGCAAATTGGTCATAGCCAATGTCAGTGTGACACTGGAGGGTCAGGTTCTCTCCAGGGGCAGGACAGGGGCCTGCTGGGTCAGGAGGGAGGGCTTCCTGGACACCCCTAGAGGAAGAGGAGCCTGGGCTGAGGGCTGGATCCTGCCAACCCCCTGCCTCTCCCCGTCCTGCCTGCAGGTCACCCTCTATCACCCTGAGTCTCTGCCCACAAGGTCACAGCCTCACCAAATATTGGAGTGAAGGATGGGAATTTCTTACCTGAGACCAGGAGGTCCAGGGGGTCACTGGGTTCTGACCACACCTGGGGTTTGCTCCTGAAATAGCCGTAACATGTGAATGTCCACCTGTCAGTGGGGTTAACAGGCCCCACGGGGAACTGGGCCTGGAACTGCCCACTGGGTTTTTGCTGTGAGTCCAGGGTCCAGGTGAGGTGGTCTTCTCCTTCCTTCACCAAAATAAAGCCGTCAAATTTCTTCCAAGAGCCACACTGGAGGGTCACATTCCCTCCTGAGGTCACCACAGGGCTGGGCAGGGCTGAGAGCCTGGGTTTGCTGTGGAATCCTAGGAGAGAAGGAGGCAGGTGTTCATGGCTCCCTCCTCCACCATTAATGGGCTGTGAGAGGGACACCTGGGGGCAGACCCCTTTCCTTAGGCAGAGCCGGGGCCGGGACCCCTGAGTGTCCACTCACCTGTCACCACCAGCTCTAGGCGTTCACTGTGCTGTGGGAAGCCAGGAGGGCTCTGATAGTAGCATTGATACCCTCCTGCATCCTGCGCAGTCATGGTGGGGATGCGGAACATGGCCCTGTTCCCTGGACCCTGTAAGGGTCTTCTGCATGTGGGGCTCCTGGTCCGTTCCAATATGAGACAGTACTCTTGGGCGTACAGTGTTCCCTGACACCAGAGGGTCACTGAACTTCCACGGGGAATGACAGGGCCTGGTTCTGCCCACAGGTTGGGCTTAGGGAGGGTCCCTGCAAGAAAACCAGAGGCTGGGTCCTGGCCTGTCCCTACCCCAGGTCCCACTGCCCTACCTTGTCACCACCCTCGGCCCAGGCTGCTCCCTTCTCTCCCGAGACCCCAGGGGCTGAGCCTGGGCAGGACGTGGGAGGCTGCAGGGCCCTCACCTGAAGACCCCCGGGGGCTCTGTTGCAGACTCAGCCCTGGAAGAGAGGTCCCAGTGAGGAGCTGGCATCTCAGTGTTGGGGAGGATTATTGATCCTTGTAGTCACAGCAGCCATTAGGTACCATATGAGACTAAGACCTGAGAGTTCCCTGTGAACAGGCACCTGGGACCCTCCCCACCCAGCCTGTGTCCCTCCCTCCACCAACACTGACCGAGGCAGAGGAGGACAGGCAGGGTGGACCTCATGCCGCCTGCTCTGAAGACTCCAGCGTCCAGAGAGGAGAGTGCAGGCCCTGCAGGTCAGACAGCACGGAAGTGGTAAGCAGGGGCTGCTTCTGGCCCCTAGTACCCAGAGCTGCACACCCACTGGAAGGGGACGGCCCCTCTTGTCCTGTCTCTGGTTTCCTAAAGGCAGGGCTGAGGGGATTTGGTTCCTTGGAGACATCTGAGCACAGATCTGAGGTCCCCTGACACTGAGGTCCTTCTATAGTTCAGATGCCCCCAGCCAGGCCAGGGCCCAGGCCCCACCAGAGTCGGCCCACACAGCCTGACTCCAACACAGGATAATGTCCTCAGAGAATCCAGGAAGGGAATGTGGGGGTCACTCCTAGACCAGGTAAAACATGACCAGCTACTGGGCAGGTGGGTGCCAGGCTCCAGAGGCCCAGCATGGTGGAGGCCTGCATCCTGCCCTCTGGGAGCTGGACCAGCTGAAGGAGCTCAGGGCTGGATTTCCAGTGCAGCCCACCATGGCACAGCCTGTGCAGGAGCAAACCCCTCCCTCAGCAGCTCTGGTCTATTTAAGTTGGTGGTCTCTGGTGTTTTGTTGCAGTAGCGCAGAGCTGATTGACACAGCAGCTGAAAGGAGGGAGCACTCCTCCCTGCACCAGGTCCCCATGGTGCATGTGAAATGCTCTGTTCTGGGATGTGGGGGACGAGCCATCCCATCTGCTCTGGAGTCCATGTTCCAGCCTGTCCCACCCTTAACAGAGCAGCATGGCTGAGAGCTGAGGTGGGCGTCACCACCCCTGGAGCCTGGCTGTCCTTGTAGGAAAATGCTCTTCAGCCTAAACTGAATGCTCCACACTGTGCCAGGTGGGGAGGGACCCTCCTGTGGGGCCTCGGAGCGCTACCTGGCTCATCACTTCCTGTGTGTCCTTGGCTGCAGGGTCCGCACAGCAGGGAGCGGACGGCTGAGGGTGAGGCTGCACAGGGGAAGGAGGCCACAGGACTAGGGTGGCAGCTGAGGTGAGGGCTGCAGATGTCACCTCCTGTCCTTCACGGGGTCCTCCCTGGGCTCTGGGTCTTCAAGGCAGATGTGTGGGGTGAAGGGGGAGCGAGGCCCTGAGCATGTTCTCCTGGTCCTCCATCAAGACAAGAATGGGGCAGGGGTGTGCCTGAGGTTGCTCAGCCCTCCCCCCTAGATTCTGACAACTTACCCCACCATCCCCCAGGCCAACCTTCACCTCCCCATTGTCCCCTCTAATCCATGCCCCATCCTGCTGCATTGCCCATCGACCATCTCCTTTTGCAGGTCAGCAACCCTGGGCCTGAGGAGCAGGGAGGTGGGCAGCCAGTTAAGAGAAGTCCAGGGTCCTGGTGTCCACCATGGTCCTCAACACCCCACAGGTCAGCCTGGGGAAGGGGACCCTCACGTCTGCACCATTCACCCCATTAGCTCTATGACCCCGTCCTGGCCCCTTTGGACCTGGGTTTGATGGAACACCAGTGACAGTTAGCACAGAGGACAGTGCCAGGGAGACCAGCTACCCCAGGTCCACTGAGGGAGTCAGCTTGGTGGCCCATCCTGGAGGACCTGGTGTGTCTGTCATCAGCTCACCCCTGAGCACCTGTGCTGGTGGCTGTGTGAGGGGACCCCAGTGGCCTGCAGCGTGTGCTGGCTTCTGAGTCCCCAGCCCTCACCCCCCAGCCACTCTCTCTATTCCAAGATGCACCCCCAGCTTCAGGAGCATTGGGCACATCTGTGCAATCAGGGAGCCAGGAAGGGACATGGACGTCTAGCCCAGGTCCATCCCACACCCCAAGTGCTCTTTGCTGTTGCCCTAGGAAGAGGTGGAGATTCTGGCCAGAGCAGAAAGGTCGTCCACCTCCTGTGGCTGAGCACTGTTTCCCTTGCTGCCCCTCAGCCCCCAAGGGTGTACCTCCTGAGAGCCAAAGAGTAGGTGGCCAGAGGTTGGGGACAGGTCCAGTGTGGGCTGCTGTGATCTCAGCTTGCTCTGAAGCCTGCTCCCTGCAGGAGTGGCCAGGGTGGGGCAGCGGAGGATCAGGGGCAGCAGGAGTGGGCTCAGGTGGACACATGCTGAGCAGGGCTGCTCCTGGACCCTGCTGTTATGGGAGGACATCTGAATCTGTGAGCCCTCCCCAGCTCAGGGTCAGGAGGAGGCGTCTCAGCCTCACGTCCTGGTCAAGGAGTGGATTCTCCCTGAGTTCACTGACGAGGACACCAGCCCCAGGACTAGAGTCCAGTCTGTCTCTGACCGTTCCATGTTCAAGGTCTCTGTCACCTCGGCTCCCTGCCAGCTCCACTGCTGTGGCTCTGGTGGGGTGCCCTGTGGACACTGCGTGGACATGGAATGGGCTGGACCTCTCCCACCTGCGACTCTGAGCTCCAGGGGTCTCTGTGTGAGGAGCTCTGCGAGGGTGAGTCCTGGTGAGGAACCACTCACTGCAGGTGCCCGAGGGCCAGGTCACAGGCTCATGGGAGCTGTTGGGAAAGTCCCCTCCGGAGCTCAGGAGGAGGCCCACCTCCTTGGAGTAGCTCCCCCAGGACACCCTGAGGCTGGCGTGGACGGGGCAGGGTCAGAGCCTGTGAATTCTGATAGAAGACCAGGAACCAGCGAAAGCCCTAGAGTGACATCCCCCAGATCAAGCAAAACAAGACAAAACTGAAGCCCATTTAAGATTCTTCTTCATCAGAAAGTGCTCAATGTCTGGAGGTCACTTGCTGCTGGCCAGTCCCTGTGACTGCAGCAGGGGCACCCTGACCTCAGTCCCCTGTCAGGTGGAGACCCTCAGGCAGTGCCTGGTCCCCAGGGGTCCCTGTGTCCAGCACTGGAGCTTCCCTGCTCACCAGGTGACCCGCCCACCCTGGAGACCCCAGAACGTGATCACCTCGGCCTTTTGCGGATCTGGCTGAGGCCAAGGAGGTGTCCAGGCAGGTCTCAGAGGAGAGTGGGAGAGTCAGGGTCCAGCATCCTTTTCCTTTGCTTCCAGAGGACCCAGTGCAGAGGGTCCCAGGTCCCCTCATTGTCCCCACACCTCCTACCTGGGAGAAACCCTCGTGTTTTGCCAAAACCACAATCTGCGCCTGGGAGGATCCTCGTGTGTCCCTAGATCAGGTGCTTAGATGGAGCACTTGTGACACAACCACACAGAGGTAACCCATGTGGACTCTCTCCCAGGACTCTGCCTGTCCCTAGTGCTGGCCGTGGCAGGTCACCCTGGGCTCCTCAGTGCATGACCTCAGCTTCCCAGGGCTCCCCCCTCCAGCCTGGGCTCTGGAGGCCCAATGTCTTCAGGAGGGACTTTCCACCATGTCCTCTGCTGCCTCCCCTTCCAGGGCCCAGCAGGGACAGGAGGTGGGTGAATTGGGGCCACATTGGGGCCAGGATGCAGGAGCTGAGCAATGAGCAGGATGTGGTCACAGGACCTTCACACCCTGCAGGTTTGCTGCCTCCTCCCCACAGCAAGGTGACCAGCTCCTCACCCCAGGACGGGCCGGGGGTGGGCAGCTGTAGAGGAGACCTGGGTGCAACCCCAGCCCTGCAAGGCCCCGCTCCCCCTCCTGCTGCCTTCCCCTGTGTGCACACTGCAGGCTCCACATGGCCACTTACGTGCAAGGAGACATTTCAATATGTCTCAGCACCTCTCTTGGTCTGTGGGATCAATGGATTCCCTGCCTCAGCCCAAGGTGATGAGGGTGCTCCTATGGAGCATGAATGGGTCCCTGGGTGCTCTATGCTTCTGCTCCTGACGTGTCCCACAAGGTGTCCAGGTTAGCAGAGGTGGGGGACTTGACCTGCTTTGCATCCTGGGCGTTCACTGTCCCAGGTCCTTCCTTTCCCATAACCTGGGAGCACGTCCCTGTTCAAGTGCCTCTGCCTTCTTGACCTTCATGTCCTCTCATTCCTTTCATATCTTTTGTTTGTTTGTTCTGATTCCTTTGCGGCCCTGAAGGTGGACCCAGGCCCTGGGGGTGCTCTGCAGGCCTGTCCCATGAGCTACATCCTGTCCAGTCCTTTTTAGTTTTTATGTTGAGTCATGAGGTTCCTAAGTTCCCCAGGTGGCCTTGAACTTGCCATCCTCCTGCCTTGGCCTCCAGAGTCACTGGAGTTAAAGCCCTTTGCCCCTGTGCTGGGCTGGTCTCTGTAATACCTTTTAAGGGTTCACTGTTTCCATCCATCTCCTCCGTCTCCTACTATAATTGAAATGAGTAAAGCATCCTCTTCTAGCTGATGATATTATTGCGTTCTTGTTGCTGACTTACTGTGTCGACTTTGAGAGATTCAGTTAGATAACCGCTCAGAGACCAGGGTGCACATTTGTCTCTGTCAGCTCTGGAGGATCTGTCTTCCTACCCCAGGTGCTTCATGGTGCTGTGTTCCCCTGTGTCTTTCATGAATGCCGGGGAAGTCCAACTCTGCTCAGTGCTCGGGGGTCCCTTTGCCTGGAGGGATGAGTCCTCTGCAGGTGGCCACAGGAGTAGGCATGGTCCTGGGTGGGGCCCTTGTGACAGGGGTGGAGGGCACTACACCTCCCACCAAACCTGCTGCTCCTGGTGCCCAGTGGCCGACTCCTCCCACAGTCCATTATCTCAGAGGAGTACGTGTGCAGCACAGAGAGGGAGAAGCTCCCCCTTCAAAGCCCTGTGGGGCCTAGTGAGGCTTTGGGCTCCTGAGGTCCCAGCTACTCCGAGGCTCAGGAGCCCAGGGATGTCTTGAGTCCAGGAGGCCAGTCTGGGCAGCACAAGAGTCCTGCCTCAACAACAAGCAAACCCTCAGCAGATACAGTGTGAAGGGCAGAGACCAGCTGCTGTCCCACTGGGTGGGGCTGGGTGACGGCTCCCCGTGTCCAGGTCCTGGTGTCCATCAAGGCCCTGACAAAGACACGCCTCGAGAACCAAGTGCAACCTGAAGGCTGTGAGCCTCAGAATCAGAATGAGACAGGAAATAATAAGGTCTGAACAAAAAAATAATGAAATAGAGAAATAAACAAATTCACAGTATCTATGAAACAAAGGGTCAGTCTTCATAAAGATAAACGTGGTTGACCAACCCTTTGCCAGACTGACCAATATAACCAGAGGGCAAGCCCAAAGGTGGACGAGGACACATCAGCACAAACACAGCTGAAATCCAGAGGATCATTCAGGGTTATTTTGAAAACTTATATTCTAATAAATTGCAGGAAATAGAACATACAGACATATTCCTAGACACATTGGACCTACCAAATAGGAACCGACGGCTATAGAAAACCTAAAAAGGCCAATATCATGGGAAGGAGTAACAAAAAACATTCCCAGAAGGAAAAGCCCAGGACCAGATGTATTCTCCGCTCCCAGACCTTCAAAGAAAAACCAATGCAAAGTTCCTCCAATTGTTCTGTAAAATAGTGAAGGGGGCAGCCCTACCAAACTTACTCTATGACGCCAATATTACCCGGATCACAAAACCAGATAAAGACACACGAAGAAAATAAAACTGTAGACCAATTTCCACGATGAACATAGATGCAAAACTTGGTAATAAAATAATAGCAAACCATATTCAAAACCCCTTATAAAGGCTGCATACGATGATCAAGTTAGACTCAACCCAGGATACAAGCTTGGTTCAGTACCCACCAGTCAATCAACATAATTCATCACATAAGTAAAACCAAAGACAACAATCACATGATCATCTCAATAGATGCAGAAAACCCTGGGGACAGAATCCAGCACACATTCACTGGCTCAGTGGTTTAACGATGGCTAGCATGTGTAGGCCCCAGGTTGAATCTCCAGCACTGCAAATAACAACCAACCAAACAAACAAAACAAAACTCTGATGAAACTAGGGACAGAAGGAACTCACCTTAGCATCATGAAATCCCTATGTGAGAAATCCAAAGCCCACGTCATACTGAGCATTGCCTCCAGAGTCAGAAACATGACAAGGATCTCCATTCTCACCACTCCTATCCAGGATCGTTCTTGAGAGTGTAGCCAGAGCAATCAGGCAAGACAAGGACATTCTAGGGATACAAATAGGACAGAATAAGTTCAAATATCTTTGATGACTGATGCTTAAAGGAACTGAAAACTTCACCAGAAACTTCTAGATCTGGTAAACATAATGTGACAAGGAATTTGCCAGCTTCTCTTCCAATAAGGAATTAATAACAAGGATATATAAAGAACTAAAAAGCGTAACACCTAAAAAACTAACAACCTACTCAATAAACGGCCAAATGACCTAAAGAGGCATTTCTCAAAACAAGAAATGTGAGTGGCCAACAATCATAGGAAAAAAGGTTCCACAACTCTAACAATCAGGGAGATACAAAGCAAAATCACATGATCATCAAGAATACAAATAACAATGAATAGAGGCAAGAATATGGGGAGAAAGAACACGCATACCCTGTTGGTGGGACTGCAAAATAGCACAACTACTTTGGAGAACACTATGGAGATTCCTCAAAAGACTAGGAATAGAGCCACATATGACCCAGTGACCCCACTTCTTGGTGTTTATCCAATAGAACTTAAATCAGCATAGTGTAGTGATTCAGCCACATCAATGTTTATAGCCAAATTATGGAACCAGCCCAGGTGCCTGTCAACAGATACATGAACAAAGAAAATACGATTGATACACAGTGGAGTTCTACTCAGCCATAAAGAAGAATGATATTACAGCATTTGCTAGATATGCTAAAGATAAAAAAGGAATAAAAAAGAGATCTCACAAAAATAGAGGGAGACCAGTCGAGCAGAATTGGGGACCAAGGGTCAGGAAGGAGGGAGGGCAACAGGGAGGACCTGGGGAGGGAAGTGGACCGGGTCATGCTGTGTGCAGTGTGAACAGACCTGGATGCATATCAATTCATATGTAAGAGAAACGCACCAACTAAAGGTAACTTAGTAGAAAGAAGACCGACCAGTAGAGTGAAGGAAGGCAGGGGAGGGGGGTGGGGGAGGAGGGAGCCCTGGGGACTGACATAGGGCAGACTGCTGTGTGCACTATGAACATGTCAAATGAACCCCACTGTGGTGCCTTCCTACACGGCACTGGTGGATATTACACACACGGACTCCACAGCCCACGCAGGTTTGCAAGAGCTTGAGCTCACTGTTACCATGCAGCAGGGGCTTCTGGAACCTGGTAAGCAAACGGGGGTTGTCCCTGAACCTCAACCAGGCTGAGCCCTGGGCTTCCTTCCTGCCCTGGGATCCCCGAGGCCCTGACACAGCTCAGGTCTGCACCGCCATCAAGGTGAGACCAGGGCTCTGCTCAGGGCACTTGGGGACTGTCCCTTCCACTCTGGCCTGCTCCTCCTTGGTCTAGTCTTTATCTACACTGGGACACCCTCAAGGTGTTAATGTCCTGTTTGGACTTTGGCAAATGCTCCCTTAGAGGCTCAGCAGGAGTGCGGTTCCCACACTGAGCACGAGGACACCCAGCTTTCAGGGTCTAACGTCTTTCCCAGGACAGACAGTGGCTCTTTGTGGAGCTGGTGGGACCCAGTCAGTCTGTAGCACTGTCCCCTAGATTGACAGTGAGGCCCAGGTCAGGGGACACTCAGCGCCTGTGAGCACAGGTCAGAAATGTCCCAGCAGCCGAGGCCTCCCTCTGTCTCTGGCTTTGCTCTGTCTCTGTGAGCTGGGTCATGACAGCCAAGGTTCGTGGTCGGAGATTAAAATGCACACCCACAGACAGCAGTGACAAAGATGAAGCACTTTATTGCAAGCTGCTGCTATCTTATAGAGAAAGTGAGAGTCAGTTATCTTCAACCAGGAAGCTCCTGGGGCCAATCATAGTAAAGGTCAGGTCATCACCTACGGCGCACGCATGTCCGCCTTGCTTAAGATTCATGGGGATCATGAACTGTCCACAAGTGCGGAAGATGGGAGGACCAATTAGAGAATTTTCAAAACCACTTGTTATCCGCCCACTGGCCATTTCCCTGCTGCCATATTGCATTAGGGGCTCCTTATCTGAAAGACCTGGGGAGTTCTTAGGGAAACTCCCAAGAGGTCATACATTCAGGACACACAGCACCTGCTCAGCCTCCTACCTCGGGGAGGGTAGGCCCAAGGTGGACCTCTCATCAAGGACAGGCAAAGCAAGGCCTCCCCCAAGGGCTGTGAGCCCTTGCTCTTACTGGCCTGTCCACTCCTCACTACAGAAATCCCACAAAAACATCACCAGTAAAAAGAAATGAAATGAATCCTTGTCCTGCACACTTACGCAAAACAAAACAGCAGCTTTCGTGACTGTTCACACCCCGTCCTGTGAACCTGTCACTCGCTCACCTGTTCACATGATGTGTGTGTGTCATAGCAGGTGCTCACCAGTGGTGTGTGCTTCCCCACGTGAAGATGGCCATTTACCCATAAATGAATTATAAGGAAAATCACTCTAACACATTACTATTAAATATTTTAATCTCTCATTATTTGTGGTGAGATAAATGCAAAATATTTCCATCCCTAATATTCTATTGACCAGTCCTTGACTACACACACCAGAGACACCTCCAGTGTTAACAAAGACCAAATAGAAAACTTGCGGTTATGGAAATTTTCTATGAAATTCTTAGGGGTCAAAAGAAGAGCATTTCCCTCTCCCTCCCTCCCTCCCCCTCTCTTTCCCCCTCCCTCTCTCTCCCTCTCTCCCCCCTTTCCTCTCTCTCCCCCTCCCTCTCTCTCCCTCTCTCCCCCCTTTCCTCTCTCTCACCCTCTCTCTCTCTCCCTCTCTCCCTCTCTTCCTCTCCCTCTCCCTCTCCTTCTCTCCCTCTCTCTCCCCTCCCTCCCTCTCTCTCCCTCACTCTCTCCTTCTCTCTCCCTCACTCTCTCTCTCCCCCTCCCTCCCTCTCCCTCCCTCCCTCTTTCCCTAACTCTATCTCTCTCCCTCCCTCTCTCTCTCTCCCTCTCTCCCCCCTTTCCTCTCTCTCACCCTCTCTCTCTCCCTCCCTCTCCATCCCTCTCTCTCTCCCTCTCCCCCTCCCTCTCTCTCTCCCCCTAGCTCCGTCCCTCTCTCTCTCCCTCCCTCTCTCTCCCTCTCTCTCTCCCTCTCCCCCTCCCTCCCTCTCTCTCCCTCCCTCTTTCCCTCACTCTGTCTCTCTCCCCCTAGCTCCATCCCTCTCTCTTTCTCCCTCTCCCTCTCTTCCTCCCTCTCTGTTTCTCTGTTTTTAAGGTGGCTGTTTAAGTCACCTTTTGCATCACTGTGACAAAGACCTGACATGAACAATTAGAGGAGGAGAGGTTTATTTGGCTCACAGTGTCCAATGCCGCAGTCTGGCTGGGCACAATTCACAAGCCACTTCTCAAGCAGAAAGGAACTTTATTTTTAGAACACACACACCACACCACACAGCTCTTCAGGAATCCCCTCAGAGCCCAACTGCCACCAAGGGCTTCCCACAAGCCTCTCAACCCCGCCCCCTCCTCCTGTTTGGAGGCCGATTGGCTGGGTCACGTGGGCGGAGACAAAGGAGTCCCCCAATGAGCAGCTCCGGGGTCTGAAAGGGCGGGGAAACAGCCCAATGAGCATCACCGCAGAGGAGCCAATCAGCTGGCAGCTGGAAGTTTGCTGGGGCCACTTGGGCTGTGGCTCTCAACAGTCCCAGGCCTCAGTTCCCAGTGGCCAACCCCACTGCTCTGGGCCCCAGAGGGGGAGGGCATCATGGCAGAAGGGCCTGGGGCAGGAAAGCAGCTCAGGATGCAGCAACAGAGCAGCAGACACAGCGTCTGCCCACCAGGGACCAGACAGAAACCCCCAGGACAGCCCCAGGGACCCCTCCTCCAGCTGTGCCAACCTGCCCACAGTTATTGCCCAGTCACCAATCAGGGCATTAAGCCTGGATCAAGTTACCAGGTGCCACAGGACTCCTCCCCTGATCATGTCCCTCTGAAAGCTCTTGCATTGTCTCCTACGTGAGCTTCTGGGGACAAGTCACATCTAAACCATAACAAGTGCTGCAATTCTTGACTTCAGTCTTAAGAAGAGTCTGCGTATGCTCATTCTGGAGACTAAGAGGTGTAACAGGCCGGCCACCAAGAAGGAGGCTGGGGCCTGGGACAGGGGAAGAGAGTTTCTTGATCCTGAGCTGAGACCAAGACTGAACCAAGGAAAATATAAGAGTCAAACAGACTTAGAACATACTTTCATATCTGCTTTTTGAAATGATTCCTGCTAAGTGTGAATGTGGTCCATCAAGAGAAATAAGCCTGGGAGGTTAGGACACAGGGAGGTATGGCCTTGTGTTCTAAGGACTCCAACTTTGAGGTTTTCTTGTAGGGTCCCTACATTTGCTAGGGAAAGGGAGAATTCACGTTTGGATGATTTTATGCACTTGAATTCATGCCCATAGAAATAGAGCCCCAAAAGCAGCCTCAGAAAAACCATGAGGAGTGTGAGAAGGTAGAGGGAGAGTGAGTCAGTGAAGGGGAAGGGAAAGGAGGAGGGGGGAGGAGGGATGATCACAAGGGGATGCACCACCCTGCAGGGGGAGGAGGGGAGGGGGGGAGGGGAGGGGGAGGGGGAGGGGGACGGGAGGGCGAGGGAAGGGGAGGGGGAGAGAAGGGGAGGGGGAGGGAAGTTAAGGGGAGGAGGAGGACAGGGGGAGGAGGGAAGGAGGAGGGACAGAGAATAAGGGAAAGGAGGCAATGGAGGAGGGAGGGGAAGAAGGAGGAGGAGGAAGAGGAGAGAAGGAGGGAAGGAGGGGAAGAAGAAAAGAGGAGGAGAAGGAAGAAGGAGGGCATTAGAGAGAGGGAGGAGGTGGAGGAAGAGGAGGGGAGGAGGAGGAAGAGAGGGAGGAGGAGGAGGGGAGGAAGAGAGGGAGGAGGAGTAGGAGGAGGAGGAGGACAGGGCAGTGGGAACCAGAGCCCCCGCAGGAGCATCTGGAGGGGGGTTCTCTGTGGACCCTGAGGACAAGGAGGTGTGAGCTGGGGACTCCCCCTCCCCCCTGGGAGCTGGGGGAGTGAGGTCGCCCTGCCGTCTGTCTGTCCCCTCCATGTCTCCATGCCCCTGGGTGTCCATGCCCCTCGCCCACCCCCTGCACCCCCCCGTCCCTCCCTCTGTTCCTCTGTCTCTGGGTCCCCAGGCTCTGCTCCCACTGGGCTCCTGGGTGGCTCCAGGTCTGCTGTTCCCCTTTCCACTGACCTTTCCTGAGGTGGGCAGGGGACCCCTGCAGGCTGCCACTCAGCCC
Organism: Spermophilus citellus; assembly: GCF_964194105.1. Taxonomy (NCBI): domain Eukaryota; kingdom Metazoa; phylum Chordata; class Mammalia; order Rodentia; family Sciuridae; genus Spermophilus; species Spermophilus citellus. The sequence continues at coordinate 3,140,629 of NC_138200.1, forward strand.
AGGTCATGCTGCTGGACAGAGGGGTCCCAGCCAGATGTGAAAATCAGCAGGAAGCCAGGTGACATGGACCCCCAGGGTCACCCCAGCACATTTTGAACTTTATTGTAAGTTTCCTTTGATCAAAGTCACTTCATTTCTGTGCGTCACCAGCTGGATGCACTTTCCCGTCACACATCTGCTCACTTGCCTTGTGACTCCTCCCCTTGCCTGTTGGTGACTAGGAGAATAAAATGGCCCAACGTGGCACATGGTTGGGGACCAGTTATTGTGACTGGGAATCAGGTGACGTCCAGCAGGTCTCAGATGCTGCTGGCCATGCATGTCAGGCCCCAGGCTGGCCGTGACACCCAGCTGCATGTCCATGGGCTGTCTAGTGCCTGCTGGGGTCCCCGTGTCCCTGTCCTTGCAGCGTGGGATCTGAGTGGTGTCCTGGGCTAGTGGAAGGCCAGGGTGGTGTAGACACTGGACTCAGCTGGACGCTCCTGTCCCTGGGAGGAAGGAGGAGTGGCTGTCCCCTGCATGAGCTTGAGGTAATTCAGCTGGGCGTAGGTCACATCCTGGGGGACACCAGATGCAGCCACCTGGAGTGAGGACAGAGTGGTGACAGGTGAGGGTGGTGCCTGGGGAGCTGGGGCCTAGATGGGACAGGACCCACATGACACCCTTCAGGCTGTCCTCTCCCTCTGATGTGTCCTTCATGACCAGGAATGGCCCTGACTCAGGGGATAAGTGGACACTCCACAATGGCCCTGATTCTGGGCACAGGTGACAGCCTAGGCGTCTTCATCCACAGGGCTCTATGCAGGGGACAGAGGCAGGCGATTCCTGAGTCCCCTCTGGCTGTGCCCCTCACCTCCCACAGGGAGCTGGAGGGACCTGCAGCCAGCAGTCAGCTCTCCATGCCCAGCAGAACTTCCAGGGGCTTCTCAGGCTCTGCCAGAGCAGAGGCACCTGCAGGACTGAGCCCTGCCCACCTCTGTCCTGCCACCATCACACCTGCTCCTCATGCATCACCTGCAACACCAGGACTCGTGCCTGCTGGACAGGTCAGCCTGTGCCCACTGGCCTCACACTGCTCCTCCCTTGGCAGGACCCTCTTCCTGAGATGCTCTCAGGCCTGTCCCTGTGGTGAGGGCTCTGTCCAGGTCCTCCCCAGGGAACCCTCCTTGACTGTCCAGTTAACCCTCCTGCTCCTGCCCATGGCCCCCGCCCCACCTGGCTCTATCCTGGGTTCATAGCCGTTGCCCTGCCTGGTCTCCCCACACCTGTCTGCCTCTGCCCCGTCTGTCTGTCCCGGGGCTGTCCTGTGTCTGAACACCAGACTGTGTTTGCTGCTGCTGTACAAGCCCCCAATAGAGCCTTGCCAACAGCAAACCCCCAGGAGTCGGCCATCTGTGTGGCTGGGAGGGGGCCAGTGCAGGGCAGGGCTGTGGCCAGGTCCACGTCCTCCTCAGGAGCAGGTGCAGCCAGCTCAGCAGGGGGAGGAGGCAGAGGAGAGAGGCCAGCGCCCAGGCCTCAGGGCAGGAGGCCGACCCGAGTCCATCAGCACAATCAGCTGGGAGGAGAGAAGAGGGCAGCGGGCAGAGAGGAGGGCGGAGGAGACGACAGGTCACCTGGTGGCCTTGGGTGGCCTCTGGGGAGGTGACAGCAGTGCTGAGCCCTGTGTGACGAGAAGAAGGCAGACCTGTGAGGCCCACACGGGCTCTTGCTGGGTCACCTGGGTGGTCCTGCTGGTCGGGGTGACAACCAGGACTTCCCATCCTGTGTGCCCTGAGCACAACTTGCTGATTCCCTGGGACGCCACCACGTCTCCCCTCCCCACTCACCTGCCTTCCTGCATGGTCCCCGACACTGATGTCCCAGGAGGAGGAAGAGGGGCAGCAGGAGGAGGGGAACCGAGACCCCCACCAGAATCTTCAGACTCCTTCCCAGTCCTGGGCACGGGTGTGGACGAGGAGCCACGGTGCTTACCTGAGCACCTACTGTGTGCCAGCCCTGCTGGTCTTTCCACCCGTCACCTCCAGCCCTGTCACTCAGGCATCATGGCACTGCCACCCACTCCCCAGGACAGATGAGGAAACTGAGGCTCAGAGGGGGGTCCCCTGCCCAGTCACCCAGCAGGAAGCAGCAGAGCGGGGCCTGAACTGGGGGGTCTGACTCCCAGTCTCCTTCTCTCCCCCAGAGCTCAGCCCTGAGCTGGAGGAAAAGAGCCTGACCCCCCGATGGCCCTGAGCCCTCCCCTGCTCAGTGTCACTGTCACTGCACAGAGGGGACAGGGCCCTGCAGACTCAGGTCCTGGAGGCTTCCCTGGAGGCCCCTCTCCCAGCAGGGCACAGCCAAGGTCAGCCTGAGAGGCACCTGAAGGTCAGGGCCAGGCCTCTCCTCTGCCCTGGGAGAAACTGAGGCCCAGAGGGGAGGGGCTGGTCCCCGTCAGCATCTCCAGAGGGGGCTGCTCCCCCTCAGCTCAGCCCTGCCCTGGACCCACCTCCCACCAGAGCCCCTCACTCACCACTCTGGGGTCCTGGGTCCGTGGGGGTGGGGGGCTGGTCCTCAGGGCCTCCTGGGGTGGGTGGGAGGTGAGGGCTGGGCTGCCTGCCCCCCACTTCAGCTGGCTGCTCCTCCCCAGGCTGGGCCCAGAGTCACCTCTGCCTGGACCTCCCCCTCATGCCTCCCAGCCCTCAGCCCCAGGGCCTGAGATCCTGACCATTCTCTGCAGTGCCCTGGACACAGCTGAGCTGAGTTTGTAATTGGACTTTGTAGCTCAGAGTGATTCTTGGTGGCCCAAGAATGCAGGACACTGTCTGCACAGAGGCCCGTGAGACTCACCAGCTGTTGACTTGGGTCCTAAGGGTGGGGGGCTGGTTCCCCCAGAGGGTCCTGGGAATGAGGAGAACAGGAGGGTGAGGGGTGCAGGCTGCCCCTGGGGACTGTCTCTGCCCATCCTCCTACACCTGCCTGGCCTCCCCAGCACCCTCCTGTGCCCACCTGCACCTTCCTGATTCCAGTGGTGGGTGGGTGCACAGGCTGGAGGACCCCGTTGGCCCCTCCTCTCTGAGGGGTGAGTCCCACTGGCCGACCCTCCCTAGGGCCCCTCCCTCCCATTCCACCCAGAGCTGTCCTGGGCAGGGCCCTGGGGGAATCCTTGAGCTCAAAGAGGATGGGGTCAGGGGTCACTCCCATGAGATGACCAGGTCCAGGGGGGCACTGGGCCATGACAGCAGGTAGGGGGATGAGCTGTGAGAGCCATAGCACCTGTAGGTCCCCCCGAGGGCTGGGGTCACAGCTCTCATGGAGAACTCTGCCTGGTACCATGGGGCTCGGTACTCTGCTCTCAGACGCAGGGGGGGATCAGCTGCCCCCTCCTTGCACAGGAGGAAAGTGTCCATCTTGATCTGTGACTGACACAGCAGGGTCACGTTCTCCCCTGAGGACACTGTGGGACCCGGCTGCACTGAGAGGGAGGGTGTGACAGGGAGCTGTCCTGGAGAGAGGAAGGAGGGTGAGGGTGGCCCCAGCCTGTTCTTAGCTGAGACCTCCCCAGGGCCTCTCTCTGAGGACCCTGTGCTCTCTGTCTGTCTCATTGTCTCTGATTCTTCCTGTCCCTGTGTCCCCCTGTCTCTGTCCTCTCTGCCCCTCCCTGTCTCTCTCCCTCCTGAGACCCCACATCACCCTGGCCATCACCTCCTGGGGCTCCCCAACAGGGCTGTGCAGAGGCTGGGTCCCTGACTGCACCCTCTGGGATCCTCTCCTGTGACCACAACGTTAAGGGGGTCATTGTGGGCTGACCACTCAGAGGAGAGGCTGTGTCCACCGTAGCACCTGTACCGACCCCCGTGGGAGCTGCTCACAGGGCCCAGCAGGAAGTCGGCCTGAGAGAGCCCAGCCTGGGGCTGCTGGGCAGGGCGCTGGGGGAGGTCCTGTGTCCCCTCTTGGACACAGCAAATTGGTCATAGCCAATGTCAGTGTGACACTGAGGGCCAGCTTCTCTCTAGGGGCAGGACAGTGCCCTGCTGGGTCAGAAGGGAGGCCTTCCTGCACACCCCTGGAGGGAAGAGGTATCTGGGCTGAGGGCTGGATCCTGCCAACCCCCTGCCTCCCCGTCCTACCTGCAGGTCACCCTCTCATACCCTGAGTCTCTGCCCACAAGGTCGCAGCCTCACCAAATATTGGAGTGAAGGATGGGAATTCCTTACCTGAGACCAGGAGGTCCAGTGGGTCACTGGGTTCTGACCACACCTGGGGTCTGCTCCTGAAATAGCCATAACATGTGAATGTCCATCTGTCGGTGGGGTTAAGAGGCCCCACGGGGAAGTGGGCCTGGAACTGCCCACTGGGTTTTTGCTGTGAGTCCAGGGTCCAGGTGAGGTGGTGTTCTCCTTCCTTCACCAAAATAAAGCCGTCAAATTCCTTCCATGAGCCACACTGGAGGGTCACATTCCCTCCTGAGGTCACCACAGGGCTGGGCAGGGCTGAGAGCCTGGGTTTGCTGTAGAATCCTAGGAGAGAAGGAGGCAGGTGTTCATGGCTCCCTCCTCCCCCATTAATGGGCTGTGAGAGGGACACCTGGGGGCAGACCGCTTTCCTGAGGCAGAGCAAGGGGCTGGGACCCCTGAGTGTCCACTCACCTGTCACCACCAGCTCTAGGCGTTCACTGTGCTGGGAGGAGCCAGCAGGGCTCTGATAGTAGCATTGATACCCTCCTGCATCCTGCGCAGTCATGGTGGGGATGGGGAACATGGCCCTGTTCCCTGGACCTTGTAAGGGTCTTCTGCAAGTGGGGCTCCAGGGTTTTTCCTTACTGAGACAGTTCCACGTGGCGTCCTGTGATCCCTGACACCAGAGGGTCACTGACCTTCCACGGGGAATGACAGGGCCTGGTTCCGCCCACAGAATGGGCTTAGGGAGGGTCCCTGCAAGAAAACCAGAGGCTGGGTCCTGACCTGTACCTACCCCAGGTCCCACTGCCCTACCTTGTCACCACCCTCCGCCCAGGCTGCTCTCTTCTCTCCTGAGACCCCAGGGGCTGAGCCTGGGCAGGACGTGGGAAGCTGCAGGGCCCTCACCTGAAGACCCCCGGAGGCTCTGTTGCAGACTCAGCCCTGGAAGAGAGGTCCCCGTGAGGAGCTGGCATCTCAGTGTTGGGGAGAATTATTGTCCCTTGTGGTCACAGCAGCCATTGGGTACCATATGAGACTAAGACCTGAGGGTTCCCTGTGAACAGGCACCTGGGACCCTCCCCACCCAGCCTGTGTCCCTCCCTCCAACACTGACCGAGGCAGAGGAGGACAGGCAGGGTGGACCTCATGCCGCCTGCTCTGAAGACTCCAGCGTCCAGAGAGGAGAGTGCAGGCCCTGCAGGTCAGACAGCACGGAAGTGGTAAGCAGGGGCTGCTGCTGGCCCCTTGTCCCCTGAGCTGCGCACCCACCGGATGGGGACGGCCCCTCCTGTCCTTTCTCTGGTTTCCCCAGGGCAAGGCTCACAAAGATCACGCCCCTTGGGGACATCTCAGTAAAGAGCTGAGGTCCGCCCTGACCCTGAGGCCCTCATGACTGACCTGAATGCTGCCCAGCCAGGCCAGGCCCCAGGCCCCACCTGAGTCGGCCCCACACAGGCTGAGTCCAACCCAGGATTATGTCCTCAGAGGATCCAGGAAGGGAATGTGGGGGTCACTCCTAGACCAGGTGAAACATGATCAGCTACTGGGCAGGTGGGTGCCAGGCTCCAGAGGCCCAGCATGGTGGAGGCCAGCATCCTGCCCTCTGGGAGCTGGACCAGCTGAAGGAGCTCAGGGCTGATTTCCAGTGCAGCCCACCATGGCGCAGCCTGTGCAGGAGCAAACCCCTCCCTCAGCAGCTCTGGTCTATTTAAGTTGGTGGTCTCTGGTGTTTTGTTGCAGTAGCGCAGAGCTGACTGACACAGCAGCTGAAAGGACCGAGCCCTCCTCCCTGAACCAGGTCCCCGTGCTGCACATGAAATGCTCTGTTCTGGGGTGTGGGGGACGATCCGTCCCATCTGCTCTGGAGTCCATGCTCCAGCCTGTCCCACCATCAACAGAGCAGCATGGCTGAGAGCTGAGGTGAGCGTCACCAACCCTGGAGCCTGGCTGTCCTTGTAGGAAAATGCTCTTCATCCTAAACTGAATGCTCCACACTGTGCCAGGTGGGGTGGGACCCTCCTGTCGGGCCTCAGAGCTCTACCTGGCTCATCACTTCCTGTGTGTCCTTGGCTGCAGGGTCCACACAGCAGGGAAGGGACGGCTGAGGGTGAGGCTGCACAGGGGAAGGAGGCCACAGGACTAGGGTGGCAGCTGAGGTGAGGGCTGCAGATGTCACCTCCTGTCCTTCCCGGGGTCCTCCCTGGGCTCTGGGTCTTCAAGGCAGATGTGTGGGGTGAAGGGGGAGCGAGGCCCTGGGCATGTTCTCCTGGTCCTCCATCAAGACCAGAATGGGGCAGGGGTGTGCCTGAGGTTGCTCAGCCCTCCCCCCTAGATCCTGACAACTTACCCCACATCCCCCAGGCCAACCTCCACCTCCCCATTGTCCCCTCTAATCCATGCCCCATCCTGCCACATTGCCCATCCACCATCTCCTTTTGCAGGTCAGCAACCCTGGGCCTGAGGAGCAGGGATGTGGGCAGCCAGTTAAGAGAAGTCCAGGGTCCTGGTGTCCACCATGGTCCTCAACACCCCACAGGTCAGCCTGGGGAAGGGGACCCTCACCTCTGCACCATTCACCCCATTAGCTCTATGACCCCGTCCTGGCCCCTTTGGACCTGGGTTTGATGGAACACCAGTGACAGTTAGCACAGAGGACAGTGCCAGGGAGACCAGCTACCCCAGGTCCACTGAGGGAGTCAGCTTGGTGGCCCATCCTGGAGGACCTGGTGCATCTGTCATCAGCACACCCCTGAGCACCTGTGCTGGTGGCTGTGTGAGGGGACCCCAGTGGCCTGCAGTGTGTGCTGGTTCCTGAGTCCCCAGCCCTCACCCCCCAGCCACTCTCTCTATTCCAAGAGGCACCCCCAGCTCCAGGAGCAGTGGGCACATCTGTGCAATCAGGGAGCCAGGAAGGGACGTGGACGTCTAGCCCAGGTCCATCCCACACCCCAAGTGCTCTTTGCTGCTGCCCTGGGAAGAGGCGGAGATTCTGGCCAGAGCAGGAAGGTCGTCCACCTCCTGTGGCTGAGCACTGTTTCCCTGCTGCCCCTCAGCCCCCAAGGGTGTACCTCCTGAGAGCCAAAGAGTAGGTGGCCAGAGGTTGGGGACAGGTCCAGTGTGGGCTGCTGTGATCTCAGCTTGCTCTGAAGCCTGCTCCCTGCAGGAGTGGCCAGGGTGGGGCAGCGGAGGATCAGGGGCAGCAGGAGTGGGCTCAGGTGGACACATGCTGAGCAGGGCTGCTCCTGGACCCTGCTGTTATGGGAGGACATCTGAATCTGTGAGCCCTCCCCAGCTCAGGGTCAGGAGGAGGCATCTCAGCCTCATGTCCTGGTCAAGGAGTGGATTCTCCCTGAGTTCACTGACGAGGACACCAGCCCCAGGACTAGAGTCCAGTCTGTCTCTGACCCTTCCGTGTTCAAGGTCTCTGTCACCTCGGCTCCCTGCCAGCTCCACTGCTGTGGCTCTGGTGGGGTGCCCTGTGGACACTGCGTGGACATGGAATGGGCTGGACCTCTCCCTCCTGCGACCCTGAGCTCCAGGGGTCTCTGTGTGAGGAGCTCTGCGAGGGTGAGTCCTGGTGAGGAACCACTCACTGCAGGTGCCCGAGGGCCAGGTCACAGGCTCATGGGAGCTGTTGGGAAAGGTCCCCTCCGGAGCTCAGGAGGAGGCCCACCTCCTTGGAGTAGCTCCCCCAGGACACCCTGAGGCTGGCGTGGACGGGGCAGGGTCAGAGCCTGTGAATTCTGATAGAAGACCAGGAACCAGCGAAAGCCCTAGAGTGACATCCCCCAGATCAAGCAAAACAAGACAAAACTGAAGCCCATTTAAGATTCTTCTTCATCAGAAAGTGCTCAAGGTCTGGAGGTCACTTGCTGCTGGCCAGTCCCCGTGACTGCAGCAGGGGCACCCTGACCTCAGTCCCCTGTCAGGTGGAGACCCTCGGGCAGTGCCTGGTCCCCAGGGGTCCCTGTGTCCAGCACTGGAGCTTCCCTGCTCACCAGGTGACCCGCCCACCCTGGAGACCCCAGAACGTGATCACTTCAGCCTTTTGCGGATCTGGCTGAGGCCAAGGAGGCGTCCAGGCAGGTCTCAGAGGAGAGTGGGAGCGTCAGGGTCCAGCGTCCTTTTCCTTTGCTTCCAGAGGACCCAGTGCAGAAGGTCCCAGGTCCCCTCATTGTCCCCACCCCTCCTGCCTGGGAGGAACCCTCAATTTGGCCAAAGTCACAACCTGGGCTTGAATTATTAACAATATGTCCCTAACCATGTTGCCCAGACAGAATCCTGGAGGGACAACCACACAGAGGTGACTATTCCCTTGTGGACTCTCCCTCCCAGGACTCTGCCTGTCCCTAGTGCTGGCCGTGGCAGGTCACCCTGGGCTCCTCAGTGCATGACCTCAGCTTCCCAGGGCTCCGTCCTCTTGCCTGGGCTCTGGAGGCCCAGTGTCTTCAGGAGGGACTTTCCACCATGTCCTCTGCTGCCTCCCCTTCCAGGGCCCAGCAGGGACAGGAGGTGGGTGAATTGGGGCCACATTGGGGCCAGGATGCAGAGCTGAGCAAAGTGAGCAGGATGTGGTCACAGGACCCTCACACCCTGCAGGTTTGCTGCCTTCTCCCCACAGCAAGGTGACCAGCTCTCTCCCCAGCAAGGGGCCTGGGATGGACAGCTGCAGATGAGGCCTGGGTGCAGCTCCACCTCCTGCTGACCACCCCATTTCACACTGCTGGCCTGTTGTGGCCGTGCACAAAACTCGCGACATTACTGCATCTCACTGCCTTTGTTGGGGCCTGTGGGGTGCAATGGGTTCCATGTCACAGTCCCAGGGTGATGAGGGTCTCCTGTTGTTCAGGAGTAAGTCACAAGCGTGCTCTGTGCTCCTGTTGCTGTGTCCCTGTCAGCAACTCCAGGTCAGCAGACTTGGCCTGCCTTCCAGGTCCTGGTGTCCCGGGTGGCCACTGTTTCGTGTCCTTTGCCTTCTCCGCCCTCGGGGAGCTCGCCCCTGAGCCTCTCTGGTGGCAGCTCTGCTGACTCTGCCTTCCTGACCTTTTTTGAGTTAATAACTCTATTTTATTTATTTATTTATATGTGGTGCTGAGGATGGAACCCAGCGCCTCGCAGGTGCTAGACCAGCGCTCTCCCGCTGAGCCCACCCCAGCCCCCTTGACCACCTTTCAGTACCTCCATTTATCTGATATCATGGTTGGTTTGTTCTGATTTCTCTGAGGCACTGAGGAAGGGCCCCAGGCCCTGGGGAGCTCTGCAGCCTCCCCCATGAGCTACGGCCCCAGTTTTGTTTTCTTCTTCCCTTTTCATGTTGAGTCGTGAGTTTCCTCAGTTCCCCAGTCGCCTTGAGCTTGCCATCCTCCTGCCTTGGCCTCCGGAGTCGCTGGAATTAAATCCCTGGGCCTCTGAGCCTTCCTGGTCTCTCTAAAGTCTTCACTAGTTTCCATCCATCTCCTCCGTCTCCTACTATAATTGAAATGAGTAAAACACCCTCTTCTAACTCACAGTACTTTTCAGGTTTTGATGCTGAATTGCTGTGTCGTCTTTGAGAGAGACTCAGGTGCATCTAGAGCTCAGAGACCATGGTACCTATTTGTCTGCATCAGCTCTGAACAATTTCTCTCCGTGTCACAGGTGCTTCATGGTGGTGCGTTCCCTGTTTCTTTCTGGAGATGCTGCGGAGTCGAACTCTGCTCAGTGCTGAGGGCTCCCTAAGCCTGGAGGGATGAGCCCTCTGCAGAAGGCCACGGGCGCAGGCATGGTGCTGGGTGGGGCCCTTGTGACAGGGGTGGAGGGCACCTCACGTCCCACCAAACCTGCTGCTCCTGGTGCCCAGTGGCCGACTCCTCCCACAGTCCTTTATCTCAGAGGAGCACGTGGACAGCACAGAGAGGGAGAAGCTCCCCCTTCAAGCCCTGTGGGGCCTAGTGAGGCTTTGGGCTCCTGAGGTCCCAGCTACTCCGAGGCTCAGGAGCCCAGGGATGTCTTAATCCAGGAGGCCAGTGTGGGCAGCACAAGAGTCCTGCCTCAACAACAAGCAAACCCTCAGCAGGTACAGTGTGAAGAGCAGAGACCAGCTGCTGTCCCACTGGGTGGGGCTGGGTGACTGCTCCCCATGTCCAGGTCCTGTTGTCCACCCCCACCCTGACAAAGACACGCCTCGAGAACCAAGTGGAACCTGAAGGCCCTGCGAGCTGTGGTCACCAAGGGACACGCTGACCTCTAGAAGTTCTGTGTCCTGCAGAACCACACTGGGTGCTCTGTTGTGGCAACTCCTGAGTCACCACCCCAGCCCTGGGGACTGTTGTGCACACAGCCATGTTGTGCAGGTGAGATTTGCAGAGGGTGGATCTGTGGTGCTCTCACCATGAGAAGGAACAAGGGACAACCGTAGCTGTGGGGCAGCTGGGTGTGTCCATGAGCTCAGTGTGGAGCTCATGTCACAGTGTAGACATATCCCAACTCGACAATTTGAGTGCCCCAAATACGAGAAATACTTATGTGTCATTAACTATAAATAAATCCCCAGGAGTCTTCACCATGACCTTGGTTTCTCCCAGAGTGGACAGGCCTCAGCGTGGGTTGCTCCTTCACTTTCTCCATGGACGGTTACATTAAGGAGGGCTGGGGAGGGGCAGTGGGGAGGCCTGGACCCCACCCAGCACTAGGGGAGAAGCATGAGCCAGGTCAGGCATCTCTGGGGTTTGAGAGAAGCTGCGTGAGGTCTCCCCGTGGCCATTGCTCACCCCCTTTCTCGTCCTGGGCTGAGATCAGCATCATCCCCTAGAGGGGGCAGAGGTAGGACGGGGCAGCTGCTGGGTCTGGCAAGGCCTCCTGTCTCCCCTCGAGGGTTTCCTGGTCCCCAGTGACAGCCCATGTCCCTCCTTCCTCCTCTCGGCCACATGTTGTGGGAGGACCTGGCAGGTGGTGGGCAGCGCTTTCAGGTGTCCACACTGGGGAGACGACTCAGAAGGAAACGGTGCCCAGACCCTTTCTCCTCCTGGGTCCTCAGATCTTGTCTGGACCAGGGGTTTGGTCTCTGGTCCTGTGTCCTGGAAGATGAGGGTCTGAGTCTATTTTCTAATCTTCTGTTCAGTGTTCATTGCTTCAAATATACGAGGGTTTAAAAATGACCACTTCACAGCGTCGTCCTGAAGAGAAGCGTTCACAGCCCTTCACATTAGAAAGGAAGCAAGTGGAAAATGTCATTTTCAATCTTTGGTTCAAAATAGAGAGAAAATGTGTCTCCTTCCTGGGGAGGAAATCCTGGGCCACCTTCAGGCAGCCAGCAGGGCACTGGGTGGACAGGAGGCTGGTTGGGCCTGGGACCATCCCAGAGGCCGAGGGCCAGGTGGGGGCTCCTGTGGGCAGAGCTGTGTGCTGCAGGGGACCCGCCGGGTCAGGGGTTTTCTTGAGAACCCCAATGAGGGGAACAGGGTTTCCAAGGTGGTGTCCTCTCAGGTGTGAGGCCCTCTCTGTCCTGCACTGTCTCTGAGCAGCACTGCAGGGGGGGCTGCTGTGGAGTCCCCAGGCCGACCTCACCCAGGACGTGGCTGCAGCTGGCTGTCCCCTTCCTCAGGGCGTCTCAGCTCCTGCGCTCAGACTCTCCACCGTCCTGCTCACATGGGCAGCAGGGCCACCCCGTCCTGAGTTTCCACCTTGGCAGCTGATGGGGGACCCGCCAGCCACGCCCCCTGGATGAGGTCCCACAGGGTCGCCTGGATGGTGTGTCCTGTGGTCAGGACAGAGGGTCCCTGAGGGCTGGACAGGTCACACTGGCCCTTTAAGCCCAGCTGGGTGTTGGTCCTCTGCACCCTGAGAGGGAATCTCCTGCTGCTCCTCTCTCCGGGGCTCTGGCTGGTGGCGATGGCCCAGAATCAGGAGCTGCTAAGAACAGGGAGGGCAGAGGAAGGGGCAGCTGGGGGGTGGGGACCCCTCTGTCCTGCTCGTGCAGGTGACCTCGCCGCCTTCTCAGGAGGGCCTCTGTGGCCTGGCTGACCTCACGCCCCCCTGAGGCTGGGCAGCCGGAGCCCCTGCTCATCCTGACCAGGACGGAGCCCTCAGTGTTGGAGAGGTTGGGCCTCTAGTGTTGCACTGCAGCTCAGGGGAGGGAGGAGGGGGTCTGCAGACCCTGCTCTCCAGATGCTCTGTGGTTAGCTCAGCCCCAGCTGCACCCTCTAGGTGGAGATCCCAGCCATCACCACCTGTCACTGCCAAGTCTGTGCATCCCCCTGGGGACACCAGGCCAGGGCCAGCAGGACACTAGGGAGCTCATTACTGATGGCCGTTGCAGTGGTACCGATGACTGTGCCCCCCTCCCGTTGTCTGTTCTAGGATAAAGGGAGGGCGGCCTCAGCCTCAGAGCGCCTCTTTCGGGAGATGGGAATCTACAGTGAGCAAGACTCCGAAAGTCCCTTCAAGTAGGGGCGCAAATGTGAAAAGCAGAGGAATCTTCAAAAAGATAGTTTTTTTTACAGATTCAGGTGGACAAATGGAAAGGATCTGGCTGGAGATCTGAAATATCAGCAGCATGTTTAAAAACAGGAGGGAATACCAGCCAAGACCACGGAACCGCTTTTCTCAGGAAGAAGTATTGATTGACTGATTTGTTCGCTGATGAGCAAGGGAAGAACTTACTCACGTTAGAAAATACCCAAAGAAAATCCTCAACACAGGAGCAGAGTCTGGAATTAACGCATACAGGTGGCAGATCTGTGTCCCGATGTTCTGGAGGCCGTCTGTCCACAGAGGTGCGTCATGGGAAGCGCGTGATGGTGAGGATCAGCGACAGGGACCGCAGGGAGACAGGAGAGAGAGGACGGGAGGGGCAGAGGGGGACGCCCTGGGACAGGACGGGCCAGCTATGCTGTGAGCCACCTGGACCTGTCCATGGGCTGCTATGTGACTGTATTGCCCTAATAAAAGCCCAGAGAGAGTATCCTGCACCAAGCAGGGGTCGCAAGAAGCGCCTGCCCACAGTGCAGCCCTGCGTCACAGAACATGGCTGGGACCAGGCGCGTGGTGGGACAGGACAGGAGGAAGCAGAGGAGGGGCCTGCTGCCCCTGCAGGTGGCACTGGGAAGAGGGGACCAGGTGTCCTCAACACTAGGGCAGCTCTTCTTGCCCCTGGGGACCTTCTGCTAGAGACTCCAGAATTTGATCAAGAGCAGGAATAGGAATTAAAACACCCACAGCGAATCCACCACGTGTACGTCACCAGACACTAACAAAAAGTAAACCACTATAAGGAAATCACAGAAAGACCAGTAGAGGGGAGGGAACAGGAGGGAGGAGGAGAGGGGAAGGGGAAGTACTGGGGGCTGACTTGGAGCAAATTATCTGCCATGCTTTTATAACCACGCCAGACGGATTCTACCGTCATGTAGAACAACGGAACCAACAAAACCTTTAAACTGCTCCGATTGGCTTCGTGTGGGAGAAGGGCCCAGGGAGGACTGCGGAGGCAGGAGAAGGAGGCTGGGGAGAGAAGACGGGCTGGAGAGGGGGTGCAGGTAGGAGTGGAGACCACAGGGCTCAGCGGGGACAGGGGTTTGAATCCCAGGCCAGGGGAGGGGTGGGTTTCGGATGTTAAATGGAATGTTCGAGGCTGGACCTATAATCCTGTGTTGGTGGGTTGTGTGAAGGGCACGTGCGTCTTGCCCCAATGCCCGGCTCCTTGAGCTGCAGGTGAGGTGGTCAAGAGGGCAGGTCAAGTGTGGGGCCCACCCACACCTGCAACGATGTCCCCACAGGAGAATTCTGGGTCTGCGCTCCCTTCACGGAACCTTGGCCCAGATCTAAGCAGCACCCAGGCGCCAGGTTCAGGCTCCAGTGCTGAGTGCCCTCCGGGCCCTGGATTCACGGTGCCTGGGCCGCCTGCCCACTCCTCCCCACACTCAGCCTGGCCTCTCCCTTGTGAATTGGCCACACATTTCCAGGGTGGCTTGAACCCCACGCGCACTTTCTCTTTCCTTTCCCTATTTCACATCCTGAAAACCGAGTCTGTGGCTGAGTCTGGGGAGGAGGAGGAGAATTAATCGCGGGGAATGTGTGGGGCTGTCCAGGACAGCGGCAGAGCTCTGTCCAGTCCAGAGTGGATTCAGGTTCGCGTCTTCGCAGCTGGGCTGCCCTCCCCGGGTCACAGAAGCCCTCCTCACCATGACCACAGGGACTGGTTAGAGTCCAGAGTGGACTGCAGTCCCCAGGGAGGTCAGCCAGACACCTCCCCTCCTAAAGAACCCGAGAAGTTCAGAGGTGGCGACCTTTGGACAACAGGGACAGGATGTGGCCTTTGATGGACAGGAGACAGCCCCAGATTTGGAGAGATTTAGCCAAAGGTGTCACCCCAAGAGACCTGAGACCACTCAACTTGCAGCAGTCACCCTCAGTGGTCCCCAAACCCTGTCGACAAATTGAGAGGCCCCTGTACCCTACGTTTCAAGGTGGGGTCCTGGTAGCGGGAATGACCCTCCAGAACCCAAGATTTCAGCACCAAGGAGGGGGCGGCGGCTGGCTGCCCTCCCTGCCCGGTTGGCCTGCTCCCTATACAGGCCCTCCACACAGTGCCCCCTCCACACAGTGCCCCCTCCACACAGTGCCCCCTCCACACAGTGCCCCCTCCACACAGGTGTGCCCTCCACACAGGTGCGCCCCCCATGACTTCAGGGGGTCAGGCCCCTCCACAGATGGAAGAACAGGCTGTGCCACAGACCACCCAGGGAGTGACGCGTGTACCGGGAAGCATAAACAGGTAGGCGTGACACACGTGTATGCGTGTTCAGCATGGAGTAATCAGATCACAGGTCTGTGCGCTGTAAGCACAGAGGTGTGTGCACACATACCAGGCAGGAGGGGAGGAGGCCATCTGGGTTCTCAGTCGGGCACTGAGAAGCCACACTTAAAGGTGACATTCAAGCTGATCCCCGAATAGCACCGCAGCCAAGCGGCTGTGAAGAACCTCTGTCTGCTGGAGCCTCTGCTGGTCCTGTCCCCATCTGCCCAGTTCTGAATCTCTGCTGTCACTGTCTCCCAACCTCCTTCAAATGGGCTCAGGAACCCGGTTCCTCTCACCGCATCCAACCACCAGGTCAACACCGGGGGACATGGGTCCCACCTGAGTCATTCACGGGAAAGGCTAAGGTTTCCTCACCTGAGACCTGGAGCTCCCGGGGGTCACTGGGCTCTGACCACACCTGGGGTTTGCTCCTATAATAGCCGTAGCATCTGAATGTCCACCTCTGACCAGAGGTCAACAGGCCCACAGGGAACAGGGCCTGGACCTGTCCACTGGGGTGTCGCTGTGAGTCCAGGGTCCAGTTGAGGTGGTGTCCTCCTTCCTTGGTGAGAACAAACCTGCCATATCCCTCCCCTGAGCCACACTGGAGGGTCACGTTCCCTCCTGAGGTCACCACAGGGCTGGGCAGGGCTGAGAGCCTGGGTTTGCTGAAGGATCCTAGGAGAGAAGGAGGCAGGTGTTCATGGCTCCCTCCTCCCACACCACCCCCAGCTGGGCTGTGAGAGGGACCCCTGGGAGCAGACCCCCTCCCTGAGGGCAGAGCCTGGGGCTGGGACCCCTGAGTGTCCTCTCACCTGTCACCACCAGCTCCAGGGGGTCACTGCGCTCTGACCACCCAGAAGGGCTGAGATAGAGGCATTGATATCTCCCTGCATGGCGCTCAGTCATGGTTGGGATGGAGAACTTGGCCTTGTTCCTGGGCCCCAGTGGGCTCTGTCTGTCCCAGGACACTGAGGTTCCCTCTTTATCCAGACGGAACTCCTGAGCCTCCAGGGGCCCCTCACACCAGATGGTCACTGGCCTTCCCCAGGTGACCACAGAGCCTGGCTCAGCCCACAGGGTGGGCTTGGGGAGGGTCCCTGCAAGGGGATCAGAGGCTGGGTCCCAGCACAGCCCCTCAGATCCCAACCCTCAGCCCAGACCCCTCCAGGCTCCCCAGCCTCAGCCCCCAACTCTGTTCTCCACCCAACTGTCCAGGGTGGCTCCTGGTCCCCAGGAGGAGGACCTGGACAGCTGGGGACACTCACCTGCCTGCCCTCGGGTCCCGGGGCCCAGACTCAGCCCTGGAAGAGAGTTCCTGTGAGAGGGGAGCCCCTGAGGCCTGACAGGCCCTGTCCCCCCACAGCCTCCTGGGCCCTGGGTCTCCTGGTGGCCAGGGCCTGGCTGTGGGCTGGGTCCCCCCAGAACAGGGTGTCCCCCCCTCCTTCACATCTCACCCAGGCAGAGCAGGGCCGTGAGGGTGGGGGTCATGGTGTGTCCTCCCGTGGTCCCAGGGTCCAGATGGAGGAGGTCACAGAGCTGGAGGACAGACACACACAGGGTGTAACTACGTGGAGACTGGAGACTAGTTCTTCCCTCCCTGGGACTGTGACACAGCAGCCCCACAGGAAGGGGACAGCCCACCTCCCAGCGTGGTCTTGTTTTCCTAGGAATGTGGCCCTCTCAGGATGCAGTGTCTCTGCAGGCCCTTCAGACAGAGTGGGGTCTCCTCTGTCCACCCCCACGGTCTGTCTGGTCTGTCCTCATCCCTCCAGGGGACACAGCACCAAATACACCTGCTGCCCTCCTGAGCCAGACCCTTCCAGGTGAGAGTGACCCAGGGCTGGGCCTCCCCTCTCAGGGCCTCCCTGGGGCTCCATCTCCCCTGCAGCCTGTCCAGGGCACAGGGTGGTGAGCCCCTTGCCAGGGCAGTCATCCCCCAGCCCTGGAGATGCTTCTGGGGAGATGCAGGCTCCCTCTTCAGGGGAGGGCAGAGCAGCAGAGAGACGCAGAGAAGTCCAAGAAAGTAACAAGTGTCTTTTCGGGACTCTGGAGTGTGGTTGGTTCTCTGCTTAAGTCTGCCCCGTTGACTTCCCCTCCCGGTATCCAGCACCCCCACTCCCCTGTTCTGAGAAACAACCCGAGTAGACCCTGCCCCCGCACTGCATTTCCCCTTGGGCCCCTTTGGTACCTCTGCCCATTGCTGTGTCACGTCTGGGGCACAACACTGAGGGGTGAGCTCTGGGTTTGCCCGAGTACCCACGAGCATTGAGCTGCCCTCTCTGACCCTCAGTTTCCTCATCTTGAGGAAGTCGTCACA
Source organism: Spermophilus citellus (assembly GCF_964194105.1). Classification (NCBI taxonomy): domain Eukaryota; kingdom Metazoa; phylum Chordata; class Mammalia; order Rodentia; family Sciuridae; genus Spermophilus; species Spermophilus citellus. Next base: position 3,157,883 of record NC_138200.1, read on the forward strand.
AACTCTCTCCACAGAGGGATCTGGGTCAGTGGTGCAGGTGCATGGGAAGGGCTGTGCCTGGTTAATCTGCAAACCTCCTTAGGACGTGGGCTGGGGAGGCTGTGACCTGAGAAAATCTTGCCTTTGGGCCCCAGGGTCAAGGTGGATGATTGCTGAAAATCCTCACCTGCTCCTAACACTCAGAAACGCTCCACCTGATATTTCTGAAATGGGCACCATGGCACTTACGGTGGGAAGAGAGAAATGAAAGTTCCTGAGTGGGAAAGAACCCTCAGCAAGGAGTGATGTGGTCAGCCATGCAGGGGCCAGCCGAGGTCAGGGGGGCAGAAGCTCCCTCTGTGAGCAGCAGGAGGGGACCCAGTGTAGAAAGGGTAGATACAAAATTAGGGACTCAAGGTATCAACCAAAGGAGCCGCGGGTGTTACATGTAGCAGATCAATTCCACTTGGTGCAAAAGGGATCAGAGAGTTACAAACAGAGGCAAAGAAGAGAAACCTTAACCCATAACTGCATGAATTCTTAATATGGCTGGGATTATTCCCAAGGAATCACTTCTTTTTTTCCTGTTATTATTGATTTTTATGTATGACAGCTGAACGCATCACCATTCATATTACACACAGACAGCATAATTTGTCATCCCTCTGGTTGTATATCAAGTATACTCACACCAATTCGGGCCTTCATACATGCACTTTGGATAAGGGAATCGCTTCCTGGCAAACATGTGAAAGAGTAGCTCACCCTCAGCAGAGCCTCGATAGTTCCCCACAGCTCCCAGCGCCAGGCGACGCACAGAAGCCCCTGCTCTGGCCTGGAGCTTGTCCCCAGCCCCACACTCAGAAAGACAGTCATTGAGGATACAAATAACAATAAGTGCAGAACAGTGAACTTCATACACTGTTGCTGGGACTTCATGCCCTGTGGAAAGTCCTCAAAAGACTGAGATCAACATCGCCATCTGATCCGGCTGTCCCAGTGCATGGCGTCTGTCCCCACAAGGCCATGAAAGCTCAGTGCAGAGGTCAGGGCGTTCCCGGGTTGATAGCAGCAAACTCGCAGTGGCCACCTTCAGAACCAGCTGGGTTCTGTCCTCTGATGGGTGGGTGAAGGACATGTGGTCTCACACACCATGGAATTATTATTTTTTTTGGCATAAAGAAGAAAAACATTGTTTCATTTTCAGGAAAACATTTGGAACTGAAGAGCATCCTATCAAAGAAAACAAGCCAGACTCAGGAAGAGCAGTTTTCTGTCTCACCGGAAGCTGGAGAGGAAAAGGGGGGAAGGAAGGGAGCCCATCGGAGGAGAGGAGTGACCAGGGAGAGGGGCGGAGAGGGGAGGGAGGGGGCCGGGAGCAGAACGGACAGGACTGCCCTGCGGCGGGGTGAGGTGCCTCCGTGAACCCCGCTGCTCTGTATGATCGATCGGCACCAATCAATCAAAAGTGCAGTTGTCTCATACGAGAAAAAGGCACCAAAAACACACATTGGAGGACAGATGGCCTCGTCACTGGGAGAACTACAGAGCCATAAGCAGCCGACGGACGCTAAACCCCGCTCTCTCACCAGGCACAAGACTCAACTCAGAGTGGATCAACAACCTGGGAATCAGACCAGACACCCTGTGAGAGTGGGAGCAAAGGTTGCCGCAGTCTGGCTGGACACAAAGTAACCGAGCTGTCACGAGGCACTTGTAGGTTCAAACAGGAACTCCTTTATTGCCCGAACTCCCCAATAGGACATGAGGTGCCTCCTTAAGGTGTAAGGAATTTATAGGGTATCCTATCATTTTCCCCTTTTTGTTATTGAACCATAATTTATATAACCCAAGTAGCCACTGAGCACTTGGAAGTGCACAGTCCAGCGACACTGAGCGCACAGCACATCACGCTCTGTCCACCTGTGTTTGTTTAGTTCCCAGACATTTCAGCCCCCAAAGAGAACCCTATGCCCGGTAAGCCGTCCCCACGTGCCCCACGCCCCAGCTCCTGCTTTCTGCATCTGGATGGCCTCCTTGGCCTGTGGCCTGTGCGCGGACCCCCTTGCCACCGGGCACTTGGTGTCTGCCTTTCACTGAGCACATTTCAAAGTCTGAGGAATCGCAGGATGCGAGGCTGAGTTCCTCCTCAGCTGGGCCATGTTCTATGCAAAATCCCAGTCCTCGCCCCATTTCAGCCTCAAGCCAGTGCTGAGACCCGGATGCTCAGAATACAGTCCAGGGCCCACGTGGTCCTAAGGTTCCTCCAACTGTGGGCGATTCCCACCGTCCTCCGGTTCTTCTTCTCATTTTCCTTCCCTTAGGAGTTCCGGGCGGCGTGCACATGCTATGTTGTATGTTCCATTCCCAGTTTTCTTTTCAGGTCTCCATACTGCTTTCCCATTTGCAGTCCCACCAGCAGTGTATGAGTGTGCCTCCCCCCCACATCCTCACCAACATTCATTGCTGCCTGAATTCTTGATGATTGCCATTCTGACAGGGGTGAGATGAAATCGTGGAGTAGTTTTGAGGTAGTGAGGGAACTCGTGTCCGGGGTAACCAAGGCCGTGCCCAGGAAGAGACCTCTGGGCGCAGCAGTGGCTTCTGCCCTAGCCTAGAAAGAAGACCTCCAGGCGACCTCAGGCTGGCAGCAGCAGAATCAGAGGCACCAATGGCAGTAGCAGTGCAGGCAGCTGTCCCCAGAGGGTCAAGTGAAATGGGAGTCCCTCCAAATTAGACAAGCCCGAAGTTCCACCGGGCTCAGGCGCCCTCACACTGATGAAATTCCCACCAGCAGGTTGGGTGATAGTTTAGCTGGGTATAGGATCGGCTGCACCCCAGCACCCTGTACGCCTCTGTGGTTCTCTCCGTTCCACCCACCTTTTAGCCAGCTTTCTGCTGCAGTGACAAAATGCCTGAAGAACACCATCTTCGAGCAGGAAAGGTTCATTTTGGCTCATCGTGTCAGAGATTTCAGCCCCTGGACCCCGGGCCCCGTTGTTATGGGCTGTGAGGGGTAGAACAACATGGCGGGGAGAGAGACAGAGAGAACAGTGCACTCACTTTTATAACAAAAATCCTTTCCTCAAAGCCTCAGGATACGAATCCCTGAGTGGATTAATCCGTTGATGAAGTCAGAGCCCCCATGATCCAACCCATCACCCCTCAAAGGCAAACACGCTGCACGGGGACAGGCCTTCAATCCGTGAGCGTTCAGATCCCAGTCCTGGCGACCCAGGGAGCAGGATGGCTTCTCGTGGTGTTCTGGGCTCGGAGGGCAGGTCTGGGGAGGAGCGGAGCCTTCCCCACAGCGGACTCCTCCAGGGAAAACCCTTCAGAGGGAGCCTCTTCCTCCTCAGGAACTGCCCTTCTAGAAGCTGCCATGCCCCTCGCCCCGTGAGGAGGATGGTGGGGGGCTGTCTCCTGCTCCAGGTTGACTAGTGATCCAGGCCACCCCCACTCGTGAGCAGACGCCGGCGGCTCTCCTCCCAGGAGTAATAGTGACCAGCACCGAGCAGAGTCCACAGGGCCAGAGGAGGAGCTGCGGGTCAGAGAAGAGGGAGAGGAGGCAGGGATGGCCCCAGGAGTGGACGGAGGAGCGCGGGAGACGCTGCCTCTTACAGAAATGAGGAAGTCCAAGGAGGAAGTTTGGAAGCAACAGAATGACGCAACCGGCTGGCGGACTCCGACCTCCCTCTGTGCGCCAGTGAAGTCTGGCGAACCTTTTCCTGAGCCTCCTTCTCCCTGACGCCATCATCCCGGGACGCCCGCTGGCTGCTCCCACCAGCCCAGGCACAGAGGGAGCTACCCTCAGCCCTGGGGCTCTTCTCCCCTGTGCAGAGCTTAGCTCCAGACAGCACTGCCCAGAGCCCTTCCGACCCACGTCCCCTGGCCATCTGCACAGCCCAGGCCTGGAGAGGGCTTCGGAAGTCCTGTCCACGCCATCACACCAGACCCCCGGGCTGTACTCGGGATCTCGGCCTGAGGTTCAGGGCCGTGGTGACCAGCGAAGCTGACTCCGCACCAGCAAACCCAGCTCCTCCCTAGACGGCAGCCCCCTCAGCCAGCTCCCCACAGACCTGCCCTACAGACACGACTCCCAGGGCCCCGGACACACTGCGCCTCTCCGTCAGCTCCAGAGACACGCGGAGCCCCGACGACACCTGCCCACGCTCCTCACCAGGCCAAGGATCTCCCAGTGTCACTCCTCCGCTGTAAATGGGTTCACAGCCTGGGGTCCGTGGGAGAGGCAGGAGGTCCACGGGCACCACTCAGAACACCAGTGGGCACATCATCTGGGTTCAGATAACTGTTGGAGAAGTGTCCCTTTGCTCTCAAGACCGCCCTGCTACCATCCACTTCCTTCCTGGTGATGGTCTTAAAAGTGCTTGTGTGGTGCAAGAGGCCCTGCAAGATGACAGCCCCCTAGGCCCCTGCTCCCACCCTTCTCCAGAGCGGCCCTTGCTCCGGGTCAGGTGGTGGCCTCTCCACCTGTTGTTGAGTCTCGTCCCCTTTTCTCCATCCTGAGAAGCAGAGACTCGAGCAGAATTGCCCACTGCCCCGTGTGCTGGTCCTGTCTCCACCGGTCTGAGATCCGTGGGCCCAAGGAAGGAACCCCTCAGCCGTCGAGCATCCCCATGCCTGGCCCCAAGGCTGGACATGGTGAGGACTCAGTGGCCACTGGGGGATGGTGTAGGAGAGAAAATATTGAATTTACAAAAGGCTTGGAAGGAATGGCCTGGACCTGGCATGTGAAGAATCCGTGACAGAGGGACTTGGAACGGGGTCCAGGGAGCTGCGCATCAGGGGCTCAGGCCTGCTGAGCTGGGCCACCAGCAGACGGACCTGCATCTCTGCAGCATCTCCAGGCTGGGCAGACGGCTGGTCCTGACAAGGAGCCCACAACCCTGGGCCGTGGGCAGGCTGAAGGAGAGCCAGGGAGGAGGAGCAGCCCCAGGGTCACTGTGGCACTAGGTGTACCTGCCTCAGCACACTGGCCCTCAGTGAGAGCAGGACAGGTCAGGCAGACAGCGGAAGGGGTGAGGAGGGCACCATGGCTGTCTGAGCTGCCCACAGGAACCCAGGCCAGACCCAGTTGGAAATGAGAACCAGGCTCCTGGGGAGGGCAGTTCCCCTTCCTGTGGGCAGCTGATGGGACAGCCCTTTGACGGGCAGGACACCGCCTCCCAGTGGCCCCACCCTGTGTGTGTGTCTGTCCTCCAGGCTCTGTGACCTCCACTGGGACCACTGGGGAGAGACGCCATGATCCCCATCCTCACGGCCCTGCTCTGCCTGGGTGAGAAGAAGGGAGGGGGGAGCCAGCCCACAGCCAGGCCCTGGCCACCAGGAGACCCAGAACCCAGGAGGCTGTGGGGGGACAGGGCCTGCTCAGGCCTCAGGGGCTCCCCTCTCACAGGAACTCTCTTCCAGGGCTGAGTCTGGGCCCCGGGACCCGAGGGCAGGCAGGTGAGTGTCCCCAGCTGTCCAGGTCCTCCTCCTGGGGACCAGGAGCCACCCTGGGCAGTGGGTGGAGAACAGAGTTGGGGGCTGAGGCTGGGGAGCCTGGAGGGGGCTGGGCTGAGGGCTGGGATCTGAGGGGCTGTGCTGGGACCCAGCCTCTGATTCCCTTGCAGGGACCCTCCCCAAGCCCACCCTGTGGGCTGAGCCAGGCTCTGTGGTCGCCCGGGGAAGGCCAGTGACCATCTGGTGTGAGGGGCCCCTGGAGGCCCAGGAGTACTATCTGCATAAAGAAGGACATGCACAGGCTTCCAGAGAGTCTCCGCTGGAGCCAGAGAACAAGGCCAAGTTCTCCATCCCCACCATGAGTGAGCACCATGCAGGGAGATATCAATGCTACTATCACAGCCCTGCTGGGTGGTCAGAGCGCAGTGACCCCCTGGAGCTGGTGGTGACAGGTAAGAGGACATTCAGGGGTCCCAGCCCCAGGCTCTGCCCTCAGGGAGGGGGTCTGCTCCCAGGGGTCCCTCTCACAGCCCAGCTGGGGGTGGTGTGGGAGGAGGGAGCCATGAACACCTGCGTCCTTCTCTCCTAGGATTCTACAGCAAACCCAGGCTCTCAGCCCTGCCCAGCCCTGTGGTGACCTCAGGAGGGAACGTGACCCTCCAGTGTGGCTCAGGGCAGAGATATGACAGGTTTGTTCTCACCAAGGAAGGAGGACACCACCTCACCTGGACCCTGGACTCACAGCAAGACCCCAGTGGGCAGGTCCAGGCCCTGTTCCCTGTGGGACCCGTGACCCCCAGCCACAGGTGGACATTCACATGCTACGGCTCTTACAGGAGAACCCCCCAGCTGTGGTCAGTTCCTAGCGACCCCCTGGAGCTCCAGGTCTCAGGTGAGAGAGCCTTATTCTTCACTCAGCTGTCTTTTGAGTACCCAAAAGATTTTCTATGATCCCTGCTCTCAAGGGAGCCCCAGTGGGGAGGGTGGCTCACAGGAACTTGGACACACTGAGCCAGAGACCCAGAGTGACCTGCAGGCAGGACGGGGGAGGCAGGGGGTTGGCAGGGTCCAGCCCTCAGCCCAGGCTCCTCTTCCTCCAGGGGTGTTCAGGAGGCCCTCCCTCCTGACCCAGCAGGGCCCTGTCCTGGCCCCTGGAGGGACCCTGACCCTCCAGTGTCACTCAGACGTCACCTATGACAGATTCACTCTGTCCAAGGAGGGGACACAGGACCTCCCCCAGCGCCCTGCCCAGCAGCCCCAGGCTGGGCTCTCTCAGGCCGACTTCTTGCTGGGCCCTGTGAGCAGCTCTCACGGGGGTCAGTACAGGTGCTACGGTGGACAAGGCCTCTCCTCTGAGTGGTCAGCCCCCAGTGACCCCCTGGACATCCTGGTCTCAGGTGAGAAGCCCAGAGGGTGCAGTCAGGGACCCAGCCTCTGCACAGCCCTGTTGGGGAGCCCCAGGAGGTGATGGGCAGGGTGAGGTGGGGTCTCAGGAGAGAGACACAAAGGGGCAGAGAGGACAGAGACAGGGGACACAGGGACAGGAAGAATCAGAGACAATGAGACAGACAGAGAGCACAGGGTCCTCAGAGAGAGGCCTGGGGAGGTCTCAGCTCAGAACAAGCTGGGGCCACCCTCACCCTCCTTCCTCTCTCCAGGACAGCTCCCTGTCACACCCTCCCTCTCAGTACCACCTGGTCCCACAGTGTCCTCAGGGGAGAACGTGACCCTGCTGTGTCAGTCACAGATCAAGATGGACACTTTCCTCCTGTGCAAGGAGGGGGCAGCTGACACCCCAGCCGCCGTGTTTAAGATCAGAGCTTCAAGCTCCACTCCCAGGCACAATCCTCCATGAGGGCTGTGAGCTCAGCCCCTGCTGGGCAGGGCACCTACAGGGATGGATTCTGTCCCTCCCACTTCTCCTGGGAGGCCTGCTCTCTGGGAAGGCCTTTCCCTCCAGCCCTGGGCTCCCCATCTGATCAGGGGAGCTGCCTGTCCTGAGCACCAATCCTGGTTCCTGGCCTCTGGGTCCTGGGCAGCGGGTCCTGGAGCGGGTCCTGGCCAGCGCTCTCTGGGCCTGCACCGCTTCTCTCAGTGACTGTGTCTGTGAGGACCGAAGCACCAAGGTGGGGAGCAGGGCCCTCCTCAGCCGTCCCGGGGCGCGGCTTGGAAAGCAGAGACACAGCATTTTGGAAACAACAAAGATTGATCAAACTCTCCTGGTTGAGAACCTCCCCTCCGCGGGTCACACAAAATCACTCAGGTTTTACTCTGCATGACCCCTCGCCTCCAGCAGGTGGGCAGGGACCTCCAGGAAACAGGGCCCGTGGTGGGGAGCAGCGGCCAGCGGGGGGTCCCCTGAGCAGCTCTCATTTCTCATTTCTGAGCTGCGAGATGCAGCCCTCACCCCCCCTGCAGGGTCCCTGGGCCCTCTCAGGTCACCGCGGAGGCTGCTCAGGCCACAGTGGGGTGTGGTGGGGGTGAGGCTGGAGCCCCACCAGACACGGTGTCCCAGGCAGGGATGCCACTGGGCTCCTCCAGGGATCACCTGGTGGCCTCAGGGCACACCTGAGACTAAGGAGGGCCCTGCTCCCTGTAGCCACTCCGACGTCACCCTCTGCAGCAGGACTGTCTCCACTCTGTTTTCTCTCCTTTCTAAAACTGTTGAAGCTGAAAATTTAGCTTGAGATATTTGGATTTATAGCTTAAAAATAAAAAAAAAATTCTACTCCAATTTCCCTGGGTCTAGATTATATTCCTGCATTAATTGTGGGGAATACCTTCTTCCTACGACCAAGTCCTCTTTCCCAAGACACTTGGCATAGAAGTTTATGAAGGAACATGAGAAATATTGCGAAGTTGAAATGGGGTCCATTCATGGGTGATTTTCAGAATTGTTTGACTATCTTAGGAATTTATAAGGTCAGTCTTTATTTTCTAAATAGTAATTAAGTATAGGAAGCTGTTAGTTTGGTGTATTAATTTTATTTCATATTAACTTAGGATTCTCTCCCTTCTGATGGTTTTTAAATCTCTTGTGATTAACTGAAGAAATTTATGTCAAACAAAATCAGGTGGAAATTTCACTTCTTGACTTCATAATTGCACACCGATTTCTCTTGCTTCGATATATGTGTATATGTGTGTGTGTGTGTAGTTACACATATCTACAATTATATAAATATCTAAATATTAATCCCTAATTATATAATTCAATTATCTGATTCTCACTGTATAAGAATATACATATTATATCCACATTCTTAATGTCATTCAGCTGGTGGGGTTTTACGTGTTGCTATGGTTACTAGGCTGCATAGATTTATATTTCTACAAAGTAGATGCTTATGGGAGCCAAGGGTAGGACCCTACTGGAGCACTGCACCTCTTACCTGGTGTGTGAGGCGCTGGTGCGGGGGTCTCTGGCTACACAATGATTAGTTAATGAGGCTGAACTGACGAGGACACCCAAGGGGAACTGGCTAGAGAGGTGCAGGGGGTGGCCAGAGACTGTCACCTTTCTGCTCCTGACCATCAGGCACCCCAAACCACCCCTCACCCTGGCCCTGGGCACTCAGTTGGGGAACAACTGAACCTCCTCTCCAGGGGTCCTGGCTCCGTGGTTCAAGGTCCCAGACCCCACAGAGCACACAGGGTGGGGGAACCCTGAACCAGGGACCACTCTCCCCACCAACCCTGAGCTCTGGGCTCAGCTGAACTTTGCTCCAACGTGACTCAGACAGAGTCCTGACCTCGCAGAGCACAGAGAGGGTGAAGGACCAGGGAGAGGAGCAGAGGGGACCCTGAGGACCAGGAAGGGCTCAGAGGGGCTCCAGAGAGTCCTGTGGTGAGAATGAGGCGAGGAGGTGGGTCCCAGGCAGGACGGGGCTCCGCAGGTCACAGGTCCCCTCCTCTACTTGGTTCTCAGGAGCCACTGAGACCATCAGCCCAGCGCAGAGCAGCTCAGACCCCAGCTCAGGGGAGTTGGGAGGATTCTCAGCTATGGGACTGGACTCTGAGGGTCACGTCCTGACCAGGGGAGGTGGCTGCCCTGAGTGGACGTGTGGGGATCCTGGCCTCCCCGACCTCTGACCTCTGTGTCCAATTCCCAGCCTCACCTCCCCAGGATTACACAGTGCAGAACCTCATCCGGATGGGCGTGGCCAGCCTGGTCCTGCTGGTCCTCGGGATCCTGCTGTTTCAGGCTCAGTACAGCCAGAGAGGGACCCAAGATGCAGCCAGGAGGTGAACAGGAGAGAACAGGGCACACTCAGAGTGCAGAGCTGGGAGACGAAGGACCCTCAGGAGTCTGAAGACCACCTGGACAGGTGGGGCTGCACCTGAGACTGTCCTGGCAGCAGAGGTGACTGGGTGCAGGACCAGCTGGGTGCTGGCTGCAGAGCCTTCCCCACCATGCTGTGCACACCCAGGGCTGGCCCACCACTCTCTGCAGCCCTCCACGCGCCAGTCCCCACTGGGAGCTGTGAAGATACCCCTGAAACACGGGACATGCAAGCCACAGGCTGGTGTCTGAGGGACTGTGTAACAGGTGCTGGTCCTGTGGACATGACTGTTGAAAAATCACATTAAAACCCTGAGAGTCCTGCTGTGTGTTTGCTCTTACTGTCCATGTCCCCTCCTCCCACCCTCACATGCCTAGGCACCACTGCGTCACCAGGTCCTGGTGCTAAATCCAAATTCCTCTGCTCACTGCTGGAGTGTAGAGAAGTATCAACCTGCAGTGTCACATAGAGTCACCTCCTGACATGGCTCCCTGGGTCCTGCAGGGTTTCTCTCTTCATGGAATCACTAGGTCATGCGCTGCCCATTGTGACAGAAACAGAGCTGTTTCAATGAAGGGACTTGAGAGTCCACTGATAGTTCAGAGACTATCAATGAAGGTAAGGCACCCTCCAGGCCTTCCCTTCACTGGTAGTGCATGTGGTTGATGGTGTGCACTTTCCTGCCCCAGGACCTTGGCTTAGCATTTCAAGGCAGGTGGGCTGCAGGCAGAGCCCCTCAGCGTGGCCATGAGCAGCCGCTCTCTCCCTCCACCTTGAGGGGCACTCCCAGGGCAGAGCGTGGGGCAGGTGCTCTCCTCCCTGCTCTGTCCCGGCCCTGGTCCTGCCCCCCTGGTCTCTGCGTGGTCCTGCAGACCTGTGTCCGTCCCTCTGCAGGTGGGCTGGTGGCCATCGTCACCCTGGATTCCTGCACCTGAGCTCAGGTGCTCAGTGGCTCTCCTGCCTGGTCCTGGGCGGCGTCTCTGAGTTCCTGGGTCTGGGGTCTGTGTCTGATGGTAACTGGGGACTCCCTGTCATTGTCCTCCCACTGGGTCTCTGTGTCCCCCTTTCTCCTCCTGGTGCTCCAGGTGCAGAGGTGACCCCTGTGTCCCTTGGTCCTGGAGGCTCTGACCTTGCAGTCATAGTTCTTTTCCAGTCTTGAGGTTTCCGCTGCTGCAACCTCCAGCTGAGAGCTGCCCTCCTGGTGCCATCCCGAGCGCCCCTGAGGCCCTCCCCGTGTCCTGCCAGCCCTTCTGGCCTCTGGTGGCCCTCTAAGTCTCTTCCTGGGACGCCCATCTGTTCTTGAGAACTGCTCACTGTTAGCAGAGCCCCGGGCATCTCTGTGACTGTTTTAGATTCCTGTTCTCTCCACTCCCACCTCCCTGCCTGTGGGCTCCCAGGGTAGCCCTGTATTTCCAGCTGTGTTCTCCCCCTGGGGACACCTGGGGTCCACTTCCTGACCACTCACCTGTGCTGGATAGGGTCAGCCCTAAGAGACCCTGGAGAGGTGGGAGAGGTGCTGCAGCCCTCAGGGTCCTGACCACCCTTCCGCCCCCAGGTGCCCCTGGCCAGGGTTTCACCCTCTTTGTTGCAGAGGGTTAAGGCTCCAGGGGAGTGTGGCCTGCGGGCTCTGCAGCAGGGGCTGTCACTAACACTGGTCATGTGCATACTTCTGAGGAAGCCCAGGTCCCTGCTGTGGCCCTGGCCCTGCCCGCCTCCTGCAGGCCTTGGGCTCCTCCTGTCCTGCTGTTGCAGAAGACAAGCTGGTGGCCCTGGGTTCCTTCTGCAGCCCCCAGGGTGCACCTGGAGCTGTCTCCTCTGGCCCAGTCCCTCGGCATCATCCCCTGGGGTGGCAGTTCCTGTACATGGGCTTTTCAGGAAACCTAGGGGGTGCAGCTGGGCACGTGTCCAGCAGTGCACGGTCAGCTCTGTCTCTCCGTGAGCATGTGCCTGGACAGGGAGCTTCACGGTGCTTCTCAGGGTTTCTGTCCCACATAGGGGAGACCCGAGGGTTGCAGGGGGCAGGAGCTGGCCCATCCCGTCCAGGTCAGCCAGGCTCTGGTAAAGCCCCAGCAGGCGGGCTGTGTAGCTCCCTCTCCTGCAGAGCTGGGACAAGGGCAGAGCGCCCAGCATTGGGTCTTCAGTGGACACAGCAATCGTCCACCTGGACCCTGGGGACAAAGCCAGGATCCTGTGGTAGCCCGCTTATTTGAGGTGGGGAAGGCCTCTACCCAACCTGAGAATGTGTCTATTAAAACTAGTATGTATTTGAAGTTTTTTACTCTGGGCATGTTGGTAAAGTCGATTTGCCAATCTGCCCCAGGAATATGGCCCCTAGCCTGATGAGAAGGGAAGGTTCCGGGCTTTAAAGACATATTGGAATTCACTCTTTTGCATATCTGGCATGAGGCTGTAGTTTGCTGTATCACTTCTTTATCCTGGGGAGTCAGAGTAAAGAAAGAGTGGAGAAACACTTTGAGAGTCTGCGGACTGGAGTGGAAAATGGAGTGGAGGTGAGTAAAGAGGGCATGCTGAGGTGGGTCTCCGTTATTGGGTAACGATGGAGAGCACATGGCGATGAGATCCAGTGGGTTCTGAAAGGGCGGCTGACTTGGCTGCCTGATCTGCTTTTGAATTCCCCTGTGTGAGGGGGGAGGAGTCATTTTGGTGAGATCTGCAAGGGACAACTCCAAGTTTTTTAGGAAGCTGGGAGGCTTGTAGTAGCTGGGTGATGGATGTGCAGGTGGTTACAGAGGTGCCCTTTGAGTTCAGGAGACCTCTCTCCTTCCAAATTGCTGCATGAGATAAAGGAATGTGGAAAACATATTTGGAATCAGTATAAAGCGTAAGATTTTTCCCTGCTGCCAATTCGCAGGCTGGCATTGCAGCTACCAGCTCAGCCTGTTGGTTGGTGGTATTTGCAGGCAGGGGATTGGCTGATAGGGACACTATGGCATATCCAGCTTTTCTGATCCCCTCATGCATAAAGGAGCTGCCATCAGTGAACCAGGTGTAATCAGGTTGGTCTAGAGGTCCCTCAGTGATATTAATTGGGCATGGGAGGAAGTTTTCTAGATTTTCCCTGCATTTATGTATTGGGGACTGTGTTTGACCTTGGGCCTGAATGGGTAACAGAGCTGCCGGGTTGAGAGGGGCGCAGGTTTGGAAGGACACGGAGGAGTCGTAGAGGAAAGAGACCAAGAGAGAGAAGTGACAGGGAGGGGGGCTTGCAGTCCTTTGTATGTTAGCAAGTCCTTGAGGTGATGAGGGGAGGTGACAGTGATTTGGGCTCCAAAGGTAAGCTTTTGTGATTCCTTTAATAAAACATAGGAGGCCGCTAGGGCGCGGAGACAAGGAGCCCATCCCTGGGCAGTTGGATCTAACTGTTTGGAAAGGTATGCCACCGGAGCAAAGGTGGGCCCATACATTTGTCCCAGCACCCCCAAGCCTTGCCCTTTTTTTCATGAACATAGAGAGTAAAAGGCCTATTAACATCTGGCAGGTGTAGAGCCGTGCTTGTAAGAGGGCCTTCTGGAGGGTTCTGAAATGTGGTGCTGCTGAAAGTCACAAGGGCTCATGCTTGTTCCCCTTTGCTGGATCATATAATGGTCTGGAAAGTAATGAGTACTTTGGTACCCAGGCCCTAACATAGCCTGCCAGACCCAGGAACGAGAGAATCTCCTCTTTAGTTTTTGGTACTGGAAGGCTTTCAATAAGGCCTTTTCTATCTGTGGTGATAGCTTTCTTCCCTGGGGAAATGTGGAACCCTAAGTAAACAACCTCAGAGAGAGAGAGCTGCACCTTTTGTGGAGAAACCCTATATCCTCGGTGAGCAAGAAAATTCAGAAGGGTGGCTGTGTCCGACTTTGAGGTTTCTAATGAGGGAGTATAGTAGGAGGGTTGAGTCGGGGCATAGAGGGAAAAAAATTTCAAGATCTCCAGCGAGGACTTGTCCAAAACTATGTGGGCTGTCTCAAAACCCCTGGGGCAGGACAGTCCAGGTTAACTGTCGGGAATGTCTAGTTTCTGGATCAGTCCAGGTGAAGGCAAATATGTCTTGGGAAGAGACAGATAGTGGAATCGAAAAGAAGGCATCTTTAAGATCAGTAACTGAAAAATAGGTGGAGTTTGCAGAAATGGAGGAAAGGATAGTATAAGAGTTTGGAACCAGGGGATGTATGGGCCTGGTTGAAGAATTTATTAACCTTAAATCCTGCACCAAACGGTATGTTCCATTAGGCTTTTTTACTGCTAAAATTGGAGAGTGTGTGGGACGGAGGAACCCCTTTCTTGGTAAGCTCTGAATGACTGGCTTTAGGCCCTTAGGACTGGCAGTTGGCAGTGGGTATTGAGCCTGGTTTGGGAAGTGGTCAGGGTCTTTAAGATGCACTTCCAAGGGAGAGCAATTAGCACGGGAAGGGGTTTCAGTGTCCCATACAATTGGATCTACCATTTTACAGGGGAGGGGAAAGTGTGTGTTCTGGTGGTCCCTGGGGTCTCCACACCAGACACAAAGAAGTAAAGTTGGGGAGTAAAGCCATGACAAAGATATGAGTAGGGGAGGACAATAAGGGTGAGGTTATGGGGCCTTCAAGAAGGATGATATATCCCTTCCCAGCAAGGGCACTGCACACTGAGGCATAACCAAAAAATGGTGTGAAAAGGAGAACTCAGATAAGGAGCACGTGAGGGGAGGAGTTCTGGCGGGATGAAGGTTTGACCTCCTACCCTGACAATAGGAGACTCAGAGGGATGGGTACTTCCCCAAACCTCTCTCAGAACCCAGAATGTGGCCCCGGTGTCTACCAAAAAGTTTATGGGACGCCCATTCACTCGGATAACCACCCGGGTTCCTGCTTGGTGATTGAATAGGTCGGGACAGAAGACCCAGGGCCCCGCCAATCCTCGGCTACTAGGCCCAGCAAGTCACTGGCGGGGTGACTGACCTCAGCTCCAATCCAGGAATTGGGGCAGTCTGATCCCAGTGGCCAGGACATCTGCACCTGGGGCACGGTCTGGGTGGTGCCCTGGGGTCAGGGCAAGCTCTAGCCCAATGTCCTTCATCACCACACTGAAAGCAGGGCCCAGGGGTTCTTGTTAGGGGGGTTGTGTCTCCCCCTTTCCATAGGTTGGAAGCAGCCCTGTAACACCTGGGCCAACATCTGGCATTTTTGGCGTTTTGCTCTTTCATCTCTGTTGTGGTAGACCTTGAGGAGGCCCTGGGACCTGCACTCACCCTCCTGTGCGTGGATCGCCTGGCCCAGGCAGAGCCCTGGAAGAGAAGCCCAGTGAGAAGAGCGCCCCGGTTCCCCCAGAGCTGGGCCAGCAGGGCCTGGTGGAGCCTGGGCATTCAGCCTCCCTGCTTCTCAGGCCACCTGCTCCCAGGGTCAGCTTGGCTTTCTTCCTGCTCTAGGGTGGCTGCGAGACCTCCAGGTCCCCTTCCAAGAGGCTCTCTGCTGCCCAGTCCTTCCCAAGGCTGGGCCTGTCCCCAACACAGGTGTCTGCCTCTAGGACCCAGTGCTCCTGGTCACACTGAGCCTGGGCAGAGGTGAGGGGCAGCCCCGGGGGAGGACACAGAGTCTGCTGGGTTGGCTGGGCTCAGGCCTGTGCAGGGAAGGGACCTCTTCCTGCCCTGTCACCTCCCCCCATCCAGTCCCCACCTTCCAGGACTCACCAAGGGCCAGGAGGGCAATGGAGCAGGGGGCCATGGCTCAGGCTCCTGCAGCCTCCCTGTCTGGAGCTGGGCCCACAGAGGACACAGGGGACAGGATGTGCTGGCTGGGCCCCTCTGGGGTGTCTACATCATGCCCCACAGAAAGAGGAAGAGGTCGCTGCCTCCTTTCCTCTTCCCACAGTGACAGAGGGAGGCCTCGGCTGCTGGGACATTCTGACCTGTGCTCACATGCGCTGAGTGTCCCCTGACCTGGGCCTCACTGTCAATCTAGGGGACAAGGCAGAACACAGGCCCTGCTACAGACTGACTGGGTCCCACCAGCTCCACAAAGAGCCACTGTCTGTCCTGGGAAAGACGTTAGACCCTGAAAGCTGGGTGTCCTCATGCTCAGTGTGGGAACCGCACTCCTGCTGAACCTCTAAGGGAGCATTTGCCAAAGTCCAAACAGGACTTTAACACCTTGAGGGTGTCCCAGTGTAGATAAAGACTAGACCAAGGAGGAGCAGGCCAGAGTGGAAGGGACGGTCCCCAAGTGCCCTGAGCACAGCCCTGGTCTCACCTTGATGGCGGCGCAGACCTGAGCTGTGTCAGGGCCTCGGGGATCCCAGGGCAGGAAGGAAGCCCAGGGCTCAGCCTGGCTGAGGGTCAGGGAAGACCCCCCACCCTTTGCATACCAGGTTCCAGAAGCCCCTGCTGCATGGTAACAGTGAGCTCAAGCTCTTGCAAACCTGCGTGGGCTGTGGAGTCCATGTGTGTAATATCCACCAGTGCCGTGTAGGAATGCACACCAGTGGGGTTCATTTGACATGATCATAGTGCACACAGCAGTCTGCCCACATCAAACCCAGGGCTCCCTCTTCCCCCACCCCCCTCCCCTGCCTTCCTTCACTCTACTGGTCGGTCTTCTTTCTACTAAGTTAGTTTTAGTTGGTGCATTTCTGTTAAATATAAATTGATATGCATCCAGGTCTGTTCACACTGCACACAGCATGACCCGGTCCACTTCCCTCCCCAGGTCCTCCCTGTTGCCCTCCCTCCTTCCTGATCCTTGGTCCCCAACTCTCCCTCTATTTTTGTAAGATCCCTTTTTTATTCCCTTTTTCTCTTTAGCTTTCACAGAAAATACCATAATTTCATTCTTCTTTTTGGTGAGTAGAACTCCATTGTGGGTATAAATTTAATTTTTTTATTCATTTATCTGTTGACAGGCACCTGGGCTGGTTCCATAATTTGGCTATTGTGCATTGTGCTGATCTATACAATGATGTGGCTGTGTCACTATAGTCTGCTAATTTTGATTCTTTTAGATACATACCAAGGACTGGGGTCCCTGGGTCATATGGTGGTTCTCACTCTAGTCTTTTGAAGAATCTCCATATAGCTTTGCAAAGTGGTTGAGCTTCTTTGCAGTCCCACCAAAAAGGTATAGGTGTCCTTTCTCCCCACATTCTTGCCAGTAGCCACTCTTATTTGTATTCTCAGTGATGGCCATTCTAACTAGAGCGGGTGGGATCTTAGTGTGATCTCACTTATGGCTCTGATTGTTAAAGATGTTGAACTTTTTTCATATTATTGTTGGCCACTTGCATTTCTCATTTGAGCAATGTCTCTTCGGGTCATTTAGCCATTTATTGAGTAAGTTATTACTTTTTTGGGTGTTATGTTTTTTCAGTTATTTAATATTGTTTTTATTTATTTCCTATTGAAAGAGAAGCTGGCAAAGATTTTGTCACATTCTCTGTATTGGATCTAGAAGTCTTCTGGGGCAGTGTTTTGGTTCCTTTAGGTGTAAGATTATGTCAAAAGTAAACAAAGATATTTGGACTCCTTCTTCTTCTATTTGTATCCCTTTAATTTCCTTTTCTTGCCTGATTGCTCTGGCTACAGTTTCAAGAACTGTATTGCACAGGTGTGGTGAGAGGGAGATCCTTTCTTCTTTCTGATCTCCGAGGAAATGCTTTCAGTTTCCCTCTGCTCAGCATGATGTGGACTTTGGTTTTGTCTCATACAGATTTCATGATGCTAAAGCGAGTTCCTTCTGTCCCCAGCTTCATCCGTGTCTTTTTGCTTGTGATTTGCAGTGCTGGAGACTGAACCCCGGGCCTCGTGCCTGCTAGGCAAGTGCTCTACCACTGAGCCCCACGCCCAGCCCCCTTCACTGTTTCTAACATGAACATGTGGCTGAATTTCATCCAGGGCATTTTCTGCTCTATCTGTAGAATTGTGTGATTTTTCCCTTGGTTTTATTTGTGTTATGAATTCCATTTTCTGATTTGTGTATGTTGAACCAACCTTGCATCCCTGGGGCGACTCTAACTTGATCATGGTATGCAGTCTTCCTAAAGTGTTTTGAAGGTGGGTTGCTGTTATTTTATTATGAGGTTTGTCATCTATGGTCATCAGGGATATTGGTCTGTAGTTTTCTTTTCTTCGTGTGTCTTTATCTGCTTTTGTTATCAGGGTGATACAGGCTCCTGAATAAGTTTTGTGTGCTCCCTTTCTCTCTGTTTCACAGAATATTTGAGTAATTTTGCCTTGATTCTTCTTTAAAGGTCTGGTGGAAAATCAGGTGAGAATCTATTTGGTCCTGGCCTTTTCTTTGTTGGAAGGCTTTTGCTAAATTGCTTCACCTGATAATTGTTTTTTAAGATTTCCATATCATTGGGATCCATTTTGATAGGTGAAATGTGTTTAGAAATACGTATGACCTTCTGTCTTTTCCTGTTTATTAGAATACAAGGTCTCAGTAATCTCCAGTGACCTCTGGATTCCAGCTGTGTCTGTGGTGACACCTCCTTTTCCTTCAGTGTCCTTTGGTCTGCCTTGTCCTTCTTTTGGTCAGTCTGGCTAAGGGTTTCTCAGTCTTGCTGACCTTTAGGAAGAACTGACTCTTTGTTGCATTGATGCTTTGAATTTGTTTAATTGTCTATTTCCTTCATTTTGGGTCAAACCTTATTGTTTCCTGTCTCATACTGATGTTGGAAGTAGTCTGTCCCTGAGCTTCGAGGGGTATTTGATGAATCATTTGGTTTTCATTTGGGATCTCTCTGGTTGTTCATGTGGGCACTTCATGCCCTGATCTTCCCTCCTAGCACCACCTTCATAGTGTCCCCGAGACTGTCCTAAGAAGAACCAAGGGCAGGGGCCACGGCTGCCCAGCCTCAGGGGGGCGTGAGGTCAGCCAGGCCACACAGGCCCTCCTGAGAAGGCGCCGAGGTCACCTGCACGAGCAGGACAGAGGGGTCCCCACCCCCAGCTGCCCCTCCCTCTGCCCTCCCTGTTCTTAGCACCTCCTGATTCTGGGCCATCGCCACCAGCCAGAGCCCCGGAGAGAGGAGCAGCAGGAGATTCCCTCTCAGGGTGCAGAGGACCAACACCCAGCTGGGCTTAAAGGGCCAGTGTGACCTGTCCAGCCCTCAGGGACCCTCTGTCCTGCCCACAGGCCACACCATCCAGGCGACCCTGTGGGACCTCATCCAGGGGGCGTGGCTGGCGGGTCCTGTGCCCCCTTCAGCTGCCAAGGTGGAAACTCAGGACGGGGTGGCCCTGCTGCCCACGTGAGCAGGACGGTGGAGAGTCTGAGCGCAGGAGCTGAGACGCCCTGAGGAAGGGGACAGCCAGCTGCAGCCACGTCCTGGGTGAGGTCGGCCTGGGGACTCCACAGCAGCCCCCCTGCAGTGCTGCTCAGAGATGGTGCAGGACAGAGAGGGCCTCACACCTGAGGACACCACCTTGGAAATCCTGTTCCCCTCATTGGGATTCTCAAGAAAACCCCTGACCCGGCGGGTCCCCTGCAGCACACAGCTCTGCCCACAGGAGCCCCCACCTGGCCCTCGGCCTCTGGGATGGTCCCAGGCCCACTCCAGCCTCCTGTCCGCCCAGTGCCCTGCTGGCTGCCTGAAGGTGGCCCAGGATTTCCTCCCCAGGAAGGAGACACATTTTCTCTATTTTGAACCAAAGATTGAAAATGACATTTTCCTACATGGCTACATTTTCATGTGAATTGTCATGGATGCTCCTCTTCCAGGAACATTTTCCTTCTGAGTCCTCTCCCCAGTGTGGACAGCTGAAGGCGCTGCCCACCACCTGCCAGGTCCTCCCACAGCACAGGGCCATGAGGAGGAAGGGGGACACGGGCCATCACGGGGGACCTGGAAACCCTCGAGGGGAGACAGGAGGCCTTGCCGGACCCAGCAGCTGCCCCGTCCTACCTCTGCCCCCTCTAGGGGATGATGCTGATCTCAGCCCAGGACGAGAAAGGGGGTGAGCAATGGCCACGGTGAGACCTCACGCAGCTTCTCCCAAACCCCAGAGATGCCTGACCTGGCTCATGCTTCCCTCCTGGTGCTGGGTGGGATCCAGGCCTCCCCCCTGCCCCTTCCCAGCCCTCCTTAATGTAACCGTCCATGGAGAAAGTGAAGGAGCAACCCACGCTGAGGCCTGTCCACTCTGGGAGGAACCAAGGTCATGGTGAAGACTCCTGGGGATTTAATTATAGTTAATGACACATAAATATTTATCATATTTGAGGCACTCAGTTTGTCGAGTTGGGATATGTCTACACTGTGACATGAGCTCCACACTGAGCTCATGGACACACCCACAGCACCACAGCTTCCGTTCTCGTTTTTTCTTTCCGTGGTGAGAACACTGAAGATCCACCCTCTGCACATTACAAGTAGATGATGTGGGTGTGTGCACAGCAGTCCCCAGGGCTGGGGTGGTGACTCAGGAGATGACAAACGGGGATCCCAGTGTGGTTCTGCAGGACGCAGGACTTCCGGAGGTCAGCGCGTGCCTTAGTGACCACAGCTCGCAGGGCCTTCAGGTTCCACTTGGTTCTCGAGGTGTGTCTTTGTCAGGGCCTTGGTGGACACCAGGACCTGGGCACAGGGAGCAGTCTCCCAGCCCCACCCAGTGGGACAGCAGCTGGTCTCTGCCCTTCACACTGTACCTGCTGAGGGTTTGCTTGTTGTTGAGGCAGGACTCTTGTGCTGCCCAGACTGGCCTCCTGGACTCAAGACATCCCTGGGCTCCTGAGCCTCGGAGTAGCTGGGACCTCAGGAGCCCGAAGTCTCACTAGGCCCCACAGGGCTTTGAAGGGGAGCTTCTCCCTCTCTGTGCTGTCCACGTCCTCCTCTGAGATAATGGACTGTGGGAGGAGTCGGCCACTGGGCACCAGGAGCAGCAGGTTTGGTGGGAGGTGAAGTGCCCTCCACCCCTGTCACAAGGGCCCCACCCAGGACCATGCCTGTGCCCACGGCCTTCTGCAGAGGGCTCATCCCTCCAGGCTTAGGGACCCCCAAACACTGAGCAGAGTTGAACTTCCCCGGCTGCCGCAGTCTGGCTGGGCACAATTCAGGAGCCACTTGTCAAAAGAAACTAACTTTATTTTTAGAACTAAAAACACCAAACAAACAGCTCCTCAGGAAAAACCCTCAGAGCCCAACTGCCACCACCGGCTTCCCACAAGCCTCTCTCCCAACCACAAGCCTCTCCTCCTCCCACAATCCTCCTGCTCTTGAGGCTGATTGGCTGGGTCGCATGGGCGGAGCCAAAGAAGTCCCCTAATGAGCAGCTCCGTGGAGGAGCCAATCAGCTAGATGTTGCTGGGGCCGCTGTGAGCCAATCATCAGCTGGCAGTCTGAAGGGCAGGGAAACAGCCCAATGAACATCACCGCAGAGGAGCCAATCAGCTAGATGTTGCTGGGGCCGCTGTGAGCCAATCATCAGCTGGCAGTCTGAAGGGCGGGGAAACAGCCCAATGAACATCACCGCAGAGGAGCCAATCAGCTAGATGTTGCTGGGGCCGCTGTGAGCCAATCATCAGCTGGCAGCTGGAAGTTTGCTGGCAGCTGGAAGTTTGCTGGGGCCCCTTTGGCTGTGGCTCTCAACATCTCCCCCTCTCTGTTTAAACAACAAGCATGTGGCTTGGGGACCGTGCCTGCCTTCGGTTGTCCAATACTACATATGGTCCTTACCCGTCTTCGGATGAGCTGACCTCAGGGCGTCAGCCTCCTGTCTTAGGTTGGTACCATTGTAATTGGATCTTACCCGTCATTGACTACCGGTCCAGTATACAGCCACACCTGTGGAGAGGTCTTTGTCATGACAAGCAGAAGGGAGGAAGATACACCAAGCCAATTGACGGCTCTTGTTGGAAAAATTGTACAACCGATGACATCATCAGTATAAATACTCCAACACTACCACAAGTCGCTGCACCAACAGATAGTTCACAATGCATACAAGTGAGTTCACAATGCATACAAGTGACACATAGTTTAGGCAAGTTCTGCAAGCAGTTCAGTGATGGCTATTGCAGAAACTGTAGATTAGTTTTATCTTTGTCTTCACCGGCTCTAGGATGAAGATAGGAATTCTGGCAATAATGGCTAAAGAAAAAATTATGTAACATTCCAGAAGGCACTAAAAGAAAACAATTTTCTTAACAATTTACGTTATCTTGAAGAGAAAAGAAAACAATTTTCTTAACAATTTACATTATCTTGAAGAGAATTATTAAATATAATGAAAAGGAAAGGTGAAAGTAAACAAACAGATCTGTTAACCTTCTTTTTTGTTTACATATTAAAACAATTCTTAATAGTTATTTACCTAATTTAAATTAAACCATTTAAATCACGTGAATAAAAAAATATTTGGATCCATTTTTTCATGAGCGCTCATCATATATGATATATGGACATACGTACATTCAAACATATAACACAAAACACAAGTGTGCACACATAATATAATACATACAACACATAACATAATAGTAAAGGCCTTATAACTTTTTACAGGTGAAATCTCCATTGCAATGTTTAAAAACTCTATAGTAAAAAAAAAATAGAACTGATCAGCAAAACATTAACCTAGGTCTGTATGAGCTCAAAAAACAAAATAGAACTTCATGATATGGGAAAGGGCAATAATAAAATAGATATTGAAAAAAGCATCCTGGTTCTGTCGCAGATGTAAGGATAGCCAAATTGGAGTTTTGGATATCAGCTGTTATGGATTTGAGCCAAATCATCTTCTTTTTGGTCTGTAGAAATCGCTTTAGTTAATCTCTCTGGAATCCAAACCGGCTGCTGTTTTCCCTGTGGAAATACACAAACAGGCCCCCGACTCCAGACAATCACTGGGTCAGGACTTTAGTTAAACTCTCAGGAATCCAAATCGGCTGCTGTTCTCCCTGTGGAAACACACAAACAGACCCCCGACTCCAGACAATTACTGGGTCAGGACCTTTCCATTGTCCTGTTAGAATATCTTTCCAAAGTACCTTGGGCTTATGTACATTTTTTGGACACATATGCCTTTCTGCAGCACTAAGACCTGATGAATCCAAATTTAAAAAGTTTAGAGTAAAAAGCATTATTTTAAGTTTATCTTTGGGGAATATATACCCCTTCCCAATTCCGTCTTTTTGCTTTAATAAGTACATTTTAATAGTTTGATGAGCTCTTTCAACTATGCCTCGTCCCTGTGGATTGTATGGGATTCCGGTTATATGAGTAATGCCAAATGATGAGCAAAATTGTTTAAAAGAGGTAGAAGTATAACCAGGGGCATTATCTGTTTTTAACTGTTTTGGAATGCCCACAGTGGCAAAATTTTGTAAGCAATGAGCTATAACATCTTTAGTTTTTTCTCCGGCATGAAGGGATCCCATCAAAAATCCAGAAGAAGTATCAACTGTAACATGCAAATATTTTAATTTTCCAAATTCTGGCAAGTGTGTGACGTCCATATGCCAAATATGGTTAGGTATCAATCCTCTAGGATTGACTCCAAGATTAACTTGTGGTAAAAAGGTCACACAATTTTGACATTGTTTTATTATTTGTCTAGCTTGTTCCTTAGTTATTTTAAAACACTTTTGTAAAGTATTAGCATTGACATGGAACCTTTTATGAAAATTTATAGCTTCTTCTAGTGTAGAGAAAATATGTATGTCATGTGTAGTTTTATCTGCTAAATCATTGCCCAAACTAAGGGCTCCAGGCAATCCTGTATGTGCCCTGATATGTCCTATAAAGAATGGATCTTTTCTGTCCCAGATAAGACTTTGTATAGTGGAAAACAAAGAGAAAACAGTAGAAGAAGGGGAAATCCTACCAGCATCTTCAAGGGATACTATAGCATTAACTATATACTGACTATCAGAAAATAAATTAAATACAGAATCTTTGAACATCACAAAAGCTTGTAATACTGCATTAAGCTCTACCTTTTGAGCTGATTGTTTGGGTACTAAAAATGTAAAAGTTTGATTAGGTGTAACTATTGCTGCTGTACCATTATTTGACCCATCAGTGAATATATTTGGAGCATTCATGATAGGTGTTTTTCTTGTCATTTTTGGAAAAATTACAGGATGCAATGACCAAAAAGACAATAAAGGATTAGATGGTACGTGGTTATCAAACGAAACATTAGATTTGCACATGATTATTGCCCAAGTATTTAACTCATTAGCTAATTCATCAATTTGATCCATAGTATATGGAGTAATAATTTTATTGGGTGAAATTCCAAACACTCCCTTTGCTGCTCTTATTCCTTTGAGTATTAATTGTCCTACAGCCTCAGGATACCTAGTAAGAATAGTGTTAGGAGAATAAGATAAATGTATCTATAATAATGGACCTTCTTGCCAAAATACTCCTGTAGGAATATTTTTTGTTGGTAGTACAATAAATAATAAAGGCAAACTTATATCAATTCTATCCAAATGCATATTTTCCATATATGTTTCAATGATTTTTAATGCCTTTCTTGCTTCAGGCATTAACATTCGGGGTGAATTTGGATCTGATGGACCTTTTAGGATATCAAATAAAAGTCCCAATTCTCCTGTTGGAATACCTAGATAAGGCCTTATCCAATTTATGTCTCCTAATAACTTTTGAAAGTCATTAAGTGATTTGAGTTGATCTACTAGTATTTGAATTTTTGGTGGATGGACCATGGTTGAGGATAATAGAACTCCTAAATAATTAATTGGAAAATTTAATTGTACTTTATTGCTATCTCTAGATTATAATTTTTTAATAAATTTGTAAGTGTGGCATAACATTCTAGCAATGTGTTTTTAGCTTTGTGTGCTAATAATACATCATCCATATAGTGAAATATTTGTAGTTCAGGATTTTGATTTCTAAGTGGCTGGATTACTTTGTTAACATAAATTTGACACATAGTTGGGCTGTTAGCCATCCCTTGAGGGAGTACTTTCCATTCATATCTCTGATCAGGACCTTCATGATTCAGTGCAGGGATAGTAAATGCAAAACGTGGACTATCCTCAGGATGAATTGGAATTGAAAAAAAACAATCTTTAATATCTATAACTAAAACATACCAAGTTTTTGGCAAAGCAGACAATTGAGGAATCCCCGATTGAGCAGGTCCCATAATGACCATTTCATTATTAATGGCTCTTAAGTCTTGCAATAATCTCCATTTACCAGATTTCTTTTTGATGACAAAAATGGGAGTATTATGGGGAGATACAGAAGGTTGTATATGTCCTTCCGCTAATTGTTGTTTGACCAGATCATGGGCTACTTGTATCTTTTCTTTAGTCAAGGGCCACTGAGGAACCCATACTGGTCTTTCTGATTTCCATGTAATTTTTATTGTCTCAGTGGCCCTTTGTGAAAATCCAACCCATGTCTGTCTGTTCCTTGATCTATTTGTATTGGTGCTGCTATACCTTGTTCTTGTTTTTCTAATCTTTTTCCTTTCCTAAAACCTTATCTAGCCATAATAGTGGGTGAATTTTGATTGATATTATTTGTTAATATCAAACCTAATTGATCTAAGACATCTCGTCCCCATAAATTTACGGGAAGATGATCCAATACATATGGCTGTATAGTTCCTTCACATCCTTCAGGATCCTTCCAATCTAATACCATTGCACTTCTATGGGGATTAGTCACCACTCCTAGGCCTCGAAGCGTTTGAGTGGCTTGTTGTAATAGCCAATGTTTTGGCCATTCTTGATGAGAGATGATGCTAAGGTCTGCACCTGTATCCAGTAGCCCATTAAATTCATGTCCTTGAATATTTAGTTTTAGCATGGGGCGAGAATCTAAATTTAAAGAAAGCATAGCCCAATCTACACCTGTGGAGCCTAATCCCTTGGAACCTCTTTCTACAGTATGACTGGAAAATTTATCATGTAGGCTTGGTATTATTAGTAACTGTGCTATTCTATCTCCTGGTGAAATTATTGATATACCCTTTGGAGAACTGTCTATAATTTTTATTTCACCTTCATAATCGGGATCAATTACCCCAGGACTTATCAAAAGTCCTTTTAGAGTAGAAGAGCTGTGTCCCAATAATAAGCCTACTGTTCCCTGGGGAAGAGGTCCTTTTACCCCTGTGGGAATGATTTGAACTCCCATCTCTGGAGTTAGTACTGATCTGGTGGAGGCGCAGATGTCCAACCCTGTGCTCCCTCTGGTTTGTCTGATGAGGGATCTGATGGACAATGTGTCCTGGTCACTACCCTGATGGGGTTGCTGGGTTCCTCCAGTGCTCTGTATATTTGTGGTTTGGGGCCCCGGAGCATTGGGGTCCCCTGTCCATTTTTTGTCAACGGAGCCCAATGCCTTTCTCCACGATATCGTGGATAAACACTTGGTCCTTGTTCGTTTTTTGATAATGGAGTACCCTCTATGGTGGTTTGAGAACCGCATTCATTAGCCCAATGTCTCCCTCTACGGCATCTTGGGCAAAAACCCAGTATTCTACTCCTTTGATACCTAGTTTTGTTAAACCCTCCTCCTATGGGGCAATTCCTTTTAAAATGTCCTGTTTGTTGACAATTGTAGCATGTTCTTGGCCTGGCATATAAAGCCTGTTTTACTGCAGCTGCCACAATTTGCCCTTGTTCATTATTGTCTCTGGCATCTAAAGCCTGTTTTACTGTAGCTGCCATGACTTGCTCTTGTTCATTAATGTCTCTACATAATTTAATATATGTGTTTAAATCTTCCTGTTTCTGTGGTCTAATAACCTCTCTGCACCAACGATTCGCTTGGTCATAAGCCAGTTGTTTTATTAATGGCATTGCTTGTTCTGTATTCCCAAAAACTCTGGTAGCTGTTTGAATAAGCCTATCTACAAATTCAGCGTAAGGTTCATTAGCTCCTTGTATTACCTTAGATAATTGACCTTGTAAACCTCCATGTCCTTGTAAAGTCTTCCATGCCTTAACTGCATCTACAGCAATTTGTAAATATACACCAGGATCATATGCAATTTGTTGCTGCCGATCCTCATAAGGTCCCTTTCCTAACAACATATCTAGATTTCTCTGAGGATAACCAACTGCTGCATTTCGCTTAGCCGTCTCCTTGCAAAATTCCTCATTGGCAACCTTCCATAACAGGTATTGTCCTCCATTTAGCACAGCTTTACAAATATTAGCCCAATCTGCTGGAGTCATGTTTAAGTTGGTAATGGATTCGACCAAGCTTACAGTGAAGGGTGCTTGAGGACCATAGGTTGTTACAGCCTCTTTTAGCTCCTTCACTGTTTTGAAATTTAAACCCTGGTAAATTCGCTGCCCTCCTACCTCAAATACAGGGCATGTTAATACTTGAGATCCTGTCTCAGGATCCCAACTATCAACTGCGGGGGTTGGGGGCCTCCCAGCATATGGAGGTGGCCTTGTTAGTTGGACATTTACATCCTCTGGTGATAGAAAGGTGTTAGTAGCAGTCTCCTGTAGAGGTGGTGCTGTTGGTTGGACACTTACGCCCTCTGATAGAAAGGTGTTATTAGCAGTCTCCTGTTGTAACTTTTCCCCTGATGGCTTTTTCTGCTCTAAACTTCCTTCCTCTGTCTCACTAGCTCGAAAGACCTTCTCTTTTACTTGAATCTTTTCCTCTTTCTGACTAACTTGAGAGACCTTCTCTTTTACTTGAATTAATATGTCTTCTCCTTCCTCTACCTTTGTCTGAATTGAAGGCTTTGGACTAAGCAAACCAGATACGAACGTCCACAATGGCAATGTGCCAACTGGCAGAGTCCCTGGGTTGTTTTTTCTATTCTTTTTAAATCTTCACCATGATGGTCCCACTGTGATATATTTAACAACTCCTCCTTAAAAAGCCATGGGCTACATTTTTGTATTGTATCAACGTATGCCCTGACTGCTCTTGATTTTACTGGGATGCCTCCTTCCTCTAATAATTTACTTAACAGTCTTTCGGTTTGTTTTTTACTAATTCTGATCCCGTATTTCTGCTATAATACAACCCAACAAGATGACGCCAAACAAAACCGAGACAGAATGCAATAAAAATGGAACCATACAAAATCATTATATCAACCTTTCTATCCTCCTGAAATGTGCATCCGTCCTTTCTCCCTATCTGTTCCTCAGATGCAAATAGTTTTTCCTCAGATGTGAGCGTTTTTTCTTCCTCCTCACTCATCTCCAGGGACAGGCAAGTTAAAACAAAAATGAAGCAAAACAAAAGAGGAAACTTAGAATGGCTACCCATCCTCTCGCCCTGCCCTCAGGGGCGAGCAGTTTACTTACCCTCAGTCGCTCCCCCTGCGAGCCACCAAATGCCGCAGTCTGGCTGGGCACAATTCAGGAGCCACTTGTCAAAAGAAACTAACTTTATTTTTAGAACCACACACACCAAACAAAACAGCTCCTCAGGAAAAAACCTCAGAGCCCAACTGCCACCACCGGCTTCCCACAAGCCTCTCTCCCAACCACAAGCCTCTCCTCCTCCCACAATCCTCCTGCTCTTGAGGCTGATTGGCTGGGTCGCGTGGGCGGAGCCAAAGAAGTCCCCTAATGAGCAGCTCCATGGAGGAGCCAATCAGCTAGATGTTGCTGGGGCTGCTGTGAGCCAATCATCAGCTGGCAGTCTGAAGGGCAGGGAAACAGCCCAATGAACATCACCGCAGAGGAGCCAATCAGCTAGATGTTGCTGGGACTGCTGTGAGCCAATCATCAGCCGGCAGCTGGAAGTTTGCTGGCAGCTGGAAGTTTGCTGGGGCCCCTTTGGCTGTGGCTCTCAACACCCGGCATTCATGAAAGACACAGGGGAACACAGCACCATGAAGCACCTGGGGTAGGAAGACAGATCCTCCAGAGCTGACGGAGACAAATGTGCACCCTGGTCTCTGAGCGGTTATCTAACTGAATCTCTCAAAGTCCACACAGTAAGTCAGCAACAAGAACGCAATAATATCATCAGCTAGAAGAGGATGCTTTACTCATTTCAATTATAGTAGGAGACGGAGGAGATGGATGGAAACAGTGAACCCTTAAAAGGTATTACAGAGACCAGCCCAGCACAGGGGCCCAGGGCTTTACTCCAGTGACTCTGGAGGCCAAGGCAGGAGGATGGCAAGTTCAAGGCCACCTGGGGAACTGAGGAACCTCATGACTCAACATAAAAACTAAAAAGGACTGGACAGGACATAGCTCATGGGACAGGCCTGCAGAGCACCCCCAGGGCCTGGGTCCACCTTCAGGGCCGCAAAGGAATCAGAACAAACAAACAAAAGATATGAAAGGAATGAGAGGACATGAAGGTCAAGAAGGCAGAGGCACTTGAACAGGGACGTGCTCCCAGGTTACGGGAAAGGGAAGGACCTGGGACAGTGAACGCCCAGGATGCAAAGCAGGTCAAGGACCCCCACCTCTGCTGACCTGGACACCTTGTGGGACACGACAGGAGCAGGAGCACAGAGCACCCAGGGACCCGTTCATGCTCCATGGGAGCACCCTCATCACCTTGGGCTGAGGCAGGGAATCCATTGATCCCACAGACCAAGAGAGGTGCTGAGACATATTGAAATGTCTCCTTGCACGTAAGTGGCCACGTGGAGCCTGCAGTGTGCACACAGGGGCAGGCAGCAGGAGGGGGAGCGGGGCCTTGCAGGGCTGGGGTTGCACCCAGGTCTCCTCTGCAGCTGCCCACCCCCGGCCCTTCCTGGGGTGAGGAGCTGGTCACCTTGCTGTGGGGAGGAGGCAGCAAACCTGCAGGGTGTGAAGGTCCTGTGACCACATCCTGCTCATTGCTCAGCTCCTGCATCCTGGCCCCAATGTGGCCCCAATTCACCCACCTCCTGTCCCTGCTGGGCCCTGGAAGGGGAGGCAGCAGAGGACATGGTGGAAAGTCCCTCCTGAAGACATTGGGCCTCCAGAGCCCAGGATGGAGGAGGGAGCCCTGGGAAGCTGAGGTCATGCACTGAGGAGCCCAGGGTGACCAGCCACGGCCAACACTAGGGACAGGCAGAGTCCTGGGAGAGAGTCCACATGGGTTACCTCTGTGTGGTTGTGTCACAAGTGCTCCATCTAAGCCACCAGATCTAGGGACACACGAGGATCCTCCCAGGCGCAGATTGTGGTTTTGGCAAAACACGAGGGTCTCTATTAGCAGGAGGGGTGGGGACAATGAGGGGACCTGGGATGCTCTGCACTGGGTCCTCTGGAAGCAAAGGAAAAGGACGCTGGACCCTGACGCTCCCACTCTCCTCTGAGACCTGCCTGGACGCCTCCTTGGCCTCAGCCAGATCCGCAAAAGGCCGAGGTGATCACGTTCTGGGGTCTCCAGGGTGGGCGGATCACCTGGTGAGCAGGGAAGCTCCAGTGCTGGACACAGGGACCCCTGGGGACCAGGCACTGCCTGAGGGTCTCCACCTGACAGGGGACTGAGGTCAGGGTGCCCCTGCTGCAGTCACGGGGACTGGCCAGCAGCAAGTGACCTCCAGACCTTGAGCACTTTCTGATGAAGAAGAATCTTAAATGGGCTTCAGTTTTGTCTTGTTTTGCTTGATCTGGGGGATGTCACTCTAGGGCTTTCGCTGGTTCCTGGTCTTCTATCAGAATTCACAGGCTCTGACCCTGCCCCGTCCACGCCAGCCTCAGGGTGTCCTGGGGGAGCTACTCCAAGGAGGTGGGGCCTCCTCCTGAGGTCCGGAGGGGACCTTTCCCAACAGCTCCCATGAGCCTGTGACCTGGCCCTCGGGCACCTGCAGTGAGTGGCTCCTCACCAGGACTCACCCTCGCAGAGCTCCTCACACAGAGACCCTGGAGCTCAGGGTCGCAGGTGGGAGCGGTCCAGCCCATTCCATGTCCACGCAGTGTCCACAGGGAACCCCACCAGAGCCACAGCAGTGGAGCTGGCAGGGAGCCGAGGTGACAGAGACCTTGAACACGGAAGGGTCAGAGACAGACTGGACTTTAGTCCTGGGGCTGGTGTTCTCGTCAGTGAACTCAGGGAGAATCCACTCCTTGACCAGGACATGAGGCTGAGATGCCTCCTCCTGACCCTGAGCTGGGGAGGGCTCACAGATTCAGATGTCCTCCCATAACAGCAGGGTCCAGGAGCAGCCCTGCTCAGCATGTGTCCACCTGAGCCCACTCCTGCTGCCCCTGATCCTCCGCTGCCCCACCCTGGACACTCCTGCAGGGAGCAGGCTTCAGAGCAAGCTGAGATCACAGCAGCCCACACTGGACCTGTCCCCAACCTCTGGCCACCTACTCTTTGGCTCTCAGGAGGTACACCCTTGGGGGCTGAGGGGCAGCAGGGAAACAGTGCTCAGCCACAGGAGATGGACGACCTTCCTGCTCTGGCCAGAATCTTCACCTCTTCCCAGGGCAGCAGCAAAGAGGACTTGGGGTGTGGGATGGACCTGGGCTAGACGTCCACGTCCCTTCCTGGCTCCCTGATTGCACAGATGTGCCCACTGCTCCTGGACCTGGGGGTGCATCTTGGAATAGAGAGAGTGGCTGGGGGGTGAGGGCTGGGGACTCAGGAGCCAGCACACGCTGCAGGCCACTGGGGTCCCCTCACACAGCCACCAGCACAGGTGCTCAGGGGTGTGCTGATGACAGACGCACCAGGTCCTCCAGGATGGGCCACCAAGCTGACTCCCTCAGTGGACCTGGGTAGCTGGTCTCCCTGGCACTGTCCTCTGTGCTAACTGTCACTGGTGTTCCATCAAACCCAGGTCCAAAGGGGCCAGGACGGGGTCATAGAGCTAATGGGGTGAATGGTGCAGAGGTGAGGGTCCCCTTCCCCAGGCTGACCTGTGGGGTGTTGAGGACCATGGTGGACACCAGGACCCTGGACTTCTCTTAACTGGCTGCCCACATCCCTAATCCTCAGGGCCAGGGTTGCTGACCTGCAAAAGGAGATGGTGGATGGGCAATGTGGCAGGATGGGGCATGGATTAGAGGGGACAATGGGGAGGTGGAGGTTGGCCTGGGGGATGTGGGGTAAGTTGTCAGGATCTAGGGGGGGGCTGAGCAACCTCAGGCACACCCCTGCCCCATTCTGGTCTTGATGGAGGACCAGGAGAACATGCCCAGGGCCTCGCTCCCCCTTCACCCCACACATCTGCCTTGAAGACCCAGAGCCCAGGGAGGACCCCGGGAAGGACAGGAGGTGACATCTGCAGCCCTCACCTCAGCTGCCACCCTAGTCCTGTGGCCTCCTTCCCCTGTGCAGCCTCACCCTCAGCCGTCCCCTCCCTGCTGTGTGGACCCTGCAGCCAAGGACACACAGGAAGTGATGAGCCAGGTAGAGCTCTGAGGCCCGACAGGAGGGTCCCACCCCACCTGGCACAGTGTGGAGCATTCAGTTTAGGATGAAGAGCATTTTCCTACAAGGACAGCCAGGCTCCAGGGGTGGTGACGCCCACCTCAGCTCTCAGCCAGGCCGCTCTGTTGATGGTGGGACAGGCTGGAGCATGGACTCCAGAGCAGATGGGACGGATCGTCCGCCACACCCCAGAACAGAGCATTTCATGTGCAGCACGGGGACCTGGTTCAGGGAGGAGGGCTCGGTCCTTTCAGCTGCTGTGTCAGTCAGCTCTGCGCTACTGCAACAAAACACCAGAGACCACCAACTTAAATAGACCGGAGCTGCTGAGGGAGGGGTTTGCTCCTGCACAGGCTGCGCCATGGTGGGCTGCACTGGAAATCCAGCCCTGAGCTCCTTCAGCTGGTCCAGCTCCCAGAGGGCAGGATGCTGGCCTCCACCATGCTGGGCCTCTGGAGCCTGGCACCCACCTGCCCAGTAGCTGATCATGTTTCACCTGGTCTAGGAGTGACCCCCACATTCCCTTCCTGGATCCTCTGAGGACATAATCCTGGGTTGGACTCAGCCTGTGTGGGGCCGACTCAGGTGGGGCCTGGGGCCTGGCCTGGCTGGGCAGCACTCAGGTCAGTCATGAGGGCCTCAGGGTCAGGGCGGACCTCAGCTCTTTACTGAGATGTCCCCAAGGGGCGTGATCTTTGTGAGCCTTGCCCTGGGGAAACCAGAGAAAGGACAGGAGGGGCCGTCCCCATCCGGTGGGTGCGCAGCTCAGGGGACAAGGGGCCAGCAGCCGCCCCTGCTTACCACTTCTGTGCTGTCTGACCTGCAGGGCCTGCACTCTCCTCTCTGGACGCTGGAGTCTTCAGAGCAGGCGGCATGAGGTCCACCCTGCCTGTCCTCCTCTGCCTCGGTCAGTGTTGGAGGGAGGGACACAGGCTGGGTGGGGAGGGTCCCAGGTGACTGTTCACAGGGAACCCCTGAGGGTTCTTAGTCTCATATGGTACCCAATGGCTGCTGTGACCACCAGGATCAATAATCCTCCCCAACACTGAGATGCCAGCTCCTCACGGGGACCTCTCTTCCAGGGCTGAGTCTGCAACAGAGCCTCCGGGGGTCTTCAGGTGAGGGCCCTGCAGCTTCCCACGTCCTGCCCAGGCTCAGCCCCTGGGGTCTCAGGAGAGAAGAGAGCAGCCTGGGCCGAGGGTGGTGACAAGGTAGGGCAGTGGGACCTGGGGTAGGTACAGGTCAGGACCCAGCCTCTGGTTTTCTTGCAGGGACCCTCCCTAAGCCCATTCTGTGGGCGGAACCAGGCCCTGTCATTCCCCGTGGAAGGTCAGTGACCCTCTGGTGTCAGGGATCACAGGACATCACGTGGAACTGTCTCAGTAAGGAAAAACCCTGGAGCCCCACATGCAGAAGACCCTTACAAGGTCCAGGGAACAGGGCCATGTTCCGCATCCCCACCATGACTGCGCAGGATGCAGGAGGGTATCAATGCTACTATCAGAGCTCTGCTGGCTCCTCCCAGCACAGTGAACGCCTAGAGCTGGTGGTGACAGGTGAGTGGACACTCAGGGGTCCCAGCCCCTTGCTCTGCCTCAGGAAAGGGGTCTGCCCCCAGGTGTCCCTCTCACAGCCCATTAATGGGGGAGGAGGGAGCCATGAACACCTGCCTCCTTCTCTCCTAGGATTCTACAGCAAACCCAGGCTCTCAGCCCTGCCCAGCCCTGTGGTGACCTCAGGAGGGAATGTGACCTTCCAGTGTGGCTCATGGAAGGAATTTGACGGCTTTATTTTGGTGAAGGAAGGAGAACACCACCTCACCTGGACCCTGGACTCACAGCAAAAACCCAGTGGGCAGTTCCAGGCCCACTTCCCCGTGGGGCCTCTTAACCCCACAGACAGATGGACATTCACATGTTATGGCTATTTCAGGAGCAGACCCCAGGTGTGGTCAGAACCCAGTGACCCACTGGACCTCCTGGTCTCAGGTAAGGAATTCCCATCCTTCACTCCAATATTTGGTGAGGCTGCGACCTTGTGGGCAGAGACTCAGGGTATGAGAGGGTGACCTGCAGGTAGGACGGGGAGGCAGGGGGTTGGCAGGATCCAGCCCTCAGCCCAGATACCTCTTCCCTCCAGGGGTGTGCAGGAAGGCCTCCCTTCTGACCCAGCAGGGCACTGTCCTGCCCCTGGAGAGAAGCTGGCCCTCAGTGTCACACTGACATTGGCTATGACCAATTTGCTGTGTCCAAGAGGGGACACAGGACCTCCCCCAGCGCCCTGCCCAGCAGCCCCAGGCTGGGCTCTCTCAGGCCCACTTCCTGCTGGGCCCTGTGAGCAGCTCCCACGGGGGTCGGTACAGGTGCTACGGTGGACACAGCCTCTCCTCTGAGTGGTCAGCCCCCAATGACCCCCTTAATATTGTGGTCACATGTGAGGAGCCCATAGGTGCAGTCAGGGACCCAGCCTCTGCACAGTCCTGTTGGGGAGCCCCAGGAGGTGATGGCCAGGGTGATGTGGGGTCTCAGGAGGGAGAGAGACAGGGAGGGGCAGAGAGAACAGAGACAGGGGGACACAGGGACAGGGAGAATCAGAGACAATGAGACAGACAGAGAGCACAGGGTCCTCAGAGAGAGGCCCTGGGGAGGTTTCAGCTCAGAACAAGGTGGGGCCACCCTCACCCTCCTTCCTCTCTCTAGGACAGCTCCCTGTCACACCCTCCCTCTCAGTGCAGCCGGGTCCCACAGTGTCCTCAGGGGAGAACGTGACCCTGCTGTGTCAGTCACAGATCAAGATGGACACTTTCCTCCTGTGCAAGGAGGGGGCACCTGATCCCCCCCTGCGGCTGAGGGCAGAGTACCAAGCCCCATGGTACCAGGCAGAGTTCTCCATGAGAGCTGTGACCCCAGCCCTCGGGGGGACCTACAGGTGCTATGGCTCTCACAGCTCATCCCCCTACCTGCTGTCATGGCCCAGTGCCCCCCTGGACCTGGTCATCTCATGGGAGTGACCCCTGACCCCATCCTCTTTGAGCTCAAGGATTCCCCCAGGGCCCTGCCCAGGACAGCTCTGGGTGGAATGGGAGGGAGGGGCTCTAGGGAGGGTCGGCCAGTGGGACTCACCCCTCAGAGAGGAGGGGCCAACGGGGTCCTCCAGCCTGTGCACCCACCCACCACTGGAATCAGGAAGGTGCAGGTGGGCACAGGAGGGTGCTGGGGAGGCCAGGCAGGTGTAGGAGGATGGGCAGAGACAGTCCCCAGGGGCAGCCTGCACCCCTCACCCTCCTGTTCTCCTCATTCCCAGGACCCTCTGGGGGAACCAGCCCCCCACCCTTAGGACCCAAGTCAACAGCTGGTGAGTCTCACGGGCCTCTGTGCAGACAGTGTCCTGCATTCTTGGGCCACCAAGCATCACTCTGAGCTACAAAGTCCAGTTACCAACTCAGCTCAGCTGTGTCCAGGGCACTGCAGAGAACGTTCAGGATCTCAGGCCCTGGGGCTCAGGGCTGGGAGGCATGAGGGGGAGGTCCAGGCAGAGGTGACTCTGGGCCCAGCCTGGGGAGGAGCAGCCAGCTGAAGTGGGGGGCAGGCAGCCCAGCCCTCACCTCCCACCCACCCCAGGAGGCCCTGAGGACCAGCCCCCCACCCCCACGGACCCAGGACCCCAGAGTGGTGAGTGAGGGGCTCTGGTGGGAGGTGGGTCCAGGGCAGGGCTGAGCTGAGGGGGAGCAGCCCCCTCTGGAGATGCTGAAGGGACCAGCCCCTCCCCTCTGGGCCTCAGTTTCTCCCAGGGCAGAGGAGAGGCCTGGCCCTGACCTTCAGGTGCCTCTCAGGCTGACCTTGGCTGTGCCCTGCTGGGAGAGGGGCCTCCAGGGAAGCCTCCAGGACCTGAGTCTGCAGGGCCCTGTCCCCTCTGTGCAGTGACAGTGACACTGAGCAGGGGAGGGCTCAGGGCCATCGGGGGGTCAGGCTCTTTCCCCCAGCTCAGGGCTGAGCTCTGGGGGAGAGAAGGAGACTGGGAGTCAGACCCCCCAGTTCAGGCCCCGCTCTGCTGCTTCCTGCTGGGTGACTGGGCAGGGGACCCCCCTCTGAGCCTCAGTTTCCTCATCTGTCCTGGGGAGTGGGTGGCAGTGCCATGATGCCTGAGTGACAGGGCTGGAGGTGACGGGTGGAAAGACCAGCAGGGCTGGCACACAGTAGGTGCTCAGGTAAGCAGCGTGGCTCCTCGTCCACACCGTGCCCAGGACTGGGAAGGAGTCTGAAGATTCTGGTGGGGGTCTCGGTTCCCCTCCTCCTGCTGCCCCTCTTCCTCCTCCTGGGACATCAGTGTCGGGGACCATGCAGGAAGGCAGGTGAGTGGGGAGGGGAGACGTGGTGGCGTCCCAGGGAATCAGCAAGTTGTGCTCAGGGCACACAGGATGGGAAGTCCTGGTTGTCACCCCGACCAGCAGGACCACCCAGGTGACCCAGCAAGAGCCCGTGTGGGCCTCACAGGTCTGCCTTCTTCTCGTCACACAGGGCTCAGCACTGCTGTCACCTCCCCAGAGGCCACCCAAGGCCACCAGGTGACCTGTCGTCTCCTCCGCCCTCCTCTCTGCCCGCTGCCCTCTTCTCTCCTCCCAGCTGATTGTGCTGATGGACTCTGGTCGGCCTCCTGCCCTGAGGCCTGGGCGCTGGCCTCTCTCCTCTGCCTCCTCCCCCTGCTGAGCTGGCTGCACCTGCTCCTGAGGAGGACGTGGACCTGGCCACAGCCCTGCCCTGCACTGGCCCCCTCCCAGCCACACAGATGGCCGACTCCTGGGGGTTTGCTGTTGGCAAGGCTCTACTGGGGGCTTGGGACAGCAGCAGCAAACACAGTCTGGTGCTCAGATACAGGACAGCCCCGGGACAGACAGACGGGGCAGAGGCAGACAGGAGTGGGGAGACCAGGCAGGGCGACGGCTGTGAACCCAGGACAGAGCCAGGTGGGGCGGGGGCCATGGGCAGGAGCAGGAGGGTTAACTGGACAGTCAAGGAGGGTTCCCTGGGGAGGACCTGGACAGAGCCCTCATCACAGGGACAGGCCTGAGAGCATCTCAGGAAGAGGGTCCTGCCAAGGGAGCAGCAGTGTGAGGCCAGTGGGCACAGGCTGACCTGTCCAGCAGGCTCGAGTCCAGGTGGCTGCAGGTGATGCATGAGGAGCAGCTGTGACAGGTGGCAGGACAGAGGTGGGCAGGGCTCAGTCCTGCAGGTGCCTCTGCTCTGGCAGAGCCTGAGAAGCCCCTGGAAGTTCTGCTGGGCATGGAGAGCTGACTGCTGGCTGCAGGTCCCTCCAGCTCCCTGTGGGAGGTGAGGGGCACAGCCAGAGTGGACTCAGGAATCATCTGCCTCTGTCTCCTCCACAGAGCCCTGCAGATGAAGACCCCTGTGGTGTCACCTGTGCCCAGAATCAGGGCCATTGTGGGGTGTCCACTTATCCCCTGAGTCAGGGCCATTCCTGGTCATGAAGGACACATCAGAGGGAGAGGACAGCCTGAAGGGTGTCATGTGGGTCCTGTCCCATCTAGGCCCCAGCTCCCCAGGCACCACCCTCACCTGTCACCACTCTGTCCTCTCTCCAGGTGGCTGCATCTGGTGACCCCCAGGGTGTGACCTACGCCCAGCTGAATTACCTCAAGCTCATGCAGGGGACAGCCACTCCTCCTTCCTCCCAGGGACAGGAGCGTCCAGCTGAGTCCAGTGTCTACACCACCCTGGCCTTCCACTAGCCCAGGACACCACTCAGATCCCACGTTCCAAGGACAGGGACACGGAGACCCCAGCAGGCACTAGACAGCCCATGGACATGCAGCTGGGTGTCACGGCCAGCCTGGGGCCTGACATGCATGGCCAGCAGCATCTGAGACCTGCTGGACGTCACCTGATTCCCAGTCACAACAACTGGTCCCCAACCATGTGCCACGTTGGGCCATTTTATTCTCCTAGTCACCAACAGGCAAGGGGCGGAGTCACAAGGCAAGTGAGCAGATGTGTGACGGGAAAGTGCATCCAGCTGGTGACGCACAGAAATGAAGTGACTTTGATCAAAGGAAACTTACAATAAAGTTCAAAATGTGCTGGGGTGACCCTGGGGGTCCATGTCACCTGGCTTCCTGCTGATTTTCACATCTGGCTGGGACCCCTCTGTCCAGCAGCATGACCTGGGCTGAGTGGCAGCCTGCAGGGGTCCCCTGCCCACCTCAGGAAAGGTCAGTGGAAAGGGGAACAGCAGACCTGGAGCCACCCAGGAGCCCAGTGGGAGCAGAGCGTGGGGACCTAGAGACAGAGGAACAGAGGGAGGGACAGGGGGTGCAGGGGGTGGGCGAGGGGCATGGACACCCAGGGGCATGGAGACATGGAGGGGACAGACAGACGGCAGGGCGACCTCACTCCCCCAGCTCCCAGGGGGGAGGGGGAGTCCCCAGCTCACACCTCCTTGTCCTCAGGGTCCACAGAGAACCCCCCTCCAGATGCTCCTGCGGGGGCTCTGGTTCCCACTGCCCTGTCCTCCTCCTCCTCCTACTCCTCCTCCCTCTCTTCCTCCCCTCCTCCTCCTCCCTCTCTTCCTCCTCCTCCCCTCCTCTTCCTCCACCTCCTCCCTCTCTCTAATGCCCTCCTTCTTCCTTCTCCTCCTCTTTTCTTCTTCCCCTCCTTCCCTCCTTCTCTCCTCTTCCTCCTCCTCCTTCTTCCCCTCCCTCCTCCATTGCCTCCTTTCCCTTATTCTCTGTCCCTCCTCCTTCCCTCCTCCCCCTGTCCTCCTCCTCCCCTTAACTTCCCTCCCCCTCCCCTTCCCTCCCCCTCCCCTTCCCTCGCCCTCCCGTCCCCCTCCCCATTCCCTTCCCCTCCCCCTCCCCTCCTCCCCCT
Source organism: Spermophilus citellus (assembly GCF_964194105.1). Taxonomy (NCBI): domain Eukaryota; kingdom Metazoa; phylum Chordata; class Mammalia; order Rodentia; family Sciuridae; genus Spermophilus; species Spermophilus citellus. Next base: position 3,196,767 of record NC_138200.1, read on the forward strand.
GCAGGATGGTGCATCCCCTTGTGATCATCCCTCCTCTCCCCTCCTCCTTTCCCTTTCCCTTCACTGACTCACTCTCCCTCTACCTTCTCACACTCCTCATGGTTTTTCTGAGGCTGCTTTTGGGGCTCTATTTCTATGGGCATGAATTCAAGTGCATAAAATCATCCAAACGTGAATTCTCCCTTTCCCTAGCAAATGTAGGGACCCTACAAGAAAACCTCAAAGTTGGAGTCCTTAGAACACAAGGCCATACCTCCCTGTGTCCTAACCTCCCAGGCTTATTTCTCTTGATGGACCACATTCACACTTAGCAGGAATCATTTCAAAAAGCAGATATGAAAGTATGTTCTAAGTCTGTTTGACTCTTATATTTTCCTTGGTTCAGTCTTGGTCTCAGCTCAGGATCAAGAAACTCTCTTCCCGTGTCCCAGGCCCCAGCCTCCTTCTTGGTGGCCGGCCTGTTACACCTCTTAGTCTCCAGAATGAGCATACGCAGACTGTTCTTAAGACTGAAGTCAAGAATTCCAGCACTTGTTATGGTTTAGATGTGACTTGTCCCCAGAAGCTCACGTAGGAGACAATGCAAGAGCTTTCAGAGGGACATGATCAGGGGAGGAGTCCTGTGGCACCTGGTAACTTGATCCAGGCTTAATGCCCTGATTGGTGACTGGGCAATAACTGTGGGCAGGTTGGCACAGCTGGAGGAGGGGTCCCTGGGGCTGTCCTGGGGGTTTCTATGTGGTCCCTGGTGGGCAGTCGCTGTGTCTGCTGCTCTGTTGCTGCATCCTGAGCTGCTTTCCTGCCCCAGGCCCTTCTGCCATGATGCCCTCCCCCTCTGGGGCCCAGAGCAGTGGGGTTGGCCACTGGGAACTGAGGCCTCTGACTGTTGAGAGCCACAGCCCAAGGGGCCCCAGCAAACTTCCAGCTGCCAGCTGATTGGCTCCTCTGCGGTGATGCTCATTGGGCTGTTTCCCCCGCCCTTTCAGACCCCGGAGCTGCTCATTGGGGGACTCCTTTGTCTCCGCCCACGTGACCCAGCCAATCGGCCTCCAAACAGGAGGAGGGGGCGGGGTTGAGAGGCTTGTGGGAAGCTGGTGGTGGCAGTTGGGCTCTGAGGGGATTCCTGAAGAGCTGTGTGGTGTGGTGTGTGTGTTCTAAAAATAAAGTTCCTTTCTGCTTGAGAAGTGGCTTGTGAATTGTGCCCAGCCAGACTGCGGCATTGGACACTGTGAGCCAAATAAACCTCTCCTCCTCTAATTGTTCATGTCAGGTCTTTGTCACAGTGATGCAAAAGGTGACTTAAACAGCCACCTTAAAACAGAGAAACAGAGAGGGAGGAAGAGAGGGAGAGGGAGAAAGAGAGAGGGATGGAGCTAGGGGGAGAGAGACAGAGTGAGGGAAAGAGGGAGGGAGAGAGAGGGAGGGAGGGGGAGAGGGAGAGAGAGAGGGAGAGAGAGGGAGGGAGAGAGAGAGGGACGGAGCTAGGGGGAGAGAGAGAGAGGGAGGGGGAGAGGGAGAGAGAGAGGGATGGAGAGGGAGGGAGAGAGAGAGGGTGAGAGAGAGGAAAGGGGGGAGAGAGGGAGAGAGAGGGAGGGGGAAAGAGAGGGGGAGGGAGGGAGGGAGAGGGAAATGCTCTTCTTTTGACCCCTAAGAATTTCATAGAAAATTTCAATAACCGCAAGTTTTCTATTTGGTCTTTGTTAATACTGGAGGTGTCTCTGGTGTGTGTAGTCAAGGACTGGTCAATAGAATATTAGGGATGGAAATATTTTGCATTTATCTCACCACAAATAATGAGAGATTAAAATATTTAATAGTAATGTGTTAGAGTGATTTTCCTTATAATTCATTTATGGGTAAATGGCCATCTTCACGTGGGGAAGCACACACCACTGGTGAGCACCTGCTATGACACACACACATCATGTGAACAGGTGAGCGAGTGACAGGTTCACAGGACGGGGTGTGAACAGTCACGAAAGCTGCTGTTTTGTTTTCCGTAAGTGTGCAGGACAAGGATTCATTTCATTTCTTTTTACTGGTGATGTTTTTGTGGGATTTCTGTAGTGAGGAGTGGACAGGCCAGTAAGAGCAAGGGCTCACAGCCCTTGGGGGAGGCCTTGCTTTGCCTGTCCTTGATGAGAGGTCCACCTTGGGCCTACCCTCCCCGAGGTAGGAGGCTGAGCAGGTGCTGTGTGTCCTGAATGTATGACCTCTTGGGAGTTTCCCTAAGAACTCCCCAGGTCTTTCAGATAAGGAGCCCCTAATGCAATATGGCAGCAGGGAAATGGCCAGTGGGCAGATAAAAAGTGGTTTTGAAAATTCTCTAATTGGTCCTCCCATCTTCCGCACTTGTGGACAGTTCATGATCCCCATGAATCTTAAGCAAGGCGGATATGCGTGTGCCGTAGGTGATGACCTGACCTTTACTATGATTGGCCCCAGGAGCTTCCTGGTTTAAGATAACTGACTCTCACTTTCTCTATAAGATAGCAGCAGCTTGCAATAAAGTGCTTCATCTTTGTCACTGCTGTCTGTGGGTGTGCATTTTAATCTCCGACCACGAACCTTGGCTGTCATGACCCAGCTCACAGAGACAGAGCAAAGCCAGAGACAGAGGGAGGCCTCGGCTGCTGGGACATTTCTGACCTGTGCTCACAGGCGCTGAGTGTCCCCTGACCTGGGCCTCACTGTCAATCTAGGGGACAGTGCTACAGACTGACTGGGTCCCACCAGCTCCACAAAGAGCCACTGTCTGTCCTGGGAAAGACATTAGACCCTGAAAGCTGGGTGTCCTCGTGCTCAGTGTGGGAACCGCACTCCTGCTGAGCCTCTAAGGGAGCATTTGCCAAAGTCCAAACAGGACATTAACACCTTGAGGGTGTCCCAGTGTAGATAAAGACTAGACCAAGGAGGAGCAGGCCAGAGTGGAAGGGACAGTCCCCAAGTGCCCTGAGCAGAGCCCTGGTCTCACCTTGATGGCGGTGCAGACCTGAGCTGTGTCAGGGCCTCGGGGATCCCAGGGCAGGAAGGAAGCCCAGGGCTCAGCCTGGCTGAGGATCAGGGAAGACCCCCCACCCTTTGCATACCAGGTTTCAGAAGCCCCTGCTGCATGGTAACAGTGAGCTCAAGCTCTTGCAAACCTGCGTGGGCTGTGGAGTCCGTGTGTGTAATATCCACCAGTGCCGTGTAGGAAGGCACCACAGTGAGGTTCATTTGACATGTTCATAGTGCACACAGCAGTCTGCCCACGTCAGTCCCCAGGGCTCCCTCCTCCCCCACCCCCCTCCCCTGCCTTCCTTCACTCTACTGGTCGGTCTTCTTTCTACTAAGTTACCTTTAGTTGGTGCGTTTCTCTTACATATGAATTGATATGCATCCAGGTCTGTTCACACTGCACACAGCATGACCCGGTCCACTTCCCTCCCTAGGTTCTCCCTGTTGCCCTCCCTCCTTCCTGATCCTTGGTCCCCAACTCTGCTCGACTGGTCTCCCTCTATTTTTGTGAGATCTCTTTTTTATTCCTTTTTTATCTTTAGCATATCTAGCAAATGCTGTAATATCATTCTTCTTTATGGCTGAGTAGAACTCCACTGTGTATCAATCGTATTTTCTTTGTTCATGTATCTGTTGACAGGCACCTGGGCTGGTTCCATAATTTGGCTATAAACATTGATGTGGCTGAATCACTACACTATGCTGATTTAAGTTCTATTGGATAAACACCAAGAAGTGGGGTCACTGGGTCATATGTGGCTCTATTCCTAGTCTTTTGAGGAATCTCCATAGTGTTCTCCAAAGTAGTTGTGCTATTTTGCAGTCCCACCAACAGGGTATGCGTGTTCTTTCTCCCCATATTCTTGCCTCTATTCATTGTTATTTGTATTCTTGATGATCATGTGATTTTGCTTTGTATCTCCCTGATTGTTAGAGTTGTGGAACCTTTTTTCCTATGATTGTTGGCCACTCACATTTCTTCTTCTGAGAAATGCCTCTTTAGGTCATTTGGCCGTTTATTGAGTAGGTTGTTAGTTTTTTAGGTGTTACGCTTTTTAGTTCTTTATATATCCTTGTTATTAATTCCTTATTGGAAGAGAAGCTGGCAAATTCCTTGTCACATTATGTTTACCAGATCTAGAAGTTTCTGGTGAAGTTTTCAGTTCCTTTAAGCATCAGTCATCAAAGATATTTGAACTTATTCTGTCCTATTTGTATCCCTAGAATGTCCTTGTCTTGCCTGATTGCTCTGGCTACACTCTCAAGAACGATCCTGGATAGGAGTGGTGAGAATGGAGATCCTTGTCATGTTTCTGACTCTGGAGGCAATGCTCAGTATGACGTGGGCTTTGGATTTCTCACATAGGGATTTCATGATGCTAAGGTGAGTTCCTTCTGTCCCTAGTTTCATCAGAGTTTTGTTTTGTTTGTTTGGTTGGTTGTTATTTGCAGTGCTGGAGATTCAACCTGGGGCCTACGCATGCTAGCCATCATTAAACCACTGAGCCAGTGAATGTGTGCTGGATTCTGTCCCCAGGGTTTTCTGCAGCTATTGAGATGATCATGTGATTGTTGTCTTTGGTTTTACTTATGTGATGAACTATGTTGATTGACTGGTGGCTATTGAACCAAGCTTGTATCCTGGGTTGAGTCTAACTTGATCATCGTATGCAGCCTTTATAAGGGGTTTTGAATATGGTTTGCTATTATTTTATTACCAAGTTTTGCATCTATGTTCATCATACAAATTGGTCTACAGTTTTATTTTCTTCGTGTGTCTTTATCTGGTTTTGTGATCCGGGTAATATTGGCGTCATAGACTAAGTTTGGTAGGGCTGCCCCCTTCGCTATTTTACAGAACAGTTGGAGGAACTTTGCATTGGTTTTTCTTTGAAGGTCTGGGAGCGGAGAATCCATCTGGTACTGGGCTTTTCCTTCTGGGAAGGTTTTTTGTTAATCCTTCACATGATATTGTCCTTTTTAGGTTTCTATAGCCGTGGGTTCCTATTTGGTAGGTCCAATGTGTCTAGCAATATGTCTGTATGTTCTATTTCCTCCAATTTATTAGAACATAAGTTTTCAAAATAATCCTGAATGATCCCTGGATTTCAGCTGTGTTTGTGCTGATGTGTCCTCGTCCACCTTTGGGCTTGCCCTCTGGTTATATTGGTCAGTCTGGCAAAGGGTTGGTCAACCACGTTTATCTTTATGAAGACTGACCCTTTGTTTCATAGATACTGTGAATTTGTTTATTTCTCTATTTCATTATTTTTTTGTTCAGACCTTATTATTTCCTGTCTCATTCTGATTCTGAAGCTCACAGCCTTCAGGTTCCACTTGGTTCTGGAGGCGTGTCTTTGTCAGGGTGGGTGGACACCAGGACCTGGACATGGGGAGCAGTCACTCAGCCCCACCCAGTGGGACAGCAGCTGGTCTCTGCCCTTCACACTGTACCTGCTGAGGGTTTGCTTGTTGTTGAGGCAGGACTCTTGTGCTGCCCAGACTGGCCTCCTGGACTCAAGACATCCCTGGGCTCCTGAGCCTCTGAGTAGCTGGGACCTCAGGAGCCCAAAGCCTCACTAGGCCCCACAGGGCTTTGAAGGGGGAGCTTCTCCCTCTCTGTGCTGTCCACGTCCTCCTCTGAGATAATGGACTGTGGGAGGAGTCGGCCACTGGGCACCAGGAGCAGCAGGTTTGGTGGGAGGTGAGGTGCCCTCCACCCCTGTCACAAGGGCCCCACCCAGGACCATGCCAACTCCTGTGGCCACCTGCAGAGGGCTCATCCCTCCAGACAAAGGGACCCCCTCACCACTGAGCAGAGTTGGACTTCCCCGGCATTCATGAAAGACACAGGGGAACACAGCACCATGAAGCACCTAGGGTAGGAGGACAGATCCTCCAGAGCTGACGGAGACAAATGTGCACCCTGGTCTCTGAGCGGTTATCTAACTGAATCTCTCAAAGTCGACACAGTAAGTCAGCAACAAGAACGCAATAATATCATCAGCTAGAAGAGGATGCTTTACTCAATTCAATTATAGTAGGAGACGGAGGAGATGGATGGAAACAGTGAACCCTTAAAAGGTATTACAGAGACCAGCCCAGCACAGGGGCCCAGGGCTTTAACTCCAGTGACTCTGGAGGCCACGGCAGGAGGATGGCAAGTTCAAGGCCACCTGGGGAACTTAGGAACCTCATGACTCAACATAAAAACTAAAAAGGACTGGACAGGACGTAGCTCATGGGACAGGCCTGCAGAGCACCCCCAGGGCCTGGGTCCACCTTCAGGGCCGCAAAGGAATCAGAACAAACAAACAAAAGATATGAAAGGAATGAGAGGACATGAGGTCAAGAAGGCAGAGGCACTTGAACAGGGACGTGCTCCCAGGTTATGGGAAAGGGAAGGACCTGGGACAGTGAACACCCAGGATGCAAAGCAGGTCAAGTCCCCCACCTCTCCTGACCTGGACACCTTGTTGGACACGACAGGAGCAGGAACACAGAGCACCCAGGGACCCGTTCATGCTCCATGGGAGCACCCTCATCACCTTGGGCTGAGGCAGGGAATCCATTGATCCCACAGACCAAGAGAGGTGCTGAGACATATTGAAATGTCTCCTTGCACGTAAGTGGCCACGTGGAGCCTGCAGTGTGCACACAGGGGCAGGCAACAGGAGGGGGAGCGGGGACTTGCAGGGCTGGGGTTGCACCCAGGTCTCCTCTGCAGCTGCCCACCCCCGGCCCTTCCTGGCGTGAGGAGCTGGTCACCTTGCTGTGGGGAAGAGGCAGCAAACCTGCAGGGTGTGAAGGTCCTGTGACCACATCCGCTCATTGTTCAGCTCCTGCATCCTGGCCCCAATGTGGCCCCAATTCACCCACCTCCTGTCCCTGCTGGGCCCTGGAAGGGGAGGCAGCAGAGGACATGGTGGAAAGTCCCTCCTGAAGACATTGGGCCTCCAGAGCCCAGGCTGGAGGGGGGAGCCCTGGGAAGCTGAGGTCATGCACTGAGGAGCCCAGGGTGACCAGCCACGGCCAACACTAGGGACAGGCAGAGTCCTGGGAGAGAGTTCACATGGGTTACCTCTGTGTGGTTGTGTCACAAGTGCTCCATCTAAGCACCTGATCTAGGGACACACGAGGATCCTCCCAGGCGCAGATTGCGGTTTTGGCAAAACACGAGGGTTTCTCCCAGGTAGGAGGTGTGGGGACAATGAGGGGACCTGGGACCCTCTGCACTGGGTCCTCTGGAAGCAAAGGAAAAGGACGCTGGACCCTGACGCTCCCACTCTCCTCTGAGACCTGCCTGGACACCTCCTTGGCCTCAGCCAGATCCGCAAAAGGCCGAGGTGATCACGTTCTGGGGTCTCCAGGGTGGGCGGGTCACCTGGTGAGCAGGGAAGCTCTGGTGCTGGACACAGAGACCCCTGGGGACCAGGCACTGCCTGAGGGTCTCCACCTGACAGGGGACTGAGGTCAGGGTGCCCCTGCTGCAGTCACAGGGACTGGCCAGCAGCAAGTGACCTCCAGACCTTGAGCACTTTCTGATGAAGAAGAATCTTAAATGGGCTTCAGTTTTGTCTTGTTTTGCTTGATTTGGGGGATGTCACTCTAGCGCTTTCGCTGGTTCCTGGTCTTCTATCAGAATTCACAGGCCCTGACCCTGCCCCGTCCACGCCACCACAGGGTGTCCTGGGGGAGCTACTCCAAGGAGGTGGGCCTCCTGCTGAGCTCCGGAGGGGACTTTCCCAACAGCTCCCATGAGCCTGTGCCCTGGCCCTCGGGCACCTGCAGTGAGTGGTTCCTCACCAGGACTCACCCTCGCAGAGCTCCTCACACAGAGACCCCTGGAGCTCAGGGTCGCAGGTGGGAGAGGTCCAGCCCATTCCATGTCCACGCAGTGTCCACAGGGCACCCCACCAGAGCCACAGCAGTGGAGCTGGCAGGGAGCCGAGGTGACAGAGACCTTGAACATGGAAGGGTCAGAGACAGACTGGACTCTAGTCCTGGGGCTGGTGTCCTAGTCAGTGAACTCAGGGAGAATCCACTCCTTGACCAGGACGTGAGGCTGAGACGCCTCCTCCTGACCCTGAGCTGGGGAGGGCTCACAGATTCAGATGTCCTCCCATAACAGCAGGGTCCAGGAGCAGCCCTGCTCAGCATGTGTCCACATGAGCCCTCTCCTGCTGCCCCTGATCCTCCCCTGCCCCACCCTGGCCACTCCGGCAGGGAGCAGGCTTCAGAGCAAGCTGAGATCACAGCAGCCCACACTGAACCTGTCCCCAACCTCTGGCCACCTACTCTTTGGCTCCCAGGAGGTGCACCCTTGGGGGCTGAGGGGCTGCAGGGGAAACAGTGCTCAGCCACAGGAGATGGACGACCTTCCTGCTCTGGCCAGAATCTCCGCCTCTTCCCAGGGCAGCAGCAAAGAGCACTTGGGGTGTGGGATGGACCTGGGCTAGACGTCCACGTCCCTTTCTGGCTCCCTGATTGCACAGATGTGCCCACTGCTCCTGGACCTGGGGGTGCATCTTGGAATAGAGAGAGTGGCTGGGGGGGTGAGGGCTGGGGACTCAGGAGCCAGCACACGCTGCAGGCCACTGGGGTCCCCTCACACAGCCACCAGCACAGGTGCTCAGGGGTGTGCTGATGGCAGACGCACCAGGTCCTCCAGGATGGGCCACCAAGCTGACTCCCTCAGTGGACATGGGGTAGCTGGTCTCCCTGGCACTGTCCTCTGTGCTAACTGTCACTGGTGTTCCATCAAACCCAGGTCCAAAGGGGCCAGGACGGGGTCATAGAGCTAATGGGGTGAATGGTGAAGAGGTGGGGGTCCCCTTCCCCAGGCTGACCTGTGGGGTGTTGAGGACCATGGTGGACACCAGGACCCTGGACTTCTCTTAACTGGCTGCCCACCTCCCTGCTCCTCAGGCCCAGGGTTTGTGACCTGCAAAAGGAGATGGTGGAAGGGCGATGCAGCAGGATGGGGCATGGATTAGAGGGGACAATGGGGAGGAGGAGGTTGGCCTGGGGGATGTGGGGTAAGTTGTCAGATCTAGGGGGGAGGGCTGAGCAACCTCAGGCACACCCCTGCCCCATTCTGGTCTTGATGGAAGACCAGGAGAACATGCCCAGGGCCTCGCTCCCCCTTCACCCCACACATCTGCCTTGAAGACCCAGAGCCCAGGGAGGACCCCGTGAAGGACAGGAGGTGACATCTGCATCCCTCACCTCAGCTGCCACCCTAGTCCTGTGGCCTCCATCCCCTGTGCAGTCTCACCCTCAGCCGTCCCCTCCCTGCTGTGCGGACCCTGCAGCCAAGGACACACAGGAAGTGATGAGCCAGGTAGAGCTCCCAAGACACCACAGGAGGGTCCCTCCCCACCTGGCACAGTGTGGAGCATTCAGTTTAGGATGAAGAGCATTTTCCTACAAGGACAGACAGGCTCCAGGGTTGGTGACGCCCACCTCAGCTCTCAGCCAAGCTGCTCTGTTGGTGGGACAGGCTGGAGTGAGGGACTCCAGAGCAGATGGGACAGATCGTTCCCCACACCCCAGAACAGAGCATTTCACGTGCAGCCCGGGGACCTGGCACAAGGAGGAGGGCTTGCTCCTTTCAGCTGCTGTGTCAGTCAGCTCTGCGCTACTGCAACAAAACACCAGAGACCACCAACTTAAACAGACCAGAGCTACTGAGGGAGGGGTTTGCTCCTGCACAGGCTGCGCCATGGTGGGCTGCACTGGGAAATCAGCCCTGAGCTCCTTCAGCTGGTCCAGCTCCCAGAGGGCAGGGTGCAGGCCTCCACCATGCTGGGCCTCTGCAGCCTGGCACCACCTGCCCAGTAGCTGATCATGTTTCACCTGGTCTAGGAGTGACCCCCACATTCCCTTCCTGGATCCTCTGAGGACATAATCCTGGGTTGGACTCAGCCTCTGTGGGGCTGACTCAGGTGGGGCCTGGGGCCTGGCCTGGCTGGGCAGCATCAAGGTCAGTATGGAAGGGCCTCAGGGTCGGGGGGGAACTCAGCTCTTTACTGAGATGTCTCCAAGGGGTGGGATCCCCCTGAGCCCTGCCCTGGGGAAACCAGAGACAGGACAGGAGGGGCCGTCCCCATCTGGTGGGTGCGCAGCTCTGGGGACAAGGGGCCAGCTGCAGCCCCTGCTTACCACTTCCGTGCTGTCTGACCTGCAGGGCCTGCACTCTCCTCTCTGGACGCTGGAGTCTTCAGAGCAGGCAGCATGAGGTCCACCCTGCCTGTCCTCCTCTGCCTCGGTCAGTGTTGGTTGGAGGGAGGGACACAGGCTGGGTGGGGTGGGTCCCAGGTGCCTGTTCACAGGGAGCCCTCAGGTCTTAGTCTCATATGGTACCAAATGGCTGCTGTGACCACCAGGATCAATAATCCTCCCCAACACTGAGATGCCAGCTCCTCACGGGGACATCTCTTCCAGGGCTGAGTCTGCAACAGAGCCCCCGGGGGTCTTCAGGTGAGTGCCCTGCAGCCTCCACGTCCTGCCCAGACTCAGCCCCTGGGGTCTCAGGAGAGAAGAGAGCAGCCTGGGCCGAGGGTGGTGACAAGGTAGGGCAGTGGGACCTGGGGTAGGGACAGGCCAGGACCCAGCCTCTGGTTTTCTTGCAGGGACCATCCCTAAGCCCATTCTGTGGGCGGAACCAGGCCCTGTCATTCCCCGTGGAAAGTCAGTGACCCTCTGGTGTCAGGGATCACAGGACGCCAAGTGGAACTGTCTCAGTAAGGAAAAACCCTGGAGCCCCACTTGCAGAAGACCCTTACAAGGTCCAGGGAACAGGGCCATGTTCCCCATCCCCACCATGAGTGCGCAGGATGCAGGAGGGTATCAATGCTACTATCAGAGCCCTGCTGGCTTCTCACAGAACAGTGAACGCCTAGAGCTGGTGGTGACAGGTGAGTGGACACTCAGGGGTCCCAGCCCCGGCTGTGCCTCAGGAAAGGGGTCTGCCCCCAGGTGTCCCTCTCACAGCCCATTAATGGTGGAGGAGGGAGCCATGAACACCTGCCTCCTTCTCTCCTAGGATTCTACAGCAAACCCAGGCTCTCAGCCCTGCCCAGCCCTGTGGTGACCTCAGGAGGGAACGTGACCCTCCAGTGTGGCTCATGGAAGGAATTTGACGGCTTTATTTTGGTGAAGGAAGGAGAACACCACCTCACCTGGACCCTGGACTCACAGCAAAAACCCAGTGGGCAGTTCCAGGCCCAGTTCCCCGTGGGGCCTGTTAAACCCACCGACAGGTAGACATTCACATGTTACGGCTATTTCAGGAGCAAACCCCAGGTGTGGTCAGAACCCAGTGACCCACTGGACCTCCTGGTCTCAGGTAAGGAATTCCCATCCTTCACTCCAATATTTGGTGAGGCTGCGACCTTGTGGGCAGAGACTCAGGGTGAGAGAGGGTGACCTGCAGGCAGGACGGGGAGAGGCAGGGGGTTGGCAGGATCCAGCCCTCAGCCCAGGCTCCTCTTCCTCTAGGGGTGTCCAGGAAGCCCTCCCTCCTGACCCAGCAGGCCCCTGTCCTGCCCCTGGAGAGAACCTGACCCTCCAGTGTCACACTGACATTGGCTATGACCAATTTGCTCTGTCCAAGGAGGGGGCACAGGACCTCCCCCAGCGCCCTGCCCAGCAGCCCCAGGCTGGGCTCTCTCAGGCCGACTTCCTGCTGGGCCCTGTGAGCAGCTCCCACGGGGGTCGGTACAGGTGCTACGGAGGACACAGCCTCTCCTCTGAGTGGTCAGCCCCCAGTGACCCCCTGGACATCCTGGTCTCATGTGAGGAACTCAGAGGGTGCAGTCAGGGACCCAGACTCCGCACAGCCCTGTTGGGGAGCCCCAGGAGGTGATGGGCAGGGTGAGGTGGGGTCTCAGGAGAGAGACAGGGAGGGGCAGAGAGGACAGAGACAGGGGGACACAGGGACAGGAAGAATCAGAGACAATGAGACAGACAGAGAGCACAGGGTCCTCAGAGAGAGGCCTGGGGAGGTCTCAGCTCAGAACAAGCTGGGGCCACCCTCACCCTCCTTCCTCTCTCTAGGACAGCTCCCTGTCACACCCTCCCTCTCAGTGCAGCCTGGTCCCACAGTGTCCTCAGGGGAGAACGTGACCCTGCTGTGTCAGTCACAGATCAAGATGGACACTTTCCTCCTGTGCAAGGAGGGGGCAGCTGATCCCCCCCTGCGTCTGAGAGCAGAGTACCGAGCCCCATGGTTCCAGGCAGAGTTCTCCATGAGAGCTGTGACCCCAGCCCTCAGGGGGACCTACAGGTGCTATGGCTCTCACAGCTCATTCCCCTACCTGCTGTCATGGCCCAGTGCCCCCCTGGACCTGGTCATCTCATGGGAGTGACCCCTGACCCCATCCTCTGTGAGCTCAAGGATTCCCCCAGGGCCCTGCCCAGGACAGCTCTGGGTGGGATGGGAGGGAGGGCCCTAGGGAGGGTCGGCCAGTGGGACTCACCCCTCAGAGAGGAGGGGCCAGCGGGGTCCTCCAGCCTGTGCACCCACCCACCACTGGAATCAGGAAGGTGCAGGTGGGCACAGGAGGGTCCTGGGGAGGCCAGGCAGGTGTAGGAGGATGGGCAGAGACAGTCCCCAGGGGCAGCCTGCACCCCTCACCCTCCTGTTCTCCTCATTTCCACGACCCTCTGGGGGAACCAGCCCCCCACCCTCAGGACCCAAGTCAACAGCTGGTGAGTCTCTGAGATCTCTGTACAGAAAGTCTTCTGCAATCTTAAGATTTTTAGAATCATCCTGAATTACAAAATCCAGTTGCAAATTCAGCCAAACTTGTGTACAAAGCATTGAAAGAGCATGGTCAGGGACCCCAGGGCCCAGGGCCCAGGACTCAGGGCTTGGAGGCGTGAGGGTGAGGTCCAGGCAGAGGTGACTCTGGGCCCAGCCTGGGGAGGAGCAGCCAGCTGAAGTGGGGGGCAGGCAGCCCAGCCCTCACCTCCCACCCACCCCAGGAGGCCCTGAGGACCAGCCCCTCACCCCCACGGACCCAGGACCCCAGAGTGGTGAGTGAGGGGCTCTGGTGGGAGGTGGGTTCCAGGGCAGGGCTGAGCTGAGGGGGAGCAGCCCCCTCTGGAGATGCTGACGGGGACCAGCCCCTCCCCTCTGGGCCTCAGTTTCTCCCAGGGCAGAGGAGAGGCCTGGCCCTGACCTTCAGGTGCCTCTCAGGCTGACCTTGGCTGTGCCCTGCTGGGAGAGGGGCCTGCAGGGAAGCTCCAGGACCTGAGTCTGCAGGGCCCTGTCCCCTCTGTGCAGTGACAGTGACAATGAGCAGGGGAGGGCTCAGGGCCATCGGGGGGTCAGGCTCTTTACCTCCAGCTCAGGGCTGAGCTCTGGGGGAGAGAAGGAGACTAGGAGTCAGACCCCCCAGTTCAGGCCCCGCTCTGCTACTTCCTGCTGGGGACCTGAGTGAGCCTCTGTGTCCTCATACCTTGGTGGGTGGATGGGGTGCTGGTGCCTGTCACATGATTGACAGTTGCAGGTGTCGTGCAGTTGCTCTGGGCTCAGCTGAACTTTGCTCCAACGTGACTCAGACCCAGTCCTGACCTCCCAGAGCACAGAGAGGGTGAAGGACCAGGGAGAGGAGCAGAGGGGACCCTGAGGACCAGGAAGGGCGCAGAGGGGCTCCAGAGAGTCCTGTGGTGAGAATGAGGCGAGGAGGTGGGTCCCAGGCAGGACGGGGCTCCGCATGTCACAGGCCCCTCCTCTACTTGGTTCTCAGGAGCCACTGAGACCATCAGCCCAGAACAGAACAGCTCAGACCCCAGCTCAGGGGAGTCGGGAGGATTCTCATCTATAGGACTGGACTCTGAGGGTCACATCCTGGCCAGGGGAGGTGGCTGCCCTGAGTGGACATGTGGGGATCCTGGCCTCCCCAACCTCTGACCTCTGTGTCCAATTCCCAGCCTCACCTCCCCAGGATTACACAGTGCAGAACCTCATCCGGATGGGCGTGGCTGGCCTGGTCCTGCTGGTCCTCGGGATCCTGCTGTTTCAGGCTCAGGACAGCCAGAGAGGGACCCAAGATGCAGCCAGGAGGTGAACAGGAGAGAACAGGGCACACTCAGAGTGCAGAGCTGGGAGACGAAGGACCCTCAGGAGTCTGAAGACCACCTGGACAGGTGGGGCTGCACCTGAGACTGTCCTGGCAGCAGAGGTGACTGGGTGCAGGACCAGCTGGGTGCTGGCTGCAGAGCCTTCCCCACCATGCTGTGCACACCCAGGGCTGGCCCACCGCTCTCTGCATCCTTCCACGCGCCAGTCCCCACTGGGAGCTGTGAAGATACCCCTGAAACACGGGACATGCAAGCCACAGGCTGGTGTCTGAGGGACTGTGTAACAGGTGCTGGTCCTGTGGACATGACTGTTGAAAAAGTCTCATTAAAACCCTGAGAGTCCTGCGGTGTGTTTGCTCTTACTGTCCATGTCCCTTCCTCCCACCCTCCACAGGCCGAAGTACCACCACGTCACCAGGTCCTGGTGCAAATCCAAATTCCTCTGCTCACTGCTGGAGTGTAGAGAAGTATCAACCTGCAATGTCACATAGAGTCACCTCCTGACATGGCTCCCTGGGTCCTGCAGGGTTTCTCTCTTCATGGAATCACTAGGTCATGCGCTGCCCATTGTGACAGAAACAGAGCTGTTTCAATGAAGGGACTTCAGAGTCCACTGATAGTTCAGAGACTATCAATGAAGGTAAGGCACCCACCAGGCCTTCCCTTCACTGGTAGTGCATGTGGTTGATGGCGTGCACTTTCCTGGCCCAGGACCTTGGCTTAGCATTTCAAGGCAGGTGGGCTGCAGGCAGAGCCCCTCAGCGTGGCCATGAGCAGCTGCTCTCTCCCTCCACCTTGAGGGGAACTCCCAGGGCAGAGCGTGGGGCGGGTGCTCTTTGCTCTCCTCCCTGCTCTGTCCCGGCCCTGGTCCTGCCCACCCAGTCTCTGCGTGGTCCTGCAGACCTGTGTCCGTCCCTCTGCAGGCGGGCTGGTGGCCATCGTCACCCTGGATTCCTGCACCTGAGCTCAGGTGATCAGTGGCTCTGCTGCCTGGTCTTGGGCGGCGTCTCTGAGTTCCTGGGTCTGGGGTCTGTGTCTGATGGTAACTGGGGACTCCCTGTCATTGTCCTCCCACTGGGTCTCTGTGTCCCCCTTTCTCCTCCTGGTGCTCAAGGTGCAGAGGTGACCCCTGTGTCCCTTGGTCCTGGAGGCTCTGACCTTGCAGTCCTGGTTCTTTTCCAGTCTTGAGGTTTCCGCTGCTGCAACCTCCAGCTGAGAGCTGCCTTCCTGGTGCCAATCCGAGCGCCCCTGAGGCCCTCCCCGTGTCCTGCCAGCCCTTCCGGCCTCTGGTGGCCCTCTAAGTCTCCTCCTGGGACGCCCGTCTGTTCTCGAGAGCTGCTCACTGTCAGCAGAGCCCCGGGCATCTCTGTGACTGTTTTAGATTCCTGTTCTCTCCACTCCCACCTCCCTGCCTGTGGGCTCCCAGGGTGGCCCTGTATTTCCAGCTGTGTTCTCCCCCTGGGGACACCTGGGGTCCACTTCCTGACCGCTCACCTGTGCTGGATAGGGTCAGCCCTAACAGACCCTTGAGAGGTGGGAGAGGTGCTGCAGCCCTCAGGGTCCTGACCACCCTTCCGCCCCCATTGCCCCTGGCCAGGGTTTCACCCTCTTTGTTGCAGAGGGTTAAGACGCCAGGGGATTGTGGCCTGCAGGCTCTGCAGCAGGGGCTGTCACTAACACTGGACATGTGCATACTTCTGAGGAAGCCCAGGTCCCTGCTGTGGCCCTGGCCCTGCCCGCCTCCTGCAGGCCTTGGGCTCCTCCTGTCCTACTGTTGCAGAAGACAAGCTGGTGGCCCTGGGTTCCTTCTGCAGCCCCCAGGGTGCACCTGGAGTCATCTCCTCTGGCCCAGTCCCTGGGCATCACCCCCTGGGGTGGCAGTTCCTATACATGGGCTTTTCAGGAAACCTAAGGGGTGCAGCTGGGCACGTGTCCAGCAGTGCACGGTCAGCTCTGTCTCTCCGTGAGCATGTGCCTGGACAGGGAGCTTCACAGTGCTTCTCAGGGTTTCTGTCCCACATAGGGGAGACCCGAGGGCTGCAGGGGGCAGGAGCTGGCCCATCCCGTCCAGGTCAGCCAGGCTCTGCTAAAGCCCCAGCAGGCGGGTTGTGCAGCTCCCTCTCCTGCAGAGCTGGGACAAGGGCAGAGCGCCCAGCATTGGGTCTTCAGTGGACACAGCAATCGTCCACCTGGACCCTGGGGACAAAGCCAGGATTCTCTCAGGTCCCAGCCTCGCCACCCCATCTCCTAAGGAGGTTTGCAGATTAACCAGGACGGAGCCCCTCCATGCTCCCTGCACCGCTGACCCAGATCCTCTGTGGAGAGGGTTTGTGAGAACCTCCTCAGGACGAGGAAACGGAGGGCCAGACGAGGGTGTCCCTGTCACAGGTACATGGGCAGGCGATGAGGACCACCAGGGGGTTTCCCCTGCTGCCAGGTATTGAACCTAAGGTGTCCTCTCCCACTAAGCTCTCCCCCAGGCTGAGCCTCTTGCTCAGTTTCTCAGGACCTCACTAAATTGCTGAGGTGGCCTCAAACTTGTCATCCTGCTGCCTCCGTCTCCAGAGATGCTGGGATTGCAGGGTAACCAGGAAGTTCTACAGATCAGCTTCTGCAAAGCCGGAGCTCACACTCACTGTTGTTCCCCAGATGTGACATGCAAAGGGTGGAGGTAGCAATGGGGCCCAAGGGGACATGCAGTGCAGAGAACAGGGGTGGGGGGTGCTGGAGGGAAAAAGGGAAGTGGATGAGGCCAAAGTTCAGCAGAAAACAAACCACACTCCAGAGTCTTTAAAGAGACTTGTTATTTATTTATATATTTGTACCAGGGATTGAACCCAGGGGGGCTTTATCAGGGAGCCACATCCCCAGTCTTTATATATTTTATTTTGAGACAGGATCTCACTAAGTTGCTTAGGCCACTAAGTTGCTGAGGCTGGCCTTGATCTTGCCATCCTCCTGCCTCAACCTCCTGAGCTACAAGAATTACAGCCCTGGGCCACCATGCCCGGCTCTTGTTATTTCCCTGCGTCTCTGTGCTCATCCCCAGCAGGAAGCGCCAGGTGAGCTGCACAGCCAGGTGCTCAGGCTCTGCTGCTCTGCCCTCCCCTGAAGAGGGAGCCTGCGTCTCCCCAGAAGCATCTCCAGGGCTGGGGGATGACTGCCCTGGCAAGGGGCTCACCACCCTGTGCCCTGGACAGCCTGCAGGGGAGATGGAGCCCCAGGGAGGCCCTGAGAGGGGAGGCCCAGCCCTGGGTCACTCTCACCTGGAAGGGTCTGGCTCAGGAGGGCAGCAGGTGTATTTGGTGCTGTGTCCCCTGGAGGGATGAGGACAGATCAGACAGACCGTGGGGGTGGACAGAGGAGACCCCACTCTGTCTGAAGGGCCTGCAGAGACACTGCATCCTGAGATGGCCACATTCCTAGGAAAACAACACCATGCTGGGAGGTGGGCTGTCCCCTTCCTGTGGGGCTGCAGGAGCCACAGCCCAGGAGGGAAGAGCTGGCCCCAAGGGCTGCTTAGTTCCCCTCTCCTGACACAGAGCTGTGGCCAGGGCAGCCCCAGCAGGGGGCACCAGGCTTCCTCCCTCCCCTGGCACAGCAGGGCCTTTGCTGTGTGTCCTGCAGGCCCCTGGCTGAGCTCCTGGAGGTCAGTGTCATGATCTAGGGATGCACTGTCCTGAGCGCCCCTTTAGGGTTCAAGTGTCAGCATTGCCCACAGGTGGCCGCCACAATTTTTCAACCACTGCGTTTCCTCTGCTGCACAAGGAACTAAACCAAAACTTCTCCAAAGACATACCAAAGGCCAAAAATAATACAATGTAAGCCCACCCTGCTGCACTTCTCTAGCCAGCAGGGAGAGGCAGCTGCACTAAGGTTCCACCTCACTCTCTCAGTATGTCCCTCATGCGGGTAACTACAGTGATACATTCTTTCTTTTTTTTTTTTTTTTTTTTTTTTTTTATTGGTTGTTCACAACATTACAAAGCTCTTGACATATTATATTTCATACATTAGATTGACATGGGTTATGAACTCCCAATTTTACCCCAAATGCAGATTGCAGAATCACGTCAGTTACACATCCACAATTTTACATAATGCCATATTAGTGACTGTTGTATTCTGCTACCTTTCCTATCCCCTACTATCCCCCCTCCCCTCCCCTCCCATCTTCTCTCTCTACCCCAGTGATACATTCTTTCTAATTAAAAAAATTTAAACTGTGTCTGTCTTTCACTTTTTGATGTCTCTATTGCTGTGACTTAAAGTTCTAGTTCACTGTTCTCTTCTACTGCAGTGATCAACTAACATCTGGATTATATTTTTATTCTATGGCAGCTATTATAGGTAGAAGTTCCATTTAGTCACTCACACACACACACACACACACACCCCGTTTCCAACAACTCCTACTTATTTGTTAAATTTTGAAAATACTGAGTACAGTTATAATAAATAGTTGGGGTTTGGTTTGGGGCTGGGATTGACCCCAGGGCCTCACACGTGCAAGGCATGTGCTCTCCCACTGAGCCACCCCCTCAGCCCCTGTAACAAGGTTTTTACTGTCTTCCTTTACCAAACCAACATCCTGGTACTTCAGCTGGTACCACACAGAGAGCCAGCAACCCCAGGACCTCAGCAAAGGCCAGGTCTCATGAGACCAACCCCAGGTCAGTTTCTGTGGACGGGTGCTGTGGTTCCTCCCTGCTGCCCGTCTGGTCATGACTGATGGGAGGCCAGACAGTGTTCCCTTACTCTGTAGGGGCTGGACGTGTTCCTGTCGGTGCTCTGAAGCTCTGTTCTAGAACTAGGACAAGAGCCTGGGAAGCAGTCTGATCCTCTAGGTATTATTGCCATAAGCCAAACTAGAGCTGCCTCCACCTAGAGGTGCCCAGTCCTCCCCTCTACAGCAGGCCCCTCTGCACTCCTATACTAACGTTCCTTCCACCGTCCAGGGGGGGTTCCTGTCTGGCTGGGAAGAAAACCTGGCCCTGGCCCTGGCCCTGCACAGCACCAATAACACCTTTTTCTGCTCCTGTTCAGTGGTACTTTCCTCCTGAGGGGAACTTCCTGAAGCGCATGTGCGGATCAGAACTCTGAGGTTCCTTCAGGGATCCTCCACGGTCTCAGTTCTCTCTGAGCAGCTCTCCCCTCCCCTGCACTCTCTCCTGGGAACTCCAGCTGCCTGGGTCTCCCGTGATGTTCTGCTCCACTCAGCAGCTCAGAAAATACGTCTCAGTCCCCATCCCTGCGATGAAACCTAGACATTCTCTCAGGGCAGTGGGCTTGGGCCATTCTAGGGCAACTTCTCTGATTCCTCTTGCTCAGGGTCCCTGTCTCTTGTCACTTGAGGTCTATGGCCTTAGGAAGCTTTCCTTTAAAAAATGCCTGGGACCCAGGCCTGCTCCAGATGACCTCCACTGGACCCTTCACTGGCCATCCCTCAGAGACACAGGCTCAGGACTGGCCCTGCAGAGTGAGACTCCATGTCCACCCCAGGGACTCATGCAGCAGGCCTCCCTCAGTGCTGCAGACTTGGCTCATGGCCCACTGAGATCCAGGGTGGCCCCTGTGCATCCAGGCCTCAGAGGAGCCACAGTCCCAGATACAAGGACTTACTTACACATCAGTCAATATGCCCATCCTGTGGCAATAGGCTGGTCCACGGCCCAGACGCTAGGACCCCCACCTACAGACCCCGGGACAGGTAAGTTTGCACAGAGACTCCAACAGCAAACCCACATGAAGTCCCCACCATCAGACCCACCTGGAGTCTCTAGGTGGGTTTGCTGGTAAATGGGTTTTCTTGACAAAACCTATATCTAAGGACTGGAATGTGTGCCTACTTCTTCAAATGTGCAGACACCAGTGAAGGACCTAAGAATCATGAAGAGTCAGAGACACATGGCATCCCCATGGAACTGAGTAATGGACCAGGAACTGACCCTGAGGAAATGGAGACCTGCAAACTGCCTGGGGGAAAACAAAACAATTATCCTCAAGGAGCCCAGTGGGCCACAGGAGGAAAGCCAGTCAAAATCAGGAAAATAATGTACACACAGAAAATCAGAAAGTCCAACAAAGAAATGAAAGCCATGAAGAGGAAGCAAAGAGACAGTCTGGAGATAAAGAACACAGGGACTGAAGTGGAAATTCTAGAGAGAGCTTCACCAGCAGACTTCACAGAGTAGGAGACAGAGCCAGTGACCGCGAAGCCAAGACGTTGGAAGTGACCCAGGGGTAGAAAGGAAAAAAGACACAAAGGAATGAGGGAAATCTATGGGACACCATCAAGTGGACATGGTACAATTACTATGAGTCTTAGCAGGAGCCGAGAAAGAGAGAAGAGCAGAGAGCTATTTAAATACATAAGGAAGACAAATCCCCAAACCCAGAGAGAGAAATGAACATCCAGATGTGCAAAGAGGGAAAAACCCGACATGGAAGAAACACCCAGAGATATTCACCAAGAGGCTGCATGATCAAACTCTCAAAGTCAGAGACAACTCCACAAGCAGCAAGTGAGAAGCGATTCACCCCATACATAGGAACCCCAGAAAGACAGCCAAGAGGTTTCTCAGCAGCAATCTTGCAGGGAGGAAAGATTGGGATGATTTCTTCAAAGTGCTGGAGAGAAAAAAAGCCAACAAGACCGCCGTCACCATTGAGACTTTCCTTCAGGAGTGAAGGGGAGAGGGAATCTCCAGAAAAATACAGTTGTAGGAAGTAATCACCACTCTATTTGCCTTTCAAAAAATGTTAGGTGGAGGTCTCCAAGTAAAACGTTGCACATTAACTGAAAGGATGAAGGTACAAACTCTCTGCAAAGGCAAAAATGCAGACTAGTTCAGAAAGTCTGATGCCATCATGGTTTTGGACATGCCATTTTAACTCAAGATTAAGGCTTGAAACATGAGTGTATTTTTATAAAAACACAATCACCATGATAATTTCCTCTTGTAACAAGAGGAAGAGTGGTACTAAGAAAGAACAAGAACATCAGAAAAGAATTAACAAAATAGGTATAGTAAGTTCTTTCTTATAACAATTACATTGAATGTAAATGAATTAAATTCTCTGATCAAAACACCCAGTAATACTGAGACTTTGAAACATAAGGTACAACTACACACAGCCAATCAGAGACTCCCTGTAGCTCTCAGGACCCACATGGGCAGAGAGTGATGGGACAGAGGGATTCCATGCAAATAGAAACCTAAAGTGAGAAGAAATACCAACGCCATGTCAGGCAGAAAACACTTTCAGTCCAAAACGGTCAGGGGAGACAAAGTCTGGGGGACAAGGGTCAATTCATCAAAGCGGATGTATGTTTTGGGGCCTGTGTGGCTAAGGCTGGGGTCAGGTAGACTTTCTGGGAAAGGCAGGGCTGGGGACAAGTTCCTGATTCCCAGCAGGCAGCTGCAAATGTCCTGTGGGGAGCTGAGACATCCCAACCTGGAGGTCATTGCTCAGGTGAGAGAGGGAAGCCCCAACTGCTGACCTCACCAAGGCAGGACGGAGACATTGAGGAAATGGCCCTCGCTTGTCATGGGAGCTGGTAGAGCAATAAAGGAGGAGGAGGAGGACAGTGGAGGGGAGGGACATGAACAGGGAAGTGGTACAGGATCATGCACCAAGAGGGACGGAAGACCAGGAAGGTGTGGAGCCAGGGCCCAGGTGCTGGGTGTCCAGCGTGGAGGCCATCCTGGGACACGGGAGCTGACACCAAGGGAGGCTGGGATGTGTCCACGCGGCTCCCTGGTGCAGGTCGAGGACGTGTACAGACGCAGGAGAGTGTCCAGGTCCAGAGTGCACAGTCATTGGTGGCCTCTGGGTCCCTGGGGCCCACATGGGCTGAGTCCTGTGGGCATCTCCCCTGGGCCCTGGGGTCAGGCTGTCTGGAGGAGGCTCTCTTCTATGAACTGAGCCAGCTGTGCCAAGCTTCTCCCAGAATTACCCCCAGGGCCACCAAGACCAGCCCAGCCAGGCCCAGGCGGACACAGTTCAGTGCCCTGTAGTTCTGGGGGGTGGAGGCTGGAAGCAGAAGGACACGGCAGACTGTCAGGACAGGTCATTGGCAGGTGGACAAGACCCAACCCGGGGCCCTGAAATAGGAGCCACTCCCCACTTTCCAGGCCAGAACCTGTCCTCGTGGGCACTACCCCATGCAGAGTCCCAGGTGACCTACTGTGGGGCAGCTCACTCCTGTGGGTGGGGGCTGATGTCACGAGGGACTCCTAGGAGTCAGAGGCTGGTGAAGGGCTGGGCAGCCTCTCCCCTAGGCTGACCGTGGCCTCCTGAGCCCTTCTCCTGACTGTCCTGTCATTGGGATCACCCTGCCCCACCTCCCCTGCGCCCTGTGTCCCTCCCAGGTCTCCCAGTGAACAGGAGGGCCCTGGGGACAGGGGACTGGAGCACACACAGCTGCCTTTGATCAAACTCAGCTCCAAGTCCAAGGCCAAGGCCACCTGGAGAAAACGGGGGACGAGCAGCCTCTGCCACATGAGGATGAGAGGGGAGCTCAGGGCCTGGTGGTGCCCACAGCCCACTGTGAGAACCAGCCATGGGAGGGCAGAGTGTGACCCTGGGCTGGACCAGGGCTGTCTCTGCTCTGCCAGTTCATCCAGCTCGACGTCTGCTGGACCTTTGAGTGTCCCCATCCCTCCTCTCAGCCCAAACCCCAGCATCTGAGGCCTTGGGAAAGGGGTCAGGGTGGTTGACCCCTGTGTGTGCGTCCCTAGGGCAGGATGGAGGGACTCTGCTGGCCCTTCACTGGGTGACCCTCCTCCCCCAACACCCAGGGTCACCTGGGGACACAGTGCTGAGCTACAGTGAGCAGGACCCAGAGTGCATGGGGCTGGGGTCCCCAGGTGCATCCCCAGCCCAGTGCACCCTGGAGCTGACCTCCTGAGCTGGTGATTGACAGAGCTCTGGGTCTGCAGGTCCCAATGGAGTCTCAGTGCACAGGACCGTGACACGTCACCTCACAGACACGGGGGAAGCCCTGACAGGACCAGGGTCCCCACAGCATGGGGACAGGGAGGGGGTGACCGAGGGTCCACACAGGGTCCCCTCCTCCTGGAAGGTTCAGGCAAACAGCAGAGGGGGCAGGTGGGACTGATCCACCCAGACAGCTGGACCAACAGGACAGACAGCGGGGGACACTCCACCCCGTCACATGGACAGGGAGGCAGAGGTGACCATGATGGTCTGGGGACAGGATGGGGTGGGCGTCTGCGTGACCACTCCACACCTTGTCACCTGCCAGGAGCCACGTCCCTGCCTGGGGCCACATCCTGAGAGGTGCAGGGTGTGTCGTGGCCCCTTCCCACCAGGTGCCTGCTCACCTGTGGAGATCACGGTGGTCTCTACAGAGCTGACCTGCTTTACACCAGTCCCTGTGTGCCTGCCTGGGGCACAGGTGGAGTCACACACCTGAGGTCTCTGGGCTCCTGTGGGCCATCCCTCACCCCCCACAGTGTCCTCTAACTCCTGCCTGGGCCCTCTCCTGTACCCTGGATTATGGTGACCTTTGCAGAACCCCAGGGTGGGCAAGGAGACCTGGGGACCCAGGTGGCACCTGAGCTGATCCTGCTGTGCACCCACCAGCACTCACCAGCTCGTCCTGGTCATGGGCAGACAGGGTGGGTAGCCTCACCAGGACACAGGGTCAGGAGGTCTGGGCACTGACCTCACCTAGGGGCCACTGTGCCACCAGTAAGTACCCAGGATACTAGGGACCTGTCAGAGCCTCAGGATAAACTAGTGAGTGCCCCCAGAACTGACTGGGGCCCCACCCCTGGACACTGTGCATCTGGCCCACCCCTGGACACTGTGCATCTGGCCCACCCCTGGACACTGTGCATCTGGCCCCCAGGATGTCTGGGCTACAGCAGAATTCACAGAGAAGGGAGAGAAGACTTGGCTATAAATGGACAGTGGCCCCTGTCCCTCTCTGGGATGGGCTGATCCTCCTGGACACTAACCAGACTGAGCACACACAGGACATGGACCACCACATCCCAAAGCTTCCCCAGTGCCCCTTCCAGCCCAGGTCAGGGCCAACCCTGGGCCAGGTGACCTGCCCAGTGGGAGGGGACTACACCAGATGTCACCCTCAGCCACCCAGGCTCTGGCCCCGTGGGGAGGACAGTGAACCCTCCATCTGAGTGAAGAGACACTGTTCTGGAAGGGGTCTGCCCCCAGCCATCTCTGGGGACCCCTCCCCACCCAGCAGCAGGGCCGGCTCCATGCCCACCCCATGCTGGACCTGTGCCCAGGTCACACAAAGTGGCCATGAGACCAGGGCTCCAGGGACCTCAGGGAATGAGGGCTGAGGGACACTGTGCAGAGGGAGGGGCCTGGGGGCAGGTGGGGCCGTAGACTGTGGACAGGATGGCAGCTGGGACAGGGTCCAGGACCTGGGGACCAACCTGATGGCTGAGCTGGGACTGGGGTGGGGGCCTGGGTGACGTCCTCCCCGCTCAGAACCAGCCTCAAGTCGTCACTGAGCTCAGACCACGTGGACTTTAGGTAGAGGCAGTGATAACGCCCAGCAGTGTCCTCACTCATGGAGGGGAACAGGAACCTGGCCTCTCGCTCAGAAGGTGAACTGTTCTTCTTATTCCAGATCTGGGATCTTCCCTCCTTCTCCAGGCGAAAGTCCTCAAACCCAGCAGGGGCCTGGCACACGATGGTCACGGGCCTCCCCCGGGGGATCACAGAGCCTGGCTCAGCAGAGATGGAGGGTCTGGGCAGGGCCCCTGGGACAAAGCAGACAGTGGCTCAGTGTCCACTGGGAGGAGTGGCTGAGCCACAGACTGAATTCAGGTGCACAGCCCAGGGTTCTTGGGCAGTTTACAGATCTGTGCAGCTGCGGTCACTCTGTGGCTTCACAGTTATCCTCCTCCCTGCATCCTCTCCCTGGGCTCATCTCCTGGGTCTCCCTCCCTGTGTCCCCTCCCTGTGTCCCCTCCCTATTTCCCTACGTAATGTCCCCTCCCTCTGTCCTCCCTGGGTCCCCTCCCTCTGTCCCCTCCCTGTGTCCCCTCCCTCTGTCCTCCCTGTGTCCCCTCCCTCTGTCCCCTTTCTGTGTCCCCTCCCTGTGTCCTCCCTGTGTCCCCTTCCTCTGTCCCCTCCCTCTGTCCCCTCCCTGTGTCCTCCCTGTTTCCCCCTCCCTGTGTCCCCTCCCTCTGTCCTCCTCCCTGGGTCCCCTCCCTCTGTCCCCTCCCTCTGTCCACTCCCTGTGTCCTTCCTGTGTCCCCTTCCTCTGTCCCCTCCCAGTGTCCCCTCCTGTGCCCATCCTCCCTGCTGTGGCAGCTGCTCTCCCACCTGGTGAGGAGGACCTGACCCCAGGTACATCCTGCCTGGCTTGGGGTCCCCAGGGAGCCTGGACATCCTGGCCCTGCTGTGTCTGTGCCCACCCCTCCCTGCCCTGGGCCAGGTCCAGGGGCCTCTGCTGAGCCTCTGCCTCGGGGTGTCCTCTACACTGTCCCCTCCTTCTCAGCCTGTTAGCACTTGCTGGCTGGTCACCTGCTGCACAGCTGGCCTCCTGCTCAGACCCCTCTGCCCACTGGAATGTCCCACCCTTGGGCCCACCCAGGCCATCTCCTCCCCTCATCTCCCTCAGTCCTTGTCCCTTGTCTGTCCACTCAGAGCCCCTCTGTGTGCTGCAGGAGCAGGAGAGGCACAGACACAGCCTCCTGGGGAGGGGGGATGGGCAGGTGGAGACCCTGTCCAGGTCCGTAGCTGTGACCCTGCACAAGTGTCCCTGGGCACATTAGGGCACAGAGGAGGTGACACTGTGCTCCGTGGGACATGGGGCACCTGGCTGAGACCTAGGACAGGTTTAGGGCCCCTGCCCCACCCACAGGGCCCAGGGTGGGAGAAGCCCAGGTGCCTGTCACTCAGGACACTGCAGCCAGAGGTGGAGGGAGTCCAGGGGCCTCTTGGAGGGCAGCCACTGGCCTGCGTGGGGACTGTGGCTGGTAACAGTGTGGGCTGCACAACTGCTGAGGGGCAGGAACGGACGCTCTCCACCAACACGGGTAAGTGGGAGAGGCCAGGCCTGCTGACCCCACCTACCCACTCCCAGATGGGGCGTCAGAGCATCCTGCTGCGTCCCCAGACACACAGCCACCATGTCAGGGGAGAGCACGGTGCTCAGCCCAGGAAACCACAGGAGACAGGCAGAGACACAGGGACTGATGAGGACCACCCTGGGGTTGCCCACGCGTGGGACACTGTTAAGGTCCCAGGCTCCTGGATCCACATGCCCCTGTCCACAGCTGCCCTGGGAGGAGGCCCTGGGTCCTGCACTCACCCTCCTGTGCGTGGATCGCCTGGCCCAGGCAGAGCCCTGGAAGAGAAGCCCAGTGAGAAGAGCGCCCCGGTTCCCCCAGAGCTGGGCCAGCAGGGCCTGGTGGAGCCTGGGCACTCAGCCTCCCTGCTTCCCAGGCCACCTGCTCCCAGGGTCAGGGTTCCCTTCTTCCTGCTCTGGGGTGACTGCGAGACCTCCAGGTCCCCTTCCAAGAGGCTCTCTGCTGCCCAGTCCTTCCCAAGGCTGGGCCTGTCCCCAACACAGGTGTCTGCCTCTAGGACCCAGTGCTCCTGGTCACACTGAGCCTGGGCAGAGGTGAGGGGCAGCCCCGGGGGAGGACACAGAGTCTGCTGGGTTGGCTGGGCTCAGGCCTGTGCAGGGAAGGGACCTGTTCCTGCCCTGTCACCTCCCCCCATCTAGTCCCCACCTTCCAGGACTCACCAAGGGCCAGGAGGGCAATGGAGCAGGGGGCCATGGCTCAGGCTCCTGCAGCCTCCCTGTCGGGAGCTGGGCCCCACAGAGGACACAGGGGACAGGATGTGCTGGCTGGGCCCCTCTGGGGTGTCTACATAATGCCCCACAGAAAGAGGAAGAGGTCGCTGCCTCCCTTCCTCTTCCCACAGTGACAGAGGGAGGCCTCGGCTGCTGGGACATTGAGTAAGTTATAATAACTTACATGAGTAAGTTATTACTTTTTCGGGTGTTATATTTTTTCGGTTATTTAATATTGTTTTTATTTATTTCCTATTGAAAGAGAAGCTGGCAAAGATTTTGTCACATTCTCTGTATCGGATCTAGAAGTCTTCTGGGGCAGTGTTTTGGTTCCTTTAGGTGTAAGATTATGTCAAAAGTAAACAAAGATATTTGGACTCCTTCTTCTTCTATTTGTATCCCTTTAATTTCCTTTTCTTGCCTGATTTCTCTGGCTACAGTTTCAAGAACTGTATTGCACAGGTGTGGTGAGAATGGGGATCCTTTCTTTCTGATCTCAGAGGAAATGCTTTCAGTTTCCCTCTGCTCAGCATGATGTGGACTTTGGGTTTGTCACATACAGATTTCATGATGCTAAGGCAAGTTCCTTCTGTCCCCAGCTTCATCCGTGTCTTTTTGCTTGTTATTTGCAGTGCTGGAGACTGAACCCGGGGCCTCGTGCCTGCTAGGCAAGTGCTCTACCACTGAGCCCCACGCCCAGCCCCCTTCACTGTTTCTAACATGAACATGTGGCTGAATTTCGTCCAGGGCATTTTCTGCTCTATCTGGAGAATTGTGTGATTTTTCCCTTGGTTTTATTTGTGTTATGAATTTCATTTTCTGATTTGTGTATGTTGAACCAACCTTGCATCCCTGGGGCGACTCTAACTTGATCATGGTATGCAGTCTTCCTAAAGTGTTTTGAAGGTGGGTTGCTATTATTTTATTATGAGGTTTGTCATCTATGGTCATCAGGGATATTGGTCTGTAATTTTGTTTTCTTCATGTGTCTTTATCTGGTTTTGTTATCAGGGTGATACTGGCTCCTGAATGAGTTTGGGAGTGCTCTCTTTCTCTCTGTTTCACAGAAAATTTGAGGAATTTTGCATTGATTTCTCTTTAAAGGTCTGGTGGAAAATCAGGTGATAATCTATTTGTTCCTGGCCTTTTCTTTGTTGGAAGGTTTTTGCTAAATTGCTTCACCATATATTTGTTTTTTAAGATTTCCGTATCATTGGGATCCATTTTGATAGGTCAAATGTGTTTAGAAATACGTATGACCTTCTGTCTTTTCCAACTTATTAGAATACAAGGTCTCAGTCATCTCCAGTGACCCCTGGATTCCAGCTATGTCTGTGGTGACACCTCCTTTTCCTTCAGTGTCCTTTGGTCTGCCTTGTCCTTCTTTTGGTCAGTCTGGCTAGGGGTTTCTCAGTCTTGCTGACCTTTAGGAAGAACTGACTCTTTGTTGCATTGATGCTTTGAATTTGTTTAATTGTCTATTTCCTTCATTTTGGGTCAAACCTTATTGTTTCCTGTCTCATACTGACGTTGGAAGTAGTCTGTCCCTGAGCTTCGAGGGGTATTTGATGAATCATTAGGTTTTCATTTGGGATCTCTCTGGTTGTTCATGTGGGCACTTCATGCCCTGATCTTCCCTCCTAGCACCACCTTCATAGTGTCCCCGAGACTGTCCTAAGAAGAACCAAGGGCAGGGGCCACGGCTGCCCAGCCTCAGGGGGGCGTGAGGTCAGCCAGGCCACACAGGCCCTCCTGAGAAGGCGCCGAGGTCACCTGACGAGCAGGACAGAGGGGTCCCCACCCCCAGCTGCCCCTCCCTCTGCCCTCCCTGTTCTTAGCAGCTCCTGATTCTGGGCCATCGCCACCAGCCAGAGCCCCGGAGAGAGGAGC
The DNA here is from genome assembly GCF_964194105.1 of Spermophilus citellus. NCBI lineage: Eukaryota > Metazoa > Chordata > Mammalia > Rodentia > Sciuridae > Spermophilus > Spermophilus citellus. The sequence continues at coordinate 3,225,559 of NC_138200.1, forward strand.
ATCAGGAGATTCCCTCTCAGGCTGCAGAGGACCAACACCCAGCTGGGCTTAAAGGGCCCCTGTGACCTGTCCAGCCCCAAGGGACCTTCTGTCCTGCCCACAGGCCACACCATCCAGGTGACCCTGTGGGACCTCATCCAGGGGGCGTGGCTGGCGGGTCCTGTGCCCCCATCAGCTGCCAAGGTGGAAACTCAGGACGGGGTGGCCCTGCTGCCCACGTGAGCAGGACAGTGGAGAGTCTGAGCGCAGGAGCTGAGACGCCCTGAGGAAGGGGACAGCCAGCTGCAGCCACGTCCTGGGTGAGGTCGGCCTGGGGACTCCACAGCAGCCCCCCTGCAGTGCTGCTCAGAGATGGTACAGGACAGAGAGGGCCTCACACCTGAGAGGACACCACCTTGGAAACCCTGTTCCCCTCATTGGGATTCTCAAGAAAACCCCTGACCCGGCTGGTCCCCTGCAGCACACAGCTCTGCCCACAGGAGCCCCCACCTGGCCCTCGGCCTCTGGGATGGTCCCAGGCCCAACCAGCCGCCTGTCCACCCAGTGCCCTGCTGGCTGCCTGAAGGTGGCCCAGGATTTCCTCCCCAGGAAGGAGACACAATTTCTCTCTATTTTGAACCAAAGATTGAAAATGACATTTTCCTACATGGCTACATTTTCATGTGAATTGTCATGGATGCTCCTCTTCCAGGAACATTTTCCTTCTGAGTCCTCTCCCCAGTGTGGACACCTGAAGGCGCTGCCCACCACCTGCCAGGTCCTCCCACAGCACAGGGCCATGAGGAGGAAGGGGGACACGGGCCATCAAGGGGGACCTGGAAACCCTAGAGGGGAGACAGGAGGACTTGCCAGACCCAGCAGCTGCCCCGTCCTACCTCTGCCCCCTCTAGGGGATGATGCTGATCTCAGCCCAGGATGAGAAAGGGGGTGAGCAATGGCCACGGGGAGACCTCACGCAGCTTCTCTCAAACCCCAGAGATGCCTGACCTGGCTCATGCTTCTCTCCTGGTGCTGGGTGGGGTCCAGGCCTCCCCACTGCCCCTCCCCAGCCCTCCTTAATGTAACCGTCCATGGAGAAAGTGAAGGAGCAACCCACGCTGAGGCCTGTCCACTCTGGGAGGAACCAAGGTCATGGTGAAGATTCTTCTGACTCATTGTCATGTTAATGATGAATAAAAATTGATCATGGTTGGGGTGGACAATTTCCTGTGTTGGGATGTGACTCTGGTGTGACATGGGCACCTCACTGAGCTCATGGACACACCCACAGCACCACAGCTACCGTTCTCGTTTTTTCTTTCCGTGGTGAGAACACTGAAGATCCACCCTCTGCACATTACAAGTAGATGATGTGGGTGTGTGCACAGCAGTCCCCAGGGCTGGGGTGGTGACTCAGGAGATGACAAACGGGGTTCCCAGTGTGGTTCTGCAGGACGCAGGACTTCCGGACGTCAGCGCGTGCCTTGGTGACCACAGCTCGCAGGGCCTTCAGGTTCCACTTGGTTCTCGAGGCGTGTCTTTGTCAGGGCCTTGGTGGACACCAGGACCTCAACACGGGGAGCGGTCACCCAGCCCCACCCAGTGGGACAGCAGCTGGTCTCTGCCCTTCACACTGTATCTGCTGAGGGTTTGCTTGTTGTTGAGGCAGGACTCTTGTGCTGCCCAGACTGGCCTCCTGGACTCGAGACATCCCTGGGCTCCTGAGCCTCTGAGTAGCTGGGACCTCAGGAGCCCAAAGCCTCACTAGGCCCCACAGGGCTTTGAAGGGGGAGCTTCTCCCTCTCTGTGCTGTCCACGTGCTCCTCTGAGATAATGGACTGTGGGAGGAGTCGGCCACTGGGCACCAGGAGCAGCAGGTTTGGTGGGACGTGAGGTGCCCTCCACCCCTGTCACAAGGGCCCCACCCAGGACCATGCCTGCACCCGTGGCCTTCTGCAGAGGGCTCATCCCTCCAGGCTTAGGGAGCCCTCAGCACGGAGCAGAGTTGGACTTCCGCAGCATCTCCAGAAAGAAACAGGGAACGCACCACCATGAAGCACCTGTGACACGGAGAGAAATTGTTCAGAGCTGATGCAGACAAATAGGTACCATGGTCTCTGAGCTCTAGATGCACCTGAGTCTCTCTCAAAGACGACACAGCAACTGAGCATCAAAACCTGAAAAGTACTGTGAGTTAGAAGAGGGTGTTTTACTCATTTCAATTATAGTAGGAGACGGAGGAGATGGATGGAAACAGTGAACCCTTAAAAGGTATTACAGAGACCAGCCCAGCACAGGGGCTCAGGGCTTTAACTCCAATGACTCTGGAGGCCAAGGCAGGAGGATGGCAAGTTCAAGGCCACCTGGGGAACTGAGGAACCTCATGACTCAAGGTAAAAACTAAAAAGGACTGGACAGGACATAGCTCATGGGAGAGGCCTGCAGAGCACCCCCAGGACCTGGGTTCTATCCTCAGGGCCTCAAAGGAATCAGAACAAACAAACAAAAGATATGAGAGGAATGAGAGGATATGAGGTCAAGAAGGCAGAGGCACTTGAACAGGGACGTGCTCCCAGGTTATGGGAAAGGAAGGACCTGGGACAGTGAACGCCCAGGATGCAAAGCAGGTCAAGTCCCCCACCTCTGCTGACCTGGACACCTTGTGGGACACGACAGGAGCAGGAGCACAGAGCACCCAGGGACCCGTTCATGCTCCATGGGAGCACCCTCATCACCTTGGGCTGAGGCAGGGAATCCATTGATCCCACAGACCAAGAGAGGTGCTGAGACATATTGAAATGTCTCCTAGGACGTAAGTGGCCACGTGGAGCCTGCAGTGTGCACACAGGGGCAGGCAGCAGGAGGGGGAGCGGGGCCTTGCAGGGCTGGGGTTGCACCCAGGTCTCCTCTGCAGCTGCCCACCCCTGGCCCTTCCTGGGGTGAGGAGCTGGTCACCTTGCTGTGGGGAGGAGGCAAGAAACCTGCAGGGTGTGAAGGTCCTGTGACCACATCCTGCTCATTGCTCAGCTCCTGCATCCTGGCCCCAATGTGGCCCCAATTCACCCACCTCCTGTCCCTGCTGGGCCCTGGAAGGGGAGGCAGCAGAGGACATGGTGGAAAGTCCCTCCTGAAGACATTGGGCCTCCAGAGCCCAGGCTGGAGGGGGGAGCCCTGGGAAGCTGAGGTCATGCACTGAGGAGCCCAGGGTGACCTGCCACGGCCAACACTAGGGACAGGCAGAGTCCTGGGAGAGAGTCCACATGGGTTACCTCTGTGTGGTGGTGTCACAAGTGCTCCATCTAAGCCACCTGATCTAGGGACACACGAGGATCCTCCCAGGCGCAGATTGTGGTTTTGGCAAAACACGAGGGTCTCTATTAGCAGGAGGGGTGGGGACAATGAGGGGACCTGGGACCCTCTGCACTGGGTCCTCTGGAAGCAAAGGAAAAGGAATCTGGACCCTGACGCTCCCACTCTCCTCCGAGACCTGCCTGGACACCTCCTTGGCCTCAGCCAGATCTGCAAAAGGCCGAGGTGACCACGTTCTGGGGTCTCCAGGGTGGGCGGGTCACCTGGTGAGCAGGGAAGCTCCGGTGCTGGAGACAGGGACCCCTGGGGACCAGGCACTGCCTGAGGGTCTCCACCAGACAGGGGACTGAGGTCAGGGTGCCCCTGCTGCAGTCACAGGGACTGGCCAGCAACAAGTGACATGGCATGGATGGGCAGCATTCAGGTCAGTGTATAAGGGCCTCAGGGTCAGGGGACCTCAGATCTCCCCTGAGATGTCCCAAAGGGGCGGAAGTCCCCAGAACCCTGTCTTGAGGAAACCAGATATGGGCCAAGAGTGGCTGCCCTATCTGGTGGGTGCAAAGCTCTGGGGATCAGGGGCCAGCAGCAGCCCCAGCTTACCACTTCCGTGCTGTCTGACCTGCAGGGCCTGCACTCTCCCCTCTGGACGCTGGAGTCTTCAGAGCAGGCGGCATGAGGTCCACCCTGCCTGTCCTCCTCTGCCTCGGTCAGTGTTGGAGGGAGGGACACAGGCTGGGTGGGGAGGGTCCCAGGTGCCTGTTCACAGGGAGCCCTCAGGTCTTAGTCTCATATGGTACCTAATGGCTGCTGTGACCACAAGGGACAATAATCCTCCCCAACACTGAGATGCCAGCTCCTCACGGGGACCTCTCTTCCAGGGCTGAGTCTGCAACAGAGCCCCCGGGGGTCTTCAGGTGAGTGTCCTGCAGCCTCCCACGTCCTGCCCAGGCTCAGCCCCTGGGGTCTCAGGAGAGAAGAGAGCAGCCTGGGCCGAGGGTGGTGACAAGGTAGGGCAGTGGGACCTGGGGTAGGGACAGGCCAGGACCCAGCCTCTGGTTTTCTTGCAGGGACCATCCCCAAGCCCAACCTGTGGGCAGAACCAGGCCCTGTCATTCCCTGTGGAAGCTCACTGACCCTCTGGTGTCAGGGATCACTGGACGCCCAAGAGTACTGTCTCATTATGGAAAGGACCATGAGGCCCACATGCAGAAGACAGGGTCCAGGGAACAGGGCCACGTTCCCCATCCCCACCATGACTGCGCAGGATGCAGGAGGGTATCAATGCTACTATCAGAGCCCTGGTGGCTCCTCCCAGCACAGTGAACGCCTAGAGCTGGTGGTGACAGGTGAGTGGACACTCAGGGGTCCGGCCCCGGCTCTGCCTCAGGAAAGCGGTCTGCCCCCAGGTGTCCCTCTCACAGCCCATTAATGGGGGAGGAGGGAGCCATGAACGCCTGCCTCCTTCTCTCCTAGGATTCTACAGCAAACCCAGGCTCTCAGCCCTGCCCAGCCCTGTGGTGACCTCAGGAGGGAACGTGACCCTCCAGTGTGGCTCATGGAAGGAATTTGACGTCTTTATTTTGGTGAAGGAAGGAGAACACCACCTCACCTGGACCCTGGACTCACAGAAAACCCAGTGGGCAGTTCCAGGCCGAGTTCCCCGTGAGGCCTGTTAACCCCACCGACAGGTGGACATTCACATGTTACGGCTATTTCAGGAGCAAACCCCAGGTGTGGTCAGAACCCAGTGACCCCCTGGACCTCCTGGTCTCAGGTAAGGAATTCCCATCTTTCATTCCAATATTTGGTGAGGCTGCGACCTTGTGGGCAGAGACTCAGGGTGTGAGACGGTAACCTGCAGGGAGGACGGGGGACCTCAGCCAGGACCTTAGATGGCAGGTGCTGCTGGACACACAGGGGACCCTACCCTGCAGGAGATGTCCAGGAGCAGCACAGGGTCCCATGGACAGGGAGGAGCAGATGGCATGAACCACAGCCACTGCCCCAGGAGAAGGGCTTCACGCCTCTCATGCAGGTCCTGCACCCTGTCCAGGAGGACAGCTGTCCACGTGGCAGGAAGGACACACAGGACGCAGGTCATTGGGAGGAGCAGGGGCCGTGTTCCACATCCCCTCTGGGAGCTGCTCCTGGGCTGCCCCAGGTCCCCACACCCTGGCTGGCTGCACACACGCAGGAGGCTCTGGCCTGTGAGCTGGTGTTCACTCAGCTCTAGGGGCAGAGGACGGCCACTGTCACTGGGTGGAAATCAGGGGCAGCCGGACCTGCCCCTCCTGGCTGCTCCCTCCCAGGTTCAGTGCTGGAGATGCAGCCTGCCTGCTCCTCAGGCCCCTCCGCCACGGGGGGACACACGGCTCTTTGGCATTTGCAACCCACACACGATGAGCTCAGCTCTCAGGGGACACTGTGAGGGTCAGGCCCGCTCACCCTGAGCAGTGATGAATCAGGTGCGAGGTCACCTGGGGCAGACACTCACCCCTGCTTTGTAAACCCTCGTGACCTTCTCCCCTGTGCTGAGGTCTGGGGACATTGTTGTCGGCTCAGCTGCCCTGCTGGGCAGTGGGACAGAACACCCCTCCTGCTCTGTCCAGCCCGCACTGTAGGATCCTCCAATGTCCCTGGACTCCCTTTGTCCCCACTGTGTCCTCTATACAGGGAAATCTGTCCACCTGAACTTACGAGCACACTCAGAAGCATCCCCAGCACCATCAGCAGGGACAGCGTGGCCCTGCGGTCACCTCCATGGGGAAGCCTGCTGTGCCACTGAGTGCCTCACACACCCACCAGGCTGGCCCCGGGTGACCCTGTGAGCAGCCCGCTGCGGCCCTGGGCAGGGTGAGCACCGGCTCCTTCATGCTGCGTGGGGTCCTCCAGGACAGGCCACAGACCCTCAGGCAGTGGCTTTGGCAGAGAGACCACACATGGGTCACAGGAAGACTGGGTGGTCCCTAGAACGCAGGGCGATGGCCGTCCCTACAGACGGCACAGTCATGGAGCAGGGTCCATGTAGTCGTGGGCAGGGTGGGCGGGAACACGGCTGCCGACTCCAGGGGGCTCAGTGACCGCCCCCACAGTTCTGATGGGGTTTAAAACAAGGAACTAGACAGGTCCACTCCCAGGGGAAAGTCGCCGTCCACAGGCAGATGTCACTCACGACCATCTTTGGGGCGACGTCGGGTTGCTCTTGTGTGGGTCGAGGCCACCTGCCACCGTCCACCTCGACTCTGAGACTGCACAGGCCTGAGGGACCTGGGGGGGGTGGGACCAGCGTCTCTGCTCCATGGAGCCCCAGGTCCCCTGGGCCTGCTCCTGTTCTGAAGGCAGCTCTTCCCAGCTCCCCTCCAGGAGGCCTTCCCCAGGTTCCAGGTGTGTCCAAAAGGACAGACCTCACCTCACCTTTACCTAAACAGAAGAGGACGCCATCTGCTGCTCAACCGTCCCTCATCACCACTTGCAGGAGACCCACAGGAACCTGGGCCTCAGGGACCCCGTGGTCCCCCTGTGAGATGTACCTGGACCAGCACTGCAGGGTGACCCTCTGCCACACACGCTTGGGACAGGCCAGCGGCCTCTGGGATGGTGCCTTGGGGTCGAGGTTGGCACACAGCTCAGGGGACAGGAGCCCTGGGGTCAGACCCAGGCAGCGGGCATCCAGGCCCAGGCCCCTGCCCAGGAGCCTCTGTGGGTCTCCACACTAAGGTGGGAGGGGCCGAGAGCCCACAGGTGAGGCCCACCTGACGGTGCTGCTGTGTCAGCCTGGGGTCTGCTCTGGCCACATCCTCCCTGGGGACAGTCGGAATCCCCTGGGGGAGGGTCACTGACTCCTGCAGGTCCAGGTGAGGAGCCCAGTGGTTGGAAGAGGGTAGATGACAAGCCACTCTGCCCCAGGGGTGCAGGATCAGGTCCCCAGTTAGCCCAGGGTCCTACTGAAGGGACATGTGACTAAATCAATCAGGGTCACTCCTTGTCAATCTGAGCTGACTACATAAAGACACAGACACAGAAAATACATTTTTCTTTGGGTTCAGTGACGGCTCCTCAGCCACAGCTCCCACAGGAGGCAAGGCAGGCAAGAAGGAGAGGGCACACCTCAAACCCAGGTTTTACTACTGGGGGCCAATCCACGGAACATTCTATCCAAAAAAGGGAAAAGGGTAGGGTTACACAAATAGGTGGGTGTGATTCCCCCCATCAGGTGACGCCCACCCGCAGAGCTGCACCTTTCTATGGGAGCAGAGGTAGAGTCCTATTGCACTGCGATGGGTGCTATACCATTTCAGTTCCCCTTTACTCAGGACTTAAAGGTGGGTGCGCAGCTCCTGTCCAGTGCACCCCCAACATCCTCCTGTTTCCAGTCAAGACTGCGTTCTCTGGAGAAGGAACAGGAAGTTGGCCACACCAACCAAGCACAGGAAGGAAGTGTAGCTGCCAAGGGGGGAGGCACACAACATGAGCCCCACCCTCCAGCCAGGCACTGGGTCCTGCCCAACACTGAGGCCCATGAGGGCAAGACAGACTCCTGCTACCCACCATGGCCATCCCTGAGCAGTGAGCACCAGCTGAGCACAGTCCAAGCAGGGCAACCAGACCAGCTGGGCTACGGGACCAACCAGCAGAGTTCACCCAGCTGTGTGCACTGGCCCTGAGGCATGCAGGGTGGACCACACAGGGAGTGGCCCTGGGGCAAGGGTGGAATATTACAGGGACCCAAGTCCCTAGATTACTTTGGACCTGCGGTGAATGAGCATCTAACGTGTCACATTCAGAGAGGTCTGGATGCAGTGCCATCTGTGAGACCTGCAAGTCACCTGGAGGCCACTTCCTTCCCTGGAACACACTCCAGCAGGAGACAGCAGCAAATCCTGCCCCCTGAGGCTGAAGCCTGAGCTGAGGGTGGGTGCGTGGGGCCCACAGCTGCCCTGGGCAAGGACTCCAACATCTGCTCCATCCACATGGAGCATCCCCTCACTCACTTCAGGGGAAGGACTCCAGCCACCCGTGAGGTCCACAGGGAAGTAAGAACATGACCCTGGGACGCACTGCGGAAGGCTGAGGTGGGGACACCCACAACAGCAACCAGGTGCTGACCATGGCCCATGAGCACAGGAAGGTGCCCTTAGAGTGGATGGAGCCAGGGGCTGAGCAGGCCGCTCTGAGGCCCAGGGCCAGCTCCATTCACAAGGCTCTGGATTCTATCCCCAGCACCAGAAAACAGGTGGGTTGGGGCAAATATGTACAGTCTGGGTGCCTTCCCCTGGTTTACAAGATGTAGATACAGGGGATACACAGAGATGTTCATTCTTAAGGTTTGAATAATTTTGTTATTTTTTCCCTGAGTAGGATCCATGAAGATTGAAATGAGCATCCAGAGGCACTAGGCACTCAGAACACCAGATAGCCAAGACTTTTTAAAAAAAGAACCTCTCCATGACATATTGTGATTTAAATGCCTAACATACAGGAAACAAATACTATTTTAAAAGTTTCAAAAGTAAAAATGTCAGTTTACATTTAGAGGCAACCCTGTCAGAATTACTTCCAATCTCTTAGAACAAATCCTAAAAATCCAGGAGGACTTTGAATCATGTGTCCCAAACCCTGAAAGAAAACAACGGCCAACAACTATTGCTGGATCCAGAAATGTTATCCTTCAGAATCAAATAAGAAATCAAAACCTCCCAAGAGAAGTGAAAGTAAAAGAATCCGTGACTACTAAAATGGCACTATAGAAAATACTTGTAAAAATATTTAACTCAAAAGAAATAAAAAACCACATTAAAAAACCACAGAGCTCACAAACAGGTAAGCCTCATCTGAAGAGTAGCTAAGCAAATGAGAAACAAGACCAACTTAGGGAAGTGGAGGGAAGATGGCGGCGGGAAGTGAGTAAGCCGCTCTGTGCCCCGCGCCGCCGCGTCTGAAAAGATGAGGTAAAGATCATTAAAGGAGATCTGTCGACAAAAACCCAGCACCGTGTCAAGATAGGGGCCTAGGTGGAGTGAATCCGCCACTAATCCAGCCAAGGTGAAGGGAGTCCAGCACGACTTCAGCGCGAGCATTAAGGCCGCAGCCCGAGCTGCCCGGCTCCCTGGGCCCCTTCTCCTTCTCCTCTCCGCCTCTCCGCCTTGCTTCTTTCTCCCCAGCTGTCTCTCCTCCCAAGCTCAGTCTCTAAATTTAGATCTCAATTTCTTTCCCCCACCCCGCCCGCTCTCCTGCGTGTCCGGTACCGGACCGCGCGGCCCTGAGGCGCCGCCTCCCCTCCCCCAACCCGCACCCCCTCCCCGGGGGTCCCGCAGACGGCCGCCGCCGCTGCCGCCGCCGCCGCCGCCGCCTCCCACAGAGCACCATAGAGCAGACTCTTCACCGCGCGAATGAGCTGCCGAATTATATGAAACAGCTGATAAGAGGAGCGACAATTTAAAATCCAAGTGATCCGAGAACACGCACTGAGCTCTGACCCGCTGAATTCAAACTCCCGGTCACCTGCTTCCCGCAGACAAACAGCGATGACTCGGCATTAATTCATCCGGCTGAAACAACTGGTCAGCCCTTCTCATCATACTAAGGTAAATGCCTACCGAGCCTTCATAAGTAGTGGCCACAGGTTTGAAACGGGGCTTGGGAGAGAAGGACCCACCCGTTGAATTAGTCGCCCGGCAAAGGGAAACCGTGTCATCAGACTGCTGCGGAGATAACTTTGTTGAAACAGGTGTGTGATCCCATAGCCTTGCCTCTCCACACATCGGGAAAACCCTAAGAGCCCCTCCCAGCTCTCCCGTAAGGGCCCCTCCCAGCTCTCCTGTGAGTGCTTCAGCCAGCCCGAGGGAATCAGAGGTGGTGCGAGTCCCGCGAGCGGAACTACCGCTCCCACCAGGGCTGACTGCTGAGGTCTCTTGCACCAGCTACGGGGAAGTGGCTACCGGAGGGCAAGTAAAATCCACTGAGGATTCTCAGCCCCAAGCTCTACAAACTTAGGGTCTGAGGGAATGGCAAACTGGAAGAGTGTGCCCAGTCGTTCATGAAAACAGGGCTCCCGGGAGCAGCAGACCTGGCGTGTAGCCAGTATTGTGGTGAGCGGCACCCGTGAGAGGGGCCTGGCTAGAGAAAAAGTGGGAAGTGACTAGACACAAGAGGAGGCCCTAGACACTCAGGATTGGAGACTCGCCCAGTCTGGGAGGAGCTGCTGCACAGTGATTGGTTCCCACGTATTGACAGGAGAAACTTGGCCTGGTGGGCACAGCGCCACCTACTGGAAGAGAAGTTAATCAAACTCTAAGACGGCATTTATTAGTTTTTTTGTTTGTTTTTTGTTTTTCTTTTTCTTTTCTCTTTTTTTTTTTTTTTGATTTGGGTTTTTCTTTCATTTTCATTTTTTTCTTTCTTGTTGTTTTATTAATTTTTTTTACAATTTTTTTAATTTTTTTTCTACTAATTTTAATTTAAATTTTTTAATTATTATTATTTTATTTTTTTTTAATTTTTTTTCTTTTTTAGTTTCTATTCTTTTTCTTCTTTAGTCTTTTCATTTTTCTTATCCCCCCTTTTTCCTTGAATTCTACCTGCCTACTCTCATTCTCTTTAGAGACTTCTTCCCTTCCCTTCAAATACCTTTCCTCCCAAGCATCAAACTAATTTATAGGAGTAAACAGTAACTCAGCAGTCAAACAGAACAAGAAGCAACATGAGCAGCTTCAAAAAACAAGGAAGAAAAGGAGTACAAACAATGCATGACAGCCTAAATATTCAGGAGGACCTAGAGTCATCAGAAAAATGGTCATATAAAGAACTCAAGGAACACCTAAGACAGATGGAATGGAACCTTAAAGAGGATACAAGACAGCAAATTCAAGCAGCGAAAGAACACATTGAGAATGCATTTCACAAACAGATAAAAGAAGAAGTTAAGCATCTTTATCAGGAGATAGAGATTATAAAAAATAATCAAACAATAATTCTAGAAATGAAGGAAACGATAAACCAAATTAAAAACTCAATTGAGAGTATCACTAACAGAGTGGAGCAAGTAGAAGCCAGAACATCAGATAATGAAGACAAAATATACCATCTTGAAAAGAGTCTAGCCAACTCAGAAAGGCTGGTAAAAAATCACGAGAAAAACATCCAAGAGTTATGGGATAACATGAAGAAACCAAACTTAGGAGTCATCGGGATAGAAGAAGGTACAGAGATTCAAACCAAGGGAATGAGAAACCTGCTGAATGAAATAATTACAGAAAACTTTCCAGAAATAAAAAAGGAAACAGATATACAAATTGAAGATGCATACAGGACACCGAGCACACAAAATCACAGTAGACCAACGCCAAGACACATTGTTATGAAGATATCCAATATACAGAACAAAGAGAAAATATTAAAAGCTACAAGAGAAAGGAGACAGATTACATTTAGGGGTAAACCAATACGGTTAACCACGGATTTTTCATCACAGACACTGAAAGCAAGAAGGTCATGGAACAATGTATTTCAAACACTGAAAGACAATGGATGCCAACCAAGAATTCTGTATCCAGCAAAATTAAGCTTCAGGTATGACAACGAAATAAAAATATTTCACGATAAACAAAAGTTAAAAGAATTTGCAGCCAGAAAACCAGCATTGCAAAGCATTTTGAGCAAAACACTACAAGAAGAAGAAATGAAAAACAATAACCAAAACCATCAGTGGGAAGTGCCTCAGTAAAGACAGAGGGCGAGGGGAAAGACAATCATGGAGAAACAAACTAAAATTTTTTTAAAAAAAGGATAAACAATCAAACATGGATGGAAGTACAAACCACATATCAATAGTAACTCTGAATGTTAATGGCTTAAACTCTCCAATAAAGCGACATAGGCTGGTATCATGGATTAAAAAAACAAATCCAACAATATGCTGCCTCCAGGAGACACATCTGATTGGAAAAGACATACACAGGCTGAAGGTGAAAGGATGGGAAAAAATATACCACGCACAGGGTCCTCGTAAGCAAGCAGGGGTGGCCATCCTCATATCAAATAAAATCGACTTCAAGACTAAGTTAATCAAAAGGGATAAAGAAGGTCATTATATACTGTTAAAAGGAACCATTCACCAACAAGACATAACAATTATCAATATTTACGCACCAAATAATGGTGCTGCGACATTCACAAAAAAAATTCTCCTCAAATTCAAGAATCAAATAGACCACAACACAATAATTATGGGAGACTTCAACACACCTCTCTCACCATTGGACAGATCCTCCAAACAAAAGTTAAATAAAGAAACTATAGAACTCAAAACCACAATCAATAACCTAGACTTAACTGACTTATATAGAATATATCAACCATCATCAAATGGATATACTTTCTTCTCAGCAGCACATGGATCCTTCTCAAAAATAGACCATATATTATGCCATAGGGCAACCCTCAGTAAATATAAAGGGGTGGAGATAATACCATGCATTTTATCTGATCATAATGGAATGAAACTAGAAATCAATGATAAAAGAAGGAAGGAAAAATCCTACATCACATGGACAATGAACAATACGTTACTAAATGATCAGTGGGTTACAGAAGACATAAAGGAGGAAATCAAAAAATTCTTAGAGATAAACGAAAATACAGACACAACATATCGGAATCTATGGGACACAATGAAAGCAGTTTTAAGAGGAAAGTTCATCGCCTGGTGGTCATTCCTCAAAAAAAGAAGAAACCAACAAATAAATGAGCTCACACTCCAACTCAAAGCCCTAGAAAAGGAAGAGCAAAACAACAGCAAATGTAGTAGAAGGCAAGAAATAATTAAAATCAGAGGGGAAATTAATGAAATTGAAACAAAAGAAACTATTGAAAAAATTAACAAAACTAAAAGTTGGTTCTTCGAAAAAATAAATAAGATCGACAGACCTTTAGCCATGCTAACAAACAGAAGAAGAGAGAGAACTCAAATTACTAACATACGGGATGAAAAAGGCAATATTACAACAGATGCTACAGAAATACAGAAGACAATTAGAAATTATTTTGAAAACCTATATTCCAACAAAATAGAAGATAGTGAAGACATCGATAAATTTCTTAAGTCATATGATTTGCCCAGACTGAGTCAGGAGGATACACACAATCTGAACAGACCAATATCAATGGATGAAATTGAAGAAGCCATCAAAAGACTACCAACCAAGAAAAGCCCAGGACCGGATGGGTATACAGCGGAGTTTTACAAAACCTTTAAAGAAGAATTAATACCAATACTTTTCAAGTTATTTCAGGAAATAGAAAAAGAGGGAGCTCTTCCAAATTCATTCTATGAGGCCAACATCACCCTGATCCCGAAACCAGACAAAGACACCTCAAAGAAAGAAAACTACAGACCAATATCTCTAATGAACCTAGATGCAAAAATCCTCAATAAAATTCTGGCGAATCGAATACAAAAACACATCAAAAAAATAGTGCACCATGATCAAGTAGGATTCATCCCTGGGATGCAAGGATGGTTCAACATACGGAAATCAATAAATGTTATTCACCACATCAATAGACTTAAAGATAAGAACCATATGATCATCTCGATAGACGCAGAGAAAGCATTCGACAAAGTACAGCATGCCTTTATGTTCAAAACATTAGAAAAACTAGGGATAACAGGAACTTACCTTGACATGGTAAAAGCTATCTATGCTAAGCCTCAGGCTTGCATCATTCTGAATGGACAAAAGTTGAAGGCATTCCCTCTAAAATCCGGAACAAGACAGGGATGCCCTCTATCTCCACTTCTATTCAATATAGTTCTCGAAACACTGGCCAGAGCAATTAGACAGACGAAAGAAATTAAAGACATAAAAATTGGAAAAGAAGAACTTAAATTATCACTATTTGCAGATTACATGATTCTATACCTAGAAGACCCAAAAGGGTCTACAAAGAAACTACTAGAACTAATAAACGAATTCAGCAAAGTGGCAGGATATAAAATCAACACGCATAAATCAAAGGCATTTCTGTATATCAGCGACAAAACTTCTGAAATGGAAATGAGGAAAAACACTCCATTCACAATATCCTCAAAAAAAATAAGATACTTGGGAATCAACCTAACAAAAGAGGTGAAAGATTTATACAATGAAAACTACAGAACCCTAAAGAGATAAGTAGAAGAAGATCTTAGAAGATGGAAAAATATACCCTGTTCATGGATAGGCAGAACTAACATCATCAAAATGGCGATATTACCAAAAGTTCTCTATAGATTTAATGCAATGCCAATCAAAATCCCAATGGCATTTCTTGTAGAAATAGATAAAGCAATCATGAAATTCATATGGAAAAATAAAAGACCCAGAATAGCAAAAGCAATTCTAAGCAGAAAGTGTGAATCAGGCGGTATAGCGATACCAGATTTCAAACTATATTACAGAGCAATAGTAACAAAAACAGCATGGTACTGGTACCAAAACAGGCGGGTGGACCAATGGTATAGAATAGAGGACACAGAGACTAATCCACAAAGTTACAACTATCTTATATTTGATAAAGGGGCTATAAGCATGCAATGGAGGAAGGATAGCATCTTCAACAAATGGTGTTGGGAAAACTGGAAATCCATATGCAACAAAATGAAACTGAATCCCTTTCTCTCGCCATGCACAAAAGTTAACTCAAAATGGATCAAGGAGCTTGATATCAAATCAGAAACTCTGCGTCTGATAGAAGATAAAGTTGGCTCCGATCTACAGATTGTGGGGTCGGGCTCCAAATTCCTTAATAGGACACCCATAGCACAAGAGTTAACAACTAGAATCAACAAATGGGACTTAATTAAACTTAAAAGTTTTTTCACAGCAAAAGAAACAATAAGAGAGGTAAATAGGGAGCCTACATCCTGGGAACTAATTTTTATGCCTCACACTTCAGATAGAGCCCTAATATCCAGAGTATACAAAGAACTCAAAAAATTAGACAATAAGATAACAAATAACCCAATCAACAAATGGGCCAAGGACCTGAACAGACACTTCTCAGAGGAGGATATACAATCAATCAACAAGTACATGAAAAAATGCTCTCCATCTCTAGCAGTCAGAGAAATGCAAATCAAAACCACCCTAAGATACCATCTCACTCCAGTAAGATTGGCAGCCACTATGAAGTCAAACAACAACAAGTGCTGGCGAGGATGTGGAGAAAAGGGTACACTTGTACATTGCAGGTGGGACTGCAAATTGGTGCGGCCAATTTGGAAAGCAGTTTGGAGATTCCTGGGAAAGCTGGGAATGGAACCACCATTTGACCCGGCTATTGCCCTTCTCGGACTATTCCCTGAAGACCTTAAAAGAGCATGCTACAGGGACACTGCCACATCGATGTTCATAGCAGCACAATTCACAATAGCTAGACTGTGGAACCAACCCAGATGCCCTTCAATAGATGAATGGATAAAAAAAATGTGGCATCTATACACAATGGAGTACTATGCAGCAATAAAAAATGACAAAATCATAGAATTTTCAGGGAAATGGATGGCATTAGAGCAGATTATGCTTAGTGAAGCTAGCCAAACCCTAAAAAACAAATACCAAATGTCTTCTTTGATATAATGAGAGCAAGTATGAACAGAGCAGGGAGGAAGAGTAAGAAGAAAAGATTAACATTAAACAGAGACTTGAGATGGGAGGGAAAGGGAGAGAAAAGGGAAATTGCTTGGAAATGAAGGGAGACCCTCATTGCTAAACAAAATTACATATAAGAGGTTGTGAGGGGAATGGGAAAATAAACAAAGAGAGAAATGAATTACAGTAGATGGGGTACAGAGAGAAGATGTGAGGGAAGGGGAAGGGGGATAGTAGGGGATAGGAAAGGTAGCAGAATACAACAATTACTAATAGGGCATTATGTAAAATTGTGGATGTGTAACTGACGTGATTCTGCAATCTGCATTTGGGGTAAAATTGGGAGTTCATAACCCACTTCAATCTAATGTATGAAATATAATATGTCAAGAGCTTTGTAATGTTGTGAACAACCAATAAAAAAAAAGACCAACTTAGACATTAAAGATAAATCAAAATGGTGGGAATTAATAACACATCTCTACAGTCACATTGAATGTAAGTGGTCTCAACTCTCCCATTAAATGACTTAGACTGGAAGAATGGATTAATAACAAGACCCAACTATGTTTTAAGCTTAGTTAAAATATCAGGATCTTGGGGATGAAAAGGCACCTTTAATTTACTTCTCTTGTGCTTTCTTCCCTCACTTCAGAGATATTTACAAGTGCACCACTTAATTTTGAAACAGTTGACGTCGGGGTGGGGTTCCTTATATCTCAAGGTGATTGACTTCTAATATAATAAATCATGCAGGAGACATGGTCTACAAGATTTCAAATATTAAAAAAGTAAGGAAATGCATTATATATTGACTATGACTTACGTGCAGGTCAGAACTGATCAAATTGCATACTTAAAAATCTGCACATTGTATTGTACTTCAATTGTATCTCAATAAAGCTATGAGAAAAATTTTTAAAAATCAACCAAAATCAGCCTTTTACAGAACTGAGATTGTGGCTCAGAGGTAGAGCGCTCGCCTAGCACGAGCGGGACCCAGGTTCAATCCTGAGCACCACATAAAAATAAAGGCACTGGGGCCGGGGATGTGGCTCAAGCAGTAGCGCGCTCACCTGGCATGCACAGGGCGCTGGGTTAGATCCTCAACACCACATAATAATAAAATAAAGATATTGTGTCCATCTTAAAAAATAAATAAATAAATAAATAAAAGGCCTTGTGTCCATCTACACCTAAAAAATAAATATTTTTTAAAAAATCAACCTGAGTGGGGGGTGCTGGGGTTGTGGCTCAGCGATAGAGCGCTTGCCTAGCATGTGTGAGGCACTGGGTTCGATTCTCAACACCACTTACAAATAAATAAAATAAAGGTTCATCAACAACTAAAAACTATATTTAGAAAAATCAACCTTTCCAAACACCTACAGAAATCATATAAAAATGGAGATTGAAGAATACACCTTTGAACAATGAATAGATGATAGAAGAAAAAGTGGGAGAAATTTTGATAATTTTAGAATGAAATAAGAACATCCACACAACATTCCAGAACTCTAGGCCACTAGGAAGATGGTTCTAAGACAAGAGTTCATGGCTGTGATGGCCACAGAAGAAAATCAGAAAGTCAGCAAATAAACCACCTGCTCATTCATCTCAGGACCCCTGACTCACAGGAACAAATCAATTCCAAAGCAAGTAGAAAGAGGGAGATGATCATCATCAGAGCTGAATTTAATAAAATTTAGAATTAAAAAACGATACAAAGAGCCAGGAGAGGTGGTGCAGGCCTTAAATCCCAGCAGCTCGGGAGACTGAGGCAGGAGGACCACAAGTTCACAGCCAGCCTCAGCAAAAGAGAGGCCCTAAGCAGCTCAGTGAGCCCCTGTCTCTAAATAACATACAAAATAGGGCTGGGGGTGTGGCCCTGATAGACCCAACCTGATCTTTTCTTAAAAATTGGGAGCCATCTCGCCACAAAGCCATGAAAAGATAATTTCGGCTTTACTGTAAATTACTGCAGATTCTGAACCTGCTTGGAATTCCTGCCCGTGCCTTGAACTCACCCCTGCCTGGCTCTCTGACCAGATAGCAGCCCTCTCTGAAACTTAGTGACACCTCACAAATCTTGGCCTTCCCTGGCCAGACAACGACCCTCTCTGAGGCTCTAATGACCCTCATAAATTCTGATGTTGGGGCCAGCAAAAATGTAAACTGCCATTAGTGTGATGCTTGTCAGAGTTCTGTTATCTGTAACCCCCCTTTGTGTAACTTTCTGGGCTATAAAGCTGGGCTGCAGGAAAGCTGGGGTGCTGTCTTGTTCCCGAGGTTTTGGGAGGGAGAGGCAGCCTGGCTGGTAGAAATAGTAAGTTTGCTTTAATTTGATTTTAATTGGAGTCAGTGGTCTTTTCTTGCATCCTGGTCTAACAGCCCAGGGGTTGAGTGCCCCTGAGTTCAATTCCTAGTACCAAAAAATAATAATAATGATACAAAAGATCCATGAAATGAAGAGTCACTTGTCCCTAAACATAAACAAGATTGATGAGACCTTAGTTAACCCTAAACAAAAGAAAAAGAGAAAAGTCCCAAATTTTTAAAAAAATAATAAAGATTAAAAAAAAATTACCACAGATATTCAGAGGATCATTAGGGACTGTTTTGAAGATTTATGCTCCAATAAACTGGAAAACCTAGAAGAAATGGTTCTATTCTAGTCAAATTTGACCTGCCAATGTTGAATCATAGAAAACCTAAACAGACCTATAACTAGTAACAAGATAGAAGCAGAAGTAAAAAGACTTAAACAAAGAAATCCACAGGATACATTCCCAGCTGAGTTCTAGAAGACCTTTAAGAAAGAACTGATTTCAATGCTCCTCAAATTATTTTGTGAACCAGAAAGGGGTGGAGCACTTCCAAATTTCTTCTATAGCCAATATCATACTCCTATAAAACCAGATAAGGACACATAATGGAAAGTAAACTATAGATGACTATTTCTCATGAACTTAGATGCAAAAGTTCTTAGTAAAATATTGGCGAATTATATTCAAGAACATATTAAGAAGAACATGTATCATGACCAAATTTGTTTTGTCCCAGGAATGCAAGGATGATTTAATACATTCAAATCAATGAATGTAATTTACCAAATCATAGAATTAAGAAAAAAATCACTTAGTCATCTCAAGAGTTGCAGAGAGAGCCTTTGAGAAAATTCAGCACCCATTCATAATAAAAACACGGTCGGAGCCAGGTGCAGCGGCACATACCCGTACTCCCAACAGCTGGGGAGGCTGAGGCAGGAGGATCACAAACTCAAAGCCAGACTCAGCAAAAGTAAGGCACTAAGCAACTCAGGGAGACCCCGTTTCTAAATAAAATACAAAATACGGCTGGGATGTGGCTCAGTGGTCGAGTGCCCCTGAGTCCAATCCCCAGTACTGACCCCCACCAAAAAAAAAAAAAACCTGTCCCATTCAAATAAGCTGAAGAAAAAAATAGGAATAAAAGTAACCAAGGTGGTGAAAGGCCTCCACAGTGAAAACCGTAGGACACTGAGGAAATAAACTGAAGAAGAAGAAGAAGGTGGAGTCTGCCCATGTCCGTGGAGAGCCAGAACTGATATTGTTAAAATGGCCACCACCAAAAACAATCCGCAAATCCACTGCACTCCCCACCCGATTCCAGTGACTCTGTTAAACTAGGAAAAAAAGTCTTAGAATTTGTTTGGAAGAATAGAAGACCCACAATAGTCAAAGCAATTAAAGCAAAAAAAGCAGTATTAGCGGGATCACACACCTGAGCTCACCTTACACCAGAGAGCTACAGGACAGAGCTGCATGGCCCTGACATAGCACAGTCCCAGGGACAGAGGGACAGGAGAGGGGACACGGAGCACCCACATGCTCCCAGCCATCTGGTGCCCAGCACAGGTGCCAACCCACATGGGAGGAAAGACAGCCTGCAGCAAACGGGGCTGGGACAACAGGAGACCCCAGGAGAAGAATGACACTAGGCCCTTGTCACTCACCCTGCCCAACGTCAGCTGGAAATGGGTCCAACCTCGGAATTAGACCAGAAATGTGCGACTCACAGAGGAAGACCTCTGTCTACCCTGCAGCACACAGGACGGCCTCGGCCTTCTCCGTGCAAGTTGAAGACTCGGGGACAATGTCAAGACTTAGTAAATGGATGGATCAGATTAAAGAGCTTCGCAGGACACGAAGCTCTTAATGTGAAGAGAGAACCAGGGAGTGGGGGAGAACCTTCTAGCTGCTCTTCTGACAAAAGTGAATATCCAGAAGACAGAGAGAGCTCAAAAACTTAACAGGGAAAAAAGCCAATGAATCAGCAAACGAACCATCATTTCTCAAAGAAGAAATAGAAATGGCCACAAACACATGAAAACACACTCAACACCATGACCAGATAAGGAGAAGGAATGAAAACTGCACTGAGATTCCGTCCCCACCAGGCAGCATGCCCGTCATCAGGAATAGGTGACACTAAGTGCTGGGGGTGGCAGAAAAGGAGCACTCTACCCCCCAGTGGGCTGAGGATGAGCACAGCCACCATGGAAACCTGTTGAGCTTCCTCCAAAGACGAGGCGCGGAACTCCCTGCGCCCCAGCTATGCCACCTCAGTGTCTGTCCTGAAGAGTGCGGGTCATCTTACTGCAGAGACAGCACACCCTGTTGACAGACAGCAGCACACCTCCCAGGAGCCAGGCTGTGGAACCAGCCCTGGTGTGACCCGTGGGTGACTGATAGAGAGAACGCGGGGTCCACACAGTGGAGATTTAGTCACATTAAGAAGAAGGACACATGGCGTTTTCAGGACAATGGATGGAACTAGAGACCATTGTGTTAAGTGAAATAAGACAAACTCAGAAGGTCAAGGGTGGCGTGTTTTCTTGTGTGTGTGGAAGCCAGAGAGGGAAAGGAAAAGAATGGCGGGGGGTCTCCTGGAAATCAGATAGGTCAGCAGAGGACAGGACAGGGCCAGGAGGAGGGAGGAGGGACAGAAAGGGGAACACGGGTGGCAATGGTGAGTCACGTGCTGCGTTGTGTGCATGTGTGAACGTGAACTGCACACCCACCAGGCGTACAACGACCGTGCACCAACAGGGAATGTGGGAAACCAAGTTCTACTGCACACTGTCTGCGAGAGATTCCCTTGATCCGGTGTTTTTGTTTGTTTGGTTCATTTTCTCTTTTCTTTGTTCATTTATTTCTCAGACTGAGTCTCCCTGTCTTGCCTGGCCGTCCTTGAACTCCTGGGCTCCAGCGATCCTCCCCTCTCCCTCCCACACAGCCGGGACTGCAGGTCCTGCCACTGGGCACACCTCGGGAATCACACTTCAGCTCAAGGACACACAGAGGCTGAGGGTGAGCACGGAGGAGAATGTTCTGTGCCAACAGGAACCGAGAGAGAGAGCGGGGGAAACTCCAGTCACATCAGCAAAACAGACGGCACCTCAACACGCACCTAGAGACCCAGAGAGGGACATTAGCAGTGATGAAAACCCCATCCATCACCCTCCTGGGACCATTAGGGACACACTTCCACCCACGAGGCACTCAGATGAACAAGAGACACAGCTGGGTGCAGTGTCCACTCCTGTGGTCCCAGCACCTGGGAGGCTGGGGCAGGAGGACGGCAGGTTCCAGGGCAGCCTGGGCAACTTAGTGACCCCTAAGCAACTGTGTGAGAAAAAGTAAGAAGTGCTGGGGACGTGGCTCAGTGGTGACGCATCCCTGCCATCAATCCCTGGCACCAAGATGATGATGATGATGATGATAATAATAATAATAATAATAATAATAATAATAATAATAATAATAATAATAATGATTCAGGCAGATGTGCAGGGGATAGCTGAGAAGGGCAGTAACGGGAGATGGCCGCAGCCCACTTTAATGCTGGACACCACATCCAGGCAGGACATCCAGGACCAAACAGGACAGGAGGACGGGAACCCCAGAGAGGAAGTGGGCTGCAAGAAGGAGCCCAGCCAACCTGGGGCACAGCCAGGACCCCCGCAGGGCGCATCTCGGCAGGTGGCAGGGAAGTCCCCACCAACCTAAGAAACCAAAGCCACGTCAGGTGTCTGTTCAGGCCTCAGTGGAGTGAAACTAGGAACCGGTCCTGAACGGAAACCAGAGCTCCCCAAGGCTGGAGGGGAGACCCTGCCTCCTGGAACATCCTTGGGACAAAGAGGACACTGAGAGGGATCAGAAAGCTCTTCAAGACAAACAGAAATGACAACAGGACACATCAGAACCACGGGGATAAAGCTGGGGTGGAAGGTCACTGTCCAGGCTGGACCCTGGTTCTGCCCCAGCAGGGGGTGGGGGAGAGAGAGGAGAAGAGGGGAGAGGAGAGGTGGGGAGGGGAGGCAGAGGGGGAGTGGAGGGGAGGGAGGACAGGACAGGAGAGGGGAGGTGCAGAGGGAGGGCTGGGCGCTGCCCTGGGCCCAGGGGACTGAGCCAGCCCAGGCCTGGCTGGAACCTGCCTGGAGCACAGCACAGCGCCCACCCTCCCCGGAGCCCGGAGCCCACTCCCACCCCACATGGAGCAGGGCCTCCTCAATGACCCCTGGTTGATCTGAGACCCAGAGGACCCTTCCATGTGGCTCCTTCTCCATTTGGGGACCTTTCCAGTCCACTTTCTGCTGATGAGGAGAGGAGCTGCAGGTGGCAGACATTAAGGGACAGTCTCTGAACGCTCGGAGCACATGGGGCCTCCCTGGGACCACACAAGTCCAGCTCCCACCTCTCCTGGCCCAAACCCAGGCTGCCCTGCCCTGGAGGAGAAGCCGGCTGAGCCTGTCCACATCCAGGCCCTGCTGACCCCACACTCCCAGCCGTGAGGGGCAGACAAGAGCTCCACACAGGCAGCAGTGGCTGCGGGACCAGAGTCCCTGCTCAGGAGGACAGGGCAGTGGAGATGAGCGGGCACTGAGAGCAAGAGCTGGCCCAGGAGGAGCGTTCAGCCCCAGGAGACAGGGGCTCCCCGGGCAGGAAGGGCTCAGCTTCCTCCCCAGGGAGATGTGGGATCTGGGGCTAAGGAGGGGGGCCATGAAGGGGACCATGAGCAGGGGAACCCAAACCAGCTACAGGAGGAGTGGCCAGTTCTTCCCTGGCCCCTGCGTCCCTCTGTCCCCCACACGAGCTCCAGCTGGCTCACAGCCAGGTGCTCAGGGTCTGCCGCTCTGCGCCCACCTGCAGCAGGAACCTGCTCCTTCCCCAGAGCACCTCCAGGGCCGGGAGACGACTGGCCAGCAAGGACCAGAACCCTGTGCCCAGGACGGGCTGAGGGAGCCCCCGGGAGGCCCTGAGAAGAGGACCAGCCCGGGTCACCCTCACCTGGAAGGGGCCGGCTCAGGAGGGCACCAGGGAGTTTGCTGCTGCGTCCTGGCCCTGGAGGGACGAGGACAGGTCAGGCGACAGCAGAAGGGGTGAGAGGGCAGCACTGCTGTCTGAGCCGCCTGCAGGGAGCCCAGGCCCACCCCACACAGTCCTGGGGACAAGAGCCAGGCTCTGTGAGGACAGTTCCCCTTCCTGTGGGCAGCTGATGTGACAGCCCTATGACAGGCAGAACCCGGCCTCCAAGTGGCCACACCCTGTGTGTGTCTGTCCTCCAGCTCTGTGACCTCCTCCATCTGGACCCTGGGACCACAGGACGACACACCATGACCCCCACCCTCACGGCCCTGCTCTGCCTGGGTGAGATGTGAAGGAGGGAGGAGACACCCTGTTCTGGGGGGACCCAGCCCACAGCCAGGCCCTGGCCACCAGGAGACCCAGGGCCCAGGAGGCTGTGGGGGGACAGGGCCTGCTCAGGCCTCAGGGGCTCCCCTCTCACAGGAACTCTCTTCCAGGGCTGAGTCTGGGCCCCGGGACCCGAGGGCAGGCAGGTGAGTGTCCCCAGCTGTCCAGGTCCTCCTCCTGGGGACCAGGAGCCACCGTGGACAGTTGGGTGGAGAACAGAGTTGGGGGCTGAGGCTGGGGAGCCTGGAGGGGGCTGGGCTGAGGGCTGGGATCTGAGGGGCTGTGCTGAGACCCAGCCTCTGATCCCCTTGCAGGGACCCTCCCCAAGCCCACCCTGTGGGCTGAGCCAGGCTCTGTGATCACCTGGGGAAGGCCAGTGACCATCTGGTGTGAGGGGCCCCTGGAGGCTCAGGAGTTCCGTCTGGATAAAGAGGGAACCTCAGTGCCCTGGGACAGACAGAGCCCACTGGGGCCCAGGAACATGACCAAGTTCTCCATCCCCACCATGACTGAGCGCCATGCAAGGAGATATCAATGCCTCTATGGCAGTCCTGCTGGGTGGTCAGAGCCCAGTGACCCCCTGGAGCTGGTGGTGACAGGTGAGAGGACACTCAGGAGTCCCAGCCCCAGGATCTGCCCTCAGGGAGGGGGTCTGCTCCCAGGGGTCCCTCTCACAGCCCAGCTGAGGGTGGTGTGGGAGGAGGGAGCCGTGAACACCTGCCTCCTTCTCTCCTAGGATTCTACAGCAAACCCAGGCTCTCAGCCCTGCCCAGCCCTGTGGTGACCTCAGGAGGGAACGTGACCCTCCAGTGTGGCTCAGGGCAGGGATATGGCAGGTTTGTTCTCACCAAGGAAGGAGGACACCACCTCACCTGGACCCTGGACTCACAGAAAGACCCCAGTGGGCAGGTCCAGGCCCTGTTCCCTGTGGGCCCCGTGACCCCCAGCCACAGGTGGACATTCACATGCTACGGCTATTTCAGCAGCAACCCCCAGGTGTGGTCAGGACCCAGTGACCCCCTGGAACTCCTGGTCTCAGGTGAGGAAGCTCCATCTTCCCCTGACACCGTTGGGGACATTAAGCAGGGACTTGGGGGCCTTTTCCTCAGAATGGCCCCAAATATGAGAAGGGGGAGAGAATCAGGGTCTCCTGGTCCAGACTCCCAGGGTGTGAGAGGGCGACCTGCAGGCAGGACGGGGGGAGGCAGGGGGTTGGCAGGGTCCAGCCCTCAGCCCAGGCTCCTCTTCCTCCAGGGGTGTCCAGGAGGCACTCCCTCCTGACCCAGCAGGGCCCTGTCCTGGCCCCTGGAGAGACCCTGACCCTCCAGTGTCACTCTGATGTCACCTATGACAGATTCACTCTGTCCAAGGAGGGGGCACAGGACCTCCCCCAGCGCACTGCCCAGCAGCCCCAGGCTGGGCTCTCTCAGGCCCACTTCCTGCTGGCCCCTGTGAGCAGCTCCCACGGGGGTCGGTACAGGTGCTACGGTGGACACAGCCTCTCCTCTGAGTGGTCAGCCCTCAGTGACCCCCTTAACGTTGTGGTCACAGGAGAGGATCCCAGAGGGTGCAGTCAGGGACCCAGACTCTGCACAGTCCTGTTGGGGAGCCCCAGGAGGTGATGGCCAGGGTGATGTGGGGTCTCAGGAGAGAGACAGAGAGGGGCAGAGAGAACAGAGACAGGGGGACACAGGGGCAGGAAGGATCAGAGACAATGAGACAGACAGAGAGCACAGGGTCCTCAGAGAGAGGCCCTGGGGAGATCTCAGCTCAGAACAAGCTGGGGCCACCCTCACCCTCCTTCCTCTCTCTAGGACAGCTCCATGTCACACCCTCCCTCTCAGTGCAGCCGGGTCCCACAGTGTCCTCAGGGGAGAACGTGACCCTGCTGTGTCAGTCACAGATCAAGATGGACAATTTCCTCCTGTGCAAGGAGGGGGCAGCTGATCCCCCCCTGCGTCTGAGAGCAGAGTACCGAGCCCCATGGTACCAGGCAGAATTCTCCATGAGAGCTGTGACCTCAGCCCTCGGGGGGACCTACAGGTGCTATGGCTCTCACAGCTCATCCCCCTACCTGCTGTCACGGCCCAGTGCCCCCCTGGACCTGGTGGTCTCAGGTGAGTGACCCTGACCCCATCCTCTGTGAGCTCAAGGATTCCCTCAGGGCCCTGCCCAGGACAGCTCTGGGTGGGATAGGAGTGAGGGGCCCTAGGGAGGGTCAGCCAGTGGGACTCACCCCTCAGAGAGGAGGGGCCAACGGGGTCCTCCAGCCTGTGCACCCACCCACCACTGGAATCAGGAAGGTGCAGGTGGGCACAGGAGGGTCCTGGGGAGGCCAGGCAGGTGTAGGAGGATGGGCAGAGACAGTCCCCAGGGGCAGCCTGCACCCCTCACCCTCTTGTTTTGGTCATTCTCAGGATCCTCTGGGGACCTGCCCCTACCATCCCCAAGGCTGGTCCCTGAGTCCACATACTTCACAGGGACCCAGGACTCCCCACCCCACTCTGACCTAGCTCTTCTGACTGTCCCACTGGATCTCTGCTTCCTCTTCAAACCTTTCAGAGGGCAAGAATCAAGGGTTTGCAGTGTCAGGAAATGGGCCCCAGAGCTCAGGGCTGGGAGGCATGAGGGGGAGGTCCAGGCAGAGGTGACTCTGGGCCCAGCCTGGGGAGGAGCAGCCAGCTGAAGTGGGGGGCAGGCAGCCCAGCCCTCACCTCCCACCCACCCCAGGAGGCCCTGAGGACCAGCCCCCCACCCCCACGGACCCAGGACCCCAGAGTGGTGAGTGAGGGGCTCTGGTGGGAGGTGGGTCCAGGGCAGGGCTGAGCTGAGGGGGAGCAGCCCCCTCTGGAGATGCTGAAGGGACCAGCCCCTCCCCTCTGGGCCTCAGTTTCTCCCAGGGCAGAGGAGAGGCCTGGCCCTGACCTTCAGGTGCCTCTCAGGCTGACCTTGGCTGTGCCCTGCTGGGAGAGGGGCCTTCGGGGAAGCCTCCAGGACCTGAGTCTGCAGGGCCCTGTCCCCTCTGTGCAGTGACAGTGACACTGAGCAGGGGAGGGCTCAGGGCCATCGGGGGGTCAGGCTCTTTCCCCCAGCTCAGGGCTGAGCTCTGGGGGAGAGAAGGAGACTGGGAGTCAGACCCCCCAGTTCAGGCCCCGCTCTGCCTCTTCCTGCTGGGGACCTGGGTGAGCCTCAGTGTCCTCATACCTTGGTGGGTGGATGGGGTGCTGGTGCCTGTCACATGATTGACAGTTGCAGGTGTCGTGCAGTTGCTCTGGGGCTCAGCTGAACTTTGCTCCAACGTGACTCAGACCCAGTCCTGACCTCCCAGAGCACAGAGAGGGTGAAGGACCAGGGAGAGGATCGGAGGGGACCCTGAGGACCAGGAAGGGCGCTGAGTGGCTCCAGAGAGTCCTGTGGTGAGAATGAGGCGAGGAGGTGTGTCCCAGGCAGGACGGGGCTCCGCAGGTCACAGGTCCCCTCCTCTACTTGGTTCTCAGGAGCCACTGAGACCATCAGCCCAGCGCAGAACAGCTCAGACCCCAGCTCAGGGGAGTCGGGAGGATTCTCAGCTATGGGACTGGAATCTGAGGTTCACGTCCTGGCCAGGGGAGGTGTCTGCCCTGAGTGGACATGTGGGGATCCTGGCCTCCCCAACCTCTGACCTCTGTGTCCAATTCCCAGCCTCACCTCCCCAGGATTACACAGTGCAGAACCTCATCCGGATGGGCGTGGCTGGCCTGGTCCTGCTGGTCCTCGGGATCCTGCTGTTTCAGGCTCAGGAAAGCCAGAGAGGGACCCGAGATGCAGCCAGGAGGTGAACAGGAGAGAACAGGGCACACTCAGAGTGCAGAGCTGGGAGACAAAGGACCCTCAGGAGTCTGAAGACCACCTGGACAGGTGGGGCTGCACCTAAGACTGTCCTGGCAGCAGAGGTGACTGGGTGCAGGACCAGCTGGGTGCTGGCTGCAGAGCCTTCCCCGCCATGCTGTGCACACCCAGGGCTGGCCCACCGCTCTCTGCATCCTTCCACGCGCCAGTCCCCACTGGGAGCTGTGAGGATGCCCCTGAAACACGGGACATGCAAGCCACAGGCTGGTGTCTGAGGGACTGTGTAACAGGTGCTGGTCCTGTGGACATGACTGTTGAAAAAGTCTCATTAAAACCCTGAGAGTCCTGCTGTGTGTTTGCTCTTACTGTGCATGTCCCTTCCTCCCACCCTCCACATGCCGAAGTACCACCACGTCACCAGGTCCTGGTGTAAATCCAAATTCCTCTGCTCACTGCTGGAGTGTAGAGAAGTATCAACCTGCAATGTCACCTAGAGTCACCTCCCGACATGGCTCCCTGGGTCCTGCAGGGTTTCTCTCTTCATGGAATCACTAGGTCATGTGTTGCCCATGGTGACAGAAACAGAGCTTTTCAATGAAGGGACTTGAGAGTCCACTGATAGTTCAGAGACTATCAATGAAGCTAAGGCACCCTCCAGGCCTTCCCTTCACTGGTAGTGCATGTGGTTGATGGCGTGCACTTTCCTGCCCCAGGACCTTGGCTTAGCATTTCAAGGCAGGTGGGCTGCCGGCAGAGCCCCTCAACGTGGGCATGAGCAGCTGCTCTCTCCCTCCACCTTGAGGGGAACTCCCAGGGCAGAGCGTGGGGCGGGTGCTCTTTGCTCTCCTCCCTTCTCTGTCCCAGCTCTGGTCCTGCCCACCTGGTCTCTGCGTGGTCCTGCAGACCTGTGTCCGTCCCTCTGCAGGTGGGCTGGTGGCCATCGTCACCCTGGATTCCTGCACCTGAGCTCAGGTGCTCAGTGGCTCTCCTGCCTGGTCCTAGGCGGCGTCTCTGAGTTCCTGGGTCTGGGGTCTGTGTCTGATGGTAACTGGGGACCCCCTGTCATTGTCCTCCCACTGGGTCTCTGTGTCCCCCTTTCTCCTCCTGGTGCTCCAGGTGCAGAGCTGACCCCTGTGTCCCTTGGTCCTGGAGGCTCTGACCTTGCAGTCCTAGTTCTTTTCAGTCTTGAGGTTTCTGCTGCTGCAACCTCCAGCTGAGAGCTGCCCTCCTGGTGCCGCCCCGAGCACCCCTGTGGCCCTGCCCGTGTCCTGCCAGCCCTTCCGGCCTCTGGTGGCCCTCTAAGTCTATTCCTGGGACGCCCGTCTGTTCTCGAGAACTGCTCACTGTCAGCAGAGCCCCGGGCATCTCTGTGACTGTTTTAGATTCCTGTTCTCACCACTCCCACCTCCCTGCCTGTGGGCTCCCAGGGTGGCCCTGTATTTCCAGCTGTGTTCTCCCCCTGGGGACACCTGGGGTCCACTTCCCGACCGCTAGACCTGTGCTGGATAGGGTCCACCCTAACAGACCCTGGAGAGGTGGGAGAGGTGCTGCAGCCCTCAGGGTCCTGACCACCCTTCCACCCCCAGGTGCCCCTGGCCAGGGTTTCACCCTCTTTGTTGCAGAGGGTTAAGACGCCAGGGGATTGTGGCCTGCAGGCTCTGCAGCAGGGGCTGTCACTAACACTGGTCATGTGCATACTTCTCTGGAAGCCCAGGTCCCTGCTGTGGCCCTGGCCCTGCCCGCCTCCTGCAGGCCTTGGGCTCCTCCTGTCCTACTGTTGCAGAAGACAAGCTGGTGGCCCTGGGTTCCTCCTGCAGCCCCCAGGGTACACCTGGAGTCATCTCCTCTGGCCCAGTCCCTGGGCATCATCCCCTGGGGTGACAGTTCCTATACATGGGCTTTTCAGGAAAGCTAAGGTGTGCAGCTGGGCATGTGTCCAGCAGTGCACGGTCAGCTCTGTCTCTCCATGACCAGGTGCCTGGACAGGGAGCTTCACAGTGCTTCTCAGGGTTTCTGTCCCACATAGGGGAGACCCGAGGGCTGCAAGGGACAGGAGCTAGCCCATCCTGTCCAGGTCCGCCAGGCTCTGGTAAAGCCCCAGCAGGCGGGCTGTGCAGCTCCCTCTCCTGCAGAGCTGGGACAAGGGCAGAGAGCCCAGCATTGGGTCTTCAGTGGACACAGCAATCGTCCACCTGGACCCTGGGGACAAAGCCAGGATTCTCTCAGGTCCCAGCCTCGCCACCCATCTCCTAAGGAGGTTTGCAGATTAACCAGGACGGAGCCCCTCCATGCTCCCTGCACCGCTGACCCAGATCCTCTTGGAGAGGGTTTGTGAGGACCTCCTCAGGACGAGGAAACGGAGGGCCAGACGAGGGTGTTCCTGCCACAGGTACATGGGCAGGCGATGAGGACCACCAGGGGGTTTCCCCTGCTGCCAGGTATTGAACCTAAGGTGTCCTCTCCCACTAAGCTCTTGCCCCAGGCTGAGCCTCTTGCTCAGTTTCTCAGGACCTCACTAATTGCTGAGGTGGCCTCAAACTTGTCATCCTGCTGCCTCCGTCTCCAGAGATGCTGGGATTGCAGGGTAACAGGGAAGTTCTACAGATCAGCTTCTGCAAAGCCAGAGCTCACACTCACTGTTGTTCCCCAGATGTGACATGCAAAGGGTGGAGGTAGCAACAGGGCCCAAGGGGACATGCAGTGCAGAGAACGGGGGAGGGGGGTGCTGGAGGGAAAAAGGGAAGTGGATGAGGCCAAAGTTCAGCAGAAAACAAACCACACTCCAGAGTCTTTAAAGAGACTTGTTATTTATTTATATATTTGTACCAGGGATTGAACACAGGGGGGCATTATCAGGGAGTCCCATCCCCAGTCTTTTTATGTTTTATTTTGAGACAGGATCTCACTAAGTTCCTTAGGCCACTAAGTTGCTGAGGCTGGCCTTGATCTTGCCATCCTCCTGCCTCAGCCTCCTGAGCTACAAGAATCAAAGCCTGGGCCACCATGCCCGGCTCTTGTTATTTCCCTGCGTCTCTGTGCTCATCCCCAGCAGGAAGCGCCAGGTGAGCTGCACAGCCAGGTGCTCAGGCTCTGCTGCTCTGCCCTCCCCTGAAGAGGGAGCCTGCGTCTCCCCAGAAGCATCTCCAGGGCTGGGGGATGACTGCCCTGGCAAGGGGCTCACCACCCTGTGCCCTGGACAGGCTGCAGGGGGATGGAGCCCCAGGGAGGCCCTGAGAGGGGAGGCCCAGCCCTGGGTCACTCTCACCTGGAAGGGTCTGGCTCAGGAGGGCAGCAGGTGTATTTGGTGCTGTGTCCCCTGGAGGGATGAGGACAGATCAGACAGACCGTGGGGGTGGACAGAGGAGACCCCACTCTGTCTGAAGGGCCTGCAGAGACACTGCATCCTGAGAGGGCCACATTCCTAGGAACACAAGACCACGCTGGGAGGTGGACTGTCCCCTTCCTGTGGGGCTCAGGAGCCACCGCCCAGGAGGGAAGAACTGGCCCCAAGGGCTGCTTAGTTCCCCTCTCCTGACACAGAGCTGTGGCCAGGGCAGCCCCAGCAGGGGGCACCAGGCTTCCTCCCTCCCCTGGCACAGCAGGGCCTTTGCTGTGTGTCCTGCAGGCCCCTGGCTGAGCTCCTGGAGGTCAGTGTCATGATCTAGGGATGCACTGTCCTGAGCGCCCCTTTACGGTTCAAGTGTCAGCATTGCCCACAGGTGGCCGCCACAATTTTTCAACCACTGCGTTTCCTCTGCTGCACAAGGAACTAAACCAAAACTCCTCCAAAGACATACCAAAGGCCAAAAATAATACAATGTAAGCCCACCCTGCTGCACTTCTCTAGCCAGCAGGGAGAGGCAGCTGCACTAAGGTTCCACCTCACTCTCTCAGTATGTCCGTCATCCGGGTAACTACAGTGATACATTCTTTCTAATTAAAATAAATTTTAAACTATGTCTGTCTTTCACTTTTTGATGTCTCTATTGCTGTGACTTAAAGTTCTAGTTCACTGTTCTCTTCTACTGCAGTGATTAACTAACATCTGGATTACATTTTTATTCTATGGCAGCTTTTATAGGTAGAAGTTCCATTTAGTCGCACCACACACACACAAACACACACACACACACACCCCTTTTCCAACAACTTCTACTTATTTGTTAAATTTTGAAAATACTGAGTACAGTTATAATAAATAGTTGGGGTTTGGTTTGGGGCTGGGACTGACCCCAGGGCCTCACACGTGCAAGGCATGTGCTCTCCCACTGAGCCACCCCCTCAGCCCCTGTAACAAGTTTTTTACTGTCTTCCTTTACCAACTCCAACATCCTGGTACTTCAGCTGGTACCACACAGAGAGCCAGCAACCCCAGGACCTCAGCAAAGGCCAGGTCTCATGAGACCAACCCCAGGTCAGTTTCTGTGGACGGGTGCTGTGGTTCCTCCCCGCTGCCCGTCTGGTCATGACTGATGGGAGGCCAGACAGTGTTCCCTTACTCTGTAGGGGCTGGACGTGTTCCTGTCAGTGCTCTGAAGCTCTGGAAAGCAGTCTGATCCTCTAGGTATTATTGCCATGAGCCAAACTAGAGCTGCCTCCACCTAGAGGTGCCCAGTCCTCACCTCTGCAGCAGGCCCCTCTGCACTCCTATACCAACGTTCCTTCCACCCTCCAGCGGGGTTTCCTGTCTGGCTGGGAAGACAACCTGGCCCTGGCCCTGGCCCTGCACAGCACCAATAACACCTTTTTCTGCTCCTGTTCAGTGGTACTTTCCTCCTGAGGGGAGCTTCCTGAAGTGCATGTGCGGATCAGAACTCTGAGGTTCCTTCAGGGATCCTCCACGGTCTCAGTTCTCTCTGAGCAGCTCTCCCCTCCCCTGCACTCTCTCCTGGGAACTCCAGCTGCCTGGGTCTCCCGTGATGTTCTGCTCCACTCAGCAGCTCAGAAAATACGTCTCAGTCCCCATCCCTGCGATGAAACCTAGACATTCTCTCAGGGCAGTGGGCATGGGCCATTCTAGGGCAACTTCTCTGATTCCTCTTGCTCAGGGTCCCTATCTCTTGTCACTTGAGGGCTATGGCCTTAGGAAGCTTTCCTTTAAAAATGCCTGGGACCCAGGCCTGCTCCAGATGACCTCCACTGGACCCTTCACTGGCCATCCCTCAGAGACACAGGCTCAGGACTGGCCCTGCAGAGTGAGACTCCATGTCCACCCCAGGGACTCATGCAGCAGGCCTCCCTCAGTGCTGCAGACTTGGCTCATGGCCCACTGAGATCCAGGGTGGCCCCTGTGCATCCAGGCCTCAGAGGAGCCCACAGTCCCAGATACAAGGACTTACTTATACATCAGTCAATATGCCCATCCTGTGGCAATAGGCTGGTCCACGGCCCAGACGCTAGGACCCCCACCTACAGACCCCGGGACAGGTAAGTTTGCACAGAGACTCCAACAGCAAACCCACATGAAGTCCCCACCATCAGACCCACCTGGAGTCTCTAGGTGGGTTTGCTGGTAAATGGGTTTTCTTGACAAAACCTATCTGTAAGGACTGGAATGTGTGCCTACTTCTTCAAATGTGCAGACACCAGTGAAGGTCCTAAGAATCATGAAGAGTCAGAGACACATGGCATCCCCATGGAACTGAGTAATGGACCAGGAACTGACCCTGAGGAAATGGAGACCTGCAAACTGCCTGGGGGAAATCAAAACAATTATCCTCAAGGAGCCCAGTGGGCCACAGGAGGAAAGCCAGTCAAAATCAGGAAAATAATGTACACACAGAAAATCAGAAAGTCCAACAAAGAAATGAAAGCCATGAAGAGGAAGCAAAGAGACAGTCTGGAGTTAAAGAACACAGGGACTGAAGTGGAAATTCTAGAGAGAGCTTCACCAGCAGACTTCACAGAGTAGGAGACAGAGCCAGTGACCGCGAAGCCAAGACGTTGGAAGTGACCCAGGGGTAGAAAGGAAAAAAGACACAAAGGAATGAGGGAAATCTATGGGACACCATCAAGTGGACATGGTACAATTACTATGAGTCTTAGCAGGAGCCGAGAAAGAGAGAAGAGCAGAGAGCTATTTAAATAAATAAGGAAGACAAATCCCCAAACCCAGAGAGAGAAATGAACATCCAGATGTGCAAAGAGGGAAAAACCCGACATGGAAGAAACACCCAGAGATATTCACCAGGAGGCTGCATGATCAAACTCTCAAAGTCAGAGACAACTCCACAAGCAGCAAGTGAGAAGCGATTCACCCCATACATAGGAACCCCAGAAAGACAGCCAAGAGGTTTCTCAGCAGCAATCTTGCAGGGAGGAAAGATTGGGATGATTTCTTCAAAGTGCTGGAGAGAAAGAAAGCCAACAAGACCGCCGTCACCATTGAGACTTTCCTTCAGGAGTGAAGGGGAGAGGGAATCTCCAGAAAAATACAGTTGTAGGAAGTAATCACCACTCTATTTGCCTTTCAAAAAATGGTAGGTGGAGGTCTCCAAGTAAAACGTTGCACATTAACTGAAAGGATGAAGGTACAAACTCTCTGCAAAGGCAAAAATGCAGACTAGTTCAGAAAGTCTGATGCCATCATGGTTTTGGACGTGCCATTTTAACTCAAGATTAAGGCTTGAAACATGAGTGTATTTTTATAAAAACACAATCACCATGATAATTTCCTCTTGTAACAAGAGGAAGAGTGTTACTAAGAAAGAACAAGAACATCAGAAAAGAATTAACAAAATAGGTATAGTAAGTTCTTTCTTATAATAATCACATTGAATGTAAATGAATTAAATTCTCTGATCAAAACACCCAGTAATACTGAGACTTTGAAACATAAGGTACAACTACACACAGCCAATCAGAGACTCCCTGTAGCTCTCAGGACCCACATGGGCAGAGAGTGATGGGACAGAGGGATTCATGCAAATTGAAACCTAAAGAGAGAAGAAGTACCAATGCCATGTCAGGCAGAAAACACTTTCAGTCCAAAACAGTCAGGGGAGACAAAGTCTGGGTGACGAGGGGTCAATTCATCAAAGCGGATGTATGTTTTGGGGCCTGTGTGGCTAAGGCTGGGGTCAGGTAGACTTTCTGGGAAAGGCAGGGCTGGGGACAAGTTCCTGATTCCCAGCAGGCAGCTGCAAATGTCCTGTGGGGAGCTGAGACATCCCATCCTGGAGGTCATTGCTCAGGTGAGAGAAGGAAGCCCCAACTGCTGACCTCACCAAGGCAGGACGGAGAGATTGGGGAATGGCCCTCGCTTGTCATGGGAGCTGCTAGAGCAATAAAGGAGGAGGAGGAGGACAGTGGAGGGGAGGGACATGAACAGGGAAGTGGTACAGGATCATGCACCAAGAGGGACGGAAGACCAGGAAGGTGTGGAGCCAGGGCCCAGGTGCTGGGTGTCCAAGGTGGAGGCCATCCTGGGACACGGGAGCTGACACCGAGGGAGGCTGGGATGTGTCCACGCGGCTCCCTGGTGCAGGTGGAGGACGTGTTCAGACCCTGCAGAGTGTCCAGGTCCAGAGTGCACAGTCCATGGTGGCCCTGGGTCCCTGGGGCCCACATGGGCTGAGTCCTGTGGGCATCTCCCCTGGGCCCTGGGGCCAGGCTCTCTGGAGGAGGCTCTCTTCTATGACCTGAGCCAGCTGTGCCAAGCTTCTCCCAGAAGCACCCCCAGGGCCACTAAGGCCAGCCCAGCCAGGCCCAGGGGACACAGTTCAGTGCCCTGTAGTTCTGGGGGGTGGAGGCTGGAAGCAGAAGGACACAGCAGACTGTCAGGACAGGTCACTGGCAGGTGGCCAAGACCCACCCCAGGGCCCTGAAATAGGAGCCACTCCCCACTTTCCAGGCCAGAACCTGTCCCCGTGGGCACTACCCCATGCAGAGTCCCAGGTGACCTACTATGGGGGAGCTCACTCCTGTGGGTGGGGGCTGATGTCACGTGGGACTCCTAGGAGTCAGAGGCTGGTGAAGGGCTGGGCAGCCTCTCCCCTAGGCTGACCGTGGCCTCCTGAGCCCTTCTCCTGACTGTCTTGTCATTGGGTCACCCTGCCCCACCTCCCCTGCGCCCTGTGTCCCTCCCAGGTCTCCAAGTGAACAGGAGGGCCCTGGGGACAGGGGACTGGAGCACACACAGCTGCCTTTGATCAAACTCAGCTCCAAGTCTAAGGCCAAGGCCACCCTGGAGAAAACGGGGGATGAGCAGCCTCTGCCACCTGAGGATGAGAGGGGAGCTCAGGGCCTGGTGGTGCCCACAGCCCACTGTGAGAACCAGCCATGAGAGGGCAGAGTGTGACCCTGGGCGGGACCAGGGCTGTCTCTGCTCTGCCAGTTCATCCAGCCCGACATCTGCTGGACATTTGGGTGTCCCTGTCCCTCCTCTCAGCCCAAACCCCAGCATCTGAGGCCTTGGGAAAGGGGTCAGGGTGGGTGACCCCTGTGTGTGCGTCCCTAGGGCAGGATGGATGGACTCTGCTGGCCCTTCACTGGGTGACCCTCCTCCCCCAACACCCAGGGTCTCCTGGGGACACAGTGCTGGGCTACAGTGAGCAGGACCCAGAGTGCATGGGGCTGGGGTCCCAGGTGCATCCCCAGCCCAGTGCACCCTGGAGCTGACCTCCTGAGCTGGTGATTGACAGAGCTCTGGGTCTGCAGGTCCCAATGGAGTCTCAGTGCACAGGACCGTGACACGTCACCTCACAGACATGGGGAAAGCCCTGACAGGACCAGGGTCCCCACAGCATGGGGACAGGGAGGGGGTGACCGAGGGTCCACACAGGGTCTCCTCCTCCTGGAAGGTTCCAGGCAAACAGCAGAGGGGGCAGGTGGGACTGATCCACCCAGACAGCTGGACCAACAGGACAGACAGCGGGGGACACTCCACCCCGTCACATGGACAGGGAGGCAGAGGTGACCATGATGGTCTGGGGTCAGGATGGGGTGGGCGTCTGCGTGACCACTCCACACCTTGTCACCTGCCAGGAGCCGCGTCCCTGCCCTGGGGCCACATCCTGAGAGGTGCAGGGTGTGTCGTGGCCCCTTCCCGCCAGGTGCCTGCTCAATGTGGAGTTCACGGTGGTCTCTACAGAGCTGACCTGCTTTACACCAGTCCCTGTGTGCCTGCCTGGGGCACAGGTGGAGTCACACACCTGAGGTCTCTGGGCTCCTGTGGGCCATCCCTCACCCCCCACAGTGTCCTCTAACTCCTGCCTGGGCCCTCTCCTGTACCCTGGATTATGGTGACCTTTGCAGACCCCCAGGGTGGGCAAGGAGACCTGGGGACCCAGGTGGCACCTGAGCTGATCCTGCTGTGCACCCACCAGCACTCACCAGCAGGTCCTGGTCATGGGCAGACAGGGTGGGTAGCCTCACCAGGACACAGAGTCAGGAGGTCCAGGCACTGACCTCACCTAGGGGCCACTGTGCCACCAGTAAGTACCCAGGATCCTGGGGACCTGTCAGAGCCTCAGGATAAACTAGTGAGTGCCCCCAGACTGACTGGGGCCCCACCCCTGGACACTGTGCATCTGGCCCACCCCTGGACACTGTGCATCTGGCCCCCAGGATGTCTGGGTTACAGCAGAATTCAGAGAGAAGGGAGAGAAGACTTGGCCCTAAATGGAGAGTGTCCCCTGTTTCTCTCTGGGATGGGCTGACCCTCCTGGACACTAACCAGACTGAGCACAGAGGACATGGACCATCACATCCCAAAGCTTCCCCAGTGCCCCTTCCAGCCCAGGTTAGGGTTATCCCTGGGCCAGGTGACCTGCCCAGTGGGAGGGGACTACACCAGATGTCACCCTCAGCCACCCAGGCTCTGGCCCCATGGGAAGGACAGTGAACCCTCCATCTGAGTGAAGAGACACTGTTCTGGAAGGGGTCTGCCCCCAGCCATCTCTGGGGACCCCTCCCCACCCAGCAGCAGGGCCAGCTCCATGCCCACCCCATGCTGGACCTGTGCCCAGGTCACACAAAGTGGCCATGAGACCAGGGCTCCAGGGACCTAAGGGCATGAGGGCTGAGGGGACACTGTGCAGAGGGAGGGGCCTGGGGTCAGGTGGGGGCAGGAGGCTGTGGACAGAACGGCAGCTGGGACAGGGTCCAGGACCTGGGGACCAACCTGATGGTTGAGCTGGGACTGGGGTGGAGGCCTGGGTGACGTCCTCCCTGCTCAGCACCAGCCTGAAGTCTTCACTGACCTCAGACCACGTGGACTTTAGGTAGCGGCAATGATAACGCCCAGCAGCGTCCTCACTCATGGAGGGGAACAGGAACCTGGCCTCTCGCTCAGAAGGTGAACTGTTCCTCTTATCCCAGAACAGGGGACTTCCCTTCTTCTCCAGGCGAAACTCCTCAAACCCAGCAGGGGCCCGGCACACGATGGTCACGGGCCTCCCCCGGGGGATCTCAGAGCCTGGCTCAGCAGAGTTGGAGGGTCTGGGCAGGGCCCCTGGAGGAAGCAGACAGCGGCTCAGCGTCCACTGGGAGGAGTGGCTGAGCCACAGATTGAATTCAGGTGCACAGCCCAGGGTTCTTGGGCAGTTTACAGAGCTGTGCAGCTGCGGTCACTCTGTGGCTTCACAGTTATCCACCTCCCTGCCTCCCTCTCCCTGGCTCACCTCCTGGGTCTCCCTCCCTGTGTCCTTCCTGTGTCCCCTTCCTCTGTCCCCTCCCTGTGTCCCCTCCTGTGCACATCCTCCCTACTGTGGCAGCTACTCTCCCACCTGGTGAGGAGGACCGGACCCCAGGTACATCCTGCTTGGCTCAGGGTCCCCAGGGAGCCTGGGCATCCTGGCCCTGCTGTGTCTGTGCCCAGCCCTCCCTGTCCTGGGCCAGGTCCAGGGGCCTCTGCTGAGCCTCTGCCTCGGGGTGTCCTCTACACTGTCCCCTCCTTCTCAGCCTGTTAGCACTTGCTGGAGGGTCACCTGCTGCACAGCTGGCCTCCTGCTCAGACCCCTCTGCCCACTGGAATGTCCCACCCTTGGGCCCACCCAGGCCATCTCCTCCCCTCATCTCCCTCAGTCCTGGTCCTTGTCTGTCCACTCAGAGCCCCTCTGTGTGCTGCAGGAGCAGGAGAGGCACAGACACAGGCTCCTAGGGAGGGATGACGGGCAGGTGGAGACCCTGTCCAGGTCCACTGCTGTGACCCCGCACAAGTGTCCCTGGGCACATCAGGGCACAGAGGAGGTGACACTGTGCTCCCTGGGACATGGGGCACCTGGCTGAGACCTAGGACAGGTTTAGGGCCCCTGCCCCACCCACAGGGCCCAGGGTGGGAGAAGCCCAGGTGCCTGTCACTCAGGACACTGCAGCCAGAGGTGGAGCGAGTCCAGGGGCCTCTTGGAGGGCAGCCACTGGCCTGCGTGGGGACTGTGGCTGGTAACGGTGTGGGCTGCACAACTGCTGAGGGGCAGGAACGGACGCTCTCCACCAACACGGGTAAGTGGGAGAGGCCAGGCCTGCTGACCCCACCTACCCACTCCCAGGGGGCCATCAGAGCATCTTGCCGCGTCCCCAGACACACAGCCACCATGTCAGGGGAGAGCACTGTGCTCAGCCCAGGAAACCACAGGAGACAGGCAGAGACCCCGGGACCTGATGAGGGCCACACTGGGGTTGCCCACGCGTGGGACACTGTTAAGGTCCCCAGGCTCCTGGATCCACATGCCCCTGTCCACAGCTGCCCTGGGAGGAGGCCCTGGGACCTGCACTCACCCTCCTGTGCGTGGATCGCCTGGCCCAGGCAGAGCCCTGGAAGAGAAGCCCAGTGAGAAGAGCGCCCGGTTCCCCCAGAGCTGGGCCAGCAGGGCCTGGTGGAGCCTGGGCACTCAGCCTCCCTGCTCCCAGGCCACCTGCTCCCAGGGTCAGGGTGGCCTTCTTCCTGCTCTGGGGTGGCTGCGAGACCTCCAGGTCCCCTTCCAAGAGGCTCTCTGCTGCCCAGTCCTTCCCAAGGCTGGGCCT
Source organism: Spermophilus citellus (assembly GCF_964194105.1). Taxonomy (NCBI): domain Eukaryota; kingdom Metazoa; phylum Chordata; class Mammalia; order Rodentia; family Sciuridae; genus Spermophilus; species Spermophilus citellus. The sequence goes on from NC_138200.1 coordinate 3,265,004, forward strand.
GTCCCCAACCCAGTGTCTGTCTCTAGGACCCAGTGCTCCTGGTCACACTGAGCCTGGGCGGAGGTGAGGGGCAGCCCCAGGGAGGGCACAGAGGCTGCTGGGTTTGCTGGCTCAGGCCTGTGCAGGGAAGGGACCTGTTCTGCCCGGTCACCTCCCCCCACCCAGTCCCCACCTTCCAGGACTCACCAAGGGCCAGGAGGACAATGGAGCAGGGGGCCATGGCTCATGCTCCTGCAGCCTCCCTGTCTGGAGCTGGCCCCACAGAGGACACAGGGGACAGGATGTGCTGGCTGGGCCCCTCTGGGGAGTCTACATCATGCCCCACAGAAAGAGGAAGAGGTCGCTGCCTCCCTTCCTCTTCCCACAGTGACAGAGGGAGGCCTCGGCTGCTGGGACATTCTGACCTGTGCTCACAGGCGCTGAGTGTCCCCTGACCTGGGCCTCACTGTCAATCTAGGGGACAGTGCTACAGACTGACTGGGTCCCACCAGCTCCACAAAGAGCCACTGTCTGTCCTGGGAAAGACGTTAGACCCCAAAAGCTGGGTGTCCTCGTGCTCAGTGTGGGAACCGCACTCCCGCTGAGCCTCTAAGGGAGCATTTGCCAAAGTCCAAACAGGACATTAACCCCTTGAGGGTGTCCCAGTGTAGATAAAGACTAGACCAAGGAGGAGCAGGCCAGAGTGGAAGGGACGGTCCCCAAGTGCCCTGAGCACAGCCCAGGTCTCACCTTGATGGCGGTGCAGACCTGAGCTGTGTCAGGGCCTCGGGGATCCCAGGGCAGGAAGGAAGCCCAGGGCTCAGCCTGGTTGAGGGTCAGGGGCAACCCCCCTTTGCTTACCAGGTTCCAGAAGCCCCTGCTGCATGGTAACAGTGAATTCAAGCTCTTGCAAACCTGCGTGGGCTGTGGAGTCCCTGTGTGTAATATCCACCAGTGCCGTGTAGGAAGGCACCACAGTGGGGTTCATTTGACATGTTCATAGTGCACACAGCAGTCTGCCCACGTCAGTCCCCAGGGCTCCCTCCTCCCCCACCCCCCTCCCCTGCCTTCCTTCACTCTACTGGTCGGTCTTCTTTCTACTAAGTTAGTTTTAGTTGGTGCATTTCTGTTACATATAAATTGATAGGCATCCAGGTCTGTTCACACTGCACACAGCATGACCCGGTCCACTTCCCTCCCCAGGTCCTCCCTGTTGCCCTCCCTCCTTCCTGATCCTTGGTCCCCAACTCTCCCTCTATTTTTGTAAGATCCCTTTTTTATTCCCTTTTTCTCTTTAGGTTTCACAGAAAATACCATAATTTCATTCTTCTTTTTGGTGAGTAGAACTCCATTGTGGGTATAAATTTAATTTTCTTTATTCATTTATCTGTTGACAGGCACCTGGGCTGGTTCCATAATTTGGCTATTGTGCATTGTGCTGATCTATACATTGATGGGGCTGTGTCACTATAGTCTGCTAATTTTGATTCTTTTAGATACATACCAAGGACTGGGGTCCCTGGGTCATATGGTGGTTCTCACTCTAGTCTTTTGAAGAATCTCCATATGGCTTTGCAAAGTGGTTGAGCTTCTTTGCAGTCCCACCAAAAAGGTATAGGTGTCTTTTCTCCCCACATTCTTGCCAGTAGCCGTTGTTATTTGTGTTCTCAATGATGGCCATTCTAACTAGAGTGGGTGGGATCTTAGTGTGATCTCACTTATGGCTCTGATTGTTAAAGATGTTGAACTTTTTTCATATTATTGTTGGCCACTTGCATTTCTCATTTGAGCAATGTCTCTTCAGGTCATTTGGCCATTTGTTGAGTAGGTTATTACTTTTTCGGGTGTCATGATTTTTATTTATGTAATATTGTTTTTATTTATTTCCTATTGAAAGAGAAGCTGGCAAAGATTTTGTTGCATTCTCTGTATCGGATCTAGAAGTCTTCTGGGGCAGTGTTTTGGTTCCTTTAGATATAAGATCATGTCAACAGTAAACAAAGATATTTGGACTCCTTCTTCTTCTATTTGTATCCCTTTAATTTCCTTTTCTTGCCTGATTGCTCTGGCTACAGTTTCAAGAACTGTATTGCCCGGGTGTGGTGAAAATGGAGATCCTTTCTTCTTTCTGATCTCCGAGGAAATGCTTTCAGTTTCCCTCTGCTCAGCATGATGTGGACTTTGGGTTTGTCACATACAGATTTCATGATGCTAAGGCGAGTTTCTTCTGTCCCCAGCTTCATCCGTGTCTTTTTGCTTGTTATTTGCAGTGCTGGAGACTGAACCCAGGGCCTCGAGCCTGCTAGGCAAGTGCTCTACCACTGAGCCCCACGCCCAGCCCCCTTCACTCTTTCTAACATGAACATGTGGCTGAATTTCATCCAGGGCATTTTCTGCTCAATCTGGAGAATTGTGTGATTTTCCCTTGGTTTTATTTGTGTTATGAATTTCATTTTCTGATTTTTGTATGTTGAACCAACCTTGCATCCCTGGGGCGACTCTAACTTGATCATGGTATGCAGTCTTCCTAAAGTGTTTTGAAGGTGAGTTGCTGTTATTTTATTATGAGGTTTGGCATCTATGTTCATCAGGGATATTGGTCTGTAGTTTTCTTTTCTTCATGTGTCTTTATCTGCTTTTGTTATCAGGGTGATACTGGCTCCTGAATGAGTTTTGTGTGCTCCCTTTCTCTCTCTTTCACAGAATATTTTGAGTAATTTTGCCTTGATTCTTCTTTAAAGGTCTGGTGGAAAATCAGGTGAGAATCTATTTGGTCCTGGCCTTTTCTTTGTTGGAAGGTTTTTGCTAAATTGCTTCACCATATATTTGTTTTTTAAGATTTCCGTATCATTGGGATCCATTTTGATAGGTCAAATGTGTTTAGAAATACGTATGACCTTCTGTCTTTTCCAACTTATTAGAATACAAGGTCTCAGTCATCTCCAGTGACCCCTGGATCCCAGCTGTCTGTGGTGACACGTCCTTTTCCTTCAGTGTCCTTTGGTCTGCCTTGTCCTTCTTTTGGTCAGTCTGGCTAAGGGTTTCTCAGTCTTGCTGACCTTTAGGAAGAACCAACTCTTTGTCGCATTGAGGCTTTGAATTTGTTTAATTGTCTATTTCCTTCATTTGGGTCAAACCTTATTGTTTCCTGTCTCATACTGACGTTGGAAGTAGTCTGTCCCTGAGCTTCGAGGGGTATTTGATGAATCATTTGGTTTTCATTTGGGATCTCTCTGGTTGTTCATGTGGGCACTTCATGCCCTGATCTTCCCTCCTAGCACCACCTTCATAGTGTCCCCGAGACTGTCCTAAGAAGAACCAAGGGCAGGGGCCACGGCTGCCCAGCCTCAGGGGGGCGTGAGGTCAGCCAGGCCACACAGGCTCTCCTGAGAAGGTGGCGAGGTCACCTGCACCAGCAGGACAGAGGGTCCCCACCCCCAGCTGCCCCTTCCTCTGCCCTCCCTGTTCTTAGCACCTCCTGATTCTGGGCCATCGCCACCAGCCAGAGCCCCGGAGAGAGGAGCAGCAGGAGATTCCCTCTCAGGGTGCAGAGGACCAACACCCAGCTGGGCTTAAAGGGTCAGTGTGACCTGTCCAGCCCTCAGGGACCCTCTGTCCTGCCCACAGGCCACACCATTCAGGCGACCCTGTGGGACCTCATCCAGGGGGCGTGGCTGGCGGGTCCCCCATCAGCTGCCAAGGTGGAAACTCAGGACGGGGTGGCCCTGCTGCCCACGTGAGCAGGACGGTGGAGAGTCTGGGCGCAGGAGCTGAGACGCCCTGAAGAAGGGGACAGCCAGCTGCAGCCACGTCCTGGGTGAGGTCGGCCTGGGGACTCCACAGCAGCCCCCCTGCAGTGCTGCTCAGAGATGGTGCAGGACAGAGAGGGCCTCACACCTGAGAGGACACCACCTTGGAAACCCTGTTCCCCTCATTGGGGTTCTCAAGAAAACCCCTGACCCGGCGGGTCCCCTGCAGCACACAGCTCTGCCCACAGGAGCCCCCACCTGGCCCTCGGCCTCTGGGATGGTCCCAGGCCCACTCCAGCCTCCTGTCCACCCAGTGCCCTGCTGGCTGCCTGAAGGTGGCCCAGGATTTCCTCCCCAGGAAGGAGACACATTTTCTCTATTTTGAACCAAAGATTGAAAATGACATTTTCCACATGGCGACATTTTCATGTGAATTGTCATGGATACTCCTCTTCCAGGAACATTTTCCTTCTGAGTCCTCTCCCAGTGTGGACAGCTGAAGGCTCTGCCCACCACCTGCCAGGTCCTCCCACAGCACACAGCCGAGAGGAGGAAGGAGGGACATGGGCTGTCACTGGGGACCAGGAAACCCTAGAGGGGAGACAGGAGGCCTTGCCAGACCCAGCAGCTGCCCCCGTCCTGCCTCTGCCCCCTCTAGGGGATGATGCTGATCTCAGCGCAGGACGAGAAAGGGGGTGAGCAATGGCCACGGTGTGAGACCTCACGCAGCTTCTCTCAAACCCCAGAGATGCCTGACCTGGCTCATGCTTCCCTCCTGGTGCTGGGTGGGGTCCAGGCCTCCCCACTGCCCCTCCCCAGCCCTCCTTGATGTAACCGTCCATAGAGAAAGTGAAAGAGCAACCCACGCTGTGGCCTGTCCACTCTGGGAGAAACCAAGGTCATGGTGAAGACTCCTGGGGATTTATTTATAGTTAATGACACATAAATATTTATCATATTTGAGGCACTCAGTTTGTCGAGTTGGGATATGTCTACACTGTGACATGAGCTCCACACTGAGCTCATGGACACACCCACAGCACCACAGCTTCCGTTCTCGTTTTTTCTTTCCGTGGTGAGAACACTGAAGATCCACCCTCTGCACATTACAAGTAGATGATGTGGGTGTGTTCACAGCAGTCCCCAGAGCTGGGGTGGTGACTCAGGAGATGACAAATGGGGTTCCCAGTGTGGTTCTACAGGACGCAGGACTTCCGGAGGATAGTGCGTGCCTTGGTGACCACAGCTCGCAGGACCTTCAGGTTCCACTTGGTACTCGAGGCGTGTCTTTGTCAGGGCTGGGGGGACACCAGGACCTCAACACAGGGAGCGGTCACCCAGCCCCACCCAGTGGGACAGCAGCTGGTCTCTGCCCTTCACACTGTACCTGCTGAGGGTTTGCTTGTTGTTGAGGCAGGACTCTTGTGCTGCCCAGACTGGCCTCCTGGACTCAAGACATCCCTGGGCTCCTGAGCTTCTGAGTAGCTGGGACCTCAGGAGCCCAAAGCCTCACTAGGCCCCACAGGGCTTTGAAGGGGGAGCTTCTCCCTCTCTGTGCTGTCCACGTCCTCCTCTGAGATAATGGACTGTGGGAGGAGTCGGCCACTGGGCACCAGGAGCAGCAGGTTTGGTGGGAGGTGTAGTGCCCTCCACCCCTGTCACAAGGGCCCCACCCAGGACCATGCCTGCGCCCGTGGCCTTCTGCAGAGGGCTCATCCCTCCAGGCAAAGGGACCCCCTCAGCACTGAGCAGAGTTGGACTTCCCCGGCATTCATGAAAGACACAGGGGAACACAGCACCATGAAGCACCTGGGGTAGGAAGACAGATCCTCCAGAGCTGACAGAGACAAATGTGCACCCTGGTCTCTGAGCGGTTATCTAACTGAATCTCTCAAAGTCGACACAGTAAGTCAGCAACAAGAACGCAATAATATCACCAGCTCGAAGAGGATGCTTTACTCATTTCAATTATAGGAGGAGACGGAGGAGACGGATGCAAACAGTGAACCCTTAAAAGGCAGAGCCCAGGCGGAGCCACAGCTCAGCCCACTGACCACTTCCTGTCAACCTCGTGGACAGCCCCTGGGTGACCTGAGAGGGCTGTTTACCTTGTGGGAACAAATTGAAGCCCGTCCTTGCTCCTTAGGGATCCTCCCAGCACCAGCGGCCTGCAGAGGCCCCGCTCCACTCTGGGGTCCAGGGAGGAGAAGTGCAGGCCCCTCCTTCGCCTCCTACAGAACAGGGTCCTCCAGGAAGCACGGGGAGGGCCCCTGAAGAGTGTGGGCGTCCTGGGCACAGCCAGGCTTGCAGCGTGAGGTCCCTCTGCCGACCAGTGCTCAGCCTTAGCCACTCGCCTCAGGTCTGGACAGTGGAATGACCACAGTGCTCCTAGGAGGACAGGGCACCCTGGGGTCCCACTGGAGGGGCCCTGAGGTGGCAGCACCTGCCCTGTCAGTGACCAGGCAGGTGTGTCTGGGGACTTCCTGTGGGAGGGCCCCTCTGATGGCCCCTGATGGCCAGAGTTCATGAGACCCCACCACTGTCCCAAAGGTCACATCAGGCAAGTCAGACCCATGGGTATCAGGAGGCGGTAACTCCCCTTTGGGGCGTGTGGCATGGACACTGGGCTCCACAGACTCCCCAACATGGGTGTGAGCACCAGGTGCTGGTCAGCAGGACGTCCCCAGGAGAGGGACAGCAGGGCGGGGCCCAGAGCTGAGCAGCCCTGGCTGTGTGCAGTGTTTCCTGGGATGTTCGGAGCAGAGCTGTTCAGGGGGAGGAGGAGGAACACAGGGCCCAGGAGGGTCTGCGACACCAGCTCCCAGCGCCTACCATGTGTGAGGGGACGTGGCTTCCCCAGGGGACGTGGGCCTGGGAGGACACAGCGTGGGGGACGTCGCTGGGGCAGGTAGCTGCAGGGGGTGGCCAGGGGAGGATCCAGGAGGGCCTCTGCTCGTCACCACCTCCCACAAGACCACGTCATCTTGCCATGGAGGTGGACACTGTCACCCCCTGGAGTCTCCTGCAGGAGACCTAGGTCACGGGCAAGGAGACGGTGTCTGGCCCTGCACCATGACCCAGGATGGCCAGTCTCCCTGCCTTGCTGGACAGGCTGCAGCCACAGGAGGTTTCAGAGACTTGATCGGGGCTCAGGGGGCCAAGGAGCTGAATTACCTCCAGGTAGTAGGTCCTCCCTAATTTTAGTCTTCATGGCCAATGTGTTCACAGGAAGCCCTGTGGGAGGACACGGATGTGGAACACTGAAGGCCGGGAACTTGGGGCACTCCTGTAACCCCACAGCTCGGAGGGACCACACAAGTCCAGCTCCCACCTCTCCTGGCCCAAACCCAGGCTGCCCTGCCCTGGAGGAGAAGCCGGCTGAGCCTGTCCACATGCAGGCCCTGCTGTCCCCACACTCCCACCGCGAGGGGCAGACAAGAGCTCCACACAGGCAGCAGTGGCTGCGGGACCAGAGTCCCTGCTCAGGAGGACAGGGCAGTGGAGATGAGCGGGCACTGAGAGCAAGAGCTGGCCCAGGAGGAGCGTTCGGCCCCAGGAGACAGGGGCTCCCCGGGGCAGGAAGGGCTCAGCTTCCTCCCCAGGGAGATGTGGGATCTGGGGCTAAGGAGGGGGGCCATGAAGGGGACCATGAGCAGGGGAACCCAAACCAGCTACAGGAGGAGCCCCCAGGTCCTTCCCTGGCCCCTGCGTCCTCTGTCCCCACACGAGCTCCAGCTGGCTCACAGCCAGGTGCTCGGGGTCTGCTGCTCTGCGCCCACCTGCAGCAGGAACCTGTTCCTTCCCCAGAGCACCTCCAGGGCTGGGAGACGACGGGCCCAGCAAGGACCAGAACCCTGTGACCAGGACGGGCTGAGGGAGCCCCAGGGAGGCCCTGGGAACAGGACCAGCCCGGGTCACCCTCACCTGGAAGGGGCCGGCTCAGGAGGGCACCAGGGTGTTTGCTGCTGCGTCCTGGCCCTGGAGGGACGAGGACAGGTCAGGCGACAGCAGAAGGGGTGAGAGGGCAGCACTGCTGTCTGAGCCGCCTGCAGGGAGCCCAGGCCCACCCCACCCAGTCCTGGGGAGGAGAGCCAGGCTCTGGGAGGACAGTTCCCCTTCCTGTGGGCAGCTGATGTGACAGCCCTATGACAGGCAGAACCCGGCCTCCAAGTGGCCACACCCTGTGTGTGTCTGTCCTCCAGCTCTGTGACCTCCTCCATCTGGACCCTGGGACCTCGGGAGGACACACCATGACCCCCACCCTCACGGCCCTGCTCTGCCTGGGTGAGATGTGAAGGAGGGAGGGGACACCCTGTTCTGGGGGGACCCAGCCCACAGCCAGGCCCTGGCCACCAGGAGACCCAGGGCCCAGGAGGCTGTGGGGGGACAGGGCTTGTCAGGCCTCAGGGGCTCCCCTCTCACAGGAACTCTCTTCCAGGGCTGAGTCTGGGCCCCGGGACCCGAGGGCAGGCAGGTGAGTGTCCCCAGCTGTCCAGGTCCTCCTCCTGGGGACCTGGAGCCACCCTGGACAGTGGGGTGGAGAACAGAGTTGGGGGCTGAGGCTGGGGAGACTGGAGGGGGCTGGGCTCAGGGCTGGGATCTGCGGGTCTGTGCTGGGACCCAGCCTCTGATCCCCTTGCAGGGACCCTCCCCAAGCCCACCCTGTGGGCTGAGCCAGGCTCTGTGATCTCCCGGGGAAGGCCAGTGACCATCTGGTGTGAGGGGCCCCTGGAGGTCCAGGAGTTCCGTCTGTATAAAGAGGGAATCTCAGTGCCCAGGGACAGACAGAGCCCACTGGGGCCCAGGAACAAGACCAAGTTCCCCATCACATACATGAGTGAGCGCCATGCAGGGAGATATCAATGCCTCTATGGCAGCCCTGCTGGGTGGTCAGAGCACAGTGACCCCCTGGAGCTCCTGGTCTCAGGTGAGGAGGCTCCATCTTCCCCTAACACAGTTGGGGACATTAAGCAGGGACTTGGGGGCCTCTTCCTTAGGATGGCCCCAGGTGAGAGAAAGGGGAGAGAATCAGGGTCTCCTGACCAGAGTCCCCAGGTGTGAGAGGGCGACCTGCAGGCAGGACGGGGGGAGGCAGGGGGTTGGCAGGGTCCAGCCCTCAGCCCAGGCTCCTCTTCCTCCAGGGGTGTCCAGGAAGCCCTCCCTCCTGACCCAGCAGGGCCCTGTCCTGGCCCCTGGAGAGACCCTGACCCTCCAGTGTCACTCAGATGTCACCTATGACAGATTCACTCTGTCCAAGGAGGGGGCACAGGACCTCCCCCAGCGCACTGCCCAGCAGCCCCAGGCTGGGCTCTCTCAGGCCCACTTCCTGCTGGGCCCTGTGAGCAGCTCCCACGGGGGTCGGTACAGGTGCTACGGTGGACACAGCCTGTCCTCTGAGTGGTCAGCCCCCAGTGACCCCCTGGACATCCTGGTCTCAGGTGAGGAGCTCAGAGGGTGCAGTCAGGGACCCAGCCTCTGCACAGCCCTGTTGGGGAGCCCCAGGAGGTGATGGCCAGGGAGATGTGGGGTCTCAGGAGGGAGAGAGACAGGGAGGGACAGAGAGGACAGAGACAGGGGGACACAGGGACAGGAAGAATCAGAGACAATGAGACAGACAGAGAGCACAGGGTCCTCAGAGAGAGGCCCTGGGAGGTCTCAGCTCAGAACAAGCTGGGGCCACCCTCACCCTCCTTCCTCTCTCTAGGACAGCTCCCTGACACACCCTCCCTCTCAGTGCAGCCTGGTCCCACAGTGTCCTCAGGAGGGAATGTCACCCTGGTGTGCCAGTCAAACTGGATGGACACTTTCCTCCTGTGCAAGGAGGGGGCAGCTGATCCCCCCCTGCGTCTGAGAGCAGAGTACCGAGCCCCATGGTACCAGGCAGAGTTCTCCATGAGAGCTGTGACCTCAGCCCTCGGGGGGACCTACAGGTGCTATGGCTCTCACAGCTCATCCCCCTACCTGCTGTCATGGCCCAGTGCCCCCCTGGACCTGGTGGTCTCAGGTGAGTGACCCTGACCCCATCCTCTGTGAGCTCAAGGATTCCCTCAGGGCCCTCCCCAGGACAGCTCTGGGTGGGATGGGAGTGGGGGGCCCTAGGGAGGGTCGGCCAGTGGGACTCACCCCCCAGAGAGGAGGGGCCAACGGGGTCCTCCAGCCTGTGCACCCACCCACCACTAGAATCAGGAAGGTGCAGGTGGGCACAGGAGGGTCCTGGGGAGGCCAGGCAGGTGTAGGAGGATGGGCAGAGACAGTCCCCAGGGGCAGCCTGCACCCCTCACCCTCCTGTTCTCCTCATTCCCAGGACCCTCTGGGGGACCCAGCTCCCCACCCTCAGGACCCAGGTCACCAGCTGGTGAGTCTCAGGGGCCTCTGTGCAGACAGTGTCCTGCATTCTTGGGCCACCAAGAATCACTCTGAGCTACAAAGTCCAGTTACCAACTCAGCTCAGCTGTGTCCAGGGCACTGCAGAGAATGGTCAGGATCTCAGGCCCTGGGGCTCAGGGCTGGGGGGCATGAGGGGGAGGTCCAGGCAGAGGTGACTCTGGGCCCAGCCTGGGGAGGAGCAGCCATCTGAAGTGGGGGCAGGCAGCCCAGCCCTCACCTCCCACCCACTCCAGGAGGCCCTGAGGACCAGCCCCCCACCCCCACGGACCCAGGACCCCAGAGTGGTGAGTGAGGGGCTCTGGTGGGAGGTGGGTCCAGGGCAGGGCTGAGCTGAGGGGGAGCAGCCCCCTCTGGAGATGCTGACGGGACCAGCCCCTCCCCTCTGGGCCTCAGTTTCTCCCAGGGCAGAGGAGAGGCCTGGCCCTGACCTTCAGGTGCCTCTCAGGCTGACCTTGGCTGTGCCCTGCTGGGAGAGGGGCCTCCAGGGAAGCCTCCAGGACCTGAGTCTGCAGGGCCCTGTCCCCTCTGTGCAGTGACAGTGACACTGAGCAGGGGAGGGCTCAGGGCCATCGGGGGGTCAGGCTCTTTCCCCCAGCTCAGGGCTGAGCTCTGGGGGAGAGAAGGAGACTGGGAGTCAGACCCCCCAGTTCAGGCCCCGCTCTGCTGCTTCCTGCTGGGGACCTGGGTGAGCCTCTGTGTCTTCATACCTTGGTGGGTGGATGGGGTGCTGGTGCCTGTCCCATGATTGACAGTTGCAGGTGTCGTGCAGTTGCTCTGGGCTCAGCTGAACTTTGCTCCAACGTGACTCAGACAGAGTCCTGACCTCCCAGAGCACAGAGAGGATGAAGGACCAGGGAGAGGAGCAGAGGGGACCCTGAGGACCAGGAAGGGCTCAGAGGGGCTCCAGAGAGTCCTGTGGTGAGAATGAGGCGAGGAGGTGGGTCCCAGGCAGGACGGGGCTCCGCAGGTCACAGGTCCCCTCCTCTACTTGGTTCTCAGGAGCCACTGAGACCAACAGCCCAGCGCAGAACAGCTCAGAACCCAGCTCAGGGGAGTCGGGAGGATTCTCAGCTATAGGACTGGACTCTGAGGGTCACGTCCTGGCCAGGGGAGGCGGCTGCCCTGAGTGGACGTGTGGGGATCCTGGCCTCCCCGACCTCTGACCTCTGTGTTCAATTCCCAGCCTCACCTCCCCAGGATTACACAGTGCAGAACCTCATCCGGATGGGCGTGGCTGGCCTGGTCCTGCTGGTCCTCGGGATCCTGCTGTTTCAGGCTCAGGACAGCCAGAGAGGTACCTGAGATGCAGCCAAGAGGTGAACAGGAGAGAACAGGGCACACTCAGAGTGCAGAGCTGGGAGAAGAAGGACCCTCAGGAGTCTGAAGACCACCTGGACAGGTGGGGCTGCACCTGAGACTGTCCTGGAAGCAGAGGTGACTGGGTGCAGGACCAGCTGGGTGCTGGCTGCAGAGCCTTCCCCACCGTGCTGAGCGACCCAGGGCTGGCCCACCGCTCTGTGCCAGTCCCCACTGGGAGGTGTCTGTGCAGCTGCCCCTGAAACAAGGGTCATGCAAGCCACAGGCTGGTGTCTGAGGGACAGTGTAACAGGCACTGGTCCTGTGGACATGACTGTTGAAAAAGTCTCATTAAAACCCTGAGAGTCCTGCTGTGTGTTTGCTCTTACTGTCCTTTCCTCCCACCCTCCACATGCCGAAGTACCACCACGTCACCAGGTCCTGGTGTAAATCCAAATTCCTCTGCTCACTGCTGGAGTGTAGAGAAGTATCAACCTGCAATGTCACATAGAGTCACCTCCTGACATGGCTCCCTGGGTCCTGCAGGGTTTCTCTCTTCATGGAATCACTAGGTCATGTGCTGCCCATTGTGACAGAAACAGAGCTTTTCAATCAAGGGACTTGAGAGTCCACTGATAGTTCAGAGACTATCAATGAAGGTAAGGCACCCTCCAGGCCTTCCCTTCACTGGTAGTGCATGTGGTTGATGGCGTGCACTTTCCTGCCCCAGGACCTTGGCTTAGCATTTCAAGGCAGGTGGGCTGCAGGCAGAGCCCCTCAGCGTGGCCATGAGCAGCTGCTCTCTCCCTCCACCTTGAGGGGAACTCCCAGGGCAGAGCGTGGGGCGGGTGCTCTTTGCTCTCCTCCCTGCTCTGTCCCGGCCCTGGTCCTGCCCACCTGGTCTCTGCGTGGTCCTGCAGACCTGTGTCCGTCCCTCTGCAGGTGGGCTGGTGGCCATCGTCACCCTGGATTCCTGCACCTGAGCTCAGGTGCTCAGTGGCTCTCCTGCCTGGTCCTGGGCGGCGTCTCTGAGGTCCTGGATCTGGGGTCTCTGTCTGATGGTAACTGGGGACTCCCTGTCATCGTCCTCCCACTGGGTCTCTGTGTCCCCCTTTCTCCTCCTGGTGCTCCAGGTGCAGAGCTGACCCCTGTGTCCCTTGGTCCTGGAGGCTCTGACCTTGCAGTCCTGGTTCTTTTCCAGTCTTGAGGTTTCCCCTGCTGCAACCTCCAGCTGAGAGCTGCCCTCCTGGTGCCATCCCGAGCACCCCTGAGGCCCTCCCCGTGTCCTGCCAGCCCTTCCGGCCTCTGGTGGCCCTCTAAGTCTCTTCCTGGGACGCCCGTCTGTTCTCGAGAACTGCTCACTGTCAGCAGAGCCCCGGGCATCTCTGTGACTGTTTTAGATTCCTGTTCTCTCCACTCCCACCTCCCTGCCTCTGGGCTCCCAGGGTGGCCCTGTATTTGCAGCTGTGTTCTCCCCCTGGGGACACCTGGGGTCCACTTCCTGACCGCTCACCTGTGCTGGATAGGGTCAGCCCTAAGAGACCCTGGAGAGGTGGGAGAGGTGCTGCAGCCCTCAGGGTCCTGACCACCCTTCCGCCCCCAGGTGCCCCTGGCCAGGGTTTCACCCTCTTTGTTGCAGAGGGTTAAGACGCCAGGGGAGCGTGGCCTGCGGGCTCTGCAGCAGGGGCTGTCACTAACACTGGACATGTGCATACTTCTGAGGAAGCCCAGGTCCCTGCTGTGGCCCTGGCCCTGCCCGCCTCCTGCAGGCCTTGGGCTCCTCCTGTCCTACTGCTGCAGAAGACAAGCTGGTGGCCCTGGGTTCCTCCTGCAGCCCCCAGGGTGCACCTGGAGTCATCTCCTCTGGCCCAGTCCCTGGGCATCATCCCCTGGGGTGGCAGTTCCTATACATTGGCTTTTCAGGAAAGCTAAGGGGTGCAGCTGGGCACGTGTCCAGCAGTGCACGGTCAGCTCTGTCTCTCTGTGAGCATGTGCCTGGACAGGAAGCTTCACAGTGCTTCTCAGGGTTTCTGTCCCACATAGGGGAGACCCGAGGGCTGCAGGGGGCAGGAGCTGGCCCATCCTGTCCAGGTCAGCCAGGCTCTGGTAAAGCCCCAGCAGGCGGGCTGTGCAGCTCCCTCTCCTGCAGAGCTGGGACAAGGGCAGAGCGCCCAGCATTGGGTCTTCAGTGGACACAGCAATCGTCCACCTGGACCCTGGGGACAAAGCCAGGATCCTCGCAGGTCCCAGCCTCGCCACCCATCTCCTAAGGAGGTTTGCAGATTAACCAGGACGGAGCCCCTCCATGCTCCCTGCACCACTGACCCAGATCCTCTTGGAGAGGGTTTGTGAGGACCTCCTCAGGACGAGGAAACGGAGGGCCAGACGAGGGTGTTCCTGCCACAGGTACATGGGCAGGCGATGAGGACCACCAGGGGGTTTCCCCTGCTGCCAGGTATTGAACCTAAGGTGTCCTCTCCCACTAAGCTCTTGCCCCAGGCTGAGCCTCTTGCTCAGTTTCTCAGGACCTCACTAAATTGCTGAGGTGGCCTCAAACTTGTCATCCTGCTGCCTCCGTCTCCAGAGATGCTGGGATTGCAGGATAACCAGGAAGTTCTACAGATCAGCTTCTGCAAAGCCAGAGCTCACACTCACTGTTGTTCCCCAGATGTGACACGCAAAGGGAGGAGGTAGCAATGGGCCCAAGGGGACATGCAGTGCAGAGAACGGGGGTGGGGGGTGCTGGAGGGAAAAAGGGAAGTGGATGAGGCCAAAGTTCAGCAGAAAACAAACCACACTCCAGAGTCTTTAAAGAGACTTGTTATTTATTTATATATTTGTACCAGGGATAGAACCCAGGGGGGCTTTATCAGGGAGCCACATCCCCAGTCTTTATATATTTTATTTTGAGACAGAATCTCACTAAGTTGCTTAGGCCACAAAGATGCTGAGGCTGGCCTTGATCTTGCCATCCTCCTGCCTCAGCCTCCTGAGCTACAAGAATCAAAGCCTGGGCCACCAGCCCGGCTCTTGTTATTTCCTTCAATTTCCCTGTGTCTCTGTGCTCATCCCCAGCAGGAAGCGCCAGGTGAGCTGCACAGCCAGGTGCTCAGGCTCTGCTGCTCTGCCCTCCCCTGAAGAGGGAGCCTGCGTCTCCCCAGAAGCATCTCCAGGGCTGGGGGATGACTGCCCTGGCAAGGGGCTCACCACCCTGTGCCCTGGACAGGCTGCAGGGGAGATGGAGCCCCAGGGAGGCCCTGAGAGGGGAGGCCCAGCCCTGGGTCACTCTCACCTGGAAGGGTCTGGCTCAGGAGGGCAGCAGGTGTATTTGGTGCTGTGTCCCCTGGAGGGATGAGGACAGATCAGACAGACCGTGGGGGTGGACAGAGGAGACCCCACTCTGTCTGAAGGGCCTGCAGAGACACTGCATCCTGAGAGGGCCACATTCCTAGGAAAACAAGACCACGCTGGGAGGTGGGCTGTCCCCTTCCTGTGGGGCTGCAGGAGCCACAGCCCAGGAGGGAAGAACTGGCCCCAAGGGCTGCTTAGTTCCCCCCTCCTGACACAGAGCTGTGGCCAGGGCAGCCCCAGCAGGGGGCACCAGGCTTCCTCCCTCCCCTGGCACAGCAGGGCCTTTGCTGTGTGTCCTGCAGGCCCCTGGCTGAGCTCCTGGAGGTCAGTGTCATGATCTAGGGATGCACTGTCCTGAGCGCCCCTTTAGGGTTCAAGTGTCAGCACTGCCCACAGGTGGCCGCCACAATTTTTCAACCACTGCGTTTCCTCTGCTGCACAAGGAACTAAACCAAAACTCCTCCAAAGACATACCAAAGGCCAAAAATAATACAATGTAAGCCCACCCTGCTGCACTTCTCTAGCCAGCAGGGAGAGGCAGCTGCACTAAGGTTCCACCTCACTCTCTCAGTATGTCCGTCATCCGGGTAACTACAGTGATACATTCTTTCTAATTAAAAAAATTTTAAACTGTGTCTGTCTTTCACTTTTTGATGTCTCTATTGCTGTGACTTAAAGTTCTAGTTCACTGTTCTCTTCTACTGCAGTGATTAACTAACGTCTGGATTACATTTTTATTCTATGGCAGCTTTTATAGGTAGAAGTTCCATTTAGTCACACACACACACACACACACACACACACACACACACACCCCTTTTCCAACAACTTCTACTTATTTGTTAAATTTTGAAAATACTGAGTACAGTTATAATAAATAGTTGGGGTTTGGTTTGGGGCTGGGACTGACCCCAGGGCCTCACACGTGCAAGGCATGTGCTCTCCCACTGAGCCACCCCCTCAGCCCCTGTAACAAGGTTTTTACTGTCTTCCTTTACCAACTCCAACATCCTGGTACTTCAGCTGGTACCACACAGAGAGCCAGCAACCCCAGGACCTCAGCAAAGGCCAGGTCTCATGAGACCAACCCCAGGTCAGTTTCTGTGGACGGGTGCTGTGGTTCCTCCCCGCTGCCCGTCTGGTCATGACTGATGGGAGGCCAGACAGTGTTCCCTTATTCTGTAGGGGCTGGACGTGTTCCTGTCAGTGCTCTGAAGCTCTGTTCTAGAACTAGTACAAGAGCCTGGGAAGCAGTTTGATCCTCTAGGTATTATTGCAATAAGCCAAACTAGAGCTGCCTCCACCTAGAGGTGCCCAGTCCTCCCCTCTACAGCAGGCCCCTCTGCACTCCTATACTAACGTTCCTTCCACCCTCCAGGGGGTGTCCTGTCTGGCTGGGAAGACAACGTGGCCCTGGCCCTGGCCCTGCACAGCACCAATAACAACTTTTTCTGCTCCTCTTCAGTGGTACTTTCCTCCTGAGGGGAACTTCCTGAAGTGCATGTGCGGATCAGAACTCTGAGGTTCCTTCAGGGATCCTCCACGGTCTCAGTTCTCTCTGAGCAGCTCTCCCCTCCCCTGCACTCTCTCCTGGGAACTCCAGCTGCCTGGGTCTCCCGTGATGTTCTGCTCCACTCAGCAGCTCAGAAAATACGTCTCAGTCCCCAACCCTGCGATGAAACCTAGACATTCTCTCAGGGCAGTGGGCATGGGCCATTCTAGGGCAACTTCTCTGATTCCTCTTGCTCAGGGTCCCTATCTCTTGTCACTTGAGGGCTATGGCCTTAGGAAGCTTTCCTTTAAAAAATGCCTGGGACCCAGGCCTGCTCCAGATGACCTCCACTGGACCCTTCACTGGCCATCCCTCAGAGACACAGGCTCAGGACTGGCCCTGCAGAGTGAGACTCCATGTCCACCCCAGGGACTCATGCAGCAGGCCTCCCTCAGTGCTGCAGACTTGGCTCATGGCCCACTGAGATCCAGGGTGGCCCCTGTGCATCCAGGCCTCAGAGGAGCCCACAGTCCCAGATACAAGGACTTACTTACACATCAGTCAATATGCCCATCCTGTGGCAATAGGCTGGTCCACGGCCCAGACGCTAGGGCCCCCACCTATAGACCCCGGGACAGGTAAGTTTGCACAGAGACTCCAACAGCAAACCCACATGAAGTCCCCACCATCAGACCCACCTGGAGTCTCTAGGTGGGTTTGCTGGTAAATGGGTTTTCTTGACAAAACCTATATCTAAGGACTGGAATGTGTGCCTACTTCTTCAAATGTGCAGACACCAGTGAAGGTCCTAAGAATCATGAAGAGTCAGAGACACATGGCATCCCCCATGGAACTGAGTAATGGACCAGGAACTGACCCTGAGGAAATGGAGACCTGCAAACTGCCTGGGGGAAATCAAAACAATTATCCTAAAGGAGCCCAGTGGGCCACAGGAGGAAAGCCAGTCAAAATCAGGAAAATTATGTACACACAGAAAATCAGAAAGTCCAACAAAGAAATGAAAGGCATGAAGAGGAAGCAAAGAGACAGTCTGGAGTTAAAGAACACAGGGACTGAAGTGGAAATTCTAGAGAGAGCTTCACCAGCAGACTTCACAGAGTAGGAGACAGAGCCAGTGACCGCGAAGCCAAGACGTTGGAAGTGACCCAGGGGTAGAAAGGAAAAAAGACACAAAGGAATGAGGGAAATCTATGGGACACCATCAAGTGGACATGGTACAATTACTATGAGTCTTAGCAGGAGCTGAGAAAGAGAGAAGAGCAGAGAGCTATTTAAATACATAAGGAAGACAAATCCCCAAACCCAGAGAGAGAAATGAACATCCAGATGTGCAAAGAGGGAAAAACCCGACATGGAAGAAACACCCAGAGATATTCACCAAGAGGCTGCATGATCAAACTCTCAAAGTCAGAGACAACTCCACAAGCAGCAAGTGAGAAGCGATTCACCCCATACATAGGAACCCCAGCAAGACAGCCAAGAGGTTTCTCAGCAGCAATCTTGCAGGGAGGAAAGATTGGGATGATTTCTTCAAAGTGCTGGAGAGAAAGAAAGCCAACAAGACCGCCGTCACCATTGAGACTTTCCTTCAGGAGTGAAGGGGAGAGGGAATCTCCAGAAAAATACAGTTGTAGGAAGTAATCACCACTCTATTTGCCTTTCAAAAAATGGTAGGTGGAGGTCTCCAAGTAAAACGTTGCACATTAACTGAAAGGATGAAGGTACAAACTCTCTGCAAAGGCAAAAATGCAGACTAGTTCAGAAAGTCTGATGCCATCATGGTTTTGGACGTGCATTTTAACTCAAGATTAAGGCTTGAAACATGAGTGTATTTTTATACAAACACAATCACCATGATAATTTCCTCTTGTAACAAGAGGAAGAGTGGTACTAAGAAAGAACAAGAACATCAGAAAAGAATTAACAAAATAGGCATAGTAAGCTCTTTCTTATAATAATCACATTGAATGTAAATGAATTAAATTCTCTGATCAAAACACCCAGTAATACTGAGACTTTGAAACATAAGGTACAACTACACACAGCCAATCAGAGACTCCCTGTAGCTCTCAGGACCCACATGGGCAGAGAGTGATGGGACAGAGGGATTCCATGCAAATTGAAACCTAAAGTGAGAAGAAATACCAACGCCATGTCAGGCAGAAAACACTTTCAGTCCAAAACGGTCAGGGGAGACAAAGTCTGGGTGACGAGGGGTCAATTCATCAAAGCGGATGTATGTTTTGGGGCCTGTGTGGCTAAGGCTGGGGTCAGGTAGACTTTCTGGGAAAGGCAGGGCTGGGGACAAGTTCCTGATTCCCAGCAGGCAGCTGCAAATGTCCTGTGGTGAGCTGAGACATCCCATCCTGGAGGTCATTGCTCAGGTGAGAGAGGGAAGCCCCAACTGCTGACCTCACCCAGGCAGGACGGAGACATTGAGGAAATGGCCCTCGCTTGTCATGGGAGCTGGTAGAGCAATAAAGGAGGAGGAGGAGGACAGTGGAGGGGAGGGACATGAACAGGGAAGTGGTACAGGATCATGCACCAAGAGGGACCGGAGACCAGGAAGGTGTGGAGCCAGGGCCCAGGTGCTGGGTGTCCAGCGTGGAGGCCATCCTGGGACACGGGAGCTGACACCGAGGGAGGCTGGGGAGTGTCCACGCGGCTCCCTGGTGCAGGTCGAGGACGTGTACAGACCCAGGAGAGTGTCCAGGTCCAGAGTGCACAGTCATTGGTGGCCTCTGGGTCCCTGGGGCCCACATGGGCTGAGTCCTGTGGGCATCTCCCCTGGGCCCTGGGGTCAGGCTCTCTGGAGGAGGCTCTCTTCTATGACCTGAGCCAGCTGTGCCAAGCTTCTCCCAGAATTACCCCCAGGGCCACCAAGACCAGCCCAGCCAGGCCCAGGCGGACACAGTTCAGTGCCCTGTAGTTCTGGGGGGTGGAGGCTGGAAGCAGAAGGACACGGCAGACTGTCAGGACAGGTCATTGGCAGGTGGACAAGACCCACCCCGGGGCCCTGAAATAGGAGCCACTCCCCACTTTCCAGGCCAGAACCTGTCCTGGTGGGCACTACCCCATGCAGAGTCCCAGGTGACCTACTGTGGGGCAGCTCACTCCTGTGGGTGGGGGCTGATGTCACGAGGGACTCCTAGGAGTCAGAGGCTGGTGAAGGGCTGGGCAGCCTCTCCCCTAGGCTGAGCGTGGCCTCCTGAGCCCTTCTCCTGACTGTCCTGTCATTGGGATCACCCTGCCCCACCTCCCCTGCGCCCTGTGTCCCTCCCAGGTCTCCCAGTGAACAGGAGGGCCCTGGGGACAGGGGACTGGAGCACACACAGCTGCCTTTGATCAAACTCAGCTCCAAGTCCAAGGAAAAGGCCACCTGGAGAAAACGGGGGACGAGCAGCCTCTGCCACATGAGGATGAGAGGGGAGCTCAGGGCCTGGTGGTGCCCACAGCCCACTGTGAGAACCAGCCATGGGAGGGCAGTGTGTGACACTGGGCTGGACCAGGGCTGTCTCTGCTCTGCCAGTTCATCCAGCTCGACGTCTGCTGGACCTTTGAGTGTCCCCATCCCTCCTCTCAGCCCAAACCCCAGCATCTGAGGCCTTGGGAAAGGGGTCAGGGTGGTTGACCCCTGTGTGTGCGTCCCTAGGGCAGGATGGAGGGACTCTGCTGGCCCTTCACTGGGTGACCCTCCTCCCCCAACACCCAGGGTCACCTGGGGACACAGTGCTGAGCTACAGTGAGCAGGACCCAGAGTGCATGGGGCTGAGGTCCCCAGGTGCATCCCCAGCCCAGTGCACCCTGGAGCTGACCTCCTGAGCTGGTGATTGACAGAGCTCTGGGTCTGCAGGTCCCAATGGAGTCTCAGTGCACAGGACCGTGACACGTCACCTCACAGACACGGGGGAAGCCCTGACAGGACCAGGGTCCCCACAGCATGGGGACAGGGAGGGGATGACCGAGGGTCCACACAGGGTCTCCTCCTCCTGGAAGGTTCCAGGCAAACAGCAGAGGGGGCAGGTGGGACTGATCCACGCAGACAGCTGGACCAACAGGACAGACAGTGGGGGACACTCCACCCCGTCACATGGACAGGGAGGCAGAGGTGACCATGATGGTCTGGGGACAGGATGGGGTGGGCGTCTGCGTGACCACTCCACACCTTGTCACCTGCCAGGAGCCACGTCCCTGCCTGGGGCCACATCCTGAGAGGTGCAGGGTGTGTCGTGGCCCCTTCCCGCCAGGTGCCTGCTCACCTGTGGAGATCACGGTGGTCTCTACAGAGCTGACCTGCTTCACACCAGCCCCTGTGTGCCTGCCTGGGGCACAGGTGGAGTCACACACCTGAGGTCTCTGGGCTCCTGTGGGCCATCCCTCACCCCCCACAGTGTCCTCTAACTCCTGCCTGGGCCCTCTCCTGTACCCTGGATTATGGTGACCTTTGCAGACCCCCAGGGTGGGCAAGGAGACCTGGGGACCCAGGTGGCACCTGAGCTGATCCTGCTGTGCACCCACCAGCACTCACCAGCAGGTCCTGGTCATGGGCAGACAGGGTGGGTAGCCTCACCAGGACACAGGGTCAGGAGGTCTGGGCACTGACCTCACCTAGGGGCCACTGTGCCACCAGTAAGTACCCAGGATACTAGGGACCTGTCAGAGCCTCAGGATAAACTAGTGAGTGCCCCCAGAACTGACTGGGGCCCCACCCCTGGACACTGTGCATCTGGCCCACCCCTGGACACTGTGCATCTGGCCCACCCCTGGACACTGTGCATCTGGCCCCCAGGATGTCTGGGCTACAGCAGAATTCACAGAGAAGGGCGAGAAGACTTGGCTATAAATGGACAGTGGCCCCTGTCCCTCTCTGGGATGGGCTGATCCTCCTGGACACTAACCAGACTGAGCACACACAGGACATGGACCACCACATCCCAAAGCTTCCCCAGTGCCCCTTCCAGCCCAGGTCAGGGCCAACCCTGGGCCAGGTGACCTGCCCAGTGGGAGGGGACTACACCAGATGTCACCCTCAGCCACCCAGGCTCTGGCCCCGTGGGGAGGACAGTGAACCCTCCATCTGAGTGAAGAGACACTCTTCTGGAAGGGGTCTGCCCCCAGCCATCTCTGGGGACCCCTCCCCACCCAGCAGCAGGGCCGGCTCCATGCCCACCCCATGCTGGACCTGTGCCCAGGTCACACAAAGTGGCCATGAGACCAGGGCTCCAGGGACCTCAGGGAATGAGGGCTGAGGGACACTGTGCAGAGGGAGGGGCCTGGGGGCAGGTGGGGCCGTAGACTGTGGACAGGATGGCAGCTGGGACAGGGTCCAGGACCTGGGGACCAACCTGATGGCTGAGCTGGGACTGGGGTGGGGGCCTGGGTGACGTCCTCCCCGCTCAGCACCAGCCTCAAGTCGTCACTGAGCTCAGACCACGTGGACTTTAGGTAGAGGCAGTGATAACGCCCAGCAGTGTCCTCACTCATGGAGGGGAACAGGAACCTGGCCTCTCGCTCAGAAGGTGAACTGTTCTTCTTATTCCAGATCTGGGATCTTCCCTCCTTCTCCAGGCGAAAGTCCTCAAACCCAGCAGGGGCCTGGCACACGATGGTCACGGGCCTCCCCCGGGGGATCACAGAGCCTGGCTCAGCAGAGATGGAGGGTCTGGGCAGGGCCCCTGGGACAAAGCAGACAGTGGCTCAGTGTCCACTGGGAGGAGTGGCTGAGCCACACACTGAATTCAGGTGCACAGCCCAGGGTTCTTGGGCAGTTTACAGATCTGTGCAGCTGCGGTCACTCTGTGGCTTCACAGTTATCCTCCTCCCTGCATCCTCTCCCTGGGCTCATCTCCTGGGTCTCCCTCCCTGTGTCCCCTCCCTGTGTCCCCTCCCTATTTCCCTACGTAATGTCCCCTCCCTCTGTCCTCCCTGGGTCCCCTCCCTCTGTCCCCTCCCTGTGTCCCCTCCCTCTGTCCTCCCTGTGTCCCCTCCCTCTGTCCCCTTTCTGTGTCCCCTCCCTGTGTCCTCCCTGTGTCCCCTTCCTCTGTCCCCTCCCTCTGTCCCCTCCCTGTGTCCTCCCTGTTTCCCCCTCCCTGTGTCCCCTCCCTCTGTCCTCCTCCCTGGGTCCCCTCCCTCTGTCCCCTCCCTCTGTCCACTCCCTGTGTCCTTCCTGTGTCCCCTTCCTCTGTCCCCTCCCAGTGTCCCCTCCTGTGCCCATCCTCCCTGCTGTGGCAGCTGCTCTCCCACCTGGTGAGGAGGACCGGACCCCAGGTGCATCCTGCCTGGCTCGGGGTCCCCAGGAGCCTGGACATCCTGGCCCTGCTGTGTCTGTGCCCAGCCCTCCCTGCCCTGGGCCAGGTCCAGGGGCCTCTGCTGAGCCTCTGCCTCGGGGTGTCCTCTACACTGTCCCCTCCTTCTCAGCCTGTTAGCACTTGCTGGCTGGTCACCTGCTGCACAGCTGGCCTCCTGCTCAGACCCCTCTGCCCACTGGAATGTCCCACCCTTGGGCCCACCCAGGCCATCTCCTCCCCTCATCTCCCTCAGTCCTGGTCCTTGTCTGTCCACTCAGAGCCCCTCTGTGTGCTGCAGGAGAGGCACAGACACAGGCTCCTGGGGAGGGAGGACGGGCAGGTGGAGACCCTGTCCAGGTCCACTGCTGTGACCCTGCACAAGTGTCCCTGGGCACATTAGGGCACAGAGGAGGTGACACTGTGCTCCGTGGGACATGGGGCACCTGGCTGAGACCTAGGACAGGTTTAGGGCCCCTGCCCCACCCACAGGGCCCAGGGTGGGAGAAGCCCAGGTGCCTGTCACTCAGGACACTGCAGCCAGAGGTGGAGGGAGTCCAGGGGCCTCTTGGAGGGCAGCCACTGGCCTGCGTGGGGACTGTGGCTGGTAACGGTGTGGGCTGCACAACTGCTGAGGGGCAGGAACGGACGCTCTCCACCAACACGGGTAAGTGGGAGAGGCCAGGTCTGCTGACCCCACCAACCCACTCCCAGGGGGCCGTCAGAGCATCCTGCCACATCCCCAGTCACACAGCCACCATGTCAGGGGAGAGCACGGTGCTCAGCCCAGGAAACCACAGGAGACAGGCAGAGACACAGGGACCTGATGAGGGCCACACTGGGGTTGCCCACGCGTGGGACACTGTTAAGGTCCCCAGGCTCCTGGATCCACATGCCCCTGTCCACAGCAGCCCTGGGAGGAGGCCCTGGGTCCTGCACTCACCCTCCTGTGCGTGGATCGCCTGGCCCAGGCAGAGCCCTGGAAGAGAAGCCCAGTGAGAAGAGCGCCCGGTTCCCCCAGAGCTGGGCCAGCAGGGCCTGGTGGAGCTCGGGCACTCAGCCTCCCTGCTCCCCAGGCCACCTGCTCCCAGGGTCAGGGTGGCCTTCTTCCTGCCCTGGGGTGGCTGCGAGACCTCCAGGTCCCCTTCCAAGAGGCTCTCTGCTGCCCAGTCCTTCCCAAGGCTGGGCCTGTCCCCAAACCAGGTGTCTGCCTCTAGGACCCAGTGCTCCTGGTCACACTGAGCCTGGGCAGAGGTGAGGGGCAGCCCCGGGGGAGGACACAGAGACTGCTGGGTTGGCTGGGCTCAGGCCTGTGCAGGGAAGGGACCTGTTCCTGCCCTGTCACCTCCCCCCATCCAGTCCCCACCTTCCAGGACTCACCAAGGGCCAGGAGGGCAATGGAGCAAGGGGCCATGGCTCAGGCTCCTGCAGCCTCCCTGTCTGGAGCTGGGCCCCACAGAGGACACAGGGGACAGGATGTGCTGGCTGGGCCCCTCTGGGGTGTCTACATCATATCCCACAGAAAGAGGAAGACGTCGCTGCCTCCCTTCCTCTTCCCACAGTGACAGAGGGAGGCCTCGGCTGCTGGGACATTGAGTAAGTTATAATAACTTACATGAGTAAGTTATTACTTTTTCGGGTGTTATATTTTTTCAGTTATTTAATATTGTTTTTATTTATTTCCTATTGAAAGAGAAGCTGGCAAAGATTTTGTCACATTCTCTGTATCGGATCTAGAAGTCTTCTGGGGCAGTGTTTTGGTTCCTTTAGGTATAAGATTATGTCAAAAGTAAACAAAGATATTTGGACTCCTTCTTCTTCTATTTGTATCCCTTTAATTTCCTTTTCTTGCCTGATTTCTCTGGCTACAGTTTCAAGAACTGTATTGCACAGGTGTGGTGAGAATGGAGATCCTTTCTTCTTTCTGATCTCAGAGGAAATGCTTTCAGTTTCCCTCTGCTCAGCATGATGTGGACTTTGGGTTTGTCACATACAGATTTCATGATGCTCAGGCGAGTTCCTTCTGTCCGCAGCTTCATCCGTGTCTTTTTGCTTGTTATTTGCAGTGCTGGAGACTGAACCCGGGGCCTCGTGCCTGCTAGGCAAGTGCTCTACCACTGAGCCCCACACCCAGCCCCCTTCACTGTTTCTAACGTGAACATGTGGCTGAATTTCGTCCAGGGCATTTTCTGCTCTATCTGGAGAATTGTGTGATTTTTCCCTTGGTTTTATTTGTGTTATGAATTTCATTTTCTGATTTGTGTATGTTGAACCAACCTTGCATCCCTGGGGCGACTCTAACTTGATCATGGTATGCAGTCTTCCTAAAGTGTTTTGAAGGTGGGTTGCTATTATTTTATTATGAGGTTTGTCATCTATGGTCATCAGGGATATTGGTCTGTAATTTTGTTTTCTTCATGTGTCTTTATCTGGTTTTGTTATCAGGGTGATACTGGCTCCTGAATAAGTTTGGGAGTGCTCTCTTTCTCTCTGTTTCACAGAATATTTGAGGAATTTTGCCTTGATTCTTCTTTAAAGGTCTGGTGGAAAATCAGCTGAGAATATATTTGGTCCTGGCCTTTTCTTTGTTGGAAGGTTTTTGCTAAATTGCTTCACCATATATTTGTTTTTTAAGATTTCTGTATCATTGGGATCCATTTTGATAGGTCAAATGTGTTTAGAAATACGTATGTACCTTCTGTCTTTTCCTGTTTATTAGAATACAAGGTCTCAGTAATCTCCAGTGACCTCTGGATTCCAGCTGTGTCTGTGGTGACACCTCCTTTTCCTTCAGTGTCCTTTGGTCTGCCTTGCCCTTCTTTTGGTCAGTCTGGCTAGGGGTTTCTCAGTCTTGCTGACCTTTAGGAAGAACTGACTCTTTGTTGCATTGATGCTTTGAATTTGTTTAATTGTCTATTTCCTTCATTTTGGGTCAAACCTTATTGTTTCCTGTCTCATACTGATGTTGGAAGTAGTCTGTCCCTGAGCTTCGAGGGGTATTTGATGAATCATTAGGTTTTCATTTGGGATCTCTCTGGTTGTTCATGTGGGCACTTCATGCCCTGATCTTCCCTCCTAGCACCACCTTCATAGTGTCCCCGAGACTGTCCTAAGAAGAACGAAGGGCAGGGGCCACGGCTGCCCAGCCTCAGGGGGGCGTGAGGTCAGCCAGGCCACACAGGCCCTCCTGAGAAGGTGGCGAGGTCACCTGCACGAGCAGGACAGAGGGTCCCCACCCCCAGCTGCCCCTTCCTCTGCCCTCCCTGTTCTTAGCAGCTCCTGATTCTGGGCCATCGCCACCAGCCAGAGCCCCGGAGAGAGGAGCAGCAGGAGATTCCCTCTCAGGGTGCAGAGGACCAACACCCAGCTGGGCTTAAGGGGCCCCTGTGACCTGTCCAGCCCCGAGGGACCCTCTGTCCTGCCCACAGGCCACACCATCCAGGCGACCCTGTGGGACCTCATCCAGGGGGCGTGGCTGGCGGGTCCTGTGCCCCCATCAGCTGCCAAGGTGGAAACTCAGGACGGGGTGGCCCTGCTGCCCACGTGAGCAGGACGGTGGAGAGTCTGAGCGCAGGAGCTGAGACGCCCTGAGGAAGGGGACAGCCAGCTGCAGCCACGTCCTGGGTGAGGTCGGCCTGGGGACTCCACAGCAGCCCCCCTGCAGTGCTGCTCAGAGATGGTACAGGACAGAGAGGGCCTCACACCTGAGAGGACACCACCTTGGAAACCCTGTTCCCCTCATTGGGATTCTCAAGAAAACCCCTGACCCGGCTGGTCCCCTGCAGCACACAGCTCTGCCCACAGGAGCCCCCACCTGGCCCTCGGCCTCTGGGATGGTCCCAGGCCCAACCAGCCGCCTGTCCACCCAGTGCCCTGCTGGCTGCCTGAAGGTGGCCCAGGATTTCCTCCCCAGGAAGGAGACACAATTTCTCTCTATTTTGAACCAAAGATTGAAAATGACATTTTCCTACATGGCTACATTTTCATGTGAGTTGTCATGGATGCTCCTCTTCCAGGAACATTTTCCTTCTGAGTCCTCTCCCCAGTGTGGACACCTGAAGGCGCTGCCCACCACCTGCCAGGTCCTCCCACAGCACAGGGCCATGAGGAG
Organism: Spermophilus citellus; assembly: GCF_964194105.1. NCBI lineage: Eukaryota > Metazoa > Chordata > Mammalia > Rodentia > Sciuridae > Spermophilus > Spermophilus citellus. The sequence continues at coordinate 3,291,674 of NC_138200.1, forward strand.
GAAGGGGGACACGGGCCATCACGGGGGACCTGGAAACCCTTGAGGGGAGACAGGAGGACTTGCCAGACCCAGCAGCTGCCCCGTCCTACCTCTGCCCCCTCTAGGGGATGATGCTGATCTCAGCCCAGGACGAGAAAGGGGGTGAGCAATGGCCACGGTGAGACCTCACGCAGCTTCTCTCAAACCCCAGAGATGCCTGACCTGGCTCATGCTTCTCTTCTGGTGCTGGGTGGGGTCCAGGCCTCCCCACTGCCCCTCCCCAGCCCTCCTTAATGTAACCGTCCATGGAGAAAGTGAAGGAGCAACCCACGCTGAGGCCTGTCCACTCTGGGAGGAACCAAGGTCATGGTGAAGATTCTTCTGACTCATTGCCATGTTAATGATGAATAAAAATTGATCATGGTTGGGGTGGACAATTTCCTGTGTTGGGATGTGACTCTGGTGTGACATGGGCACCTCACTGAGCTCATGGACACACCCACAGCACCACAGCTACCGTTCTCGTTTTTTCTTTCCGTGGTGAGAACACTGAAGATCCACCCTCTGCACATTACAAGTGGATGATGTGGGTGTGCTCACAGCAGTCCCCAGGGCTGGGGTGGTGACTCAGGAGATGACAAACGGGGTTCCCAGTGTGCTTCTGCAGGACGCAGGACTTCCGGACGTCAGCGCGTGCCTTGGTGACCACAGCTCGCAGGGCCTTCAGGTTCCACTTGGTTCTCGAGGCGTGTCTTTGTCAGGGCCTTGGTGGACACCAGGACCTCAACACGGGGAGCGGTCACCCAGCCCCACCCAGTGGGACAGCAGCTGGTCTCTGCCCTTCACACTGTATCTGCTGAGGGTTTGCTTGTTGTTGAGGCAGGACTCTTGTGCTGCCCAGACTGGCCTCCTGGACTCGAGACATCCCTGGGCTCCTGAGCCTCTGAGTAGCTGGGACCTCAGGAGCCCAAAGCCTCACTAGGCCCCACAGGGCTTTGAAGGGGGAGCTTCTCCCTCTCTGTGCTGTCCACGTGCTCCTCTGAGATAATGGACTGTGGGAGGAGTCGGCCACTGGGCACCAGGAGCAGCAGGTTTGGTGGGAGGTGTAGTGCCCTCCACCCCTGTCACAAGGGCCCCACCCAGGACCATGCCTGCGCCCGTGGCCTTCTGCAGAGGGCTCATCCCTCCAGGTTTAGGGAGCCCTCAGCACTGAGCAGAGTTCGACTTCCGCAGCATCTCCAGAAAGAAACAGGGGAACGCACCACCATGAAGCACCTGTGACACGGAGAGAAATTGTTCAGAGCTGATGCAGACAAATAGGTACCATGGTCTCTGAGCTCTAGATGCACCTGAGTCTCTCTCAAAGATGACACAGCAATTGAGCATCAAAACCTGAAAAGTACTGTGAGTTAGAAGAGGGTGTTTTACTCATTTCAATTATAGTAGGAGACGGAGGAGATGGATGGAAACAGTGAACCCTTAAAAGGTATTACAGAGACCAGCCCAGCACAGGGGCCCAGGGCTTTAACTCCAATGACTCTGGAGGCCGAGGCAGGAGGATGGCAAGTTCAAGGCCACCTGGGGAACTTAGGAACCTCATGACTCAACATAAAAACTAAAAAGGACTGGACAGGACGTAGCTCATGGGACAGGCCTGCAGAGCACCCCCAGGGCCTGGGTCCACCTTCAGGGCCGCAAAGGAATCAGAACAAACAAACAAAAGATATGAAAGGAATGAGAGGACATGAAGGTCAAGAAGGCAGAGGCACTTGAACAGGGACGTGCTCCCAGGTTATGGGAAAGGAAGGACCTGGGACAGTGAACGCCCAGGATGCAAAGCAGGTCAAGTCCCCCACCTCTGCTGACCTGGACACGTTGTGGGACACGACAGGAGCAGGAGCACAGAGCACCCAGGGACCCCTTCATGCTCCATGGGAGCACCCTCATCACCTTGGGCTGAGGCAGGGAATCCACTGATCCCACAGACCAAGAGAGGTGCTGAGACATATTGAAATGTCTCCTTGCACGTAAGTGGCCACGTGGAGCCTGCAGTGTGCACACAGGGGCAGGCAGCAGGAGGGGGAGCGGGGCCTTGCAGGGCTGGGGTTGCACCCAGGTCTCCTCTGCAGCTGCCCACCCCCGGCCCTTCCTGGGGTGAGGAGCTGGTCACCTTGCTGTGGGGAGGAGGCAGCAAACCTGCAGGGTGTGAAGGTCCTGTGACCACATCCTGCTCATTGCTCAGCTCCTGCATCCTGGCCCCAATGTGGCCCCAATTTACCCACCTCCTGTCCCTGCTGGGCCCTGGAAGGGGAGGCAGCAGAGGACATGGTGGAAAGTCCCTCCTGAAGACATTGGGCCTCCAGAGCCCAGGCTGAAGGGGGGAGCCCTGGGAAGCTGAGGTCATGCACTGAGGAGCCCAGGGTGACCTGCCACAGCCAACACTAGGGACAGGCAGAGTCCTGGGAGAGAGTCCACATGGGTTACCTCTGTGTGGTTGTGTCACAAGTGCTCCATCTAAGCCACCTGATCTAGGGACACACGAGGATCCTCCCAGGCGCAGATTGTGGTTTTGGCAAAACACGAGGGTTCCTCCCAGGTAGGAGGGGTGGGGACAATGAGGGGACCTGGGATCCTCTGCACTGGGTCCTCTGGAAGCAAAGGAAAAGGACGCTGGACCCTGACGCTCCCACTGTCCTCTGAGACCTGCCTGGACACCTCCTTGGCCTCAGCCAGATCCGCAAAAGGCTGAGGTGATCACGTTCTGGGGTCTCCAGGGAGGGCGGGTCACCTGGTGAGCAGGAAAGCTCCGGTGCTGGACACAGGGACCCCTGGGGACCAGGCACTGCCTGAGGGTCTCCACCTGACAGGGGACTGAGGTCAGGGTGCCCCTGCTGCAGTCACAGGGACTGGCCAGCAGCAAGTGACATGGCATGGATGGGCAGCATTCAGGTCAGTGTATAAGGGCCTCAGGGTCAGGGGACCTCAGATCTCCCCTGAGATGTCCCAAAGGGGCGGAATTCCCCAGAGCCCTGCCTTGAGGAAACCAGATATGGGCCAAGAGTGGCCGCCCTATCCGGTGGGTGCGCAGCTCTGGGGATCAGGGGCCAGCAGCAGCCCCAGCTTACCACTTCCGTGCTCTCTGACCTGCAGGGCCTGCACTCTCCCCTCTGGACGCTGGAGTCTTCAGACCAGGCGGCATGAGGTCCACCCTGCCTGTCCTCCTCTGCCTCGGTCAGTGTTGGTTGGAGGGAGGGACACAGGCTGGGTGGGGAGGGTCCCAGGTGCCTGTTCACAGGGAACTCTCAGGTCTTAGTCTCATATGGTACCAAATGGCTGCTGTGACCACAAGGGACAATAATTCTCCCCAACACTGAGATGCCAGCTCCTCACGGGAACATCTCTTCCAGGGCTGAGTCTGCAACAGAGCCCCCGGGGGTCTTCAGGTGAGTGCCCTGCAGCCTCCCACGTCCTGCCCAGGCTCAGCCCCTGGGGTCTCAGGAGAGAAGAGAGCAGCCTGGGCCGAGGGTGGTGACAAGGTAGGGAAGTGGGACCTGGGGTAGGGACAGGCCAGGACCCAGCCTCTGGTTTTCTTGCAGGGACCCTCCCCAAGCCCAACCTGTGGGCAGAACCAGGCCCTGTCATTCCCCGTGGAAGTTCAGTGACCCTCTGGTGTCAGGGAACACTGTACGCCCAAGAGTACTGTCTCATTATGGAAAGGACCAGGAGGCCCACATGCAGAAGAGCCTTACAGGGTCCAGGGAACAGGGCCATGTTCCCCATCCCCACCATGACTGCGCAGGATGCAGGAGGGTATCAATGCTACTATCAGAGCCCTGCTGGCTCCTCACAGCACAGTGAACGCCTAGAGCTGGTGGTGACAGGTGAGTGGACACTCAGGGGTCCGGCCCCGGCTCTGCCTAAGGAAAGGGGTCTGCCCCCAGGTGTCCCTCTCACAGCCCATTAATGGGGGAGGAGGGAGCCATGAACGCCCGCCTCCTTCTCTCCTAGGATTCTACAGCAAACCCAGGCTCTCAGCCCTGCCCAGCCCTGTGGTGACCTCAGGAGGGAACGTGACCCTCCAGTGTGGCTCATGGAAAGAATTTGACAGCTTTATTTTGACGAAGGAAGGAGAACACAACCTCACCTGGACCCTGGACTCACAGCAAAAACCCAGTGGGCAGTTCGAGGCCCAGTTCCCCGTGGGGCCTGTTAACCCCACCCACAGGTGGACATTCACATGCTACGGCTATTTCAGGAGCAAACCCCAGGTGTGGTCAGACCCCAGTGACCCCCTGGACCTCCTGGTCTCAGGTAAGGAATTCCCATCTTTCATTCCAATATTTGCGACCTTGTGGGCAGAGACTCAGGGTGAGAGAGGGTGACCTGCAGGGAGGACGGGGGACCTCAGCTTGGACCTCAGCCAGGACCTTAGATGCAGGTGCTGCTGGACACGCAGGGGACCCTACCCTGCAGGAGATGTCCAGGAGCAGCACAGGGTCCCATGGACAGGGAGGAGCAGATGGCATGAACCACAGCCACTGCCCCAGGAGAAGGGCTTCACGCCTCTTATGCAGGTCCTGCACCCTGTCCAGGAGGGCAGCTGTCCATGGGGCAGGAAGGACACACAGGACGCAGGTCGCTGGGAGGAGCAGGGGCCGTGTTCCACGTCCCCTCTGGGAGCTGCTCCTGGGCTGCCCCAGGTCCCCACACCCTGGCTGGCTGCAGACACGCAGGAGGCTCTGGCCTGTGAGCTGGTGTTCACTCAGCTCTAGGGGCAGAGGACGGCCACTGTCACTGGGTGGAAATCAGGGGCAGCCGGACCTGCCCCTCCTGGCTGCTCCCTCCCAGGTTCAGTGCTGGAGATGCAGCCTGCCTGCTCCTCAGGCCCCTCGGCCACGGGGGGACACACGGCTCTTTGGCATTTGTAACCCACACACGATGAGTTCAGCTCTCGGGGGGACACTGTGAGGGTCAGGCCCGCTCACCCTGAGTAGTGAGGAATCAGGTGCGAGGTCACCTGGGGCAGACACTCACCCTTGCTTTGTAAACCTGCCGCGCACGTTCGGCGAAATGGACCGAGTCCGGCGGGAGACGTCGGGATTAAAAAAGACACAGGAGTCCGAGGTCCTTCATCCAGGGGGAAAAAAATCAATCTTTATTCGCTCAGCACATACTTATATTATCCTTGCCCAAGGCCGGGAAAGTTACTCGTAGGCGGGAGCAAAGGGGAAGGAAAAACAGGTGGTTCATGTCGACTCATAATGAGCCCTCAACCAGGAACCTTATCAGACCCAAGCAGGTCAGGGCGTCCCCACATGACCATTACAGGCTGAAATAACACGAAAACAGACACCACAAGTCCTTCAAGGCCTGGTGAGCTGCCTCAAAGCCTTGTGAGCTGGCCTCTTTGACGTGCACAACAAGAAACCAGGGCTGGATCCAAGCCCTGGGGACCGGGGGGAGTCCGTGCCAGCATAAACCCTCGTGACCTTCTCCCCTGTGCTGAGGTCTGGGGACATTGTTGTCGGCTCAGCTGCCCTGCTGGGCAGTGGGACAGAACCCCCCTCCTGCTCTGTCCAGCCCGCACTGTAGGATCCTCCAATGTCCCAGGACTCCGTTTGTCCCCACTGTGTCCTCTATACAGGGAAATCTGTCCACCTGAACTTACGAGCACACTCAAAAGCATCCCCAGCACCATCAGCAGGGACAGCGTGGCCCTGCTGTCACCTCCATGCGGGAACCCTGCTGTGCCACTGAGTGCCTCACACACCCGCCAGGCTGGCCCCGGGTGACCCTGTGAGCAGCCCGCTGCGGCCCTGGGCAGGGCGAGCACCGGCTCCTTCGTGCTGCGTGGGGTCCTCCAGGACAGGCCACAGACCCTCAGGCAGTGGCTTTGGCAGAGAGACCACACATGGGTCAAGGAAGACTGGGTGGTCCCTAGAACGCAGGGCGATGGCCGTCCCCACAGACTGCACAGTCATGGAGCAGGGTCCATGTGGTCGTGGGCAGGGTGGGCGGGAACACGGCTGCCGACTCCAGGGGGCTCAGTGACCGCCCCCACAGTTCTGATGGGGTTTAAAACAAGGAACTAGACAGGTCCACACCCAGGGGAAAGTCGCCGTCCACAGGCAGATGTCACTCACGACCATCTTTGGGGCGACGTCGGGTTGCTCTTGTGTGGGTCGAGGCCACCTGCCACCGTCCACCTCGACTCTGAGACTGCACAGGCCTGAGGGACCTGGGGGGGTGGGACCAGCGTCTCTGCTCCATGGAGCCCCAGGTCCCCTGGGCCTGCTCTTGGTCTGAAGGCAGCTCTTCCCAGCTCCCCTCCAGGAGGCCTTCCCCAGGTTCCAGGTGTGTCCAAAAGGACAGACCTCATCTCACCTTTACCTAAACAGAAGAGGACGCCATCTGCTGCTCAACCGTCCCTCATCACCACTTGCAGGAGACCCACAGGAACCTGGGCCTCAGGGACCCCGTGGTCCCCCTGTGACATGTACCTGGACCAGCACAGCAGGGTGAGCCTCTGCCACACACGCTTGGGACAGGCCAGCGGGCTCTGGGATGGTGCCTTGGGGTCGAGGTTGGCACACAGCTCAGGGGACAGGAGCCCTGGGGTCAGACCCAGGCAGCGGGCATCCAGGCCCAGGCCCCTGCCCAGGAGCCTCTGTGGGTCTCCACACTAAGGTGGGAGGGGCCGAGAGCCCACAGGTGAGGCCCACCTGACGGTGCTGCTGTGTCAGCCTGAGGTCTGCTCTGGCCACATCCTCCCTGGGGACAGTCGGAATCCCCTGGGGGAGGGTCACTGACTCCTGCAGGTCCAGGTGAGGAGCCCAGTGGCTGGAAGAGGGTAGATGACAAGCCACTCTGCCCCAGGGGTGCAGGATCAGGTCCCCAGTTAGCCCAGGGTCCTACTGAAGGGACATGTGACTAAATCAATCAGGGTCACTCCTCGTCAATCTGGGCTGACTACATAAAGACACAGACACAGAAAATACATTTTTCTTTGGGTTCAGTGACGGCTCCTCAGCCACAGCTCCCACAGGAGGCAAGGCAGGCAAGAAGGAGAGGGCACACCTCGAACCCAGGTTTTACTACTGGGGAGCCAATCCACGGAACATTCTATCCAAAAAAGGGAAAAGGGTAGGGTTACACAAATAGGTGGGTGTGATTCCCCCCATCAGGTGACGCCCACCCGCAGAGCTGCACCTTTCTATGGGAGCAGAGGTAGAGTCCTATTGCACTGCGATGGGTGCTATACCATTTCAGTTCCCCTTTACTCAGGACTTAAAGGTGGGTGAACAGCTCCTGTCCAGTGCACCCCCCACATCCTCCTGTTTCCAGTCAAGACTGCGTTCTCTGGAGAAGGAACAGGAAGTTTGCCACACCAACCAAGTACAGGAAGGAAGTGTGGCTGCCAAGGGGGGAGGCACACAACGTGAGCCCCACCCTCCAGCCAGGCACTGGGTCCTGCCCAGGACTGAGGCTGATGAGGGCAAGACAGACTCCTGCTACCCCCCATGGCCATCCCTGAGCAGTGAGCACCAGCTGAGCACAGTCCAAGCAAGGCTACCAGACCAGCTGGGCTACGGGACCAACCAGCAGAGTTCACCCAGCTGTGTGCACTGGCCCTGAGGCATGCAGGGTGGACCACACAGGGAGTGGCCCTGGGGCAAGGGTGGAATATTACAGGGACCCAAGTCCCTAGATTACTTTGGACCTGCGGTGAATGAGCATCTAACCTGTCACATTCAGAGAGGTCTGGATGCAATGCCATCTGTGAGACCTGCAAGGCACCTGGAGGCCACTTCCTTCCCTGGAACACACTCAGCAGGAGACAGCAGCAAATCCTGCTCCCTGAGGCTGAAGCCTGAGCTGAGGGTGGGTGCGTGGGGCCCACAGCTGCCCTGGGCAAGGACTCCAACATCTGCTCCATCGACATGGAGCATCCCCTCACTCACTTCAGGGGAAGGACTCCAGCCACCCGTGAGGTCCACAGGGAGGTAAGAACATGACCCTGGGACGCACTGCGGAAGGCTGAGGTGGGGACACCCACAACAGCAACCAGGTGCTGACCATGGCCCATGAGCACAGGAAGGTGCCCTTAGAGTGGATGGAGCCAGGGGCTGAGCAGGCCGCTCTGAGGCCCAGGGCCAGCTCCATTCACAAGGCTCTGGATTCTATCCCCAGCACCAGAAAACAGGTGGGTTGGGGCAAATATGTACAGTCTGGGTGCCTTCCCCTGGTTTAGAAGATGTAGATACAGGGGATACACAGAGACGTTCATTCTTAGGGTTTGAATAATTTTGTTATTTTTTCCCTGAGTAGGATCCATGAAGAATGAAATGAGCATCCAGAGTCACTAGGCACTCAGAACACCAGATAGCCAAGACTTTTTAAAAAGAACCTCTCCATGACATACTGTGATTTAAATGCCTAACATACAGGAAACAAATACTATTTTAAAAGTTTCAAAAGTAAAAATGTCAGTTTACATTTAGAGGCAGCCCTGTCAGAATTACTTCCAAACTCTTAGAACAAATCCTAAAAATCCAGGAGGACTTTGAATCATGTGTCCCAAACCCTGAAAGAAAACAACGGCCAACAACTATTGCTGGATCCAGAAACGTTATCCTTCAGAATCAAATAAGAAATGAAAACCTCCCAAGAGAAGTGAAAGTAAAAGAATCCGTGACTACTAAAATGGCACTATAGAAAATACTTGTAAAAATATTTAACTCAAAAGAAATAAAAAACCACATTAAAAAACCACAGAGCTCACAAACAGGTAAGCCTCATCTGAAGAGTAGCTAAGCAAATGAGAAACAAGACCAACTTAGGGAAGTGGAGGGAAGATGGCGGCGGGAAGTGAGTAAGCCGCTCTGTGCCCCGCACCGCCGCGTCTGAAAAGATGAGGTAAAGATCATTAAAGGAGATCTGTCGATAAAAACCCAGCACCGTGTCAAGAAAGGGGCCTAGGTGGAGTGAATCCGCCACTAATCCAGCCAAGGTGAAGGGAGTCCAGCACGACTTCAGCGCGAGCATTAAGGCCGCAGCCCGGCTCCCTGGGCCCCTTCTCCTTCTCCTCTCCGCCTCTCCGCCTTGCTTCTTTCTCCCCAGCTGTCTTTTATCCCAAGCTCAGTCTCTAAATTTAGATCTCAATTTCTTTCCCCCACCCCGCCCGCTCTCCTGCGTGTCCGGTACCGGACCGCGCGGCCCTGAGGCGCCGCCTCCCCTCCCCCAACCCGCACCCCCTCCCCGGGGGTCCCGCCGACGGCCGCCGCCGCCGCCGCCGCCTCCCACAGAGCACCATAGAGCAGACTCTTCACCGCGCGAATGAGCTGCCGAAGTATATGAAACAGCTGATAAGAGGAGCGACAATTTAAAATCCAAGTGATCCGAGAACACACACTGAGCTCTGACCCGCTGAATTCAAACTCCCGGTCACCTGCTTCCCGCAGACAAACAGCTATGACTCGGCATTAATTCATCCGGCTGAAACAACTGGTCAGCCCTTCTCATCCTACGAAGGTAAATGCCTACCGAGCCTTCATAAGTAGTGGCCACAGGTTTGAAACGGGGCTTGGGAGAGAAGGACCCACCCGTTGAATTAGTCGCCCGGCAAAGAGAAACGACGTCATCAGACTGCTGCGGAGGAGATAACTTCGTTGAAACAGGTGTGTGATCCCATAGCCTTGCCTCTCCACACATCGGGAAAACCCTAAGAGCCCCTCCCAGCTCTCCCGTAAGGGCCCCTCCCAGCTCTCCTGTGAGTGCTTCAGCCAGCCCGAGGGAATCAGAGGTGGTGCGAGTCCCGCGAGTGGAACTACCGCTCCCACCAGGGCTGACTGCTGAGGCCTCTTGCACCACCTACGGGGAAGTGGATACCAGAGGGCAAGTAAAATCCGCTGAAGATTCTCAGCCCCAAGCTCTACAAACTTAGGGTCTGAGGGAATGGCAAACTGGAAGAGTGTGCCCAGTCGTTCATGAAAACAGGGCTCCCGGGAGCAGCAGACTTGGCGTGTAGCCAGTATTGTGGTGAGAGGGGCCTGGCTAGAGAAAAAGTGGGAAGTGACTAGACACAAGAGGAGGCCCTAGACACTCAGGATTGGAGACTCGCCCTGTCTGGGAGGAGCTGCTGCACAGTGATTGGTTCCCGCGAATTGACAGGAGAAACTTGGCCAGGTGGGCACAGCGCCACCTACTGGAAGAGAAGTTAATCAAACTCTAAGACGGCATTTATTAGTTTTTTTGTTTGTTTGTTTTTTGTTTTTCTTTTTCTTTTCTCTTTTTTTTTTGATTTGGGTTTTTCTTTCATTTTCATTTTTTTCTTTCTTGTTGTTTTATTAATTTTTTTTTACAATTTTTTTTTAATTTTTTTCTACTAATTTTAATTTAAAATTTTTTTAATTATTATTATTATTTTATTTATTTTTTTTAATTTTTTTCTTTTTTAGTTCCTATCTTTTTCTTCTTTAGTCTTTTCATTTTTCTTATCCCCCCTTTTTCCTTGAATTCTACCTGCCTACTCTCATTCTCTTTAGAGACTTCTTCCCTTCCCTTCAAATACCTTTCCTCCCAAGCATCAAACTAATTTATAGGAGTAAACAGTAACTCAGCAGTCAAACAGAACAAGAAGCAACATGAGCAGCTTCAAAAAATAAGGAAGAAAAGGAGTACAAACAATGCAGGACAGCCTAAATATTCAGGAGGACCTAGAGTCATCAGAAAAATGGTCATATAAAGAACTCAAGGAACACCTAAGACAGATGGAATGGAACCTTAAAGAGGATACAAGACAGCAAATTCAAGCAGCGAAAGAACACATTGAGAATGCATTTCACAAACAGATAAAAGAAGAAGTTAAGCATCTTTATCAGGAGATAGAGATTATAAAAAATAATCAAACAATAATTCTAGAAATGAAGGAAACGATAAACCAAATTAAAAACTCAATTGAGAGTATCACTAACAGAGTGGAGCAAGTAGAAGCCAGAACATCAGATAATGAAGACAAAATATACCATCTTGAAAAGAGTCTAGCCAACTCAGAAAGGCTGGTAAAAAATCACGAGAAAAACATCCAAGAGTTATGGGATAACATAAAAAACCAAACTTACGAGTCATCGGGATAGAAGAAGGTACAGAGATTCAAACCAAGGGAATGAGAAACCTGCTGAATGAAATAATTACAGAAAACTTTCCAGAAATAAAAAAGGAAACAGATATACAAATTGAAGATGCATACAGGACACCGAGCACACAAAATCACAGTAGACCAACGCCAAGACACATTGTTATGAAGATATCCAACATACAGAACAAAGAGAAAATATTAAAAGCTACAAGAGAAAGGAGACAGATTACATTTAGGGGTAAACCAATAAGGTAAACAACGGATTTTTCATCACAGACACTGAAAGCAAGAAGGTCATGGAACAATGTATTTCAAACACTGAAAGACAATGGATGCCAACCAAGAATTCTGTATCCAGCAAAATTAAGCTTCAGGTATGACAACGAAATAAAAATATTTCACGATAAACAAAAGTTAAAAGAATTTGCAGCCAGAAAACCAGCATTGCAAAGCATTTTGAGCAAAACACTACAAGAAGAAGAAATGAAAAACAATAACCAAAACCATCAGTGGGAAGTGCCTCAGTAAAGACAGAGGGCGAGGGGAAAGACAATCATGGAGAAACAAACTAAAATTTTTTTAAAAAAAGGATAAACAATCAATCATGGATGGAAGTTCAAACCACATATCAATAGTAACTCTGAATGTTAATGGCTTAAACTCTCCAATAAAGCGACATAGGCTGGTATCATGGATTAAAAAAACAAATCCAACAATATGCTGCCTCCAGGAGACACATCTGATTGGAAAAGACATACACAGGCTGAAGGTGAAAGGATGGGAAAAAATATACCACGCACACGGTCCTCGCAAGCAAGCAGGGGTGGCCATCCTCATATCAAATAAAATCGACTTCAAGACTAAGTTAATCAAAAGGGATAAAGAAGGTCATTATATACTGTTAAAAGGAACCATTCACCAACAAGACATAACAATTATCAATATTTACGCACCAAATAATGGTGCTGCGACATTCACAAAAAAAATTCTCCTCAAATTCAAGAATCAAATAGACCACAACACAATAATTATGGGAGACTTCAACACACCTCTCTCACCATTGGACAGATCCTCCAAACAAAAGTTAAATAAAGAAACTATAGAACTCAATACCACAATCAATAACCTAGACTTAACTGACTTATATAGAATATATCAACCATCATCAAATGGATATACTTTCTTCTCAGCAGCACATGGATCCTTCTCAAAAATAGACCATATATTATGCCACAGGGCAACCCTCAGTAAATATAAAGGGGTGGAGATAATACCATGCATTTTATCTGATCATAATGGAATGAAACTGGAAATCAATGATAAAAGAAGGAAGGAAAAATCCTACATCACATGGACAATGAACAATATACTACTGAATGATCAATGGGTTACAGAAGACATAAAGGAGGAAATCAAAAAATTCTTAGAGATAAACGAAAATACAGACACAACATATCGGAATCTATGGGACACAATGAAAGCAGTTTTAAGAGGAAAGTTCATCGCCTGGTGGTCATTTCTCAAAAAAAGAAGAAACCAACAAATAAATGAGCTCACACTCCAACTCAAAGCCCTAGAAAAGGAAGAGCAAAACAACAGCAAATGTAGTAGAAGGCAAGAAATAATTAAAATCAGAGGGGAAATTAATGAAATTGAAACAAAAGAAACTATTGAAAAAATTAACAAAACTAAAAGTTGGTTCTTTGAAAAAATAAATAAGATCGACAGACCTTTAGCCATGCTAACAAAGAGAAGAAGAGAGAGAACTCAAATTACTAACATATGGGATGAAAAAGGCAATATCACAACAGATGCTACAGAAATACAGAAGACAATTAGAAATTATTTTGAAAATCTATATTCCAATAAAATAGAGGATAGTGAAGACATCGATAAATTTCTTAAGTCATATGATTTGCCCAGACTGAGTCAGGAGGATACACACAATCTGAACAGACCAATATCAATGGATGAAATTGAAGAAGCCATCAAAAGACTACCAACCAAGAAAAGCCCAGGACCGGATGGGTATACAGCGGAGTTTTACAAAACCTTTAAAGAAGAATTAATACCAATACTTTTCAAGTTATTTCAGGAAATAGAAAAAGAGGGAGCTCTTCCAAATTCATTCTATGAGGCCAACATCACCCTGATTCCGAAACCAGACAAAGACACCTCAAAGAAAGAAAACTACAGACCAATATCTCTAATGAACCTAGATGCAAAAATCCTCAATAAAATTCTGGCGAATGGAATACAAAAACACATCAAAAAAATAGTGCACCATGATCAAGTAGGATTCATCCCTGGGATGCAAGGATGGTTCAACATACGGAAATCAATAAATGTTATTCACCACATCAATAGACTTAAAGATAAGAACCATATGATCATCTCGATAGATGCAGAGAAAGCATTCGACAAAGTACAGCATGCCTTTATGTTCAAAACATTAGAAAAACTAGGGATAACAGGAACTTACCTTGACATGGTAAAAGCTATCTATGCTAAGCCTCAGGCTTGCATCATTCTGAATGGACAAAAGTTGAAGGCATTCCCTCTAAAATCCGGAACAAGACAGGGATGCCCTCTATCTCCACTTCTATTCAATATAGTTCTCGAAACACTGGCCAGAGCAATTAGACAGACGAAAGAAATTAAAGGCATAAAAATTGGAAAAGAAGAACTTAAATTATCACTATTTGCAGATTACATGATTCTATACCTAGAAGACCCAAAAGGGTCTACAAAGAAACTACTAGAACTAATAAACGAATTCATCAAAGTGGCAGGATATAAAATCAACACGCATAAATCAAAGGCATTTCTGTATATCAGCGACAAAACTTCTGAAATGGAAATGAGGAAAAACACTCCATTCACAATATCCTCAAAAAAAATAAGATACTTGGGAATCAACCTAACAAAAGAGGTGAAAGATTTATACAATGAAAACTACAGAACCCTAAAGAGATAAGTAGAAGAAGATCTTAGAAGATGGAAAAATATACCCTGTTCATGGATAGGCAGAACTAACATCATCAAAATGGCGATATTACCCAAAGTTCTCTATAGGTTCAATGCAATGCCAATCAAAATCCCAACGGCATTTCTTGTAGAAATAGATAAAGCAATCATGAAATTCATATGGAAAAATAAAAGACCCAGAATAGCAAAAGCAATTCTAAGCAGAAAGTGTGAATCAGGCGGTATAGCGATACCAGATTTCAAACTATATTACAGAGCAATAGTAATAAAAACAGCATGGTACTGGTACCAAAACAGGCGGGTGGACCAATGGTATAAAATAGAGGACACAGAGACTAATCCACAAAGTTACAACTATCTTATATTTGATAAAGGGGCTATAAGCATGCAATGGAGGAAGGATAGCATCTTCAACAAATGGTGTTGGGAAAACTGGAAATCCATGTGCAACAAAATGAAACTGAATCCCTTTCTCTCGCCATGCACAAAAGTTAACTCAAAATGGATCAAGGAGCTTGATATCAAATCAGAAACTCTGCGTCTGATAGAAGATAAAGTTGGCTCCGATCTACAGATTGTGGGGTCGGGCTCCAAATTCCTTAATAGGACGCCCATAGCACAAGAGTTAACAACTAGAATCAACAAATGGGACTTAATTAAACTTAAAAGTTTTTTCACAGCAAAAGAAACAATAAGAGAGGTAAATAGGGAGCCTACATCCTGGGAACTAATTTTTATGCCTCACACTTCAGATAGAGCCCTAATATCCAGAGTATACAAAGAACTCAAAAAATTAGACAATAAGATAACAAATAACCCAATCAACAAATGGGCCAAGGACCTGAACAGACACTTCTCAGAGGAGGATATACAATCAATCAACAAGTACATGAAAAAATGCTCTCCATCTCTAGCAGTCAGAGAAATGCAAATCAAAACCACCCTAAGATACCATCTCACTCCAGTAAGATTGGCAGCCACTATGAAGTCAAACAACAACAAGTGCTGGCGAGGATGTGGAGAAAAGGGTACTCTTGTACATTGCAGGTGGGACTGCAAATTGGTGCGGCCAATTTGGAAAGCAGTTTGGAGATTCCTGGGAAAGCTGGGAATGGAACCACCATTTGACCCGGCTATTGCCCTTCTCGGACTATTCCCTGAAGACCTTAAAAGAGCATGCTACAGGGACACTGCCACATCGATGTTCATAACAGCACAATTCACAATAGCTAGACTGTGGAACCAACCCAGATGCCCTTCAATAGATGAATGGATAAAAAAAATGTGGCATCTATACACAATGGAGTACTATGCAGCAATAAAAAATGACAAAATCATAGAATTTTCAGGGAAATGGATGGCATTAGAGCAGATTATGCTTAGTGAAGCTAGCCAAACCCTAAAAAACAAATACCAAATGTCTTCTTTGATATAATGAGAGCAAGTATGAACAGAGCAGGGAGGAAGAGTAAGAAGAAAAGATTAACATTAAACAGAGACTTGAGATGGGAGGGAAAGGGAGAGAAAAGGGAAATTGCTTGGAAATGAAGGGAGACCCTCATTGCTAAACAAAATTACATATAAGAGGTTGTGAGGGGAATGGGAAAATAAACAAAGAGAGAAATGAATTACAGTAGATGGGGTAGAGAGAGAAGATGTGAGGGAAGGGGAGGGGGGATAGTAGGGGATAGGAAAGGTAGCAGAATACAACAATCACTATTAGGGCATTATGTAAAATTGTGGATGTGTAACTGACGTGATTCTGCAATCTGCATTTGGGGTAAAATTGGGAGTTCATAACCCACTTCAATCTAATGTATGAAATATAATATGTCAAGAGCTTTGTAATGTTGTGAACAACCAATAAAAAAAAAGACCAACTTAGACATTAAAGATAAATCAAAATGGTGGGAATTAATAACACATCTCTACAGTCACATTGAATGTACGTGGTCTCAACTCTCCCATTAAATGACTTAGACTGGAAGAATGGATTAATAACAAGACCCAACTATGTTTTAAGCTTAGTTAAAATATCAGGATCTCGGGGATGAAAAGGCACCTTTAATTTACTTCTCTTGTGCTTTCTTCCCTACTTCAGAGATATTTACAAGTGCACCACTTAATTTTGAAACAGTTGACGTCGGGGTGGGGTTCTATATATCTCAAGGTGATTGAGTTCTAATATAATAAATCATGCAGGAGACATGGTCTACAAGATTTCAAATATTAAAAAAGTAAGGAAATGCATTATATATTGACTATGACTTACGTGCAGGTCAGAACTGATCAAATTGCATACTTAAAAATCTGCACATTGTATTGTACTTCAATTGTATCTCAATAAAGCTATGAGAAAAATTTTTAAAAATCAACCAAAATCAGCCTTTTACAGAACTGAGATTGTGGCTCAGCGGTAGAGCGCTCGCCTAGCACGAGCGGGACCCAGGTTCAATCCTGAGCACCACATAAAAATAAAGGCACTGGGGCCGGGGATGTGGCTCAAGCAGTAGCGCGCTCACCTGGCATGCACAGGGCGCTGGGTTAGATCCTCAACACCACATAATAACAAAATAAAGATATTGTGTCCATCTAAAAAATAAAATAAATAAATAAAAGGCCTTGTGTCCATCTACACCTAAAAAATAAATATTTTTAAAAAAATCAACCTGAGTGGGGGGTGCTGGGGTTGTGGCTCAGCGATAGAGCACTTGCCTAGCATGTGTGAGACACTGGGTTCGATTCTCAACACCACTTACAAATAAATAAAATAAAGGTTCATCAACAACTAAAAACTATATTTAGAAAAATCAACCTTTCCAAACACCTACAGAAATCATATAAACATGGAGATTGAAGAATACACCTTTGAACAATGAATAGATGATAGAAGAAAAAGTGGGAGAAATTTTGATAATTTTAGAATGAAATAAGAACATCCACACAACATTCCAGAGCTCTAGTCCACTAGGAAGATGTTTCTAAGACAAGAGTTCATGGCTGTGATGGCCACAGAAGAAATCAGAAAGTCAGCAAATAAACCACCTGGTCACTCATCTCAGGACCCCTGACTCACAGGAACAAATCAATTCCAAAGCAAGTAGAAAGAGGGAAATGATCATCATCAGAGCTGAATTTAATAAAATTTAGAATTAAAAAACGATACAAAGAGCCAGGAGAGGTGGTGCAGGCCTTAAATCCCAGCAGCTCGGGAGACTGAGGCAGGAGGACCACAAGTTCACAGCCAGCCTCAGCAAAAGTGAGGCCCTAAGCAGCTCAGTGAGCCCCTGTCTCTAAATAACACACAAAATAGGGCTGGGGGTTGGCCCTGATAGACCCAACCTGATCTTTTCTTAAAAATTGGGAGCCATCTCGCCACAAAGCCATGAAAAGATAATTTCGGCTTTACTATAAATTACTGCAAATTCTGAACCTGCTTGGAATTCCTGCCCGGGCCTTGAACTCACCCCTGCCTGGCTCTCTGACCAGATAGCAGCCCTCTCTGAAACTTAAGTGACGCCTCACAAATCTTGGCCTTCCCTGGCCAGACAACGACCCTCTCTGAGGCTCTAATGACCCTCATAAATTCTGATGTTGGGGCCAGCAAAAATGTAAACTGCCATTAGTGTGATGCTTGTCAGAGTTCTGTTATCTGTAACCCTCCTTTGTGTAACTTTCTGGGCTATAAAGCTGGGCTGCAGGAAATCTGGGGTGCTGTCTTGTTCCCGAGGTTTTGGGAGGGAGAGGCAGCCCGGCTGGTAGAAATAGTAAGTTTGCTTTAGTTTGATTTTAATTGGAGTCAGTGGTCTTTTCTTGCATCCTGGTCTAACAGCCCAGGGGTTGAGTGCCCCTGAGTTCAATTCCTAGTACCAAAAAATAATAATAATGATACAAAAGATCCATGAAATGAAGAGTCACTTGTCCCTAAACATAAACAAGATTGATGAGACCTTAGTTAACCCTAAACAAAAGAAAAAGAGAAAAGTCCCAAATTTTTAAAAAAATAGAGATAAAAAAAGAAATTACCACAGATATTCAGAGGATCATTAGGGACTGTTTTCAAGATTTTTGTTCCAATAAACTGGAAAACCTAGAAGAAAAGGATCTCTTTCTAGACAAATTTGACCTGCCAATGTTGAATCATAGAAAACCTAAACAGACCTATAACTAGTAACAAGACAGAAGCAGAAGTAAAAAGACTTCAACAAAGAAATCCACAGGATACATTCCCAGCTGAGTTCTAGAAGACCTTTAAGAAAGAACTGATTTCAATGCTCCTCAAATTATTTTGTGAACCAGAAAGGGGTGGAGCACTTCCAAATTTCTTCTAGAGCCAATATCACCCTCCTATCAAACCAGATAAGGACACATAATGGAAAGTAAACTATAGATGACTATTGCTCATGAACTTAGATGCAAAAGTTCTTAGTAAAATATTGGCGAATTATATTCAAGAACATATTAAGAAGAACATGTCTCATGACCAAATTTGTCTTGTCCCAGGAATGCAAGGATGATTTAATACATTCAAATCAATGAATGTAATTTACCAAATCATAGAATTAAGAAAAAAATCACTTAGTCATCTCAAGAGTTGCAGAGAGAGCCTTTGAGAAAATTCAGCACCCATTCCTAATAAAATCACGGTCGGAGCCAGGTGCAGCGGCACATACCTGTACTCCCAACAGCTGGGTAGGCTGAGGCAGGAGGATCACAAACTCAAAGCCAGACTCAGCAAAAGTAAGGCACTAAGCAACTCAGGGAGACCCTGTTTCTAAATAAAATACAAAATAGGGCTGGGATGTGGCTCAGTGGTCGAGTGCCCCTGAGTCCAATCCCCAGTACTGCGCCCCACCAAAAAAAAACACCTGTCCCATTCAAATAAGCTGAAGAAAAAAATAGGAATAAAACTAACCAACGTGGTGAAAGGCCTCCACAGTGAAAACCGTAGGACACTGAGGAAATAAACTGAAGAAGAAGAAGAAAGTGGAGTCTTCCCATGTCCGTGGAGAGCCAGAACTGATATTGTTAAAATGGCCACCACCAAAAACAATCCGCAAATCCACTGCACTCCCCACCAAATTCCAGTGACTCTGTTAAACTAGGAAAAAAAGTCTTAAAATTTGTTTGGAAGAATAGAAGACCCACAATAGTCAAAGCAATTAAAGCAAAAAAAGCAGTATTAGCGGGATCACACACCTGAGCTCACCTTACACCAGAGAGCTACAGGACAGAGCTGCATGGCCCTGACATAGCACAGTCCCAGGGACAGAGGGACAGGAGAGGGGACACGGAGCACCCACATGCTCCCAGCCATCTGGTGCTCAGCACAGCTGCCAAAGCACATGGGAGGAAAGACAGCCTGCAGCAACGGGGCTGGGACAACAGGAGACCCCAGGAGAAGAATGACACTAGGCCCTTGTCACTCACCCTGCCCAACGTCAGCTGGAAATGGATCAAACCTCGGAATTAGACCAGAAATGTGCGACTCACAGAGGAAGACCTCTGTCTACCCTGCAGCACACAGGACGGCCTCGGGGACAATGTCAAGACTTAGTAAATGGATGGATCAGATTAAAGAGCGTCGCAGGACACGAAGCTCTTAATGTGAAGAGAGAACCAGGGAGTGGGGGAGAACCTTCTAGCTGCTCTTCTGAATAAAGTGAATATCCAGAAGACAGAGAGAGCTCAAAAACTTAACAGGGAAAAGAGCCAATGAATCAGCAAACGAACCATCATTTCTCAAAGAAGAAATAGAAATGGCCACAAACACATGAAAACACACTCGACACCATGACCAGATAAGGAGAAGGGAATTCAAACTGCACTGAGATTCCGTCCCCACCAGGCAGCATGCCCGTCATCAGGAATAGGTGACACTAAGTGCTGGGGGGTTGCAGAAAAGGAGCACTCTACCCCCCAGTGGGCTGAGGATGAGCACAGCCACCATGGAAACCCTGTTGAGCTTCCTCCAAAGACGAGGCGCGGAACCCCCTGCGCCCCAGCTGTGCCACCTCAGTGTCTGTCCTGAAGAGTGCAGGTCATCTTACTGCAGAGAGACAGCACACCCTGATGACAGACAGCAGCACACCTCCCAGGAGTCAGGCTGTGGAACCAGCCCTGGTGTGATCCGTGGGTGACTGATAGAGAGAACGCAGGGTCCACACAGTGGAGATTTAGTCACATTAAGAAGAAGGACACATGGCGTTTTCAGGACAATGGGTGGAACTAGAGACCATTGTGTTAAGTGAAATAAGACAAACTCAGAAGGTCAAGGGTGGCGTGTTTTCTTGTGTGTGTGGAAGCCAGAGAGGGAAAGGAAAAGAATGGCGGGGGGTCTCCTGGAAATCAGATAGGTCAGCAGAGGACAGGACAGGGCCAGGAGGAGGGAGGAGGGACAGAAAGGGGAACACGGGTGGCAATGGTGAGTCACGTGCTGCGTTGTGTGCATGTGTGAACGTGGAACTGCACACCCACCAGGCGTACAACGACCGTGCACCAACAGGGAATGTGGGAAACCAAGTTCTACTGCACACTGTCTGCGAGAGATTCCCTTGATCTGGTGTTTTTGTTTGTTTGGTTCATTTTCTCTTTTCTTTGTTCATTTATTTCTCAGACTGAGTCTCCCTGTCTTGCCTGGCCGTCCTTGAACTCCTGGGCTCCAGCGATCCTCCCCTCTCCCTCCCACACAGCCGGGACTGCAGGTCCTGCCACTGGGCACACCTCGGGAACCACACTTCAGCTCAAGGACACACAGAGGCTGAGGGTGAGCACGGAGGAGAATGTTCTGTGCCAACAGGAACCGAGAGAGAGAGCGGGAGAAACTCCAGTCACATCAGCAAAACAGACGGCACCTCAACACGCACCTAGAGACCCAGAGAGGGACATTAGCAGTGATGAAAACCCCATCCATCACCCTCCTGGGACCATTAGGGACACACTTCCACCCACGAGGCACTCAGATGGACAAGAGAAACAGCTGGGTGCAGTGTCCACTCCTGTGGTCCCAGCACCCGGGAGGCTGGGGCAGGAGGACGGCAGGTTCCAGGGCAGCCTGGGCAACTTAGTGACCCCTAAGCAACTTAGTGAGAAAAAGTAAGAAGTGCTGGGGACGTGGCTCAGTGGTGACACATCCCTGCCATCAATCCCTGGCACCAAGATGATGATGATGATGATAATAATAATAATAATAATAATAATAATAATAATAATAATAATAATGATTCAGGCAGATGTGCAGGGGAAAGCTGAGAAGGGCAGTAACGGGAGATGGCCACGTCCCACTTTAATGCTGGACACCACATCCAGGCAGGACATCCAGGACCAAACAGGACAGGAGGACGGGAACCCCAGAGAGCAAGTGGGCTGCCAGAAGGAGCCCAGCCAACCTGGGGCACAGCCAGGACCCCCGCAGGGCGCATCTCGGCGGGTGGCAGGACAGTCCCCACCAACCTAAGAAACCAAAGCCCTGTCAGGTGTCTGTTCAGGCCTCAGTGGAGTGAAACTAGGAACCGGTCCTGAGAGGGAACCAGAGCTCCCCAAGGCTGGAGGGGAGACCCTGCCTCCTGGAACATCCTTGGGACAAAGAGGACACTGAGAGGGATCAGAAAGCTCTTCAAGACAAACAGAAATGACAACAGGACACATCAGAACCACGGGGATAAAGCTGGGGTGGAAGGTCACTGTCCAGGCTGGACCCTGGTTCTGCCCCAGCAGGGGGTGGGGGAGAGAGAGGAGAAGAGGGGAGAGGAGAGGTGGGGAGGGGAGGCAGAGGGGGAGTGGAGGGGAGGTAGGACAGGACAGGACAGGGGAGGTGCAGAGGAGGGACTGAGCGCTGCCCTGGGCCCAGGGGACTGAGCCAGCCCAGGCCTGGCTGGAACCTGCCTGGAGCACAGCACAGCGCCCACCCTCCCCGGAGCCCGGAGCCCACTCCCACCCACATGGAGCAGGGCCTCCTCAATGACCCCTGGTTGATCTGAGACCCAGAGGACCCTTCCATGTGGCTCCTTCTCCATTTGGGGACCTTTCCAGTCCCCTTTCTGCTGATGAGGAGAGGAGCTGCAGGGGGCAGACATTAAGGGACAGTCTCTGAATGCTCGGAGCACATGGGGCCTCCCTGGGACCACACAAGTCCAGCTCCCACCTCTCCTGGCTCAAACCCAGGCTGCCCTGCCCTGGAGGAGAAGCCGGCTGAGCCTGTCCAAATCCAGGCCCTGCTGACCCCACACTCCCACCGTGAGGGGCAGAGAAGAGCTCCACACAGGCAGCAGTGGCTGTGGGACCAGAGTCCCTGCTCAGGAGGACAGGGCAGTGGAGATGAGTGGGCACTGAGAGCAAGAGCTGGCCCAGGAGGAGCGTTCGGCCCCAGGAGACAGGGGCTGCCCTGAGCAGGAAGGGCTCAGCTTCCTCCCCAGGGAGATGTGGGTTCTGGGGCTAAGGAGGGGGGCCATGAAGGGGACCATGAGCAGGGGAACCCAAACCAGCTACAGGAGGAGTGGCCAGTTCTTCCCTGGCCCCTGCGTCCCTCTGTCCCCCACACGAGCTCCAGCTGGCTCACAGCCAGGTGCCCAGGGTCTGCTGCTCTGCGCCCACCTGCAGCAGGAACCTGCTCCTTCCCCAGAGCACCTCCAGGGCTGGGAGACGACTGGCCAGCAAGGACCAGAACCCTGTGCCCAGGACGGGCTGAGGGAGCCCCGGGGAGACCCTGGGAAGAGGACCAGCCCGGGTCACCCTCACCTGGAAGGGGCCGGCTCAGGAGGGCACCAGGGAGTTTGCTGCTGCGTCCTGGCCCTGGAGGGACGAGGACAGGTCAGGCGACAGCAGAAGGGGTGAGAGGGCAGCACTGCTGTCTGAGACGGCTGCAGGGAGCCCAGGCCCACCCCACCCAGTCCTGGGGTCAAGAGCCAGGCTCTGGGAGGGCAGTTCCCCTTCCTGTGGGCAGCTGATGTGACAGCCCTATGACAGGCAGAACCCGGCCTCCAAGTGGCCACACCCTGTGTGTGTCTGTCCTCCAGCTCTGTGACCTCCTCCATCTGGACCCTGGGACCACGGGACGACACACCATGGCCCCCACCCTCACGGCCCTGCTCTGCCTGGGTGAGATGTGAAGGAGGGGGGGACACCCTGTTCTAGGGGGGAGCCAGCCCACAGCCAGGCCCTGGCCACCAGGAGACCCAGGGCCCAGGAGCCTGTGGGGGACAGGGCCTGCTCAGGCCTCAGGGGCTCCCCTCTCACAGGAACTCTCTTCCAGGGCTGAGTCTGGGCCCCGGGACCCGAGGGCAGGCAGGTGAGTGTCCCCAGCTGTCCAGGTCCTCCTCCTGGGTCCAGGAGCCACCCTGGACAGTGGGGTGGAGAACAGAGTTGGAGGCTGAGGCTGGGGAGCCTGGAGGGGGCTGGGCTGAGGGCTGGAATCCGAGGGGCTGTGCTGGGACCCAGCCTCTGATCCCCTTGCAGGGACCCTCCCCAAGCCCACCCTGTGGGCTGAGCCAGGATCTCTGATCGCCTGGGGAAGGCCAGTGACCATCTGGTGTGAGGGGCCCCTGGAGGCCCAGGAGTTCCGTCTGGATAAAGAGGGAATCTCAGTGCCCTGGGACAGACAGAGCCCACAGGGTCCCAGGAACAAGGCCAAGTTCCCCATCACATACATGAGTGAGCACCATGCAGGGAGATATCAATGCCTCTATCTCAGCCCTGCTGGGTGGTCAGAGCCCAGTGACCCCCTGGAGCTGGTGGTGGTGACAGGTGAGAGGACACTCAGGGGTCCCAGCCCCTGGCTCTGCCCTCAGGGAGGGGGTCTGCTCCCAGGGGTCCCTCTCACAGCCCAGCTGGGGGTGGTGTGGGAGGAGGGAGCCATGAACACCTGCCTCCTTCTCTCCTAGGATCCTTCAGCAAACCCAGGCTCTCAGCCCTGCCCAGCCCTGTGGTGACCTCAGGAGGGAACGTGACCCTCCAGTGTGGCTCAGGGCATGGATATGGCAGGTTTGTTCTCACCAAGGAAGGAGGACACCACCTCATCTGGACCCTGGAGTCACAGAGACTCCCCAGTGGGCAGTTCCAGGCCCTGTTCCCTGTGGGCCCCGTGACCCCCAGCCACAGGTGGACATTCACATGCTACGGCTATTACAGGAGCAAACCCCAGGTGTGGTCAGTGCCCAGTGACCCCCTGGAACTCCTGGTCTCAGGTGAGGAGGCTCCATCTTCCCCTGACACAGTTGGGGACATTAAGCAGGGACGTGAGGCCTCTTTCTTAGGACGGCCCCAGGTGAGAGAAAGGGGAGAGAATCAGGGTCTCCTGACCAGAGTCCCCAGGTGTGAGAGGGTGACCTGCAGGAAGGACCGGGGGAGGCAGAGGGTTGGCAGAATCCAGCCCTCAGCCCAGGCTCCTCTTCCTCCAGGGGTGTCCAGGAGGCACTCCCTCCTGACCCAGCAGGGCCCTGCCCCTACCTTTGGGGTCTGTCCCTAGAGCTGATCCCTGAGGCCTCAGTGCTCTCCAGGGGCCTAGACTCCCCCATCCCCTCCACTGCCTGAGTCTCTGGGATCTCTCCTTCCTCATCAAACCTTCCCGCACGGATTTGTGTCCAGGGATCCAGAGCTTAGGAAATGTGGGTGGGGACCCCAGACCCCAGGGCTCAGGGCGGGGAGGCATGAGGGTGAGGTCCAGGCAGAGGTGACTCTGGGCCCAGCCTGGGGAGGAGCAGCCAGCTGAAGTGGGGGGCAGGCAGCCCAGCCCTCACCTCCCACCCACCCCAGGAGGCCCTGAGGACCAGCCCCTCACCCCCACGGACCCAGGACCCCAGAGTGGTGAGTGAGGGGCTCTGGTGGGAGGTGGGCCCAGGGCAGGGCTGAGCTGAGGGGGAGCAGCCCCCTCTGGAGATGCTGACGGGGACCAGCCCCTCCCCTCTGGGCCTCAGTTTCTCCCAGGGCAGAGGAGAGGCCTGGCCCTGACCTTCAGGTGCCTCTCAGGCTGACCTTGGCTGTGCCCTGCTGGGAGAGGGGCCTCCAGGGAAGCCTCCAGGACCTGAGTCTGCAGGGCCCTGTCCCCTCTGTGCGGTGACAGTGACACTGAGCAGGGGAGGGCTCAGGGCCATCGGGGGGTCAGGCTCCTTCCCTCCAGCTCAGGGCTGAGCTCTGGGGGAGAGAAGGAGACTGGGAGTCAGACCCCCCAGTTCAGGCCCCGCTCTGCTGCTTCCTGCTGGGTGACTGGCAGGGGACCCCCCTCTGAGCCTCAGTTTCCTCATCTGTCCTGGGGGGTGGGTGGCAGTGCCATGATGCCTGAGTGACAGGGCTGGAGGTGACGGGTGGAAAGACCAGCAGGGCTGGCACACAGTAGGTGCTCAGGTAAGCAGCGTGGCTCCTCGTCCACACCGTGCCCAGGACTGGGAAGGCACCTGCCAGTTCTGGTTGGGGTCTCAGTGGCCTTCCTCCTGCTGCTCGTCCTCCTCGTCCTCGTCCTCCTCTGGCGTCACAGCAGACGCAGGAAGGCAGGTGAGTGGCACTGGGTGACCTGGCTCTCAGCAGGCAGTGGCCTCCTCATGGGCCAGGCGAGGGTGGGCTCGGGGCAGCAGCCCCAGGGAAACCTGCCCGCTGGGGACAGGTCACTTGGAAACACTTCTCCAGGAAATAGAGAAGAGCAGGCCCCTGCTCGCTGCTTCTAGACCAGTGTAGCAGGTGTGGACCCTTCCCGTCTCAGGGGACCCCTGCGGTGGCCTCTAAGGGGCCAGCGGTTCCCCCTGGGGCTGAGAGTGTCCCCTCATGCAGCCCAGGCACACACTGGCTTCCAGGGACCTGCAGAGGACACAGAGCCAGGGCCCCAGGACAGAGGCCAGCAGAAGAGGTGATTCCTGCTCCAGACTCAGAGCCCACCCACCATCCCTCACTGCCACCTGACACCCCCTTGTCCCCCCACTGTCCCTCACTGCCACCTGACACCCCCTGTCCCCCCACTATCCCTCATTGTCACCTGACACCCCCTTGCTCCCCCCAGTGTCCCTCACTGCCACCTGACACCCCCTTGTTCCCCCCACCATCCCTCACTGCCACCTGACACTCCCTTGTTTCCCCCACTGTCCCTCACTGTCACCTGACACCCCCTTGCTCCCCCCAGTGTCCCTCACTGTCACCTGACACCCCTTGTTCCACCCCACTGTCCCTCACTGCCACCTGACACACCCTTGTTCCCCCCCACTGTCCCTCACTGCCACCTGACACCCTCTTGTCTCCCCAGATCCTGTCCAGCGGCTGCCCCTGCTGCCCAGGAAGAAGCTCTCTGTGAGGGAAGGGGGCTGGGGTGGGAGGTGGGGCCCAGGTCCCAGCACCTCCCAGGGGGGGCAGGAGGGGCAGCGGGAGGGCCTGGGGCTCAGGCTGAGTGGCTGACCCACACTGGGGACCTGGGGACAGGCTGAGTGGCTAACCCACACTGGGGACCTGGGGACAGGCTGAGTGGCTGACCCACGCTGGGGACCTGGGGACAGGCTGAGTGGCTGACCCACACTGGGGACCTGGGGACAGGCTGAGTGGCTGACCCACACAGGGGACCTGGGGACAGGCTGAGTAGCTGACCCACGCTGGGGACCTGGGGACAGGCTGAGTGGCTGACCCACACTGGGGACCTGGGGACAGGCTGAGTGGCTGACCCACACTGGGGACCTGGGGACAGGCTGAGTGGCTGACCCACACTGGGGACCTGGGGACATCACCATGGCTCCCTGGCTCTGTGTCCCCATCTGGGACAGGGCAGGGCCTGGGGGACTGAGAGGCCCCTGCAGCTCTGACCAGGAGACGACCCCGTTCTGTCCCCACAGACGCTTCTGTGAAGGACCCTCAGCCTGAGGACGGGGTGGAGCTGGACAGTCGGGTGAGACCCCCCCCAGGCACCAAGAACTCCCTGTTCCCGCTCAGCCCAGCGGCCATTTCCCTGTCCTCCACCGCTGACCCTCAGTGATGACCAGGCTGCCCCTCCCTCTGGAGCTCCTGCCTCCCTGCTGTGGCCCCCCTCCCTGTGGCCTTGTGGCCCCCACTCGGTGCCCTTCGTGGCCTGGCTGTTGGCGTCTCTGGGGGCCTCAGAGGACCAGGAATACATGAGTCACCATCCCCGGGGCTGCCCCACACTCATCCGTCCAGCTGCTCTCAGGGAGCTCCCTCCTGACCTGCTCCAGGTGGAGCTGCAGGTGCAGCAGCCAGCAGAGCCCCGCCCCCTGAGCTCACCTGGGCCCCGACATGAAGTAAATGCAGTCTCAGGAGAGCAGAGCCACAAGGGAACTAAAGCAGAGAAAGGGACAGGGCCACAGGTGTCTGACGAGCAGCTGCAGCAGGGGACGCGGCGGGTGCCAAGGTCCTGAGGCAGCAGCAGGCTCTTTCAGGAAGACGGGGAGTGGGGCTGGAGCCACGTGAGCAGGGCTGGGGGTGTGGGGTAAGAGCTCAGAGCTGTAGGAGGAGCCTCCAGGCCTCCCAGGCTGGAAGCCCCTGGAGACCCCATCAGCAGTGACGTATCTGAGATTGTTGAAGGGTCACTCTGGCCACAGTGGAAAGTGGCTGGAGGAGAGCCCGAGTGGTCCCAAGGGGACACGTCTGTCTCACTGTGTCCCTGCTGCAGGGCCCACCTGACGGAGACCCCCAGGGAGTGACATATGCCCAGGTGGGGCACTCAGGACTCAGGAGGGGCGGAGGCTCCCCCCTCCCCCCGCTGTTGGGGCAGTTCCTGGGCACAGAGGATGCAGAGGACAGACAGACGGACACTCAGGTGGGTGCTGTCCTCTCCAGGCCCCCGGCTTCCCTGTGCCAAGCACACACCCTCCCTCTCACCGTCTCCCACTCCAGGCTGCTGCGTCTGAAGGTCCCCAGGACGTGACCTACGCCCAGCTGTGCAGCTGGACACTCAGACGGGGGGCCGCTGCCCCTCCCTCCTCCCAGGAAGAGCAGCCCCCAGCGGAGCCCAGTGTGTACGCTGCTCTGGCCCCCGCTCACCCCGGAGCTGCCCCCAAGGACACTCACTAGTGGCCCTCAGCCAGCCAGCCACCTGACACCTCCAGAGACTGGGGAACTGAGACCGGCCTGACTCTGCATCAGAGAAAAGTGATACCCTGCATTTCACTAATACAGCCAGAGTTCCTCAGTAACCAAGGAGTGGACGAGAAACAGAGGGACAGGAGGTCTCAACATGAATGACAAGGTCAACACTGCACAGCAAGGCTGTGAAGTGAGAAAATTAAGGACCTGAATGATCATGTTAGGAAATGTTTTTTGTGTTGTTTTATTTTGAGTTTTGTTGTTGTTGTTGTTTGTTTTGTGTTCCTTTTGTACTGGGGATTGAACCCAGGGGGTGCTTAACCTCCGAGCTGCAGCGTGCTTCCCTCATGGCGCTCAAAGAGCTAAGGCGGTAGGTCGTCCAGGCTTGCTTTCTTTTGTCTTTTGAATCCAGGCCTCACAGGTGCTAGGCAAGGGCCTGCCACAGCACCTCACTCCCAGCCCTTCTATTCTGAGGCAGGGTCCTGCCGAGTTGCCCAGGCTGGCCGGGAAGTCCTGGGCTCAGGGAATCCTCCCGCCTCAGCCTCCTGAGCATCGGAGCCCACAGGGGCTCCCCACCCGCGGCTCCACTCCTGAATTTCCACATTTCCCTTTTGCCGTAGGACGTTTCTCTGACGTTGTGTCTGCTGGGAAGATACTTTCTTAGTTTTTCTTTGTCTAAGAATTACTTTATTTTGCTTTCAATCCTTAAGAATTTTTCTGCTGGATACAGAATTCTTCTCTCGCACAACTGTAAGTCTGTTTCTCCAGGAGAACGTGGTGCATGGGAGCCGGATACAGAACGCCCCAGGGTGGATGCTCCCCGCGGCCTTCCTCCCTTGGTCCATGGTGGACACTCGGGCGGTGCTCGCTTTTCTCCCGCTGTGACGTCCGTGCGCGACTGTTTGTGTGAAATCTCTTCTCAGTTGCTCTGGATGCCACCCAGGGTCCCACCCCCAGAGGACCCACAAGCCACCTTACACCACGAGGACACCTGGCTTTGCTGTAGGTGCACTGGTAACACCCGAGACCCGGTCCCACGTCCACACCGACACTCGCGGCTCCTCCGCTCGCCTTTGTTTGGCTGTTCCAGATATGGCCTCGCGGCGAGGGCTAGATGATTTGAACCCAGGGCGTCATCCCGGTTTGATTTATTTCCCTAGTGAATAATGACGCTGTCCGTCTGTCCATGGGCTCGCCCTGCACGTTATATCTGCTTTGACGACAAGTCTGCGTGTGGGCTTTGCCTTTTATAAATGAATTCTCTTGTGTTTCCTTTTTTCTTTTTCTTTTTTTGATACAGGGGATTAAATCCAAGGGTGCCCTACCACTGAGCCACATCCCCAGCCCTTTTCATTTTTTATGTTGAGTCGGGGCCTCCCTAAGTTGCCCAGGGCCTCGCTAAGTTGCTGAGCCTGGCTTTGAACTTGCAGTCCTCCTGTCTCGGCCTCCTCCCACTGGGATGGCCAGGTTATCTTTACAGGAGGTCTCTATTCTTCATGCGGCTCTCAATGCTGCTTTCCTTTCTGCCTGAAGGACCCACGTTAGCCTTTCTTACGGGATCGATCTACTAGGGAAAAGTCTCCTGAAGGAGCCTTTGATGATCGGAGAATATTTTAATCATTTCTTCATTTTAAAAGGATGGCTTTCCAAGGACACAGTTCCTGGCTGGCATCTTTATTCCTTGAGCACTTAAATGTGTCGTCCAGGTACCTTCTGCTCTCGAAGGTCTCTGGTGAGCATCAGACTGCTCGTCCTCCTGAGGGTCCTTGTAAGTGACAAGTGACCTCACCCTCTGGGGGCTTTCAAAGTCCTCTTTGTCCTTGGCTTTGACAAGTTGGCCATCATGTGTCTGCGGGTGGATGTCTTCGGCTTTACCCAGCTGGGAGTCGGCTGGGCCTGCAGATCCGTGTCCTTCATGAAGTCACAGGTTGGCTGTGGGTTCTGGCTGGCTTCAGTGGGTAGCCCGGCTGTTTGGAGCACTCCTGCTTACGCGGGTCCCCTGGCCACCCACGGGGGAAGGTGAGGGTCTCTCTGAGCATGCTCCCTACCCCTGGCTGCTCTGTTCCTAGGGACACACAGGAGCCGTTAAAGCCCTTGCTTCCCGTAGTTCTCCGTTCCCAACCTCCTCCTCCCCAGATGTCAGGGGACCCCTGAACAGGAGCTGAGCAGGCCCCTTAGCCTTGAGTAATGGGGGACTGGAACTCACTGCAACACTGGCCTTACCTTCGCTGGGCGAGGAAGTGCAGCTCTGGGCAGGGGCGCCACCCAGTGGGACCGGGCCACACCCCCCCCCCCCCCCCCCCGTTTGCTGTAACACCATCCCTTGCCTTATGTGGGTGGAACAGTCCGTGGAATGTCCTTCCCCTAATAAATAGAGGGGCTCGGGGTGCGCCCACCCTCTTGCCTGCCTTGCTCCCCTGGCCCTCCAGCTGGGAGCTGACACCTGAGGTCACAGAGCCATACCTGACCTCCGGAAAAGGAGTTTTGTGTTTGTGGGGTCTTCTGGTTGCTGGCCCAGTTCACAGGGAGTGACCCTGACTGCATCTCTCACGCAGGACGCGGGCCACACCCAGGATCCCTGATATGCTTCTTGTCCCAAACAGTGTCCCCAGTCTCTGGTACTGCATCCCATAGCTGTGACTTTGAATACTGTTGGAAGCTGGGCACAGTGGTCCATGCCTGTAACCCTGCTCCTTGGGAGGTGGAGGCGGGAGGATCACAAGTTCAAGGCCAGTCTCTGCAATTTGGGCAAATCTGTCTTAAAAAATTTTAAAAGGCTGGGGTTGGAGCTCGGGGGCAGAGCACTCACCCAGTATGACAAGGCCTGGGTGCAGGCAGGTTATGATGAATAAACAGACAGAACAGAACCGCTTCTGGCCCAGTCCTCCCGGGAAGACGCTGCAGTCCTGGGAATGGCCCCCGTCAGAGGGAAAGAAGGAGCCCTGCCCTGGAGCTGAGGGCAGTGGGCAGGCCGTGGAGACACATGCCCGCCGCTCTTCCCGATGAGGACCATCTGCCACCTTGGGCACTAACGGCTGGCCACAGCCACTGGCCCCATGCTCTGCTGCCCTCATGGGGACTTGCCTTGGTCACTTCAGCCACCCAGCGGATCTGAGTCCAAAAGCTGATTCTGACAGTTTTGCCCCCCCGTGTGTCCCTGGGGGGGACGGGGCCCTGGGCCTCCTTCCCCGCGCTCCAGGGCTCCCCACGGTGCTCACAGCTCTCGCCCGCTCTCCAGTGGGGCGTTTCAGGAGCCAGCTGACTTCAAAGCCTTCACCATCATCTGTCTCCTCTCATTTCCGCCAAGCTCCAGTCAGTCCACCTGGTGCTGCCGTCCACCCTGCCCCACTGGGGCATCTTCTTTATTTTGGGGCCGGGGATAAACCCAAAGCCACATCCTGCCCTTTTAATTTTTTGAGTCAGGGTCTCGTTACGTTTCTGAAGTTGCCGAGGGTCTCGCTCAGGTGCTGAGGCTGGCTTTGAACGGAGGATCCTCCCGGCCTCAGCCTCGAGCCACTGGGATTACAGGCGTGCGCCACAGTGCCTGGCCTTGGCCTCCTCTTAAAACTCGGGAGAGCTGGGTTGGGGACCTGGTGAGTTCATACACCGCATTCCAAGTCCTGTTTTGTCCAGGCCTCTGCTCCCTCCGGGACTTCCTGGCCCTCATTTTCCAGTTCCCTGATTTCCTACCAACCATCTCCCACCACAGCGGAGGCCAGGCGCGGAGGCCCCAGTCCCCAGCCTCCAGCAGGCGTGGGTTCAGTTGCCGGCTTCACAGAGGAGGGGCAAATCAGGCACCAGGACACTCAGCTTGGGCCTCTGCTGGCTCCCTGGGTCCCCTCTCCTCGCCACTTCCCCTTCCCCTCTGGGCTGTGGCCACACACCCAGCCTGCATCCTGCCCCTCTCTGGGTTAGCAGCAGGGTGGGTGTGGAGCAGGACTCACGTCACCTCCTGGCTCTGTCACTGTCACCATCCCAGGGCCTCCCCTCCATGGTCCACTGGAGACAGAGCCCTGCCCCAGTCGCCCAGTCCCTCATGGCAAACAGAGAGCAGAGGTCACGGCCCTGGGGAACAAGCGGGAAAAGGAGGCTGGTGAGGGGAAGTTCCCACTCAAGGCCACCAGGAAATGTCACAACTTCATCACGTCTTCAGTGGCTGATTGGCTGCGCCCTGGAGGCCACTTAACCAGCGCCTGGGGACTCAAGGTATAAGACCGTGGTTCTGCCCAGGGGAGGAGGGGGCTGCAGAGGGCAAGATGACCCCAGGAGGGAAGGGACTTGAGACGCTCAGGGGAGACAGCAGAGCGCATGGAGGATCAGAACCCCTCACCGGGCCACGGGGCAGTCAGACCTGCCTCTGAGGGTCCCCAAGCCTCACCAACGCCTCCCAAGCCTCCTCTCCTGGGGTCATCGTCCTGGACACCTGCGGCTGCTCCTGCCACCCAGGCACAGAGGGGAGCCACCTCAGCCTGGGGCTTTGTCTCCCTGCAGAGGTTCACTCCAGACAGTGCTGCCCGGAGCTCTTCCTACCCACGTCCACTGGCCGCAGCCCAGCCCAGGCCCTGGAGAAGGCTCCGGACGCCCTGTCCACGCCAGCACACCAGCCTCTCCTGGCCCCCTCCAGGCTCTGGTCCTGGCCCGGCCCAGTCCTCTCAACCCAGCAGAACCTGCTCCACCCACCCTCTGTCCCACCCCCCGTCCCGCCACGTCCTTCCCTGCCCCACCTTGCACACCCCCCTGACACTCAAGGCTGTTGATGCTCAGGCCAGAGATGCTCTCAACTGCGCCACATGACAGTCCCCCTCCTCTGGTCAAGCCCCGACACGTGACTGCCCAGTCACACAGCCGTGAATCACACACGCCTGAGCCAACCTGAGCCCCGAGGGTCCTTTCCAAAGGCCCGGCCACCAGGGCGACAGTAGCTCCTCTCCTTCCTCTGCGTGGTCAACCTGTCCGTGCCGTCGGTGGCAGGCCCACAGAGACCAGCCACGCAGAGTGCTGACCAGAGCCCGGTCCAGGTGGGCCATGTTGGCTATCGCTGTGGTCCCCACATGGAGCCCCCCACACTCCTGGGCGTGGTGGTGCCTCCCAGAAACAGAGCCTTGTTCCTCCTGTTCCTGCTGAGACTCTGCCTGAGCCCTTCGTCCTAAGGGCCACACCCTTCAAGGTACACTGGACCCGAGACCCTCATGCGGGGCCCCCAGTGCACGCGGTTCACAGAGCGGCTCACGCTGGCGTCCCACTGCTCTACTGGCCTCCTCGCCTGCCGCTTGCCAAAACTGTCGCGGCTTATCGAATGTCCAGGTGGTTGTGGTGTCTGCCTTCTGGTGGGCAGCAGGCCTGCCCTGCTCTGAATGACCACCCGAGTCCCTCCATGTGTAAAGCACTAGTTTGCCCTGAGGACAGGTGCCAGGTCGGATGACTCCACTCCTCGCTGTACAAGTAAACAGCCACCATCTGCCTGGCACCCCGAAGGCACACGCTGGCCAGTCACCTGTACGTGCCACCTTATCAGGGACACCCAGGTCAAGCAGCACCTGGACACACGGACAGGCGAACCATATCAGGAACACCAGACCCGGGAATTTTTCAACCTCACCAGACAGGACCCCTCACTCGAGGCCCCAAAAGGGGGACACCCCCCACACCCACCACTGAACCTTGTCCCCATCATCTGGCCACTCGTCATGAGCCTTGCCAGGAAACTCTCCACAGAGAGGAACCTCTCTCATTTCCCGTCCCCACGGGCTTCCGCACAGTGTGGTTTCTTCTGCTGGGATGCCCACACACGGCCCTCCAAGCTCACACGCGAACTGCGGTCAGTCCAGATCCTCTGCTCAGACATCCCACTGGTCTGGCTCCTTAAAACCCTTCTCTGACCTCCACCAGTGACCAGTGGCCCTGACTGTGCACCATCTCTGCCGTGCAGCCTGCAGCCGCTCTGACCCTTTCTTCCTCTGTCTGTGACCTATGTATACGTCGTGGCGTGAAGACTGAAGCAGGCCAGGGACCCCCCACCCAGAAGACCCAGAGACCTTCATAAATTCTGTCTAGCAGACCTGTTCCTAGACTGTCCGCAAGAACTCCTAGGACAGGTTTCAGGTGGAGGGAGTGTGTGCAGAGACAGAGTGGGATGAGGGACCCACGGCCTCCAGCCTGGGTCTGGGTCGACCCAGAGGCCTCTGCACTGCACCTCAGAGGACGAGAGTCAGGTCCTGGGAGCCAGCCGGTGGGAAGAAAGGGGAGAGGGACTCGCCTCCCCAGACAGAGGGTGTCCTTGGCCTAATTGGGTGCTCAGAAAATGAGCTTGTGAATTTCTACAGATGGTGAGCCTCTGAGCTCCTCCCCTTACACACTGGGTATAAAGTTCTAGAATTTTCTGAACTCAGGGTTCCAAGGTGTGATTCGATGGAGGCAAAAAGCCATGCTCTTGAGCCTGGCTGCAGCCAGTAAGCTGCTTCCCGCTGTTCCTCGGGTCCAGCCTCGTCTGTCTCCCTTCAGTGTGTGACTTGGGGTTCAGATAACAGAAATTAAGACTAAAATCAAAGCACCTGTGAATGCCCGGCTGTGACACCAGGGGACCCCAAGTGTTCATGAAGTGCCACTGCTGAAGGAGGTGTCGCCTGCCAATTCACTGTTGCTCAATAAAAAGGGACACAGTGGAGACACAGACGTGGGTCTTCCTTGTTAATACACAGCACACTCACGACATTGTCCACCTTGGCTCTCGCGTCCAGGAAGACCACCTGCCTCACTGGCAGCTCCTGCCGTGTAACACCCAGGGTCACCCCAGGGGAACTGGGCTGCACAAAATAACCACACAAGAGACAGAGATGCCTTTTTCTTTGGGGTCCTGTGACGGCTCCTCTGACCTTAAGGATCCGCAGAGAGAGAGAGAGAGAGAGAGAGAGAGAGAGAGAGAGAAAGAGCGAGAGAGAGAAGAGAGAAAGCGCATGTTGACCCCTTTATTGAGGAGAAGCCATTCAAATGAGTCCAGGGGTCAGGTTTCAAGGGGCTGAGTCTAGCTTTGTGATGTCTGCTGTCAGGTTGACTGCCATCTAGGAAGGCCACACCCAAGGGCAGAGTAAGAGAAGGGGACAAATGGCATTCCCATGGAACATTCTATCCCCAACAGGGCAAAGGGGTAATATCACAAAGGAACAGGTGAGCGTAGCTGGTCCCCTGGGGCTGCAGGAAGGCATGTCTTCGCATGAAGACACATTAAGATCGGGGCTACCATCTCTGGTTACCTAGGCAACCAGACCACAAGGTGACCGACAATGCCACACCAATCAGAAGGGGAGACAAACGCTGGTCACGTACTAGGTTGGCCTCCCTCAGGCTCCAGCTCCGGGGCCTGCCTGCGGGTGGTGACCACTCGATTGGCCTGGATGCCCAGCACAGGAAGATAGTCTGCACCCACAGAAGCTCAGGAGAGGGAGGTGCCTGGCCTCAGGCACACCGTGTCTAGACTTGGAGTGTGACTGGACGGCGCCCCGAGCCCTCTCTGACCCTGGGCAGACTCCCTGGGCTGGGGCAAGATGGCTGAGTCAGGCCAGGCAGCAGAGCACAGGGGCCCACTGGGCTCACATCTGGCCTGAAGGCCCCAGAGCCTCTGCCTCCTCAGCCCTGTCCTCCAGGGCAGGACAGCGTCCTCCA
The DNA here is from genome assembly GCF_964194105.1 of Spermophilus citellus. NCBI lineage: Eukaryota > Metazoa > Chordata > Mammalia > Rodentia > Sciuridae > Spermophilus > Spermophilus citellus. Next base: position 3,327,441 of record NC_138200.1, read on the forward strand.
GGGCTGAGGCCCCAGGGCAGGACAGCTTCCTCCAGGTCAGCGGCTGGGGAGGAAACTCCAGTGGCAACACAGAGCTGAGAGGTGCCCTCTGCCAAGGGACCTCAGGCGAGGGCTCTGCCCCAAGGACCGTGGGAGGCAGCACCAAGACCCCCGTCCTCACCGCCCTCCTCTGCCTGGATGAGCTCTGGGGACAGAGAGGACCCCTCCTGGGTGCTGGTCCCTGAGAGCCTTGGGACTCAGGTCTGGGGACGGCTGCGCCCTCGGGGAGGCAAGGCACTCAGCCCAGCTCTGAGCCCCAAGCTCAGAGAACCAGAGCAGGCAGAGGGAGGGTGTGCGGCCACTCTTGAGCAGGGGGGGCACTGTGCCCTGGGAGGTCCTGAGGCCACCTGGGTTCACATGGGGACAGTCTCACAGGGTGCGCTCTTCCGGGGCTGTGTCCTGGCCTGTGGGCCAAGACTCAACCACGCGACCTGTGCAATGGTTTCATTAATGAGGGTCTAGGCATAAAGTTAGTTAGAAGAGATCAAAATAAACACACAGACTCAGTTACCTCATTTCTATTGCTAGGTCCGAGACGGCTCACCTCTCTGGTTCCCACCTCTAGCCGCCCAGCAGGGCAGCAAGGATTACTCAGGGCTAGCAGGAGAGAGAGAGAGCGAACACGCCGGGGAGTAGCCTTTTATTGGGGAACAAAAGATTCAGGGGAGAATTCCATCCAATGAAGGCTGAGGGGGGGCTGCACTCCAAGGTCAGTGTCAGTGATTGGGTCCCCGGGGTCAGTGGTCAGGCACACCCCCACACGGATGGGCTCTCTCATCAGGAGAGGGCCGGGAAAGCTCCGACAGAGCCAGAGCGCCTCAGGCCCTTAACGGGAGTCACCCAATCACGTGTCAGAATGGCTTCCCACACAAGACAAAGGTAGGTCTCAGACCTCCTGGTTCAGCCTAAGTGAACCTCCGATTGGTTTAGGAAAGCGGAGTCCATGGGCCTGGGGTGCTGACCAGTCTGGAAGGGGCCTTGGGTTGACCAGGCAGACAGGGAGACATCCCTGAACCCCAGGTCTGATTCCTTCTCAGGAACCCACCCCTAAACCCCTCACCTGGGCTGCCCCTGGCCCCATGGTGGCCGCAGGGAACCCTGTGACCATCTGGTGTCAGGGGTCTCGGCAGGCGGACACCTACCGTCTGTTCAAAGCTGGGGCCTCTTCAAACCACAACCCCTGGGCCCCCCGGGACTCCAGACAAGCCCGGCTTCGCCCTGGGCTCCACAGGACTGGACCGCTGTGCCCACCTCATCTCAGGCAGCTGGTCCAAGCAGAGTGAGCCCCTGCAGCTGGTGGTGACAGGTAAGAAGGAGGAGCCGCCCCTCCACAGCAGCCCCTTCCCAGCGTGGGCTCCGGGGCCCACTTTCATGTTCTCCCCTCCCTCTCAGCTGACCCAGGCCCCCTGGTGGCACTGGGAGGGAAGGTGTCCCTCCTGTGCAGCTCAGGGAACAGGGGGAGAATGGGACCCTGCAGTGTCTTTCTGAGGTCTGGCTTGACACCTTCCACCTGTGCGAGGAGGGGTCAGCTGCTCCTCCCCAGCACTGCCACGCCCAGGATGGGCCTGTGTCATCTCTGGCCAGCTTCACACTGAATGCTGTGACCTTGGTCCACGGGGGCACCTACAGGTGCTATGGCTCACACAGCACCACCCCCTACCTGCTGTCACAGCCCAGGGAACCCCTAGAGCTCAGGGTGTCAGGTGAGGGTCTCCATTATTTCTGTGTCCTCATGGCCAGTTCCAGGCTGTCCCCAGGATATCCCCGTGAGAAGATGGGGCAGCTCCCTCCAGGGCCTCCCTTCCAATCCTCCCCTTAGAGCCTCACCCCTGAAGCCCACCAGGGACTTGGTGGGGAGAGGGTGGCTGGCAAGACTCAGGGCAGACAGAAGGAGAAAGGCCCTCCCCATTTCCCACCAGTCTCACAGGCCCAGGAGCCCCTCACCAGGGGGACAAAGCAGGAAGGAAGCAGCAGAGGCTTCCACCCAGGAGGGCCAAGACCTCCCTCTGTGGCACAGGAGCGGGTGGGGACCTCAGGCCCTGGGGCTGAGGGCTGGGAGGCATGAGGGGGAGGTCCAGGCAGAGGTGACTCTGGGCCCAGCCTGGGGAGGATCAGCCAGCTGAAGTGGGGGGCAGGCAGCCCAGCCCTCACCTCCCACCCACCCCAGGAGGCCCTGAGGACCAGCCCCCCACCCCCACGGACCCAGGACCCCAGAGTGGTGAGTGAGGGGCTCTGGTGGGAGGTGGGTCCAGGGCAGGGCTGAGCTGAGGGGGAGCAGCCCCCTCTGGAGATGCTGACGGGGACCAGCCCCTCCCCTCTGGGCCTCAGTTTCTCCCAGGGCAGAGGAGAGGCCTGGCCCTGACCTTCAGGTGCCTCTCAGGCTGACCTTGGCTGTGCCCTGCTGGGAGAGGGGCCTCCAGGGAAGCCTCCAGGACCTGAATCTGCAGGGCCCTGTCCCCTGTGTGCAGTGACAGTGACACTGAGCAGGGGAGGGCTCAGGGCCATCGGGGGGTCAGGCTCCTTCCCTCCAGCTCAGGGCTGAGCTCTGGTGGAGAGAAGGAGACTGGGAGTCAGACCCCCCAGTTCAGGCCCCGCTCTGCTGCTTCCTGCTGGGTGACTGGCAGGGGACCCCCCTCTGAGCCTCAGTTTCCTCATCTGTGCCTGGGGGGTGGGTGGCAGTGCCATGATGCCTGAGTGACAGGGCTGGAGGTGACGGGTGGAAAGACCAGCAGGGCTGGCACACAGTAGGTGCTCAGGTAAGGAGCGTGACTCCTGGTTCACAATGTCCCCGTGTCCAGGACTGGGAAGATCTGAAGTGAAGGCACCTGCAGGTTCTGGTCGGGGTCTCAGTGGCCTTCCTCCTGCTGCTCCTCCTCCTTCTTCAACGCTGTTGGCAGAGCCAACAGAGGAAGGCAGGTGAGTGGGAGCGGGCTCCCCGTGGGCCCAGCGTAGCAGCCCCAGAGAAACCTGCCCGCTGGGAACAGGTGAGCTTGGAAACACTTTTGCATAATATCCTAGTGAGGAAATGTAGAAAGAAGCAATGTGAGTGCATAGGGAACTGTTTAAAGTGACTTTGGCCTTTTCAGATCTATGAGAACATGTGCAGTTGTGGCATATTTCACTATTTTAGTTAGCTTTTTGTGTGGTACTAGGGATTGAACCCAGGGGTGCTCTATCACTGAGCTACATCCTTTTTACTTTGAGACAGGGTTTCCCTGAGTTGCTGAGTCTGGCCTTGAACTGGCAATCCTCCTGCCTCAGCCTCCCAAGTAGCTGGGATGACAGGCCTGTGCCAGAGCCTGGCTCATATTTTTACAACTGCCTTGTCTTGAATTCTACAAGGTTATAATGTTTCCTCTGTAGGACTCACTGCAGGTGGCTGCTGAGGTCCAGGAGGAGACCTATGTAAGGAAGAAGAGGGTTGTGCTGCAGGTGGGAGAATGGGGCTGGCAGGCACTAGGGAGGTGGGTGTTGGTTGGAATATTTTAGGCTTAGAGAACACGAATCTGATACCGTGTGGCCTTGGCCAAGTCAGAACCACCCTGGGCCTCTGTGGAGTGAGATCTCAGGGTATCCTGAAAAGATGAACGTCCCGCTCTGTGCGCCCACCCCCACCCCAGATGCTGCTGAGAAAGACACACAGCTGGACAGTCAGGTGAGTCTCCTGTGGTCCTCATGGGGCATCCCCATCCTCCCTGCTCAAACATCAAACCCAGCAGGCCCCTCCCCCAGCGCCAGTTCCCAGCAGCGTCCAGAGCACACTGGAGTTGACACAGCACTCCCTCAGGGTCCCACTGCTGGTGTCTCTGGTCCCTGAGGAGCTGAGCACCGCACCAGGCTGGCAGGGATGAAGGTGTGGCTGAAGAGCCTGACCTGCACAGAGGAGCCACGCAGGGGACACTGGGACCTGAGCCCCACACCCTGGACCTGCAGAGGCCCAAGGGCATCCCAGTCAGCTCGGCACTGGTCTCTGGCTTGTTCTACTTCACTGTCCCATAGTTGTGGGAAACCAGCCTCGGGCCCAACAAGGGGTGATGGTGGCTCCTACCCACCCCAGGCTCCTATCTGCCCTGGCAAGGGAGCCTGATCCCTGGCTGGGGCACCTGTGGCTGTTGCTCCTCTTAAGTGGACAGGTCCACTCCATTTCCTACTCCCAGTCCTGACCTCTGCAAGCACCAGGTGTCCAACCACCTGCAGGCCAGCTGCCTGTGTCCCTCCTCCCTTCATCACAAGACCCCAAGCCCTCCTCCCAAGAGCAGAAGCTGGAGGACCAGTCTTCCTGCCCAAGCCCTGGGCTGCCCCACCCCAAGCACACCTTCCCTCCCACTGTCCCCACTCCAGGCCACTGACAAAGGACAGACCTCACACTCCAGACTGCCAGGACCCTGGGGCATGGGAGCCATGCCGGCCTCATGGATCGTGGACAGGATGAGGACCAAATGGACAAGAGCCTGTGAGAGGCATAAACTGCTTCCAGGAAGCTTTAGCTGCGCTAGAATACCTGAGTGACCTGGTTACCCTCTACATCTCAGCTGCCATCAACAAGACCACTCAAGTGGAAAACCACCTAGCCCAAGAAGCTGCAGTGCTGTTGGACTCTGTGCAGGACTCAGTGGACTGACCCAGGGACCAGACTGCAGCATGCAAAGTGGCTGCAGGCTTCTCAGCAAGTCAGGAAAAGGGAAGCCTGTCGCCTGACTATGAGTGTAGGAAACTCCATAGGCAGTTCCTCAGATGGCCCTGTCCAAAGGTCACCAGCTACTTCCCACTTAAACCCACAGGTTGAGACAAATGGGGACCCTCCCAATCACCAACCACCATGTGGCAATCTTTCCATGATCAGATGAAGGCTCTCTAGGGTTCAGCTCTTGGCCAGGCTGAGTGGGACAAGCCTGACCTGCACTTGCTACTCTGCCTGCAAATGACTCTTTCCTGTCCCCATTTGCACATGCCTGGCTTTACTCAGCAACTTGGTCTCCCCCCAACTATAAAAGTGACTATGCACATTCTGTTCACTACCCTGTAGCCCACCCTGAGGTCAAGACCCACCACCTGGGAGGTGCTTAGCCTGGACTTGGTATCTTCTAGCCTAGCAACACTTGCACGCCCCAGCTCCAGGAAGCCTGGCCTGGGACCCAGCTGAGCTATGCCCACCACAGAAGGATGTGCAGAAGGGGGCGGTGCAAGGATATACTTATAAAACACCAACTCCAAAGTGTTGAACCTGCTTTATTACCTGCCTGGAAAACAATCCTCCAGCCCAGGGGGAGGGCCTAATCCTCCTCCTCATCATCACCAGCCCCGGCCCCACCCTGGCCCTTCTTGGCATTCTTCCTCTTCACGCGGCCTGGGCGGCCACCCCCATATGGAGACCGCAGGGAGAAGTCGATGTGCTTCTGGGAGTCCAGGCGGACAATGAAGGACGGGATGTTCACCACCTGCTTGCGGACCCTGAAAGGAGAAAGGTGGTCAAGGGGCCTGGGCGGAACCAGTCCCCCAACCAAAACACCACTCTGCTCTGGGATTGTGCCTTGCAGCCGGCGAGCTGTGCTGACCCATGGTGTGCTGGGGGTACTTCTCAGCCTTGGACCCCTGTACTGGGTCAGCTTTAGGCCATCGGGACACCACACCAATGCTTTGGGTGAGTTTATCCTTCACTTAACAGAAGAGGAGAGAAATCAAGAAACCCACACAAGACCCCAGAGGGGGGGCTGGGGCTCAGTGGTAGAGCGCTCGCCTCACATGTGCGAGACCCTGGGTTCGATCCTCAGCACCACATAAAAATAAATAAGTTAAATAAAGGTATTGTGTCCAACTAGAACTAAAAGTAAATAAGTGCCCTGGGTTCAATCCCAGGTACAGGGTAGGGAAGAGAACTACACCTAGCCCTCAACTCAATCCCACTTTGCTCTGTCTCTGCATCAGCTGCCATCCTGCCAGCTGGACTCCTGCGGTCCTGGTATCTGCACCAAACCTCTGGAACAGGCTCCAGTGAGCCCAGCGGAACTGAGCCCACCCAGTTGCACCCAATCCTCACCATCCAGGGGCACCAAGAGCTGTTACCTGTCCAGCTGCCCGCATGCCTGACAGAGGCCTTCGCAAGGTGTACGGCTTAAGCCGCAGTGACCCTTGCGCTGACAGGGGCTACAGGGAACAAGGTTGTCCCCAGATCCCCCACGAGATGTTTGCAGGGTGTGAATCCATACCCTCACACCTTTGTCAGCTCCAATGGCTGCACAGGAGACAGGGACAGCAGGCTTAGAGAGGGCAACCATCAAAGGAAATAGGGAGATTCAGGGGTTCAGCAGTCGCCATACCTGATGTGGCGCTGGCGAATGAGCACACGTGCGTGGTGGATGGACTTCGCCAGGCCCAGCTTAAAGACCTGGGTCTGCAGGCGCCTCTCCAAGAAATCCTCAATCTTCAGGCCCAATATGTAATCCAGCTTCATCTTGCCCTCGTCCAGCACCCCAATGCGGACAAGTCGTCGCAGCAGGGCATTGCCTGGAGGGACAGAGTAAGTTTTCACTCAAGAGTTCTGACCTCAGACTTCTAGGGATCAAATCCTGGGTCCACCTCTTGAAGCTCCATGTTGTGGCAGTGCTACGTTAAGACAAATGCTAACTTGACACAAGACTTAATTGTACTTAACCAACATGAGGTAATACTGAAAACCACCCTAGTCACCTGTTTTAACAAGGAGAGCAGGTGGCCACATGTACCTATGTTCTTGTCTAGAAAGTGCTGGTACTACGAAGCTACTATGGCCCTAACAATGCAGAGGAAGAGCTGCTCTGTAGGGCCAGAAAGCTCTGCTGTGAGGCGATCACGCTTCTGGCCTATTCTTAAGGGGCTGGTACCAGCACCTATCCTCAGGACTGAAAAGAATAATTCATTTCACTCTTAAATCACACACCTTTGAATCTGGCTCAGGGCAGGCTGGATAAAGGAAGCTGAGGACAGGATGCCTGCAGTTCCTGGCTCAACACCTTTATTTACTAGAAAGTGCTACCCCCTAGGGAGCCACCACCCTCTCCAACTTTCACTTCTACCCTGAAAAACCAGGCAGCCCTCATGAAGCTGCAGCTCCCTTTCCACATGAGAAGCACCAAATCATAGACCTTGTGTTTAGTTGTGTTCAAAAAGTGACCCATAAAACAAGAACTAGCTGTGGCCTGCTCCCCCTAAGTAAACTAGCTTAGGATTTGTGTCCTGGTGCCACTCTTGTCTCTGAACACAGCTGGATATAAGTTGTCCCTACCCTCTGTGGACCTCAGTTTTCTCCCTGTGCAAAAAGGACCCCAGACAACTATGGGAGAAACTGCCTCTGGTCATCAGTGCCCATGACAGAGGGGATTCCAGAGCTTTCATGAGCCTTTCAAAGAGATCTATTATCTAGCAAAAGAATGAAGACTTCAACACCCACAAGCCTTCATAAGTGACATGCATGCTAATTTTGTCCTCCTCAAGCTCCCCTCTATTCCTGTATAACTCCATCACACACAGGGAGGAAAATCTGATTAGTAACCCTATATGAAAACTAAAGCCAGTTGCCCAAGGAGCCAGGCCTCCTGATTCCCATCCCATTTTGTTTTCCCCTACATCATTATCTAAGCTCAGGCTTAGGGTGTCAAGATGGTGTGAAAGCCAAGCACAGTGAGCTACTCAGCAGCATGAACAGTTCAAGGCCAGCCTCAGCAACACAAATCTGAAAATAAAAAAGGGCTGGGGATACAGGTCAGTGATGGAGCAACCTGGGTTCAATCTGTAGTACTGCCAAAAATAAAAGGTGGCAAACTCTATGTCATCGCCTGAACTGCTTTTCCTGAAGATATCCACATCACCCTCCCTTCAGGCCTTTACTAAATGTCACTTTAAATAGTCTTAACCAGCTTACTGCAAAAAGGAAGCAAAGTAAACCTCCAAGCCACTTTCCTGCTATCAGACATTCCAGAAATTTCAGGCAAGGCCTTCCCACCACCAGCAAACAGGACACAATAAAGAGCAGAATGCTTTGCTGTGTAATACACAGGTCGTCTGATGTGCAAGCAGGACTGCCATCACCAGCTCTAGACATATATTGAAAACGTCACACACTCATACTATAAGGCAAGGGTAAGATCCGGATACTTTTCTCATACACATCTCCATTAAATAGCTAAATTAAAGGGAGTGTAGCTCATTTATAGAGCACTTTGCCTGAAGTGTACAAGGCCCTGGGCTCCATCCTCAGCACCATACACATACTCAAAACCCACCACAAAGTGAGGAAAGGCAGGAAAACCCTCGGGGCGTGGTGAAGCAAACTTACCATTCAGGGCTGATTTGAAACCCCCGCACCAAGGAAAAAGAAAAACCGCTAAATAAAAAACTGACTCCCCTTGTTCAATGTCACACCTCTAAGCAGATTAGTCTAGATCTCGGCAGTCCTGCACCCCACCCCTTTGGGACGACCTCGCACACACCTTCAAACAGACGTCGGGGGTCTTTTTCGTCCAGCGTCAGCAGCTCCCGGGCAGCCTTGCGAATTTTGGCCAGAGTAAATTTGACCCTCCAGACCTCACGTTTGTTCCGGAGACCATACTCGCCTGCAGTAGAGTGGAAGGGCGGGTTGATAGTCTCAGGACGACCGACTAGTACAACACCTGGGTTGACAGCGCCCGGAACCACCCATCTTCCTGCAGGAGACGCCCACGGGCCGCACGTGGGCGGCCTCCCCACGTGCTACCCTCCCTGACCTCGGAAGCCGAAACCCTGCCACTCACCGATCAGCTTCAGTTCTTGGTCGAGGCGGGATTTCTCAAAGGGCCTCCGCGGGGTCACATACGTTTTGCGACATACCCAGCTCCGGGCCACCGGCATGTTGGCTCGCTTGCCTGTCTGCGCCTGCGCGGGAGGGTAACACTCCGTGTGAGTACTCCGTGCGGGGCCTGCGCAGTCCGCACGTCCGCCGAGAGCTCGTGGCACTCTGGAGCGATCTCGCGAGGCGCGCCCCAAAAGCTTTTCTAACCTGTCGCCCCCCAAAACATTCCCGTCCCTAACTTCTGTGTGGTCACTAAAGCTCGGGAGGCCTGCGGTTCATATAACCCAAGTCCGAACTAGAACGCACGTGAGCAGAACTTACCTACACCCAGTGCCCGGAAACAGAGAGAGGACTGCGCGGTCTGCGTCGCGCCTTTATAAGAACCCTGCCTGTCGTTACGTCATTGCGCAAGGCGCACGTCCGAGCCAATCAGAAGAAGCGTTGGCTGACTGCAAAGCGGTAGAGACGAGAGGCTGGGCTAGAGCGGCTTGCTGGGATGCGAGGACGGAGTTTGCGCGCGCCGGGGACCGGAACGCGGAGGTCTGAGGAAGGCTGGAGGTAGAGAAGAGCGCTCTTCCGCGTTGGGCGGTAGTTCTGTCACGGTACAGGGTCCGAGGAGGTCTGCACTGGGAATCTAAGGACGTGTCCGGTCGCAGAGCAAGAAGGGAGAGCTTTATGGGAAAGTTCATGCTGGAAGGTGTGCGCGAGTTCTCCCACCAACGCTTAAGGTCGGGTTTTTATTGAGGTTCATTAGGTGGTGCTGGGCCGTCAGGGGCTTGGGAGACTGAGGCAGAAGGACGGCAAGTTCAAGGCCAGCCTCAGAACTTAGCGAGGCTATTTTTTATCTCAAAATAAAAAAGAATGGGCATGTGGCACAGTGGTTAAGCGCCCCTGAGTTCAGTCTCCAGTACCTCCCCCCCCAAAAAAAACGGTGAAATATGTATGATCCAGAGGAGCGGGACTTAACCTCTGGCTGGGAAATATTGAGTAAGGTATTATTTTCCCGTTGCAGGGTCTGGTCCCGTATGTAGATTTCACCTGTTCTCTGAAGGGTCATGGTGGTTTCGAATGTTAGCCCCTAGCGTCACAAGGTTAATGGTCTCTTTCTGTTGAGGTCTTGTTCCTGTTTTGCTATATTCCAGAAAACATAAGGAACTGGAAAGTCACAAAGTAATTTATGGGCTATTTAGTGCACCTCTTTTCTGTCTCTGAGGCTCCTTTGTCTAACAACACAAGTTGTTTGTCTTATATTTTAATGGGGATATTTCTCCTTTAGAAACTTGGTGTTCTTTCCCTCTGTATTCCTAAACATCTTTCTCAGTTTTTAACAAGACAGGCAAACTAGCTTAGGATTTGCGTCCTGGTGCCACTCTTGTCTCTGAACACAGCTGGATAAGTTGTCCCTACCCTCTGTGGACCTCAGTTTTCTCCCTGTGCAAAAAGGACCCCAGACAACTGGAGCTTCATGGACTCTTCCAAGCCAGATGGTGATTCCATGAGTAATGAAATTGTTAAGTTCAGAATAATTTTGACCAGAAGCATTGCCAAAAGGCTGATTGCTGGAGGTGCACACCTGTGATTCCATCTACTTCTGAGGCTCAGTGAGGCAGGAGGATCCCAAGTTCAAGGTCAGCCTAGGAAACTTTACCAAAACTGTTTCAAAATAAAAGGGCTGGGAATGCAGCACAATGGTAGAGTAACCCTGGGTTTGAGACCCAGTACTGCTAAATAAATAGATGAATAAATAGCAGGCGGGCTTTTTTGTTTGTTTGTTTTCTTAGCCATATTCATGATCCTTGTGCCTCAGTCTCCTCAGCCACTCCCATCCTGCCTGCTCTTTTAACTTGGCTAAAAAAAATCTGATAAGTACAGGCAGAAGGCTGCCTGCAGTTCCATGACTTGCTCAGGGACACACACAGCTCACCTTTGCACCTGTATTATTCCATTTTGGCCTTGCTTGTTGTAGACAAGGGGAAAAAGACCTTACTAGAAACTCTGCCATCCCTGGAATTATTTATAATGTTTTTGGCGGCTTCTGGGGAAGGTGCCCACCTTCAACATGGGCTTCCTTCATTTATGCAACAGATTGTTTTTGAGCAGTCCAAGGATTCATTCTACATAATGGCATGCAGCACCAAATACAGCTGCCCCTCCTCAGAGCTCAGAGTCAGAGAGAAGGAACAGGAGAAAAGTTAAACCATACAGGTCATTCCTAGGGTGGATTTCCAGAACAGGGAAAATGTTCTGAATCCTATTGCTATACATGCTACTCCACCTTGGTGCCATTTATCATCCAGAGGAACTTCCGCATTGTTTCTTTATTGTCACAGCTTTCCCTCAAGTAGCCCCTAGGGTTATTTCCTTCTAGCCCTATTCTGGAATAATCCTAGACAAACTTTTTTTTTGGGGGGGAAGGGGTACTGGGGATTGAACTCAGGGGCACTTAACCACTGTGCCACATCCCAAGTCCTTTTTTTGTATTTAATTTAGAGACAGTCTCACAAATTGTTTAGTGCCTTGCTGAGGTGCTGAGGCTGGCTGTGAACTTTCAGTCCTATTGCCTTAGCTTCCCAAGTCACTGGGATTACCGGCAGGTGCCACCTTTCCTGTTTCTGTGCAGCACAGGTCAACACAGTCAATACTGAAGGTGTGACTGAAGAACTGTACCCATCATCTTCATGTTCCCTGCTCCCCAGGTGACTCCAGTCCAGTCTTCTCAGCCTAAACCTCCATGCCTACATACTTCTGGGCTGACCACATTGCAAAACAAATGTTCAGTCTGCCCCTAAAACTTGCTTTTCTCTTTTGCAGTGCTGGGGGTCAAACAGGCTAGGCTAGTGCTGAGCCACACCCCAGCCCATGGTTCTTGGCTTGGGAGAGTCTGTCATTTATTTTTTTTGAGACAGGGTCTTGCTAACTTGCTGAGGCTGGCCTTAATTTGTAATCCTCCTACCTCAGCCTCCTCTAGGATTACAGGTGTGCACCACCTCACCAGCTTCATGTACTATAATTTATATAGCCATTCCACCTATCAGGGACATATGAGCCATTTCCAATTTTCCCCTATTTGAATACTGCATGTGTACATTTGTTTTGGATTTTCTTTGGGGGGTGGTACCAGAGATTGAACTCAGAGGCACTCAACCACTGAGCCACATCCTCACATCCCCAGCCTTATTTTGTATTTTATTTAGAGACCAGGTCTCACTGAATTGCTTAGTGTCTTGTTTTTGCTAAGGCTGGCTTTGAACTTGCGAGCCTCTTGACTCAGCCTCCCCAGCCAATGGGATTATAGGTGTGTGCCACTGTGCCCAGCTTGTTTTGGCTTTTGTTGGTGCTAGGGATTAAATCTAGGGCCTTTTGCATGCTAAGCATACACTTTACCACTGAGTTACACCCCCTGCCCTTTATATTTTGAGACAGGGTCTAACCTCAGGTTGGCCTTGAACTTGAAATTCTGCCACCTAGTCTCCTAAACAGCTGGGATTAAAGGTTTGACACTGTACCTGGCTATAAACACACATTTTATGTATTAGTTTTTGTAAAATTTGTGTTACAAATCTCAAATACTACTCAGGCCATGAGAAAGAACAGTGCATCCCATTTAGAGACAGGGTCTTGATAAGTTGCTATGGCCTTGCTAAGTTGCTGAGGCTGGCTTTGAACTTTTGATCCTCCTGCCTCGGCCTCCAGAGCCACTATGATTACAGGCATGTGCCACCACAAACCTGTCACTCCTTTTCTATGCATCTGGAATGTATGTAGAAATCTTCAACAGGAAGCTGAGGGCTGAGGATATAGAAAGACCAGGGGAACACCCAGCCCAGCAGCCTGCTAGCCACAAGTCCCTGGCAAGTCATTTCCCTCCTTTCTCCCATCTGCACATGCAGCTAAATGTGCCCACACCTCTAAGAATGCACATCAAAAACTTGACTCTTGGGCTGGGATTGTGGCTCAGCGGTAGAGTGCTCACTTAGCACGCCCGGGTTCGATTCTCAGCACCACATAATAAAAAAAACAAAAAGGCATTGTGTTATTGTGTTGTCCATCTACGAAAAAGATTCTCTCTCTTAAAAAAAAAAACAAAAAAACTTTTATTCAACAAGTTTATTGAAATCTGCTGGGGCCTAGGCACTGTAGAAAACAGATCCACCCAACACAGTCACTCTCAAGAAGCTCACAGTTCAGACATGGGTAACTACAAAATGACACAGCCAACAAGTGCTTGAAACAGGAAGAACCAAAAAAAGGATTAATGTTCAAAATCCTGGGATCAGAGACTAACCATAGAGAGAGCATGAGCCTCCATGGGGGGTGAGGCCCAGGAGGCACACCCCTGGGTCTCTGGTGCTCACTGCAGGCTGGCCCACTGCAGGGAGGTGTAGGCCACCACACCATTTCCGTGTGGAGAACACAGCAGGAGGGTCTTTCTGACGCTGGTTCCAAGGCGGCCGGCAGAGACCAGATCCTGGAGTGGGATGGGGTCATCAGGGGCCCAGCACTGGGCAATGTAGTGGGCATGGAAACGGAGTGGGTCACCTGCAGGAGAGAGACAGCCACATAGCAGTTCCAATGGCAGAGAGTGAGGACACATTGGAACAGTACTCCCTACAAGTACCTGAAACACATACTCTTGGACCCAACTATTTCACTTCTAAAAATTTTTTTCTTATGAGTACAGTGGCACTGAAATAAACCTACCAAGATGATCAGTTTGTCATTACCTGAAATTACTAATTAGTGGAAACAAACCACAGACTTGAGGTATATCCATGAAACAACACACAGCTGTTAAGACTGAAAGACCCTGAGCATTCCATGTTGGTTATCTCCACCACCTGGCTCCTATCACTCTACCCCAACACAGGAAGCAGCCATGGGGTTTGAAGAGCACAGAAGGGTTTGGAATGAATTATGTCTTGTTTTTAATGTGACCAAGGTTCATTTTATGCAGCAAGTTGAGGGTAAATGCTATCCAAGCACTAGACAGAAACTTGGCAAGTATAAGGAAAGTAAAAAAACAGTATGTAGTTCTGTGAGTTTCTAAATAAATCATTTTTTTAAAATTGAGGTACCGAAAAAATATGATATCCACTTAAGCAAACATGATGATACATACTTAATTGTAAAGTATATTCTTGCCTTCCAATACCTTTACATTTGCACACTAAAAGCAAATATTGATAATCTCACAATTAAAAACAAAAACTTTAACCAGGCCTGTAATCCCAAGTTACTTTCCCATCCCCCATCCCCGTCCAATGACAGACAATGTGGAAAATGGTCACTGACTCTGAGGGAGACAAGAAGGAGAAGAGCAAGTTATCACACTGTGTATAGCAGCATCCTATGTTTTAAAAAAAAGAAAAAAACAGTGATTGAATATGTCATGGTGTGGCCTGAGAACCAGGACCAGTCAAAGCCATGAGGAACTCAAAAAGACCATACCAATAATTTCTGAGAAGTGACTCCAATCAGCTAAAGGATTTTACAGTAGGATGGAGCAATAAATAAATGGCATAAAATAAAAAGGGCTGCAGTTATAACTCTGGTACAGCACCCCTGGGTTCTATCTCCAGTTAACACACACATACACCGGCATAGGAGATCCACACAATTTTCCCAAGAGCTAGTTTAAAGAACTGTATTCACACATGCAACTCTGCCATTGCAACAGCAGCAGCATGGTTGCCCTTGAGCCAACAAGTGGGCCAGCGGCTTTGTCATCCAGCTACTTGGGAGGCTGCAGCAGGAAGGCTACAAGTCCAAAACCAGCCTTGGCAATTTAGCAAGATCCTGTCCCAAAATAATTTTTAAAAAGGGGCTGGTGATGCAGCTCAGTGGCAGAATACTAGCCTAGCATGTGGAAGACCCTGGGTTCAATCCCTAGTGTCACAAAATCCTAACAAGAAAATTTAAGAGTTACAGGGTAGAGCACTTGTCTGGCATTCGTGAGGTGCTGGGTTTGATTCTCAGCAGCTCAAATAAAAACAAAACAAAGGTACATTCACAACTAAAAAATACTAAAAAAATACTTTAGTTTCAAAAATGGTGGGCCAGATTTGACCTCAGGCTATAGTTCCCCTAGATTAGGTGACTCTGAGAAAATAGAATAGGAATTTGAATGGGGCACTCCACAGAAGAGCACATGACGGACACCACAAATCTACAAGGGAAGGCTATCCCCCCCAGGGGACTGGCCTTGCATCTCTAAAATTTAAAGCCCAGTGGTCAGCTGGTTTCAACAAGAACCTAGCCAGAAGCCAGGCACCCTTTGGGCTGTCATGATACCTTAACCAGCTGAGAAAGGAGCATCAAAATGCTTAAGATGTTAACCCCAAAACTGTTTTTCTGGAGGCTTATCATCTTTTAACCTCAGAAATGTTTAGAAACAAGTCTATAAACATGTAAGGGATTCAAACCTCAGGTCACTTAGGGACAAGGACACACTGCCTATGTGGTATACTGATTATTTAAGACATGCACCCAGATAGAGCCACAGTTTTCAAGGTTATTTAAGTGGTATGTATGTGCCGATGTATTTATACAAATACACAACTTACCACAAACACTTTCTACAACAACTGCTGGTCATAAGCATACGTGGACCTACATCAGTCTCTGATAACTAATGCTACGTCCCTCTGACAACCACCTGTTATGTGTAACTATTAATTTTGGGGGCTGTTTTTCAATTCTTCAATATGATGAATAATCTTGTGATGAATATTCTTTTTAATTTTTTTGTAGTTGTAGATGCCTTTATTTTATTCATTTATTTTTATGTGATACTAAGGATTGAACCCAGTGTCTCACATATGCTAGACAAGGGCTCTGCCATTGAGCTACAGCCTCAGCCCCTCAGAATGAATATTCTTAGGTGTTTTGTGCATATTTCTAAATATTTCTGAGTGACTTCCCTGGGTTATAGGAAGTATTTAATAAGTCACTAAATTGTTCTTTTGTGTTTGTGTGTGTGTTGAGGATTAGAACCCAGGGCCTTGTAACGAAACTCTTCTACGGGAACTCCCAAGTGCTCTCTGTCCTGGGGGTTTCAGAGGCTAAGACAAGGAGAGACAAAAAGTAAAGATGCAAAATACATTGAGATTGTGAGGAAAAGCAAGCCATCAGCGCTCCCAACCCAGGCTCACCAGGATAGACGAGGAAGTCACCCCCGAACTTGCCAGCAGCACTCAGGAAGAAGCCTCTCTCCCACAAGTCTTTGTAGATCCTGTAGCGCAACTCATGAGCAGGACGGCCAGCATGGGGCCAGTCTTTGGACTGGACGCGCCAGTCCAGAGGCTTGGCCTTAACAGGTCGAGGCCTGGCAGTGGCCAGCTGGACCAGCAGGGCAGATCTGGGCAGGGGGTCTACCCCATCAGAAAGCCCTGGCTGGGGAGAGGAGGAAACTGGAGAGGTGTAGAGAAGTTTTGTGAATCCAAGGGCAAAGTGCTCCAACTCCCAGAGAGACCCAGCCCAAATTCCCAGAAGCTCCCTCTCCCCCTTCCCTGGTCCCTGGACTCCAAACCTGCCTGCTTCCTCCTGCTCCCCCGAAGCCTGGCTATCTCCAGTCTCCTTCCCTTCAGCAACCTGGCTCCCGGGGGCCTGCTGGCTCTCGCAGGACCCCGAATTCTGTTCCAGCTTCTGCTTCTTGGCAGCCTGCCCCTCTGAAATCTTCTCCAGCAGCTCCTGACGCCGGGTCTCACGGGCCTCGGCTGCCAAGGCACTTTGCTCCTGGAAGCTCTGCTCTTGCTGGCGTTTGAAGGATGCCAGAGCCTGCGAGGTAAGCGGAGCTGGAAGCCGCGGACCCAGGCCAAGCTCCGGCCACCTCAGGCAGCCGGGATTCCCGCGCCCGGCACTCTCCCAACCGCCTCCCCAGAACGGGGCTCCCAGGCACCCCGCAGCCAGGCCCCAACACTTACGAGGCCGTGGCGGGCGGGGTCGGGGCGCGGGACGCTGACCAGGGTCACGGCGCCGATCTCGGCCAGGAGCCGCGCCTCTTCGGGCATGAGCAGCAGCGGGAGGCCCAGGCGCGAGTTCTGGCGCGGCCCGCGCGGCAGGGCGCCCACCGTGCGGCCCCCGACTCCCAGGCGCTCCCGCAGCGCCTGCACCGCCTCGGCGCCCCACACCAGGGAGCGGCCGTTCTCCACCTCCACCACCAGCATCCTCCTGCGGGGCGGGAGCGCGGTCACCGGGCGGCCGCGGGGCCGGGAAGGGTGCCCCGGCTCAGGACCCGCTGGGCCGCCTCCAGGCCACGCCCAGCGCCGCTGACAGCAGCGGACCCCAGTGCAGCCACCCGGGCTCCACCCGGCCCTTGGGCTCGCGGTGGCGCCCGCTCAGCCAACGCTGCTGCGTCTGCCATCGCGCCTCGCGCCACGAAGAAACAGGCCGAGCGCGCCGCCACGTCCCTCCGCAGGGTGACTCTGGCGCCGCCCCCTCGCGGAGCGGGCGTCAGGTGTCGCAACCTCCCGCGGCGAGGGGGCCGAGCAGGCCACACCTTCTCCCGGCGCGGGGACCTCGGCTCCTCCTCTCCCGAGGCACCCAGGTTTGGCTCTGCGGCCCTCCCGCTCCCACTCAGACTCCACGGGATCGAACCCCACCCGCTCCCGAACGCAGGACGTTCGGCGTTCGGGTCTTCTCGGCCGGACCCACTCCACAGCCCCGCGCCTTCCCGGCGCAGGCGGGCCGCGTTCGGGCCTCCGAGGCTCCCGTCGATCCCACAGCCCGTGGCTCCACCCCCAGCCGCCACGCGCCCCACTTCGGAGAGTTCCCGCCCCACGGCCGAACCCTGCAGCCTCAGGTCCCGCCCCCTGGGCGCCCGCCGTTGGCTCCGCTGGGCGGGCTCACCCCACTTGAGAGCGCTCAGTCAGCGGCTTGCTTTCTCTCAGAGTGTCCCACTGTCCTCCGACAGAACCAGCTAATGTCCTCGTAAACACCAACTTGGCCGAGGCGGAGCCAGCCCCGACGTAGTGCGCCGCGCAGGGCTTCCTCCAGCTCCTAACACGCCGACTGTCTGCGTCACTTTCGTCATCACGCCACGTCAGTGGAGCGGGAAACCTGGGGGCGGCCCAGTCAGAACTTTGGCCACGCCCCCTCAGCACCTCCGTCCAGCCCTCAGCAGGCCTCCTTGGTCCCCTGCTATTCTGCAAGATCAGATCTTGGGGCTCTTTACCCTGGCTCCGCCCCTGAGGCACACGGGTCCTCCGAGCCCCGCCCCCCTTGGGCCGTTTTCCTCCCGCCCCTTTCTGTGAGGCGATTCATCTCCTCTTTCATATTGCCTATGGCCCCACCTTCTTACCTTAAAGGAGGCTCAAGGCTCTGGGAAGCTGTTGGCTCCGCCTGTAATTAAACCAAGGTTACTTATGTTGTAGGGACAAACGAGGCAAGGCACTGAAGACAGCAGGAAATAGTTTTATTTGGCTGCAGCCAGGTTCAGAGGGCACAGCTTTTGCTCTAATCAATCAGTACCCTGAACCCTGAGTTCAGGTAGTTTCAGAGTTTTACACCCAGCATGTCAGGGGAGGGGCTCGGAAGTTCACAGTCTGCAGAAGTTCCCATATGAGCAGCTTTCTCTTTCACTGTTCTGGGCAAGTTAACCCTCCAAGGACAGCACCTGAGAAGGGGAGAGCTTCTTCTCCCCTTTCTTTCCTCCCCCTGCCAGCTGTTACCATGGAGCCCAGTTGGTAATGCCTCTTATCCTAAAAATGTAGATACCTCTGTGAAGCCCAGCTCAAGGGCAGAGGCCTTATTGGCACATTTTTACAAACTACTATACTGCATATATTCGTGAAAAACTAGTAAGGGGTGTGCAGCACCTGGAGTGCTGGTATCTTCTCTGCCAGTGGCCAAGTAAACAGGGCGACCGGAAAATAGGAAGTCTATCTACATTGGCCTCTTTTGCAGAGACTCTTTTACTGACAGTCCTAAAGCCAGCCATGGTGAAGATTTCTGGAGAACCCAGTTAAGACTTTTCTGTGGCAAAAGGAGGTGCCACTTGACTTATACCTATTTCCTCCAAGTAAACCAAGGCTTATAGCCCCGCCTGCGTGGGAACTTAGGTACTTGAAGGGTGCCGAGGCTGTGACCCCGCCCACACCGGAGCAGATCCTTGGCCCCACTGTTTCCGAAGTCAGCCAAGTCTCTGGCCCCGCCCACACCCGGTCGCCTGTGAGGCCCGCCTGTGTTGCAACAGTGACTTAAGTGCTTGGCAAGCTCTGAAGCGTGTAGCCCGCCTACATCCGAACGCTGCTCACGCATTCGACTATCTCCGATGGAAGCCGACGCTGTGGCCCCGCCCCCAAACGGTGGGCTCCAGCTCTCGACAGCGCCCGAAGAAATCCGAGGCAGAGGCCCCGCCTCCTCCGGAACTCCGAGCTCCTGACCCCGCCCACCCGGGCCCCGCGCTGGCTCCTCCCGGCTCCAAGCTCCCGGCCCCTCTGCTCCGAGCCAGTGGTCCTGCCCATTCACGTACTGGTGCTCGGCGCTCGCGTCTAGCCGGTCCGTCAGGTTGGCTGCTTCTGCCTCGTGCTCCCAGTTTCCTCTCTACCCAGCCTGTCCAGCGCCCGGCTGCCGCGCGCCCCAGGCCTGGACTGTGAGGCCCGGCCGGCCCAGCTGGAGCAGGCGGCGCGGGGGCTTGCTGTGCGGGGAGGCGTGGCGGCGGACGCGGGCTGGCACTGCTCGGCCGCCTGCAGCCCCGCGGGCCTTTCAGGTGGGCTAGGCTGGGGGGGACCGGGTGGGGACGCTGCGGGTTGGCTAGTGGTGAGGTGTGGGAACCGCGCTGGAGTGCGCCGGGCGCTGTGGCGTAACCGCCTGTAGCTCTACCCGAGCGCCTGGGACGGGCTCGGCTCAGCCCAGCTGCGGACAGGGCCTGAAGACCTGCAGGGTCTGCTCTCGCGGTCTAGGTGGAGGAGAGGTCCGAGATCCAGAAGAGGTGGAGGGCTGGAGGCCCGAGCTTCTCTGGGTGCTGTCGGCGGAGAGGTCGGCCTTCTTGGGTCCTTGAAGGGGGAGTAGCTGGGGGATCTGGAAGGCAGTCTAGAGGGTTCCCGGGTCCTCCAAGGAGGGGATGGGGGGTCTGCATGTACAGACCCTGAAAGAGAAGGAGTATGGAAGGGGAGCTGTGTCTGTGTTCTCAGAGAAGGGATGTCTTTTATGTCTGAGTCCTAAATGGGGGTGGGGAATAGGTTTGATTTCTGCGTTGGCCAAGGAGAGGGGTGGGGGCTGGATTCCTGGATCCTAGGAGGAGGAGTAGCACAGGCCTGGTTTCCTGGATTCCCTAAGAAGAGCTGAAGGCCTGGGCTCTCACCACAAGCCCTTGCCCTCTATCCCTCCCCCAGATCATGTCACCAGAAGAATGGACTTATCTGGTAGTTCTTCTTATCTCCATCCCCATCGGCTTCCTCTTTAAGAAAGCTGGTGAGTCAGGTTCACTCCCCAGTGGAAAATAAGGGGGACGGGAGGGGGACCCCCTGGAAGGTTCCAGGCTTATGCTGTCCCTTTTCTCTGCAGGGCCTGGGCTGAAGAGATGGGGGGCAGCAGCTGTGGGCCTGGGACTCACCTTATTCACCTGTGGTCCCCATACTTTGCATTCTTTGATCACCATCCTTGGGACCTGGGCCCTCATTCAGGCCCAGCCCTGGTGAGAACTGGGGGAGGGAGGGCAGGGAGAGTGGGGGTGTGGAGGAAGCCACTTGTTTCCTCTTTGGGTCTTTCTCAGCTTCTGCCTCCAGCTCTGGATTTCTCCTCTTTATCTTTTGTTTCTCTGTCATTTGTCTCATATTTTTCCCCTTTTATCTTGTCCTGCACCTTGTCCCTGTGTGTTTGCCATAGTCCTTTATGTCCATGTTATGGCTGGACATGCCACCACTCATAGTCATGCATAGCCACCCCCCTTCTTCCCCATCTTGAGCTCTGGATCTTGGTGATGAAGAAAAAATGGAGGACTGAAGGTCTTCACCCTGCAGATTCTCTCAACCCTTCTTCATTCTTCTCCGAGACTGTGCAGTTCCACATGTTGCCTCTTTCATCCCTGCATCCCATTGTCCAGTCCTCTCTCTGTCCTCCCCTTTTTCGCCCCAGTAGGGAAAGGTGGGGGAGGATATGTGGCTAGACTCTGGCAAGAGGAAAACAGAGGCCCGGGTCCCTGCCCACACTGGCTTCTCCTTGCTCCAGCTCCTGCCATGCCCTGGCTCTCGCCTGGACGTTCTCCTATCTCCTGTTCTTCCGAGCCCTCAGCCTGCTGGGCCTGCCCACTCCCACGCCCTTCACCAATGCCGTCCAGCTGCTGTTGACACTGAAGGTCAGACTTGGGGCTGCATTCTCCCTCCAGCTTCCTTACGGGCCATTTAACCTCCCTTGCTTCACCTCCTCCTCCCATCCATGCCAGTGGGGGTGGGGGGTGGGATTTTATTTCACCCAAACCCCCAGAGTAGGACTTTACCTCTCCCTAGGGATAGGGTTCCCTTTCACATACGCCCGAGCAGTTCTTCACTTCTCCACTGTTCTGGGGTAAGGAAATGGCCCAAGTGCATCAGCAGGAGGAGTGATTTGGCACTTGGAGTGAGCCTGTCCAGCGTGCTTTGCCAGCAGAGTCTCTGTAGCAAGCCGTGTTGCAAAGGAGGGATTCCAGCTCTGGGGAGGAGGTACCTGGCCCAAGGGCACAAAACTGGGATAGCCATTCTGACTCTTAACCACCTGGGCAAGTGGACAAAAGCAAGACTACCAGGCCCTACCTCAGGCCTGTGAAACCCTGGGAATCAAGTAGTAGCGTGTTTCACTTTGGAGGTGTTAAATTTGAGATGCCTAGGAGACATCAAAGTGTAAATGGCAATAGGCAAATTACTGGAGAGGTCCAGGGTAGGGGTTGAATTTGGGTGTCATTAGCATGTGGACAATACTTAAAGCATGGATTCAAATGCACCATAGAGAAAGAAGAGGAGGCCCAAGATGGAGCCGTGGGGATCACTGCCAACTGGAGGTGTTTCCCACCTCTCATGCACAGAGCTGCTGGTGGCGGGGACCTCAGCCCACTGTAACCCCCCAGCCTACCTTGCTGCTGAGAGTGGCAGCTTAAGGGAAATGGATGTGAGGAGAGCTCAGCTGCTTGTTCCCTTTCCCCAGCTGGTGAGTCTGGCCAGTGAGGTCCAGGACCTGCACCTGGCCCAGAGGAAGGAAATGGCCTCCGGCTTCAGCAAGGGGTCCACCCTGGGGCTGCTACCCGATGTGCCCTCCTTGATGGAGACGCTCAGCTACAGCTACTGCTATGTGGGAATCATGACAGGTGAGTGGGCCTACCCTGCACATTTGCCTGTCCACCGCGGTTACCTGATGTTCGTCTCTCCACCCAGAGTTTATTGTCTCTTCTGTGGCTCCATCTGTGTCTGACTCTCACATAAGACCAGAGCTCTTATAGGTAGATGCTAATGGTTCTGAGCCTGCAGGATTCCCTACTTTCCTCCTATGATTTATTGAGCTAACAGAGATCAAGGGGTTAGGCCTCTTGAAACCTCATGTTCCTTTTTTTGAGAATGTATTTTGCTAAATTGCCTGGAAAGGCATCAGACTTGCCAGCCTCCTGCCTCAGTCTCCTGATCAGTTGGGATTGATCACCCCTGATGTTTCCTGCATTCAGGGGACACGTATTCAGAGCTTAGAGCCATTTTCGGTTTCAGAAAGCGTTTCTTATGAATGTTTTCCCAGTTTAGGGTTAGTGAGCTGTTGTTCACACGTTCACCCACTTGAAGCACACAACTCACGGACTGTTGGTGCAGCCATGGAGTTGTGCACTGCTACCACTGCAGAACAGTTTCCTCGCCCCCCCAAAGACACCTTGAGTCATCCCCCCATCCATCCATTTCTGCATGCTACTAACTGACCTCTGTTTCTATAGATGTGCCTGTTCTGGACATTTCTTGTAAATGGAATCATAACACGTGATCTTCTGTGAACACACAAGGTTTTCCACACCTGCCCTTTCTGTTAGTCCCACTGCTGCTCCCGAGGCTGCCACCGTCACATCTGAAGAGCCACAACTGTCTCCATTTTCCTTTACTGCCCCTCTACACACCCAGCCCGCTCAGCAGCCACAGGGAGCTTGTGGGGTGCTGGGCAGCCCCGGTCCTGTTGGAGGGGCTACAGTGGTTTCCTGGAGCTCCCGGTGAAACCATGCCCTCCCTGCCTGCCTTGCCTGGGGAGCCCCTGCCAACCCCCCCAACCCCCAGTTTATTGTGGCCATTGCTTTACTTTCTGTGACTCACTGATACGGAGATCACCCCATCTTGCAGTCCTGCCCTCCTCTGTCTCTTTCCCAGGATCTTTGTTCCACTCTCATCTGTCCCTCCTCCTTTCTCTGGGTCCCCGGTCCTCCTGTCTCTGCTGCTTGTGCCCGTCTCGCCCTGTTAGCTCCTCCAGACTTGAGCTCTCCCCCTCGCCGGCCGCACACAGCATGAGCGTCTGACCGCTGCCCTCCCCACCTCCACAGGCCCGTTCTTCCGCTACCGCACCTACCTGGACTGGCTGGAGCAGCCCTTCCCGGAGGCCGTGCCCAGCCTGCGGCCACTGCTGCGCCGCGCCTGGCCGGCCCCGCTGTTTGGCCTGCTCTTCCTGCTGTCCTCCCACCTCTTCCCGCTGGAGGCCGTGCGTGAGGACGCCTTCTACGCCCGCCCGCTGCCCGCCCGCCTCTTCTACATGATCCCCGTCTTCTTCGCCTTCCGCATGCGCTTCTACGTGGCCTGGATTGCCGCGGAGTGCGGCTGCATTGCCGCGGGCTTCGGGGCTTACCCCGTGGCCGCCAAAGCCCGGGCCGGGGGCGGCCCCACCCTCCAATGCCCACCCCCCAGCAGGTCAGGCGGCGGGAGGGAGGCTTCCCAAGACCCAGCAGGCCCCACCACCAAGGGCTGGCCCTGCCCCTAGCAGGGAGGAGAGCGGGGAGCAGGGGCAGGGCCACCCCTTGTGTGTAGGTGTGTCACCCCTGGCAACCCAGCTGCCTTCCCTGTTGGTAGGGAACTGTGTTCCTGGTACCTGTGGATTGCCCCTTGTTGCAAGTGCTTGCCACCCTCACTATGATGAATTGCTCTCCGTTGCTAGGAGACGGAAGACGCTATCTTAGCAACCACATGCATCCTTGTGTTGCCAGGGACGTGTCACCCCAAGAACCTTACCGATCCTGGTTACTGAGGATGCCATCCTTTGGTAGGGGCAGGTCATCCTCTGTTGCTGGGGAAGCAGGATCCCTAGAACTGTTAGCCCCTTCAGGCCAGAAGGCTTGCTTTTGTGGCTACAGAACCTGCCACCCAAACTGCCCCGTGTTACTAGCAACCATCATCTTCCCGTGAGATGTCATCACAAGCAGTTCAGTTACCCTGTTTCTAAGGATCTAGAATCCCTGACTGTACTGTCCTGCTGAGGACATACCATTCCCAGCAACCTCTGGGGCCTTCCTCCTGCCGCAACCCAGCTGAGCTCCCACCCCATAACTGTGGATTGGCCCTGTTGCTGCCCCTGCCCCCAGCACCACTGTTGCTAGGTGAGTCATAAAGGCAGAAACTTGTTGCCAAGGAAGTGCGCCCCCGTAGGGAAGTGGTACCCCTGGCAGCGGGGAAGGGCCCTCTGCTCCTCGAATCCATGTTCAGCCTTCTTGGGATTGGGGCTGGCAGCGGCCTTTTGATGTACATTATGAACCACCCCTTGCTGGGTTTGTGCCCCACCTAGTAGTCACAAGCAGCATCCTTTCGTGGCACTCCCATGTTCATTTACTGCCATTGCCCTGGTAACCACCCGTGGACTGCAGCTGCTAGAGAGGAGGTGCCCCCAGCACAGGCCAGAAGGAAGGCTTTTCCAGATCTGCCAGGCCCCACTTCTAAGGCAGCTCTGTTCCCGTCATCAAGCCACTGAGGGTTCAAATGGGACCCTTGGTACCAATGACCTGGAAGCCACTGTATTTCTGGAGGTGACACTTCTCGAACAATCACAGAGACCAGGAAGAAAGTCCCCCTTTGGAAGCTTTTCTAAACAGCCTAGGCCTTGTTGCTAAGGAATGTCTTTTCCCTAGCAACAGGGATCAGTCAGAGTCACAGGGCCTAGAACGTCCCCCTAGCAACCCTGAACCACCTTTTAGGATTCTTCCCTAGGAACTACACTGCCCCACACTTCAGGAGGGACCATTATTTGGAAGCTTCTCTGAAAATACTGAGCCTGGTTGCTGAAGGATTTGTGGCTCAGGCTTTTGGTGGCTGTGGTAGGCCTCTTGGTTACCAAGAGAACCCTGCTGTTGGTGAACACTGCCCTGTCCACCCTGCTCTCTGGAAGTCTCCCTCTGGGCTGTCCTCCCCTGTGGTCGTAGCAAGTCTGACAGCCAGAGGGCTATCGCTGGTCCAGAATCCCCTCCTTAGCATCTGGGGCTGGGACAGGAGCAGGCACCCGGAGGGGCCTGGCTGAGCTGCATGTCTGTCCCCACCCTCACCCTCCACCCCCAGTCCGGAGAAGGCGGCTTCCCTGGAGTATGATTTTGAGACCATCCGCAACATCGACTGCTACAGCACAGATTTCTGCGTGCGGGTGCGGGATGGCATGCGGTACTGGAACATGACAGTGCAGTGGTGGCTGGCGCAGTACATCTACAAGAGCGCACCTGCCCGCTCCTACGTCCTGAGGTGAGGGGCCCTGCCCAGCGGCAGGGCCAGTGCAGAGACCTCCCAGACAACCCCTGCCCTGAGGCTCATGGAGCTGCAGTTCCTCAGGCATGAGGTCCTCATTGAATAGCAGCAGTGGCCTGGGTCCTGCAGATCACTGAGAAGACTCCAGGGAGCAGCTGGCCACAGTGTCCGAGGCTGTTAAGTGGGGTTAACCTCGATCACAGGCTGAGCGGTCAGGTGGGGTGCAGTATGAGGCCTCCCGGGGGTGCTTGTCGTGTAAGAGCTGTCACTGTGTTCCGTCTTTCTGATATTTCTTCTTGTGCTCTTGGATCCCAGAGCCCTCTGCGTGGCAGGCAAGCACGCTGCTTCTGAGCTGTATCCCCAGCCCTGTCCCCGTGTTTCCTGAGACTGCTAGGCACATTATCTCTAGTCATCAGAGTTCCTATCTCCATCTTAAGGAGAAGGGACTAAGGCTCAGGGATACTGGGTAACCTCCTGAGTCTCACTCGCCTCCCCTGAGATTCCTGAGGTTAGAACGCGCTGTGCTGTGTTCTCCTGGTACAAGTGCTGATGGCGCCTGCCTGGGTGTGGTCAGACTTGGGAGTTCCAGGTCTACTCCACGCCCAGCACATGCAAGGCCCTGGTTTGATTCCCAGCCTCACAAAATAATCAGTGGACAGCTCCACTGGGGCCTCACCTGGAGAGGGAGCAGAAGGGGAGCAAGGAGGCTGATCCGAAGCCCTTGACCCTCCAGGTGGGGCCGATGAAAAAGCTGGGATCTTCCGTGGGGGTCAGTGACCAGGAAGTACGTAGACTCGAGGGGGGGTCTAGACTTGGGCGCACCGCGTGTCCAGCAGGAGAAGAGAGTAAATGAAACCTGTTTCCCAGGTTATGAGTTTGGGTGCCTGAGGGTCCACAAGGGCCCTTCCCGAGAAGGGGCGCACCCTACAGGGAGAAGTTTCAGCAGTGGGTGGGATGAAGTGACAAGACTTGGGTTTGGTGTCATTGACCTGGAGATGACTCAGATGTTCAGCTGGGGTCACTGGACAGGCAGTTCGTCATGGGATTCTGGCACTTAAGGGAAGAGTGAATGTTGAGTGTGGTCAGTTGCAGGTGATGCTTATAGCCCAGGGCTGCCTCTGCAGACCAGCAGTTCTCAGGGGGGTGGTTGTGCCATGGCTGTGGCTGTGTGTGGTGCATGCTGTGGGTGTTGCTGGGGATGGAGCCTGGAGTGGGGGTGGACCAGAGACACCCCTGAACACCACAGTGCAGGAGATGCCTCACACCCCCATGCCCGTGGCAGACCGCTGTTCTGTCATTAGGTGATCTTTGTACCTTAAACAGCTAGTGTGTCAGAGGAACAAGCCCACAGGCAGGAAAGACCCTCCTGAGGCCACAGGTATGGCAAGCCACTGATGGAATTGGAGTCGGGGGGTGACCTGGAGACCGATGACTCTTCTTAGCACAGGTCTCCACGGCTGGGTCGTGGCTCAGTGGCAGGACACTTACCTTGCCCCCCACCCCGCACACTGGGCAGGTTCTGGGTCTGCCAGGGAGGAGGGGATCCTGGCTGGAGGTCTGAGTCCTCGTGGGTCAGCGTTTACACTCCTGAGTCCCTAAAGCAAGAAGGGGCTGGAGTCTCCCACTTCTAGGTCCTGAGAGAAAGGAACGGGTGAGCTGGGTTCCCAGATCAGAAGTGGAAACTCCTGGGTCCCGAGGGAGGAGGGTCAGGCTTCTGAGATCCTGGCCTCCTGGAGGAAGGGGGAGTTGGACATACAGATGGAGGACAGCCAAAGACTCCTGGTTTCCTGGGGAAGGCAGGTTCTGTCAGGGGGAACACACGGCCCTGGCAGTCCAGGGGCTGACTCGGGGTCTCCTGGGCTGGGCCGCGGCCCTCGGGCATTCAGGTGCGCCAGCGCCACCTGAGGCCTCGGCTCGCTGGCAGTGCCTTCTGGGCCTCGTGCCCAGGTCCCTGTGGTGTGGGGTGGGGCGAGGATCACCAGGTTCCCAGGTGTGCGGAAGCCAGGCCAGGGACCTGCTCACTGGGAGCAGCACCCCGCCAAGGAATGGGACTCCTTGGCCTGAGGGAGGAAGGCTGTGAGCCAGAGACGGTCAGGGGCAGCCTGGGTCACTGGGTGTGGATGGGGCAGGTGGGGCTTCAGGATTCCCAAAGGAGACAGAATCCATAGCCGCCTCTGCCTTCAGGAGCTGGGGACGAGGACCCACGGGTCTGAGGGAGGGGGTGGGGGTTGGACCCCTGGGTCCTATGGGACTGAGGCTGTGGCTCTCCGGGGCCTGACTCCCAGCCTGTTCCCCAGGAGCGCCTGGACCATGCTGCTGAGCGCCTACTGGCATGGCCTGCATCCTGGCTACTACCTGAGCTTCCTGACCATCCCGCTGTGCCTGGCCGCGGAGGGTCGCCTGGAGTCGGCCCTGAGGTGGCGGCTCAGTCCCAGGGGCCAGAAGGCCTGGGACTGGGTGCACTGGTTCCTGAAGATGCGCGCCTATGACTACATGTGCATGGGCTTTGTGCTCCTCTCCACGGGTGACACGCTCCGGTACTGGTCCTCCATCTACTTCTGCGTCCACTTCGTGGCCCTGGCCTGCCTAGGGCTGGGGCTGGCTCTGGGTGGGGGCAGCCCGAGCCGGCGAAAGACAGCGCTCCAATCCTCTGGCCTTGCCCCAGAAAAGCTCCGGGAGGAGTAAGCGGCCAGCACCCCCAGTGTGGTGGTGTCCAGCCCCTGGACTTCGGCCTGGGAGCTCTGTGGGCCAGGCCGTCGCCTCCCCTCCTGGAGAGCCCCCAGTTGGCTAGGAGCCTGGAGAGGATCCTCTTTCCCAGCCATGACCCTGCGTCCGCTGAAGCAGAGCTGGGACGCCCTACGCAGAGCTCCCCTGCTCCCTGTGCCCCTCCTCCCTGCTCTGAAGTCAGGGCCCTGTCCAGAGGCGGTCTCCAGCCCTCGCTGCTGCTCCAGGCTGCGAGTGTTCAGAGAGCTCGCTTCCCCAGGAACAGGGCAAGGCCAGTGGCCATGTGGCTTCTTTGATAGATTCCCCTGGGTCCTTGGTGTGGGGCAGGAGTTTCAGAGTCAGGTTCTGGGGAGGGGAAGCCCCTGCCTGGGTCTCAGTCCTCCTGTGTCTCCTTAGAGCAGTACTTCAGGGTGGAAAGGAACATAGCCTTCCATTTCCTGCGGGGGACTGAAGCACAGGTGGCCTGCTGGGGACTCTGCTCGTGCCGCGGCCACCTCAGGGCCCAGCCCACCTGCCACCCTGTTATCATCCCTTGGCCTACAACAGGTCAGAGTGTGTAAATCTTTCCCAATAAAGTGTGGCACAGGCATCTGTTTGTGAGAGTATCTGTGGGCAGTAAACCCCTGGGGACACTTAGGACACCTAGTGCCAACAGGAAGTGCCACTGCTCCACCTCCCAGGGCAACTCTGGTGACTGCCTGGCTCCAAAAGCCACCGGGACTTCATTTCCCAGCAGAGCCTACAGCAGTAGCCTTGGGAGTTCCTGAGAACTGCACCCTGTCCCTCCTGGCCACCTGGTGGTCAGGCGTGGCCCTGCCCTAGGGCCCTCCCTTACCTGGGCAGTCCCCGCCCAGGGAGCCAGGAGAGACGGAAACGCTGCAGGCTTGGCGCCATGGAGGAAAACCGGACCTGGGACCCTGACGCCTGGGGCTCCTCTGGGGAGCAGCCAGCCCCTCAGAAAGCCAGGGGAGGTGGGAGAACCGGGGGTTCAGGTCCACCAGCCTCAAAGCCAGGGGGACTCGGGAGGTGGGGGCCCTGGTTTTCAGGGCAGAGAGGAGAGGGGAGAAGGGAACTGGAGAATTCTATCCCTTGTTATGAGGAGGAGGAGTTGGGTCTCAGTGCCTCAGGAGGGGACAAGTTTCCAAGCTCATAAGTAAAGGAACCGGAAGTTAAGCCTGGACCCTGGGTCTGAGGGAGGAGGCTGGGCCTGGGCCCCCAGGTCTGAGGGAGGAGGCTGGGCCTGGGCCCCCAGGTCTGAGGGAGGAGGCTGGGCCTGGACCCCCGGGTCTGAGGGAGGAGGCTGGGCCTGGGCCCCCAGGTCTGAGGGAGGAGGCTGGGCCTGGACCCTGGGTCTGACGGAGGAGGCTGGGCCTGGACCCCCAGGTCTGAGGGGGGAGGCTGGGCCCGGACCCTGGGTCTGAGGGAGGAGGCTGGCCTGTGTCCTGGGGTCTGAGGGAGGAGGCTGGGCCTGGGCCCCCAGGTCTGAGGGAGGAGGCTGGGCCTGGGCCCCCAGGTCTGAGGGAGGAGGCTGGGCCTGGACCCCCGGGTCTGACGGAGGAGGCTGGGCCTGGACCCTGGGTCTGAGGGAGGAGGCTGGGGCTGGACCCTGGGTCTGACGGAGGAGGCTGGGCCTGGACCCTGGGTCTGAGGGAGGAGGCTGGGCCTGGACCCTGGGTCTGAGGGAGGAGGCTGGGCCTGGACCCCCGGGTCTGAGGGAGGAGGCTGGGCCTGGGCCCCCAGGTCTGAGGGAGGAGGCTGGGCCTGGACCCTGGGTCTGACGGAGGAGGCTGGGCCTGGACCCCCAGGTCTGAGGGGGGAGGCTGGGCCCGGACCCTGGGTCTGAGGGAGGAGGCTGGCCTGTGTCCTGGGGTCTGAGGGAGGAGGCTGGGCCTGGGCCCCCAGGTCTGAGGGAGGAGGCTGGGCCTGGGCCCCCAGGTCTGAGGGAGGAGGCTGGGCCTGGACCCCCGGGTCTGACGGAGGAGGCTGGGCCTGGACCCTGGGTCTGAGGGAGGAGGCTGGGGCTGGACCCTGGGTCTGACGGAGGAGGCTGGGCCTGGACCCCTAGGACTCCAGGCTGCGAGTGTTCAGTGGGAGGGGGCTGGGTCCAGACTCCTGGGTCTGAGGGAGGAGGCTGGGTCTGGACTCCCGGGTCTGAGGGAGGAGGCTGGGCCTGGACCCCCGGGTCTGAGGGAGGAGGCTAGGCCTGGACCCTGGGTCTGAGGGGGGAGGCTGGGCCCGGACCCCTGGGCCTGAGGGAGGAGGCTGGGCCTGGACCCTGGGTCTGAGGGGGGAGGCTGGGCCTGGACCCTGGGTCTGAGGGAGGAGGCTGGGCCTGGACCCTGGGTCTGAGGGGGGAGGCTGGGCCTGGACCCTGGGTCTGAGGGAGGGGACTGGGCCTGGACCCCCGGGTCTGAGGGAGGAGGCTGGGCCTGGACCCTGGGTCTGAGGGAAGAGGCTGGGCCTGGACCCTGGGTCTGAGGGAGGGGACTGGGCCTGGACCCCTGGGTCTGAGGGAGGAGGCTGGGCCTGGACCCCTGTGTCCTCCCAGCCTTCTGCTCTCCTGCGCAGGCCAGTCCTTGGCCTCTGTGCTGCACCAGCTCCCCAGTGCTGCTACCCTTCGGTACCGTGGCCCTGGGATGCTGCCCTGGGGGACCCTGGAAGAGGAGGATGAGGATGGAGAGAGGAGCAGGCAGGCCTCTGCAGAAGCCAGCCAAAGCGAGCTGCGGGACCCTCGCCCGTCCCGGGAGTTGCCGTGGCCCATGCAGGCCAGGAGGGCTCACAGGTACAGCCGCTCTCCCTGAGCCCTTCCTCGGGCGCTGACCGCTCCCTGCCTCCAGCAGCTGCCCCCTGTCTTTCCCTGTGGCTCCCACACAAGCACACGCGTCCCTCAGGAGCCACCCGTCGTGACTCCTCCCGGCTCCCTGCTCCGCGTGGGTCGGGTCACTTCTGTCCCCTTGCCACAGTCTTCTGGGAGCCAGCACGCACAGCACCTTGGGGTGTTCCCCGTCTGTGCTGACACGCCCTGGGTTCTGTCTCTGACTGCTTCCCTTCCAGAAAGAGCCTGGCCAGGGAACAAGTGGCCTTGGGCTCTGGACTGAGGACTGCCCACTGGGCACGGCTGCTCCCTCGGTCCAAGGAGAAGATGAAGGAAGGCTTGCGCGGCCTGCAGCCCTGGGCCTGGACCCTGAAGAGGATCGGGGGTCGGTGGGGCCCGAGGGGGAGGGCTGGGTCCCGACCCCAGGTCTGAGGGGGGAGGCTGGGCTGGGCCTCTGGGCCTGAGCTGAGCAGGAGGAACTGAGCCCCTGCCCCCCTGCAGGCCAGTTTGGCGGGGGCACCGAGTCCTACTTCTCCCTGCTGCGCTTCCTGCTGCTGCTCAACGTGCTGGCCTCTGTGCTCCAGGCCTGCATGACGCTGCTGCCCACCTGGTTGGAAGGGGCTCCCCCCGGCCCTCCCGGCCCTGGTACCTCCTCGCCCTGCGGCTCCTATAGCCCCCACACCCAGGGCCTGGTCTCCTTTCCCACGCAGCTTTTCAACCTGCTCTCTGGAGAGGTAGGCGGCTGGGCTCCGTAGGTCCCACCTTGGAGCCCTGGTGTTCCCGTGACTTGTATCTATAGCCCTGCCCCAAAGGCCTGGCTGCCTACTTCCTGGGCCCTGCCTCCACCTTGAGCCCGATCTGCCCCTCACAGGGTTACCTAGAATGGTCGCCTCTCTTCTACGGGTTCTACCCGCCCCGCAAGTACCTGGCCGTGACCTACCTGTGCTCCGTCTTTGCCGTGAGCCTCATCTGCCTCCTGCTCACCCTGCACCGGTCAGTTCTGCCCACATCCTGATACCCTGGACAGGAGGGGAGTGAGTGGTGGTGGTCAGTGCCCTCCTCAAATATCCTGGCTCTCGCTCTGTGCTCCTTTCTGAGTTGAAGTCCGTTTTAAGATGCTTCTTGTGCACATAGGCTAGGGACACACAGGAGGTGGCGGGTCCTCCCCCCAGCAGGCTGGAGGCCAGCGGGACGGAGGAGGTTAAGTCAGCACGGGTATTTCGTGCTTTCTGATTAGAGCTGTAGAGACTACAAACAGGGCTGATTTCACTCATTCATACTCTGTGCCAGGCCGTGTTCTAAATGTCTGGGACACAGAGTCTCATCGCAGTGGCACTTACGTTGCACTTGGGCGATAGGTAAGGAGTGTGTCACTTGTACAGGCTGCTGGAAGCTACTCAGGGCCAGAGCGAGGGATATCCCAGGGATGCCTGGGCCAGGGGGTCAGGGAAGCATTGTTGAGAACACAGTGTTGAAAGGATGACGTTGAGAAAGCGAGAGTTTCAGCCGGGCAGACACCTGGGGGAAGATCTTCCAGGCGGACCAGGGGCCAGAGCACGGCAGGCACCAGCCCGGCAGGTCCTCGGACAGAAGGCCATCCCGACCTGAGTCAGGGAATGATAGCGTCCCCCGTGGGCTTGTGGAAGAGAGGGAAGGAGGCAGAGAGAAAGAAGGGGAGGGAGGGAAGGAAGGAGTGAGTGAGGGGAGGAGGTCCACTAGGAGGTCACTGCCAGAGTCCAGGTAACAAGCGATGGCACAGACCACCATCTGATGGGAGAAGCAGGGTGGTGACAAGGGGTCAGTTTTGGAGTTAGTTTTTAAAAATGCCACAAGTATTTAAAAGTACACAAGGAAAGGGTCTGAGTTTCCACTGGTATCAAGAAAGAGATCAGGAGCTGGCTGATGGCACACACCTGTAATCCCAGCAGCTCAGGAGGCTTAGGTAGGAGGATCACAAGTTTGAGGCCAGCCTCAGCAATTTAGTGAAGCCTTAAGCAAAAGATTCTGTCTCAAAATAAAATAACTAAAAAGGGCTGAGGATGTAGCTTCTTGGTAGAGAACCTCCAGGTTCAATCCCCAGCACCAGGAAAGAGAGAGAGAGAGAGAGTGCTCCTGTAACCACGCCCTTCTGCTCGCACCGTCCTGAGGCCTGGTTTTCATCTTGTTACGCTGGGTGTATTTACAGGGGTTCCTGATTGACTGTATTAGGGGTGTGGTTGAAATCAAAGTCCAGAAGGACTCCCTGTTGACCCACACACGGCAGGGTAGAGGTTGAGAGAGACCAGCCGTACAAGGAGCGGGCTGGTGACGGTATCTGGGACGCAGCTTTGGACCCAGTGATTTTGAGGTGCCTTTTATTTTGATATTGGGGGGGAATGGGACCCAGGGCCTCATGCATGCCAGGCGACACCCCAGAGCCACATCCCAAGCACCCAGGTGCCTTTCAGACCCAGTGTTACGCATGCAGTTGGATATGTGGGTGGGGACTAGAGTACACACTGGGGACTCTGGCATTCAGGCAGGACAGGGAGACCCCCAAGGAAAGGAGTGTGTTCAAGAAGGAAATCAAGGACTTAAAAAGAATGGAGGGGCTGGGGTTGTGCTCAGCGGTGGAGTGCTCACCTGGCACGCACAAGGCGCTGGGTCGATCCTCAGCACCACATACATGTAAAATAAAGATATTGTGTCCACCTAAAACTTAAGAATAAACATTTGTTTAAAATGGGGTGTCTCCTATGAGCTGGACACTGTGGCCAGGCATGGGAGCCACCCAAGGGTCCCCATCCCTTGCAGGCTTTACAGCCCAGCCCGGGAGAGGAAATAAACAGTGGGACAGATGTGGATGAGCAAACACCAGTAATTTGAGTTGGGGAATGACCCTGTATAAAAACAGGTTGCATGGTGTGACAGCAGGAGCCAACAGACTTCTGTAAATTAGCGAGTACGCATCTTCATCTTCGAGTCTAGTCTCAACTAATCTCTGCCATCCTAGTTCGTGAGGGCAGCCATAGGTGACATGCAAATGAGTGGGTGTGGCTGTTCCAATATTTACAAAAACAGGTGTTGAGTGGGATTTGACACAGGGGCTGCTAACCCCTGTAATAGAGAATGGCAGGGGACCCTCATTAGATGCAGTTGTCAGCACAGGCTTCTCTGACTGGGGAACCTGTAGATGGGCCCTGGAAAGACAAGGAGCCAGCCAGCTGGACAGCCAAGACTCCAGCATTCCAGGCAAAACACACTGCCGTGCAAAGGCCCCGTGGTGGGAAAGATGTTTGGGTTTGTCTCGAGAAATAAAAAGCCAGTATGAGGAGGAGGAAGAAGATGAATGAGGTTTGAGTTTCAAAGGTAGGTGAAGTTGTGGACCCTGGCTGGTTATGCTAGGAAGCAGCCTGAATCTTAAGAGCAGGGAGAAGTTACATAATGGGTTTTCAATAGCCAACAGCATCTCTTTTGCCTAAAAAAGGAAGTCCCAACCAGCTCAAAAACAAAATGAGCTGGATTTGGTGGTGCACACCTGTAATTCCAGTGAACTGGAAGACTGAGGCAGGAGGATCACAAGTTCAATGCCAGCCTCAACAATTTAGCAGTACTGTCTCAAAATATAAAAAGGGCTGTGGATGTGGCTCCGTGTTTAGGCACCCCTGGTTTCAATCCCGGGTTAAAAAAAATACACCCAGAGAATGGCTTCTCAGAGGTACAGCCTGAGAATGGGCTCTCAGAGGTATAGCCTTCCTGGTTGTGCATGGGAAAGGTGAGGCTGAGGCCAGAGGGTGAAGGTGGATGTGGGGTTGGGTGTGGTTTCTGTCCCTTTCTCTGGTTCTCTGTCCCCTCCCTGGGCCTCTGTGCCCTCTGTCTCTTGTGGTCTTTACCTCTCCCCTCTCTGGGCCTCTGTCTCCTTCCCAGGTCCCTTCCTCTGCTCTCTGGGACTCACTCTCTCCTTCTGTGTCACTTTTAGTTGTCTGTACCCCACGTTTCTCTGTGTGTTCCGCCTCTTTGAGTCTTTCTCCATCAGGCGGAGTTTGCCAAAGACCTTAGAGTTCATGTTCCATTTGTCCCATTAGAGGGGTGCCCCGGGACCCCCCACTCGTGGCTGTTCTCACACCCAGTCTCGCGGGTCTCCCGTCTTCAGCTCGGTGTCGGGACTGAAGCAGACCTTGTTGGCTGAATCCGGGGCTCTGACCAGCTACAGCCACCAGGTGTTCTCCGCCTGGGACTTTGGCCTCCGTGGGGACGAGAATGTGCGGCTGCGCCAGGGCATCATTCTGTATGAGTTGCAGGTGCGCTTGAGGTAGGGCAGGGGCCACAACTCCCTAAGGACCGAAGGGACCGAGCTGAGAAGACGCTGGGCCTAACCCTGTGATAGGGCTTTCGGAGAGAAGCGGGTCGGAGATTCTTCTAAGAAGGGAGGTCGTGGGTATGGCAGGGCTGAGGAGCATGGTGTGACAACAGGGTTGCCTGAGGCTGAGCAGTGCAGAAACAAGTACCCAGCAGAACACCTTGGTTCAAAGTGGACTGGTGGCTTGGCCAGAGCGGGTGCAGCTTGGTAGAGCAGGATTGGAGCTCCAGGCAGGAAGTGCAGGGCGGGAGTCTTGAGAGGGGGCCTGAATGGTCCTATGTAGGGTCAGGAGTGGGTGGAACGGGGACAACAAGAGACCCTTAGCTGGTAGGTGAGGAGTGCATCCGTTCAACTTGAGGAGGGGCTCTGGGCAGCCCCCAGAACTGAGGAGATGGAGCCCACGGGAACGTCTCTCCTGGCCTCAGGTGGAACTGGAGGAAGCAGTGGTCCGACGCCAGGCTGCGGCTCGGACACTGGGCCAGCAAGCCAAGGTGTGGCTGGTGCGCGCGCTGGTCAACCTGCTGGTGTTGGCCCTCCTGGCGGCGGCCTTTTACGGGGTCTTCTGGGCCACAGGATACACCGTGGAGCTACAGGTGTCAAGGGTCTTGGGGAAGGAGCGTCCCAGGGCCCTGGAACCTACATTTCCAAGGATGGAGGGCTGTGGGAGGGAACCGAGGTCTAGGATTCCTGGAATCTTAGGAGCCCGGGGCGGAGGAGGTGTTTGGACCCTGGACTCAATGGCCCTGAGGGAAGAAGAGGCTGGGGGAGGCCCTTAGGCATGGCTCTTTGCTGGGTTTGTCCTCCTTCCCAGGAGATGTCCCTGGTGCAGCAGACCCCACTGCTAAAGCTTGTAGTGAATTATCTTCCGTCCATCTTCATCTCCGTGGTCAACTTCGTGCTGCCCTTGGTGTTCAAGTTGATCGCCCCACTGGAGGGCTACACTCGGAGCCGCCAGATCGTTTTTATCCTGCTCAGGTTCCAGCCTCCTGGGATGGGGCTGGGGGTGGTGGAATGGCAGCGGTCAGGTTGTGGGCTCTGCAAATGAGACGGGAAATCCCGCGGATATGGGATCCCGGGGTTCTGGATTCAAAATCGGATCCCACTGCGCCTCAGTTTCTTCATCTGTGAAACGGGGAAATCCTCCTCCTCCTTGGCCTGGCAGGACTGTGTTTCTGCGCCTGGCCTCCCTGCTGGTCCTGCTCTTCTCCCTCTGGAATCAGATCACTTGCGGGGGCGACGCCCAGGCTGAGGACTGCAAGACCTGTGGCTATAATTACAAGGAACTTCCGGTGAGAAGCTCCCGGGGCCGGATCCCTGGAGGAACGGAGGAGCGGGGTGAAGGGGACCTGAGGTCCGGGTGGGGAGGCGGGAGGAGCTGGGGTTGCTCTCCAGGGGTGGATGCTGGGGAAAAGGGAGGACCCGAGAAGGCACCGGCAGCGCCCGACAGCCTGGCTGTCTGCCGCGGCTTCTTCCTTTTTCAGTGCTGGGAGACTCGTCTGGGCCAGGAGATGTACAAACTCCTCATCTTTGATTTTCTGAGCGGCCTGGCGCTCACGCTGCTCGTCCAGTTTCCTCGGAAGTGAGAGTCCGCCCCTCCCGTGGCTCCGCCCCTCCCGTGGCTCCGCCCCTCCCGTGGCTCCGCCCCTCCCGTGGCTCCGCCCCTCCCGTGGCTCCGCCCCTCCCGTGGCTCCGCCCCTCCCGTGGCTCCGCCCCTCCCGTGGCTCCGCCCCTCCCGTGGCTCCGCCCCTCCCGTGGCTCCGCCCCTCCCGTGGCTCCGCCCCTCCCGTGGCTCCGCCCCTCCCGTGGCTCCGCCCCTCCCGTGGCTCCGCCCCTCCCGTGGCTCCGCCCCTCCCGTGGCTCCGCCCCTCCCGTAGCAGGCCCCGCCCTCAAGGCGCAGTACCCCCGGCTCGCCCCGCCGCTGGGGACCCGGGCCCGGGCTGAGTGCGGAGACCCCGCCGCCTCGGGCTCGGGGTTCCTTCCCTCTGACCCCGCCCCGCGCTCCTTTCCGATGGGCGGCTGGGGCCTTGCAGGCGGGGGAACCTGCCGCCTCGTCTCTCACCGCCTCGCCCGCTGCCCCGCAGGCTGGTTTGTGGCTTCTGTCCTGGTGCGCTGGGTCGAGTCGCCGGGACCCAGGAGTTCCAGGTGCCCGACGAGGTGCTGGGGCTGATCTACGCCCAGACGGTGGTCTGGGTGGGGAGCTTTTTCTGCCCTTTACTGCCCCTGCTCAACACGGTCAAGTTCCTGCTGCTTTTCTATCTGAAGAAGGTGAGTGAGCAGGACCCAGCCAACAAGTACTGGGACCACCCCGGAGGCTGGACCAGGATGCCAGGTGCTCTGACTACTAGGTCCTGAGAAGAGAGCACTGCAGGGCAGAAGAAGGGGTCTAGGGCATCCCGTCATCTAGGTCTCAGCCATTAGAATTCAGGTTCCTCGGTACAGCCTGGGGTGGGGGGCAGGACTCTAGGGTGGGAAAAAAGGATAAGTGAGCGACTCTTGGGTCTCAGAACCCCTTTTCCAACCTTCTCTGCCAGGTCACCCTCTTCTTCACCTGCTCTCCAGCCTCCCGCACCTTCCGGGCCTCCACCGCGAATTTCTTTTTCCCTCTGGTCCTTCTCTTGGGTCTGGCCATCTCTGCTGTCCCGGTGTTTTACAGCATATTCCAGTGAGTGGGAGCGGTTCCTGCCTCCCTCTTCTACCCTCACTCAGGGTTCTGATTCTGGTCCTATTGAGCCCAGCCTGTCTCTGCCTCCAGGATCCCACCTTCTCAGGCGTGCGGTCCATTCCGGGGGAAGTCATCCATCTGGGCCCAGATCCCTGAATCCATTGACAGCCTCCCTCAGACCACCCAGAATTTTCTCTTCTTTCTGGGGACCCAGGCTTTTGCTGTGCCTCTTCTGCTGATCTCCAGGTGAGGGGACACAGACTTCTAAGTTTGAATATGTGATCTGGGGTCCCCTTACCTGTGTCCTCAAGATATCCTAGAAAGAAGGGACAGGGGTATGAATTCCTGAGTCTGAGGGAGGTGGGTTGGGGCCTGGATTGCTTGGTCCTAAGGAAGAGTTGGGGCTCGGTACTAGATTCCTGGGTCTTGAGAGGAGGAGAATGGGGTCTTGCTCTCCTGGGCATGAGAGGAGGGGTGGGACCCTGGAGTCCTTGCTCCTAAGGAAGAGGAGGGTCTAGAAGAGTGAATTCCTGAATCTGAAGGAGGAGGGGGTCTTGGAGTCCTCCCCCGCCCCTTCTTTTCAGCACTGGGATTGAACACAGGGGCGCTCTATAACTAAGCTACATTTCCCCATCCCCAGCCCTTTTTATTTCTGCCTCCCGAGTAGCTGGAATTACAGGTGTTCACCACTGCATCCTGCCTAAATACACAGATCAGGACGTGTGTCCCTGGTGCCTGTTCTGTGTTGCTGGGGATTCAACCTGGGGCCTGGCTCTGCGTGCCAGTCTCTGTTTTTTAATGAGACGTAGGGTGAAGATAATCTAAGAGAGTTTCTGGAGAGTTTTCCATTCCTTTCTCCCTTAGCATCCTGATGGCGTATACCGTGGCCCTAGCTAACTCTTATGGACGCCTCATCTCTGAGCTCAAACGCCAGATAAAGACGGTGAGCCAGGCCAGTCCCTGGGAAGGGCTCCTTGGGGACATGGAAAGTGGCATGGGGGAGAGAAGGTGTGTCTCACCTTCACCTCTCTTGACCCCAGGAAGCGCAGAATAAAGTCTTCCTGGCACAGCGGACAGTGGCAATGAGCTCCGCCAAAGGGGCTTCGACCAGCGTGTCTCGGGATGACGTCCCACCGTGAGGCCCCAGACTTTCCCCAGAAATGATGACGGCCTCCCAGCCCTGTCCCGAGATTTCCAGAGCTTCCGCTGCCAAGTACGGACGGTCTAATTGAACCTTCTGATCACTTTAATAAACAGGGTTGAGGCTCCTGAGCGCTCTTTCAAACCTGAGTCCTGAAGCCTGGGGTAGGGCTTTGCCCCGGGACTAGCCAATCGGGTGTATGGGCATGCGTGTCGGCGCGTAGGGCTAGACGGCCTGCCAGCCAATCGGCGGCCGCTTCCGGTAGCGTCAGGGGCAGGGCCGCTTGACAATCCCGACAAGAGCTGTCGCCAGGCATACAAAACGCCCAATGCCTGGGATTGGCTGTGATGGAGCGTGTCTCGGCCAATCACCTTTCTCTACGGGCTTGGAGGGGCGGTGCTAATTGACCTAAACCAAACCGTGGCCGAGGTAGGGAACAGGGCGGGGCATCTCCTGCCAATTGGAAGTGCTAGAAGGCGGGTCTGCCAGTCTGTGTACAGCTACAGCACCATGAACATCTTGCCCAAGAAGAGCTGGCATGTTCGGAATAAGGACAATGTCGCCCGCGTGAGGCGTGACGAAGCTCAGGCCAGGGAGGAAGAAAAGGAGCGTGAGCGGAGGGTACTGCTTGCTCAACAAGAGGTAAGCTTCTAGTACGGGCGGCCAATCGCACCGGCGTCGCGGGCAGGAAACGGAAGTGGGAGTTGCGCAGGCGCGGTGCGCTGGTACTAGACGCCGCTCCAGCTTTTGGGGACGTTTTTTTTTTTTTTGCTAGCTCTAAGCCCACTTCCGCAAATCCTCTAGAAATCTCTGGTCTTGATTCTCCCCCGATGTGTTTGCAGTGTCCAGAGCCTGCCACAGAGTAGGAGCTTAATAATTAGTTGTTGAATAAATAAACGAATCTGTAAAAATGCATTTCAAGGAAGTCACTTTTTAACCAGTTTGCCTGCGCACCCTATTTGCTCAGTTTGTGCAGACCACTTGATTTCCGAATCTTAAGCGCTGAGTTCTCAGAGGGGGGTTGTCATCTTGCACGAAGCGGGGTAGCTTCAGAGAGGAAGGCAAAGGAAGAGGGAACAGTGGCACAAGCCAGGTTCCACTTCACTGGACGGGCCCTTTCCTTGAACTGCTTTCCAGACGCAAGTTTTTTTTTTTTTTTTCCCCCTGTTGTTTTTGTACTGGGGATTGGACTCAGGGACACTCTACCTACTAAACTACATTCCCACCACCCTCCCGGCTTTTTAGACAGGTCTCACTTAAGTTGCTGAGGCTGGCCTCAAACTTAAGATCCTCCTGCCTCAGGTTCCTGAGTCTCTAGGATTAGAAGCATGGACCACCACACTCAACTCAGAGGCTTTCTTTATAGCTCCTAAATTTGTTTGGTTTACACCTAATTCCTCAGCTAATCTGATCCTCAGTGGTGGCTGGAGAGGCGGTGGCAGTCTAGGGTTTTAAAATTCTCGTTTCTCAGTATAAATTACTAATCATTTTGGGGTAGTGACTTGATACAATGCCTGGGATTTAGAGCGTTTGCCCTGAAGCAATCTGACTACATTCATAACCATTGTAAACCACCACCACTACCACCAAACCTAACCCGAGGGCCTCACTCATGCTAAGCTGGGGCTCGACCACTGAGCTGCACCTCTAGCCCAATAGATTTTTTTTTTTTCTCCTCTCTTTGTAGTACTGGAGATTGAAACCAGGGACGGACTCAAATATGCTAGGCAAATGCTCCACTACCAATCTACATCTGCAGCCCTTAAATTTTGGAATAGGGTCTTGCTAAATTGTCCTAGCTGGCCTCCAGCTTGCATTCCCTGCCTCAGCCTTCCCAGTATGTGGGATTACAAGCACTACCATGCCTGGGTCCTGTACTTGTTTTTATCCAGACTGGAATCCCTTTTGGTTTAGGCCAGGGATCTTTTTCCACCTGTCCTTGATAACCTCACCATTTACTATTTTCACTCATGCTGAGACAGGTGCCTCTTCTGGGTCCCAGTGCCTGTGTTCTCTCTTGTAGCCCCCAGCATGATGGACCGCTATGCTTACTGCAGTCAGAACATTTGAGTCCCCTTGAGTGACCTGTAGGTTTTGCATATCCTGCCTATAATTCTTTCCCCCCAGGCTCGCACAGAGTTCCTAAGGAAGAAAGCCAGGCATCAGAATTCACTGTCTGAACTTGATGCAGCAGAGGCAGGAGCTCCAAGGTCTGGCCCTGTGGACCTGTTCCGGGATTTGCTGGAGGAAGGGAAAGGGGTGACCAGAGGCAATAAAGACTATGAGGAAGAAAAACGACAGGAAAAAGTAAGCTGGCTTCATCTGTGTCATCAGAGGGATACTGAAGAGAGCTGGGAGACATTTTGGTCCCGGGCTGTGACTGAGCATTAAGAAGTATAGTGAAAGAAATAAACACAGAACATTTGCAATAGGCTGGAACATAGTGCCTAGGACACTGGTTATTCCTGTGGGGCACTCACAGTCCTGGTTAGTAGATGATGGAGGTGGTGCTGACATTTTTTATTTTGGGGTACCAGAGATGGAACCCTAGGGCACTCAACCCCTGAGCCACATCCCCAGCCCTTTTTTGTATTTCATTTATTGACAAAGCTTTGCTGAGTTGCTTAAGGCCTTGCTAAATTGCTAAGGCTGGCTTTGAACTAGCAATCCTCCTGCCCCAGCCTCCTGAGCTGCTGGGATTACAGGCGTGCACCACCACACCCAGCTTCTTAAAACGTTTTAAATGTGAATTGGACCCTGCCACTCTATAGCTCTCTGGCATTTCCATCATTCTGAGATTGTTATTCCCCAACCTCCACCACTGTGTTTTCAGCTGTCTCCCCAAAGCCTGACTTTGAACTCAGAGAGAGCTCTGCCCCATCCTCCCATTTACCTGCT
Organism: Spermophilus citellus; assembly: GCF_964194105.1. Classification (NCBI taxonomy): domain Eukaryota; kingdom Metazoa; phylum Chordata; class Mammalia; order Rodentia; family Sciuridae; genus Spermophilus; species Spermophilus citellus. Next base: position 3,369,511 of record NC_138200.1, read on the forward strand.
TGGTACTACATTTGCCACTGTGCCTACATCAGGAGTTCAGCCTGTTTGCATTAGGCCTTAGCACATGGTAGCTGACTGATGATTGGCCCTTGATTTCCAGTGGTGGAATGACTGGTTATGTCTCCCCAGGACCTTGTGCTCTGGGTAGGAAATGCCCTCGGTTTCTCTGTTACCACATCTAGAGCTCCCTGAGGAACTCAAGTTCTATCAACATCTCTTCTGTTTTCTGGCTCCCTCAGGAGAGGCAAGAAAAAGCACTGGGCATCCTGACATACCTGGGCCAGAGTGCAGCAGAGGCCCAGACTCAACCCCCTTGGTACCAGCTCCCCCCAAAGCGAGGGGGTTCCCCAACAGGCTCAGGCACAGATGAGAAGATCAAGAGCCGACTAGACCCCTTACAGGAGATGCAGAAACATCTGGGGAAGAAGAGAAGGCACAGCAGTGAAGAACGAGGTCACAACAGAAAGGGAAAAATGGAAGGATCTGAGAAGCAGCGGCCCAAACAGTAAGAAAAAGACAAATGCAGGGCAGACCATTCCAGACAGAGAACGTGGCAGCAGCCCTGCCTGGGCACCACAGCTGATATGGCAGGTGGGGTAGGAAGTAGTTCTCAACATGTGGTCCAGGGACCCCAAGTTCCAAAAAAGCCCTCTGGAGTCCTGTAGTGTCAAGCTGCTTTTTCATGATGTGAGATGTCTTTGCTCTGATTGCTTGATGTTATGAACACCTGCGTCCAAAATTTGTTTCATTTCTACTCCAGTATGTAAACTTAAAAACTGAGGAAATCAAGTGCAGGGGGCGTTTTCGACTACAATTTGATTTACCTCACAAGAGGAAACCAGTCCAGAGGTTTTCCTGTTCTCCCCAGGATGCTACTCTGCACTTGACTTCGGTTGGGGTGTGTGGGGTGCAGAGGGCACCTGCTTTTAGGACTGGGGAGAACAAAAGCCCACAAAAGGGTGGGCAGAGACTTCCTCGTGGTGTTCCTGCACCAGGTCGCTTCAAGAGCTGAAGCAGCAGCCTGAGACATAGGGGCTCCTGGTGGTAGAGGTGAGAGGGCTGCCCTTTCTGACCTTGCTTCTCTTCCCTAGGCCCCCATCCCTGGACCAGCTTCGAGCTGAGCGTCTTCGGCGGGAAGTGGCCGAGAGGGCTCGGGCTGAGGCCCTGCTGGCCCGGATCCAAGGCAGGGTACCCCAGGAGGGTCAGCCAGAGGAAGAGATAGATGATCGACGCCGGCGGTACAACTCCCAGTTCAACCCCCAGCTAGCCCGGCGGCCCCGCCAGCAGGATCATCTTGCTCACTGACTCCTGAGGGGGTACAGGAGAGGCTGTGCTGCCAGCCGTCATATAAAACTATTTATTCATAAATATTTTCCAAAATGAAAATAGGTTTACCAAAAAATGTCCCTCACTGGGGAGGGGAGGAGGGGGCAGCCCTCGCCCCCGGGGCCCCCAGGGTGGGGCTGAGAGGAAGAGAAAACCTCCCGGCCCTCTCCCTGCTTCCTGGGGGAGGGGGTGCCCCATGGCCTGGGGCCTCCCCAGTCTTCCTGGGCAGGGGGATCAGCATGCGGGGGAAGGGTCAGGTAGAGGGGGCCGTTGTCACTGGAGGTCCCGGTCCTCCAGGTAGCGGTACTCAAAGGTGAAGCCTTCCTTCTTCCGCTGGCCCCACTTCTCGTAGTCAAAGTAGATGTAGGTGCCCTGGCCAGGGGAGAAGGTGGTCAGTGAGTGGATGAGGTGGTGGACTGGGAGCTGGGTCAGACCAGCTGCCCCACATGCACACGCAATTCCACTCCACCTCAGTGGTCTAGATAGCAAATGTCACCATGGTACAGGGGTGTGTGCACCCCAGTCAGGCCTCTACCCAGGCCTGTCTGCAAAGCTCCCCCTGCTTTCAGATGGCTGCAGCTGTGGAGCATCTCCCAGGTGCCCAGTACAGATGTAAACGCCTAGTGTGGAGTCTCCACAAAGAACCTAAGGCCACAGGTACCATCGCCCTTGCCTAGAGCTCCCAACGTGCTCAGAGTCTACATTCCAAGTGCTCTGCAGGGACACTTTATTGTGACAGTGATAGTGTGGGAATTTCTAAATGACTGGATACCCTAGAACGTACTGATGTAAAGGACCAAACTAAGATGGGACACAAAGTCAGGAGTCAAGCGATCAAGGTTGGAGAAGAGCTAGGTCCTGAGTGAGGGTCTGAAATGCTTCAAAGAAAGCAGCCTGGAGATCAGAGGAGCAGGATGGAATTTGGTGAGGACAAGGATCACTGAAGGGGCTTGACATCTGGGAGACATTTGTGGAGGAAAACCACTGTGGAACACACCAAATGAAAGTAACTTTAAAAAAAAATGTCCCCCAACACTCACTGTGCAGCAGGCACCATTAGTACTTACATGTTATTAGCTCATTTCATCCTTGTACAACTGCAGGGGTGGGTCCTATTACCCCATTTTTACAAATAAGATGACAGAATAGAATAAGGGACTTGCCTGCCCAAGGTCAGCCAGCTGGAGCTAGGCTCAAACTCAGGAGGCTGACTACAAGATGTTTCCTAGGGGCTAATTGTTGGAACGTGAGAAGGCCACCTTGACAGCCTCCCTAGTGTCTGCTGAGCCCCTGCTGCTGGGTACAGTGGAGCCCACAGCCCGCTTCAGGGAGACATGTCAACTAGGACATTCACATTCCCAACCAAGGCGCCTAGTGCCACACAGAAGAGACACAGGCTGCTGGCTCCAGGAAGCCTTCTTTGGGCAGGGACACTTGGGCTCAGTTTGAGCCTATTTTGGGCCCAGTGTTTGGGTTCAGACCTAGAGCTCAACAAGTGAAGGATGAGAACTGCATCCCAGGCAGAGCAATCCTGGTTAGTCTGCAGGTCTCAGCTGGCTGAAGAGTGGGAGTAAAGGAGAAAGGCCAGCAGGGGCTGCCTGGGCTTGGGAATGCTAGCCATCTCTCAGTGGGACCAGGGTGGGTGGGGCCCTCACCTGCTCAAACTCATCGGTGATGGTCTTGGGCTCCTCGTGCCTCTGGAACCACATCATGTACTTGGTGTGGAATCGCCATGATTGCTTCTTTAGGGCCTTGGCTGCCAGGTACTGTGCTTTAGTGCCCTAGGGGAAGAAGGCAGGAAGAGGGGGATCAGGGGGCCCCCAAGCTGGGTAGGGACCAGGGGAATGGGGTGGGGCATCAGGGCTGGACCCGGGCCCCCACTACAGACCACAGTTGGGCTGGACAATCCGTTTGGAGACAGCGCTGGGGGCATGGAACATACCAATGTTGGTCAGGAGAAGAAAAATGAGACAGGAGGTGGAAATTGCTTTCAGAGAAGCTTTGAGAAGGAAGAGAAACTAATATATGACGAGAGCTCAAAAGAGAAAGTTTAGAGTACTACTCGGTGGGGATGACGGGAGGGTACTCATGATGGGCTGGGGTCAGGAGGATGCATGGGTTCCAAGAAGTCTGCAGGGATGCCTGAAAACGGGAGGTCCAAGACTAAAGGGCCTGGCTGAGGAGAGCTGGGAAGGGGCTTTGGGTCATGCCAGGGAGAAACCAAGTGGTCTGGGGCTGCCACTGAGGCCTGCCTCTCCCTCAGTCTGAGTAGCTCTTGACACCACTGGGCTGGATGGAGACTGGGACAGTCTTGGTTTGGGGGAGCAGGGCCCAGGACTGGGATAGGGAGGGGGGTGCGGTCCCGGTGGCCGCATTGGGGCACCCACCTCGCCCCTCCAGCCCGAGGGGGGACGGCGGCGGTGGCGGCGGAGCCGGGGGGCCCGAGGCTGCCCCGGGGGCCCTGCTGTACCTCCAGATAGTAGAAGATGAAGAAGAGCGTCTCAGTCGACAGGCGCTGATAGAACTCCACGGTGTCCGAGTGTGGGGGCGGCATCTGGTGGTGGTAGGGGGGCGTCGGGCAAGGGTTCCGGGGTAGGTACTGCCTGTGGAGCAGCAGGGGGTTAGTGCCAGCTGCTTTCTGGCTCCTGCCCCGATCTCAGGCCATCTGGAGGGAACCTGAGCCAGGCCTTCATCACTTCCTGGGGCCAGCTCACTTTTACCTACAGCCTCTCAGGACTGGGAGGGAGCCAGCTCCCCAGCTGCTGCCTCCTCCCTCAGACTCTGGAGACCCGGCCCCCAGCCCGTTCTGTGGCCCCTCACCGGATGCGCTCGGAGTCAGAGGGGTGGGGCATATGGTGCCAGGCAGCCTCCTCCATGGCCTGCTGGTAGAGCTGCTCCTTGGTGAGGGGCACTGGCCCCAGTGGACACACGCCCAGCGACAGTGGTATGTTCACCTCTGACAGTTGTAGGGGTGGCTGGGCTGAGGCCGGAGGTGCTGATGTGCTGCTCAGGATGATGTCTGTGGGGAGGGGAGGGTCAAGCCCTCGGATCAGGAGGATGGATGGGGCCAACCCCTTCTCTTTGACCTGCCCCCTTCACCACCATCCCTGGACTCTTACCTCGCTCCGTTAGGTGTAACGTTGGCACAGGGTCCTCAATACCAGAGCTGATGGCTGCCCGCTCTGCCATGGACTTCAGGGAGCTCAGAGGCTCAGGAGCCTAGGAAGAAAAGAAAGGGTCTGTACTAAGGGCACAGGCCAGAGATTGCTAAGAACTCTTGCCTGTTCTGCTGAGAGCCATCAACGGCAATTACTCATGCCTTAAGAAGTACCTAAGGCATGGGGTTACGAATGATGGTGGAATGTGATGATCATTATTATCCAAAGTACAGGCATGAAGACACGAATTGGTGTGAATATACTGTGTATACAACCAGAGAGATGAAAACTTGTGCTCTATATGTGTAATAAGAATTGTAGTGCATTCCGCTGTCATATTAAAAAAAAAAATGTACCTAACATGTAAAAGAACTGCTGTGGGGAAAACTGGAAACTGTGTGGACTCTCCATTGTAGAATACGACCTACAGAATACCGATTGTGCCACCATTTGTCTTAAGACATTCCTAAAAGGACCCCAAACTCTGGGGAAAAAAAGCCACTTGACTACCTGGTATTGAGGGGCATCTTAGGGAGGTGGGAGGTCTCATTCCCTTGAGAGTGAAAGGTTATCCCTCTGGGACTTGGTGCCCTTTGGGAATACCGGCAAGTTGGACTGGTATTAACTGGGTTGGAACTGACTTCTGCTCCCTGCAGTCAGGACTGCTCCTCCACCCATTCTGTACCATACTTCGGTCACCAAGGCCCATCCACCCTGCATCCAAATATCCTGGATAGACCCATTCCATCCCCTGGCCATGCCCGCAGCTGCCCAGGCCTTCATACCACCTTTTGTTTCACCCACAGCAGTCCACAGGGACCTCTCCAGCAAGCTGTCTTTGTCCCTTCTCTACCCAAAACCTTGCCAAAGCTCCCATGTTCCACCCCAGTGATTTTTTTTCCTTTTAAAAACCATGGACTCCTTCTAAAAGTTGCTTATTCCGTTTTCCAGAAAAGCACACACCATGAATTTTCTGATACCTATGCAGTTTGAAAGCTTCTTCTAGGTCAGAAACTATTCCAAGGGCCTTATAAAGAAAGGTCTGGCAAAAATTCCTATGTGGCAGGTGTTAACAGTGAGGATTTCTACTTTTCAATGAAGAGAAAGAGGCACAGACAGGACAGCCAGGACCTGGAGCTGGACAGCCTGGTCGGGTTCATAGGACACCCCCCTGCTATGTGTGCAGGCTCTTCCTCTGCTGAATCCACCCAGACTGCCTGGGCTGATCAGTGCCTTTCCCAGAATTCCTCTGGCTGTCAGTTCTCACCTATCCTATGCACACAGCTTATGCATCAGGCCCCTCATAGCCTTCCTGGACCTGCCCCCCAGAACAGGTCAGGTACCCCTCTGCAGCCCACAAGAGCCTCCTCTGTGGCCACCTGATCACACACAGCTCCCTCTAGCACTGGAACAATTCCTGAGGGCAGGAACCAGCACAAAACCTGGCTCAGAGAAATGACCTGAACAAATATTTTTTTTGCTTTTGGTACTGGTGATTGAACCCAGTTGTGTTCTACCACTCTGCTACATCCCCAGTATTTTTTTTTTTTTTTTTTTTTTTTGAGACAGGGTCAGCAAGTTGCCTAGATTGGCCTCAAACTTGTAATCCTTCTGCCTCAGCCTCCTTAGTTGCTGGGACTATAGGTGTGACACCACACCCCACTCAAGTGTTTTCTTGATTGAAATGGTCTTTTAGAAGGCCCAAGGGCATGGTGACTTAGGGAATGGGCATGTGAAGTAGAAAGTACCATGCATCTCAGGACAGGACAGAGACTGAGGATCTGGGGAGATAAAAAACAAACCCATGGAAAGCAAGCGAGCAAATACAACCAACAGAGAGGGAAAGAAGACCAGAGAAACACAGTCCCAGAAAGAGCCAAGGGGGTTGAGAGCACCAGAGATGGAGGTGAGGATGTGGGGTGGAAAAGGTCCAGATAAAAGAACAAGTGAGAAAAGGGAAGAAAAAAACAGATAAACATTCAGAAAGTAAAGGGAGGTAGAGGTGTTGCTGGAGACCTGGAGCAGGGTGCAGGAAACACCCAGAGGCCACAGTCATCAGGGACACTCAGAGCTCACCTTGACTTCTGGGGTGGTGCTGAACTGCGGAGGTCCATTAAGCAGAGCACCAGCTGCCTTGGCCTCACTGAAGCTGGGCGTTGGGGAGCTGGGGGGGTTCACAGGCAGTGGCACTAGAAGGCTGGGTCCTCCTGAGTTGTTCCCTGAGCCTGGGGCCACACCGCCAGCCCCTGTTGGGGCTGCCGCACTGGATTCTTTCCTGGGAAGATGAGAAGGGGAAGTGGCTCAGAGGAAAGTCGTGGGAGTGATGAGCACAGAGAAGCCAGATGGGCTCTGAGAGGGGCTACTTAGGACAGAAGCAGTTTTTTGGGACCAAGGTAGAATTAATTTATGGGATTTTTTCCTCAGTAAAGCAGAGCTGCCGGAGTGGGAATACAGATTCTGAAGGTGCTCAAATAGGCCATGAGGTTAAAAAGAGAATGGGGGGGGGGGGTAATGTCCTCAGGTAGATGGACACAGGGCAGGTGCCCCTGGGGCAACCCAGCTAGAGCTGGGGTGGAGGAGGAGGAGGATGACAGGTCCTTCATTTAGCATTCTTTCAAAAACAGGTGGACCCAGAGGAGTGCTCTGACTTAAACTTTGGAGGAATGGCTGGAAACAAAGCAGGATTTGTGGACATTTCACTTGGAAAAGTGGAACAATGTCCCATCCAGTGGGAGTCAGCCTTGGGGCAGGAAACAGAATTGGTGAGAATATGGTGGGGCACTGGAGAAAAGTCCCAGTGAAAGGAAGGTAGATTTAGGACAAGCTACTGGATAAAGCTAGAGGCTAATGCACACCTCCCAGGTGAAGAGAAGTGGAGACAGGACACCTAGCAAAGGTGGAAGTCAAAGCCCACTGGACGCCCTGCCCATCAAGGCCAGGTTAGCAATCCCCCAATGAGGGAGCCACCAGAGCCTATGTGTTCCATGAGAGGCTGCAACTGCCGCTGCCAAGACACTCACGAGGTGCTGGGAGGTGGATTGTGGGGACCCGAGGCCGGACCCAGGGCCTGGCTGCTAGCACTGTTGCCCCCACTGCTGCTCAGGGCCACCTCTGCAGGGCTGTCTGCCACGACTGAGCTGTAGCCTGGGGGGAGCAAAAGGCAAAGAGAAAGGGGCTGTTGGCTGCTCCCTATCCTGCTCCAGGCCCCTCCTCCCACCCTGCCGGCCTCACTTACTGGTGGCACCGTTCTGCTTGCCAGCCCCTCCACCTGTGCTGCTGTTACTATTACCGCCGCTCCCTCCACCACCGCCACCACCACCCCCGCCAGGCTGGGCACTGGGGGGTCGGGGCTGGGCAGCACTGGGCCCACTGGGGGCTGGTGGGGCCACAGCCTGAGCATAGGGGGCAGGGGTGCCCGAGTTGTGGCTGGGAGCTGGACTGGCCTTAGGGCCCAGGGCACTTGGGGGTGCTGCTGGGGCAGGTGCCCCATTGTTGCCAGGGGTGGTGCTCAAGGCAGAGGCGGCAGGCGGGGGACCAGAGGGGTAGGTGGGTGGCACAGCTGGGGACTGGGGATGCTGGTTGCTGTGGACAGGCTTGGAACCATTTTTGGCTGGAGACTGCAGGGAAGAGAGAACAGTGTCAGGACCCAGTGGATCAGCAGGTTCCCACCCACCTCAGGCTCAGGCTCCATCATGGTCCTACCAACCTCTTCTCTGAACTTGCTGCCCTTGACTGCTCCCAAACTCCAGGGAACCGGGGGACCTCATCCTAACTGCTTCAGTCATCTTCGTGCTCAAAACACATTTATTTCCAGTCTGCCCAGCTCCCTAAATTCTGCCAGGACACCTCCCCATGTACCCTATGGTGATCTGGCACAACTCTTGCTGTCAGTCAGCGAAGACCCATCTGTTGTTGGTCAAAAGGGACTAGTGGGAGACTCCTAAATGCCCTCAACATGAGAGGAGCCGGAGCAGCCTCATGTTCAAGAGTAGAAGAAAACCAGCTGACAGTCAAGCACTGCTTCTGAATGTCACTGAAAGGACCACTACAGCCACTCATGGGGTCATACATTCCAGCACTGCAGAAAGCAGTAGCAGAGCATCCCTGCTGCAGCCAAGTTCTGACAGACAACGTGGGCTGCCATACCAACCAACTTGTGGACATTTTTTCACCACCGCATGGGAAACTCAGGCTCACCAGGCACCAAATGGGACTGGCTACCCACTTCCCTCCTGGGACTGCTGTTTGGCTGTGGGGGCCCAGGAAGGTAGCAGAGCCCACCTGGGAGTCCCTGCCCCAGCCTCTCTCTCACTGCTCCTAATCCTGGTCCCCACACCAGTCTCACTGATGTCCACCAAGGGCCTCTCCCTTGGACCACCCCTCTCATTGGCCCACAGCGGGCCTTAGGCCCATTCTGCCCTTCCTAACGTCATCCTTGCGTGTTCCCACCCAGGTAGTTCCACAGCAGGTGTCTGCTTTCAACTTAACGCTTCTCAGTTCTGCTTGGCCCCTTCAGGGCCGGTCCACAAAGCCCTAGCCCTGTAGCCCAAAAATCCCAGGCCAGACTCATCCCACTTCCAAGCTTCCAGTCGGAGCTTGCCCTTGTGAACTGCGGCTGCCTCGTCTTCTTCTGGCGCCCAGGGCACGGCCACCTGAACCACAGCGGTCAGTCACCTGCCTATCTCCCCTCAAGGTGCAACAATTTCTGAGCCTCCACTCGCCTAAGCCTAGCACAGTGGCTAGCACTCAGACCTGAATAAGCCTTTGGGAACCACTGGATAAACAGGGGACATGCCCATCCATTACTGGCTTGAACCCACCTGGCTGACTTCACTATCTGTCGAGCGTCCTCTCTTCTTATCATCTTCAGAGTTCTCCTGGTTGGGGGAGGTGGAGTCAGACACCTGTGTGGCTCTTAGGTCCCAACACAGAGACACCATAATCTCTGAACCTCCTGGGGACCTGGACCCAGCTGAATGACTTTGTACCCCAGAGTTGTCTAAACACCTAACCTTAATTTTTCTGGAGAAACCACCTAAATTCAGGTTCCCCAATGTCCTTGTCTTTTGGGAGCTGGCATTAATGCCCCCATCTTCCTCACAACCTAGGAAGCTTCTCTCCTTAGGGAATTTCAGTCCTTGGATCCCTGCCTGAGCTTGCTGCCCAGGGCCTCAGGTGCCCCCTGCACTGGCCCCACACACCCAAGACCCACCCATGGCTTAAGACTGTGTGGGACACCAGGGTCCACCTATCAGCTCTTTACATCCAGAAGGGCCTCAGCTGCCCTCCCTGCAGGCCACTTTGGAGAAAACAGGCTCCTCTTAACTCCCATCCTCCTGGTTATAGCATCTTGCTACTCTGGGTCCTCACCGTGGTGCAGTTGGCTGGACTGGGGGGGATAGGAGAGCTGGAGGTGGTCGAGGTGGGCGTGCTGCTGGACTGGTTGAAGATCTCGTCCTCCATGTGGCTGTGGCTGGGGGGGGAGGTGGCGACCAGCGCCTGTGCTGTGGAGGCAGGAGAGGGGCACGGTTAGCTGGTGCAGCTGACCCTTCGGGGCCTTCACCCTCTGCACCATGAAGGTCAGTCTAGGGCCTTACGAATGTCCTCGAGATCCAGGTCATCATAGAGGAACTCATTCTCCTCAAAGTCAGGGTCCTGAGAGGAGTCAACGTAGTACTCAACATCATCCTTGATCTTGCGAATGGCATCCACGAGGATGGAGTCATTGTCCAGCATGCGCAGGATGGTCTCCAGCATGCGCACGTGGTAGCGGTGCTTCTCGATGTGCCGCTTCAAGCCCTCAATCCGGTCCTGCTTCTGCTGGCGAGCCCAGGGCCAGGCTCAGGGGCTGCAGAGAGCCTGCCCGGCCCCTCCTGCCCCCACAGAACCTGTCCTCAGTCCCCAATCCCCATGGTGACCCGGAGGCTCCACTCTGGCCCCTCCCAGCATGGGGCAGTGTGGAGTCTGCCCACCCTCTACCCCACAGGAACCAAGCTCAAGGTTTCTGACATCTCAGGGATCCCTACCACACCCTCCCTAGACCCTTTTTGTCTCCGGCGATCCCTGGAAACTGGTGAAGACCAAGATGCTCCTATGCCACCTGCAGCCTCTCAACTGAGCCCCCACCTGCTCTGACCTCCTGGGATAAACACCCGTTCTCCTGTCTCGCCCTAACAGTAACAATGACAGTTCCTGTCTGAGGATCTGCTTGTTGTAATCATGGCACATCCATCACCAGCCCACACACCTATCTGTATACCCCTAGAGACCCAGATCCAGAAGCCCAGCTCTTGCCTGCTCCCAAGGCCCCAGTTCCTTTTTGGATTTGACATCTTAGATCAGTTTCAAATTTCTCCTTTCTTCAAGGAACCACTCTCTCTCTCTGAGTTCCTACTTCCCAAACTTCTCAGGGTCTCACATCCAACACTGTCATAGCTCCCACCAACTTTCCTAGTGAACCCCATCGATCATTATTTGTATTCCTCTGAATCCACACCCTACAATCCTAGAGTAGAATCCAGGACTCCAACATCTGACTTCATCCCAGACCACTCTTCTCCTTCAGGCCATACCCATTGCTCTCAGAGCTCTGTCTTGTCCTGCCACCCTCTCCTGAGAATCTGGGCTCTAGGTGCTATGTGGCCTCCCACCTATGTCACCCTTCAGGTCTCACACTTACTTTGTGGTCCCAGCTGAACCCGAGTTCATTTTCCTCCAAACTGCTCCTCTTTGTGATGGCCTCGCTATCTACCGTCTACCCAGACACCTAGGGCCTGATTCTGTCTACCTCCTTCCTGTACTACCTCTCCAAGCCCTCACCCCAGGTTTGCTCAGGCATCCAGACCCAGTACCCATGGGCTCCCACTTGCTAGCCCACCTCCATCTTCCACCCCATGGGTCTCGGGGCTCCCCCCACTCACATCCTTGTCGCCCTTCTTCTTGCGCGTTTGCACTGACAGCGATTCCACTTCACTCTCAAACTGGTCCACCTGCATGTTTAGGGTGTCGATGGTATTCTACAGGGGGAGAAGGCTATTAGCCAGGGGTCCTGGGTGTGCTGGGGCCAGGACCCCAAGCTCACCTCTTCTTCTCTGCCCCAACTCACCGTGAGCCACTGGCCAACCTCTTCCTTTTCCTTCTGGGCGGGATCCACCTTCTGTGCCAGGCCCAGGCCCTCCTTGCTATAGGCTTTGGTTTTGGTCTCTCTTTCCACAACTTTGAACCGTTCCATTTGCTGCAGAGAAAGCAGCAGGGGGGGGGCTTGAAGGTGGGAATGGAACTAAGGGCCAGCAACATCTGAATCTGAGCCTCAGGACCCATCCCTCAGACTCTAGGCCCACTGCCTCTTCCCTTCCTCCTGGGATCTCTGGAGTGACTGCTCCATCTCTGCCCCCCTGGGGTCCCAGGAATCTGGCTACCACCCTGGTTAGGGACCTAGGCTCTGGGTTCCTACCGTCTCGATAAGCTTGCGGTTGTCAATAAGCTGCCTTTTGTCCTTGATCTCATTGGATGCTACCCATGTCTTGATCTGGTCCCTCAGCCGCTGCAGAGAAGAGAAGCAAGAAAGTCAGATCTTGGATCTGGGAACCAGGACCCTCAGCTCCCTCTTTTCCTAGGACCCAGTAGTCCACTCTCCCAGGCCCTCCTCCCACAGGACACAGGAGTCCAGCCCCAGCCCCCTCACTTGTAGCTTCTTAATCTCCTTCTTTAGGTCAGCCTCATACTTTTCTTTCTGGTTCGCGTTGGCTGCGTTGTGGAGCTGAGGGATGGAGAATCCAGCAGTCAGTGTGGGAGTGGCAGTCCCGAAACCTGCTCCATGGAAGGTCCAGTCTCTCTTCCTCAGGCGGGGGACTCTGACACCCACCCCAGCCCCCGCCATCCATTTTTAAGCTGGTTCTCATAGGTCCTCAGCACCAGGATATACAGCCCCCTCCCTTGCCAACACCCAGAGACCCCCAAAGCACTTCCTGTGTTCTCCCTGGAAACCCAGATTTTTAGGGCCCTTGTACCTTCTGCCAAATATCTTCAAACTGCTCCACACCCTCGGACACCTTCTTGAGGCAGCGATCAATCTCACCTGTGAGGGAGGACGGCAGGCTGTTAGAATCCTGCCCATTGAGCAGCCAAAGAGGAACCCCCCAAAGAGAGCATTCAGCTACACGTGCAGTGGGTAGTCAGTCCAGTACCTTGGAGTTTGCGCTTGTCCGCCATCTTCCCTGCCCTACAGACGCACTCTCTTCATACTCCCTTGGAGACAGACGCTGCTGGCAAAGATTGGGAAGGAATTAACACCTATTCCTCTGCTGGACCACAGACATGAACACGGGTGGGAAATGTGGGGTAAGAGGCAGGGTAAAGGGAAAAAATGTGTACTATCTAATGAGAGGCCGGGTCCAATTCTCCTTATGCTCCCTCAATTGCCCAGCTGCGATACTCTGGGAGTTTTGTTAAAATGAGGAAAGATACTTTTTGTGGTCCTCTGACCCAGGAACTGGAAGGTTCCTAGAGTACAGAGCATCCTTTCCCCAGATAACCATCCAAGGATTTTGTAGAGCAGGACAGTCATACTGCATAAGGCTGACTACAAGACAAAGGCACTGGCCCTAGAAATCACACTTCCTACAAAAAGGGACTGGGAACAGGGGTGACTAGAAGTCATTCCTCAGGCAAGCCAAGAGACAAGCGGCATGAAGGCCTGATATTATGTATGCACCTATGAAGTGTGCAAGAGGGAGGGGACGCTGGGGCAAGGTGGAAGAGTGACAGGAGATACCTAAAACTAAGAAGAGTTAAACCCAATCCTACCAGAGAGGGCGTAGATCTCCAAGAAATTTACCCCAGGGCAGAATCCTTGAGCCAAAAGGGAACAATACTAACCCAAAGAGTGTGATACCAAGAAGGGCAGGTGATTTGGGGGCAGAAAGCAGTACCCAAGAGAGAGTTGGGAAAAGATAGAAATCTTACAAAGATAAGAGGATGTAAAGGTACCTTAGCCACAAGGGAGTTGATCTGCACACGCAAAGAAATTCCATATCAAACAGACTGGTAATTTAGATTCAGAGGAACCTATACCACCAGGGCAGGCACCCAGAACTTAAAGACAGGCATCTTTGCCCTAAGGAAAGTTACATGCAATCCAGGGGAGACCAGAGTCTTTTTAGTCACGCTGAAGCCACACCACAGGGCTCAACACGGAGACCAAGGGACCCTTGGGAGGAAGGACCATGCTAAGAGGACTTTTGAGTTGCAAGCATAGGTTGCCTTCCCCAGGGGCCTACACTGAAAAGCAAGGATCCAAGGACATTCCTACTCCACTGGCAAAGGGCAGGGGTACCCACAGTTACTACTGTGAAGGCAGCAACTGCTTCACATGGAGGACTAAGAGTCTCAACCTGGTGGGACCACACCAGGAATCCTCACCAACAGGTAGGAAACACCCAGGGGACAGTCCTGTCCAACAGCACGTACAATGTGGGAAATGTTCCACAGCCTCTGAATTGGCTGGCCTCTGAATTCTTGAAGGGTGGCCAGTGCAACTAAGGAACTTACTTTAAAAAAAAAAAAATAATTCACAGTATGTTGCTCAGGTTTTCTAGTTCCAGGCTCAAGCAGTCCTCCTGCCTCAGTCTCCAAGCAGCTGGGTCTACTGGCAAGAACCATCATATCCAACAACTTATTTTATTTTAAAGTTGTTACTAATTGCCACAAGGGCTAGCACCTAATGAATGGGGCACTATAAAGACAGCAGGCTTTAAGACATGAGGCATAGAAAGAAAGAACAGAGCCATACCTTCACCACAGGGTTTACTATTTTTGTTTTTACTGATCCCATAGGAACCTATTCCTACGGATGGAGATAGGTGGAGGTGGCACCTGAGACTCAGGGGACTCAGTACAGGGTCATTTGAAGAAAAGCAGTACCTCAGGGTCAACGGACACAAATGCGGGGAACCTCCAGGAAAGTGAAGCAACAGGACACAGAGGACAGTCCCAGTGAGAGAACTCAAACTGGGTTGGGGCAAGTACCTTTGATCCAGCGTCCTTCTACCAGGGCCCAGACACCAAAATGCAGCATGCAGGGATGATGACCAAGAGTGAGTACTGGCTCCAACACGCCAGCACAGAAAAGCCCCTACTTCATCAGGGACAGGAACTTTACAAGACTTTACACGCCCCCCTTACACCCCAAGTGTGCAACAGAGGGTCAGAGGCTGGAGGGAGAAGTCATCTCATGGTTCACATTCCTAAATAAGGCACTCTACACCTTAAGGAAGTGACGCCCTCCCCAAATCCCATACCAAAGGGGTTGGGACCTTAGTCAGGGGAGGAGCTGATACCCCCCAGGAGGGATCATGCTGTGGCACCAAGGAGGCGCAAGTCCTGAAGGAGTCAGAAGCAAGGGGCCAGAGGAGCGGGATGGTGCTGGGGCAGTGCTTCTGACATCAAGGTGGGCACAGCTGCTACTGGTGTGGACAATACCTGGTTGGGGAAAAGCATCTCCACAAGAGAAGGGGCAAGTGCCACAGGCCCAGGGTACTCCTCCCTGGGATGCTGGAGTCTCAGCTCAGTGGAGGAAACACTCTCTCCCCACGAAGAACCCCCGCCCCCAAGAGGATGCCTGCACACCAGATGCCCCATCCCCAGCAAAGGTACAAAGAGAAACGAGGCTGGTGCTGCAGCACGGAGGATCCTCATCCAAGGCTTCCCCGAGACCCCCCCAGGAGTTAACTTCTTCACAGGCCCAGAAGTATCAGGGCCTGTGAAGAAGGGGTGCCTTCACACCAAACATGTGCTCAGACAGTGGGGTCTGAGACAGAACTGAAGAATCTGGGACTCTTGGTCCAGAACTGGCCCAACCACAAGGATCTCATGTTAGGAGCTCACGCTGAGGGGGCAGGAGGGATGAGCCACACACCAGAGCAGGGAAGCCAATAACAAAGAGGCCCCAGAACTTCACCTCAGGCCCCATGAGGGGCACAAAGCTTAGTCCCTAATCCTGGGGCCATCACATGCTCATATAGAGATCTCGGTGCAAAGTGCCTTTGATCTAGGAGAGCTTACACTCTAGACAAGGAACTCTGGTGAGCAGTGTCACAAGGCAAGTCTCAACTTGGGGAAGATGCAGGCACCAGGGTAGCAGGTCATAGGTGGAGGTAGTTATATTCCCTGGGAGAGCCCAACACCAAGGGTGGGTATGGGAATTCCCACCGTGGAATTATAGCAGAGCACTCTATTCCTCCAGTCTCAGGCACCTCATACTCCCACAATAGAGTGGGACCCACAGCCAGGTCTTTGTGATTACAAGGTCAGAGATGAGAAGCACTGGCCAAGAGCACCCCAACCCAAGGGGGTCCTTAGTCTCACTAGTGAAGACACATGGGGGCATGGACACCTCAAAACCAGGAGAGGGGACAATGTCAACACCAAAGAAAGCAGGGACCTTATTCCTGGGAGTGGCAACACCAAAGACAAACTCCTTACCCTGGAAAGAAAGCACAACCCTAGAGAGAAAAGCCACCTCTCCCATCAGAAGCCTTAGGTCTGAGAGGTTTTCCATCCCTGTGGGGTGACAGGTGAGTGGCCTGCAAGCCCATATTCTACAACTTCACCCTCCTAGGAAGAGTTCTCTCCAGAATACCAAAGGGGAAGGGGCTCTTGGCTCCTGGGGTGACAACACCCAAAAACAGATGTCTCAGACTCCGGGAAGGCACAACCCCTGGCGTGGAGAACCTTCACCAAAAGGGCAGGAGGCTAATCCTGGGGGAGGTTACAGCCCCGGCATCCAAAAGCAGCTACCACTCAGAAAAACAGGCGCGTGCCCTGCCCACGCCGGGAGCTCACCAACAGCACGGAGAGTGGGCTCGGGAGGCTTCGCCCAGACCCGGGAGCTAACCGGCCCCGACACCCGCACCGCGGTGGACTTGACACCCGGAGAGGCAGGCAGTGTGCATCCAGGGGACCCGGCACCCCCGAAGCAGAGGAGGCGCCCAGCCCCAGATAACAGGGCGGGCACGCCAGGGACAGCCTGGGTCGGGGGTCGCCACGCTCAGGCTCAGGCTCAGGCTCAGGCACGGGGCGGGCCGCCGGGACTCTACACTGGGGCAACAGCCACACGCTGCGAGGCGGAAACTTTGGCGGAGGCTCTAACTCCGAGCGCGGCCGCTGCGGGCCGGGGACTCAGTCCGCCACCGATCGCCCGCCGGCGGCAGGGCCCGGGGCGGGGCGGCCACGCTCCGGGGGCTGGCGGCGGGAGGGTGCGCGGGCGCCGCGGCGGGGGCGGACTCGAGCGCGGCGAGGGGGCGGCACCTCGCACCCGGGCCGGCGCGGCGCCACGCGGGAGGCGGAGGCCGAGGCCGGAAGGGCCGAGCGGCGGGCGCGGAGCGGCGGCGGGGCCCGGCGGGCGCGCGGCGAGGGCAAGGCAGGGCAAGGCAGGGCAGGGCGCCGTGTCGCGACAGGCGGCGGACCGCCGGGGCAGGCGGCACGGAAGGCGGCCGGCGGCACCGGGGGAGGGGAAGGGGTCCGGCCCAGTCGAGCCCGACGCTCTCACCGCAGGAGCTGGCGCCGCCGCTGAGGAGCGTATCGCGACAGGCGGGGGAGGCGAGCGCCCGCCGCCTTTTTCTCGCGCCCCGGGCCCGGGCGCTATCGCGATAGCGGCGCGAAGCGGAAGTGGGGTGGGGGGAGTGGGCCCGGGGTTGTTCTGACGATGGGGGTCGGGGCTCAAGGGAGGCCGCGGCGTCTGCCGATGGCTCCGCGGAAGCTGACCGGGCCCGGTCCAAGATGGCGGCGGCGGAGGAGGCCTCCCCTCCTCTCTTCTCGTCTCTGGCGCCGACCCGCCCCCGAGCCCCGAATATAGGCCTGTCATTGCTCCTGCCGCACGCCGCTCTTGGCCGTCGGACGCACTCTATTGGTTCTTGGTAGAGATGCGGCCGGCCCCCTCCTGCGGATTGGGCTATCGCTGCAAGGCGCGGCGTTCGATTGGCCTCCCGCGCAGCCTGCTAGGATTGGCTCAGATTTTCTTCCTCGCTCCTCCTCCTCCTCCCGCCTCAGGGCACAACACGCCAGCGCGAGGGCCTGTGCGTCCATCAGGAGGCCTGTGTCGTGCTGATTGGATGTACCCGCCCCCCTCTCCTTAACCAATTGGTCGGGAGGAGGAGCCAAGCTGATCAGGGGCGGGAAGTCGTCCGTCAAGTTCGGAGCCATTCTTAATTGGTTGCGGGGTACATTCTGCCTTGAAGCTATTGGTTGTACCTGGAAGTGGGTGGGGAAAGTGGAGGAAGGCATGGAGAGTGGGCGTTAAAAGCCGCGTACCTAATCCGAGACAGGTGTCTTCCTAGCTGGTGCCGAACCAAACTCATCTGCCAATCAAAACGGCTGACAGCCCGAGGGGGCGGAGCTAGGCAAGAAGGCCCACCCCTTTCCCTTCGCTGGTTCTGTTATTCATCTCAGTTTGACCAATAACGTAGCGAGTGGGGCGGCATCTACACATACAACGTGTGACCTAGGGTGTATCCCGCAGGTGTGGCTCTCAGGAGCATCCTTCCGCATCTCTTGCATTCTAAGCTTTATGGTCTTTCTCTAACTGCTTCTGTTTAGAACATCTCTAAATCTCAGTATTTGCTGAATTAGGGAAGGAACTTGAGACAGTGCCTCCAAGTCACTAGTATCATATATAGCAGAATTGGTTGGAAAGCGCGAGAAGTGGAGGTTTTGTCCTGCCTTGACTGGTTAGGTGAGCGAACAGTGGAATACTGTCCTCTGCACCTTTCTTCAGTAAGTATGACGCAGAAGGTACAGATGAGGCTGCCCTTCCCTTCCCTCGGTTGTCTCCAGTAACACCTGCTCGTTACACGTCCCAGCTCCGCTGTCTTTTTCTTGGGGGAAAAAGTCTAATTGACCATACTGAATGCTCAGGTGAGGATTTATTTTTGCACGACTGTCATTTTCATACTTATATGTGTTCCCCATTTGAATTTTGCCTCCCTGGTACTTAAGACACAGGAAGCGGTCATAGCTTTTGCTGAATGAATGCAGGTGATAACTTATTGAAAACTCAATGGGTACCTCAGCTTCCGGGGAACTGGGAGGTTTTTGCCTGGGGTCACACAACAGAAGTAATACACTCCTCTAGGTGGTGAAAAGTAATGGCCTGTTAGACATTCTGCACCACCTCTGTCAGAATTGCATGAGGCAAGAGAGGAAGGAATGCTTGTAAAAATCGTATTTCTAGAACCATACCGATCTAAGGGAGTGGCACCCGGGAATCTGCATTTTTACATATTTCCCAGGAAGTTTGAGAGCTACTGATCTAGAGCTTTCCTTTCAAAGTGTGGCCCATGGGTACAAAGATGTCTTGTAGGCATCTCACAAATCATCTAGGGATTTCTTAAAATACAGATTTTGGTTTAAGAGGTCTCAGATTCTGCTTTCCTGACAAACTCATAGATCATGCTGTTAGTCCATACTTCACACTTGGAACCTCAAGAATGCAGAGAGATGACGATCAGGCTTGGCTGCACAATAGAATCACTTGGGGAGCTTTAAAAAAATCCAGATTCCCAGGCTCACACTAGACCAACCATATTACTCTCTCGGGGTGGGAACCAGACAGTAATTTTTCCTGAAATGATTCCAGTGTGCTGCTAATCTGAGCCACTCAGAGAAGACTTTTCTAGAGCATTGACTCCCCAAAATGTGGTCCTTGGAACCAGCAGCATAAATATCAACCACCTGGGAACTTGTTTGAAATGCACATTTTAAGCGCCACCCTAGTGAAACTGAACCAAACTCTGGGCCCAGTAAACATGTTTTAACAAGTCCTCCAGGAACTCTGAAGCATACTGAATTTTGAGATTCACACCTCTATGCCTCCACCCCACCCCCAATGGCAGATAACAAACTCGGGTCAAGGAGGGAAAGGAGATTCCAAGAGAGATGTGGACAAAGGACCCTTTCCCGCGACACTTGCTCACCACGACGCCTCTCCCCTCAGCCTGAGTGAGTGAAGGCACTTCAACTGAGCCCCAGTTCCCCAGACAGCGTGGTCAGTGAGTGTGAGTGAGGGTGTGTGTGCTCCTTTTCCTCACCTGGCAGGGACTTTTAGAGTCGGTAGTTCATACCGGTGCAGGAAGTCTGCTTCCCTCACCCTTGTCAGAACTCAGCATCCCCTACCCGCAGCAAACATGGGTTAAAAGTAACAGAATCCAGGGCTGGATTGTGGCTCAGCAGTACAGCACTTGTTTAGCACGCATGAGGCCCTGGGTTCGATCCTCAGCACCACATAAAAATAAATAAAGGTATTGTGTCCAACAATTTCTAAAAAATAAATGATTTAAAAAAAAAAATAACAGAATCCAGCTATTGGGCCCCTCCTGTGGGCTGTGCATTCTTCCCAGTCCTCCCAGGTACCTCATGGGGAGGGTGTGAATGCTGGGAAGGTGAAGCCACTGGCCCAAGGGACCAGAATGACCCAGTCTGCCCATGTTGCATGCTGAAGCCTTTAAGGGCAATACTGCCAGGGCATCACGATGACTGATGTTCTCCAGGGCTTCACCCAGGAGCCCAGGATAAGGGAGGGGGGTGGCCCAGACACCACCTGGATTGGAAGCCCAAGCTCTTGCCCTAAACCCAGTGGCTCTGGCTCCTCTAGGTGTTGGATGAATGATCACTCCCCAAAGACAGATCTTTGTACTGTGCTTTTAATTACACTCTTCCCTAAAAAAGGATCTCTTGTCTCAGTTAAAAAGATGAGTATGAGGAAGACCAGTTCTGTCCCTGAATGGGGTGGTGGTATTAGTCTTGGGGGTGGCGGACAGAGCCTCTTCCATTGACTCCATCGATGTCCTGGTCCTGAACCAACAGCAAGGCAGAGCAGGCTCTCCACCCCAGAACTTCCTGGCTCTGAGCTGGATCCCTTCAGAGGGCTGGGCTTCCAGTTCTCTTCAGTGGGTGGCCACCCTGGGCGTATGCCATCTCTCAGGTGGACATGATGCCACTCTTCTCACTTTTGACCTTGAGGAACTCAGCCATGCTAGAGAAATACTTCTGGTTGGCCTCAGCCACCTTCTTCTCAGCTGCTTGTGGGTTCACAATCTCCAGACCCTGGATGAGGAGAGTAAGAGGGGATGAGAAGTGGAGTGGGGAAAAGGCCAGGCCTCCACCATGGCCCTCTTCCCGTGTCAGAGCTCCCCATCCTTCCCAAGCCCTCAGGCTTCAGTGGACATGAAAACGGTTCACCAGTTCCTGGAGTTTCCTTCAACTCAGGAGACTCTGATCAGCAGACCTGGGGCTGAGGAGAGGGGCCTAGGTATCAGGCTTTTTAACTAGTTCCCAAGATGATGTTCAGATCACCAATGTTTGAGTAAAGCCATTCCTGCCTGTTTTCTGGATAAGAAACTGAGACCCAGAGGAAGCGGCTAGCCCAAAGTCCTACCACACCACCACCAAAACCAGCCAAGGATAGTGGTAGTACCGTTCTGAATTCTTCCAACACAGTAATTCTTTTTTTTTGGTCCCGGAGACTGAACCTAGGGGGCTTAACCACTGAGTCATATCCCAACTTTTTTGAGACAGGATCTTGCTAAGTTGCTTAAGGCCCCACTAAGTTGCTGAGGCTGGCCTTGAACTTGCAGTCCTCCTGCCTTAGCTTTCCAAGTTGCTGAGATTACCAGTGTACGCCACCATGCCCAGCCCAATGCATACCTGTTGTCTTCTGCTGAGGCTTCCCTGGCTGCCCGACCCCTACCCTTCCCAGCCCCTCTGCTGCCCTGTCTCTTCCTGGCTCTTGCCATCCTCTCACACACTGGGTGCTTTGCTCATCAGTCTACTACCCTGCTGCCCCATAACCTCGAGGGGAAGATTTGTCTCTCTCATTATCCCGAAGTCCAGAACAGTGCTGGAAACTTTGTGGCCACTCAACAAGACACTTGCTGGAGAGTCAGTGAACTCATCAATTCCTCCTGACGCTACGTGACAGGTTCACCTTACTTTGTGGTAAGCTGAAGCAGAGAGATACCCAGCTCCACACTTGTCTGTTACTGTTGGGCAAGGACCTGAACTCAGGCATGACATCCAAGCCCACCTGACTGCCATCTTTCTTGAGCAAGGCCATGAGATACCCCAATGCCCCAGTCATTTCCAAGGCAAGGACCTGGAGCCTCAGATGTAACCTAAATGGAGGGTAAGAGGGATGGCTGGACACAGTTCCAGTCCTGACTCTAAAGCTGGTTTGTGCTGACCACAGCCATGGGTCGCCTCCCATCACTGCTAATCTTTGACACTTACTATATGCCAGGAGCTACTTAAGCCCTTCACATACCTTGTCAACGTGAAACTCCACCACAGCCCTATCATGTGCCTTCTTTAGAGGCAGAGGGGAGGGAGCTTCACCAGGATCACTCAGAGGGCCAGGGAGCAAAGCTAACCCAGGGCAGGAGCACCTGACTCTGGTGAGAGTGAGGGTACCTGGAGAGGGGTGAAGGCCACACTGGAGGCAGTCCCAGAGGAGCGGTCTCGGATTGTGGATTTCCCACCATACACCACACTTTGCTTCTGCAGAGTTCGCTGCAGGAGGGAAAGGGAGGCTGTGATCTGGGCTCACCTGGCCCCTTTACCCCCTGGCCCCATGCAGATGGCCCATACCTGTAGCGTCTTAGAAATCCTGGCTTTGGTGGCCTCATTCACCTGTGTCTGCCGCACACGACCACTACCTGATTTGCCCAGGTGGCCCAGGCTAAAGCCTAGGTCCTCCTGGTAGGCATCCTCCTCGATCTGGTGGGAGGGAGAGAATCTTTCAGACACAAGGACTACACTCAGCCAGCCCCTTGGCACCCTCCAACTTGCTGAAACCCAGCAGTCTCGAGTGCTGGCCTCAAAGACACCCATTCAGCCTGAGTGCCTTGTGAAGCCCCAGCCCAAGGGCACTTAGGTGACACAGGGGACCCCTCAAGACCCCTGCCTGACAGTGCTCAGGTGATGCTGGGACCCTTGAGAAACAGGACCCTGGTGCAACTCCCTGAGCTGCAGTGATAGCTCAGTGCTCCATCACGAGCACATTAGAGGCAAGAAGTGGGGTGGAGTTCACTGCCAAGATGGCACCTCGTTCCTGAGCTAGTTCTTGAGGGACCCGCTGGAGGATGCTCAGATATAGGACGGAGCGCAGCCAGGGGGCTCATGAGCAGTTGGGCCCCTCACAAAGTCAGCTGAGCCCTGAAGCAGTCTCAAGGTAGGAGGGAGGAGCTGGAGAGGCCCATAGGGCTCAGCTCAGGAGCCTGGGTGCAGAGGAGACTTGTGGGGAGCTGGGCAAGGGGACAGGCTGGGATAGGAGAGTGGGTCCAGAGAGTGGGAGGACACCAAGGTTCCTTGGCTGCCAGGCAGGGATCTGACCTCTCCAAAGCTCATGCGGTTGGCCTGCTTCCGGATCTCTGTCAGCCCCAGCCGCTCCTTCATCTTGCGGTACCTGCAACAGGTGCAGGGAGCAGAGGCCCAGGAGTCAGCTGAGAGCATGGCAGCCTCTTCCTTTTCCACCAGCCCTGGACCCAGGGCTGCTCACCTGCGGCCACCTCGCTTCTTCCGCTGTCCATCCAGGGGTGCAGGCAGGGGCTTCACTTGCTTTACAGGTGGCGGCTCCTGCCACTTGTCAAACTTGCGCTCAATCTCGTCCTTCAGTTCATAGCCCACCTGGAGAGGGGTGAGGAGAGGCGGTGGCTGCCCACCAGGCCTTGCCCATCCATCCACCATCCTTGTCCACCAGAGCAGTCTCCTCAGGAGTCTTCCTCCTGGGGTCCTACAGGATCCCACAGACTCTCAGGGCTTCAAATCCCATCTAGGACTTCATGACCCTTGAACCTTTACCTGGGGCTTAGCCCGCACCTCTGAGTTCAGCACCCTGTGGACAACCACCTCTACAGGAACACTTCAACGGTAACACAGCCGGGCAGAATCCCTGCCTCCTCCCCTCTCCAGTCTTCTGCCCCCTCGTTCCCAGACCAGTAGACGGCAGGTCACCTCTACAGCCTCTCTCCCACACCGCAGATCACTCTTCCTTCAGAATGACTCCAGCTGGCCCCTTTTGGGCACCTCTATGACAGCCAGAGTGTGTAGGCCTGTGAACTACCTACCTGTGTCCCCAGGCCCCCTCTCCTGGGGCTCACAGTGCTCCAGCCTCAGGGCCCCTACCCTGATCATTTCCTCTGCCTGGAATGTTTATCCCCCACGCATCCATGCAAGTCACCCCCTAAGTCCTCTCCCCTTCAGAGACACCCTCCCTGGCATCCCAGCTACGTGGGCATCTCACTTCCCTCCTACCCGGGCCCTGAACTACGCCTGGCATTTATTTATTCACTTAGCCCTGAGGGACAACTACACACGGTTTACCATTGGTCACGCCCGCCCCTGTGTCTGTGCCGCCCCTGCTGTGTCCCCAGCTGAGACAGGAGACACAGAGGCCGAGCACCTGACACCACCAGGCAGCTGCCTGGAAAACAAAGGTGCGCCAGATGGAGACAGACCTACTTTCCTGAACAAATCCAGGAAGGAAAACAGAAGTTGCTGAATAACTGCTTGAATGAGGTCCAGGAGCCCCTGCTTGTAGAGAGAATACTGCAAAACAATGTCCCCTCAACACCCCCCGAGGATGTCCACGTTCGAACCACCAGAACCCACGACTGTCACCATGCGCAGCAAAGAGTCTTTGTGGATGTGACTGAGGTAATGACTGTGAGGTGGAGACATGCTCCCATTATCAGTGTGGGCTCAATGTCATTACAGGGGTCTTAAAACAGAGGAGACGGGAAGATGGAAGCAGAGCTGGAGAGGCCAAGAC
This sequence comes from Spermophilus citellus, assembly GCF_964194105.1. NCBI lineage: Eukaryota > Metazoa > Chordata > Mammalia > Rodentia > Sciuridae > Spermophilus > Spermophilus citellus. Next base: position 3,393,814 of record NC_138200.1, read on the forward strand.
GCTGCACGGCTGGCTTTGGAAATGGTGGGGGGTGGCTGGCCCAGGAAGGAGGCCACCTCTGGAAGCTGCAAAAGGCATAGGAACAGGGCTCCCAGAAGGGAACAGCCTACTGGCACCTGGACATCAGCTTTGCGAGACCCATTTTGCATTCTGGACTTCTGACCTCCAGGACTGTGAGATAATAAACCTGTATTTTAAGCCCCAAGTTTGTGCTGACTTGCTACAACGGTCCCAGGAGAGGAGCACAGGGCGGGTGGGGGAGATCCGGCCTCCGGGGGATCACAGACAGACACACCACCTGGGCGGTCCTGACATATGCTGTGGGCCTCTGGGGATGGCTCCCCCTGGACAGACCCAGATGCCAGCCGCCCTCACCTTCCCCTCGGTGCTCTCATGGAAGCTGTCCACACGGGCTGCCAGCGTGCACTTGGCAGCCACCAGCCGGGCTGCTTTCCGCCGGAGATCCTGGAACAAAGGAAAGGAGGGGCCCTTAGTGACATGGCCTGGGTTGGATTAACTCTCATGCTTTGGAGTAAGACAGGTAGTGCCAGAGGACCCTGGCCACGAGTACTGGGCTCCAACACCTTCACCCTCCCCTGTGAGTATGTAACTCAGGGCACGCTGCTGGCTCCCGAGGTGTTCTAGTAGCGGTACCTGATCTGGAAGGTCACCATGAGGACCAAAGGAGAAAACCCACATGCAGATGCCCCTTCAGCACTGGCCACCAACACTGTTCCCCCATCCCACAGACAGAAGGGAAACTGGCCAGGGCACAGGACCACGGCCAACAGACCAGGGCTGGACCCAGACCTGCCTGTCCCAGAGCCGTGGCTCTCACACAAGAGGGAGTGTGAGGCGGCGCCTGGGCCAAGCAGCAGAGGTGGACCCCAGCTCTGGGCCGATGGCCTGGATCCAGATGACTGCACTACCCACATGCTCTTGGAGAAGCCACCAACACTCAGCACCTCGGTTTCTTCCTCTGTAAAATGGGCACCAAGAGCAGCTAGCAACACTGGAGCAGAGTGAAGTGCCATCTTCACAGTGTGGTGAGGATTCAGGGAAATCTGAGTGTTTCTAAAACTCCAGCCACCATGGTCTCAACCGCCACCGTCACCATTCCAGCCATCGCTGTCCCTACACTGTCACACGGCCATCAACCCTTTTTCTTAACCTACTCTCACACAGCACAAACCTGTTTAAGAAGGGAACTTAATGGTATCACAAACAGGAGGTTACTAAGTAACAGAAGCAAAGTACGTGGTGACTAAAATAAAGAGACTCATCCGCGTGTCCCTGAGATTCACGCTTCTGTGCTTCTAAAGGGAGGTGGCTCCTGTTCTAAGAAACATGAAAACTGTGCAGAAAGCCCATGGTCACAGACTTGATAGATAACATTAAAACAACAAAGCCAGAGGCAACGATGTATGTTAAAGAATTTAACTTTGCCCTGGGCTCCTGGGAGGTGACCTTTGCTAGCCTGCAGCCCTTGGGCTGGCTGGCTGGTTATGAGGTGGTCCAGTGTACCTATACAGCTGGTCCCTCAGGGAAGACCAGCCATGTGACTTAGGCTGGGGGCTCTTGTTTGCAGACTGAGATCAGTCATAAGGGCAACTTGATCATGTCCATGCAGCTGAGCCCCAAGAGCCTAACACTGAGGCCTACAAGAGCTTCCTGTTGGTGATACTTTGTGCCTATCAGGTGCTGATGTAAGGAAACAACAGTGTCCTGACTCCAAGGGACAAGAACTGAGTCCTGAGGTGCTTCTCTCTCCTGGATCCAAGCCCTAGACCTCTTGTTGGCTGATGTGAATCTGCCCCTGTAATAAGCCATACCAGCATCTCTCAGGCAGCCCCGCAAATCCTTCTACGGAATCACCAAACCTGAGGGTCTTGGGCCCCTCACTCACAAGCTAACCTCAGGCTGCTCGTCCAGTCCTGCTCTGTAGGTGTCCTGAACATAATGGGTCCTCACAGCAGCCACAAGAAGCAGACACCATCTCCCCACTTTACAGAGGACAAGCCCAAAGCACGGTGAGCAGCCCCCGCTGAGCTCACCCAAATTGCTCTGCGGTGCTTCAGAACCCATGTCCTCATTCCTGTGCCTGCACTACCCTGTTCTCCAGGCTCCTAACGGTTACTGACAGCTGTGCAAGAGCTGGGGCTGAGGAGTGACAACAGGGAGGGCTCACCGGGGGCAGGGACTGCACGATGTCACTATGGTAGATGTAGCCAGTATGGGGCAACACCGAGGTAGACGAGAAGCCAGAGAGCGTCTTGCGTTGGGCCCCAAGCAGCATGATGTTGCAGGCAGGCATCTTGGAGAGGTTGGTCAGGCCACCAGCCACGCCTGCAGCAGGAGAGGAGAGGTCAGAGGAAACATGGGGCGTGCGTCTGGAGACTCACTGTGTGCTCCGTGCCTTTACATGAGGATCTGCTTGGATCCCCACAGAAGCCCTGCCAGGAAGGACTGACGTCTCTCATCTCACTGGAGAGAGATGCAGAGGAGGTTCAGAGGAAACCCAACAGAAGTGACCCCAAAGTCCAAGCTAAGCCACACTACTCCACTCTGAGGATATTGACTGCTTTGGAACAGTTTTCTTCAAACCAGGGCTCCTCTGACGACCGTGCATGGGCTTAGTCATCCTGGTTTCCGGGGAAAGGGGATGGGGGCTGTACACGAGGCTCCACAGTGGTGTTGTGCGGCTCTGCAGCACTGGGTATCCACTCGAGCCTCGCACATGCTAGGGCCTTGCCACTGAGTCACACCCCAGCCCTTTCTATTTTATCTTGAGACAATGTCTTGCTAGTTGCATAGGACCTTGCTGAGTTGCTGACGCAGATCTTGAGCTTTCAGTCCTTCTGTCTCTGGCTCCCTGGTTGCTGGGATTATAGGTGTGCCCCACTGCACCAGCCACAGGGTGTTTTTTTTAGTTGTTGATGGGTCTTTATTTATTTATATGTGGTGCTAAAAAGTCAAACCCAGTGCCTCACACGTGCCAGGCAAGTGCGCTATGGATAAGCCCCAGCCCCAGCCCCACAGGGTGTTTTTAAGGATCACGCAAACTACCTCATCAAAAGAATGAATCCTTAAAACAAGACCTTATGTCCAAATGTAGTCACATTCTGAGGGACTAGAGCTCCCAGAGTTACACAATACATTGGCTAACCTGTCTGTGGGACATGGCCTAGGGCCTTACCCATGATCTTGGCAGCTGTGGATGCTCCAATGATGATGGACAGGTTGGGTGCGATAAAGGACATCCGGGACTCCACATACTCATAGATGCGGTGCTTGGAGGCATTCAGCTCCAGTGCCATGTCACAGGCCTCCTCCAGCCGTTCCAGCTCCTCCTCCGACAGCTGCTGCCTGCAAGGCAGATGGCGCCAGCCCTAAGTGCCCCAGCTTCCTGGTATCAGCCCAGGCCCCCCTGCTGTGTGTGGGCACACCTGTGCGTACATTCAGGGCAGTCAAGTCCTATCATCCCAGAAGCCGAGGCACAAGGGAATCACAGTTCTCAGCTAGCAACACCCTGGCCAGCCTGGGCCCTTGTCCTGCCCTTTCTGGCCTCTGTTGTGAACCAGGCCTAGGGAGATGTGCAGCACAGCATCCCCTGGCATACGTACCCCTGGGTGGTGGAGGCGGTGACACTGACGACCATGATGGTGGCGTTGGTCAGGATCTGCTGCAGGTTCTCGTTGTTCTTGCACTTGTCCAGGCTGTTGCCCAGCTCCTGAGGTAGGGAGGGGAGGGAGCAGGGTCCTTGAACTCAGGACGGAGTTGGCTCTTGCTCAGCACCCAGTCTGGGTCTCTTCTTGGGGACACTGGGAAGTTGTAGTCTATACATGCAGAGCTTCTCCTTCCTCTTACCAGTTCCCAGAGTTTCGCTCAGAGTATTAGCTTTGTCTGCCTGCTTGGCTGATCCAGAAATGGGCCTGAGCAGAGTCGTCACCCAGGGGAAGTGCCCTGAATAAGCCCACTGGTCCATTCAACTATGGGCACAGATGTAGTGAAAAGGACTTCCTTTGCCACCATCCTGGACTTTTCAGGGACACGGGGTTGGGGGGGGGGGGTGTTCTTTTCCTCCTGCTGCTCTTTTCTCAAATTCCCTCGGCCCTCCTATGAGACCCAGAACCTTACAGGTCTGACGTGGTCTCCCTTTCTAGCCTCACTCCCTGCCCCTCTTCCTTTCCTCTTGCCTCCTGCCAGTCAGGGTTTTTGCACTTATGCAACAGTGTCCTCTGTATCTTTACATGGCTGCTGGGTCAGCCCTCAGACCTCAACTCAAATGTCACCTGCTCTGGCCACAGCTGGGGCAATAATAGTCAGGCCAATGGGGATCCCACTGGGAGATGAAGGGAAGTCAGCAGCAAGGGGTGGGGGCACAGGGAGTGGCACAAGAATATCCCTCCTGGTTCCAACCCTCCCAGCTGAGCAGATGGGACACCATAGCTTCCAGTCACCTCTCCTGTCATGTCCAGACCTCGAGGTTTCTGGACCAAGGGCCTGAGTGGGCCTTGCCCCCTTTTGCACTCCAATGGCCTCAGTTCTTCCAGGGTCCAGCTTCTCTCCACTCACCTTGACTGTGCGGATGTAGTCCAGTGCGTTGGGGACCAAGGACTCCAGTTCAGGGAATCTCTTTGAGTACTTATCACGGATGAACTTATGGATGATGTCTAAGGTGAACGGAAGAGCAGATGTCCAGTGAGGAGTTGGCAGGCTCTACTGGTTGTTCCTAATGTTCACTGCCCCCTCTTCCTTTAGAAACCACACCCCTGAATCACAGCTTGGCACACGGACATCCAGTATAAAGGCTACATTTCCTGGCTGCTTTTAATGGTAGGTGTGCCCACATGAGTTAGTTCTGGCCCACAAGGTGTGAACCAAAGTGACCTGTGCAATATCCAGGTCATGCCCTTAAGAAAAAAAGAACCAGGACCTTCTCTTCCCTCCCACCTACTGCTGGGGGTGTGGAGGTAAGGGATGGAAGCAGGGCATCACCCTGTAGCATGAAATAGGTGACAGAGCAATAAGACAGAAAGAGCCTGGGTCCTGCAGAGACTCAACGGTGACACCAGGCCTGGTCTGCTGACTCTGACTCACATATCACATGAAAGCCACTGTTACAGCAGCTGAACCTGGATTCGAGCTAACACCAGGGCTTAGGGGAATCCCCCTGGGAATGGCCAGTGAAGGAATTGGTCCAGGTTCCTGCTTGTCCCTCCTGTGGGGAGGGGCAGGGAATGAGAGGAGACCAGCTGTCTTCACCGCCCTTCTCGGCACTCACTCAGCTCATTCTCGATCTCCACAGTCAGGTTGTTGGCATCCACGATGACACGGTACTCAGGGGCTGCCTCTACTGGTCCCATCACTGTGAAAATGAGAAGCAGCCTAGATGGGTGTGTGATTAAACTCCACACCTCCTTGGTCACAGCTAGGGGTATGAAGCTGGAGGGAAGCAGGAAGGCTGAACGTCTACTAGCTGATGGATCTATGTTTGCAAATACCCCGGAACTCACGGCCTGCCTCCAATCTCTCCCTCTGGTCTGCCCTGTCGGCCAGTCTAGACTTGACCCCATTGTGCCCCAGAACTAAAACCTCCTATGGCTCCCTGTTACCCCAAGGCTCACAACTAAGCTTCCCAGACTGATATTCAAGGCCTCATACGCCTAGAAGCCTGGTAAGGACCAGTACGAGGAGGCACCTTTGGTGCTCAGACCCTGGAGCCACTTAGTTGGCACTTGAGAACTCACCAGCTCTGCAGTCTGGCTCTCAGTCTCATAGCCCATCCTCTCAGCACACCTCCATTTCCTCACACTCCAGCCGCAAAGGCCAGACTTCAGTTTCACTCCTCTGGCTTTCACATGTGCTGTTCCCTCTCCCTCAAACCTCCCTTTCTCAGTCTGTTTCTAGAAGCTCCTCGTTCTGTGTTAGTACTAACAGCCATGGGATTGACATTGACCCTATCACCACGAGCAGCAGCCACAGCAGCTGTCAAGGTCGAGACTTAGCAGGGATGTGTCAGGCATTGTTCTAAGTGTCATACGTGCTAATTTACTTCATCCACAACCACCCAGGGAGGTGGACATTACATCAGAATCGCCAAGAAGGAAATGGAGGGCACTGTCTGATGTTGGAGTCAGTAGATGGCAGAGCTGAGACCTGACTGCAGGCAGGGTGGCTTCAGAGTCAGAGTCGTAATGTCTTTAATCCGAATGCCCAAATGCCTCTTGAAGCCCTTAAGACTCAGATGGTGACCCAAGAGAACCAGATGTCTCCTCTGCACTCCATAACACGCGCTACCTCTGCTAGACAAGGATCACCACCTGGTTTGAGTTGTTTTGTGTCCACCTTCCTCACCAGATACCAAGTCCAAGCAACTCTGATCAATCCCTGAGCTTGGCCTGACATCAGGAAGTTGTCCATTTCTCAACTGCCCATGCATGGCTCTCTGGGTCAAGAAGTTCCTCAGACTAGCACCTAGAACCTGTAGGAGCTGGCATCTTCCTAGTTATGCCTGGAGCTCTGGGCATGCTGTTCTCTTGCTCTGGGACCCCTTCCTCCCTTTCTTTGCTTGGTATATGTACTCATGCTCCAAACTCTAATTCAGGTATCACTTCTTCCTTGACCCCTGAGACAGGTTCAGCCAACCCACCCTGTGGCTCTGAAGTGTACTGAGCCTGTCACCACCCACCAATAACTGCCTGGAGCCTGGCCTAACTCCTCCACTAGACCCTCAGCATTTTGAAAGCAGAGACCTGGGCTGATTCAACTGAGAGTGCTCAGGAAAGTGTTAAATAACGGAAGAAGTGAATCTCCCTGAAGCTCTACTATGACTACATCATTCCTATGCCCAGCAGCTTCCCAGGAATTCCACTGCTAGGGAATTTCACTTGAGAGCCCATCCTGCCCAGAAGAAGAGGAATGGAAACCAAACTGCACTCTTAAGATGTGTTCTGAGTGCTTAAGAGATGACCCAGTGTTCCCCAAAGTTGGAAGTGTGAAAAGAATTTAGGTGATACCCTAACAACTGTATTTATTTTTATGGTTACTTTGTATTTATCAAATGACTCCCAGTGTTCCATTTGTAATAGTAATTCCCTTATTTTTTAAACTTTAGCAGAAACATTCATTAATTTGAAGCTAATGTTAATAATAGGACATATGGTTTACACAATAGCAAAAACTCTCCAACTGGTCATGTCAATCACTAAAGTTTGGGGAACCTTGAAATAAGTACTATCACAATTAGTAAGTGCTCAACAGAGTAAACACTTAAGTGTCAGCTTTATAATGCAATGTATTTTTAGGGGATAAATGAATTGGAGTGGAATAAGAAAGAAAAGAAAATGGTTCTGGAAAAGGATGAGAGGAAACTACACTCAATTTTCAAAGCAACACAGAGCAAAAGAGCAAGAAGGCCCAGCAGGACAAGGGACAAAGGGGAGGAAGTACCTTCTGAAGCTCTGGCCTGCTTGCTGATATATTCCTCAATCTTCATCATGATCTCAGCAAACTGTCAGGAAAGGAGAGTAGAGTCAGAATCCAGGACTGTTAAAGAAGAGTTATGGCCCCCACCCTCTGCTCCTGGGAGCTTCTCTTTATAGCCATCCACACCCTCATCCTCTCACCATCTTGCTGTCCCATAGCTTGGCAATACTTTTGACCGAGTCCCCAGAAAGATCCAGCTGTGTCTCCTCCTGTACATCCTCGATGGCTGGTTCCTCCTCCTCTTCTCCATAGCTTCCTCCTTCCTCCTCTTCTGCTGCCTCCTCAAGATCAGCCAAGAGTTCATCTGCCAGAGACATCCCAAAGCCTATGGGGAGCAAGACCATACCCCAGTTGAGTCCCTCCTATTACCAGAAGGCAGGCCCTGATCCTTCTTGTCAGCTCTAGTATGCAGACTCCACAAGGACAAGCGCTGTCCTTTGTTCCCTGGGGGCGTCTCCACAGCACACCCCTTTCACCGCCACCTTGCTAAGACTTACCACCTTCTTCTCGCGCCTCCGGAGCCTCATGCAGTCAGTCCTCTTCGCCTCACTCTTCCCCGGCCCAACGCCTCGGCCCCGCGCGCTCCTGGTCCCCGTCCGACCCCGGCACCCCATTCCAGCCCAGGGAGCTTGGTGATGCACCCCACACGCCCTGCGTGTTGCCCTAAGGCGCTCCGCACACTCGTGATTACTTAAGCGATCCCCGAGGAAGTTCGCCTCCCGGGCATCAGAGAGGGCGCCGGTCACGCCCCCGGGGCCGTGCCACAGGAGAAGCACAGCAGACCTTTCAGCGACCGGCCTAGGAAGACCTGTCCTTGTCCTTCTCCTCACACACTTCCCGCGCAGACCCCGGCGCCCGGCCTCCCGCTCTCCCCTCGCCCCCCTCACACTCACCTCCTCACTCCGCTCCACGGCGCCTAGGAGATCAGCTTGGCGAGAGCGGTCGACACTCACTGATGACGTCTCAAACCTGCGCCGAAATTGCGACAAAACTGCGCTCTGATGGGCCACCGCCCGCGACTTTCCGGCAGCGCTTGGAACAACTTTATTAGCACCTGCCTCGGAGCAGAGACGGGGTTGCTGGGCCCAGGGCACGGCCTGGCGGGCTCACGGCCCGCCGAGGCCTGGGCCTGCAAGCTAGGGTCACCGCGGGCAGGCGACGCGGCGTCGGGACAAGAATAAATACGGCGCCCCGCGGGCGACTATTGGCGGAGTTGGATGAGAAAACAAGGCCTGAAGCCGGAAATAGGAAACTACAACTCCCGGCTGGTCCCCGGGCCAGGCCGAGCTACCCGGGCCGCGAAGCCTGATGGGACGAGTAGTCTTGTGCACGGCTCAACCTGGGCACCTGAGGCTGGAGCGCTGAGGCCTGCGGTGCCCCGAGCGGGAGACATGGAACTGGAGCAGAGAGAGGGGTGAGTAGCGGAGCCCGGTGCCCGGCTGCAGAAAGACGACGCTTCCCCGCGACGTGCGGTTGCAGAGCTCGACCCGAGGCCGTGGGCGTTGTAGTTTGTGGTCTGTGCAGCAGTGTCCTGCACCGCTCCGGGGTGTCCGCTCCGGGGCCGAGACGGGCTCTAGGGGAGGCGGCTGGGGCTGGGAACCCGGGTCTGAGGGGAAGGTGGTCCTGGACTCCGGGTCTGAGGGGGAGGTGGCCCTGGACCCCCGGGTCTGAGAGGGGGAGGTGGCCCTGGACCCCCGGGTCTGAGAGGGGGAGGTGGCCCTGGACCCCCGGGTCTGAGAGGGGGAGGTGGCCCTGGACCCCCGGAACTGAGAGGGAGGGCTGGCCCTGGACCCCCGGGTTTGCGGGGCAGTGGCCCTGGGCTCCGGGTCTGAGGCGGTAGGGCTGACCTTGAACCCTCGGGCCTGGAGGGGGGGAGGGCTGGACCTGGGCCCTGTGTCTGGGGGGGCGGTGACCCTGGACCCCGGGTCTGGGGGAGGGCTGGAGAGCAGCCGGCTGCGCCTGACCCCTGCTGACCCACAGAACCATGGCCGCCGTGGGCTTTGAGGAGTTCTCGGCGCCCCCGGGCTCGGAGCTGGCGCTGCCGCCCCTGTTCGGCGGGCACATCCTGGAGAGCGAGCTGGAGACGGAGGTGGAGTTCGTGTCCGGAGGCCTGGGCGGCTCCGGGCTCAGGGAGCGGGACGAAGAGGAGGAGGCCGCCCGGGGCCGGCGGCGACGCCAGCGGGAACTAAACCGCAGAAAGTACCAGGCGCTGGGCCGGCGCTGCCGAGAGATCGAGCAGGTGGGCAGCGCGCTTCCGTGTCGGGGTCCCGGGCCAGGGCCTGCCCACGTGCCCTCTTCCTAGTGGCCCTGCCTTCCCTTCCCTTCCCGTTTATTTACCGGCCTGGGACCGCCGCTCCTAGAGAGCCCTCTCCTCGGGAGCCCCTGACCTCAGCCCAAGCTCTTCAGTTCTGTGCCCCTAACTCGAGGCCCCGAGGCCAGTCTACTCTGCTCAAGAACCTTCCCTGGACCCTTCTCCTCCCTCAAATCCCCGGCCCCTTCCCCAGCTGGGACGGCTGCTTGTCCCCTGGTGAGAATAAGGGTGGAGCAGCAGGCCAGGGACACCAGGGCCAGATGCTTGGGTTTTTTTCTTTCTTGGGAGCTAGGGAACCGATTACAGTTTTAACAGAGGGAAACACAGGGCCAGGCCTGGGTCCTCGAAGACTCTTGGAAGGTGGTCCTATCAGGTTTGCTCAGTAAACTGGGACCAGCTCAACAGTCACTCCGACAGTTTGAGGGCCTGTTAGTCTGAGATCAGGTGTCAGCAGGGATGTTCCCAGAGGGCTGGAGGCTGGCTGCGTTCTAGGCCTTCCTCTCTTACGCTGCCAGTAATCGGTCGTGTTCTTTGGCATGTAAAGGCATCCCCTGACCTCTGCCTTTTCCTTGCACATGTGTTACGTCTGTTTCCCCTTTTTATAAAGATGGCAGTCATGCTGGGTTAAGGCCTCCCATGACCATGTTTGTTTGTTTTTTTAATATTTATTTATTTAGGTGTAGATGGACACAACATAATGCCTTTAGTTTTTTTATGTGGTGCTGAGGACCCAACCCGGGTCCCGCCCGTGCTAGGGGAGCGCTCTATCCTCTATCGCTGAGCCACAATCCCAGCCCATGTTTTAACTGGACTACCTCTGTGAAGACTACCTCCAAATCCAGTCACATTCTGAGGCGCTGGGAGTTAGCACTTCAGCACACCTTTCTGGGTGGGTGGGGGGGACGACACAAGTCAACCCATAACAATGGTATGGTGGTTCTGAGAGCGGACAGACCAGGGTCCAGGAGACCAGGCAGGTATTCAGAATGCTGCCTGACAGGTGAATGGCAGAGTCCAAGGGAATTCTACTTGAGCCTGCTCTTAACCCACTTCCCTAGAAACAGTCTGTTCTTATCCCTGTTTGACACATGCAGGAACCCAAGGCTTCAAGATTTAGTAACTTACTCAAGTTCACAGGTAGGGCAGCAAGGTCAGGATTTGAACCTAGTTTTTTCTGAGCAGGAGGAGCACATGCTTCAGCCAAAACTAGGCTGTTGCCTGAGCCGTGTCTTCTGCCCTCCACACCCAGGCTGAGGTCCTCAGAAACTGCAGGGGCTGTCCCCTCAGCCTGGAAGGCTTTGCTCCTGGTGGTCATTCCTTTGTCTCCTTCCCATCACTCAGCCCACCAGTCCTCTGATAGCACTCACTAAAGTGGCCCCGCCTTGCCTTTGGCATGTCAGCCTGGCTGGTGTGCATCACGGGCTTAGCCCTACAGTTGCTCATTCAGCTGACAGGGGGCTGCTGTGTGCAGGCACTAGGCCCTCCATAGATGGCGCTCCATCAGACCTGTCCAGTGAGTGGGAGACTTGTGGAATCCAGTGTACCTGCTCACCATCTCCCCGCAGGTGAATGAGCGGGTCTTGAACAGGCTCCACCAGGTGCAGAGGATAACTCGAAGACTCCAGCAGGAACGCAGGTAACCCTTTCTACCTCACCACCCCTCACCATCTCTGCCATCTTCACCCACTTGGCCCTCACAGGCCTCAAGGACAAGAGGTTGAAGATGAAGGCTAGGGTTGAGGCAGACAGAGAGAAAGAGTGGAGCTGGGTTTTAGAGGGAAAAGCTGGCTCCAGGACCCAGGGAAGGGCTGGGAGAGCAGACTGAGTGGACAGGACAGCAGGATGGAGCAGTGGCACCTATTTGCTGTTTGGCTCTGAGCAAGCAATATCCCATCTGAGCTGCATCTTCCAATCAACTGAGGGCAACACCAATGTCAAAGCTGCTCCGAGGTTAGGCTGGGCTCTTGGGGATAGGCTCAGCTTGAAACTTCCCTGAAGAAGTATTTGTGAAATGAAAGATCACCTGTGTAAAACACTGCCAGGACCCTGATATGGGAAGTGTGCAGAAAACTTGTGGAAGCAGAGGGGAGGAAGAGAAAGCAGTCTTGGTCAGAGGTGAGGTTCCCAGTAGGGGTGTCATGCTCACCTCAGTCATTAATAGGAATCACAGCTCCTAAGTGAATGTTTGCAAAATGCCAGCCTCAGAGAGCCCTTAGAGTATCGCTGTGTCTGCATCCAGCCCAGCCAGATCAGTATCTCCCACTTACAGAGGAAACGAAAGGTCAGACAAGCCATCTTGCCCAAGGCCCCACTGCCTGGCTAGTGCCCAGTTTCCAGGCCTCTCAGGCTGCAGAACTCTAAATCTGGGTCAAGGACAATCTGGCTTCAAGTAGAATAAGAGCTGGGCTCTACTGTTTGCCTCCAACCCCACTAATAAATAAGCTGTCCCACTGGTGGCCTCTCTGTTCACACAGGTTCCTCATGAGAGTGTTGGACTCCTACGGGGATGACTATCGGGCCAGCCAGTTCACCATTGTGTTGGAGGTGAGCACTGGCCTTCGGGCAGGTTGGGGAACTGAAGCCCAGGACACAATCTTGACTTCCTCCCCTTTACCTACCAGGATGAGGGCAGCCAGGGTACAGATGCCCCCACTCCAGGCAATGCTGAGAACGAGCCTCCAGAGAAAGAGGGGCTGTCCCCCCCTAGAAGGACTCCTATACCCCCAGAACCCAGCAGCCCAGCCCCTGGTGAGGGGCCCAGTGGGCGGAAGAGGCGGCGGGTACCTAGGGATGGGTGCCGGGCAGGAACCACGCTGACTCCAGAACTGGCCCCAGCACAGGTAGGAAGGAGTCCAGGTGCTGTGGCCAAAGTGTCACTTGGCTCCTGGGCTTGGCTGCTGTGCTGAGGGGCCCAGAGCTAGGCAGAGCTGGAGAAAGGTGAAGCAGGAAGGGCTGAGGAGGCCTGGGGCTGGACAAGACTCGAAGGGGAAGACCTGCAGAAGGAAGTGGCTGGAGAGGTAGCAAGATAGGAGGAGAGAAGGAGGGCAGGCGGGTGAGGGTGGAGAATGTGGCACGTCTGGGCACAGAGCTGGGGCTGCCTCTGAGCACAGGAAGCTGGCCTGTGAAAACAGTGCTGGGAGACCCCAGGTCTCCCGCGTTCCCAGGCTCACTTGTGCTTTCCTTCCCTCTTCAGATTAAGGCTGAGGAAGATTTTGGCTTTGAAACAGATGAGACCCTGGATTCAAGTTGGGTTTCTCGGGGACCAGACAAACTGCTGCCCTACCCAACTCTTGCCAGCCCACCCTTTGACTGACCCCAACCCAATAAACTGCCCGCCCCATTCAACCTAGTCCCTGTCAACTGCTCCTATTTCTCATCACACGTGGGTTGGTTTCACATTTTATTGGGCGAAGGTGCCTCCTCCCTGTCAATGGAAGTGCTCACAGTTTCTTCAGCCACTCCAAGCTGGGGCCCTGGGGGTCCTGGGGGTGGCTGGGCACGTCAGGCATGTTCCCATCATCTCGGAGGGGCACTGTGAGACAGAAGGGTGGGCCACTGAGATCAGCAGATCTTTACGGCCCTGCAGAGAACGGCAGGGATGTTGGTGCAAGTTCAAAGGGAAACAGGTTTCCAGGGGAGAGAAAGGAGAGCCAGGACCAGAGAATCAGTGACGCAGAGAGGTAGAGAAACAGGAAATGGTGGGAATGACAGTTATTCCCAGTGATGGGGGAACCAGACACCTGGAAAGCAACAGATGCAGGAACCCAAAGAGGAACAGAAATCTGGAAAGATAATAGAAACTCAAAAGTATAAAAACAACGGGATGCAAAATATGTGGATTAAGGATTTGGACAGGGAGAGTGCAGACAAACTGCGATATCTGACCCTGCTCAGGAATGGACTGCCCACTTCCACCCCTCCCTGCAGCACAGGTCCCCACTCACCTGGGTAGTTGTAGGGTGTGGCCTTGTTGATCATGATGGCATACTTGGTGTAGGGGCTGATTGGGGGCAGAATCACAGCTGTGGAGAGAAGAATAAGGCCCAGCTTAAAGTGATTTTCTGAGGTGGGGAAAAGGGCAAAAGCTGAGTCTCGGCAAAGAAGGGGGTATCAAGGGGAGCAGGAAGGGCTAGAAATTCCAGGAGGACACTTCATTCCGTGGGCCCTTCAGTATTCTAGGATCCCCATTTACAGGCAGAATACTTCAAGGGAGTTGATGGTCCAGGGATGGGAGCCCATCAGTCAGGGACAAGTCAGGCCTGGAGGACAGAGGGTAGTGAGGCATCCTAGAGGTGAAAGGGTGTGCAAGGTGTGCAAAAGGATCTAGGCCAGGGCTGTCTGACATAAAGATAACTTTACATTGTAATTTTACACGGTGGCGTTAAATGTTTCATATTAATCTTATGTTTGTTAATCTGGTACACCCAAACATCATTTTTACATAAAAAATCAACATTAAAATGTTGATAAGTGTACATATTTTTGAACATGCTAAGCTTTTAAATCCAGTGTGTCTCCTACCATCTCAAAGTACTGGCCCCCCTCAAAAGCTCAGGGGCCCCGTGGCGTTCTAGAATTTCACCCGGTGTGATCTGCAGACCAGCAGTACTGACAAGACCTGGGAACTTGTTAGAAATGAAGAATCCCTGGCCTTGCCCCAAGCTTACAGAATCATAAATGCTTTTAACGGGACCGCCCACCCTGCCCAGGGTGAGCCCTGGGTGAGCAGCGCAGGTGCGCGGCACAGCTCCTTCCTCAGGGTGATTGGCACAGACTCCCCAGCTCATTCCCACCCCAGCCAACCCAATGCAGTTGTGGGGGCGGGGAAGGGCTCATTATTTCACCACTGGGTGAGTCCCAAGGCACAACCAGGGTGGACAGCCCTGCAGGGGCTCTGCACCTCTAGTGTGGCGGTGTACTGGGAGGCGTGGAGCGGTTCAGGCGTGAGCTCGGGCGGGCGAAGGGGCGCCGTGGGGCGCGAGATGGAACGGGGCGGGTGATGCACGTTCGCGCCCGGGGCACTCACGCACCGAGACTTCCAATGGCGAAGGACACGACCAGCACCGGCTCCTTGGCCCAGGCATTCTTCAGAAAGGCGGCGAGTTCTGGAGGGTCGGGTAGAGAGTCACCTGCAGGGGCTGCCGGGTGACCTCTAGCCCGCTCGCGCCACCCCGCCCGGGAAGAGCCCCCATCTGCCTGCCGCGCCCTGTCCAGGACGGACCCCACCGCCTCCACGTGTATTCCGCCGCACCTCAGCCCTACGACCGCCCGCGGGCTACCAGAAAGACCCGTGCCCTGCACAACCGCAGCGTTCACACTTACTCTGAGCCATCTTGTTCCCGGCGGCGGCGAGGGCGCGCAGCACCCTGGGAGTTGTGGTCCTTGAGCCAGCCTCCGCAACCTGGGCTGCGCGTGCGCCCTGGAGACGTGTCCTGGCGGAAGCGGAGGCGCGCAGCACCCTGGGAGTTGTGGTCCCTGCGCTCTCAGTCCGCGCGTGCGCACGGAAGTTGAAGGCTGTGGCGGGGAAGATTTAAATGCCTTGAGCACCAGCTGGGTTCACTTTTCTCAGTCTAGGGGTCTCTCCCAAGGATTGACTTCTAGTCTTCCTGCAGTAACTCACAAACGGCGGAATTTTTGAAAACCCATTTACAGAAGGAGAAGCGGAGGCTGGAGAAGGCGAACAGCTGCCCTACGGATTTGCAGCTCGGCATCAGCTGGTGCTGGAAGCGCTAGTTTTCGGGTCAGATGGTTTAGGGACCTTCTGTGGGCTCTCACAGTTCCCGTTGTTACTGCCGTATAGCTGGGATCACTCCTCTCCCCATTTTTTCCTTAAGTGAAATGGTCCAGGTTTGTCTCTCAGTGAAAGTGGGAGTTGCTTGAGAGTAGTAACGAGGTCTGAGCCCTCTGGGCCTGGCGCTTCATGGGTGCTTTTTTTTTTTTTTTTTTTTTTTTTTGAAGTTTAATGAACTCAACAGGTTATGATTCCTCCTTCCAACTTTTCCCACAGACCACGGGGCTGTGACACAGCCACCCAGGCGCCCTTCCTCCCTGCAGCCTTTCTCCTTCCCTATACAGGGCTGTCTGACGTCTGGCTTTCGGACGTTGCCTCGTTTCCTGGGAGGGAGGAGGGCATCTCCATTCCTGGCTTCAGCTTTAGAGAGAGCCCACTATGGCCCTGGCGGTGGCCCTCCAGCTGCTGACCCTCTGTGAGCTGCCCCCTCCCTTCTGCCTGGGTCCTTGGCTGGGCTGGGAGCAGAGAGAGAAAAGGGTTGGGGACCCAGCCACCCTGCAGCACCAGCTGGGCGTGTGGCATTCAACATCTAGTTGAGAATCAAGAGACAGGACTGGGGCCAAGACTGCTGGGCCTTCAACTAGAAAAGACGGAGTCCTAGAAGAGGAGGGAAGTGGGAACAGGCTTCTTAGATCTTGAGACAGGAGGGGATCAGAGACTAGGGAGTGTGGAGTCTTGATTTAATTATTTATTTTTATTTTTTGGTACCAGGGATTGAACTCAAGGGCAGTTAACCACTGAACCACATCCCCCCCACCATTTTTTTTCCCCCTTAGAGGCAGTCTCTCTCACTGAGTTGCTTAAGGGCCTTTCTAAATTTCTAAGGCTGGCTTTGAACTTGAGATCCTCCTGCCTCAGCCTTCAGAGCTGCTGGGACGACAGGCTGTGCCACCCCCCACCTGGCTGAGGACTCCTGATTCTGATAGGGGAGGAGGTGGAAGCCAGGACCTCTGAATCCCTGGGAAAGGAGGGGTGGGGGGTAGGACTCCTGGCTGGAGGGAGGAGGGGGCTAGGGGCAAACATCTGGCTTCATAAGCAGGTATGGAAGGAAGCCTGAATTCCTGACAGCTTAGAGAGGAGTAAGTAGGGAAGAAGTTCCTGTTCTTCAGACTAAGGAGAGGCTGAGGAATCCCATTCCTGGGCTCCTGGTGAGGTGGGACTAGCACCCTCAAAGGACTTGACAAAAAATTTCTCCTCAACCCTGTGCAGGGGCTCTGGGTCACGCAGACCTCACTCCGTCTGGTGAGTAACACTCCTCTTCATCCTCTGCTTTGCTGACATCTCTTTTCCAACTACTCAGATTCTATTCTGGTGCTCAAGCTCACCCCAGATTTCCTTCCCTCCCTTCCTTTCTCCTGCCCCTTTCTGCTCCCTACCTTCCTCCCTCCCTCCCTTTCTTTTTCTTCCTTCCTCCCTCACTCCTTTTAGTGGCCATGATAGGTGGATAGCGAAGAGACATAACTTAGAACTCCAGCTTCACCACCTTATTACTAGATGACCTTGAACAAACCACGGCTTTGAAGACATTTCCTTCTTTATAAAATGGGCTGTTGTAGGACTTAGTCTAACCACATGGGTAAATCCCCTGGCTTGGAGAAGTACTGTCTCCTGCCATACCAATTATCCCTTCAACTGGATTCTAGGGTGAGGAGTCATTCCCTTTTGATATAAATTTAGGTATATCCAGTTTTCCACCCTTACAAAAAGGAGGGTCTCCCATCCATCCTGAGACGGGTTTCTTCCTGTTTCCTGAGAAGTGAGACTGACCTTTCCTTTCTCCCACTACACAACACTACAACTTCAAATAAGAATTATCTGAGAAAGGGCTGGGGATGTGGCTCAAGCGATAGCGCACTCGCCTGGCATGCTGGCGGCCAGGGTTTGATCCTCAGCACCACGTAGAAACAAAGATGTTGTGTCTCCCGAAAACTAAAAAATAAATAAATAAATATTAAAAATTAAAAAAAAGAATTATCTGAGAAACCATCGATGTCTGAGCTACCAGCTCCTTTCAAATTGTTTTTCTACCACTGAGCCACATCCCCACCCCTTTTATTTTTATTTTGAGGCAGAGACTCACTAAGTTGCAGATGCTGGTCTTAAATTTGCATCCTGCTGCCTCAGTCTCTTTAGTTGCTAAGATTCCTACTGTGCACCACCACACTCAGCTCAAGTTAAGTTTTTTTTTTATGATAAAGCTAATATCTATTCATGGTTATAAAAATTCAGTCTTTAGCAAAAAACATATAACAGTCTCCTTCTTTCTTCTTCATCTTCCTTAAATGATCTGAATTTCCTTATATTCACACACATGTGTGTATTTATAGATTTGTTTTTTGGTTTTGGTTTTGCCAAAGCAATATTGATAATGGATGACTCACCCTGTTCTGTATCTCATGCTTTTTACTTTACAATCTGTCTTGGAACTATCTCCATGCCACTCTTTCTACTTTTTATTGTTATTCCAACTGTTGACCAGAATTTGCTATTGCAGGATGGCTGGATTCTGGGGTGAGGGGTCATTCCCTTTTGATATACATTTAGGTATATCCAGTTTTCCTGGATATACAATCAATGCTGCAACAAGCACTCCTGCATGAGTTTCTGGTGCACACATGTGCACCTTTGTGCCTGGAGAAGCAGTGGAATTATTGGGTCATTACTCATGTCCTGTATCTTGATAGAAACCGACACATTTCCTTCAGAGAGGGTACATTCAAGTGCCCAGGGGCCGGTTTCAACATATTCACCCAAACTCAGTGTTAACCACAGTTTTTGATAACCTGATTGGCAAAACAATCTTGGTGATTTTTTTTAATAATTTCTATGAGGGTTAAGCAACCTTTTTCCTTTAGTTGTGTTGTAGCCGATTGACTTCCTCCTTTGTGAATTGCCTATTCATGTCTTGTACAGATTTTATTTGAATGGTTCTCTGGTTTCTTTCTATATTCTTAATCCAAATGATGTATGAATCAAGTGGTTTTTGCCAATACTGTCACATGACTTCTACCTTCATTTGTCTTTTGGCAAATATAACCCAAGAGGTCAAATTTATTAATTTTATCTCATGAATTTTTCATTGTACAGCTTAAGAAACCTTTCCTACTTCAAGATTTTTGTGTTTTTCTATATATTCTAAGAATACATTTTAAGAAACACATGTAGGTTCTTAATCAAGCTGGAGTTTGATTGGGGGAATGGTGCGAGGTAGGATCCCATGTTACTTTTTTCCAAATAGCAAGTTTTGGCAACTGTTACTCTGTTTTGTGCTACTATAACTGAGCGCCACAGGGTGGGAAATTTATACACAACAGAAGTTTATTTAGTTCTTAGTCTGGCTGCAAAGTCCAACATCAAAGGGCCTGGTAAGGACCATTTATCTGCATCATGCTGTGGCCAAAGGCATCACCTAGTCAAGAAGGGTATTGTGCATGTGCATGTGTGTGTGTGTGTTTGTGTGTATAACTTACCCTTACATCAAACACCCACTCTGGCAATAATGGCACTGATCCAACCAATCACCTCCTTTTTTTAAAAAAAATGCTTTTTAGTTGTAGATGGACACAATATGTTTTTTTATCTTTGTGTGGTGCGGAGGATCGAACCCAGGGCCTCATACTTGCTAGGCCAGTGCTCTACCACTGAGCCACAACCCATCACCTCTTAAGTTCCCACCTCTCAACCCTATTGTGTTAGGGATTAGGTTTCCAACACATTATCTCCAGGGTACAAATTCAAACCAGAGCAGCAACGACTGAAATCTGGTACCAACATTCTAGAGACTAAAAACGCAGATGTCGCAGACATGACCCTCTGAAATTGTTTAAAAGCCATAACCCAGTGCAGTGGCATTGGCAAATGCCTATAATCCCAGCCACTTGGAAGGCTGAGGCAAGCATTGCAAGTTCAAGACCAGCCTGGATAATTTAGTGAGA
Organism: Spermophilus citellus; assembly: GCF_964194105.1. Taxonomy (NCBI): domain Eukaryota; kingdom Metazoa; phylum Chordata; class Mammalia; order Rodentia; family Sciuridae; genus Spermophilus; species Spermophilus citellus. The sequence goes on from NC_138200.1 coordinate 3,413,339, forward strand.
TCCTGTCTCAAAATTTTAAAAAATAAAATAAAATAAAAAGGGCTAGGGATGTGGCTCAGTGGTAAAGCACCCTTGGGTTTAATTCCAGTACCAGAAACAAACAAACTACACAAACAACAAAACTGGAAGGTGTGTGTGTGTGTGTGTGTGTGTGTGTGTGTGTGTGTGTCAGAGAGTGTGAGACCAGGTATCACTCAAATGCGGAGGCTGGCTTTGAACCTGCCCTCCTCCAGCCGCAGCCTCCCGGGATCACAGCGGCTCCGCCACGCCTGCTTGCCACTTTCCCTGACCAGCCTGAGTGTGGTCCAGGCCTTCCTCTACTCTACACAGCTGAGGCGGACAGGGGGCAAAGGCGCCTGGTCCCGGTTGCTTTCTTCCTTCCCCAACCTCCCCGGAACCCCCTGCAGTTCCGGAGGTCCCGGGCTCACGCAGACTCCCTTATTAAGTTCCCCCAGCCTCCTACCCCAAGCCATGGCTCGGGGCTCAGCCAGCGGCAGTCGTGACCCCGGGGGTCAACGTGACCTTGAGGTGCCGCGCACCCCAGCCCGCCTGGAGGTTTGCACTCTTCAGGGCGGGAGAGAGCGAGCCCCTGCTCCTCCGGGACGTGTCCTTGGAGCTGGCCGAGTTCTTTCTGGAGGCGGTGTCTCCCGCCCAGGGGGGCAGTTACCACTGCTGCTACCGCAGGCTGGACTGGGGACCGGGCATCTGGTCCCAACCCAGCGACGTCCTGGAGCTGCTGGTGACAGGTGAGGTCCTGAGCCGGGAAGGCGAAGGGCGCAGGGGCCGGGAAAGGGAGGGGAGAGGAGGGACGGGGACGCTGGGAGGAGAGACCGAGCTAGGTGGGTAGCTGGGAGGTGAACAGACCGAGCTAGGTGGGTAGCTGGGAGGTGAACAGACGCGCTGGGAAAACGGAGAGGGGGATGCAGGGGAGGATGGGTGGGGAGGAACCAGGTCGCGCCAGCTCAGGCCCCCATCGCCCCCCCCCTCCCCCGCAGACCTACTGCCGCGGCCCTCGCTGGTGGCGCTGCCCGGGCCGGTGGTGGCGCCCGGTGCCAACGTGAGCCTGCGCTGCGCGGGCCGCCTGCCGGGCATGAGCTTCGCGCTGTACCGCGTGGGCCTGGCGGCGCCGCTGCAGTACCGCGACTCGGCGCAGCGCTGGGCCGACTTCCCGCTGCTCGGCGCCCGGGCGCCCGGCACCTACAGCTGCTACTACCACACGCCCTCTGCCCCCTACGTGCTGTCGCCACGCAGCGAGCCGCTGGTCGTCAGCTCTGATGGTGAGGCGCCCGGGACCTAGGGGCCCGATCCCAGCCCTCCTCCTGGGGACCCAGGGACACACTCCAGCTCTCCTCCTCTGGAACCTGGGGAGTGGCTTCAGCCCTTCGCCCCAGGACCTAAGGAACTGACGCCAGCCCTCAGGACACCGAGATAGACCCAGCCCTCCTTCCCCAGATCCAGGGCCCCAAGCCCAGTCCTTCTCCCTCAGACCCGGAGTCTGAGCCCTTGTTCTCCCATCTGCCCTGCTCAACTTTGGGTCCCCAGCTCCATCCCAGGAGTCAGAGCCCAAAAGGTGCACATTTGGGGGTCTGGAGCTGACAGCCCATCTCCCTCTCCTTGGCCTGCAGACTTCAGCTCCTTGGACTACAGCCAGGGGAACCTCATCCGCCTGGGGCTGGCGGGCTTGGTCCTCATGTCCCTGGGTGTGCTGGTCGTTTTGGACTGTTGCAGCAGGAGCAGTGCCTTCGACCAGGCCTTGCCCTAGGGGGTCAGAAGAATTCCTGCAGAGCAGCGCAGACACTGGGGCCGGACAGCCCCTACTGGAGCCCCCCAGCCCCCCAGGCTCAGCCCCACTTAGCCATCCTTCACCTTTGTGTCCTGCCACCTTCTTCAAACCTTGGTTTCTTTTATTGTAAAATGGGCACGTTGATAATACCACACCACAGATTATCATCCGATTGAGTGAATAGTTCCCCCCCAAAAGTGTTTAGAAACTGTGAGTAGCCTGTAGTAAATGCTCAATAAATGTTAGCTATTGTAATTTCTACCAGGCTTGCAAGACCCGATTGAAGTTTTCCTTTGCACTGCTCCATCTCGCTTTTTAAGCAACTCTTTATCTTCTTTGATGGCACCCTTGACTGCCAAGCAAATCCCTTCCAAACTGTTCAGACCTTCCCCCAAAAGTAGACTTAGAGGAGACCAAGCAGAGCTTCTGCCCTAGTTACAGCTTCATTTGCAGTGATCTCCTTGACCACCACCACCACCACCGTCATCATGGTTAAAGCCAGCTCCTTTGCCAGGCAAGAGCAAGTGGTGCATGCGAAGTAGAGCTTGGACCTGGTCGCTGATCTTTACTCCCTCAGTTTCCCACTGTACTCTTGGCTGCAGTAGTGGTTAAAACACACGCACACACACACACCCTTCCTCTTGCAGCCTGTTCCCTTTCCTTGTTTTCTCTCTCTCCCTCCCCAAGGCCTGGCTGACCTGCGCAATTTCTCCTGGATTTATTCATTTAACTTCTATCTTTCTCTGGCCAACCTTGACTCTGTTCTCATCTCCAGGAACCCAGATTCTGTCTCCAAGCCGTTCTCACCACTCAATGTTCATGCATCCCCATCTTGACTTCTGCGGTGGAGCACAGACTCTATTTTTTATTATGCTTTCCAACTTCCTCCTCTTTTTCCCAGTTAATGGAGAAGACTGTAACTTTCAGCTCTTGGACAGCCCCAGCTCTGCCGGCTGTCACCTTGTGCAGTTTATCAAGCCTTCTGAATTTTCCTCTGTGAAAGGGGGGACTGAACATATCTACCATGTCAGCTCTAGAGAGAGTTCAACAGATGACATGTGTTTCCAACCTTAGGCCAGCAGCTTTCACTTCTCTGCTCCTTTTTCTACACACGATAAGTAAAATTTACATGTAACTGTGTACACACCCACACACGTACTAACATTCATAAAGCAACGCTTGCTTCTGTGCAGATGCACACTGACTTACTCTTTCTTATTAAAAATGCCTTTAGGACCACACCAAACATGCTCATGGTCTCAAGAAGCATGAGCCACATTTGTTGCTGTGTTCTTTTCTTTTAGAAACTAACCTATACCACATTGTGCAGAAAGATTGAGAAGTTTAAAATGTGCACAGACCATATAAAATAGTGTTATTTTTACAACTGAGTTGACTTAGTGGGCAAGATTAGGGTGTTCAAATGTGAGATCAGGCAGAACTGAGCTTTGAAGTCAGACTGGCTGCCTGGGTGCACTGACATGCTACAAAGGTGTCCGCTGGACCTTCTGGGTTTGTCCTTGGTACCCATGTGGGACCCTGGCAAGGTTCATCCAGGGCAAAGCTCGCTGACACAGGTGGATGTGGGACATCAAGAGAGATGAAGGGGCTGGGGTTATGGCTCAGCGGTAGAGCACTTGCCTAGCACGTGCAGGATCCTAGGTTCGATCCTCAGCACCGTATATAAAATAAAGGTATCATGTCCAACTAAAACTAAAAAATAAATATAAAAAAAAGAGAGATTGAAGGGAGCAGCCTTGGATGGGGCTTCAGGGTCATCAAACCCAGTCTTCCCTCTTTGTAGATGAAAAATTGTGGAAAAGAGCAGTGTGGTGAAGTCCCCTGACACTGTAGGAAGTCGGAGGCACATCAGGGAGGCGATCCTGGTGCGACTTCACCTGGTGCGACTTCACCTGGTGCGACTTCACCTGGTGTCCTCTGCTCGCTCACTCCACCATGCATCTGCTGTCCACTCACACCTATCGTGGACACTCATTTGTAGCCACCACCCACCTCTTCTTGCTTCCTGTCATTTCTACACCTCTTTATTCTCCCATTTCCCTCATTCATTCTTCCATCCCTCCATCCCTGCATTAATCAATCTATTGACCCACTGAACTGTTGACTAATTAGTCAATGCACTATGCATTCATCTGCCTGTGCACTGAATCCACATCTTTTATTCCTGACGTCACCAACAGCCCTCTAATCCGGGAAGTCAGCCCAGGATTCAAGTCTGTGTGGTCAGAGTTGTTTTCTCCATGGCTACTTCTCAACACAAGAATGTATTGAGTGGAGATTTCTGAGTTTTGTTGGTTTTCACCTCCTTTATCACTTTTACTTTTAAATAAGGAAGAGAGAGGGGAACAATTCACAATTCACATCTGCAAAGCAACCTGTGGCTCTCGGGGCAGGTATTTCTTTCCTTGTCACCTGCACGTGCTCAGAATGTGTCAGGTACTGGTGATGAGCCCGAGGTCTCTGGTACAGTATCTTCCTTCCATCCTCCTTGCTGGGTTGATGCTAGTCATGCTGTTTCCATTGGCTCAAACTCTCACGGGGCCAAGCTCAAATTTCTGTACATCCAGTTGTTTTATGATTTTACAAATATTATTATTGTTATCATCTTGTTACTGGGGATTGAACTCTGGGGCACTTTACCACTGAACCCTTTTTATTTTTTGAGACAGGGTTTCACTAAGCTGCTGAGGCTGGCCTCCAACTTCTGATCCTCTTGAATCCGCCTTCTCAAGTCTCCAGGATTACAGGAGAGCACCAGTTCCCCTTGGCTCCAGTTGTTTCAAATGCAGCCCAAGGAAGCAGATTTTTAGACAGTCGGGGCTTACCTGCTTTGCACCGCCCACAAAAGCACATTCAACACCTGCAAGCCAAACCCTGAGGCTGGGAAAGACCCCAGGTCTTTGCCACCCTTTGGAGTTCTGGTCCCCCCTTGCTGTCCCCTAGGCATCCGGAGGGACTTCCCTTCTGCAAACCCATCGAGGCTCATCCAAATAAACTCGTAGTTCATTACCGCCACCTTGTGGCACATCCTTGTCCTTGACCAGAGCCGAAGTCCAGAGCAGGCTTGCCACAGTCACTGTGCCTATTCTGGATCATGAGTCATGAATGTCATTCCCAGATCTCTCAGAGTGGCACGCTGACTGGCCATTGCTGGAAACAGTGGCTGCTCTGTGGTCAGGGTGCCCAGAGGAGGGGGAGGAGCACAGAGGTTCCTGTTGGCTGGGTCTACTACAGTCTCCCTACCTGCTTGGCTCCACTCCCAGCTCCCCGCTCAGGAGTCCATCTGGCCTTTGTGCATCTGTCTCCATCAGCTCAGGCTGCAGTGACATGTCATAGACTGGGTGACCTGAAGAGCAGTTGTGGGGTGTGGGGAGGTACATAATGAAGTGTGGCTGGGCTTTGGTGAGGGGGGAGAGAGAGAGAGGGTGAGGGAGAGAGAGAGCCCCCAACCCTCTGGTGTGTCTTCCCCTTCTTCTAAGGACCCCAATCCCATCCTGGGGATCCACCCTCATGGCCTCATCCAAGCCAAATGGCCACCAAGGGCCCACCTCCTAATACCGTCACCTGGGGTCAGGGCTTTACCCTGCACTCAGCCCATGACAGATCCTCTAGGCGATTGAGTGCCCTTATTTATTTTTACAGATTTGTAGAAGGTTCCTGTCTCTGTCAGGGCTGGCTGCGTGATGGAATTCTGGAAACCGTATGCTCATCCAGATGCTCACAGGCTCCAACTGACTGGGTACAGTGGCACATTCCCGTAATCCCAGAAATTCAGGAGCGTGAGGCTGGAGGATTACAAGCTCAAGACCAGCCTCAGCAACTTAGCAAGGCCCTAAGCAACTTAGTGAGACCCTGGTTGAAAATAAAACAATAGAAGGGCTGAGGATGTGGCTCAGAGGTAAACCATCCCTGGGTTCAATCTCTGGTGCCAAAAAATAAAAATCAGGCTTAAACTGCCACGAATCCAGGAGGATCCTAACTAGCCTCTGTGATGCTCCCGGAACGTGAGCGGAGCCCGGCTTGCGAGCATTGGCTGCGAGACCATCTCCCGCTCACCTCCAGGGATCCTGTGTACAATAAGGCATGCACACTCTGTCTTCAACCTGGTTCCTGTCCCCTGGCATTGCCTGGGTGGTACTGGGGGCAGGAGCATCTTTTGTGACTCACAAGGAGCCCCTTCAACTTTGCCTGAGTTTATGCTGATGAGGTGACTTGGGGATGTGTAGATGTTGCCAAAGGAAGCAACGGGGTGATTGGAAGGCTGAGACTTTCCACCTCATCCTCTGACCGGCAGGGAGGAGAGAGGGGCTGGGGGTGATCAGCCAATCAACCATGCCCATGCAATGCAGCCTCCATAAAGGCTCAATGATGGGTGCAGACGCCCCCCCCCCCCCCCCCGCTGGTGAACACGTCCACATGGGGCAACCCTGTGGCTGGGGACCTGTGCTGGGGAGCCTTCTGGACCGTGTCTGCTGTCTCTCAGCTGGGTTTCCTTTGTATCCTTCATAGCATCCTTTATAATAACTGGCCATAGTAAGTGGAGAATGTCCCTGCATCCCCCCAGCTGTTGTAGCAAATTCTCAATATGAAGGGAGGTTGTGGCACCTCTCGCCAGGTCAGACAGCAGCATGGTAACTTAGGGACCCACTGTTGCAGCTGGCACCTGAGATGGGAGCAGCCTGCTGGGGGGTGTTGATCTGGGGGGTCTGGGCTAACTCCAGGTGTTAGTGTCAGATTGGAATGGAACCTCTGGACACCCAGTGGTCTGCAGACTGTAGCTCACACATTTGGTATCAAGGTTCACAGGGAGCCGGCTCCTTGGACTGGTTGTTCTTTTTGCTCTTTAGGTAAATAATGCCTTGTCTAAATCTAAAAGTGGCTTGTCTTATCCTCCCTGGTTGGATCAGTCGCCCTGTCCTGGCCTCATCTGCCATGTGTGAGCTTGACAGCTGCCTGTCCTCCTGGTCACACTGTTACCAGTGAACATCCTAGTAACCCACAGCTTGCTTTCTTCTAACAAACTGAACTTTAAGCGCCTGCTTTGGGCTTTTAAGCTACCTAATAAAATCTCCAAGTTTAGCTTTAAAAATTCAAGCCTCTGTAACCAAAAGGGAGTCTAAGGATGAGAATTAGAATAGGATGTTCCTCTTTCGCAGGTTTGGGAGAGGGGAGAGACAGAGAGAAGGGTGGGGGACAGAGAAAGGCCCAGAAGTGAGAGCAAGAAGAAAGCTTTTATTCTGTGCCATAAAACCAGTTCAAGAGTCTCATTGGATAAGCCGATAACTGAGGATATTCAGAAGACTGTAAATGTGTATTGTGCAGTCTGGAGATGTATGGCTATTTCTTACGGTCACTCATGTGTTCTATCCTCTGGTCCTATAAACCTGTCCTTTGAAGCTTTACTTGCACAGAATAACCTTGTAGGACTCCGACGGCATCGGGACCCATACAGCATGGTGGCAGTAGCTTTCAAGGAGCAACCTGGTGCTGAGTGGGGGTCTTGGCCATGCCTTGTTGCCCTGGCAACATGTTCTAATTGACACCTCTGCCTTCCCAGGCGGCAGGAGCTGTGGAATCAATCAGTTCTGCGGCATCAGACGGCGCTCATTAGCACCGTGTGCTGTTTTCCTCCCACACTTATGATGGAAAAATTAAAAGCCAAGGAGACTAGATTTTGTACTTCGGCAAGAGTTTGAGAATCTGATTTAATTTCAGTTGCAGAATCTAACACCAGATCTGACAGAGACAAGGGTTGCCCCTGATTTGGGCCATGGTGAAGAACGGGGGAAATGTTAGAGACAAGGACACCAAGGATGAGCCTCGGGAGGCTGTGGGAGAGCTGGTGAAGTGGTGTGGTGGTGGAGAAGGCCCGGCTGAAGAGAGGGTTCCTACAATGGCCTCTGAGGGAAGTTGGTCCAAGCAGAAAATGGGTGGGAGGGGGTCACCAGGTAGAGGAAAGTGGACTGAGAGGGCCTGAGATGTGAAGGATGTGTGCACGCGCACACACACAACACACACACTTCCATTGAGCATCTTGACCATTTTTTAAGGGTGCTGCTCCCTGACCTGGATCACCGTGTTGTACAACCATCGCGACCAGCTTCTCGGGAACCCTAGGTCACCCGAAGCTCACGCAGCGCACAGCTGCTCCTTGGTGTGCCCTCTGCCCAGCCCCTGGGATGCGCCCTTCTATCTCTGTCTCTGGATCTGACTCCACAGGGCCTCCTGCCCTGGAGCTGACCTCCAGGCTCACCCCTGTTGTGGCTGGCCTTGGAAGGCCCTGCCTTTTCCAGGTGGACTGGTATTCCCAGGGTTGGACGGGCCACGTGCTGTAGGTCATTGGTCGGGCTGCCTGTGGTGCACAGCGTTGGCTCCTGGGGAGAAGGCTGCGTGCATGTGGCCTGGCAGGGAGTCCCCCTTCTCCCGAGGAAGTCTGCGCGGCTCCGCAGGCTTTGTGTTCATGCTTGTTAAGGCTCTGAGTGCGAGTGCCATGCCAGCACCCTGCACACGCTCCTCTTCCCTCTGCCTGGGGTTTTGAGAGCAGAGATTCCGGAGGGTTTCCTGGAGACCCCAGCATGGCTTTTCATTCCTGCTATTAACTCTGCCTTCCAGAGGGTCCTTCTGCTAGGCTCTGGGCCTTAGTCCGTTTTGTGTTTCTATGGCACAAGGCGACAGATTGGGTCGTTTCTAAAGAAAAGAAATTTATTTCTAGCAGCTTTGGTGGCTGGAAATTCAAGAGAAGGAAGCAAAGTCTGGCCAGGGCCTTCTTGCTGCAGCGCCCACGGTGGAAGGCAGAGGGTGGGAGAGGGCAGGAGAGGTGGGATGGAGTCTGGACACGCAGACCCCTGCCCTCAGGCCCCCCTGCCCAGCTGTGGTGCAGGTAAGCCTCCTGCAGCTGATCCTGGGGGACATGTGCAGACCCCACTGCAGGGACAGTTGTCCTTCTTGGCCACGTGGAGATACACGTCTTTGCTCAAGTTCAGACCTTTGATTGCACAGCCACAGTTCCCTTTATGGAGCACCTATGGTATACTGGGCAGGTTGAGTTCTGAGGAAGTTGATCAAAATGAACTTCATATTCTGGCTCCAGATTCTTAAGGTGTAGGTGGGCCATCTTGGCCACGACCGGATCCTCCCCCTGCCATGGTCCTTCTCCCTTCTTCCCACACCCTGCTCCTCACATGCCTCCTTCGCCTCTGGTTTCCCTGTTCTCCACCTCCTTCTTCCTCCTCCCCTCCTGGCCTTGCGTGTTCAACCCCCTTTTTACCTACCCTCCTCTTCTTTCTTTTATCTGCTTACCTTTCTTCAAGCCCAACCCCCTCTCTCTCTTCAAGCTTCTGGCCCATTCCCCTTCTCACCCTCTGTCTCCTATGATTTTATTTTATTTTAGGTACCAGCTTCATCACTGAGCCACATCCTCCGCCCTTTTCTATATCTCATTTAGAGACAGGGTCTCACGAGCTGCTTAGGGACTCGCTGAGTCACGGAGGCTGCCTTTGAACTTGCAATCCCCCTGCCTGCCTCCCAAGCTGCTGCTGGGATCCACAGGTGTGGGCCACCCCTTCCACTTTATACTGTTTTAAAGTAGATCTCAGTTATAATATTTTTTATATTATTTCATCTATAAAGACTTCTAATTTTATTAAGATATCTCTAGTGTTTATGTGTGATAAACACCTAATAAAATGAACAGCAACTTATCAAAATCATCTAACCTACTCCCCAGTTGTCAAAAACATGCTACAAAGTTATTCTTAAACAAAATCTATTCAAACACAGCTACCCTACATTTTGATGTTAAGGTGAAGGATTTGAGATACATCTTTTTATTTTTATTTTTTTAGAGTCATAGCAATATAGGTGATTTTTTTAAAAAAAATTAAGTTGTAGGTGGACAAATACCTTTATTTTTTATTTTTTTTAAGAGAGAGAGAATTTTTTTTAATATTTATTTTTTAGTTTTTGGTGGACACAACATCTTTATTTTATTTTATGTGGTGCTGAGGATCGAACCCAGTGACCGGCATATGCCAGGCAAGCGTGCTACCGCTTGAGCCACATCCCCAGCCCCAAGGGCTACATCCTTTTTATTTTTACAGGGTCTTGCTAAGTTGCTGAGGCTGGCTTTGAACCTGCAACCCTCCTGCCTCAGCCTCCTGAGTAGCTGGGGTCACAGGCGTGGACTACCACACCCAGCTCTGTTGGTATCTTGTGTGGCACCTGCACAGGACCAGCTTAGCACCTGTGGCAGAAGCCAGCAGCAGGCCTAAGGGAGAGGCTCATGCCCCTCATGGCACCCTGGCGGGGCACCCTGTTCGGGAAGTGGGTGTGGTGTCAGATATCTGGGAGGCATCCGCTCTCACACACTAAGTTTGGCGCCTTCTTTCACATAGGCTGGCCCAGAAGCCAGGGCCTCCTCCTCAGTTAGGGATGTCCTCGGGCCTCTGTCTCCACGAGTCCCACTTCTGCAGGTTCAACCAACCACGGGTGGAAAACAAAACAAAAGTGCGTGTGTGTGACAGGCCCAGACTCTGTCTCTGCGGTCACCCCCTAGATAGTGAGCGTGTCAACCATTGATCAGCCCCTACGTGGTATCAGGTACTCAACGTAATTAAGATGTGTCAGGCACACAGTAGGGCCGTGTGGGCTCCAGGAAAATGCCACATCCACTTCCAGAAGGGACTTGAGCATGTGTGTGGGGTGGGGTGTCCTGGGTCCAGTGTCTAAGGAACAGACGCGCAGCACGCAATCGCAGCACGAAGTGAGTCACACAGTAGGTCTCAGTCTCCTGAGCACCTCGGGAGAGTCTAACTGCACCCACCTGTGCTTCCCCACCACAGAGCTGAGGCCTGCCAGCCGGGGCCGGGCTCGTGGCAGGAAGACCGCTGCTGTCGGTTCCTTGTGACTCTCTCACGAAAGCAAACCTTACACAGTCCTTCCTCATGGCCACCAGAGGAATGGAGCTTCGGCAGGCCTTTGCTGTGGACTGATAAATTCCAGAGCCTACGTTTAAAACGCACGTCTTCAAAGTTAGCCAAAGAGACGTTGAGAAGAGGGAGAACATGTCCCCGTTTTCCTGATACTACAGAAGGAGAAAGATTCTTCTGAGTCATAAGACTAATTTAAGGAATCGATTTGATAAGGTGTTGAGTTGAGAACGTTCCGGAGAATATCAATCTTGTTTTCTGGTGCAATATGGAGAACCACATGAATATTCATGACTGCCTCTGAAGCATTCCCTTCTCTGTTCAAATGAATCTATACACAGAAGCGTTGCTTGGATAAAAGGGTCTTGTTGGACTCTCAAGCCTTTAAAAATCGTTTGTACATCTTTTGAAAATAACTTTTCAAGAAACACCTGTCGTTGTAATTGGTTTTACTCCTTGATAATTTGTTGTTTTATTGTTTTTCTGAATCTTCATATTGTTTTTCTGAATCTTCAAACAGTGAGATAAGTGAGCTTTATCAGGACCGAACAGCCTTGGGGGCCTTTGCTCTTCTTCCAAATGCATGGTGGAAAAAAAGAATTAAGACTGGTGACTTATTTGATTTCTTATTTTAACATAGAAATCGAGAATTCTCTTCCTTAAATCAATATGCCTACCCAATGCAATGTTTAAACTGTATTTGAATCCCAATTTAAAAAAAAACTGATAAAAAGAACATTTTTAAAGCCATCCGGCAAATCTGAATTCTGACGGGCTATCAGCTGCTATCAAGGAAGCTCTGTGAACTTTCCTGGTGTGATGTTGCTTGTGGTGCTGAGATTATTTTTTAAAAATGGTTCTTATCTGATAAAGATAGCCATGCACCAGACTATTCTGAGGTGAAGAAGATGATTTCACAGAGGGATCACTAAACTTGAAGGGTGGCTTTTGTGATGTCCATAACAGTACAGCACCTCGTCACAAGCTGGTCCCAGTCCATGTCACTCACCCGAGGGCTGCTCAGCCTGCTCCATGTCCCCTCAGGAAATGATGTTGCAGCACCCGGCAGCAGCCCCAGGACAAGGATGCGAGATCGAGCTGCATTCTTGGGAAGGAAGGACACTGGAGAGGATGGTGGGGCTCCGGAGGCCCCACGGTGGGCAGCTGGAGCTCGCCCTGCTAGCAGGGACTGCTACTTCTGTTCTGGAGGCCAGCGCTGACTGTGGCGCCCACCTGCCCCAGGTGCTGCCTCCTGGCCCCTGATTGATGGGCAGGGCACTTCCACAGATGCTCGATCGCTGTCTTCCCCAGGTGCTGGGAATGTGGTCTCGAGTGTGCCCAGGAGGAGGGCAGAAGTGACCTCGGGGGTCAGGGAACAGGCAGCACAGGCTGGCAGCACAGGGGAGGGGAGGCCCCAGGCTGACTTCTTACACAGACCCTCCCGACTTCCACCCCCCTTGACTCCCCATATAATTGTGGTAAAATGCACGACACATAAAACTTATCATCTGCATGATTGTTCGACCCCGCCATCCCCGGTTGGAAACTCTGCACCCATCGGTCAAGTCCACCCTGTCCACTACCGTTCCACCTTTGTCCCCGTGACCCTGGAGGACTAGGAGCTCCAGGGGCGTGGGGTCACGCAGTCTGGGTGGGGTGGCAGGCCTCAGGTTCCTTCCTTTTCGATGCTGGATGATGTTCTGCCATGTGGAGGGGCCGCGAGCTGCCCGTCCTCGCCAACTATGGACAGCTGGGCAGGCCCACCTTTTGGCTCTGGTGAACAGCGCTGCTATGAGCAACAGAGTTTTCAAGACCCTGCCTTCTATTAGTTTGGGTTGACACCAGAAGCGGAGTTGCTGGGCCGCAGGTGGGCAGGGGTGTGAATGCGTGCTTCAGGGAGCAGCCCGAGCATCTGGCTGCGTGTTTATGTGAAAGTCCTTACGGTTCCTTTTCAGTTGGCTTTCTCCTCGTCCCACACCACTCCATGTGAAATTTCTAAAAGCTAAAATTTTTTAAACATGTGAAATGGTGAAAGTAGCATATTGATTCCAGCCCGTTTAGAAAGCACAAAGAAGCAAATGGGAAAACATCTCTCATCACTCAGAGAACAGTGTTCCAAGAGTATGTGATTCTAGCCTTCCGGCCTTTTCCAGGGCAGGTCTGCCCCCGCCTGTTGGGATCCAGTATCCGTGTTCTCCGTGATCTGTCTGCACCACCCAGACGTGGGGCCCGGCCTGCCTCCTCCCCTGGCTCTCTGCCGACAGCGTGATGCTCTGACCTTTCCTGTTGGAACTTCCATCCCCTCCTCCACCCGTGCTTCCTTGGTGGTATTCCTGAAAGTTCTCTCTCAGTCATCGGCTCTGCCCAGGGTGGCCAGAGTTGACATATCACTTCCACTTGTGTCTTCTTGACCAGAAAAGCTGGCTGCGAGAAGGGTTTCTGAGCTGTCATCCTGGATTGTGTGTGTCCAGCTCTGTTCCGCCCTGCAGAGGAGGGGACAGTGGGTCTTGGTGTTCAACCAGCAGTTTTTCTCCTGTCCTCTGTGTGGATTCACGCCTGTGCCTCAGAGAGAGGGCCGTCTGAATTCCCTGTGGGTCTGGAGGGCTCTGTGGGTCCAGCCCCTGGGACAGGGTTGGGTGAGCAGGTATTTCCTGACTTTTGACTAGGAATCAGGCTTTGTGGGTTAGGGGATTAAAACCCTAAAGGGGTTGCTGCCAATCCCAGAGGCAAAACGATATCGACTTCAACAGCAAATCTGAAGGAACATTCTTTTTTAAAAAAATATTTATTTATTAGATTTAGGTGGACACAATATCTTTATTTTACATTTATGTGGTACTGAGGATCGAACCCAGTGTCTCCTGCATGTTACGCAAGTGCTCTACCATTGAGCCACTACCCCAGCCCTGAAGGAACCTTCTTGATCAAGGCATAAGGTCCTGGGGTAAGTCTTGGGGGAGAGCAGGGCCATTTGGGGAGGGGGCCAGGCTGGGGAGGCAGTTGGAGCTGGCGAGGCCTGTGGGGTGGGTAATGGGGCCAGTGGGTGAGCGAACCGCAAGCCCCAGGTCCCTATGTGCACACTTCGTGGGTCCTGTGCTGCGTGCTGGGCACACCTTCCCCGTCTTCCAAAATCCAGTTGTTGCTGAATTTTCCAGTGACCCCTGCCTTCTCTCCTATGTGATATTTTTCTTGGAATTGACCCACATTTTCACTGTTATTTTAAAGACAACTCGACTTCTAAAACACATCTGTATGTGCATTCGTGGGCACTGCATGTGTGGAAAGCAGGTGCCCTTCAGCAGGAACAGAAGGTGGCCCTCAGGCTGGCAGAGAGGCCACACTGCTCGCTCCTATTCCCCACTAATGCCACCCCCAGCACTGAGCTGCTCTTTCCCCTGTTCCGTTTCTAAGGGACAGGAGTGAGCAAGAAATGGGATAGAAGGCAGGTTCCTGCACGTTCCCCCGAGTGGCTGCAGCCAGGAGAGCTGGAGAATGACTCCCGCAGGCTCAGTCTGGGGTCATCATCCGACCTGCAGCTGTTTTATTCCTGGGGGTCTTGTGGCTGCCGTAAGGAAGGACCACAGCCTGGGTGGCTGGAACAGCATGATGGTGTTTTCTCTCAGTCCTGCTGACCAGAGGTCCAGGACCCAGGAGAGGACAGGGCTGGAGCTCCGAAGCTTCTCTCCTCCGCCTGCAGGTGGCGCTGTCCCCCCGAATCCCTCTATGCCTGTCTGTCCCTTTGGAAGGACACCAGTGGGACTGGATTAGAGCCCACTCTAATGACCTCCTTTTACCTGTTACCTCTTTTTAACATTTCTGCATTTTAAAGATCGTAGGCCAACAAAGTACCATATATATTTATGGTGTGAAAGGGGATATTATGATTCGTGAAGGTGACATGGAGTGACTGAATCAAGCTAATGACTACGTCTGTCAGCTTTTGTGGTGAGATCATTTGAAACTGACTCTCTTAGTGAATTTGAAATGTATGGCATCTTGTCATTTCTTGCTACACAGCAGATATCGAGGAAAAGCCTCCCACCCGCCTAACCAAGGCTTTGGCCTCTGGCCATCATCTCCTAGCCCCCCCTCCCTGGCCCACACCTATGCCCCTGGGGAATCCCTGCTGGATTCTGGATTCTGTGAACGTGGCCAGGGAGGTGGCGTGTCCTCGGCAGCCGCGTTTCTCATGGCCCTAACGCCCTTCCTGCCCGCGGACTCCTGACTGGCCGGGCTGAGGTGGGCTGTGCTGAGAAGCCCCCCATACTGGGAAGCAGGGCCGACTCAGCCGCCAGGGGCTCAGGCCTTCCGTCCATGGGGCCTCGGGAACCGAGTCCTGCTGACCACGCAGGAGCTTGCTACAGAAAGCAGATGGAAAGGAAAGTCAAATGGTATCCCGGTGAATTGCCAGGCGCATCTCTATTCTGACATCAGAAATGATCCTCTTAAAAATTAGAGCATTATGGATATTCATAGGAGTTGGGTTCATTTTGACAAAATCATACACGTATGGAATTTGATTTCAGTCCCTCCTCCCTCCCCTCCTCCCTCCCCCACCCTCCTTCCTCTATTGATCTTCCTTTCACTTGTTCATTTATTTATTTTTAATTGGGCTTTCTACATCCCCTGTAGTATATTTACATATGCACATAGCATGGATTGTTGGATCCATCCCACTCTCCCTCCCCTTTCCCGTCCCTCCTCCCTCCCTCTCGATGTCCACACCAGTGTTTAGAGCAGCATAACTCACAGTGGACAGACTGTGGACTCATCCCAGGTGCCCACCAACAGGTGAGTGGGTAAAGAAAACGTGGCTTAGATACACAATGGAGCTCCACCCAGCCAGCAAGAAGAGTGAAATCACGTCCTTTGCTGGTAAATGGAAGGAGCTGGAGGACGTCATAAGCCAGACTCAGGAAGTCAAGGTCGAACGTCTGCTCTCATGTGTGGAAGCTGGAGAGGAATCAGATGGGGGCAGAAGGGGGCATCACAAAGGCACAGGGGACACCAGTGGAGTCGAAATAATCCTTTCCTAATTTCAAATGAAAGTTTCAAGTGAATATATTTTTTTTGTTTGTTTACGTATTTTATTTTTGTGGAGCTGGGGATCAAACCCAAGGCTTCATGTGCGCTAGGCGAGCACTGTACCTCTGAGCCTCACGCCACCCGAAAGCAAAGCCAAAGCAAGTCCGCCTTGGCCTTCTGCACTCACCGGTGTGGCCTGTGGGTGGAAAGTCCCCTTGGGCTCTGTGACTCTTCCTGAGCGAGAAGCCCTGACGGCCCGTGTGGCATCGAGTGGCTTCACATGTGCAGAATGCCAAGTTCTCAAGAGCGAGGTGCCTGCACCTCCTGGGGACCAACTCTGCAGGCCCCAGTGCTAAGCTGTTGGGGGGTTCCAGTCGGAGGCCCGACGTGCGACTGAGGCCCTTGAAGGCGAGTGTGTGAGGACCGTGTTGAAATCAGCATGCTTCCTGAATGTGGCTGCCCGAGGGAGGGACTGCAAGGCTACTTCCTGGGCCAGGGAGGCTGTGGCTGGTCTGTGGGCTGCAAAACCAAGAAGGACGCTTGGAACAGCTGGCAGGCGGACATGATCCCGCGGCTCCTGTCCCTCCTCTGCTTCAGTAAGTGTCCCGGGGCCATCCCCTGGGCTGCAGAAAGCCTCCTAGTGGTGAGAGGTTGGGGACGGATAGAGAGAGGAATCACAGGGAAGAACTGGATCTTGCTGATGCAGGGGAGGCACGAGCTCCAGCCCGTGCCAACCTCCTGGTTTTGCTGAGTGCCTCTGCACCAGGCTGCCCGGGGATTTTGGTCTTCTCAATATCACTCAGCCTTTTGTGTAAGTGAAAGTGTTGAAGATAGAGACTTTATATCAGGGTCGTAATTAAAGTCCGATGTCAAGCGGAAGGTAACTGTAAAGTAGATATGATGCAGAGGAAACAAGGTCAGGGGTTCCGACCCTGCGCCGTTGCTGGCCACGGTTCTGAGCCTGCCGCCTGCTGTTTTCTAAGGAGGCAGTTAGCCATGACGGCAGTATAGAGAGGCTTGCTTCAAATGGAATTTCTTCCTGTTATAATCAAAAGTAATACAAGAGACATCAGAAGATAACAGATAACAGGTCTTTAAAAATATATTTTTTAGTTGTTGATGGACCTTTATTTTTTATTTATGTGGTGCTGAGGATGGAACCCAGTGCCTCACACATTCTAGGCAAATGCTCTCCACTGAGCCCCAGCCCCACAGATAACAGAGTTCTAAGGTAGGATTCGATACTTTACTCACCCTTCCTCCCACCTGAAATCATTGCATAGAACACCTGTGGGACCGGTGCCATACTTGGGGAACACCATTCTGTTCTATCCCCAGCCCCTAAAGCCCTGCAAAAGCAAGTTCGGTCCACTTTTACAGCTTAGGAATTTAATCTGAATTTGCGATGTAGAGTGATTGCTTAGGACTGAATTTCCACACACGACCATCTGAGGCCACGTGATCAGTGTTTCCACACAGCCACGGAGGTCCCCTGGGAGGGGCATGTATAGAAGGGGTCCTTGGTGTGTCCTGGGGGTATGAGAAGGGACTTGGATCTGGAGAAATCTGAGGAGCTAGAGTAGTTCAGAATGTGCCCAGCTGTGGGGCCAGAACGCAACCCAGGAAAAATGCCTTTAGAAACAAGTGGCGCTGGATCCCCCGAAAGCCCTGAAGAAAGCCGCCTGGCCTTGATGTGGCCTTGGGGTCCTTCCTGTCACTCTGATTCTTTGACCCCAAAACTTCAGATTCCCGGAGCTTTTCTTCTGTGAGAGGCCTAAGGAAGAGGTGTTCAGTTGTGTTGGGGGGACTGGGCAGGTAGCAGGGTGCCAGAACCTTCACTCCTGGGTGCACCAGTTGTAGGGTGTCAGGACGCTGTGTTCCCTCCTCTTTCAAGGTCAGCTTAACAGGTTCGTGTGGAGTGAACAGTGCTCAATAATGATTCTTGGTTTTTTTTATGGGATAAGGTCTGGCTGAGTTGCCCAGGCTGGCCTCAGACTTGCCACCCTCCTGCCTCCGATCCCTGAGAGCTGGAATTACAGGGGTGCACCACCATGCCTGGTTAATGATGATACTTTTTGTTATTCTTCCGTCTCTGACTTGGTGAGGGACTGATTCCGTGAACTGTTTCTTTGAGAGAGCTTCCCTGGCGGTCTGCATGGAAATCTCATTCCTTCTTTTTTTGTGGCTGAATAGTATTTCATTGTAGGTGGGATAACATACAGCTCTGTAGACACAGATCTAGGTCTAGAATGGGACTTTTTCCAAGGAGCTGGTTCTTGAAGTGGCAGAAGCAGAGAAGTCCCCCAATCTGCCAAATGCAAACTTCTCCTGTCCCTCTTCTGTTCGTCTGAGTTACCTAGTCTAGGTATCTCATAGGAGGGGCACTGTCCATGTCCTCTCTTCCTGGCTCCTCCCCCTGGTGCAATGTCCTCAAGGTCTGCCCACCATGGCCTGGCATGTCGACATTTCCTTGTTCGTGTGTGTGTGTGTGTGTGTGTGTGTGTGTGTGTGTGAATAACGTTCTATTTGAGGATGGACTACCTTTAGCTTATCCATTCCTCAGTCGACGGGCACTTGGCTATTTTCCTCCATTTAGCTATTTATTACTTCCCTTTTTAAAACATGAAATGTATTTTCAACTGATTCTTGTACGTAATTTTAGCACAAAAGCCTAGAAACTTCCTCCTTTTACTACTAAGACACAAAACTGTTGGCTCCATAGTGGAGGAAAAAGAGGAAATCTCTTTGGATTAGCCCAATCTCTTTATTATGACAGTGTCCACACTCAGGTTTGATGTTCCTTTGAAAGAGATCTTGGCACTCAGGCAGAACCAAGTCCCCCATGTCTGGGCACTTGGGGCAGGACCACTGTGAATGGTCACCTCTGTCAAGCCACCTTCACTTAGAAGTTTCTTTTTGCCTCAGTTGATGTCCGAGTCTTGAGAGGTGCCTCTCATTCAAATCACCAGGGGCATGTGGAAAAGTGCCCGGGCCCAAGCCCATCCCCAGGATCCTGACTCGTGCTTCTGGGTTGGCTCTGTGCACTGGACTTTCCCAGGTCCCCAGCCCAGTGGGCAGCCCAGGGTCAGACCACCCAGATGGAACATCCCACAAGTGCAGCTACCTGTGGGTGGGCAGGGCTGTGTTTTCCCCCTTCTGGACTATCTGTTTGGATTTTTTTGAGGCTTACACAGGGCACCAAACAAGCATGAAAAGAAGTAATGGTTAACACTGGGTCAGAAGTCCTTCAGATTTAGAGTAAAAGATGGCTCCCCTAGCCCTCCCCAAGAGCCAGTCCTTCACCCCAGCAGGTGGATATGATGGTGCAGTATCGGAAGCAAGGGAGGAAGATGGGGTGGGCCCATCCTTGTAAAATATGACTAATGCTAAAACTGAGCGTTGGTCTGCTTTGTGTTGCTGTAACAAATTACCTGAGGCTGTGGCTCCTGCCGTAGTGGGCGTTCTGTGGGTGATATCAAGTGCCCGAGGGAATCAACTTAGAAGGAGGCAAGGTGTATTCTGGCTTGTTGTTTCAGAAGATTCAGCTCAGGGTCGGTTGCACGTGGCCTTGGGCCTGTGGCGGTACAGTATATCATGGCGGGAGCCCGCGTTGGAGGAGGCTGCTCATCCCACAGTGGCCAGGAAGCAAAAGGAGACAGATGGGAAGGGGCCAGGGTCCCCATCACCCCATTCAGGAGCACACCCCCAGTGACCAGGCCTCAGCACACGAGCCTGGGGGGACGCTGCAGATCCACACTGCAGCAGCTCCCGTCCTGGTGGCTGGAAAGTCCAAACAGCATGGCACTGGCATCTGGCAAGAGTGCCCTGTCCTGCCTGGCAGAGAAGGGGCATGTGTGCTGGTGGGGGAGCTGGCCTGGTCCTGTGGGAAGGGCATCGACCTTCGCAGGCGCTGCCCTGTGATCGCATTGCTTCTCAAAGGTGCCACCACCTCGGGACTGTTCCCTGGGGACCTAACTAACCTCCAGCACTAGAGACTTTAGGGGACACACTCAAACCCCATCATGGGGCGTATCACCAGTCAGCCAACACGTGCTGCTGATGGCCGACCAGGAGCCAGGGCCTGGACAGACCTGGGGGCCACACAGAGACCTGCCTTCCAGCTGCTCCATCACAGCACCTCCATGGCCTGGGGTAGGGACACTTCTCTCAGCTCCTAACTATGACGACCAAGTGGTTTCGTCTTCATCCACGTCACCCGAGGCACCAGGCAGCCTTCTCTACGAGGGCTGCTCCATCCCGGGAGTCTACAGGAGATTCGCACTCCAGCACAGGGTCCTGAGGTGCTCAGGAGCAGTCATGGTCCCCCAGGCCTGAATCCCCCCAACAGTCTGCCTGGCAGGGAGCCCTCCCCCGGGGTCAAGGCAGGGGACTCGGACACTACGCCCCAGGCTGTGGCAGAATTGGTGGGAATATGTGAAACCTGGGGATAGAAGATGAGAAGAGAGGCTCTGTCCGATCCCGGGGAGCGCAGGTGGGAGCACGGGAGGCTGGCGAGGGCTGGAGGAGACCCTGCAGCACACGACCCTGCCATCCAGAGTGTGAGCCAGGGTTGGCTCAGCAGGAGCTTGGGCCTCAGGCAGCTCCAGGCAGCCCTCTTCCTCACAGGCTCTTTTGCAGGATTGTGTGTTGGCCAAAGAGACCCCCCAGGAGATGGTGAGTGATGCTTCTGCAGACGCTGCCGGGTCCTTGAGCAAGAACATCCCCAGCCCTACCCTTTCTCCAACTGGGCTTCTGCGACCCAGCCCTGAGCTCTGCTTCCTTCCAGGGTCCCTTCCCAAGCCCACTCTCAGCGCCTGGCCCAGCTCGGTGGTCCCCGCCAAGAGCAACGTGACTCTGCGGTGCTCCAGCCCTGTCCCAGGGATCCGATTCATTCTCAGAAAGGGACCTGATATTTTGGATTCCAGGCTGCCACTGGGTCCCACTAAGACAACGGCCGAGTTTCTTCTCACTGAGCTAGGACCCCGGAGTGCTGGGCCATACACCTGCGAATGCTTCTGGAAAGGGTTCTCTGGTGTGACCTCTCAGCTCAGCAATGTCCTTCTGCTCTTGGTCACAGGTGAGACAAGGGGTTGCCCAGAATAGCATGTGGTGACCCTCAGATGGACGGATGGAGGAGAGGAAGAGGGGGGAGGGGAGGGGCTGTCATCGCCAGAGCGTCTGGGGAGGGGCTGGGGCAGGACTGGATCCCTGGGCTTCATCCAGGACTGTGGGAGGGGCATCTCGGTCCTGATTCCAGAGCAGACAGTGGGGGAGGGGAGGTGTGGCGGGGACTTCCTGCCAGGCCAGGGGCCTTTCCCCAGGACCTCAGAGACCCCTTCCCTTGCAGGGTATTTGCCTAAACCTTCCCTCCAAGCCCACCATGTGGGCCAGGTGACCGCAGGGGGAGAGGTGACCCTGCAGTGCCAGATACCCAGCACCATGGTGCGGCCTTTGGAGTCTGCCCTCCTGAAGGCCGGGACCCCGTCGCCCGTGCAGCTGCACAGGCCAGTGGGGTCGGAGTCAGACTTCTCCCTTCAGGGCGTGACCGTCAATGACACGGGGACCTACAGCTGCATCTACTACCAGGCCAGGGCTCCCTTCTGGGCCTCGGACCCCAGCCCTGCCCTGGACATCCTGGTGACAGGTGAGCTCTTGGTCACCTCTTAGTCTGTGGCTTCTCTTAACAGCCTTCCCTTCCCCAGTTTCCTTTCCTCGGTGGCTTCTGGGCCTTGGTGACCCCTGCGCCGTCCTTCCACATCCTGAATCCTGCCTCTCGGGTTCCCTGCATCTCTGTGGGTCCGTGTGGTCCTGGGGATCGGATCTTGTTCTCAAGGACTCTCCATTTTCCACCTGGTTTTCCACAGCCTCCTGCTCCTGGTCTGGTGCAGGTTCTCCTCGGGTCTCTTGTCTCTGGGGCCACTGTTAGGACTGAGTGATCGTCCAGGCCAGCAGGTGGCCTCGCCAGCTGCCCTCTCCCCTCCTTCAGCTTTGTGAATTCTCTTTTGTGCCTGGAGACTGTGTGCGGAGTGCGACTGTTTTATAGTAAGAAATAAAGGTCTGGCCAGGGGCGGTGGTGCACGCCCGCCCGTAATCCCAGTGACTCGGGAGGCTGAGGCAGGAGGATCGCGAGTTCACAGCCAGCCTCAGCAGCTCAGTGAGACCCTATCTCTAAAAAAACATAAAAAAAAGGACTGAGGGTGTGGCTCGGTGGTTAAGCACCCCTGGGTTCAATCCCTGGTACCAAAAAAGAAAAAAGGAAAGGAAGGAGGTCAGGTCTTTATGGTCTTTATGGTCATTGGTGAGAGCCGCAGAGGGCTTCCCCGACCTGCGAGGGACTTGCTGTCTTCCCTAGGGACTCGGCCTGCAGGGAACCCTGATGCCCATGAGGTGGGTCTGGGGCTCCTGGGGTGGGCTGAAGCCAGGACCGGAGCCAGGGCCAACACCAAGCTGCCCTTCTCCAGGGCCAAGCCCAGCAGCAGGGAGGCCTTCCCCGGGGGCCTCCTCCGAGGGTTACACCAAGGGCAACCTCGTGCGGCTGGGAGTGGCGGCCGGCGTCCTGCTGATGGGGGTGGTCCTTGTGCTGGAAGCCTGGCATGCTGGAGGGGTGCCACACGCTCGGCCAGGTAAGGCAGCTGAGCACCGCCCCTGGCGGGCAGCTGCAGCGACGCCCCACGGTTGGACGGGTGTCACTGGTGAACAGAAACAGAAAACACTATTGCCACGTCCGCTTGTTTTTATTTGCCAATTTTATTTGCCTCCGTCAGTCTGGGAGGAAGAATCAGGTCATTTATTGTGCACTAAATACGTCCTCCCACTCCTGGTGAGATAGATGATTGCCACCAAGCAGCTGTTCGTAAAGATCCACTGTTCCAGCAAATTTCAGCAGCCTGGTGCTGCGCCACTGGCTAGAGCCACCCGGTGCTCCACCCGCCCGGGTTCTCTGAGCACCAAACTTACCCGGGGCCCTCTCTGGTTCTTCCGCACGGGTACAGATGGCAGATTAGGTAGACTGTTCTTTTCACCATGTGGGACTGTCTTATTCATTTTAGGGACAGACTCTAAATTGTTATGAGGTGCCAGTGAACCCCGGGTCATCGTAGAATTTAACAAGGAGCCGTCAGCCTCCATGACAGCTCGCCAGCACCTGAGGGGAGGAGGGGAGGCGGAGGGGGGGATACATTAGTGATCCTCTTCTGAACTCAGGTCTGTTCTTGGCACCCACAGGCTCCCCCCAGATCCCCAGTGCACCCGTGAATCCTGGACAAGTTGGGTCAGCTGGTCTGAGACAGTGTCCTGTGCCACCAGCTCTCCCAGCTCCTTGAATAATGGCTCTCTCTTCCTGACTCCTTACCTGGGAGAGGGACAGCCTTGGCACCCTCACCAATAAAGCCTTTTTATGATTATCATAATAAAACGTAGCAGCTCTTTTCTCTACTGACACAGCCATGCCACCTGGACCAAAGCCCATGTATGTATGGACATTTTCTGTGATCCCAATTCTATCAGTTTGATCATTGTGGCTTTATTTTTCCTTTTCCTAAGAGTGTACGTTGAGAATATAAAATATACATGATTTATATATACATATACATATATATATATAGTATGCATTTATACGTAATATATATATGCATCTCATCTATTATAATACATACTTATATTCCTGATAAGTTGCTGATTGGACATTTTATCCACTTTTATTTTTAGTTGAGTTCTTTTTTGGTGGGGGGCAGTACTGGGGATGGAGCCCGGGTCCTGGAGCATGCTTAGCTGAATTCTTTATCTTCTTAACTTTGCAACGTAAAGATACACACAATCTGGACACAAGCCCCTCAGCCCATATACGCTGAGAAATTATTGGTTTCAGTCCATGCCCTGCCTTCAGATTTTAACTTCTTTTTCCCTTTCTATACTGAGAGTTGAACCAGGGCCTCGCACTGAGCCAGCTCCCAGCCCCTTAACATCTTTTGAAAAGCAAGAGTTTTGAATTTTGGTGAAACTGAGAAACCAAGAATATTTTTCCTTTATGGGAAAACCTTCTGTGTCCTAGCTAAGAACTGTTTGCCCATCCCTTGGTGAAGGACTCAATTTTCTGGTTTCCCTTCCCAGTTTTCTGGTTTCCCTTCCTATTTCTGTTGCCTCTCTCCAGTGCACTTTGCCCTGGTGTCAGGGCTTGTCCGGCTGTCCCCTGTGCCTGGCCTTCTTCACCCAGATGTTCCTGGTGTGCTCAGGCAGCAGGAGGGCTGTCTAGCCCACCATCCCAGGGAGAGGCTCACCACTCCTGCTTAGGAGGCTTTGGGCTGCTGTCTGGTCAAGAGTGGCCACAGTTGATAGAGCTCTGGTTTTACAGCCAGTCTGGGCGAAGAACACCAAGGAAAATCAATCTCTCTCTCTCTCTCTCTCTCTCTCTCTCTCTCTCTCTCTCTCTCTCTACTAGAGATCAAACCCAGGGGTGCTTTACCACTGAGTAACATCTCCAGCCCTTTTTATTTTGAGAAAGGGTCTCGTTAAGTAGCCCAGGCTGGCCTCAAACTTGCAATGCTCCTGCTCCTTCCTCAGCCTCCTGGTAGCTGGGGTTGCAGGTGTGCACCACCACATCTGCTTCCCGGCCCCCCAGTGCTGGGGGTGGGACCCAGGGCCCCTCATCACATGATAGACAAGTGCTGTACCACCGAGCCGCATCCCCAGCCTCCCCTGCATTTTATTGACAGATAATTGACAAACAAAATCCTTACAAGGCTGTTGAAACATACCATCCATTACCATTAACTATGTCACCTTGCTGTGCAGTTGCTGGGAACTCCTCCTGACGGATGGTGACTCGATACCTTTGGAACATTCTCTCGCCTTTCCCCACTCCACCTTTCAAGAGAAAAACTGGATGCTAGCTATCGAAACTCCATATCCACACTCTCTCTTAGAATCTGGCTTGAAGGTACCCTTAACCCTGTAAACACACACGAATGAACATTGCCAATAATTGTAACCTATGGGAAGGTTTGGTTTAGAGCCCGGCTCACTGCTGGCACCTAATTGCATCTTTGCCAGCAACACTACCCAGTTTCTAATGGAGCATGAAAAATGGCCTCAGAGCTGGCTTCCCCCTCCTCCAGGGCAGCTGGTTCAGACAGAGGGGCTCCAGGGCTCAGGATGCTGTCTCCCGTCCACACAGGGGCTCACCTGGTTTGGGTTCCCTGCCACACTTTCATCTCCATCTAGAACCTGTATTGGAGGCGCGGAGAATCAGTGATCCTCTTCTGAACTTAGGTCTGTCCTTGGCACCCACAGCCTCCCCCCAGATCCACATTTATTTTTAGAAATAACACACACTGAACAGGACACAGGCAGAAGAGGACTCTGCCCGAGTTCCTACCGTGCCCATTCCTGAGCCCCATGGGCTGAGATGCCTGCAAGTTCCACAGGATGCCGCTCAGATCTGCTGCTGGGAGACTTTCTGGAGTATTTTGATGCTGATTCTTGTGACCATTTCAGGAAAGAGATTTCAGATATTCTTACTCCAGGGAAATGATACATTTTTAAGGTGATAGATGAGCTCCTCACTCTCATTTGGTCATTCTACACTGTGCTCCTGTACTGAAACATCACATTGTACATCATAAGTATATCCAGTTATTATCTGTCAATTAAAAATGAAGCTCAACTAATAAAAATTTAAAGCACTTTATTAAGGTGGGACTGACATGTAAAAAACTATGTATTTAATGTCTACCACCCAGTGAGTCTGGGGTAAACGCACACCTGTGAAGTCATCTCCACCAAGGACAGACACACATCCATCACTTGTAAGCCCCGCCCCCTTACTGTTATCCTTACTCTCTGTGATGAGCAGAGAGACCTGGTGATGTCTGAGAGACACCGGTGACCTTGTGGGTTGTCTGTGCAGATGCCGGCTCTCTGGTGTTGAAAATGTCCTGTGGTTATGTCACCACTGGGTGGTGACTGCGGGGGAGGTGGGTGCTCTGCTGCAGTGGGCACTCAGAGCCGCGGGTCCACGCTGGCAGATTCCACCAGGGGTGGAAGATATTCTGGAAAAGTCCTTGTGTGTATTCCCTGAGCAGCAGGGGGCAACCAGGGTTCCAGGAGCGTTTACCCGGTACGGGTATCACAGGTCATCCAGATATTTGGAAGCATGCTGTAGTTGTGTGCTGTGCCTCAGTTACATGCCAACACTGCCCCATTTTCCACAAGGGATTGAGCATCCTCGGATTTTGGTTTCGGGGCACCCTGGAAACAAACTCCCTCAGATAACAAGGAATGATGACTCTTTTTGGTGTGAAACTATAACTATCTCCAATAGCTAAAAGCAACAACAAAAAAATTAAAACCTCTTAATGAAGATGTAGACATATATAATACATAAATATAGTAAAGCAATATTTGTTCAGAATCAGTTTACAACGTTGCTGGGCAGGACCCCCAGGAGGCGGGGCAGGTGGAGCCGCACCCCAGCATCTGTGGAACGTGTGGTTACCGCTGGCTTCTGGCTTCCTGAGTCGGTTGCAAGAAGGAAACGCTGCACCCGGTGATGACAGATCCCCAGCACAAGAGCAGAGCCTCGTCCTCTGGTCCGGGCTCACGGGGCGGGAGGGGAGAGCGCTGCCTGCTCTGCCTGAAGCCAGGGTCCGGCTCGGGTGGAAAGAGCTATGAGCGCAGAATCCCTGTGGCTGCTCTGCTTCGGTAGGTCTCCAGTGGGCACTAGGGCTGGATGGGGAGTGGGTTCACGCCTGGGAAGGCGGAGTGCAGGAATGGATGGCCCTGCGGGGGGTGCATCAGAGCCGGGGCGCCTGGGGCTGTGCGCATCCTGAGAGACGGGAGCCCAGGCGCAGGGCTTGGGGACACCCAGCCTACTCCAGGAGAAAGGCAGTGCCCCGCAGGCATCTCCAAGGCTGCCCTCTGACTGTGCTCTCTTGCGGAGGGTGTCCCTATGGGCTACAGTGTCCTCAGTTTGAGCCTACCCTTATCAAAGGTCCCGATGCTGTGAAAAGCAAGGTGTGGACAGAGTGAACAGGGTAGCCCAGAGGTGCCCTCCTCCGCCCTGTGCTCGTTAGGTGGCTGCCGAACCCCAGCGCGGCCAACCTGGCATAATGGGAACTATTCTCTCTCAAGTGCTGGCCATGCCCATTCCTTACCAGGGTGCCGAGGGGCTCTGCTCCCTGCCCCTCTGCCTGGCTCTGGCACCAGCGATCCTGGGCATTCTTTGCCGTGTGGATGTATTGCTGCAATCTCTGCCTCTGTCCTTACTCAGCTTGTGTGTGGATGCCCCCCCCCTTCGTCTCTGTCTCTTATCCTCCACTTACAGGGACAGCAGTCACGTCAGAGGATGGCCCCACTTAGCCTAACTCTTCATGTTTGTAAAGCGGGCATACTGCTACGTCAGGTACAGTCCTGTCCACAGTTGTGGGAGCTGGAACTCAATTGTATCTCCTGGGGACACAAGTGAATCTTTAACACCCTCCTCCTCTGGCTGTAATACTCTTCCAGAAGCAGGTCTGTGACACAGGACGGGCCAGTCTGACACTGCTGGACGCTTTTAGACCAGCAGTGAGATGGGGACTTCTTTCCTCCCCGAGTGTGACCTACAAAGATGCAAGACTGTAGCTCCTACAGCCCTGTTCCTGGGCCCCTTCTGGTCCAGCTGGCATCCCAAGGGAGCCAGACAGGAACGCCAGGAGAACAGAGCCTGGAGTGTTGGCGCTGCCCGGCACCGATAGGCAAGGCGTGCACGTGAGCCAGAGCCACCTATCAGTCTTCCACTCTGTTTTATTTGGGGTGAACTTTTACTATTTAAATTTATGTAGGTCTTGACTAGACAGGGTAAGAACACCAATGCACATAAAATCTTAAAGTTATTACTTCCAAGTGTATGAGGTGGTGCCTTTGAGTCTGTACTGGTGACGTTCAGCAGCACCTTGTCAGGTTCCGGGACCCTCATCAGCTTGCAGGACCTTTGGTGCTTCCTCCCCATATGTTGGTCCCTGCTCCGGGCACCCACTCTGTCTCTCCGGACTCTCCTGTTCTGGATGTAGTATAAAATGGAATCAAACCCTGGTGGCCTTGGTGCCTGACTTTGTTCACTTAGCATCATGTTTCTGAGCTTCACCCACATCGTAGCATGAATCGTACTCCCCTCCTTTCTGTGGCTGAATAACTCTACGGAGAAGTGTAGATCTCACCGGGTGCTGTGTTCAAAGGACCTGTCAGACCGTAGCTAGTTTTTGGTAATCCAGTAGCAGGTCTTCTACACACTCTCAGCATTTACCTACAGCTACAATTTCTCAGGCGCCCGTCTCTTGCCATACACTTAACATCTGTACCGTCTCTGTGTGTGGGTTGCCATTCTCCAATGCAGAGCCGTGCAGTTCCCGCACTGTTTAGGGGCTGTTGCCTTCCGTCAAGTGGGAAGAGCAACACTGGACACCTAGCTCCCCAGCCAGGCACAGAAGCGCACGCCTGTAATCCCAGCAGCTCCGGAGGCAGGAGGATCCACAAGTTTGAAGCCAGCCTCAGCAGAAGCAAGGCACTAAGCAACTCAGTGAGACCCTGTCTCTAAATAAAATACAAAATGGGGCTGGGGGTGTGGCTCAGAGTTTAGTGCCCCTGGGTTCAATCCCCTAAACAAAAAGAGAAAAGAAAGAAAGAAACTAATGTAAACTCCCAACTACTGGATCACCAAAAACTAGCTCCAGGTTATAGGTACTGAAGAGAAGCTTGCAGAGAGCACAGCCAGGTTGACATGGGCCCCTTGACATGGGTCCTCCTGGAGGACAGTCCCCACCTACCCTCATGGCCATACCCACGCTCACACAGCTGAAGTCCTAAGGCCCTGCCTCTCTCCCTCCTCTCTCCCTCCTGGGGAGGCTGGCGTCTGTGTTCCGACTCCCCACTTGGTTCAAAACAAGGACAGACAGCCTGAGACAGTTGGTGGCTCCAGAGGCGTACTAGCTTCCCCCCGAAAAACGCTCCCGGCTGGTGTCCCATTCCCCCAGGGGCTCCTCAGGCTCCCTTCCCAGGATGACCTCAAGAAGGAGCAGAAGGGGGGCTAGAGCAGGCAGCTGGTGGGCCTGAGGGAGGGGCCTGAATCTCCAGGGAGGCAAGGGGTCCCTTTGAAGGAGTAGAAAACCCTCTGCACACCCCCACGGTAAAGAGACCTTGGCCAGCCACAACCTTGGAAAACGCCCGCCGTGCGAGGGGTGAGGGGGGGGGCCGAGGTGAGTGATTTCTACCTGGTGAAGGGACTGATCCTGAAAGCAAAGCAATCACCAGGAAGGGTTGTGGGCGTGTCCCTCTGTGCGCAACTTCTGAATGACAACAGTGAGGCTCCGGGAACTGTGGGGACTGACAGAGGTTAACCCTGGTTGTTGCGCTCTCTCCTGGTTGCACACGGAGCCAGGCGCACAGCCATCTCTCAATTGCATCCTCTCTTCCAGGGCTGTGCCTGGGCCTGGCAGACCAGGGAGAGAACGGTGAGTGTCCCGCGGTCCCCTGGGCATTCCTGCGCTCCACATTTTCTGGCCTTCTCCTCCAATCCTCCTGATTCCAGGAGGGGCTTCACCTCTTCCAGATGAAGAATTCAGTTAACTCTGAATTCTTTCTAGAGAAACTTCCCAGGCCCTCGCTCCGTGCCTGGCCTAGCTCCGTGGTGGAACTGGGGAGCAGTGTGACTCTGCAGTGCCGGGCTGGTTTCCAGAATGCCACCTTCATGCTGGGGAAGTTGCACGATCCCGGGTTCAAGCAAGAGCAGAGCTCAGCAGAAACCAAGGCTGAGTTCCCCCTGGCCAGCCTGCAGCCTGAGGATGCCGGGGGCTACTTCTGTGCCTACAAGACAGCGGCCACCGGCCAGTGGTCAGAGCAGAGTCAGCGCTTACAGCTAGTGGTCACAGGTGAGGGGGCGGCCTGAGATCACCTCCTTCTGCTGCAATGGGCTGGGGAAAAAGGAAGCCAGGAGCCAAGACAGACCTGGGGGAAGCCGGGGAGGTGGGAGCCGAGTGTGGGGATTCCCGGGGGGTCTTCATGATGCAGATGTGGGGGGGAGTTTTAGAAGATAATCAATTAATTAAGGGTTCAAGGTACAGGGAGGCTGTCAGACGAGGAGACACCTGCCGCTGAGACAGCTGGTGACTCAGTCCCTGGGGAGGAGCTCACTGCGCCATCGAGGTTCCATGGCAGGGCGCCAGGGCTACTCAGGCCACAGAGGGAGGGAGAACTTCGGGCAAGAGCCACCTTGTATTCCCATGGGAAAGAGTAGGTTGGGACCCACTCCTGTCCCAGGGTGCTCCTGGTGGCTTGCACTTGGTCCTGGGTGGTGGGGAGGGGGGCTGTGGTCCTGAGTATGAGAGCCCCGTGGTCCTGAGTATGAGAGCCCCGTGGAGCAGGGGGCTGGCCTGTGGCTCTGGATGGGGTGATTGGCACTGGGAAGCCAGAGCCT
This sequence comes from Spermophilus citellus, assembly GCF_964194105.1. NCBI lineage: Eukaryota > Metazoa > Chordata > Mammalia > Rodentia > Sciuridae > Spermophilus > Spermophilus citellus. Next base: position 3,443,541 of record NC_138200.1, read on the forward strand.
GGCCGTGGGATTAACTAGCCCAGCTGTTAAGGGGAGTCCCTTCAAGGCCACCAAGGCCCCAAGGCGTGTGGGGCCTCTCAGCCCTGGCTCTTCCCCTCCCTCCCCATCCTCCAGGATCCTGGCCAGCACCTTCCCTCTCAGTCAGTGCAGACCCCGAGGCTGCTCCAGGTCACAGGACGCTGCGATGCCTGACTCCAAACAATGGCTCTGAGTGCCTCATCACCGCTCTGCTGAGAACAGGCACCCCAGACCCCGTACAAGTCAAGGAGGGGAGAGAAAACCAAACCGACTTCACGCTCCGCGAGTCGAGCGAGGACAGGGGAAGCTACAGCTGTGTGTACTACCAGTGCGACTGGCCACACCTGGGCTCCTCCCGCAGCAGCCGCCTGGAGATGCAGGCGACAGGTGAGGATTCAGGGTGATGATGCTGACTTTGGGCACGGGTCCAGCATTTTCTATGCTCCAGACTCTACAATAAGCAACTTACCTCCATTAGCGTGTTCAGTCGTCTCTTCCTGTGAGGGTGGTTTTTGCTTATAGAGATTAGGGGTGACCTCCTAGGTACACAAAGATAATTAGCCTCACGATGCTGTTCAAACATAAGTTTAAAATTAATTTCTATTAATGCCAAAGAAAAGCCAGAAAGAATGACCGGTACACTCTGAGGGACGTAGGGAAGGTGACCAGTGGAAGGTGGGGCTCAGAGAACCCACCTCAGGGAACCTGTTTCAGGCAGGGGGCAGGAAGGTGAGGAGAAGGGATAATGAAGACAGCGGAGGGAAGGTACTCATGGGAGGTGGCTGCATAAGCACCTGAGATCTCAAGGAAGGGGCATAAGGGGTGATTCTTTTTTGCATTTTTTCATCCATCCATCCATCCATCCTTCCTTCCTTTCCTCCAACTATCCTTCCATCTATCAGTCATCTTCACATCATCCATCCATCTATCTATCCATCCACCCATCCATCCCTTCTTCCAACTATCCATCCATCCATCCATCCATCCATCCATTCACCCGTCATCCATCCATCCATCCCTCCACCATTTTGTCTACCAATCACTCAACATTCTTCTTCAAGTGACCGAAGTTGCTCCCAGTAGGAGAATCCCTGGGGAACCTCACAATAACCAGCGTGTGTACAAGTAGCCACGTATCCACATCTGTGGCTTAGCTTGGACTTGGGACTTGAAGACAACATTTGATTTTTGATTTACCCCTTTGTAAGGCTCAAGATAATTGGTGCTCCAACCATGTGTTCCTCACCCTGAAATTAATTTCCTATTCTATCCCTAATAACTTTTTCTCGAAGTCTTAAGAATTTTTTTTTAATCCATACTTTAGACCTAAAGTCGTGGTGTTAGGTTGCCAGGTCCCAGCTGTTCGCTGGCAGATTGTCTATTCTCCCCTGATCCTCTCTTTCTCAGCTGCCTGTTATGCCAACAGACAGGCTATACTACCACTTTTCAGTGATTCAATTATTCAGACCTCCTTCTCCATTCAGAATGTTTGTTGCTTTGCAAACCACTTTCTCATTATTGCCCCTCACCTATTACAAAATGAGAACATGAATGCTTTTGTTACAGAAGAAAATAAATTAAAAGTATACAGCACAAAATGGCTGTTCATTTACCCTACAAACCTAGATACTTTGATACGTAGTATCATCAGTAACAGATCAGTTCTCTTGGCCAATAGGAGCATACATCATTTTTGGGGGGGAGAAAAAAAATAAACAAGAACAAGATATGAAGCTTATGTTTTTAAAAAAGTAATAGATAAACCAGGTGTGGTGGTGCACACCTGTAATCCTAGCTACTCATACAGTAGATAATTACAGGTATGGTGGTACAACCTGTAATCCCAGCTACTCAGGAGGCTGAGGCAGGAGGAGGCAAGTTCAAGGCCAGCCTGGGCAACTTAGAGAGACTCTGTCTCAAAAAAATAAAGGGACTGGGGAAGTGACTCAGTGGTAGAGTGCACCTGGGTTCAATGAAAAAAAAGTTATAGATGGAGAATAAATGATAACTAACTAACCCACTAACTAACCACAACTCTAGCAGCTTACAACAGCCGTTTATCCACGCCATGGTGTTGGTGGGTCAGGAGGCCAGGCAGCACCTAGCTGTTTCTCTGCTCGGTTTCCCAGGCTGCGGCCCAGGCGTCAGGCCGGGCTGGGCTCTCATCTGGAGGCCTGACTCCTCTCCATTGCTTCTCCAGAGCCCACAGGAGAGAGGCAGAGAGAGAGAGAGAGAGAGGGAGAGAAGGTGAGTCCCCTAGCAAAACAGTCTCCTGTGGACTAATGTCACCACTGGAGGGACATCCCATAACCTTTGCATATCTGTTGTTAGAAGCAAGCCACAGGTCCCCGCACTGAAGGATGGGGGACAGCACACAGGTATGCACACAGGAGCTCAGGCTCATGAGGGACCTGGAGTCTGAGCCGCAGGCATGGAGGACAGGAGTGACCCGGCCATGCTGACCTCTGGGGAAGGGCATCCAGGAGGGAGAACAGTAGGAGCGAGTTCCCAGAAGTACCCATGTCTGGGAACGGTCGGGAAGCAGAAAGGAAGATGGAGAGGGGAGAGCAGGGTGAAGGGTGGGGCCCGAGGGGCCTGGAGCAGGAGCATCTGACCCGCCCACAGACTCTGCTCTGAGGCACTGGAAGCCCAGGCTTTAAGGGCCTCTGGCTCTGGGACAGCAGAGGCTTGGAGGAGCACAGGAGGGTGCTGGCAGCTGCATCTCAGGCAACGGGACACTTTATTTTAACATATTTAGTTGTCAAGGCGATAATGATTATCACGGTCAGGTTACTGAGCACATCTGTCACTGCATTCCTCGTTAGTCCCCAGAGCTTGTGCATCAGAAACCTTGTGCCCCTCCCACACACATTCACCTGAAATACACCAGACACAGAAAGACAGACGCTGTGTGAACGGAATCTAAACAAGGCCAGCTCCCACAAACGGAGGAGAGTGATGGTTTCCGTGGCTGGAGGTGGGGGGCATTTCAACTTACACGGGATAGTGCTACTGGACGTGGGATGTGGACTCACCCTGACCTGTATTTCAAGATACATATTGGTGCCAGGGATTGAACCAAGAGCGCCTAGCCACTGAGCCACATCCCCAGTCCTTTATATTTTTTTTTTTTTACTGAGGTAGGGTCTTGTTAAGTTGCTTGGGGCCTCGCTAAGTCACCGAGGCTGACTTTGAACTTGCAATCCTCCTGCTTCAGCCCCTGAAGCTACTGGGATTCCAGCTGTGTGTCACTGCCCCAGGCTTCAGATATACATTTGAGATAGAACTTACTGGTTGTGGTGCTGGGCTGGATTCACTGTTGCAGAGATGCCAGAAAGTACGGGGTGGTCCTCGAGAGTTGGCTTTAGAATGTGGGGGCCCATGGTGGTCTCTGCTGAGGTGGGAAGATGGACAAGGAGAGAGACGGAAGGGATGGGATTAGTAATGCCATTCATAAATGTCACTTATTGAAGATGATTTCTAACTCCGGGAGGACTGTGGCACGGTGAGGACCGTCTCTCTTCTGCTTCCCAGAGAGGGCCCGAGCCCCTCTGCAGGATCGAGGACTTAATGCCTCAGCATTCCCATACAACTTTGTGATTCCTTTCCTTGCATCCTGTTTCCTAGATGAAACTGATGGACCTGGAGCTCCCTCCACAAAAACAGGTAAGATTGTTAGAAAGGAGGTGATTTCCCAATTAGATCTGCTTCATGGGACGGGGGATCCCCTTTGCTTCAGAGCACAAGAACTAAATGCCCACTTTCTCTGGGTTATTGGGGGAAGTGCTGCCTTTTCTGGGGCAAAGATCTCTGAGGCACTTACAGGTTCTGGAAATGCTGGTGGGTAAACAGCACAAGGAGCATCATCCGCCATGTCACATGGTGATAACTGCGGTGGAGCTTTGTGAGGAATGAGGGTGAATCTGGGGACTGTTTGGGGTCTGGGACCTGTGCGTTGCAGTGCTTTGGGAAAATGTGTGATTGAAGCCATTTTAGAGCTCTGAAATTCTCAAAACCAAGAAACTATATTATGTTCTTTTTTTTTCCCCCATGAGCAAGTGACTAAGAGTCTGTCCTTAGAGTTTCCCCCCAAAATCAGGGCTGTTGGCTGCATGAGGCTGGAAGAGCTGGCCCAGACTTTAGCGGCCCACTACGTGCTTAAGCAACCTTTCTTTCAGCAACTGAGGACCTTCCTGTAATCTGCCCAGTGGCGAAACTGAGAATGGCATGGCGAGAGAGTCTGTGCTGGTGACATTTATTTTGGGAAAGGTACCCCCCAGTGTGCTCTTGCGGGATGAGCATCAGTCTTGAATAGGGTTGGATTCCATGTTAACAGACTTGGAAATGACTGCTGCTCCAGCTTTATGGACGCAGTTGATGCCAGGAATGTTTTCTCAAGGAACTCTGAAATCTGAGAGAGCGGAGGAGTGTGGAAGTATCGGAAGCAAGCAGGCGATCTCATGAGACGTGAGAGGGAAGACCAAGAGCAGCTTTGAGCTCTTGGATGATTCATTTCCCTTTTTGTTTTATTGACATATTTTTCCTTCTATTCACTCTCGTAAAGTGCGCCATTCAGTAACGTTTTGTGTCTTCACAAGGTGGTAGAACCATCACCACTACCTAATTCCAGAATATTCTCACCACCCCAAAATGAAATCCCCTATCCATTTAGCAGTCCCTCCCCCACCAGGCCCTGCCCATCCGTGATCTGCTTGTCTGCCTGTCTGTTTCTGAGCTCAGCGCTGGGGGTGGAACCCAGGGGTGCTGCTGAGCTACATCCCAGTTCTTATTCTTTCATTTTGAGACAGGGTCTTGCTAAGTTGCTAAGGCTGTCCTTGGACATGCCACCCTCCTGCCTCGGCACCCTGAGTCTCTGGAATTCCAGGCGTGTGCCCCTGCCCTGACTTTCTGTTTAATTTTTGGGAACTGCCAAGCTGTTTCCATCGTAGCTGTGCGATTTCACGTTCCCACCAGAAACGGGCAGGTTCTGTTTAGCTCCACCTCCTCGTGAACACATGTTTTCCTCTTTAAAAAATTATAGGCATCCTAGGAGGTACAGATATGAATTCTTAAAACATCCTTTCTGAGTTCAAATTTATCTGGGCACAGTTCTAAAAAGAATAAAATACCCTTCTGACGTCCCCACCCTGCATTGTCACCTCAAAGCCTCCAGAAACGGACCCTCACACCAACTTCTAGGTGAAGAGCTTCACCACCTGCCTCTGACCCGGGGCCGGCTTCCATGTGGGCACCTGAGGCTTTACTCGTACCCGGCTCAGGCCGTGCCACTGCTCGGTCGGGGGATGCCAATGTTGTGGACACTTTGTTGCTTGTTTGGGCCATTTGGAAATAGTGATGTGAAGCTTGACCGGGCTGTGTGGACACCGCAGTGTGAAGCCAGGTCGGTGGCTGTGGGGCCACGTGGGGAGGGTGATTTTGCAATGATTCACTTCTCATTTCTTAGGAATTGCCGGTGAAAGAAGCCGTAGTCCAGGAAGTGGGGGGGACGGCCAGGAGGAGGTGAGGCAGCAGACTCTGTGCTTCCACGGACGGTCCCAAAGGTCCGGAACAGAGGTTCTTGTCGGCGTCAGTGCAGCCCTGGAGGATTCCTGGGTGAGGGTCATCAAGAGACAGGCTCTTAGGGACACTGGTGGGAGGTGACACAGGGAAAGTGAGATTTTAGGGGACTCAGGACGAGGCCTGGGAGGGAAAGAGGCTAAGCAGGGTGGCCATCACGCCCTCAGATGGCATCTCTAGTTGTCTTCAGGGAGGTGCTGGAGATGGGGCGTCACAGCACAGGGGCAGGGAGCTGGGGTGTTGACACTCCCACAGTGATGGCCATTGACCAAGGGAGCCGTGGCGTTCTGGATTCTCCCAGGCAGTCGCCCAGTGAGGACACAGTCACCCGGCAAGGCCAGCTGGGGAAGGGACGGTCTGCAGTGTGCAGTCATGGTGGGCTGCAGGGGAGCCCGTGGCATCTGATATGGGGACGAGATGGGGGGACACAGTCATATGACCTCGTCTTTATCCTGCATGTGGCTGCAGCTTCAGACCAAGTGCTTTAAAGTCCTGTTAGGCATGATCACCTGCCCACTGCCCTTCTTCTATTTAACCAAACACTAACCTGCTCTGGAAAGAGAAGGGACACTTACAAAGTCTGCAGTCCCTGCACTACTTCCTGCTCATCAATTAAGAAGAGCCTCCCTGGGCTGAGTGTGGTGGCACACACCTGTCATCCCCGCCACTGGGCGGGCTGGGGAAGGAGGGCCAGAAGTTCAAAGCCAGCCTGGAAAACACGACTAAATAAAAAGGGCTGGGGATGCAGCTCACGGGTAGAGAGCCTGCATCACATGCCCCAGCCTGGGCTCAGTCCCCAGTGTCACACACACACACACACACACACACACACACACACACACACATCCCAAGAGGATGCACGAAACATAAGGAGATCAGATAGCTCCGTGATGGGTAACAGAGGGTTGGCTGACAGAGGTGATAGCTAGGTAATAGATACCAGACAGATGACATAGACTGGAGGCAATTCAACGTGTGACATCTGAGATAAAAAGATTCGAGGAAAGTAGGTAGGTAGAAATATACTTAGAGATGGTGGAGAGATAACTAATAGATACCTGTATACCTACATAGAGGACAGATGAGACCTCAGGAGTAGATGGATGATTCCACCTATAGACAGTGAGGTGACAGGTGGGGGCGAGTCTGGGACAGTGACCCTGGGTCAGCGCACAGGACAGGAAGTTGTGAAGGCCTCCGACCTGGTTCCACACGTGGCCACAGATGACCCTATATCCGGGAAACATTGCCAGGCCGGTGCTCACTAATGAAGACAGCGGCAGGCTGCCCCTGTGACTGTGGACTCGGTCTTCAGCTTCTCAGCCTCTGCTTCCCAATCCCACAGGCCTCCCATGTCTGTTTCCTAAACTCTCAGGGACAACAAGGGGCTGGGGCTGGAGTGGGGCCTGCTCTTGCAGAGCTCTGGGAGCGTCCAGCGTGGTGGAGCCGCACGTGTGCCCTGCAGCGGGGAGTGGGCTGGATTCAGAGGGCGCACTGTCACTTCTAGAGACTCAGTGTCTTGTGTGTGGCCTGGGGGGTCTCTCTTGAGCACGGTGTGCGCGGGCATGGGTGGGCTTCTCCACCGTGCACTCACTCTGCTCCTGGCAGGACCCTCCTGAGTCCTCTCAGCCGCTCCGTTTTTACTCCTGGAATCACATCTCCTTCAGGGTCCTGCAGCCCCACCCTGAACGCCCTGGGAGCCCAGGTCCCCCAGGCCCTGCCCATTCCCAGCCCCATGAGCCCAGGGAAGAGCGTTTGAAGTGAGAGCTACGACCATGTCTGTTGGTCCGGGCTCCTGAGAGCAGAACCCAGTGTGCACGGAGACTTATTTCCAGGAATCGCCTCATGGTTTGGGGAACTGGCCAGTCTGGAAGCCGCAGGCTGGAGATGGGGACGCCGATGCTGCAGCTTGAGCCAAAGACCCTCGGAGCCACCACCCCTTCCTGCTTGGGGACCTCCGTCTTTTCCTCTGAGGCTGTAACTGCTGGGCCGAGGCCCACCACATTTTGGTGGGTGATCTGTTCTGTGCAGTCCTGAAATGTCTTAGTTGAAATGTCGATCCCAGCCACAGAAGGCCTCGCAGGATAAGACAAAGGGTGGCCAGGGGTGGGGACGACCCCCTTGACACTCTCCGTCTAGAATCCAGTTTCCTACACACCCAGGCTTCTGGCTGTGCTCGATGGCACCAGGATTCTATATGAGACTCAGAAATACTGTGGTCGCAAAGGGTACCCCCGGGCCCCAGGGCTTGGCCTGGGCCTGCGGGTTCCAGAGTTCAAAGGGAGAGGAGCGCCTAGGAAACTCTTCGGACCTCACAGGCTTTTCTGTTTCATTGTGGTAACAAATGCATGACATAAAACTTAGCGCTTTTACTATCTTCTACCTTTCTTCTCCTAACTACAAACATTTACTCCACATTCTTTTTTTCTAGATGTATGATTTTTTTTAATGGCCTAAATTTCATTTTATTTGGCTCTTAAAGGACCATTTGGTCTTTTGCTTTTCTTAAAATAAAACCAAGTTACAACTACATGGCACAACTAAAAGGGTGATCTATGATCTGCAAGTTGATTATTTTTTTTAATTATTATTCTTATTTATGTATGACAGCAGAATGCATTGCAATTCTTATTACACATATACAGCATTTACAGAACATTTGTTTTTTATATCTCTGGCTGTATACAGAGTATATTCATACCAACTCGTGTCTTCAGGTTTTCTGAGGAATCTCCAAACTTTCCAGAGTGGTTGCACCAGTTTGCAATCCCACAGGCAATGTATGGGCGTGCCTTTCCCCCCACATCCTCGCCAACACTTATTGTTGCTTGTATTCTGGATAATTGCCATTCTGAGTGGAGGGAGCTGGAATCTCAGTGTAGTGTTAATTTGCATTTCTATAATTGCTGGTGATGTTGAACATTTTTTCATATGTTTGTTGGTCATTCATATTTCTTCTTCTGTGAGGTGTCTGTTCAGTTCCTTTGCCCATTTATTGATTAGGTTATTTGTGTGTGTGTGTGTGTGTGTGTGTGTGTGTGTGTGTATGTGTGCACGTGCTAAGTTTTTTGAGTTCTTTATATACCCTGGAAATTGATGCTCTATGGGTGCAGGTGGCAAAGATTTTCTCCCATTCTGTAGGCTCTCTCTTCACATTCTTGATTGTTTCCTTTGTTGTGAAGAAGCTTTTTAGTTTGATGCTATCCTGTTTATTAATTTTTTTTTTAAATTTTACTTCTTGTGCTTTAAGAGTCTTATTGAGGAATTTGATTCCTAGGCCCACACGATGGAGAGCTGGGCCTGCTTTTTCTCCTAGTAGACACAGGGTCTCTGGTCTAACCCTAGGTCCTTGATCCACTTTGAGTTCCTCCAGACTCTTAAATCATTCGGTAGGTGTCTTCTGAATTAAGGATTCTGTTTTTAAGGATATCCATTTTGTCACCCTTTGTCACCTTCCTGTAGTCAGATTACACTCTTGTCATCCTCTGGGCTTGAATTCTGGCTCCAACCCCATGTGAGGGCTGGTGTCCTGGTTTCCAAGGGCACTTTCTTTCTTCTGCAGGATTTAGAGAGCTGGGTCTCCCTAGTGTTTCTTTCTTTTTCTTTTTAACCTATCACTCATGTTGACTGTTTAACGCAGAATCAAGACTCACACACAACATCAGGGCTCTCCCTTTTCTTCCACTGGCCGTGGGGACGTGGCTCAGGGGTCCCTGCTGCATGGAGGTCCTGTCTTGGGCACCTGGTATTACACCCCCCCGCCCGTGCCCCACGCAGTGGCAAACCCAGAGCAATGGTGACTAGCCGGCCACAGCCAGCCCCAGGGGTCTGCTTCCTGTCTGGTTTCTTGTCTGCAGTTTTTTTCCCTCTCTCCAGAACCTTCTAACTTCATTGTCAACTCGCTGCACGTAAGAAAAGTCAGAAAATACTTGAACTTGTGAGCTGTTCTCAGCCAGAAGAGTTAGTGCGTCTAGTCCATTGTGTTTCCAGAAATAATAGCAAGCTGCCTCCTCGTGTCGGGGGCTTGGGGAGGGGTAAATGAGTGGGTTCAATGTGCCATTTTGAAGGCAGAAAAAAAAAATAAAGTGATTCTTGACTCAGGTGCGAGTTGGGACTTTTTGTTCATCAATGATTGTGTCTCACATTGCAGTAAGTTGGCTGAATGCTTATCCCTTGTGGTTTAGATGGCCCCAAAAGCTCATGTGTGAGACCATGCAAGAGCATTCAGAGGTGAGATGGTCAGATACCAGTGGATTAGTCCACTGATGCGGACTAACTGGGTGGTGACCATAGGCAGATGTGAGTGGCTGGAGGAGGTGGGTCCCTGGGGCAGTGCCTTTGGGGTTTATATTTTGTCCCTGCTGAATGGAGCTCAGAGACAGAACAACTGCCTGTTAGGAGCAAGGCCCTGGTTCCATACCAGGCACCAAAAAATCCATGACCGAATGGATGGATTAAAAGTTCAAAATGGAGGTAGTAAGTAGTCAATCTACTTATGTGCTTACCGTGGAGGTGAGGAAGGTGTACACACAGCAGCTAGTGCAGAGCTGGCTCTCAATCAATGACCAGAACAATCAATCGCAGAGGATGGAATTCCCTGGCGGCAAGGCACGTCCCAGGCCTTTGCCTGGGTCCACGTCTCCTCCCTACCATTCAGCAAAGCGGCTGCCACAGCTCCCTCACTCTACAGGGAGAGGAGGCGGGAGGGTGGGGGGCGTCCCAGCTGGGGAGCCAGGCGCCAGGCCCCTGGCTGCTTGTGTCCCAGCAGACTCTGCCCACCCTTCTCTCACCAGACCTCAGAAGCATCCTTGCCGTCACCTTCAGCTGCCTGGCCATCGTCCTCCTCCTCATCTGTGTCTTCCTGGTGGACAGGTGGACGCGGCCAGGTGAGCTGGAGGCCGTTCTGCCAGGCCGGGGTGGGGACGATGAGAAGGCCTCCTCAGGAGGGAACCCCTCTCTGCTCTTTTCAGACGCGTCGGGCGGAGACTCCTCCAAGAGGTAGATGGACACAAGCCCCCGACAAGGCCTGTACCCCACCCCTTTCTTCAGAGACCCTGTTTGCACTTCAGGGATTGGCGTCCAGCCCACCCAAACCCCGCCCCAGCCCACTGTGTGCCTTTCCCCTGACCTCTCCAAAGCCCGTCTCTCTCCCCCCCAGAAGCAGCCATTCCAAATGTGACAAGCAGGAGACTCCAGGTGAGTGACACAGAGATGGGTAAAAATCATGGAGAGAAAAACCGAATGCCTGAAAATTGATATTCTCTCTCTCTCTCTCACCTACAGATTTTGCTCACCTGGAAAATTCACCTGTCCCCGTGAGTGCTCCCCTCAGGAATTCCCAGAAGCTCACTCACTGCCAGTGTGGGTCACGTCTGCCCCCTGGTGTACCCCACACTCTGCTTTATGATGCCCCCACTCACCCAGGTGACCGGAGGCCAGCCGGCATGGTGTTCACCCCGTGAGCCTGAGTCCAGAGCTGCTGGGTTCCATCCAGGGTGCCCCTGTTCACCACCCACGTGGTCTTAGAGTAATCACGGGATCCCCAGGGGTTGGGCTTCACGCCGGTCCCCATACCTGGTGGATATCGCACCCTCGTTTTAGAAGGCCTGGGGGACTCAGCAGGATCGCAGACGTCAGGTTTGTCAGTGTCTCTGTCCCGGGGTGGGTATCCCAGCCTCACAGAACCCACGGTTGGTCTGCTGTGCGGTTTTTTTTTTTTCTCCTTTTCAGTTCTGATCTGGTCTATTTGCCATGTTCAAATTTTGGCATTTAACAGATAGTTGGAGGTAGAATTATTGTAATGATGCAATATTTCACAGCCAGTGGCTGCAGAGGAGCGGTTCCTCTCCTCAACCCTGGGCCTCTGCGGCAGGACACCCCACCTCCCCGAGCACAGCTGGGAGTGGGCCGTCCAGCTGAACCGGCACCATGTCTGTTCTTCTGCTCTGCCTAATGCAACCAGCACCAGTGCATGTGGCCCCTGAGCATGTGAAATGCAGCCAGTGGCACCGAGGTCCTGAATTTCAATGCAACTTAGATGAATGTGGATTTAAGTAGCCCTCTGTGGCTAGGGACCACATTGGACCACCCGGCTCTACAGACCCTCTGTATCCATCTTCAGGAAGTGACCCATGTTGAGCTGAACGCCGACATACCCTCCGAGGTGGCTTCTGTCTCCGCTGCGGTGCCCCCAGCATCTCGAGAATGTGCAGAGCTGGAAGTGTAGAAGAGGGGGACGCGCTGGGGGAGGGATTAGGAGCACTGTGGTGATTGGGAATGCGGAAATCCACTTGTCCCTGCGGCCCTTGCTCGTAGCCACATCAATAAAAGAAGTTTCTCATCTCAGAAGGATCTGGCTTCTTCGTGGATTATCAAGAACAACAACTGGACCCACTATCTCTGCACACAGTTCTCCCTTGAGCAATTCAAGGAAATAACCCAATACCACTGACCCACTGTCAGCAAGTAATTAGTGATCACCTCCAGGAGAAACGGGGAGAAGAAAACGGTCAAAGGGATTCAGCTCAGTTCCATGGCCTGTTTTACCCAATGAGCGGAAGATAGAGAGTTCAACTGTGCGTATTACTGACGATTATGCAAAGGTAGAATGGATGGGCAGGTCACAGATCTAAGGGCTCCGTCATAACTGAATGGTCTTACTTTTTTTTTTTAATTTGCTTTTGCTTTTCTGAGACAGGCTCTTGCTATGTTGCCCAGGCTGGCCTCTAAGTCCTGGGCCCAAGTGGTCCTCCCACCTCAGCCTCCTGAGAGAATGGTCTTTCCATGTAAACTCAGCATGCTCAATGGAGAGGGAAGACAAGATAATTTAAAGTGTATGTAAACGTTCCAATCAGCTTTCGGAGAGTGTCTAAAAGGGGCAGAGAGGCCAGGTACATCTGCCGCACCTTGCTCCATGGGCTCAGGAGATAACAACAAAAACATGACATTTCTCCTTTGGCTTCCACACCTCTCAGACACTCCTGGATGGGTGTCCGTGAAAAGCAGAGTGTGATGTTAGCAGGACCTCGCACACGGGCTCACAGCCACCAGGGGGTCCGTGGTGGCACCTCAGGAGGAGAGTCATCTCAGAGGCCATCTTGCCTAACACCTTGCTCAGGTCCCTGGTGACAGGTGCAAGAGCTGGTGATCTGAGTCAGGATTGTTCTTCCAAAGTCCAGCAGGTACCAGCGGCAGACTCAGCTCAGAGCCCTGACCCGCTGACTCTGCACCAGAGGACAGAAACCAGGGCCAGAGCAGGACCAGAGTGGTGCTGTCAGCTCTGGCCACAGGGCCTCCTCTAGGCCAGGCAGCTAGGCCATCGTAGCTCAAGCACAGGTGGCTGCGCTCAGATGAAACTGGATTGACCAAAACCAGCAAGGGCGTGTTTGCCAGTCCCTGTCCTGGGCCGCGGCTTCTGCCGGTCTGACTTACCAGAGTAGGAACTGGAATGGGCAGAAACATGGGCTCAGCGCACAGGAAATCTGCCTCCTCATTCTCCATTTTCAGAATGAGAGATCCTGCAGGATGGGAGAGCACCCAGTCCTCCCGCCTTGGACACCCTCCTGCAGCAGGGTGTAGGTCTCCTAAGAGGGCCCGGCCAGCATCTCCCTGGAGAAAGGCCCCGCTGGCCCAGGGGCCTGGGAGGCGCCTGTTTCCGGGGAAGCTGGCAGCTTGTGTCTCAGAGTAAGGAGCCGAGCTCAGGGAAGGGTCAAAGGAGCCTGGAAGAAGAGGACCCTGGAGGCACAGCCACCGCGCAGGCTGTGGTCTGTCCTGGCAAAGCTCGTGTTGAAATTCAATGACGAGTGTGGGGGTCTGGAGCGTGTGGGCCCCCAAGTGGTGTTTGGATCACGGGGCTCCACCTCCCTGAGCAGATCAGCACAGAGTGGGTGAGCCACTGTGACAGTGAGTGGCCATGTGTGTGTCCCCCTTTGTCCCTCCTCTTTCCCACATGGGCCCACTCACAGTCACACATACCCTCCTCCCACAGGATGCTGTCCGCCATGTTACCATGCAGCACGAGGCCCTCGCCAAGGGGGACACCGGGTCTTGAACCCCCGGCCTCCAGAACAGGAGCTAAATAAACCTCTTTTCTTTATAAATTACCCAGGCTCAAGTGCTCTATTAGAGGAATAAAAAACAGACGGAGACAACAAATATGTGTATATGTGTGCGTGCACTGTGTGTGTGCACTGTGGGCCACACTGAGGGTTGGGAGTTTGGGGGAACAAGGACATTCAGCGTGTGGACATGCCCAGTGAGAGCCACTCAGAGCCCTGACACATGGCACACACACCAACACACACTGTGGTAGGTTGAGTCTGTCTGCTGAGTCCTGACCCCCAGAACCTCAGGCAGGGCCTGTTGGGAGATGAGGCCATACTGGAGTGGGGGGGGGCTTCTCATCCCACAGGCCTTCTGTCCCTATGCAAAGGGGGAGTTTGGACGCAGAGACGTGCACGTGGGGAACCTGCGTAAAGGTGAAGGCAGAAGTAGAGGGTCGGCCTGAAAGCCAGCCAAGCTCACCATCGAGCCCCGGAACGGAGGCAGGCCTGGAGCAGACTCTCCCCCAGGGCCCTGAAGGAGCCAGCCCGGCGACAGCTGGTCTCAGGGTTCTGGATTCCAGAACCAAGAGACGATGAGCTTCTGCTTCAGCTGCCCAGAGTGCTGGACCTGGTCATGGTGGCACGAGTGACACCGTGTTCTACATGAGGAGGCTGCACACCCAGAGCAGGCGGCTGCACTCCCGGCACAGCAGCACCCTGGCTGAGCCACGCTGCCCCACACACGCACGGACACAAGCACACGTGCACACGCAGACGCCGCAGCACACACATCCTGCGCCCCACGGTCCCCGAAGTCGGGGCCCTAGTGTTTCCAGGACACGGCGCCCAGCATGCACCCCGGATGCACCCCCTAGGCCTCCCCAGGAGACAGCACCGGCCCTTCCCCTGGGACTGGGTGGCTTGTGACAACTGACTCTTGTGCACTGCCTGGAGACCAAAGTCTGAGAAGGAGGCAGCAGGCTCAGGTCTGGGGAGGCCGCATCCTGCCTCCCAGATGGTGGCTTCTCCCCCACCCCCATCCTCACGGGTAGAGGATGAGGGCGCCCTGGGGGCCTCTTCACAAGGACACACTTCCTAGTGCTGTCACAGCGGGCTGAGGTCCACCACATGGATTTGGGGACACACAGTGGGTCCACAGCACCCAAGCAGCTGGTCCTGCCGCCTGTTGCAGAAGCTCCAGGAAGTCAGGGCCTGAAGGGCATCCTCACCCTCCCGTCCTCACCCTCTGTCCCCACCCCCAGCCCAGCTGCTCCTCTCATCGCACATGGTCCTGGACTTTAAAACGGGGAGCCCTCGGTGGCCATCTGTCCCGCCATGTGGAGGAAGCCGCTCTTGGTGACTCAGAGAACACGGGAAACAGGCGGGAGAGACGGTGCCTTCAACTTGGCTTCCAAAGTCGGCATCCTCCCCTCAGCTTCCTCCTCTGCGGCTCTGGGGGGGAAGGAAGTCCTCCCGTCCTGGTGGCAGAGTCGTCCCGCGTGGGAGGAGGCACTTCCAAGCTGGGCCTGGAACGGTCTCCTTCCTGCAGCGCACCCTCTGGGCTCCTGTGTTCCCGCCTGCCTGAGAGGCAAGCCCGCGCCATCCCTGGGAGGTGAATCTGCAGCAGATCATCCATCCTGGGGCCCTTTGTGTGCAATCCTGGGCTGAGCACAGACAGGGAAGTGGGGGAAAACCAACCCTGCTGGAGGTGCCCACACCGTGGGCTCGCTGGTCAACCTCCCCTCTTGCCCGCCAGCCTGGGCCTCCTCTGACGCCAGTCTCCAGGGTTGGATCAGGCTCCTTAGTCCACTGGAGCTGCCACCATAAAAGCACCACAGACTGGGTGGCTTGTAAACCACAGAAGTGCATTTTGCACTGTGCTGGAGGCCAGGAGTCTGAGACCAGGGTGTCAGTGAGGCTGGGTTCTGGCCAGGACCTCTCAGGGGGCAGACTGCCAACTTCCTGTGTCTTCACAAGGTGGAAGGGGCCAGGGGGCCCCCGGCACTAATCCCACTCCTGAGGGCCCCACCCTCACGACCCAATCGCCCCCAAAGCCCACCTCTTCTTACCCTCATATCAGGGGTTATGGTATCAATATGTGAGCTGCAGTACAGGGACACAGGAAACCCAGGCCCAGGATTTGAAGCCCAGTAAATTGAGGACGTGGAAAAAACACTTGGAGGTGTTTTTGTGAATGACTTTATTGGACCCACTTTATTGGGTCATTTAGCAGCAGGACTCAAAAAGACACACAGGAACGTGTGTGCACAGGGGCAGGCGTGAGAGGACATGGTGAAGAGAACGTGTGTGCACAGGGGCGGGCGTGAGAGGATGTGGTGAAGGGAACGTGTGCACAGGGGCCGTTGTGAGAGGACATGGTGAGGACGGCCCACTGCAAGCCCTGGAGAGCAGGGACCCAGGAGAGCAGCGGGTCTGTCTTCAGCCTGGGCACAGGTCAGGTGGCGCGAAGCTGGGTAGTTCCCTTCAGACCTCCAGGGCTCCGTGCACCTCCTCGAAGTGGACAGAAAGGTCTCCGAGGGTCCTGCCAGTGGTGTGACCACTACCTCCCTCTCCCCAGGGCTGGTGTAGTGTGAACAGGTGTCTCAGGGTGCGGGATGTTCTGTTTTTCAACAGGGATGAGGGATTTCCCAGGACTCAGCAACGTCTGGAGAGACCCGAGAAGGTACAAAGGCGAAGTCCGCGCTGCAATGGCTCCACCAACCCAGGAACCCTGCTTTCCTCTTCTTTCTTTTTATGTTGACATTTAACACATTCTATTATAGATTGAACTTATATGCATATTAAAATTAAAGCATTGCAATGCTTTTTTTATGCAAGCCCTTTCGTAGACATTTTAAGTGAAGTCAGAGAATCAGTCAGTGCTGTTAAACAGCTCGCCTGACTGGAAGCAGGAAACCATTTATCTTTTTTTTTTAAGGAGAGAGAGAGAGAGAGAGAGAGAGAGAGAGAGAATCTTTTTTGTAGATGGACACAGCACAATGCCTTTATTTTTATGTGGTGCTGAGAGTTGAACCTGGGTCCCACCAGTGCTCTTCCGCTGAGCCACGATCCATTTATCTTGCAAATCAGCAAACACCTGCTTTCTTTTTTAAAAAATATTTATTTATTTATTTTAGTTTTCGACAGACACAACATCTTTGTTGGTAGGTGGTGCTGAGGATCGAACCCGGACCGCAGGCATGCCAGGCGAGCGCACTACCGCTTGGGCCACATCCCCAGCCCTTTTTTTAAATATTTATTTATTTATTTTAGTTTACACCTGCTTTCTTCCCCCAGGGACCACCTCTTGGTGGGATCACTTTCCTGAGGCCTTGGGGGGACCTGGAGATAAGACTCATGATGCTTATGGTCATCTTAAGGTCATAAGGACTTCTGATCTCATTGTTTTTCCTTTTCTGTTGTGTCCTCTCCTTTTCTTGGTCAGCTGCGGGGTGGGACAGGCGTCAGCTCAATCACTGGAAGGCTCTTGGAGGCTGACGGCGCTGCAGGGTGAGCATGGTCAGCCAGCTCTTGCTTCCCACCTGGAGCATCTGCTCCTCTCCCACGGGCTCACAAGGCTGCAGATCCCTCACCTGCTGTTCCTGCGCACCTTCCCCAGTTGGCCACCTAAGGTCACCTCCCTGGTCTTCTGTACATTTCCAGTCTCTCCCTGCAGGCCTCACCTCCTGCCTCCAGGTGGCGCTCCTGCAGCGGCTACTTGAGCCTCCAGGGTTCCTGTCTCCCTCCCTCTGGTCCCCAGCTGGACCCCAAAGAGAAACCACCATCCGCTGTCCAGCCCCTAAGGTGGAGAGGGCGCAAGCCACACACACCAACTGTCCCTCCTAAAGAGACACAAAGAGGGGCCAGAGCCGTGGAGGAGTTGGGTTCCTGGCATCTTGAAGTTGTACAAAGTGTCCTAGCCTAGAATCCTTGGCATCCAAGGTCTCTGGGCCTGATCAGCCGCTGAGATGCTCTGTCACCTACAGGAAGACGGCAGGCAGTCATGGTGGTCGGTGAGCACGAGTAAAGGTGGCACACCATGCTTTCCACCAACGTCACCTTATTTCTGTTCTGTGGTGCTTGATTCTTGGGGACAAGGTGTGGACACACCTGAGTCTTCTCTGGATCCATTTTAGTCTTTTTATTTCATTTTTTCCCATACTCAGGATTGGACCGAGGGGTGCTTTACCACCGAGCCACGTCCCCAGCCCTTCGTATTTGTTTATTTACTTATTTTTGAGACAGGGGCACACTAGGTCGCTGAGGCTGGCCTCCGACTCATGCTGCTGGGATTGCAGGTGTGCGCCACTGCACCTGGCTCTGGCTGGCTCTGGCCACCTCTGTCCTGCACCAGAGCTGAGGAAGGGTCCTTTTGAAAGAATGGAAAGTCGGAAATGAGAGCTGCAGGTTGGGGCGGGAGATGATGGTGTGCTCCAGCCCCTGGCACCCCCAGGCCCCACCAAGGATGTTCTTCAAGGGTGCACCCGACGGCAGCTGTGCCTTCTCCTCCACAAAGCAGGAGGGGTTGAGAGAGAAGGAGAGCCTGAAGGATGCCAGGCAAAGCCCAGCAGATGGTCTGGGGACACCGGCCTTCACACTCCCGCCCCGTCAGCACGTTTAGACTAATGTGTGAGGTGTGAGGTGATTCTGTTCCAATGCTTTTCTGCCACCAGAGCCACTTCCAGGTAAGGCCAAGGGTGACAGGAAGGTAAGGTGAGGGCTGCCGTCTTGCCAGGGATAGGTGCCCAGGTCCCAGGTAAGGAGGCGACCCACCAGCAGCCCTCACTCGCTCCCGGTGGTTCCGTTGGGCTCCGAGGGCACCTGGGTGTGCGCAGAGCAGGCTGGGCGCTTTCACTGGAGGGCGCTGCCCGGGCCTAGGAGCTAGTCTCCTCTGACCTCCTCCTGCCCCTCTTTCTCCTGATGCTGTTCCCAGACGCTTGGCCGCAGGCGCCAGAATTCCTCTTCCTGGAGGCCGGCCCCAGAAGCCCTCTCCCCCCTCCCCCTCCCGCTGACCCCCCAGCCGTAAAGCTAGCAGTGCCCCAGTCTTGGGGACCTGTCTGTGTAGGTGCTGGCCGTGGCGGCATTCCTGACGGGCATGCAATAGTGGGGCAGAAGACCCTCATTCCAGAGGGGGCTGCCCTCTCCCTGGGTGAAGGAAAGTCACGCAGAGACCAAGAAGAGCCGGCCGGATGCCTTGCTGGGTCTCTGTCCCAGCCCTGCCACCAGGCCGCGCCCTCCTCCAGCCACCTTCTCCCCCTCTGTCCCTTCAAGTCTAAGCATGAAGAGGACGGGTTTTCCCCAGGTTTTTTGTTCATCTCTGCAGGCGCCTGGGTCACACAAAACTCCTGAGTAAATAAATCTGTGGAGCTTGTCTCTCCCGGAGCCTCTCAAGGGCACAGCTGGGTTACATCACCTTTGAGCTTTATCTCTCTCAACCAAATCCCAATCTGCTTAATAAAACCTGGTGACCTTAAACGTCCCCGAGAGAAATGCTGACACTGAGGATCTTAAAGGTCCCTTCCAAGAAGAGTCCCCATCACCAGACTTTTTTGGGGAGCTACAGTGTTGGACTAGCCTCCTGCTCTGGCCCCAGGTGACAAGACCAAACCCCAGTAGAGTCACCTGGGCCCCGTTTTCTAAACACAGGAGCTTCCGGTCTACCTGAGTCAGCGTGACAAGGACGTCCCCTCTGCTTTAACCCCACCAGGGTTAAAAATGCCCCACATGCGGCATTTGTCTCTCTGCCTGGATTGTTTCGCCTGATGGAAGGTCCTCCAGGTTCATCTGTGTTGTCCAAGTGGATTCTTTTCCTTTTCTCTCTCTCTTTTTCTTGGGGTGGGGGCAGGTGCTAGGGATTGAATTCAGGGGCCCTTGACCACTGGCCACACCCCAGCCCTATTCTGTCTCACTGAGTTGCTGAGCGCCTTGCTGAGTTGCTGAGGCTGGCTTTGAACTTGCGATCCTCCTGCCTCAGCCTCTGGAATCGCTGGAATGATGGGCGTGGCCTGGAAAAGTTCCCCAGTCAGCACTCCAGCTCTACCCAGTCTGCTGGTTGTCAGTCAGAGGGTAGCCCCACATTCTTTATTCACCACCTTATATTGTCGTACCCATTATGTTCACAGACTCCTTGCTTTGCGGATCACTGTTCTGGCTTCGCGTTGCTAACCTGTTTCCTTACCTCTCGGTGTATTTCTCATGCTTACTTGTTTTTAATTTTTGGTCCTGGAGATTGAGCCCAGCAGCCTTCTCTCTACCCCTGAGCCACATCCTCAGCCCTTTGTAACTTTTATTTTGAGATAGGGTCTTGCTGAGTTGCTGAGGCTGGCCTTGAACCTGTGATCCTCCTGCCTCAGCCTCCCAAATAGCTGGGACTATAGGCGTGTGCCACGGTGCCTAGAGGTGCTTATTTTAAGTTCTTGGTCCACCTGCACCTTCTCCCCCAAGCCCTGCAAAGAATGATTGCTCCTGTCTGGCTTCACCACACCCAGCAACTCCTCCAAACCCAGCTCCATACTCGAACCCTGGAGGAGAGATTGCCGCTCTGCCACAGGCTGCCCGACACTGGCCGTCCCCTGGTGAGCCGTGCTGGTTGGGCATAAGTGACACTGAGTCTAGGTCATAAAAGGTGACCCAACTTCTGCCTGGTTTTTGAACCAAATGCTGCACTGTGTGGCCCTGAGGCCACCATGCTGGCCACCTAGATAGCAGGCTCGTAGTCACTGTCCCCCGGCTCGGCCAGCTTGACATATGGGTGGGGAAGCTTCCAGATGACTCCAGGGAAGTCCAGCACCCTGAGCTCAAGACACCCACAGCCACCCCAGCTGAGCCGGGTCGTGCAGTGGGCAGGAGCCCACTGACCGTGCCGTGTGCATCCCTGACCACAGGCTCCTGAGCACATGCCACAGAGAGGGGTGGTGGGGTTCCCAGAAGCTGGCCAGGGTAGAGGCGCTGTCTGGGGAGAGGCAGCTGTCCTGACTGGACAGCATGGTGGCGAGGGCCATCGCTCCTGCAGCCCTGCGGGGACCAGGCACTGCTGCCATTTCTACAGCCAGATGGCGGCCAATGCCGTTGCCCACCACAGGCAGAGGGGGAGGGAGGCACTTTTCTGTCCCAGTCTTCAGTGGCTCTTGCCTTACCTCTAGTGTGCACAGAGCATCCGTCAGAAAAAACGTGATCCCTGTTCCTTACCGAAACCAGCCTCACCGGCACCGCTCCACACCATGTCCCCATCTCCACCCCAAGCCTTTGACCCAAGTCCCCAGGGCTCCCTAAAGCAGAGCAGGGGCTGAGACATGGGGCCCTGTCCTGTTGGAAAGACCCTCGTCCCTTGCCGAGGGGACAGCCACAGTGGGCGTTCACCCCGGCCGTTGTGCCCGTCTTCCACCCCGCAGCGTGCCCCCTGCCAACCTCGGGAAATGATGTGGTTACTTCGGCAGCAAACTCCTTCCCCACCACAGTATTAAACTGAAATGTTTCTCCATTACTGATTTATTTTTAATTAATTGGCTTTTAGTCGACAAATAAAAACTGTACAAATTAACGGTGAGCAACATGATGTTTTGAAAATGTAACGTGGGGAATAGGGAGCGCGAGCTAATTACCCCACAGCGCTCAGCTGATCAGCAATTTTTTTTTCCCTTTTGTGCTGAGAACACTTAAAATCTACTCTCCTAGGTCTTCAACGCAGCACGTTGATATTAACTGTAGTCACTGGGTTGCAACATCTGAGTCTTAAAGTCCCCTTCCTGCAGGCTTGTCTCACGGCGCGTCCTCGACTGACACAGCGAACACTCGTACCCCACATCCTAGCTCCAAATGGAAGCAGCCCTGACCCAGCAACGGCACACCTGGGCAGAGAGGCCAAGCCTGGGAGGCAGGGAATCGGACGGGTATCCGCAGCCGCGTTCCTGAGTCTTTCACACTAACCAGGAGGCAAAGCAGCCCCGTGACCTGATAGACTGATGGATACACAAAGGGAAACCTGCCCCTGCCCCTCGAGGACCTCCCACTGAGAGAAATGAGCTGGCCACAAAGGGACAGGCCCGTCCTGGAAGCTGGAGGGGGGACCCCCGCGGCTGCTTCCTGGGCGAGGTGGCATGTGCCTGTCCCCCAGTGGCTTGGGAGGCGGAGGCAGGAGGAGCTCAAGTTCATAAGCCTCCGTCCAGGCTGGCTTCTGGCACCTCCCTGCTCCCCACTGTCCCGCGGAACTCTGGGCCTCTCCAGCACAGCTACAGTCACTCCTGAGAGGGCCGGTGAGGAAGGCAGAATTAAATGACTGATGGTGAAATTAAAACAGCCGTGGCTTCATCACCTGCCTGTGGCGCCCTGTGTTACCAGGCGCATCTTAGTTCTCAAGTCCCGAGACCAAAACGCCCGACTAGAACGACTTGGAGGAGCAAAAGTTCCCGGGGCTCAGGGGTTCAGAGTTCCATGGCAGCCCCTCCCCTGCTCTGAGGCTGCGTTTGAGGAGGTCAGCCGTCCGTCATGGGGAGTCAGGAAGCAGGGCTGGGACGGGGCCACCGGAAGACCAGTCCTTCCAGGGCAGTGACCCAGCTCCTCCGGCCACCCGCCCTCCACAGTGGCCACCCAGTCAGTCCATTCAAACTAGGATGGACTGATGGAGGGACAGCTCTCACAGGCCAACCATGTCACCTCCAAACATCCCTGCACTGGCAGGGGCTTTGGGGGACACCTCACACCCAAACCATGACAACCATCGTCATGTCACAAAGAGCCAGCATGCGTGGCCCAGGTGTTGTGCCAGAGGCCTGCTGAAAACTTTACCTGGATTAGCTCACTCCCAGCAATGCCACTAAAAAGTAACATTGCTACCCCGTGTAACAGCTGAAACGGAGACAGAGAGGGGAAGCAAATTGTCTAAAGTCACAGAGCTAGGAAGGGATGTGCCCAGGGCCAGTTCCTCTTGATTCCTCCCCACGAGGCCCGTGGCTTCCCCTTCCTGGGTTTGCCAAGGCCATGGTCAGAGGGAAGCTCCTCCCCCCTCCCATCCCGCTCTGCGAAGAAGCCTGGGCCAGGTAGAGATGGACACGTAGAAACCTGCAGACAGACATCCCGAGCGCACACACACACACACAGATACAAAGAAGTTGCAGAGATGCACCAAGCAGGCACAGCTCGAGGCCACCGAGAAGCGCGTGCCCAGAAACCTCGGCAGCACACCAGGACACCCCAGAGACAGACAGAAAGGGGTGCACGCACAGCCGTCCCCACCCACATGGGCGCTGGCCTGGACCAGGTGCGTCCTGAGGGCCAAGGGCCACGGTGCTGTCGGGAGGTGCTAGCTCCGTGAGGGGCCAGTGGGAGAAGCTGGTCATCAGGACTTGCCCTGGAAGGACAGGCAGGGCCAAGTGACCACAGCCTGAAGCTGAGAGCCAAAATAAACCTTCCCTCCTTTTAAGTTGACGTCTTGAGCATTCTGTGACGGTGACGCAAAGCAGCCTAGCAGAGCGGGGCCGTGGTCAGCAAGGGCTGCCAGGCTCTCTCTCCCGTCTCAGGTCCGCCGCTTCCCTCCCTGAGCCCAGGTGGGAAGGAAGTCCAGAGTGAGGCCCCCACCCCGGGGCCAAGACAGCTCTGGGCTTCCCTCAGCTGGGCACCGAGTCGGAGAGGAAGGGCAGCTGCTGCGGGTCTCTCCCCGGCACTTATCTCAGTTTATAATTACACACTCATTAGTGCGGAGATGTGATTAATATCTGTTTCCAACCACACGCCGTAGGCTCCACAGGGGTCCTGCTTTGCCCTCTACTGTACGCCAGGCCGGGAGTGCCACTCCATACAAGTCTCACGACCCGGTGCCAGGAGGCCCCGCGCCGCTCTGTGGGGATTATTATCACATTTGCTCCTCACAGTGACCCTGGGAGGTTCGTGAAGTCTGGGAGGATGGAGAAATGGAGACATCCAGAGGCCCCCAGGTCGCTCGGGCTGAACCTGCCCTGCTGGGTCCAGGCACTGCACCAAGGGGGACACGGCCTCTGCCTGCTGGGTCCAGGAGGGGCCCACGCCCGGCTCTCTGCCCTGTGCACCCTCAGCACTGCACTGGGCACACCAGGAGCCAGGGGAGCGCTGCCCCGCAGTGCTCCTGAGACGTCGGTCCAGCCGCCCACATTTCCTGGACGGCAGAGCCATGTTCTCGGTGGCTTTCAACCCTGGGGCAACCTATAATGACACTACCCCTGCTGTCATGTTATAGGACATAAACGCCACATTCCCCATAGAATATGAACAGGGAACATGCAAAACACATTACAGAACATATTACATCCCACAGTACCTGTATGAACCTGCCGGGCTCATGCTTTTGTGGATTAAAATGGTGCAAAAGCAATATGTATTCAGAAGAAACCACACTTTGAATTTTGAAGCTGATCTTTCCCGGGGTTGGACACCTGGTGGACACCTGGTGGCAGGTCCGGGGTCACACGGGGAAACCGCCATCTCAGCAGCATGCGTGTGGCTGGGCGGTGACATCCCTGGTGAGGTGTGTTGAATGCATGGCGGGACTTGAGATATTCCATGTCTGAACGTCTACGGATGCAGCCCGTGGCAGAGTGAGGTCACCTGCAGTGTAGTCAGTCATGCCAGAGTCTGGAGACATGGCCGGGCACACTCTGGGAGGTCCCAGAGGGTGACTCGGGTGATGGTAGCAGAGCAAGGGATCTTAGTAGTTCTCAGGCTCAGCGCAGCAGCCCGTGGGTCCACCCAACCGGGTCGATGTTCAGGGCACAGATATGTCAAACACCATCTTATACATCTTAGATATTTACACTGTGACCAATTACGACTCAATAAAGCTGGACAAAAAACCCACAAAAATGAAAGGTTTACTTCAGAAAACACATACCCACGGGATTTCTCTATTTGGAGGGCTGGGTCATCTCTGTCGCGAGGGATCCTTCCTAGTGCCTTCCTTTGTGACGCCCCCCATCTTTCCTAACCCCCTGACAACCACCAATCCCTTCTGTGTCTATGACTTTATCATTTCAAGAACAAGAAATTGGTTTTAACCCCTCGACCTGTCTCTGCTCAACAACTCGCCAGGGCTCCCGAGTGCCCTCAGATAAAGGCCAAGTGGCACAGTTGGACAGGTAGGTCTCCCCGCCTCCTCCATACTGAGACCCCTCTCCTGCCCCCTAGACCCCACTCCCAGGCTCCGCCATCTCTGGTCTCCCTCCTACCTGGAATGCCCAGAGCCCAGGAGCCCAACGCTGCCTTTTAGTCTTCCTAAGACTCAAGTTAGGGGTCTCCTCCTCCTGTGCCTGAGCCAACCCCCACTCCCCAGGGGTTCTTCCCCCTCTGGGCTTCACGGCTGGAGCCCCCACCTCCGCACTCGCCAGCTGCCTGTGGCCCGGCCGAGCTGCGCTGGGAGGCAGGTCCAGCTCACTTTCCTGCCTGCTGTCCAGCGCAGGACTCGAGCATCAGGGATGACAGGTGTCCTAGGAAGACCCAGCTCCCGGCCCACGGGTGGAGTTTGTCTGTGGGAAGGGACTTCCCCTTTGGAGTCATCTCAGACAACAGGAAAGCTGCAAAGGCAGTCCAGAGGGGCCCCAGGTCCTCACCAGGCGTGGGTCTCCCCTGCAGTGACCCCCCACTGACCATGTCGGTCAGGCCCGCGAGGCCTCCGACTTAGCCGGTGTTTCTGTCGGTGGCCCATTTCTGCCCCAGGACCCTGCACCGTCTGCGTCTGGCCTGTCTCCCAGGTCTCCTCTCGTCTCAAGCTCCTCGGAGCCTGTTCTCCCTGACCTTGGCCAGGGGCCATCTGAACCAGTGTGACGTCACCTCACTACTCTGTGCAGTAACGAACGTGACCCCTTCCAAGCTCATGGACGGAGGTGGGAGGTCTTCGTTTCCAGGGATGCGGATCCTCCCTCTTCTCTCACACTTCCTGGCACGTGTGAGGATGGTTGTGCAGAAGATCTGTGTTCGAACCCCACCTTCTCCACTCAGTATCTGTGTGACTTGGAGAAAGTTGCTTAACTGCTCTGATCCACTGTGCTTACAGCAGTCCAACGAGCCCAGGGACGGCAGCTCAGCAGCACTGTGCCTGTTGCCAAGATGATGCTCATGAACGCTCAGCCCAGCGCCAGAACACAGGAGGTGCAAGGTGCCTGGGGGTCTCCAAAGGGAAGAAGCTGGCCCTGACCACAGTGCCCACTCACGCCCGCTGTGAGTAGTGGGGTGGGGGTTCCGTGGCACCCACTCCTTTGTCCTGCTCCTTGGTCCTCCTAACCCTCCCCAGGATGCCCCTGTTAGGACACCACAGTCTCCCCAGGCTTCCCGGGGACCCGGGCTGCTTCTTTCACGACCCCACAGCTGGCCCAGCCTGTGCCCAGCACCTAATTCCAGAGCCACCTCCACGTCTTTCAGCCCCTGTCCCCCACCCCTGGACCCCACGAGGCGGGGAGGGAGGGTGGTCGGGCCCCCTCCTCCACTGCACCCTCAGGGGCCTGTCCCTCTGTGTGTCTGTGTCCACAGCCGCCTTTCACAAGGACACGGGTCCTTCTGGATTCCCTCACCCGGTCACCCGGTCCCTGCTGACCCTCTCTCCCCACAAGGCTGTACTCTGAGGCACTGTGGGTTGGGCCCCCAGCACTTGGCCTGGGGTGGGGACACGTCACCCACGTCACTCCTGTCTCCACATCCCTGGGCTCCCGCGGGACTCCAGGGCTGACAGGTGTGATGGCGGATTTCTGGGGAGGACACAGGCCGCTCCGCCCTGCCCCAGAAAGCACAGCCGCGTCACAGACTCACTCCAAATCAAAGCCGTTCCATCTCCAAATCTTTAATCTCAAATCCGGTCACAGTTGGGTCACGGTGAGTTAATCCCACCCGAGCTGCAGGTTCAGGAGTCTCTCCGCAGGGGAACCAGCTCAGACCTGGAAAAGGAAGGCCCGACCCCCTCCGAGACCCCACACCCACCCCAGCCTCAGTCTCCCCATCAGGTCCCACCAGCCCTCCCAGGGAACCCTCAGGTGCAGAAAGCCTCTTCCTGTCCCACCCCGGGACACCAAGTCAGCCACCGAGAAGAGCGTGTTCCCAGAGGAGAAGGTGCTGGTGGGAGCCGGCGCAGGGGCCCAGGGAGGGCCAGTCCTCCAGGGGACGGGTAGGTCTTCCGGGGCGCTGGAGGAAGGGGCCGCGCAGGCCTGGGAGGCACGGCGGAGGCTCTAGGTGGCCGGGGGTCCTCGCTTGGGGCACAGCAACCCCCAGGTCCAGGAAGGCAGGGAGAGCAGCAGGAAGCAGGCCCCGCCCAGCAGCAGGACCAGGCCGGCCGCCACTCCGCAGCCCAGGGACCAGGAGTACTCGTAGGCCAGGCGCGGGGCTGGGCCGGGCTCGGGGGCGGCCCCCTGCAGCAGCGCCTGCACCGCGTGGCGGAACACCTCCAGGCTGACCAGGAGCAGCAGGCCTGTGGGACAGAGAGAGGCCGCTGGTCTTGTCACCCTTCCTTAAACAGGACAGCGGGATGACGCACGTGGCACCAAGTCCCCCGGGTGGTCTAAAGTACCCGGGAGGGTGCACAGATCTAGGCAGACGTGGCGCCTGCCACGCGAGGCCCTGGCGCTCCTGTGGATGGGGTGGCTGAGCACCTCCTGTATCGCAGGCCCTGCTGGGGAAGCGGAGAGAAGGAACAGGACCGTCCCCAGAGGCGGAAAGCAGCCTGGTGCTGCCCAGGGGTGGGCAGAGGGGTGGGGAGGGGCTGTCAGTTTCGTATGCATGGCTGCCAATGTCCCTAATGCCACTGGCTGGCATGCTTCCAAATGAGTAAGAGGGCAACTGGCATCTTGGGTGCATCGCCCTGTGATTTTAATCAAAAAGTAAACACAGGAATCAAGAAACACAAAGTTCAAATTAAGACTCCAAGACTCGGGCACAACGGCGCACGCCTGTAACCCCAGCAGCTCAGGAGGCTGAGGAAGGAGGATCGAAAGTTCAAAGCCAGCCTCGGCAACTCTGCGAGGCCCTAAGCAACTCAGCGAGACTCTGACTCTAAATAAAGTTCATTTTGAAAAAAAGGGACATGGCTCAGGGATTAAGGGCCCTGAGTTCAATCCCTGGTTACCCGCCCCACCCCCAGAAGACTCGTGAAGGCTCTTTCTGAAGAGTGACAGTGAATCACGAAAGAGAAGAAAGGAAACAGGCCGAGGCCCGCACAGTTAAGAAACAGCAGAACACAAGATGGAGGCAGTGTCGGCTCTCTGCCCTGAGCCACCATCCCCTTCAGGAGGGGACAGATGCTAAGCCAAGGCACCGAGGCCTGCAGACACGAGTGTCCCCGGGAGCACAGAGGCAAAGGAGGCCAGAGCCGCGAAGGGACCAAGCTGACCCTGTGGACCTGTAGTAAGCAGCACCTGACCGGCCAGAGCTCCCGATGTGCCAGGAGCAGCCACAGTTGGCTCCAGGGTCCTGTCACATCTGAAGCTGTGTTTCAGGGACGTCTGGAGTCGTCCTGCCTGACGAGCCTCGTGTCCTGCACGTCTCCAGCTGCAGGCTGCCAGGGCGCGGCCTCCCCAGGGAACGCGGGAGAGCAGGTAGTTCAGAAGGCGATGCATGGCAGGGAGAACTTCACACCAGGGGCCACCACGGCCAGGGTGGGCAGGCACTTCAAATAGTGGCTTCACCCAGAGCCGCTTGAGCCCAGGGGCGGAAAGGAGGAGGCCATACAGAAGACTGAGCAACGCTGCTCCAAGCAGAGGGAGCAGCCGGCACCAAGGCCCTGGGGCAGGAGGGAGCGCCGCACACTTGAGGGAAAGAAAGGGGGGTCACTGTGGACCGGACAGGGTGGGCGGGGCCGAGGTGGCAAATGGGCTGCAGAGTCTTGTGAACCGCCAGACAGCACCCCCCGGCCGGAGGCCACTGCCTCCCTTCTCCACCTCCACTCCTCCATCTTTTAAACCTGGGGCCTGGGGACGCAGCCTGGAGCCCGCGCAGCCCCTCCCCTGGGCTGACCCGCGTCATTCAGCAGCCCTCAGTGGGGTCGCGGGTAACAAGGGCTTGACATACAGAGAGACCAGCCAAGTCCCTGTCCCCCCGGAGCTTCATCCAGTGATGAACGGTCAGCTAAAGGTCACATGTTGAGGTCCCAACCCCGAGTCCCCAGAACATGGCCACATCTGGAAATGATTAAAGTAAGGCCGTCAGAAAGGACTGCAATCCAGTATGACTGGGTCTTCCTCCTCAGAGACGGAGGCGTGGGCAGCTGGCCACAGGCAGGGCGGAGGCCCAGCCGAGGACCTGCGGGGGCCCAGAGGAGGCCCTGTGGAGGCTCAGTGGAGACCCTGTGGAAGCTCAGCAGAGGCCCAGCAGAGGCTCTTGGAGGCCCTCCAGCCCTGTGGAGGCCCTGTGGAGGCCCAGCAGAGGCCCAGCAGAGGCCCTGTGGAGGCACGACATGTTTTCCTCACACTCTACTTCTCCTCCGGGGCAGCTCCTCACGGCTGGTGATTAACAACAATGGATCCACATGAGACTGTCCTAGTGCCATCTCACCCCAGGCCTAAACCCTGAGGGCACACGCCCACCTGTCCCAGCCCTGAATCCTCGAAGGACACTGACTGACATAGACATTTAGGAAAAGACATGCTGTCGGCTGTGCCTGTTCCTTTGTCTACACACACACACACACACACACACACACCGCCCATCCCGACACCCAGCATAACCACACAGTGTCAGGGCCACCTCGCCTCCGCCTGGCTGCACAACCCACAGGACACATCCAACACTCGAACAAAACACTCTGAGGCGCCCTCAGGGGGAAGGCAGGTGGGAGCTCCCCAGCAGCGGCCCCTGCGAGCTGTGCAGTCCACGGTCAGGGGTCCTCTGACTCACGTTCCCTGGGGTGGGGCTGAGCAGGGCACCCAGCCAAGACATGGCTGATGGCCCAGAGGGCGGACAGTGCAGGGAGCAGGAGTGACGGGTCCCTGGAAGGCTCCGTGGGCGGAAGGAAGGGTGCACACCTGATGGGTGGACCCTGGGAAGGTCAGGGTTGACACGAGGTGACCCCCAAAAGCTCACGTGTGAGACAGTGAAAGAAGGTTCGAGGAGAAATGATTGGCTGGGGGGAGCCTCAACCCACTCAGTGAATTCACCCCCGTGGGGTTAACAGAGTGGTGACTGGGGCCAAGGGTGAGGCTGGAGGAGGTGGCCTTCGGGGTCCTGCCTTTGGGGTAGATGTTTGTGTCTGGAGAGGGGCGTCTCTGCCTCCTGGTCACCCTGACGTGCGGGGCTTCCCTCAGCCGCTCTCCTCCACCACGATGCCCTGCCTCACCTCGAGCCCCGACGGAGGGAGCTGGCCTTCTAGGGCCTGAGACCTCTGCAACCGTGAGCCCCCAAATGGACTTTTCCTCCTCTGCGGTTGCTCTGTTCGGGTCTTTTAGTCGCGGGTGTGAAAATCTGAATAAAGCAAGGGAAAGGGAGTTCTGGATGTGAGGAGACTTAAGTCAGGGATGGGAAGAGTTTGCCCAGGTCACAAGCAGTCTCCAATCCAGACGCGCTCTTTCCCTGCTGATTCTCCGCCGTCCCGTCACAGCACACCCCTCTCCAAGGCCGGGTCACAGTGGCCCTCTCAGGACCTCAAGTTCACCAAGCTCTCTTCTCCTTTCTTCTTAACTACGATGTGACATCGTTCATGTCACTGCCTCGGACAGGCTGCCCAACTCCCCGTATGGAATCAGGTGCTCTTATTGCTCACTCCGGCGGGGACGCTCCTTGTCCTTCATGTCACCGACTATGGCTTCTAACTGTGGGGTTGCTTGTGCGGCTCCTGTCTGAGTAGTCAGACCCGTCAGCATGGCGACAGGCACATTCTGCACTGTTAGGATACTGCCTCCAGACATCTGCTATGTGCATGCATGTGCAACGTATGTATCGTGTGTGTGTGTAGATGTGTAGATATGCATTTATTCATTGTATCACAGTAAATTAGATGAACTAGCGAATAGAAGAAAGAAAGGAAAGGGAATGACTGAATTTCGCCCTCTACCTAGGGAGATCTCTATTCATAAGACACGGCGATACTCTTCTCCACTTGTGTGGCTCTTGAACACCCACACGCCCTCCAGGCCTCTACCTCACCTGTTCATAGAGGCTACTGTGTGCACTTTTGCAAGACTTGCCTTGCCTTATACTCTGATCTTCATTCTGTTCTGCAAACTTCCCTAATGCTTTATAGCCTTTGCCCATTTTATTTCACCATCACGTTGACAACTACCACCACCACCATCACCACCAACAACAACAACATTACCACCATCATAATCCCTACCACCACCATCGCAACTGCCACCGTAACCACCATCACACCATCGCTGTTACCAGAACATAACACCACCATCACCCCTACTATCACCATCACCACCATCACCATCATCACCCCTACTATCACCATCACCACCACCATCATAATCCCTACCACCACCATCGCTGTTACCAGAACATAACACCACCATCACCCCTACTATCACCATCACCACCATCACCATCACCACCATCACCACCAACACCATCACCATCACCTGTTGCCATTACAACTGCCACCACTGTACCTTGGATAATTCCTATTATCCTTCAATTATCAGCTCAACTGTTGCTTTCTAGATTAGCTATTCTGCCACATACCACCACCACAGAACGTCCCCTTAATATGCTTTATGGTAACTCTCATCACCAATTCATTTGAATCATGATTTATGTAATTATTAGTTATACTCTTTTTCTGCCCAAATTGAGGCCCTTTGATAGCAGAGTAGTCTTGTATTCATCTCTAGCCCCTACCATGCCTGGATCATAGTAGATGCTCATAAACACTCAAAGAAAGGAAGTGTGATCAATGATTTTTCTTTCCACCTGAGAAAACTTTGATTCAACAAGGCAACTAAGGCCCAGAAGATGAATGGAACTTTCCCAGGGTCGTATACTGATTCAAGACCCAGACTAAGACAAAAGCTAGACCACTGACTCCCCGGCTATGCCTTCGTCTCACCATACCGTGCTGAGCCCACAGAGACACCTCAGGAAAGTACTCCCCGAGGTGCCAGGTATGTGCAGCGAGAGAGGCAAGCTTGGAGAAGGCGGCCCAGGCTCAAGCCCACCTCTGTCCTCTCTGTGTGAGTCTAATAACTCATCTGACTCTTCTGAGCTTCAGTGTTCTCAACTACAGAATGAAGAACAGTGATCTCTACCTACTGAATTTCTCCACATAATTGTCATGGATTTTATGCCAATTATTATTATTATTATTATTATTTATTTATTTATTTATTTGAAAAAAAGTCTGGTGCAACCATCATGTGAAGCTTTTCTTTTTGTAAAAACAGTGCTGGCATTACTTAAAAGTAACTTTGTTCTAAGCTAGCTGTCTTTGTGTAAGTTTGGGATGCACAGGATGCTCATGAACGTAGGTTAATGCAGAGGTGATGGTTATGCAGTTAAACACAGCAGCAGGCCTGTGGTAATCTGAGCTAGATGTACAATAAACTGAAGTCTTGGTTACTTTCAAGGGCCACATTTCCTATGATGCAGTATTTTTTTCTGGACCTTCAACTCCAAAAATGCAAGAGTCCTTGCAGACCCCAGGCCCCAGGCCCAAATCTCAAAGCCTGTGTGGAGACCCTCTAAATCCCAGCCAACCACCAGGCTTGAACTCTGCCACCGTTGAGCCTGATACAGCCCTTGGGTTTCCCGACATCAGAGCACACAGTAGTGCCTGCAGACCTCCCCACCCCAGGATACAACAGTGCTGGGGATTCCAGGTCCAAACCTAAAAAGGTATTTGGGGAGTAGTCCAAGCTAGCAACAGGCTTGGAGCTGTCCTGTGGCTGAGACTTCTAGGGCCCTGGGGCTCCCTCCTGCTCCTGGCATGCGGCAGTGCTTGGGGTTCCCACCCCTAAGCATGCAACAATCCTTGGAGACCTCGGGTCCAGATCAAAGTGGTATTTGTAGACTGTCCAATCCTCAGCCAACAAAAGGGCTTGGAATTCCTCCATCTTTGAGCCTATGATAGCCCTTGGGCTCCCCTCAAATCCCAGCATGCAGCAGTGCATGGAGATCCCGCCTCCCAGCATGCAATTGTGTGTACAGATCCCGCCTCCCAGCATGCAACAATTCTTGGGGATCCCCCTCCCAGCATGCAATGCCCTCAGCCCAGGCTCTCCGCCCTCACCTGAGAGGACAAAGCAGACAGCTCCAACTCGGAGCAGGAACTCGGCACCTTTACTGAGCACCATGATGACACAGAGACAGCCCAAGGCCATGACCACCAGGCCCAGCACGGCTATCACTGCAGCGGCTATGTTCACCTCTGCAAGGGGAGAGGGGAGAAGCAGAGATCACAGAGAGAGAACAAGAGGTTTCCTTTACAGGGGCCCAGGATCAGGAAGGTGGATGATTCAGGACTGTAGAAAAGTTGTCAAGTCGGTGGCCCAGTCCAGTCCAATAACAATCCTGTTGAAGAAACTAAGACTCAGAGAGGGTCAGTTACTTGCTTAAGGCCACAGAGCAGAAGGCACAAAGCCTGGGTTTTAGAAGGAGATGTGAGCAACGGATCATTACTATCATCTGGTCATCGTTTGTGCACTACAGGGGAATGGTCCAG
The DNA here is from genome assembly GCF_964194105.1 of Spermophilus citellus. Lineage (NCBI taxonomy): Eukaryota > Metazoa > Chordata > Mammalia > Rodentia > Sciuridae > Spermophilus > Spermophilus citellus. The sequence continues at coordinate 3,476,778 of NC_138200.1, forward strand.
AACCCTCCTTGGGTGGGCCGTGTGCTTGGCACACACAGGTGGGCCACAGGTGAGCACCAGGATGATGCCACCACCAGCACGGAGGTGAGACAGAACAGGTGGAGCAGGCCAGGAACCGCTGCTTGCAGGTAGTGAGGGGTCACTGCAAGCCCTGGGCTCTGGAAGCCTCTAGAAGCCTTGTCTCATGAAATCCTTATAGAAACCGGATTCATGTCACGATCCCAGTCCCTGTGCTGGTGGGGACACCGCATGATGGAGAAGCTGTGCTCAGAGCAGAAAGGACAAAGTCCTCAGAGGTGCATGGTCCAGTGCGGTGGCAGCTGCTGACCACACGTGGGCTTTTACTTTTAACGTGACAAATGAAACAAAATTCAACACTCAGCTCCCCTGTGACAGCAGCCACATGCCAAGTGTGCAGGACGGGTCCCAAAGTAGAGCATTTTCATCTCCACAGGGGATTCTGGGCAGTGCCCTTCTACGGTAAGATTTGTTGGGGTTCGAATCCTGCCTCTGCCACTTCCTGGGCGAGATTGCTTCTACCTTCTCTGGGCTCATTATCTCCTCTGGAGGAGGAAGACAACGCTTGTGTCCTGCAGTCAGGCCAAGGCCTGGAGATCATCTGGACAGAAGGCCCAGGGTGGGGCTTACCGATCCCAAGTGCCCATTCATGAGATGCTAGAGTGCTGTCCTCAGAGAGGGACTGCCCAGTCACGTGGCCTGTGGCTTGGGCAAAGTGAGGGGTCACAGCATCAGGCCCAGGGTCTGGAGAATCTGCACCACCAGTTCCCATGGACCCCAGAGCTGAGCCCATCATCCCGGGCAGAGTGGCGGAGGAGCGGTGCCACCAGCCGTCCCTGAGCGTGGCCAGCACCCAGCCCCTCGTCCCAGCGTGAAACCTGCTCACCTTTCTTTGTGGTTCTCTGGAAGATGCGGGCGTTCTCCCCCGTGGTGAAGAATTTAAAGTAGGTGCAGTTTGCTTCTGTGAGAGCAGGAGAGAGAAGGGGGAGGGAGATGACGTGAGGCGCTGTGTGTATTTCCAGGGTGGACCCTTAACAGAGCTCAGAGGGGCCTTAAAAGAGGACCTTAGCATCCCTGGTGCAGAGGAGAGGGAAATGCCTCTTGGCAGCCCAGGACGCCCGGGGATTCCCGCCCCTGCAGAGGACTAGATCCATGGCCTCAAGTGGGCCATTAACTGTCTCTGGGCGTCAGGTGCTTCCTCTTTAACAGGAGGTGATAATCTCTTTCCTGGCTCCTTCCTGCAGGTTTGTTGAGGGTCAAGTGGGATTAGAGAGGGACAGCCACTTTACTCAACAAAGGCCACCAAGAAGCAGGTCATGGGAGGCTAACAGAAGAGGGGGTCCTCCCTCCCACCTGAATCTAAAGAGCTCCTGCAGGCTGCTGTCTGAGGCGCCCCCCTGCACAGGGCACAAGCCCCGCCTGGCCACTCGCAGCAGAGGAGCCTGGGGAACCGGTGACACAGGAAGAGCTGCGCTCCAGCAGGAGCCAGAGAAACACACTTGAGCCAGCAGGGAGGGGCCACTTTGGATCAATTAGACGGACGAATATTAAAAGGGCAGCAGCAGGCGGAGACTACCAGCAGTGAGGCTATCCTGGGCTTTGGGGGAAGGACCGGACACGCTTTATGGAGCGTGTCACAGTCCCAGCTCCATGATAGCCATCAGTGGAGGACGGCCCCTGTAGGACGGAGGTCCTTGCAACGAGATCCACTAAGGACGCATTGCTCAGAACATGTCCCCATCGCGGCATGACGCATGAGTGATGTCGATACCCCGGGACCTGGCTGTTTCATTTCTGGGTCTGCACCCAGGAAAAAAGCACATACAGGGGGGACACAGGTGTGGGTGTTCACTGCAGCCTCGATTATAATTAACACAGAGCAGGCATGACCCAGGTGTCCCTCTCTCAAAGACAGGCATATACACGAGGGGACGCTCCCTGTGGAAAGCTCTGCAGAACGCAGTAGCCACGAACTACGATAACCAAGGCGGGAAGACTTGAGAGAGGGTGTTGAGCAAGAAAAGTCGAATTAAGCCGATTAAAGAGCAGGATGAAATCTACGGCATGACCTCATTTATGCAAATCAGCACACCCAGGTGGGTAGAAACTGACTCTGCTCCCCAGGTCGAATGCGTTGTCAAACACCTGAAAGAGCTGAGTCAGGAAGGAATGAAAAAGAACCAGGTTATTAAACACAGCACAGGAAGGATCTTCCGGGCTGGTCACGATCTGAGGACCCGAACCTGGGAGTGGGATTCGGGTTAGGGTTGTGTATTTTGTGTCCGAGAAACTTTAACAAAGGAAAAGAACTTTCTGAACTGCATTTTAGAGGCAGATCTCCCCTCAGGGTTCCCCCAGTCAGAACGCTCTTGTTCTACAGGTGGGGAAACTGAGGCTAGGGAGGGGGAGGCGTGAGACCCACAGGAGTAAAGGACCCCCGAGGGGGACCATGCGGCCTGCAGAAGTGGAAACTTTCCTTCTGAAGAGGACATGGAGGGACAAGGGACACCCCTGAGTCCAGTGAGGTAGAGTGGGCGCCCCCTGGAGCACCAGGGGAGGGGAGGCACATGCAGTGTCCAGCAAGGGGTAGTGACAGGTGCGAATCCTGATCCTGCAGCGGCAAGGGGTACTACGGTGCTTCCTGCCACGGGGTGGGGTGCAGCGGGTGGAGAAGCCTACATCCCTCGGGCAGCGTGAAGGTCCTGCTGGGGCAGTGTGGGCTGTGGGGTGTCCCACTCTGGCTATGAATGACTCAGGACTTCTGGCTTCTTGACCCCCAGAGGATATGGCAAATCCCATCTGAAAAGCCACGGGTGTGAGGCAGCTGTCACCGCCAAGGGACATGAGTCATTCCATTTCTCAGACATCAGGAGACTCTGAGAGGTCCTGCACGGGTGACGGTCAGAGCCCTATAAGGAGGACAAGTCCCTCCTGGCCACCAGAGGGGACAGAAGAGATGTGAGGAGCCCCATCTTCTTTTTGGTGAGGTCAGGACAACCCGGTGGCATAGTGAGGAGCCATGGAAGCTCCTTATGGACGAGGGAGGTGGGACACAGCAGCACTGCTCTCAGGAGCAGGGATAGCCAAGATTCAAACCCCACCTGACTCGCCTGGTTCACAGGCTGAGCCCCCGAGGTCCCTCGCGCCTCCGAGTTGCCCTCGGTGGAACGGACCTGTTGATCACTACTCACGGGGCTGGCAGGACAGGTGACGGATCCATGCACATCGACTCCTTAGAACAGAGCCAGGAACTACGTACTCATGTCACATTTTATTACTGGGGAATCCCGCTTGGCGGAAGCTGGAGACCATCCTGCTCAAGACCCTGAGGGGTGACAGCTCATCTACAGAAGTGAAGTGACTAAGATAGTCTTCTGGACAGCAGAGGACGCCTGGTGCCCACTTGCTAGGAAAGGCTTAGGACACCCTTATTTGGACCCCATGGATAAATCCACCTGGAAAAGTAACAGAGGACAGAAACCCCATCTGGAGCCCAGAAGGGCAGGATCCTTTCTGAGGGATGCTGCGATGGTGGGGCATTGTGTGGATGGCATTGCTGGATACCCCACATGGGCAATCTCACAGGTGGCATCCTGAATGGCCAGAGGGGAGATGCCTAAGATGTTTTCTTTGGGTGGGTAGAGAAGTGCGCTCCTGCCCAGGTCTCATGAAGAAGGCCTGCTGGGACAGGTAAAGGGCATGGCATGTGCCGTCAGTGAGAGCTAAGGGACAGCCCTCTGGCACAGCTGCAACGAAAGAACTACTGTAGGGGAGGCGAGGGGCGTGGAGAGTCTGCAGAGAAAGTGAGAAGGGCCGGAGCTGCAGTCAGGCCTCCGGAGGGGAGAGGGGCAGGAATGAATGGTGCCAGAGCACAAGGCCCGCCCCGGGGCGTTGGCAGGTGACTGGCAAGAGCTTCATTTGGCAAATTCACAGGGAGTGAACCTGCACAGATTCTACACTGGGGTGGGCAGCAGGGCGGTCTGTCTGCCCAGAGCTCAGAGCCAGGGAGTCCGTCTGTCTCCAGGGGGAAGACTGTCTGGGACGCAGGCTCTCTGTGGGCACATGCACAGGGTGCAGGCATCTCGGGGGTGTGAGTGGGGATGTGCTGTCAGGTGAGCTCAGGCTCTCTGAAGGCACCAGCTGGGTGTGGGGGCACAGGCTGGTGATGGGGTACAGGCCGGAAGACGAGCTCTGAAGCACAGGTCCCCTGGGGACAAGCCAGTTAGGAACCTGGGCCAGGTCTGAGTGCCCTGTCTGTCTCTGAGAGCACAGGCAGATCTGTGCACAGGTCTTTCTGGGGTGCAAGCTCTCTCCTGGGGGCCCGGGTTCTTTCTGGGGCGTGGCTTTCTCAGTCTCTCTACCTGGGTCAGGGCATGGCCTCTCACCTCCAGGCAGCTCGGCAGGGCCACAGGTCTCACGGCCCTCGGGCACGTCCGCCAGCCACAGTCGCTTGGTGCACACCTTCCACAGTCCCAGGTGGGCGGCGTCACAGACGGCACTGCTGTTGGCCTTGTAGGTGTTGAGCTCCACCCAGAACTCTGTGCCCACGGCCAGCACCGCCAGTGTGGCACCTATGGAGACCAGCAGCAGCACCAGCTTAATCTTCCCCTCTTGCTCTGGTGTCAGGAGGACTCCCTTCTGCCCCTGGGCACGCCGCCGGCCTGCAGCGGCCCGCCGCCGGTCCTCCTCTTGCATGAAGAAGTTGGACCACATCATCATCCTGGCTGCAGACGGGGCTCAGGGAGGTCCAAGCAGGCAGAGCTGAGGAGGGGTCCTGAGGGGCGGGAGGAGGGGCCTGGCACAGCCTGGGACCTTGAAGGGAGCCGGGGCTCAGTGGGTGCTGGATGATGAGAGAGGAAGAGCTGAACCTCAGATGGTGGAGTCAGGTGTCCTCCGGGGCTCGGAAGTTGAGAAACCCAGACCCCAGGCAGGGGAAGCCTCCCACGAGGAGCCGCCGGGGCTGCTCACCGAACTCAGCCAAGAGAACCAGGCCCCGAGAAGGCAGGTGCCCTGAGGCTCACCTAACCAGGGGGCGCCTGGGGGTGCAGTGGCAGGAGAACCGAGCACCCACCCCAGCTCAGAGGCACTCCTCTGGGGTCTCCACTAGGGCTCCGAGTCTGGGGTGCCCAGAAAAGGGAGCTGAGCCCTGCTGTGTGTTTGAGAGATGTGGCCCCGGATCCTCTGGGCTCAGAGTTTGAGGAGGGAGGACTTGGGGCCCCTCTGGGGAACAGAAGGGGAAGAGCTAGGTCTGGGTCTCAGAGAAGCCAGGGAGCCCAGCCTTCACAGCAGATCAGCGGGATTCAGAGGAATTCTGGGCGTCCCCTGGAATTCAGCAAAAGGGCAAGGGAGTCTCCCTAGTTGCTCAAAAGAGATCTCCCTGCTGAGGTCCAGAAGGGACCGTGGCTGGGCGTCCATAAAGGAGTCTGGGGTCCGCGGCTCAGAGGGGAGCCGCGAATCCCCGCGGGGTTCAGCTTGAGGAGCTGTGGTCTCACTGAGGCTCAGAAGGCAGGGGCAAGGTATCCTGGACTTCGCCACGGGACTCTTGGCACCCGGAAGGGACTCAGTCCCTTTGGGATCACGCTGCTCCCCCTCCCCCGGGCTCCCAGGGCCTGCCCGGCTGCGAGGGCTCTTGGCTCAGCTCCAGGCCTCGCGACCCCCTCAGGCCTCCCACCCCGGCCTCCTGGGCAGGGGCCCCGCTCGCTCTCCTGCCTCGGCGCCGCGCCGACCCCAGCTCCGCAATGCCTCGACCCGTCGGCTCTGCTCGGCCTCCGCCCGCTCGTCCGTGCCGGCCTCGCCCCGCCCGCCCATCCCCTCGCCCTCCCGGCTATTTCGGGCTCGACCCGTAAATAACACCCGCACCTGTCGCCGGCGCCTGTTGCCATAGGGATCCCGGGTATTTTAAGGGGACAACCCGGGCGGGGTGGGGGAGAGGAGGGGCTGGGACTGGTCTTAAAGCCGCTGAAGCCCAGAGTTCGATTTCCTGAAGGGTCAAGGGCGGGGCTGAAAGTCCCCACTACAGCCTCCCACCTGGGGAGACAGGACAGACAGTGGAACGACGGGTTTCTGTCCAGAGCAGGCAGGGCTGGGAGGCTGGACAGGAGGGGCTGAGGGGGTAGGCACTGGGCCTGGACCCTGGGTCTGAGGGAGGAGACTGGGCCTGGACCCTGGGTCTGAGGGAGGAGGCTGGGCCTGGACCCCTGGGTCTGAGGGAGGAGGCTGGGCCTGGACCCTGGGTCTGAGGGAGGAGGCTGGGCCTGGACCCCTGGTCTGAGGGAGGAGGCTGGGCCTGGACCCTGGGTCTGATGGAGGAGGCTGGGCCTGGACCCTGGGTCTGATGGAGGAGGCTGGGCCTGGGGGAGGGGGACTGGGGCCTGGAGCCTGGGCCTGGGGGAGATGGGCCAGAACCCAGGGTCTTAAAAGGATGGATGGATTATGGGGGTTTGGCCCTCAGATCCCAGGAGATAAAAGGGTGAGGGAAGGGCCAGGCTTGGGGACACGTGAACCACGCAGCTGTCCTCTTCATGAATTTATTTTCAGGGCACCCCTGGGGGACCTTCCATGCAGTTTCAGCTCCCCCAGGAGCAGGGGCAGGGACAGCCGTGTGGCATGGCAGCAGGGCCTGGTCATTACCCCTCACCCCCTCCCTCAGCCCTTTTGCAGACTGCCCAGGTGGGACCCACCTGCCATCAACCTCCACCCAGGATGCTGCTCCAGGTAGGCCCAATGCCAGCTGACCAGGGCTCTGGGGCACCCCTCCCTGCCTGCCCCTGCTCTGTGCTCTTCCCTTGGAGCCCCCAATGCCCTGGGATGCGACTGTCTGCTTAGGTGTCTGGCTCTCCCACCAGACTGGGTCAGGGGTCAGGGGCAACCTCTACACCACCCAGCTCATGGCCAGCTACACAGGCACCCTTATAAGGTGTGGTAGGTGATGTGAATGAACAAGTGAGCCGAGGACTGGCCAGTGAACTGCGATGAGGAAGCACCGGCCTCGAGGACACCCCCCTGGAGCTGGGAAGGTACCTGCTTCCCCCAGCAGAGCACACCACCCTCTGTATTCTGCTGCCTTTCTCCCTCAGGGGCACACACAGCTCTTTGATCACAGGTTCTGGCAACAGGGAGTCTGAACGGACTTTCGTTTCAGAAAATAAAGGAAACCTCTTCTTTCCCTTTGCCTTGCTGGATCTTCCCAGGCTCCAGAGAGTCCCAGACCCTTCATGAGCAGCAGCAAAGGACAGAAGAGGCCTGGCTGGGGTCCTCCGGACTCTGTTCACCACCCCTGAACTCTCCCACTGGCCGGGGTTACCCCATTGTTCTCACTCCTGCCTGCTGTAATAGCTCTCTGATTTCAGGGTGCCTTTTCCCGTCTTCCTCTGCTTGTCTGGGTCATTTTAATTGCCTCTATTCCCTTTCCCTCTTCCCCAGTAAGGGCTTCTGTCCCTGCCTCTGAGCTGAAGTGAGCTCTGTCCAGATCATCAGCCAGGATCACTCAGCAAACCTACTGGTCACTTGCTTCCAGATCTCCTCCGATTCCGCAGCAGCTTCCGCACAGCTGGCCCCTCCTCCTCCATATACATATGTATGTTTTTCAATTGTAGATGGACCTTTATTTTATGTATTTATTTGCAGTGCTGAGAACCAAACCCAGAGCCTTCCATATACCAGGCAAGCGCTCCACCACGGAGCCAAACCCCAGCCCCCTCCTCCTCCTCTTGAAATGCTTGTGCTTAGGCCCTCAAGGACTCTCCTGCTTCCTGCCAGCCTCCGGTCACTCCTTTTTGGCTCCGTTTGCTACCTGCTCTTCTCCCCCAGTGTAGATGTCCCCCCAAGACTCTTGCCAGGGTCACTCTACCTGCACGCAGCTGCTAAGTTACCATCCCATTCTGTGGCTTTCCATGCCTCCATCTGCTGACGTTTCCAAGACTTGTATTTCCAGCCACGATCTTTTAACCACTCCTATCTGATGTCTCCAACTGGTTGCTCCATACTCGGACTTGGACTTCCCAAAGGCATCCCCACCTGACACATCCCTATGACAACCCTGGATTCCTACCACCAAACCCTGCCTCCCCCTTCCTGGCCGCAGCACCCACCGGAGAATCCTCTCTCCCCTTCCCTGGGCTTCATTACCTCCCTGTACAGCCGGCTTGCCACCACTGTAGGCATCACCTCCAAAATCCCAACCCCTGCTTCTGCTTTTGACCCCCCCAAGTCTATTCCCAGCACAACACCACAATTCTGTTATTGTTTTGTTTAAACAAAAATATGATCCCAGCATGCCTGTGCTCAGAGCTCCCCAAGGCTTCTCATCAAACCCAGAATAAAGTTCAAATTCCTTCCCAGGCTACAAGGCCTGAGCTGCCCTCTGCACTTGGGACTTCTTAACCCAGTCAACTAGCCCTTGTTTATTCTGCTCACAAAGGCCTCCTTGGAAGTCTGGTTTTACTCAGGCTTCTTCTGCCACCTTTGGTGGCCAGGGTTCCTGTCCCGAGCCCTTCTCTCCTCCCCTGCCCTCTCAGAATGCACATTTCTGTTCAAACATTACTTGGCAGTCATGACCTCTTGACGCAGCTTATCTAGTCGCCCTGATCTGTCATCCTGCTTCACTTCTCAAGCAGTCTTCAGTGTGTACTGCATGTGCCTCCTGGGAGCCCGAGAGCAGGCCCTTGTCAGCTCACCACCATACCCTGTGGGCCTAGACTGGGCTTGAACAGGTCAGCGCTCGGCAATTCTCCAATACTGTGAAGGCTTTCGCATCTTGTTTTCAGTTTCTCCCTCTCAGAATCTCCTAAGTCTTCGCCTTTCCCATCTCTAGGACTCACCTGTTTTGGGTCTCTTCTGCACCCCCCCATCTCACTCTTCCTGTGGCCCCCCCATCTCACTCTTCCTGTGGCCCCCCATCTCACTCTTCCTGTGGCCCCCCATCTCACTCTTCCTGTGGCCCACTCTTCCTGCGGCCCCCCATCTCACTCTTCCGGTGGCCCCCCCATCTCATTCTTCCTGCGGCCCCCCATCTCACTCTTCCTGTGGCCCCCCATCTCATTCTTCCTGCGGCCCACCCATCTCACTCTTCCTGCGGCCCACCCTCCACCTTTCTTGCTGTTTGGCCTTTGGATTGCAGAATCCATCATCCCCTAGCCAGTTCTGTCCTCCGCATCAGTCGTCCCCTTGAATGCACCTCTCCCTGGCCCTCTCCTCACCTCCCCGCCCCTCTTCTCTCCATACATCAGACTAAGTCCTATCTAGTCTAACTGACTCGTGTCCTCTCTACATTTTCCAGCATCTCCTTCCTGAAACCACCATCACAGAATTCCTCCCAGGCTCGCCCACTCCAGCCTCCCCTGCCCCCATTTCTAACTCTTCCACACAGGCCCCAAAGCAAATTTCTAATGCCCACTCTGATCCCCTCCCTCCTCGGTCCCACTTCTGATGTCTCCTATTCCCAAGGTCACCCTGACCTCATGGTACCTCACTAACCAGGTCCTGCCTTGTGCAGCTGAGCCCTGTCTCTCTCCCCACCAGACTGGGAGCCCCCCCCCCCCCAGCACAGGACGGGATGGGAAGTTCCCTACACCCAGCATCACAGGAAATACTTGCTGAGCAAATGAAGGGAAATGAAGCACCCTGCCATCTCCGTGACCTTCAACTCCATCCCTTCCTCGGCACACCCACTTCCTTTACCCCCCTCAACTGTCATCCTCTCCACTGCCCTTAGGAAGCCTCCGGCTGGTCTGCGACTCAGGCACTGTTAGACCCTGGCTTATAGGTACCTCCCGGCCTGACCTCTTCCTCGACCCTGGACTTCAGCATCCCAGAGGCGTCAGCACTTTTCCCAAAACATCACGCTGCTCCTCTTCCCTGGGCTTCTGCCCCAGCTGTTCTTGCCCAGAAAGCCTTCCTGGTCCCCTTCATCACCTAGGAGACACGTGCTTCTTTGAAGACCCAGACTGGGTATCACATTCCAGGGAGTCTTCCCTGCCCACACCTGGCCACCCTGTCCTCCGTGTTCCATGGGGCCCATCGTGGTCCCAGTCACCACGCTCGCTTCCCTGCCTGGGCTGTGCTTCCTGACAGTGCTCAGCTCCTGGGGAAGAGTGAGGGGTTTGTTGTACCTCTGGGGTCCCTAACTTCCTGCCTGGGACCAGAGCACATGCACCCGAATGCCAGCGGCTGGAGAAAATAGTGAAACCTGGGTTGCTGTCTGATTCTCCTGCACACGACACCATGCCTGTGCTGCAGCATGTGACTGCATCCTCTCTGCCACCAGCCCGGGGTTGGAGGACCAGTGACTGTGTGATGCGGTATTTTAGTTGCCTCTGCTCCGGACTCGGCTAGGCTCCTGCCTTTCCTTTATGCACCATTCATGCTGTGCTCCTGCTTAAAGCCATCCACAGCCCCCTATGAATAAAACCCAACCTACAAGTCCCTGCACAATCGGGTCCTGTCTCCAGGCTCCTCTGTCCACCCGGCTCACTACACTTCAGCATACTGTGCAAGCTCCTTTCTGCCCTAGGGCCTTGGCATATGCTGTTCTCTTCCTGGGACACATGGCCCCAGCTCCATTGGGCTGTCTCCTTGTCATCCTTTCAGTGTCTACTAAAACTTAAAACTGGGTTAGCCCCCTCCCTCACAGAGCATTTTGGAGGATCTCGGGTTTCTCCTGCCTCCTAACTGTAATCTCTTGTATGTGTACATAATTCTCGGATTAATGTCTGTCTCATGTGCAAGATGCAACTCTGAAGATGTCCGGGACCCTGACTGTTTTCCTCCCTCTGTATGCTCAGCATTCAGCACAATGCCTGGCAGTTAAGCACACACATTGCCAGTAATGAATGAATAACTCTCTGCGCCTGCCTTTATGCCCCTTCCCCAGTGCCTTCCTGTGTGTCAGCACCTGCCACACAGCAGGTGCGTAATAAGCCCTTGTGGAAAGATGAATGGAAAAGTGAACGAACACCTGCGTCCATCTCTAGTCACTTGCCTTTCTGAGTCCCTTCTCTTGACCTCTCCCTTTATGTAGAGCTTATATATAGTATGTAGGTGTAACTCGTGTGCTATGGGCCCCTCTCCAGGAGTTGGGCTGGGCTGGGAGTCCCTCCCTCCCTTCCCCCCCGCCCCGCCCCCACATGCACACAGCAAAACATTAAAAAGAAAACATCTCAAAACTGCAAAAAACACCACGGCCCTACCCCCGCCCCCTAAATCCCACAAAAAAATAAAACACGACGCTCCCTCAGCAGAGCCCTCTCCCTGCTTCACCCCTCCCCTGGGGTCCCTTTGGCGGGTGAGGGGGCTCCCCGACGCCCGGGGCCGGGGAGGGGCGCAGGGGGAAGGCCACGCAGTCTCCAGCGCGCTCTCGGGGAAGAGCGAGGCGCCCAGACCCGGCAGCCTCGTTGCACGCGCGCCCGCGCACGCGCCCCGGACACGCCCCGCTCCCCGCGCGCCCCTACACGGGCGTGGTTTTCCTGTTGAGCGTGTTGGTGTTGGAGGCGGCGGCCTCCTTGGCCAGGGTCCCGGGGGCGGGGGCGGCGGGCGCGGGCGGCGCGGGCGCGGGCGCGGCGGGCGGCCCGGTGACCGTGACCGTGACGCCGCCGCCCGCCTCCTTGGGGAAGGCGTTGTGCAGCGTGAGGAAGCCGGGCGCACCCCCGCGGTCCCGCTCGGCGCCCGCCCCGCCGCCGCCTCCGGCGCCCCCGGCCGCGCCGCTGTACGCGCCCGCGCCGCCGCCGCCGCCGCCGGCCCCCGCCAACCCCGCGGCCACGCTGCCCTTGGACGGGTCGCGGCTGAGCGTGTACATGGAGATGTCCGTGGAGGCGAAGCCCGGGCCGCCCGGGCCGCCGGGAGACGCGTCCCGCGACGGCGACGGCTCGCTGGAGCGGGAGCTGGAGCGGGAGCGGCGGCGGTAGCGGAAGCGGTAACTGGGCAGACGGAGGATGGCCGAGGGGCCGCTCCCGCCACTGCCGCCCGCGCCCCCGCCGGCCTTGAGCAGGTCCGAGCGAGACTGGCAGTGCGCCTCGCGGCTGCGCTCGATGTAGATGTTGACGGCCAGCACGCCGATCACCTCGGCCAGGATGAAGGACAGCCCGCCGAAGTAGAAGGACCAGCCGTACGAGTAGTGGTTCTTCTTCTCCTCATCCCGCTTCGGGCCCGGCTCGCCCGCGTTGGCAGAGATGTACACGATCACTCCGATGATGTTGCTCAGGCCTGGGCGGGGACAGTTAGAGGGGAGCCTCCAGGCCACCAGGGCCCGGGCCCGCCCCTCCCTGCCCCGCCCCGCAGTCCAGGCCACGCCCCGCGAGGGTTAAGCTCCACCCAGGGAGTTAGGCCCCGCCCCATCGGGAGAACCTCGACTCAGGACCTAGGCTCCAAACCCCCACCCCTCCACATGGAATGGGACAGACAGGACTCTGGATGGTCTAAGCTCCACTCGGTGGCCTAGACTCCGCCCCTGCTAGCCCAAGCTCCTGCTGCACTGTTCTGATGATCCAAACACTATTCTTGATGAGACGGTCACAGCCTGGGTTTCCAGGTCCTTTCTTGGTTGATTTAATTTATAAACTCAGTCTCCGCCGTCTGCCCTTTGAATAAAACGATGTGATCTCTCTAGGTCCTGTCTACTGCTGATCTACACTCTCCAGCCTGGGTATTTACTCCAGGCGCTCCCCTGATGTTTTAAAATTTGATAAATCAGGTTCCCTTTCAACTCTAGGTCCCGCCTCCAGTTTGTCAAACCCCGCCCACTGTGGGTCTAGGCAAAGCTCCACACCCCTCTCAGGCCTAACTAGCTCCAAATTTCAGATCCTCCAGATCTTCCCTTGCAGATTTAGACCCAACCCCATGCATACCCTGCTCTTTAAATATGCTAAATCCTCCCTCTTCTCCTTATCCTACCCCTTCAAACGACTCTGCCCCTGGAATTTCTCAGCTCTACTCTTGCAGAGTAGAAAGGGGAAGGAGGGTCTTACTCCTATAATGCCCTTAATGGCATAATCCCTCCCATTTTGAATTTCCCAAGCACCGCCCAATGTTTTTAGCCCCTCCTCCACCCTGTTTTACTGGCCTAGCCCCTTCAGCCTTCATCTCTACACGGTTACTCAGAACCACCCCCTTCTTGGCTAATCTACTAAGCAGGCTGCTCACCATCCTCAAGCAAATCCCGTTTTTCCCTCTTCTGGCCCCTCCCTTCGGTGGCCAGCCCCGCCCCTCTAACCCTAATATCTCAAGCCCATCTCAAGGTCCCACCCCCTTTCCAAAGCTCCTCCCCTTCCGCCTCCAGAACGGCGGGCTTTGGAACCTAAGCTCCCAGTAAACTCGGTTACGCTCCAGACACTGGTCTGTGCCCAAGAAGAATACACCTACCTTACCCAGCGGGAGGCGATGGAGCTTGGGAAGAGCCTAGAAAGGCTTCGGGCTCCAGGGGGCGCTCGGGGTAGGGTCGTTTTGCAGGCAGACCCGCGCACACACTCGCGCGCGCGCTCGCGGGGACCGCTCCAGCCCGCCGCCCCTTCCCTCTGCCTCTCACCTGCTGCCACGAACAGGATCCCGGCTCCCAGAATGATGTTCCTCTTGGACTTGTAGACACGGGAGGCCGCCACGCACACGCCCCCGAGCAGCAGCAGGATGGCGCTCAGGATGGGGAAGATGCTGGAAGCCCGGACAACTCCTGCGGGGAGGAAGAAAGGAAAGGAGGGAGGAAGGGAGCGAGGGCGGTCAGACGGGCCGCCTGCGCTCCCCGGCCCGCGGCGCCTCCTGCCTGCCTTCGCCACTGTTTCTTTCTGGATCTAGTTCTCTAATTCTGCCTCTCTGCCTGTAATCCTTTCTTTTTTCTTTCATCTATTCTCCCGCCTGTTTTTTAAAATTTCTCCATATATTTGTCTGTTCGTCCTTTTCTTTTTTCCTTGGCCTATGTTTTTCCTCTCCTGTCGTATTGTTTTCCTCTTTCTCTAAATCACTCTCCCTCTCTATTCTTCTCTCAGCTTCTCCATTGTTCCTCTCCCATATCTTTTTTCTTTCTTGGTGTTCCCTTCTACGAATCTTCCCTTTCTCCAGATCTTTCAAATGTCTTCATACTTGTCTACACCCCTTCCCTCCCCTCCCTCCTCCTCCCTTTTCTGCCAGGCGTCATCTCTTTCTGAGTTTCTCCAGCACCACGCCCCGCCCCCCCGACTTCTGCCTGGCTTCATTCAACCTTTCTGGGTCGCCCGCTCTCCCTCCCCTCTTCCTAGCTGCCCTCTCCCCTCTTCCTTCCCTGGCCTCTCCTCTTCCCCACCCCATCCATCTCTCTCCCCCCATCTGTCTTTCTCCCTCTATCTCTCTGCAGTCCTTTCCATCCACCTCTAAAACCCCAGGCAACCAGACTTTGCGATTTCAGAGCCCGGCTGAGGCTGCAGCCAATCGTAACCCAAGCTTTGCCGCGTTCTCGGGGTGACTACCAATCGCAGCCCAGGCTTCCCCAGCCCGCTCCTGGAGTGGCCCGTCCCTGCCGCGGATTGGTCCACTGCCCGGGCGCGGCGGCCAATCCCAGCCCGAGAGTCGACAGCCAGTCATAGTGCACAGCTGCCTCGAGTACCCAAGAGAACCGGGCGGCCAATCAGCAGCCGAGATCCCCCCTCGGCCCGCCCCGAGGTGAGAGGAGGGGGCGGGGACCCATCACTAAGCCAATGGGGAGCCAGGGGATCTGAGCGTCTGGACGCGGATCGGCTGGGAAGCTAACCTAGGCGTGTGATCCCAGCGCCGGCCCGGCAGCCCCCTCCCCCCGGCTGTCCCGGACCCCACGTACGGAGCAGATACTCCGCGCTGTCGTGGTCGTAGTCCGTGTCCTCCGGAAAATGGTTGATCTTCACGCAGACGCCTCTTTTCAGCCCTGGAGAAGGGACGGGGGTGGTGGGGGTGGGAACTTCAGAGTTCGGGGCGGGGCGGCCCACAGGGAGAAAGCCCCCCCCTTCCCCAGACCCCTTCTCTCTGGTCTGATGGTGAGACAGAAGTCCTGGCCCTGAGCCGGTGTCGGTATCGGGACAACTTTCAACCTCTCTGGTCTGTTTCCCCACCTGTTAAAAAGGAAACAAAAAAACACCCAAAGGCTAATATCTTTCCAAGCACGGACTACAGGCTCCAGGACGTCTGCCCTGTAACCTGGGCTAAGACACTCAACCTGTCTGGCTTTCTCTTTCCCCTCTAAGGAAAAGGGTGTTGGTCTCAACTTTGTCAAGCCGCCCTTGTAACCCTCAACTTGTTAAGAAGTCTGAAAATGCGTGGGAAAACAAGGACTGGACTTCCCCTGAGACCCTGCGAAGTCCAGTTGCAGGAGGGAGCAGCCCAGTGGGTCGTGGGAGTTTGGTTTCTTCATCCTGTAAAGAGAGGGAGGGATTCCCAGTCTAGCAGAATCTGGAACCTCCAGAGATGGAGTGGCTGAGGAGGGAGTGTAGGATGGCCCTAGGGGTACTGCAGGCTCTCCTCTTCCTTCCTCCCAGTGTCCTCTCCTCGGATCCTCATCCTCACACCCTCTGGAAACCTATCTGACTTCTTTGGAGACACTGTCTGTTTTACAACCTCTAGCACATAGCTGAAGAAAAAAAAAAAGTATAAGTAAATTTAGATTCCTCAACTCTCCAAGCTCCCTCCAACCTCCAGGCCAGGGAACATTCTGTTCACATTCTCTGCTGATGTACTTACCCTGCAGCTCCTTTAAAAAGCATTCCCTACATGCACGAGCGTGCGTGCGTGCACACACAAGTTGGGCCAGTGGCCTCCTCTTGGGTACAACAGCTCCCTGGCTGCCCCCTTTAGGATGTGCTTGGGTTGATTTACAATCATCCTACTCAAGCTGGGAGTTCCTGAAGGGGAAGGGCCTGGAGTCAGATTCCTTGTCCCTAGCATTGCCTGGTACCCAGACACCTAGAAGAACACTAGACGGATGAATGAGTGAATGATGGACAGAATAGAAGGAGAGCAGAAGTGGAGAGTAAAGGCAGACCAATACAGGCAAAGAAGAGCCAAAGAAATGGGGGTAAAGAGAAGAATTGGTAAGAAGGAGGACACGGCAGTAATACCAATAAAAATGAACATTTGCTAAGTGCTTCCTAGGTGGATTAACTTGATAGGTACATAAGAGCCCCTGAGGGCTGGGAGCGTAGTTCAGTGCTAGAGCACTTGCCTAGCGTAGCCCAAGCCCCGGGTTCCATTCCCAGTACCTAGGAATTAAAAAAAAAGAGAAGAAAAAAAAAAAAAGATTCCATGAAACATGTTGGTGTCACACAGTCCTACTGCTTTATCAGGAAGCCTGACTCCACTCCTGTTACACCTTCTACCTTGTTGCAATACATAGGCCAACTTTCTGTTCCCTCACCCATAAAAAGCAGAAAATGGGACCTGTGTCCAGGTTGATGTGAGGATTTGGTCTAGACCAGGAGAGGTAACTGATGTTTTGCAGCCATTGTCCAGACATAGAAACCTGGGCACTGCATGGCTCATTAGCCCAGGACTGATGGGTGGAGGAAACAGAACTCACACACACACACCTCTGGGCCGTAAGCATCTGGGCTGTTCACCACTGTGTTCACAGCATCCAGGACAATACCTAGCACATAGTAAGTGCTCAATAACTGTTTTTAATGAAAAGAATGATTGAATGGGCCAAGAAGCAGAAAAAAACACTCCACATCACTATACATTAGAGAAATTCAATCCAAACCACAAGGAGATACCATTTTATACCCAGTGGGAAGGCTGCTATTTTAAAAGGCAGAAAATAAAATTATAAGTGCTGGCAAAGATGTGGAGAAATGGGGACCTTTGTGAGCTGTTGGTACAGAGGTTCCTCAAAAGTTGAAACAGAATTACCAAATGACCCAGCAGTTCCACCCTGGGTACACCCTGAAGAACTAAGCAAGAACTCAAAGGGATATTTACACCCCATTTTCATTGCAGCATTATCAGATAGCCAAAAAGTGGAAAAGACTCAAACGTCCATTGACAGATGAATGGATAAGACAAACAAAATGTGATGTATACACGCCGTGGAATATCACTCTGCCTTTCCAAGGAAGGGGGTATGAAACACACCATAACGCCGATGAATCTTGAGGACGTTGTGCTATGTGAATCAAGCCAGTAACAGAGAGACAGATTCTGCATGATTATATGAGGCACCTGGAGCTTCCGGCATCCGATTCATCAAGACCGACAGTAGATGGTAGTTGGAGGGTGGGGGGAATGGATTGAGTTTCAGTTTTGCAGAAGAAAACACTTCTGGAGATTGGTTGTACAATGTGAATGTACTTAACATTACTGAAAATTATTAAGATGGTAAATTTAGGTCATGCATATTGTACCCCAACTTTAAAAAGAGAAGGTGAATGGACGTACACTCCCTCCCTGGTGTAAACTCTGACCCATCCTTGGGGTCACAGGTGAGACTGTGAGCTCCAGTTCCCCTCTTTCTTGGGTGGAATCACAGTCCTTCTCTCAAAGCACCCATACTTACATGAGATGGGCCTGAAACCATGCACAGGACACAGTGCTGCGTAGCACCTAGCCCCGGTGGCTACCAGGCAGCTTGGGGCAGGAGCCACATGTCACTCGTTACTTAGGACAAGCCCCAGGAGGAAGACAGCGGCGGGATCCTTGCTTCACATTTGGGGAAACTGAGGCAAGACAGCTCTAGAAGTTAGCCTGTCTCCAGCGGACACTCCTGGAGGAAGTCGAGCAGCCCTGGTTTCCGAGCTGGGCCTGTGTGGACCATAGACCACGGCGGCTCCCCGGGCTCTGGGGGCAAGTCCTCCACACTCAGCCTCAGAGTTGTGGCTTCCCAGCTGTGTTGCTTTAGGAACCCAAATGTCCCTGAGATGGCGTGGTGGTTACAGCACAGGCCTCTGTCTGCTGGCTGGCCCACACGGAGGTGGGGCTGGGAAGCGTGGGTTAAGGGGTCCCGCGGCTTCCTGCTCTGACCAACCAGAGGACCCTCTTGGTGAGATAGTGCGTAGCCACGCTCAGCACGCGTGAGGGAGGGAGGTTGGGTTGGGTGGGTCCGGCCTCCTGGGTCCTGAGCAGAACCGAGGGGGGGAGCCTAGACTCTGGAGGACCCACTGACAGAGCCGCTGGTATGACCACCAGCCCTACAGGTGGCCACCGCCACCTGCGTGCAGGGAACACCCGGGCTCCAGGCTGCATGTGGAGAGAGCATGTGCGATACTTCACGAGTCATTTTTTTATGTATAGATTACATGTTCAAATGACATTCGGGCCATGCTGGGTTAAACTATCAAGTTCACCTATTTAGTTTTATTTGTTTTAATGTCACTACTAGATATTTGAAAATATGTGGCCGTTGTTACATTTCTGTCTGGCCTGGGTGACTAGGAGGAAGGACCCAGGGCTCAGTTGCCTGAATGCCTAGTAATACTATGAAGAAAACAGCAGAGACAACAAAATGCCAACCCCATAATCCAGCCCTCCCAGCACCTACCAGCCTGTAAAGTGGCACTCACAGGATCTCTTCCACTGCCTCTCTGACCTGGGGCAGCAGGGGCTCCTGCCATCCTACCTCCCCAGTGACAAATGAAGCACAGAAAGGCTAAATACAGCCCAGTGGGTGATACACACCCGTCATCCCAGGCTGAGGCAAGAGGCCAAGTTTGAGGCCAGTCTCAAGAACTTAGTGAGGCCCTATGCAACTTAGCGAGACCCTGATTTGAAATAAAAAATTAAAAAAGGGCTGGGGATGTGGCTCAGTGCTAAAATGCCTCTGGGTTTCATCCCCAGTGAGAGAAAGAGAGAGGGAAAAGGGAAGGAAAGAAAAGAAGTAGTTAAACACATGGCCCAAGGTCAGAAAGGTTAAATACATGGCTCAAGGTCACACAGCTGCCTACAGCAGACAAAGGTAGGTCCGTTTGTCTTGTCCAAGAGCTTATGTCTCATACTACTTTCCACTGGGGAGATGAGGACTGAACCCCAAATCCCCAGGGGAAGTGTGTTCAGAGGTCTAGTTTCTCGTCGTCTCCTGGCTTCCTGCTGGGCTGGGTTCCTGCTGGGGCATGTGTTGCTTGTTCTGGGAAACAGAATAGACCTGGATTCCAATCCAGACCCCAAGGGGCATGAGCTGTGTGACCTTGGGCAAAGCACTGCACTTCTCTGAGCCCTTGCTTTCTCTTCCAGTTAACAGTAGCTACTTGGCAGGGTTATTATAGCATTCCACGATGAATGATTGACAGTTACAGTGACAACAAAGTCAGCCTTCACCTACCCGTCCTCGACACTTCTAGCCTGGCTGGCGGGGGGATACCTACTTACCTGGTTTTGCTCACACCTCCTCGGCTTGCTTCTCCCCTCCCTCATGTTTTGACCCTTCAACTAACGAGTCCATCTCTGAGCCGGCTCCTTCTCCAGGTGACCTCTCCTGCAGCTACAGTGATGACCCTCCTATTCCCACCTCCAGCCTAACCTCTTCCCTGACTCCAGCCTCAGGCACCCGCTGGCCAACAGCCCCGAGGAGGGGCAGCAGATTGAAGCCCTGTGACAAAGGCGGCTGAGAAGGGGTTTGACAATCTGTAAGTGATATGCGGCCCGTGACAGACGAAGATCCCATGACATGGGGAAATGACATGCAGTGCACATTGCAGTGTCCATAAAGGGACTTTGATTGGGGCGGACACACTCACCTAGTCTCCGGTTATCTTTGGGCACAGTTGTGACAGAGACTGCACGTCCACAGAGCCTAAAATAACTCCCCTGTGGTCTCTCGATGCGCGGCCCTCTGTCCTAGGTGCTGACTCTTAGAGGGTATCTTAATTTTAACATGATAAAACCTGAGCCTCGAGGTCCCTCCTTAATCAGGAAATGAAACAAGACACCTGCTGTCCTTGTCCTTAGGTGCTCCGGCCAGAGCCTGGGCATGGCGAGGGGCCGATTTTAACCCAACATCTAGGGACGATTTACAGTTTTGATCAACACACTGGGGAGGGGGCCTTGGACATGCAGTGGGGAGGCCAGGGAGGCTGCTCAGTGTCGCGTGGTGCCCAGCGTGCTCCGGCCCACAGTGGGGAATCGGCCTGAGACGCAGGCCCTTCTTCCCTCACGCCCCACAGCAGTGACCGTGGCAACCCCTGCCCACGGAAGCCCTGGAATGTACTAGGAATTCAAGCCACTCCTCAGCCACAGTTCCCACTGGGGATGAGCCACCTCCTGTTTCCCCTTTTGCCTTCCCCTTAGTCATTTCTCCACCCTGCAGCAAGAGCCCTTCTGGTAAAATCCAAGTAGGTTCCTGTGCCTTCTCTGCTCAAGAATCTTCGATGGCTCCCAACTCGAGAGTTAAAGCAAGGTCCTCTGAGGGATGCACAGGAACCTGAGATCAGGACACTGTTACCTCTTTGCCTGTGATTCCTCCTGCTTTCCCCCTTCCCTCACTCTGCCCCAACCATGCTGAACCCTCCCTGGCAGCCAGGCACACAGGCTCACTCCCACCCAGGGGCTCTGCAACGCCTGCAGGCTTCCACACACAGGGCACCAGCTCCCTGGGCACACCCATGTCCCTGGTGCTAGGCTTCCTCCCCACACACACCTGCCCCCCGCTCCTGCTCCTCCTTAGCACTCGGTTCTCTATGACACTCTAAATGCTTTATTTATTTACCTCCATGTTATCTGTCACTCTCTAGAACACAAGGTAATTAAGGACAGGAATTTTTGTCTTTTCCCCTCTGCTGCCCCAGAATCAAGAACAGAACCTGACCCAGTATCAAGCCAATAAAAATTGGTTGTTGGGTGAGTGGACGATGCTCTTAATCTTTGTACAGATTGTCCCGGGTTCTGCTGTGCAAGCCCCACACCTGGCTCTGTGCCTGGTGCCTGACCTGGGAGTGGACATGAGCTCAAACATCCTGACCACAGTGACAAGGAGAGACTAGGTCCCCGTGAGGCAAGAGGGAGTGGAGGCCACTGAGGAGAGGTGGAGAGGCCATGCCTGATCTGCAAAGGCACCTGCTGCTCAGTCACAGTCAGTGCCACGCAGCCCACCCTGCCAGGTCTTCCGAGGCCTCTGGAGTAATGGGTCTTCAATGTGTGGTCTCCCTATTTTTAATTGTTGGCGACTGATTCAAATTTCAGATTTTGTTCCAGACACTCCAGATGCCAGTGAGCACATCTGCAAAGCCCACTTGTTTCATAGCTGGGTAACGTTTGGCAAGTGGCTTAATGTCTCTGAGCCTCAGTTTCCTGATCCCTGACAGGAAGATGGCGTCTACCTCATAGGGGTAAGGGAGAACAGAATTTCTGGCTTGTGGTAAGTATGTGCTTAGCAGAACAGGAGAAAGGGACAGAAGAAAAGAGAGTGGCAAATAAGAAAATTAGAGGGATTTCAATCTTGTGGTGGCAGAAGGGCACTGTGGGGCTGCTGGTCCTATCCCTTCATTTGCAGACCTGGACTCTGAGGCTCAGAGAGGCAGAGAGAGAGGCCACACAGGGGACAGGTGCACAGGGAGGATGCGTGCTTCCCAGCCCAGCAACCCCATGGTACGTACGAAGGAAATACAGATGCTGAGAGCAGGAGAGAGATAAACTGGGGAGGAAGACTACAGAAGCCTCAGAGGAGCATGAGACCTAGTAGGGGAAAGAGAGGATCACAGAGGAGCACGGAGACCTAGCAAGGGGAAAGAGAGGATCACAGAGGAGCACGGAGACCTAGTAGGGGAAAGAGAGGAGCCCAGAGGAGCACGGGGACCTAGCAAGGGGAAAGAGAGGACAACAGAGGAGCACGGAGACCTAGTAGGGGAAAGAGAGGAGCCCAGAGGAGCACGGAGACCTAGCAAGGGGAAAGAGAGGATCACAGAGGAGCACGGGGACCTAGAAAGGGGAAAGAGAGGAGCCCAGAGGAGCACGGAGACCTAGCAAGGGGAAAGAGAGGAGCTCAGAGGAGCACGGGGACCTAGCAAGGGGAAAGAGAGGAGCACAGAGGAGCACGGAGACCTAGTAGGGGAAAGAGAGGAGCCCAGAGGAGCACGGGGACCTAGCAAGGGGAAAGAGAGGACAACAGAGGAGCACGGAGACCTACTAGGGGAAAGAGAGGAGCCCAGAGGAGCACGGAGACCTAGCAAGGGGAAAGAGAGGATCACAGAGGAGCACGGGGACCTAGTAGGGGAAAGAGAGGAGCCCAGAGGAGCACGGAGACCTAGCAAGGGGAAAGAGAGGAGCTCAGAGGAGCACGGGGACCTAGCAAGGGGAAAGAGAGGAGCACAGAGGAGCACGGAGACCTAGTAGGGGAAAGAGAGGAGCCCAGAGGAGCACGGAGACCTAGCAAGGGGAAGAGAGGAGCCCAGAGGAGCACGGGGACCTAGCAAGGGGAAAGAGAGGAGCCCAGAGGAGCACGGGGACCTAGCAAGGAGAAAGAGAGGAGCCCAGAGGAGCACGGGGACCTAGCAAGGGGAAGAGAGGAGCCCAGAGGAGCACGGGGAACTAGTAGGGGAAAGAGAGGAGCCCAGAGGAGCACGGAGACCTAGCAAGGGGAAAGAGAGGAGCCCAGAGGAGCACGGGGACCTAGTAGGGGAAAGAGAGGAGCATAGGGGAGCACGGAGACCTAGCAAGGGGAAAGAGAGGAGCACAGAGGAGCACGGAGACCTAGCAAGGGGAAAGAGAGGAGCCCAGAGGAGCATGGGGACCTAGCAAGGGGAAAGAGAGGAGCCCAGAGGAGCAAGGGGACCTAGCAGGGGAAAGAGAGGAGCCCAGAGGAGCAAGGGGACCTAGCAGGGGAAAGAGAGGAGCCCAGAGGAGCACTGAGACCTAGCAAGGGGAAAGAGAGGAGCCCAGGGGAGCACGGGGACCTAGCAAGGGGAAAGAGAGGAGCACAGAGGAGCACGGGGACCTAGCAAGGGGAAAGAGAGGAGCACAGAGGAGCACGGGGACCTAGCAAGGAGAAAGAGAGGAGCCCAGAGGAGCACGGGGACCTAGCAAGGGGAAAGAGAGGAGCACAGAGGAGCACGGGGACCTAGCAAGGGGAAAGAGAGGAGCCCAGGGGAGCACGGGGACCTAGCAAGGGGAAAGAGAGGAGCCCAGAGGAGCACGGGGACCTAGCAAGGGGAAAGAGAGGAGCTCAGAGGAGCACGGGGACCTAGCAAGGAGAAAGAGAGGAGCCCAGGGGAGCACGGAGACCTAGCAAGGGGAAAGAGAGGAGCCCAGAGGAGCACTGAGACCTAGCAAGGGGAAAGAGAGGAGCCCAGGGGAGCACGGGGACCTAGCAAGGGGAAAGAGAGGAGCCCAGAGGAGCACGGGGACCTAGTAGGGGAAAGAGAGGAGCCCAGAGGAGCACGGGGACCTAGCAAGGAGAAAGAGAGGAGCCCAGAGGAGCACGGGGACCTAGCAAGGGAAAGAGAGGAGCACAGAGGAGCACGGGGACCTAGCAAGGGGAAAGAGAGGAGCCCAGAGGAGCACGGGGACCTAGCAGGGGAAAGAGAGGAGCCCAGAGGAAAAGAATCAAGATGGGGATCTGAGGAGGACCAAGGTCAGGAGAGAGAAACTGTACAGTCTAGAAATGAGGAATCCAGCTCTGCATGCCTGCGATCCTAGTGACTCAGGAGACTGAGGCAGGATTACAAGTTCAAGGCCAGCCTGGGCAACTTAGTGAGACCATCTCAAAATAAAATGAAGAGTGTCAGGGATGCAGCTCAGGGGTGGAGTGATTGCCTGGCATAGTGCGGCTCCGGGTTCCATCCTCAGTGCCACAAAGAGAAGACGAGATAGTGGTGGTGGTAGTAGTAGCTGGAAGGAGAGGAGGAGGAGGAGTGGAGGAATGTGCAGAGGAAGAAGTAGAAGGCACAGGGGAGGGAAGATGAAGGGAAAGGAGGAAAGGACACCCTGGGAGTCTGGAGAAGTCGTTGGGGCTGCAGATGGAAGACAGACCTGCAGGAGGAGGGTGGCAGGGGGAGAAGAGGAGGAGCCCCGAGTCACACCTCCATTCCAGGTAAAGCAGAAGTTCCAAGAGGAGGCCAAGCCGGGTGGAGGAAGGGGCGTGGATGCGGAGGGGTAGGAGCGTTGAAGGGGGAGGATGCAGGAGGCCAGGGGCAGATGGGATGGGGCGGGTTAGAGGAGAAAAAGGGTCAAACTAAGGGCGGGAGGAAAGAGAGGAGGGTTGAGGTCCCAGCGAGTGCGGGAGAGGGAGGGCGGCGGGAGGGGTGCTGGGAGCGGGGAAGGGGGGGACAGAATGAATGAAAGATGAGCTAAGGGGCTCCCCCGGGGAAGGGGGCACCAACGTGCAGAGAGGCGAGGGCAGGCGGGCCGAGGCCTAGGAGCTCAGCTGGGCCGGTGCGGCAGCAGAATGGGTGGAGTGGGGCGGAGCAGGGACCGAGAGGGACGCTCCGGAGGCCCGACGGGGCGCCAGCGCAGGGCTGGCGCGGTGGCGGCCGGCAGGCCCTCCCGCACCCTACCTTCCAGGCAGCAGATCCTCCAGAGGCCCGAGTGCGTGAGGCCCCCGGGGTCCTTCTTCTCCGAGGCGCCGCCGCCCCCGCGGTGCTGGGGGCCGTCGTCGCCGGCCGTGAGGTTGGTGGTGTTGCAGATGAGCGCGCGCGTGTACAGCCAGTAGTCGGTGCTGATGGCGATGGTCATGAGCCCGAAGGCCGCGAAGGCCCCCACCGTGGTCAGCAGCACCTGCACGCCTTTCTCGCACCAGAGGCCCCTCTCTTCGTTCCAGCGCTTCAGCGACTCCAGTTTGACCACGGGCAGCCGGGGGGCCGTGGGCCACCACCGGGGCAGCGGGGGCGGGGCCGTGCCGGCGGCTGGGGGGGGTCACAGCGCAGGCAGAAGCGGGGGGGCCGGGAACCGGCAGGGCGGGGCGGGGGCGGCGAGCAGGAGGCTGCGGCGGGGCAGGGGTCAGGGCAGGGCCATGGTCTCCGGCTGGGGAGGGCAGGGTGAGAGAAGGGATTAGATGGCACCGAGGTTCTCCCAGCCCTCCCCCGCGCCCGCCGGGGAAAGACTGTGCCCCCTTGAAGAAACTCCTTCCACCCTAGTCCCCATCCCTGGAAAGGAAACCCTCCTCAAGTATTGTCCCCTGCCCCCCAAAGTCCACGAGTCACTGGGAGAGATCCCCCAGCCAGGTTTTATACCCGGAGAGCTGCTCTCTGCGGGCCACTGTCCTCCAGCTTGGAAGCCACCCAACCCGGGCTCCACTGCCTCCTCCTCCCAAGGAAGGCCTGACCCTCCTCCTTTCTGTCAAGACCCCCCACCTTCCCCATGGCCTTCTCTGTACAGATCTTCTCTTCCCTGCGGGTCCCACCTCTGCAATGGCTGGGAGGCCTCGGAAAATGCCCCCCTGACCCTGGCTTTGCCTAAAGTATCTCCACAATTTGGGAATCCCCAGTCCCTCCACTTCCACCTCTTCTTTGGAGAAATACCCTCCATAAGCCTGACATTACTGCTACAATTTCCTCTACTTAGGAAAAATATTGTTCAATCCCACCTCAGCTTAAAAAACAAACAAACAACAAAAAAAGCAACTTTCCCAAGTGACCCTCATTATTTGCACAAGCCAGGATAACCGGACCACTACCACTCACTCCCCTTCCCTTCCCAGCCCCTGTGCCTCAGGACACAGGTTTGCAGCCTCCAACACACCTTTCCAGGGGACTTTTAAAAATTCTAATATCTGGGTCCCACCTGGGAAATTCCTCTTAATTGGCCTGAAGCCGCCAAACATCTAGATTTTTTAAAACTCCCTGGGGAAGTGGAACGTGCAGGCTAGGTTAGACCCCCGGTTTAGGAGAATGCCTCCCTGGCAGTCACATCCCCTCTGACGACCCCATGTCTCCCCAGTCCTGTCTTTGACTCCAAGAGAGCTCCCCACTCTCTCCTTTGCTTATCAAAGTCTTCCAAATCTGGCCCTGCTGCCTCTACAACTTAGATTAACTCATAACCATCACATTCTCCTCCGTTATGACCACCCCCCACCTGGAGCTCCAGAGCGTCTCTGCCCACAACACCTGCTTCCTCCAAACCCCAGTTTCTCTCCATTCAGGAAAGTCCCAATACCTGACCTGTGCACCACCGCTATCCAAAATTAACCCCTGCATGCACTGGCCCTGGTCCTCTGTCCCTGCACCATGGCCCATGCCCTCAGCCCCCATCAGAACCTCACCATCTGCATCACAGAGGATCCCTCGCTCGCTCTGGGTCTCCCAACTCCTTGGAACCCTGCTCTCTTTCAGGTTTAAGGAAGCGCCCTCCCAACTTCTCTTACACCACGAACAGTCCCCTCACTCTGGTCTGCTAGCTTCACCCTCTTTAGCTCCTAGCATCTCCGCCAAAAGGGAGACCCTCTCCTCTGCCCCCATGGACTGTCTTTCTTGGGAACACCCCCACATCATCCCCCACGGCCATTTCACATGTGCAGGACCTTACAGAGAAGCCCCCAACTTCTTCCAGACTTAAAAAGATCCTCTAATCCACTGCACCCTCAGAAAAATGTGATCCGCAAGACTACAACTCTCTTTTCAACTGGGAACAATTGCCCACTCTGCCCCCCCACTGTCCATTCACTTCTCTCTCTCACAGCTCCCCACCACCATGCCACCATACCCTAGCCTCCTGACGCCACCATACCCACTCCCCCCGGCCATGTGTCCTTTAGCTGTTTCCACCACTTTCCTAGACTTCTTCCTCAAGTCCCCCTAGAGTAAGGAGCCCGGCAGCCTTACAGGAGGGGAAATAAACCCCCAAACCTAGGTCCCCCTGCAGGGTGACCTTGGCCTCCCAGTTTCCTCTGGCTCTCCGCCCCCCATCAGCTGGCCCCAGACCCGGGTCCTCCCAGGAGGGACTGCTGAGAAAGGTTGTCTAGGGGGGCGTCTCCATAGCAACGGGGCCTAGTGCCCCACACATGTGTTCCCTCCCCCACTGCAACTCCCGCCTGCCCACACAGCCCCCTCCTGGGCCCTGGGCACGCTGGACGTGGTGTCCCTAGCCTCTGTCCTGGTGCTCGGTCTTGGCCCCTTCCTCTCTTTTCTCGCCAGAGCCAGCCCCTCTCCTGCCTCTCGGCCTCTTCTCCCTCTCGGAGCCCCTGGCCCCCAGCGCAGCCAGCTCTGCTGTCCTGACTAATCTCTGCTTCCACTGGGTGAGCCTGTGACCCCAGGATGTGCCTCCCCACTGCTGGGCCCCTGCCACCTGGGACAGAGAGGAAGGGATGAGGAGGGAAAGGAGGGAATTTCTCCATCAATAAAGATTTGAGGATCTTTTCATTTTGCCAATTTGGGGGACAATCTGTTTGGCTTTAGGGACTCTTCATTGACTCCATCTGCCCGTGGCTGCAAAGGAGGAAGGAACAGGGGACCCTCCAATTCTAAAGCTTCCGGATAGGAGGGGGTCACTGTCCTCTCTCCTGCGGGCCGGCTCCTTTCTCCAGAATCAGGGGGGTCAGAGAGCCTGAATTCTACATCCACCCACCTCCGATTAATAAGAAGATGGTCTCACCTCTGTGATCGATAGGTCAACTCTCCGATGCACTGGGCAGGGATGTCCAGCCCCCCCGCCGACACCCCCCCAGAAAAGCCCTTTTGGCTCCCAATTCTCCCAGCTTCCCCCTCCCCCAGCAGTGAGGGACCCAGGCGTCCGACCTGGTGGGGGTGAAATGAGGAGGCGTAAGAGGAATGGGGGTGCGGAGGCGGAGGGGGAGCTGGGGCAGCTCTGAGTCTGGGCCCCCCCGGGAGTGAGGGTCTGGATTAAAAAAAAAAAAAGGTGAGGAGACAATTTGGTTCTCGTGTCGCTGGGTAAAGTGCGGAGCTGGAGGACGGGAGAGGGAGGGAGGAGGGAGGGAGGGAGGGGGAGGGGAGCTGCTGAGGGATGGGGAGCCTCCGAGAGGAGATGGATGGGGGAAGGGAGAGGATGGGGGGCAGGGTCTGGGTGGCAGAAGCGAGCTGGGGAAGAAGGGAGTGAGAGCTGGGGAGGGAGGGAGAGAGACAGCGAGACAGGAGAGACGGCAAGAGAGACTCGGAGACGGGGAAACAGGGATGGGGGAGGGAGGAATTTGGGGGAGGCAGAGACTGGTAACAGAAGGAAGTTGGAGAGACACACACAGAGAGAAATACCCGGGGAGAGAAGGGGACAGGGACGGAGACCCGGAGAGAGGAACAGAGTGGGGGAGGGCTGGGGTAAGGGGGAGGAGGGGGGGTCGGGAACTGAGTAACAGAAGGGAAGGAGGACCAGGGACAGAGTCATCCAGAGAGGAGGAAGGAGGGACAGATGGGAGAGACAGACAGAGGGACTGAGAGGATCGGGGAGAACTGGGAAGAGGGGAAGCAATGGAAAGGGGGAGGGGGAGAAGCGGGGAGGGGGCAAGGTCTTGGTGGAGAGAGGGTGACTGACAGGAAGAGAGAGTAAATAAGGAGAGAAAATTAGGGGAGAGGGCTCTGGGTGACAGAAGGTGCCTGAAGACAGAAAGCCAGGTGCAGAAGGAAAGAGAGACCCAGAAAGAGAGACAGATGGAGAGAGACTGAGACTGGAGAGAGACCCAGAGACCCAGAGACAGGCAGAGACTGGGGGAACACCACAAGGAGCCCGAGAAAAATAAAGGAGAGGGGTCCGCTTAGAGGCACTGAGGGGGCCAGAGACGCAGGGTACCTGCCCCTCCCCCCTCGCGTCCCCCGCCCCTGAACCCTACCCCCACCCCCATTTCAAAGCCACCACCCCCACCCCCACTAGCCTCCATCTCTCAGCATCGCTTGCCGCCGCCACCGCCTCTTCCTGTCGTCATGGCAACAGGATCCAGGCGCCCAGCCAAGGCTGGCTGCCGCGGCCGGAAATGAGGGGAGGGCCTTTTAAAAAGGACCCCAGGAAAGCTCCCCTTTCCCCAAATCCAAGGAAAAGCTCAACTTTTCAGGGTCTTTCCACCTCCTTCCCCAAGTAGCCAGGGCAAAGATCCTGCCAAGACTCAAATCCGATTGAATCCGTAAGGATAGAGAGCATTTTGACTTTCACCAACAATTCTTTTTCCTTGCACCCCCTACTGATGGATGGGGAGGAAGGGGTACAGTTAGAGTCCCCCCAACATGGGCTGTGGCTGGGGAGGAAAGTGGCCTGCGACAAGCTGTGGAAACACTCTTTCCTGTGGGCCCGGCTGAGAGCTGCCCCGCCAAGGGTTTCCAGAAGGATGCATGTGTCCACCCAGGAACTAGCCACGAACAGGGCTGGGACAGGAGGGCAGTCAGAAAGTTTGGTCTTGGTCTGAATCTCAGGGATGTCCCTTCGCCACTGTGTGACCTTGGACAGAGCACTCGCCGTCGCCTAAACTCAGTTGTTCCCAGCTACAGAGGGGCAGAGGGGACCAGCTGCCTCCAGTTAGTGGAGCACTCTGAGGAGGAGGGCGTCCCTAGGTAAGCAGGTTTCCCAGGACTGCTCCCCAAGCAAATGTCATAAAAAACGTAAGGCCGTCTTCACCTTCAGCTGGGCAACCTGCGGCTCGGGTCTCTGGTGGAATTGTGACAGAGTCCTTGCTGCACGGTGGGCAGCCATACTCCCATGTCATAGATGAGCAAACTGAGGTCCCCATGTGTGATCGCTCACCCAGGAAATTAATAAGAGGCAGAGCCCGGGACCAAGCAGCCTCTTCACAGGGAGTAACTGGGGCAGGGGTGGCCAGCAAGAGGTGAGTTGTGAAGCCCTTTAGCTCCACCCACCTCCTGGGGCTGGCCTGTGCTCCTCTTGGTGCTCTGCTCAGTGTCTGTACCGCTGGCCTCTTCCATGTCTGTCAGTACCCAGTGGCTCCCGCACCCACTGGTATTTCTTTAGCTGAGTTCACTTGATTCTCACTGTGCCCTGAGAAGGATGGGAGTTTCAAGAAGCATTCAGACACCACTGGCTTAGAAGCAAAGAAAAACAGTCCCTGAAGGAAGGGACCTGGAATTTACTCATCCGCTCTTCTGCCAGGGAGAAGACTCCATTAGGAAACAAGGTGGCAGCCAATACCAGTTGATTGAGTGGTTACCATTATACACTCCGAAGCTTGCAGGCATCAGCCCGGACCTCAAAGGGTTAGGGTTCTGTTATTGGCCCCTGTTTTGAAGATGTGTAAACTGAGGCTGAGAGAGGCTGGCATGTGCCGTAGCTTGAAGTAGTGTCAGTGCACGTCACAGTCAGGGCATCAGATGACCTTACAAGCCAGGGCTCCTCAACCTCAGCACTACTGATATCTGGGACTTCTTTCTCCTAGGGGCTTTGTTGAGAGATTTGCATGCTGTGCCACCCGCTCACTTGCACTGGGTCACTTGATGCCTGTTAGTTGCAGAGGTGTGCTACCATCAACTTAAATCAACTTTAGGACAATCTCATTAGCTCACAGAAATGCCAGTCACCCCTCAGCCATCACCCACAATCTCCTCCAGCCCCAGGCAATCAGCGCACTTTCTCTCTACAGAGTTCCCTGTTCTGGGCATTTCTCAGAGGCAAAGTCACACGGCTTCTTTCGTTCAGCCCAGTCCTCTAGATTCACATGTTGCAGCATGTGCCAGGGCTTTGTTCTGCTTCATGCCTGAGTAATATTCCACAGCATGGACTTACCACACTTTATCCATTTGTCTATCACAGGCCACAGGATTGCCTCCATGTTGGGGTGGTATGAATCATGCTGCTGTGTACATTCGAGTAGACATTTCCTTGTGGATGTGTTTTTGCGTCTCTTAGGCCTGTGCCTAGGGGTGGAATCGGGGGTCGAGTGTTCACCCTTTCCAGCACTCCCGCACAGCTCAGGGAGGATGCTTCAGAGGCACCTCAGGGAAGCTGCAGATCACTGGCTCCCTTAGACCGTGCCCCTGTGTTTGCTCATGAATTCACCTGTGCCATGGCCTCCCTGTGGGTCTTGCCCAGGGACTGGAGATGTGCATTCAGACAACTAAGTTGGCCAGGCCCCTACCCTTGAGAAGGTCCTCCATCCTCACCTCCACCAGGGGAGGCAGATGCCTACCCTCAGGTACACGTGTGTAGAATCCACTCCTCGTGAGTGTGGGAAAGGGCTCTGAAAAGGATGGGATGACATCATATCCATGATTCAGTTACAGCTGACACTAAGCTGATCAGAAAGGACTGTCTGGTGGGCCAGACTTAATCTGGTGATGTCTTAAAAGAGAGTCTAGGAATCAGAGAGGTCTGAAGCAGAAGAGAGTCCCCTGATGTCCTTGAAGAAGCAAACTGCCACACTGTAGAGAGGGCTGAGACCTGAGAGGCAACAGGAGCAAGAAAATGGGCCTCGGTCTTACAAACATAAAGAATTGAATTACAGCAGCTTGAAAGCAGATCTCTCTTCAGTCGGGCCTTCAGATGAAAACAGTCTCGACTGTACACCTGGTAAATCACCTTGATTTCAGGCCTTAGAGGCCACAAGCAGAAGACCCAAGCCCGTGGCTGGACGCCTAACCCTGGGAACCTGCGAGACAATAAATAGGTGTTGTTTAGAGCCTCCAGTCCGTGGGGACCTTGGGTGAGGAGCAGGCCCTGTGGATCACACTGTACTGTCAAGGTCACTCCTGGGTTCTCTGCAGCACCTCTGCCATTCCTGACACCACACCTAGGCAGGTCCCGCAGAACCCCAGGCAGAGGTGTGCAGACCTCAGGCATCCCTGTGAAGACCTCAGGCAGCCCTGTGCAGACCCCAGGCAGCCCTGTGAGACCTCAGGCAGCCACTGTGTGGACCTCAGGCAGCCCCTGTGTAGACTTCAGGCAGCTGCTGTGTAGACCCCAGACAGCCCTGTGTAGACCCCAGGCAGCCCTGTGAGACCTCAGGCAGCCCTGTGTAGACCTCAGGCAGCCCCTGTGTAGACCTCAGGCAGCCCTGTGAGACCTCAGGCAGCCCTGGTTAGACCCCAGGCAGCCCCTGTGTAGACCTCAGGCAGCCCTGTGTAGACCCCAGGCAGCCCTGTGTAGATCTCAGGCAGCCCCTGTGTAGACCTCAGGCAGTACTGTGTAGACCTCAGGCAGCCCCTGTGTAGACCTCAGGCAGTACTGTGTAGACCCCAGGCAGCCCCTGTGTAGACCTCAGGTAGCCCTGTGTAGGCCCCAGTCAACCCTGTGTAGACCTCAGGCAGCCCCTGTGTAGACCTCAGGCATCCCTGTGTAGACCTCAGGCGGCCCCTGTGTAGACCTCAGGCGGCCCTCTAAGAGCCCTCCTTCCTGGGTTCTCGCATTTCTGCTCCCTTGCCCTGCTCTCGCAGGGGCTGTGCCTGCACCCCACGGCACTGGTCGCCTCTGGGCTCATTTCCACACAGTCCCCAAGGACTTTCTGCGGTTCAGGGCTGACCCTGTCCCGCCTCTGCTTAAACTCGTGGGCACAATGCCAGCAGGGACAGTGGAAGGCGCTCCTGTCCTCCCAGACGCCAGCTGCCGTGCCCCATCTCCTGGGCCTCCTGCAAACGGGTGGTTTTAGCCCTGCGGGGTCCTTCCCACTGGGGGGCTCGCTGTGTGGCTCCCTGCCTGGAGCCTGCCCTCTCTCAGCCCCTGGAAACCCTTCCTCCACCCCAGAGGGTCAACCTGAGCGCTCCCTACGCCAGGAAGCCTGTGCCCCTCGCCCTGTCCCTCAGCCCAGGGACAGG
This sequence comes from Spermophilus citellus, assembly GCF_964194105.1. Classification (NCBI taxonomy): domain Eukaryota; kingdom Metazoa; phylum Chordata; class Mammalia; order Rodentia; family Sciuridae; genus Spermophilus; species Spermophilus citellus. The sequence goes on from NC_138200.1 coordinate 3,509,330, forward strand.
CACAGACCTCTGTCCAGGGTGCCTGAAGGAGGGAATGGCCCTCCCTCGCGGCCAGCCCCGCCTTGTCCCCACCCGCCCGTCCCCTTCCTCTCCCCAGGTGTCGGAGCGGTTCCGTCAGCAGCAGCTGGGCCTTTGTGTTTTCCCCAGAGGAACCGGGCGGCGTGGCTCCTCTTCCTGCTGCACCGGGAGGAGATGATCAGCATTTCTCAGCCGTCCTTACTCGGGGTGAAGTGGAAATATTCCAGCGCCAGGGACCGCCAGGCCTGAGCTTCCCTCCTCCCCTCCTTGCCTCTCCAGGGGACAGAGCACAGTCGGGTCCCCTCGGAAGGGGAGATGCACTTGGCGCTGTCTCTTGGGACGGGATGCCCTGGGATGGTCATTCCAAAATCACACAACCAAGGAATTCTAGCAGAGCTTGGGGGTTCCAGGGAAGCCCCTGAAATCAGGTACAGACTTTTGTGAGAATGGGCGTATTTTTCCTAGGGGCCCCAGCCCTTCTCTGATTCTCAGAAGGGCCCCTAATCCCTGCACATTAAGAACCACGGCTCCTCAATCAGCTTAGCAATATTTCTCTTGTGTTATAAGAATATAGATGGGGGGAGTGGCACTCAGCTGCAGGTCGGCCTAGCAGGCCTGAGGCCCTGGGTGGGAAGGGTGGTGGGGACAAGGTCCAGCCTGGGTTTTCTCAGACTTGCCTCTCTTGGGTAGGAGTTCAGGGACACCAGGATGGCCAAGAAGCTGCAGGAGGACAAGACCAGGAGGCGTCCCTGTTTACAACAAATCCCATTACCATGACAACTCCCACCACCCAGGACGTCACCATGACAACTTCTGCCACAGGTTCAAATTTTAAAATGACCAATGGAAGTAAAGTGGGCAGCATGCTAATTAGTTTTTCTAAAGTAGCCAATGGGAAGGAGGAATTGGAAACTATTCTAATCAGGTATATCAAGGTGACCAATGGGAGCAACTGGGGTAAGGTCTTCCATCAGGCCCCCACAGGGCAGAGAAGACCCCGCCGGCTCAGGATATAAGACCCTAATTTCGGGACACTGGGGTCTCTCCCTCTCTCTCTCTGCCTTCTCTGCTCCACTCCACCTAACAGAGCGCTATCTTCACCTTCGTGACTTCTGTGTGTCTTGCTCAGTTCCTGGTTGAGAAAGCCAAGGGCCTGGACTTTGACTGGACATCCCAGGGGTACCAGCTTTTGTCCCTTTTCCTTCTTCACCATGCAGAGTGCCTTGTAGGGCACACACTAGATGCCAGTAGGACACCCCAAATGTGCCCACATGTTGCCAGATATGACCTGAGGGCAAGGTCACCCCACCAGGGGACCAGGGACATAGAGGAGAAGCCACCAGCAGGGAGCTATTGCTCTGGAGGTGAGGCTGGGATTGCCAAGGTGGCAAAGCAAAGCCACCTTCCCCTTCCCACCCTCTCTGCTGCTGAAAGTTTAAACTCGAGATCAGGTGTCAAAACATGTAATAATAATGAAATGAATGACTGTTAAAATAAATCACCTCCCCGCAGCGGACCACTGCATAGCCATTCAAAGAAGAGGCTGGGACTGGGGCGGCGGGCTCAGGGGCAGAGCCCTGTGACAGGCCCAGGGCTCCATCCCCAGCACCACAAAAGAAAAGAAAGTGAGATAAATCTCTACATCTGATGTTTTTCCTGTACACACTTCAAAAACACCACTTGTGGCTGGGGATGGGGCTCAGTGATTGAACACTTGCCTACCGTGTCCAAGTCCCTGGAAAACACACACAAACACACACACACACACACACACACACAACCCGAGTGTGTGTTATAGCTGTGGATATTTCACATGCTTTACATTTCTTAGTTTGAAATAAAGATTTATTTATTTTTTAAGAGAGAGAGAGAGAGAGAGAGAATTTTAATATTTATTTTTTAGTTATTGGCAGACACAACATCTTTGTTTGTATGTGGTGCTGAGGATCGAACCCAGGCCGCCTGCATGCCAGGCGAGTGCACTACTGCTTGAGCCAATTCCCCAGCCCTGAAATAAAGATTTATTTTATTTTACTTTATTGCAGTGATGAGGATAAAAAATGTAAATGTATAATTTAAATATGTGTTTGATACATAAAATAGTAAAGTTAGAGCATGCTGATCTAAGTAATGTATTTTTAAAGAAAAATAACTATGGTTTCCAATACAAAGAAAATATAGGGTGTTATTGGTTAATATTATTAAAAATCGACTCAATGTTTGACCTGAGAGAGGAAAGTAGGGCTCCTGCCCATGCGTTGAATCTACTGTTTTCCGATTTATCATGAAACTTCCAGACACTATTTCCTGAGAGAATAAGGATGAAAAAGAAAAATAATATCTTAGTATTGTCATAAAAATGGTTTCAATGTTGTGGTTCTCTTCAATGGGTCCCAGGGATGCCCAGGGACCCTGGGTCACACTTTGAGAACCACTGAATGCAAGTGTGTAAATAATATAGGTGTGTGAAAAATGGTCACAGATAAACAGGTGGAATGGTGAGACTTCATTATACATGGTTAGAGCTCAGTGGGGAAGCATTGTAGGCTCAGGAGACTTCCAGGATTCAAATTTTAGTTTGGCCATTTTCTAGCTGTGTGACCAAGAGAAAATAAATTAATTAACCTCTCTATGCCCTGGAATCTCATGTGTAAAATGAAGATGATAATAAGAGTGTCAAACCTCCTTGGGTTATGGAATGTAAGGTGTTTAGGACTTGAATACAAAGTGACTGGCACAGAGGAAACACCTGATAAATTATGCAACTAATTTATGCAAACTATTATTATTAAACATTATTGGAAAACAGTCAGGTAACAGTAGTGAACTGATACTCGATGAGCTCTATAATACATGACATGTGAAATCAGAAGGTACAGAACTATGTGTGCTCCCTAATATAAAGACATTATGTCAAGTAGATGTGTGTATGTTACACCCTCCCTTATAAGTGGATTTAAACACATGCATATATGCTTGAATATACATAGTATATTCCTGAAATATGTTCCAATATTGGTATATTCAGGTTTACTTTAGATAAACAATGTGGAACTTTTCTTGACTTTTTAAAAATAAATAAATCTTTATGGGATCCTATTCCATTTTTAAAATGTAAAAAACGAAAATTAAAAAAAAAACTTGCTTAAGTTTTTATTTGATTTTTTTTTTTTTGTTTTTAAATGATTTTTTTCTTTGGCTTATTATTTAAAAAGAACATGAGCTATAGGATTTCAAGTTGTTTGGTCTCAGACAGAGTCAGCAAAGATCCAGCACTTGCAACACCAAAACTCCTGCTGCAGGCAAGGCAGGCAGCACCAATCGATCAGCACGACAGACAGCACCAATCAATGGGGACTTCTTCCCCACTGAGCAAATGTTCAGAATCCTTCTAATACTGTGCTCCAAGCAGTCACTATGAATCAATTAGTCTTAACAAAGAAGCTGAAATGTATTTGCCATTGCAAACCTCAAGCATGACCTTCAGAAATTCCTGGAATCATGAAAAATGACTCAGAATATTTCCCTCCGGGAGTCTGACCCTGCTGAACATGAGTTCTTTCCCGAGAACCTATTCACACCGCCCTCCCTGTTCCAGAGGGATTTGGAATCATTCTAAACCATCCCCCTCATTTTTTTTTTTTTTTTAAACAGGAAAGGAAGCCAAAGCCCCAGAGATTAAAAGACTTGCTCAAGGTCACAGAATGAGTTTGCATCAGATCTGTAGTCATAAATTACAGCAGCTAGTAGACTTGACTCTGGGGTTAGATGTGCCTGGGCACGGATTCTCTTTTGCATTTTACCAGCTGGATGACCTCATTTCCCTGCACCTCAGTTTCTTCATCTATTAGATGGGGAGACTGGGATGCCTAGTTCAGGGGAGGTGGGAAGCTCCAAAGAGCTAATAAATAAAAAGTGCTCAACTCATCCAGGAATGGGGCTGTGATGTCACCAACTGTGGTGTGATTCAGAGGTGCTTCTTATTGCCCCTCAAGAGGCTAAATTTAGACATGGCAAAGAATGAGGGGCTGGCCCTATTCTTCCTGTCCAATACACTTGAAGAATAAGTTTTCTGGGGCTGAGTGTGTAGCTCAGCAGTAGAGTGCTTGCCTACATGTGGGAGGCCCTGGGTTCATTCCCAGCACTGGGGGAAAAACAATCTCAAGAATAAGCTTATCCAACGTCTAGGTTGCTCCCAGTCCCTCACTATAGTGGGGGAGACCATAGAGCTTGGAGCCTATTTCTGAGTCTCCTTCCCTCACCTGCAAAAGCAGAGTGATAATTCTTCCACACAGGCTGCTGTGAGTGCCTAAGGGATCGTGTTCAGGAGGAAAGTGTCTGGCTTGTGGTGTGTGCAACAAATGGCAGCAGTTGTTTCTCCACAGAGTGACAGAGCCAAGCATTAGGGAGCCGAGTGCTCCCTGGTGAAGGCGAAGGAAGTCAAGTTCAGAACTAGATGGATGGACTTGTGTCAGCCAGAGGCTTTGTTGATTTCTGTGTGATCCTGGATGAGCCCTTCACCTCTCTGGACCTATCTGCACAGGGGAGGCCAATCAAGCCCATGTGAGGCTTGGAAGAGCCGCAGGAAGCAGCGGAAGTAGAAAGGCAGGCAGTAGTAACAGCATTGGGAGTGACGATCGTCATACCAAGGGAACTTTTATCAATCCCGACCCAAGTTACTTGCTGTCCTCATTCTTAACACGACCGAGTGACAGTGCATCTGTTCATTACGATTATTAAGTCCCTAAAACCACTCTAACCTTATTCTGCAGCCCTATAAGCCCCCTCCCTCTGGACAAGCAAAGACGTGTTTGAAATAAAGTTTATTGAAGTTTCTGTCGATATTTACATATGATACACGGTAAATAACAGAGCCAGGCCCCCCACCCCACCCCTTTCCCCACCTCCCAGGCCACCCTCCCCCCAGCCTCATTAAAAATCGCTGCGTAAAGACAGGTTAACTGCTGCGGCCCCCCTCCCCCCTCCCCCCCAAGATGCAAACTAAAAGCCCCCGTCCCTCCCCTGCCCCCTCCTCCAACCCCCGGGGGGGGGGGGGCATTCTGGTTCCGTGTACAACACTGTGCTACCTCGCCCTCCTCCCCTAATAAGGGGGGTTGGGTGATTTCCTGGTGTCCTCCCCTTTTCCCCCATCTGTCCATGGGGGCGGACGGGCCCTTAAAAGAGGCCAAAGTTGGGGGTGTGAGATGGGAAGAGGGACATCAATGAGAAGTGCCAGAAAATGGAAGACAAAGGTTTTGGGGGGTGTCGACCCCCGCTACTGCCCCTCCCTCCCCCGACGGGGCCTCGAGGGGGGAGAGGCGGGCACAGGTGTGCAGATGGCGTGAGGAAGGTCCCTCCACCCTAGGGTCCCCACCCGTGTCTTTCGGAGAGCGGGGCTGGATGCACCGAGGGGCTTGGGTTGTGCAGGTGGAGGGAGGAAAGGGGGCGGGAGTGGGGGGAGGAAGAAAGGCCAAGGACAGTTGGGAAAGCTAGAAGACCGGCTGGAACCCTAGAAGGAAGTCACCTTCAGGAGGCAGGAAAGGCCCAGCCAGCGAGAAAGAACGGGGGCTCGGAGGCGCAGAGAGGGGGGTGGCAGAGACCGAGGCGCAGAGAGGGGGGTGGCAGAGACCGAGCGAGCCCTGTCCGCGACCTCCAGCCCCAGCCGACCCGGAGCTGTGGGCGGGTCGGGAGAGGAGTCGGGGCGCAGGGGAGAAGATGATCGGCATTCCTGGCGGCTGCCGAACCCACTCTCCAGCCCAGCGCCCCTGCAGTGAAGCGGCTCTGGCGGGGCTGGGGGTGCTGGGCTCGCTGACCGGGTGAAGGGGCGGGGCTAACTGTCTGGGCGTGGCCGTATGCGGCTTGAGACCGGAGGGCGGGGTCATTTTCAAGTGGAAGGAACCAATGAAGGGGAGAGGTCGGGAAAGTGGGAGGAGCCATTGAAGAGAGGGCGGGTGGCGGGGCGGGGCCTAAAGGTGGAGCAGCTTACTCTGGCCGGAGCATCCCTGGCAGGGGCTGCGGTCCAGGGCGGCCCGCGGGGAGGGGTAGGGCCAGGGGCGAGGGGATGCTCCGAGCAGCCGCGCCTCAGCAGGGCGAGGTGGAGATGTGCAGGTGGTCGGGGTACTTGATGGCGGGAGGGTAGTTCTGCGTCATCTGGATAGAGACGTCGCTGGAGATGTCCGACGGGCTGCGGCCCCGGCGCCACGCCTCGGGTTGCAGAAACTGGCCCGAGTAGTCGGAGCAGTCGCTGAGACGCGGACGGTAGAAGGCGGGGTGCGGGCGGTACATCTCCTCCTCCGCGTAGCGCTTGGTGAACAGGTACACCGACATCACGCCGGCCCCCTGCGGCAAGGCACCGTCAGAGTCCAGAGGCGCTCCCAGGCCTCTTACCTGAGCCCAGTCCCCTCCTCTCGCAGAACCCAACAGTCAAAGCTCCAGTCCGCTCTTCCCCCAAGCCCGTGGAGCTCAAGCCCTCAGGCACCCCCTTCTTCCAGACCCGGGAGAACCAGTCCCCATTCCTCACCAGGACCCCAGGAGCCGGAGTTCCCAGATCCCTCCTCTCCAGGACCCAGGGGTTAGACCCCCCCAGTCCCACCATCTCCCTCATAACCCAGAGCCTACATCCCAGCCTCCTGGTCCTCCTGGGCCCAGGAATCAGGCCCCTATACCCTCCCCCCCCTTGACCCTAGAGTCTGGGTCCCACCGACATCACCTCTTTGAGCAGGAAAGAGGAAGCCGCGAAGGCAAAAGACCACCCATAGCGGTAATGGAAGTACTGCTCGGAGCTGCTGGGCCTGTTCATGACCTCGTCGTTGATGCTGGAGATGTAAAGGACCAAGCCCACCACCAAGGAGAGGCCTAGGGGGAGCAGAGCAGGTGCCCTCGCGCATGAGGAAGTGGAACCCCAGCCCCACAGCACCGCCTTCCCTCCCCCCACGTCCAGGACCCCCCTGGGCTGGACCTAGATTAGGTGCAGGGAGTTTGAAGAGGAACCAACAACCTCCTCTTCACCCTACCCCAAACCCGCCACCCAGACTCTCAGTGCAGCTGGGAAAGCAAAAGATGGACACCAACCAACAATCACAAGCAGGGTGATATGAGCTATGAGGCATGAGGCACTGAGCTCTGTGGGTCCAGAAGAGGCCCAAGGCCACCTGGGGCAGGACCAAGGGAAATCCAGGAAAATTTCCTTTGTCCAAGTCCTAAAGGATGAGCCCCAACCATTTCCTGGCAGCAGGAACAGCATGGGCAAGATTTGATGGGGGCACACCGAGCTAGTCTGTCCTACAACATGGGCAACAGCCACAGAATTGAGGCTAGAGAAGGGAGCAGGGACAAGGTCCTGATAGGCCTTGAATGCCAGGCTGAGGAGCTGAGCATGATGCCAGGGGTACTGGGGAGCCATGGCAGCTTGGGGCAGAGGAAGGACACAGCCAGATCAGTGTTAGAAGACCCTTTCAGGGCTTTGGTGTTGGGAACAGATGGGCAGAGAGTCACTGGAGTTGTGATATTCTATGGGGAAGAGAACGAGGCTTGAGCTGGAAAGAAGTGACAGCATCATTGATACTAGCAGCTACTTATGTGGGTCTTGGTCTGTGCTAGGTGCTGTTCTCTGCATTATATAGAAAGTAACTCATTCAAAACTCAAAACAATCCTTTGAAGTAGACACATTTTATCACCACTTACAGCGGAAGAAACAGAGGCACATGGAGCGTGTGGAGAAGTCTGGCTTGAGAATTTCAAAAGGCAAATATCACTTTCCTAATATGAACTCTGCTTTTAACAGCAGCCAGACCTGGGTGACTTAAGGAGGCCATACCATTTCTTGTCCTAAATCCATCTAACGCAGCCTTATCAGCGTCTTCCCTCAGAGTCCTACAAATAAGCATTGTGTGACTGTCACACCCAGAATCCAAACTCCTTTCATTGCCTCTAAGAGGGATCTGTAAACCATGACCCATAGACTACATCCAGTGCACCTCTTGTTTCTGAACAGCTTTTACATAATAAACGGCTGAAAAACAAGTCAAAAGAAGAATGATATTTTGTAGCATGCAGAAAGTATATGGATTTCTTTTGGCAGTTCTTCAAAAAGTTAAAGATAGAATTACCATATGACCCAGCAATTCCACTCCTAGGTATATACCCAAGGGAATCGAGAACATATGTTCTCCCAAAAAATTGTACACAAATGTTTGTAGCAGCATTCCCCAGTAACCAAAAAGTGCAAACAGCCTGAATGTCCACCAGCTGATGAATGGATAAACAAACCATGGGCCATCAACAGAAGGAATGTTATTTGGCCTGCAAAGGGGATGGGTGCCGACCTAGGTTACCACGGGAATGCACGGGAAACTGGTCCAAGAAAGAACCCAGATGCTAAGGACCACACACCATGTGACCCCGTTCCTACTGAGAACAGGCAACTGCACAGAGACAGGAAGTAGATTAGTGGCTGCCAGGGCCTAGGAGGGAGGGCGACCATGACTGGCTGTTAACGAGGGTGCGATTTCTTGATGGTGATGAAGTGTTGTGACATTAGCTAAGGAGATGGTGGCACAGCTTTGTGAATCTACCAAAAAGCCTATGATGCACATTACATGAACTGTATATTGTGAATTAAATCTCAAATTTGAAGAGTATATGAATTTCAAATTTCTGTCCCTATAAACACAAATTTCTTGGCTCACTGCCACACCCATTTGTTGATATATTGCTGACTGCTTTCTACTGCTGTGGAGAGCAGAGTATCTCGACAGACAGACAGCAAAAATGAAAATCTTTGTGATCTGACCCTTTAGAGAAAAATCTGGGTGACCTTGTAGACACTAACACCTGCACTGCCCGGTCCCACCAACCTCATCCCTGAGAAGTCCTCCCGTCCCTCGCTTAAGCCACCTACTTCCTTGCTCTCCCCTCTTCCTCGAGTGCATCAAGCTAGTTTCTGCCTCAGGGCCTCCACCTGTGCTGTTCCTGCCCCTGGAATATGCCTCTCCCAGTTTCCTGAGTGCCTTCCTCCAGTTTGTCACCTCTGTTTTTGTTGGTTTGTTTGTTTCGGTATTAGGAATTGAACCTGGGGCATTTAACCTGGGAGCAAGGTCCCCAGCCCTTTTTATTTTTTATTTAGAGACAAGGTCTCCCTAAGTTCCTTAGGATCTTACAAAGTTGCCAAGGCTGGCCTTGAACTTGTGATCTTCCTGCCTCAGCCTCCCAAGCCGCTGGGATTACAGGCCTGAGCCACTGCACAGGGTTCCAAATCACCTTGACTACAGGTGTGCACCACTGTGCCTAGTGTTTGTCACCTCTTTTTTTTGGGGGGGGGGGTATACCAGGGATTGAACTCAGGGGCACTGAGCCACACCCCCAGCCCTATTTTGTATTTTATTTAGAGATAGGGTCTCACTGAATTGCTTAGTGCCTCGACATTTCTGAGACTGTCTTTGAACTCATGATCCTCCTGCTTCAGCCTCCTGAGATGCTGGGATTTGTTGGCTTTTGTCACCTCTTTAAAAAGGCATTGAGTTAAGCCAGGGACAGTGTCACACAACTGCTGCATTCCCTTACTTAGGACATGGAGGCAGGAGTGTGGCTTGATTCCAGAGGTTCAAGGCCACCTGGACAACACAGTGAGACCCTGTCTTAAATAAATAGATAATAAATTTAAAAACCTCCCTCTTTCAAAATTAGATAAATGCAGATGAAAACTAAGCAGTCAGAAGATCAAAAGCTTCCCAACATCTTCAGGTGAGACTGGGAGAAGGTGGGAGTGCAGAACAGTGTGACTCTGAGCAGGGGATGTGGCAATACCTAACAAAGCCACATGTGAATCAATCCTTTACCTCTAGGAATTTATCCTGAAGGCATCCCTCTGATCCGGTGGAAAATCAGATGCACAAGCAAACTCACTGCAGCATGATTTGTAATTGGAGAGGCAGGAAATGCTCTCGTGGAGATGGAATCCACTGTGGCACATCCGTCCAACAAAGTGCTGTGCCTCACTGAAACAAGGAGGGAGACCTCCGGGACCCAGGGCAGGGTCACAGTCCAGACCACACCACCAAGCGCAAGGAGCAAGGCAACTCGTGGACCTGAGTGTTCAGCAAGCTGCCTCTTAGGCGGGAAAGAAGCATGCTTGAAGATACAGGCGTGCACCTGCTTCTCTGCAGAGAGGCGCACAGGAGGCAAACGGGGTGGGTGCCAACCAGGAGGAGAACAGTGCACCTCTGAAACTGGGCAAATACTTTATATTAAAAGAGAATCATCAAGATGGGGAAAACTGAAATTAAAAATAAGCAAATAAATGAATCTAACCCTATATTAAATTAAAAATATGGCCACAGTAGGAAGGAGCATAACCTAAGTGTGTGTGTGTGTGTGTGTGTGTGTGTGTGTGTGTGTGTGTGTTTATGGAGGGGGGTGCTGTGGATTGAATCCAGGGCCTGTGCTTGCTAGGCAAGTGCTCTACCACTAAGCTACATCTCCAGCCCCCAAGCAGCTTTTAAAAACAGCACTTTGCCTATATATATCAGACTAAAGACCCAAGACCTACAAAGTAATCTATCTTGAGCCTTTCTTAGTAGATTTTTTTCGGGGGGTGGTGGGGAATCTAGGGGTAGCAGTTCTGAAGTTATTTCATGTGCATTGTGAGGTTGAGTGGACCCATGAATACACTGATGCTTCAGGGAGTGACAGCTTCTCAGAAAGAAGGAAGGTACAAACAAAGTAAGGCAAGAAAACTCATGTACTGTTTTGATACCATTATAAGTTCCTGCTCCTTAAATATGTATAATTTCCCAGCCTTCTGACCTGAAGGTCCTGAGAATGGCACCCCAAAAAGCACTAAGCACACCAAGCCCCCCTGCTCTTGGTTCCTAATGTCATTCCTCACTAAAAGGATCTAGACTCCCTGAAGAAACAGCCAATTTGAAGCCAGGGGTAGGGGTGGTAAAGAGCCAAGAGCCATGGCACAGGTCTATAATCCCAGCTATTGTGGAGACCCAGACTGGAGGATCACGGGTTCAAGGCCAGTCTCAGCACTTAGTCAGACCCTGTCTTAAAATAAGAAAACAAACCCAGGGCTGGGACATGGATGGGTGGTAGAGTGCTTCCCTAGCATGGGTGAGGCCCTGGGTCCCATCCCACAAGGACCAGCTAGAAGAGCTTCCTGGTAGTCAACTTGAGGACAGTATGAGCACCAAAGTGAATGATTCAAGCAAAGTCACGTGACAAGATGAAAAAAAAAACAACTTTTTTTAAGTATGAGTCCATGCTGATATTTCTAAAACTTAATAAGAGAAATAAGGTTGGCTTCAGTAGCATCCCCATTTGTACATGAGGGTGGCACGTGTTAGGTGCAAGCGAGCATCACAGATGACAGAACCTCCCCCTAGACTATCTATGAATTACAAAGAAATAAAAACTTCCTAAAACGGCAGGTTCCCCCTGAGCAAGTGATGGAGGCCGAAACCGCCAATCATCGGGCAGGTGGACTCCAAGGGCCGTGTGGAAGGCTGAGCTAACCTCTGCTTCCTTCGGGTAGTGCTCCTGCTGAGAATGCGTAACCCGGATCCACTCACAGGGACACCGTGGGACAGTCTACGAAACCACTGACTTCAGAGTTCAAAAACGCCAACATGAAAGATTAGGGGGAAAAAAGCATCGGAGCTATATAAAAGACGAAAGAAAAGCGCTGCAGAGCATCGACTGCACAGACTCACAGAGACAGCGCAGTGCGAGCAGAGCAGGCGGGCAGCAGGCACCGCCCCGGCCGCAGAGGGAGGAGAGCAACAGAACACGAGAAAACAGGATTCCAGAGGAAAATGGCCTCGTGTGCATCTGCACAAACTCGCTGGAGGCGCCCAGGAGTGCCCAGAGGCTGTGGTCAGCTTCTCGGAGTTTCTAAGAAGTGTTCAGAGAGAATAAAGTCTGCCAAGGAGAAAGGAAAATTTGAAGACAGGGCAAGGGCAGAATGAAAAGGAAAGGGCCACCTAGATCCTCCTGAACGGGAAAGAGAAGTTCAAAGATCCCAAAGCACCCAAGAGGCCTCCTGTGGCCCTTTCCTTGTTCTGTTCAGAGTATCAAAGGAGAACATCTCGGCCTGTCCACCGGTGACTTTGCAAAGCATCAGAAACAGGAAAGGCCTACTGCTGCCCGCGAGGCTAAAGGCAAGCCTGCGGGGCAGGAGAGCGAGTCTTCAAGGTGGGAGGAAGCCAAATGGAGCACGAGCAGGGAGACAGGGAGGACCGCAGGGCGCGAGGTGGAGTGGGGAGGAAGATGGATATGTTGGACGTTTTCCTCTTTATAGCATCTAACCCCCTGTACCTAGCTTACTCCTTTCAAAGAAAAAAAAATGATTTTTTTTAATCTGTAAGGAGATTAAAGAGACAAAGGAATGCAAACCATGGCCCTAGGTTGGATCCTGAGTCGGAAAAAAAAAAAGACCACAAAGGAGTATTGGGGCAACTGCTGCAATCTGGGTATGGACTATGTATTACCTGAAAATATTAAACTTTCTGAGTTTGACTATTGTACTGTGGTTTCATAAGAAAATGCCCTTATAGCTGGGTGTGGTAGAGCAAGCCTGAAGCCCCAGTGACTCAGGAGGATGAAGCAGGAGGATAGAAAGTTCAAGGCCAGCCTGGGCAATTTAGCAAGACCCTTTCTCAACATTTTAAAAAAGGATTGGGGATGTAGCTCAGTAGTGAAGTGCCCCTGGGTTCAATCCTCAGTGCAGTTGGGGTGGGGGGTGGATGCCCTGTTCTTAGGAAACATGTGCTAAACTATTTAGGAGTGAAGTGTTTGCAACTTAGGTGTTTCTGTGTGTACATCCATGTGTATGCACAATGTATATATTACACAAGTGTACATGTACACGTGGGTAGAAGCTGGTTTAGGTGAAAGCTATCTGACAGTTCCTGGTATTCTTTTTGCAACTTTTCCATAGGTTTGCATTTTTTTCTAAAAAAAAAATTTTAAATAAAAATGAACACCCCAAAACAGGATTTTTTTTTTCCACAATGCTGCAGTGTGGCCTTGGAAATTACTTCTTTATTGCAAAGAGAAAAGCCTACCTCATCAATGGAGAGCTCTGATGGACATCACCTGTACCAAGGGCTCAAGTTTCACGTGGCTGAGGCTGACAGGGGCAGGGGGCGGGGACTGCCTGACATTAGCTGCTACTGAAGTGATCCAAAAGTCAGAGCAGCACCTCCGAGTTTTCTGGGTAACCACGTATAATCTGCTGTCATTGAGCCTCTAGTCTGACAATTTCCAGCTTACAGAAAATATAAGAAAGAGGAATAGATTAAATGAGGAGTCGGGTCAATGAAGGCTGGGGATACTCTGTGGGACCCCCTGTCCTTCAGGGGATGATGTGTGAATCAAGGTGAAAGTGCCCGAGCCAGAGAGCCATCCCAGTAGCTCAGGAAGAGGCCCAGACATGAAGCGTCTGTCCATGGGTGGAATGCAGGAGGATGCGAACAGCACCACCTACCTATGAAGTGCTCTTGCCAAAAACAAACCCAGATCTGCCCAGGCTTCCAGAGATCTTACATGGCTGAAGTGTATTACACCACAGCACAGGGACATGATTGGGAAACTCCAGAATGTGGGAATTCTACACGACAAATGACCAGATTTCTTCAAAATACAAATGAAAAAAAATAAATAAATAAAAACATACAATCAAGGAGAGGAACTGAGTTAAAAGTCTTCAGAGATCTATCAACTAAATGCACATGTAGAATTTGGATCCTGATTTGCAGCAAACTAGCCATTAAAAGATACTGAGGAGCCCGGTGGGAGGACTGAACGCTAACCAGATAAGAGATGATATTGAGCAATTCTTCTTATTTGTTTGGGCTTGATAATGGCAACATGGCTATAGTAAATAAAAGAGTACTTTCTAACTCAGGGATATACTAAAATACTTGTGGACAAAATGGGTTGCTGTCTGAGGCTGGCTTTAAAATAAGGCAGCAAAGTACAGAAAGGGGACACGGTGGTGTGACTATAAAAAGCCCGCCATATGCTGGCAATCGCTGGAACCCAGTGAAGGGTGCCCGGGGCTTCCCTAACCAGTCTTTCCATATTTTCAGAATGAAATATATTTTGAAAGTCAATTGGAAAAGAAACATTGTGGCACAATCAGTCTCCATGACAAGAGATTTATTAACGAAATGCCCCGCGTGAACCTAGACCCAACCCTTGTTCTGAAGGGAAAGCTCAAAAGCAGTCTTCCTCCTTCCCCCCCTCTCCCTCCTTTCCTTCTTTTCCTTTTCTTTCTTTTTTCCTTCCTTCCTTTCTTTCTTTCTCCACAACGTTGAGGACAGAACCCAAGGCCTCCTGCATGGTAGGCAAGGGCCCTACAAATGCGCTACACCCCCAGTCCAGAAAAAAAGACATTCTTGAGAGACAACTGGGACAGTAAGAAAATGGATTAAATTATATTGTGGAATTTTTATCAAATTTCTAACTGTGCTAGCAGCATTGTGGTCCTATGGAAGAGTGTCTGCATCCTTAAAGGATGCACGCTGACCTTGACTTTTTAGAGATGAATTATCATAATGCCTACAACTTACTTTCAAATAACAAAGCCAAGAATGTGTATGGTGTGTATAAAAAGGAGTGGGGGGGGCAGATATTTTAGATCAGGTGATTCTGATGGGTGTGACAGAGCAATGACTCACTCTCCTTCCTTAACCTGCTTGGTATCCTTTGTGGCACGCATCACCACTTCACATGCTCCTGCTTGTCATTTCTTTTCTTTCTTCTTTTTTTTTTTTTTTTTTTTTTTTGTTCTGGGGATTGAACCCAGGGCCTTGTGCATGCAAGGCAAGCACTCTACCAACTGAGCTGTGTCCCCAGCCCTTGTCATTTCTTTATTGTACACGTCCCCCAACTCACGAGGAAGCTGGGGACTCTATGATGCCAGTACACGTCCACTTGGTCCTCCTGGGTAGCATTCTTGGCACCTAACAAAATACCCAGCAAGGATGAGTTCATGAATACTCTTGCCAGGCAAACGGAACCTCTGCAAAAGCACATTGACTGCCTTTGTCTCTTCCTTTAAATCTTAACTAACATATATTTTTGTGCACTGGAGATTGAACCCAGGTAACACTCTAAGCTACACCCTGACCCTTTTATTTTTTTATTCTGAATCTTGCTAAGTTGCTGAGGCTGGCTTAGGATCTGCCATCCTCCTGCCTCAGCCTCTGGAGTAGCTGAGATTACAAGCAGGCACCATGGTGCCTGGCCTGCTCTTTCATTCACTCTAAATCCCACTATTCCTTCATCCCTTCTAATAATGAAACTTTCCTCACTCTGGACACCATAGCACTTCCGACCTCTAGTATTCCTTAATTTTGACACTTGGGAAGAGAGAGCCTGAGAAGTGCTATTCAGTGGAAAGCCCTTGAGACAGGGTTGAAAGACAGGCAGGTTTACAGGGAAGAAATACCAAGGAAGCCCAGATGCCACCCCCACTCAGTGCCTAAACCAAATGCAGGGGTCATCTCCATCACTCTCTCTCTCCGCCACAAAGAGTCGTCACCCACCAAATGGTAGACTTTATTTCTGGGTTCTTCATGTATCAAAACCCTCCCTGCAGCCCCAGGTGCCTAGCCCAGCTTGGCCCTTATTCTCTATGCCTGTGTCATTGTTTCAAAATCTTTATCCTCCTGCTTCAGATACTGGTTCTCTCTAAAAACAGGATGGACTCTACCCCTCTGTGCTCTCAGCTCCTCTCGGCCCCCTACTTCCACAGGGGAGGCATCCACTTTCAGTCTGGAAGTCCAGGGCTGATCCAGTTCCTGCTGGTCACCCTGCCTCCCACCCACTCCAGCCTGGAGGTGAGCCCCTGCTTTACCTTATAGTACTAAGTAGCCAACAGTCCCCACCAGCAGAGCCAGAAGCAGGGTCTGTAGCAAATATCTCCAATGAGGAAAAGGCTTTTTAGAAAATAAGCCATTCTTTTCTTTCTCCATCCTGGCCATTTCACGATGGCTCTGATTCTCCAAAACACACCACACACACACACACACACACACACACACACCCCTCCCTCCCTCCCTCCCCCTTCCTGTCTCTGTAATCTAGCTCTTATACTCTCTTCCCACTCTCTCAACTACACCTGCTCCATAATTCTTAGATCACAGTAGGCAAAATCAAGCTGAATAGAACCAACCTGGCTTCAGAACAATGGGGTTTCAGCACCATGGACAGCTGCTCCCATGCCTCTACACATGCTATGAACATTTCCATACAAGGCAATTTCCTTTCTTCATTGGAAAAATCCTCCCTTGCCCTTTTAGCACCAACGCAGGTGCCACCTCCTCTTGGAAGCCCTCCCTGGCCACTGCCCATGCCACCCGACTGTCTTGGGTGAATGCATCTCCCCTTTTCCAGAACGCCCTGAGCAGTCACTCCCCCTTCTACACTCCTCCATTCCGCACACACTCTAGCGTCTATGTCACACCCGCAACTCATCCAGGCTCTGCAGACAAGGAAGCACAGGTTTTGAAAGGTCCGCGCCCTTTGGGGTTTACATTCTGGTAGAAAGAGGCTGAAAACACACAAGACGAGAACAGCAATAAATACTATGAAGACACAGAAGGGCTGCTGGATTTGTTAGAGAAGGCAGCTCTGAAGATAAAAAGGTCTGAGCCCTTTGAGGATGAGGAGGAAGTGACCCACACAGAGAGGAACGTGGGTTAGACATCCCAAGATCAGCCTGCGATCCATGTTCTGAGTCAAGAGTGCTAGTGGGTTAAGAAGTGGGGTCAGAGGTTGAGCAGCAGTCAGATCATGGAAGGGCTTGTGGGCTGGAGTAGGCATTCTGTATTTAAGTCCACCCAAAGGATACGAGTTGGTGGTGACAGGCTCTGACCAAGGCCCAGATTATGTCTGGATTCCTGTTTAGAGTGGGTTGTATCTCCAGGGCCAAGCACCGGGTCTGGAACCCAGGATGCCCCGTGACTGCATGAGTGAGCAGAGGCGCAGGTCATGGGTGAGAGCAGCGTGTGTACGCATGTGCATGTGCTTGCCTCTTATGGCCTAGAAAAAGAAAATCAATGCCCTCTACCCCACCCCCAGCAAGTCATGTGGTTCCATTGATCCTCTTGTGATGTCCTTCTCTCCTACAACTGTCCACACCTCCATCCCACACAGACCTCATCGGCCCCTGCAAGGGCCACTACAGGAGCCACCTCCTCTGTGACACCACTTCCAGTCTCCTTCCCCTAGTCCATGCCCAGAACAGTTACCGAGGGACGTTTAACCCCCAGCAATGCCCCTCTCCCTCCCTGGCCCCAGCCCTCACTGCTTTCTCTAGAACCCAGGGCCAAATCTATCAATAAACCCTCCCCAGGCAACTCCTGTCTGTCTCTGAGACTCAGAGTCCTCTTTGTGAACATGAGGTGATTGGACCAGGTCATTTTGTTCCAAGACCTAAGGTACTGGTGTTAGGTCCTTTGTTTTTAGAACTTTTTTTATTTTAGTGGGGCAGGGTAATGCCATGGTGAGGGAGGCCTGGGTTGGAATCCATTTTTAATGCAGAAAACTTAACCTCTGAGTATTTCTGTTTCCTCCGTGGTAAAATGGAGATAATAATGGTACCTGCCTTGTAAGTCAAGACAAATAAATAACTTAATTTGTATAAAGTGCTCAGAACTGCTGGCCCCACGGCACACTGTGTGACTGCTATTACTTCTGCATTTCAGTGTTTGTTCGTTTATTTCCCCTACATCATGCTGAGTACGTACTATTTCAGTCCAGGAACTTTACACCCATGATCTAGATCAGGGGTTGGCCAACTACAGTTTGGTTCACCAAGTGTTTTTGTATGGTTTACCAGCTAAGAATTTCTTTCTTTCTTTCTTTTTTTTTTTTTTTTTGTCTACTGGTGGGGAAAAATAAAAATAAAAGAAGCACACTATTTCATGACACATGAAAATTACATCAAATTAAAATTTCAGGGTCCATAAATGAAAGTGTTATTGGCAACAATTCAGCAAGAGAAGGTCTTAAGTCACCTAGGTAGTAAGTGTTAGTGGTAGGATTTGGACCCCGGTCATCCTAGGTTCGCCTCATGTGCCTCTACCCACTGTATCCCATTAGCCTGAGGACACAGGAATGGTTCCCTGGGATAGAACCCTTTGGTCGTAGTCTCGGAAATAAACTCAAGGAAGAGTTTCAGACGTAGGGTTCAATCTCTTCCAAATGACTCTTGTTGGATCAGAAGTCTGACGTCCAGCCCTGACTGCATCATTGACTCTCGGCTTGACCTTGGGCAGGCAGTTCCTGGTGCAGTGGGGTGTGAACACGTGGTTTGGGAGAATACCCTTGGTTCTAATCCCAGTTCCATTGACGGGTTGTCACCTCCTCTAGTCCCTCTCATTTCTGTGAACTGCAAACAATGGGGCTTTCCTCCTAACGTTTTTTGGGTAGGTTGAATAAAACGCCCCATGCTACCTACTCCTGCCCCACTTTTTCTCTCTAGGCCACTATTTTTCCATCTGAAAAATGATGAGACCTTGCTGCTCTGACACTCTGGGATGGTGATATTCTACATATCTTATTTTAGCTCAGTCTGGCTCCACATGCCGTGATCTGAGTTTGCACAGAGGTTGCACCCTGGTTTCCCAGGAAAAGTTCTCGTCAGACGAGGTTGAAGGCTCGGGGGAGGTGTGGCTAGAGAGCTGGGTGAGGAGCAGGGAGGAGCCTGGAGGAGGGGACACCGAAGAGGCTTCTTTAACTCTGCACAGTCAACCAGAAAGACAAGCCAAGGGCAGCTCTAGGGGGACAGCATGGAGGTGAGACACATGGCAGGGTTTGTTTATCAGACATCAGCTCAGCTGCAAGTACCTGACTTCAGCTCAATTAAATTGTGGGAAATTCATTCAAATGGAATTGGAGAACTGAGTCAGAATGAATTGGGGTCAGCTGGACTGGACTGACAGGCCTCCCAT
Organism: Spermophilus citellus; assembly: GCF_964194105.1. Classification (NCBI taxonomy): domain Eukaryota; kingdom Metazoa; phylum Chordata; class Mammalia; order Rodentia; family Sciuridae; genus Spermophilus; species Spermophilus citellus. Next base: position 3,528,314 of record NC_138200.1, read on the forward strand.
GTCTGAGCTGCACTGGGCTAAGCTGGACTGAAGTGGACTGCACCAAGCTGAAATTTGGAAGGCTAAACTCCAGAGTGAAGTCTACTGGAAGTCTGAGCCCTTGAGTCATCTGGTACCAGTTTAGACTGGTATCTCGGGCAACTCTGTGTGTGTGTGTGTGTGGTGCTGGGGATTGAACCCAGGGCTTTGTGCACGCAGAGCAAGCACTCTACCAACTCAGCTGTATCCCCAGCCCTCTTGGGCAACTCTCTACACAATTCTGGATCTCACGACCCCACTTTACCAAGCAAGTGATGATAACAACTCTGAAAGAGATCATGAGAGGAGTATGAGATCATACAAAGAGCCTCTAACCTCAAAAGAAAGAAAAAAGAACTGTATAGAAATACAGAAGTCTAGCTAACAACATGCACAGTGGAGTGTTTAGGGTTAAGTGAACAGACACCTGAAATTTACTTTGAAATGCATCTAAAAAGTAAGAGAGATGAATGGAGGGTTAGAAACTATTATAGACAGAGGAACAGATATAGGATAACACAAATCTAGCAACACGCCAATCGTTGACCCAAGTCCTGCATACATGAGCATTCACTACAAAACTTTTGACTTTCTCTTTGAGAAAAATTAAAATGTTGCACAGAAAATAAAGAGCTTTGTAAACTGTTAATTACTAAAATATCAGTGGTGGTTAAAAATACAGCTCTGGAGGCGACTGGCGTGCCTTTGATTCCCAGCTCTGCCTCTCACTAGTTGTGTGGCCCTCAGCAAATGACTTCATTCCTCTGAGTGTTTGCTTCCATATCTGTAAAATGGGGCTATTAATAGCACTCACCTCACAGGGTTGTTGTATCGGAACAGAGCAGGGCAGCTTATTAGCACCCAATACGCATCTGCTATGATTTGGTTCTCTAAGCAATGCTGTGCAGTGGGCACGGTGCTAGCTTCATTTCACGGAGAAGGAAAGTGGGGTTCAGAGAGGTTCTGCAACTCCTCCCAAGACACACAGCAAGGAAACAGCTTTCTAAGTGGGAGAGGGGCCCCTTGAAACAATTTCCCCAACTTACAAGTTCTTTCCTTCAGCTCACCTGATAGGATGAAGAAGATGCCAGAAACGAAGGCTAGGATGGTCCTCTGAGGGCGTATGTGGCCGATGTTGCTGATGACGAAGGCCGTGAAAACGAGGAACAGACTGACCATGGGGAAGGGAGTGGCCGTGCGCACTGTCTCTGGGAGAGGCGGACAGTGAGAGGCAGGGTGAGGGGGACTCTCCAGTGGGACACCTCCCCATGCTCTCATCACCCTGGTCCCTCCGGCTCCTCCCCTTCCCCGTTGACTCCTCCCTTCTCCTGGTCACACCCCGGGCTTGACCCCGCCCTGCCCAGGCCCCGCCCTTTCAACCTGCCCCTTCTCGCTCCACTCGGTTTTCCTCCAGCCTCTGCTCTTTCACTTGGACCTCTCCCCTTCCCAACGTTGTCCCTCCTCCCGTGACCCCGCTAGTTTTCTGGGCACCTCCCCCCTCTTCCCCTCACTCAAAATATTCTCTGTGTTTTCCGTCACCAAGTTGATCTCTGGTTCAAGGAAGTATTCCGAGGCCACGCAGCGACCCTTCTCTCGACCTGGTGGGAAGACGAAGATGGCAGGATGACAGGGACGTTCCAGAGAGGTCGTTAGGGGCAGGACGGACAGTGCGTCCCCAGGACCCAGATGCCACACTTCCCCCGAGGGTTCTGGGCTGTTCTGTTATTAGGAGTGGGGATGGGGTAGGCGGGATGATCAGGAGTTCTTGTGAGTTGCCCGGGGGACACCTGGTTGGAAGAGGGCAGGGCTGGACCTGGGGTCCTCAGAGAGTAGACTGTTCACCGAAGACTCCGGGACCCGATAGGAATAAGGACCGCAGGTCGGGATTCTTGAAAGGCCGGGGTCTCTGTGGTCAACCGGGAGGCTGGATTCTTTTATCCGGCCCATGTCACCCTGGAACTGTCCAGGGGACTCTGACTCTAGAATACCGAGTCTAGAGTTAAGAAGAGCAGGGGTGGGCAGGGGTCTGAGGACCTGAAGTCTGTCAGCCTCAGGCTCCTGATCTAGCGAATGAAGGGCTAGGCACGGGCTCCACATAGAAACCCGGGCTTCCAGAAGGGAAGCAGGGTCGGCTTCTGGTTTTCGGGAACACGGGGACTATGGATAAGTACTCAGGGTCCCAGGCAAGGCTGGACGGGTGGGCAAAGAGCAGGTGAGCTGCTGCACCTGCAAAGAAGCAGACTCGCCAGAGGCCAGCGTGCAGCGCCATCTTGACCTCGGTGGTCTGGTTCTGCGGCAACACAGTGCCCTCCTCCATGTACAGCCAGTAGTCCGTGCTGACCGCGATGCCCACGAGGAGCAGGCCGCACGCACCGAACACGCTGCTCAACAGGGTCAGGGCGCGGCTGCTGCAGTGACTCATCCTCAGCGGCTGGGGGCGCCCTGCGGGGCCTGCGGAACCAGAATCTGAGGTGCAGAACCACGAGCGGATTCACCCAAGTCCCCAACCTGTGGGGCCAGTTGGTATACGGGGCCCTGGCCAGAAAGCTAACTCCACAACCAAACTCTGGAACACGAATTCTGTGTCCTGAGCCACCATCCGGCCCTGCATACTGACTGGAGCCACCAACTGTTGACCCCCAACCTCAGGATGGGCCTTCTGGTATCTGCTAACTGTGCCCTGGCTCTGGCTCCAGGTTCCTAACCCCAGGTTTAGATTTCCAACCACAAGCCTCAAATCTACTTATCCCAGGCCCGAACCTGGTTCCAAATGTCATGGCTTTTATCACAAATTCTAATTCCAGATTTTCAATTCCATCACCAGACTCCCAGCCCTAACCTCCTGCCTTGAACTGAGAACCTGGTCTTAGAATCAGACCCCATCAGAGTCCCCAACCTTGAGCCTGACTTGGTGACATAGAACTATTAGGCTGACTGGCAGCTTCAACCCTTATTCTGTCCTGACCTAAGCTCCCAGACCAGTACCCATCATCTCAACATTAAGCCAGGACTTAGGTGCCTGCACCTGGCGTAGTAGGCTTAGATTCTGGATGCTGTGTAACTTGACCTATTCAGAAACTAACCCATGCCCTGATCCAATGCCACCATATTTTTCCTTTGGACCCTGTCTCTGAACTGCAGAAATCCCCTAAGTGGGTCACTAATCAAGAATTCCTAACCCCCACATCTTGGTTTCAGACCCTTGACTTCAGGCTTACCTGAGACTTTGAGCAGAGGCCCCATCAAAGCTTAAACTCTCGGACTTGACCCTAACACCCCATTCTAACACCATGAACTTGACCCATGACCTTCTAAAGCTGATCCTGTGCCTTGACCTCAATTTGGCACTCCAATCTAAGATCACTGCCACAGTCCGGAGCCCAAATCCCAAAACCCTAATTTCACCCTCCCAGATCAGGCAGCCCCTGAACCTGGGATACTGGGTCTTGGTTACAGGCTTCTGGATCCCAGGACAGTGAGACCCAGAGACCTGGAACCATGATCTTGACAAGAAACTCCAGAATGCCTAAACAACAAGCTGGGATACTCTTGACCCAGCATCCCAACCAGAGCATCCCAGTAAAACTAGGATCCTCATCTGCTGGCTAGAAATCAGAAAACTAGGAATTTCAGGATCCCATCCCCCATCAAATGACCCAAAAATTCCTTACCAGAGATTCTGCCCCTGACTTCTCATGCTAGGACTTCTAATAACAGACACTCTTCAACATCAACCATGGAATTCAGATCCCAACACTGGACCCTCTGAACAAGAAATCCCCAGTTCATACCTATGGTCTCCCAAAGTCCATTGGCAACCCAGATATTCCAACCAGGAGGCCCCTAAACATGAAACGGAAGGATTTCCAGTTCCTCACCTGCAATCCTCATATCCCCCTTCCCCTAAACCACACAATGCCATAATATGGGGGCTCACCTTGGGATCCTCAGCCTATCGCAGCCAGAGACCTCAACATCCCCGAATACCAGCTATATCCATCATCTTTTTGACAGAAAAGCTTGAGACCCCCTAAATACTCGCCAAACAATGTAACCAAGACGTGAGACTCCACCTTCCTTAACTAGAATTCTTGAAACTTTGAAACTCTGTCCCACCCCAATAAGGACCCCACCCTCCTATTCACAGCATCAAGATCCCCCCAGGGATCGGGACTGGCAAAGCTCTAGCTAGCTTTTCTCCCAACCCCCACCGGGTGGCTCCAGGGCTTGACCGCCCGCTGCCTGCTCGGCTCCAGTCCTCTCAGTCGGGAAGCAAGCATCATAAACCCCGTCGATCGCCGACTCTCTTGTCCAGGTAGCTGACACTTTCTTCTGTCTGCCTCCATACCCAGCTGGGATCTTGCCGGTGTGCACCCCTTCGAACACGCGCCTTCCTCGCTCCAGTCTCCCCTCTACCTGGCCGGCCCAGAGCTCCTTATTCTGCAGCCCATCCTCCTATGGGACCCTCCCCCCAGGCCTGGAGCCTCCTTCTCGTCCTTTACCCCAGGCATTTGAGTCCCTGGGGTCCTACTCCTCAAACCCGCAGTCCGAAGTCCTTCTCCCTTCAATCTCTTGGGGAGACAGTAACTCCCCCTTTCTGGGGACTCCTCTCCAGATTCACACCCTGCTTTTCCGGCCTGTGCCCTCCACCCTCACTCAAGGTACCACCTCTCAAGGACTCTGCCTAGACCCTCCCCAGTGGCAACGGTCTCTGAGACATGGGCGCTAGGAGTATAGTTTCCCGGCTCCGGGACCCTCGGACCGGGTCCTCCGGGAATCGCCAGGCCCAATTTCCCCTACATCCCCCACAGCCTCCTGAATTCGGGCGTCCTGACCGCCGGAGTCCCACCCCAGCCGCCACTCAGGCCCCTTCGGTCCCAGCTGCGGCTTCCACTCTCCTCCAGGGGCGCCCCCGGCCTTCCAGGACCCTCCCCTCGCGCTCACCTCGCTCAGGGCTGGGCGGACGCTCCGGGCCGCGGGCCCCGCAGCCGCATGACCGGCCTCGCGGCTTCCCCCGGCCGCCGCCGCCGCCACCGGGGTCGCCGGTGCCCGCGCCCCCCGCCCCCGCCCCGGAGCCCGGCGTCCCGGCCCCCTCCCGGCCTCCCACCCCCCACCCCCCGCGCCCGCGGCCTCACTCGGCGGACGGAGCCGGGAGCAGGGACCGGCGGCCGCTCATTGGCTACTGCGGAGGAGGGGAGGGGCGGGGAGGGAGGGGGAAGGATGCAGGGAGGGAGGGAGGGAGATGGGCCTTGAGGATGGGGGAGGCAGAGAGGGAGAGAGAATGGGAACAGAGGCAGAGCGCCCGGGAGGGACAGGCACAAAGAGAGACAGAGGAGAGAGAGAGCGAGAGCGAGAGCGAGAGAGCGAGAGAGCGAGAGAGCGAGAGAGCGAGAGAGAGAGAGAGAGAGAGAGAGAGAGACGCAGAGACCTTGAGGCTGAGAGAGTCAGGGACCCACGGGTCCTGAGACCGTAGGAGACAGGGAAAGGGAGAGACAGAGGACTTTAAGATCCCTTACCCCCTCCACTACCGAGGCTCCGATTCTAAGGCCGAGGGAGTGGAGAGGTCAGAGACCCAGAAAGAAAGAAAGAGGCAGAGAGCGCTCAAAAGCCTGGGGCCGAGAGATGCTGAGATCCAGAGACCTTGAGCTTGGGGAAGAGAGAGACAGAGACAGAAAGAGGCAGAAGAGACAGAAAGAGAAACAGAGACAGACCCTGAGAAGGAGAGAGAGCAGGGGCGAGCCGGGGGTGGTGGTGGGGTTCCCTGATAAAGACTGGAACTCTAGCCAGGCCAGGGGCTGGAGGAGGCGGGAGGGGGCGTCCCGGGCAGGGGTCCCCAGAGCAGCGGGCGGGCGCAGAGGAGCAGAGCCGGGTCCTGCAGCCGCCGCGGAGCTGGGAGCGGGGCCAACCCCCCCCCCCCCGCCGTGATGTCAGCGGGGCCACTCTTAAAGGGGCAGGCCGCCCGCCGAGGGTCGAAGGGGGGGGGGCTGGGGCTTGGGGGCATAGAATGGGGGGGTACAGCGGCAATGATACGGGAGACAGAGGAAGCCTCAGCATCCAGTTGGACTGGGGCCCAGAAACCCAGGAACCTGCAGACCAGAAAGTATGCCAGGCCCTCAAGGGGGCCTGCGAAGCTCTGGGGCTCAATCCCCTCCAAACGCAGAGACAGGCATACTACTCTGCCGGCCTGTCCCGTCCAGGGACTACATTCCCCATCAGCCCTGGCGGCCAGGGGCCGCACCTGAGGGAAGGGTCTGTCGCAGTGTCTGCTGGGAAATGTAGTCCATATGAACTGGCCCCTCTACTCCCCTCCTGACCCCCAGTTGCGAGTGGGTCAGGGGAACAGGCCAGAGGACGCTTCTACCTTACTTCTGACTTACTCGCCCATTGAGCTTCAGGGTTCTGGTTGTTTTGATTTCTCCATTGTGTGGTCTCTTCCTCTAATCAAGTCTTCAGGTCTCTGTTTAGGAGGCCAACCTTTCATGTCTTTTCCCAGGACCTCCCAGGTCTGGATCTTGGTGTGTGGGTATGTGTGTGTGCGCAAGCATGTGTGTGCACGCACGCCCTTGCATGTTGCTCTGGATATATATGTAGATGCCGTGTCTCCGTGCAAGGGATCTCTACCTTATACTTTGAATGGTCTAGGTATACATTTCTCATTGTGTTGAGTATCCACTTTGGTCCTCTCTAGAGCAGGCTCGCTCTCTTTCTGTGTATCCTATCTCTCGGGGGTCTTTTCTCTTCCCTCTCTCATGCTGTGGGTATCTTCTCTTTTTGGCAGGGAGACTCTCTACTTTCCCTCTCTCTGTGTGCAATCCCCCTCCCTGCCTCTGTTTGTTTCTATGTACCGTCATTGTCCCACCTCCGCATTCCCTTCATTCTCCAAGCTTAAAAGAAAACATCCCAACACTTCAGCATCAGCATCCCAAATTTATTCTCCAGCAGCTGTGTCCGGGTGGGAGAGGCTAAGGGAAGAGGAGGGGGAGGTGGGGGAGGAGGGGAGAGAGTCCCAGAGAGTGGCAGGCACTGGGCAGGGGGTGAGAGGTTCCCAGTAAAACTGGAGCCATGCATGGGCAGGTGAGCAGTAGTGGGTTGGGGACAGGGGAGTCTAGAACAAAAGCTGAATCCTCCGCAGATCCCAGGAGTACCCGATGTGGTGGGAGGTGGCCTGGAGAATGGGAGCACAGCCTTCCTCCTAGTCTACAGCTCGGGCCAAAGTGGGAGGGGCCTAGAGGAGAGAGGTGGATCTAATCCGAGTCTGGACCAAGCAACCCCAAGAGACTACTGCCCCAGGGTGGGGTGAGAGAAAGAGGCATTGAACTACCAAGATGGAGTTTAGAACCCCACGGAGTTGGGATGGTAGTGTGGTTCTGGAAGCCAGTAGAAGAGCATCCAGAACGCTGGGGGTGGGGGACAATATAGGGCTCAGCAGAATCTAGAACACAGGAAGGCTCTAGAGACTCCATGGAGTTTAGAATGTCAAGAATGCTTGAGAGGAGCATCTAGAACCCATGGGAGCAGAGGCCAGAATGCTGGGGGCAGGATCTAGAATGGGGAAGTGGGCAGAGAAGTGGGGGCTGCGACGGGCGAGCGGAGGGGGCACTGAGGACACCTAGCGGCAGCAGGTGAGATTACATGACGGGCACAGGCACCGGGCTGGTGGGGCTGCGGGCATCCGGGTGTACGAAGTCCGGGTTGACGTAGGTGAAGCCCTGGAAATCCGCCTGGTCGATGCTGGCCAGGACCAGGCGGTCCGGCGGGGTCAGTGCTGGCGCCGCCCGCGTGAAGAACTTATCGAAGTTCTCGCCACTGCGGCCACACTGAGGGAAAGTAGGAAGGGCAAGTCAAGCTCTGCCGGCTCCTGGGGGGCCTGTCCCGGAATGCTATTCCCGCCTCCTCCAGAGTCTGGACACTCCCTGCATCATCTCCGCACCCCGCTTCAGGGTGTCTCCGCAGAGGGGTCCACTCCCCGTAAAGGAAAGGAAGCTCAGGAGTGCCCCTCCCCCACTCGGGAACCTAGGCTGGCGGCTCCGAGGACGACTGACCGGGCGTGGCCTGAACGGAGGCGCAATCTCCAAGCGCTCCAGCCGCTCCCAGTCAATCCAGCGGAAAAAGCCGTGCGCCCGGATGGTGGGCTCCCCGTCCGGCCCGGAGCCTAGGCGCTTCCCTGGGTGCTTGGTCAGGAACTGTGGGAAGCAGAGAGAGACAGACAGACGGACAGATAGAGTCCAGGACAGGGAGACCACAGAGGAACAGACACAGGCACAGGATCCAGAGGGAGAAGAACAGCAAGGGGAACGGAGATGGGGAGGAGGGGCAAGAAAGAAAGGGAGAGAGGAAGGGGAAGAGGGAAAACAAGTGGAATCCAGACCCGGAGACCAAAGGACAGTCCGAAACACAGAAAAAAAAAAATCAAGGTGTGAGGGGCAGGGAACCCAGAAAGAGAGGAGTGGAGATATGGGGGGAATCCCAAAGGGGAAAGGGAAGGGGGAGGGAGAGAAGTTTGGAGACCCAGAGAAAAGGAGGAATAGAGAGTCAGAGGGAGGGAGCATGGAGAGGTAGAGGGCAGAGACCCAGAGAAGGCAGAACAAGAGATCCACAGTGTGCAGTTACGAGTGGGGAAGAGGGCAGTGGAGACCCAGGGAGAGGGGGACAATGTCAAAGTGTGGACAGAGATATAGGAGGAAACACCAAGAATCACCAGGGCCACACCCAGAAGGCCACCACATGCAGATGGAGGAGAGGTATGAGACAGAGACTCAGTGCGAGTCAGAGGATGTGGAGACACCTGAGCAGGAGCGGCTGACACTTCTTGGAAACCCATGGTCAGAGAACCCCGTGGTTCTCCTGCATTAACTCCACGACCTTGGAGGAGAAGACTGAGGTCACGTCTTGGTGACTCTTCTAAGAGTCCCCCTGAACACAAAAGCTGCAGGAGTTCAGTCTACCTGACTCACCAAGTTCTGGAGACACAAGCCCTGGCCTTTCAGCACTTCCCAGGAGGGTAGGGTAAAGGCTCGGGCTGGGTGCAAGCAGAGCAGCACATGGTGATTCTAACAAAACCTGTGCATTCCACCAGTTTCCAAGAAGATGGGGGTAAAGACACTTGAGGAATGGGAGCCTTTTTAAAGATAGACCACAAAGGGGGCATGGATCATGAGTCTGAAGAAGCTGGGAGTGGGGATCCTCACCCCCTTGCAGATGGCCACAGCCTCCCGGGAAAGTGACTTGGGGTAGGTGACTGTTTGCTCCATGATGGCCTGAAACAGCTCCTCCTCATCTTCCCCATCAAAGGGTGGCTGTGGAAGTGGAGGAAATAAAGTCAGAGACCCTCCAAACTACTTTTTCCAAACCTTAATGCCCTCATCACCCACCATGAACACGACCAACGGAACCAACCACTGAACCCAACCATTCACTGCCACCAGAAGACTTCCCAGGAAGAGTAGACCAAACTCTCAAAGTTTAATTTCTCCGCAGTTTTTTGTTTGTTTGTTTGTTTGTTTTTTGGGGTTTTTTTTGTTTTTGTTTTTGTTTTTTTTTTTTTTGGTCTCACATGCCTCAGTTCAATGCAGCTCACTGTCTGGCTTTATTTATCTGATATGTCAATCAACAGGGTGTTAAATATGTAATATGCCATTTAAATAGAAGGGAGGAATGCTGCAGGACAGACCATAAATGCACTCTCCGGCTGAATGCACAACTCTGGGACAGGAAAGTCAACACCAAGGTGAGGGGTCTTAGTTTGGAGTCTAAGTGGTCTGTGTAGACAACTGGGGGGCGCATGTATGTGGGTAGGGAAAAAAATGGCACTTTATCTTTTTAAGCTGCTAGCTGAGCATTAACATTTCCTCCAACTGTGAATGTAAGCAATGATCTCTGATAGCAGTACCTATATAACTTCATCACCAATAGAAACCAAATATCTTATCATGAGAGTTGCAGGTACTTCAGAATATCAGTTTTAAGTCATTCCTACCTCTGAATATGTAAGATCTTCCTAAAGCTGTGTATCACTGTTAGAGCTACTACTTAATGGATTGATTAAAAACAGCATATGTTCACATCCCAATTTTTAATATTTAGACAACTGTATATATTTAATTAAGTTAGATTCAATTAAATTATTAAAGTTTTGAAATCTATGTGATTGACTTTGTCATTCTATTATCTTATTTTGTGTACACGAGAACAATATTTTGAGAAGAAGCACACAGGCCTCCCCAGGCTAGTGGGGTCCCTGGCAACAAAAAAGGGAGGTGGTTATGCAGTCCCGCCTATGGTGAGACAATATTTCAGGACCCTGGTTGGGCTCAACCTCTGCCTGGCTGGGCGCACCTCCTTAGACTTTTGACCTCCTTTCCACCTTGCTTTTCCTGAGATAAAGGCCACACAATGGGAGCACCCCACTGTGTTGCCTCTACAACGCCAGTTCCCCTTACCTGTCCTGCCAACATCTCATAGAGCAGAACTCCGAAGGACCACCAATCAACAGACTTCCCATATGGCTGGTAGGCAATGATCTGGAGGGAGGCCCAAAGGCAAGGAATCATGATTTTTCTTTAAGAAGCCCAGGATTCCCCTGGCCTCGCTCTCGGGATCCCTACCCACTTCAAGTGCTGAAAGCACTTGAATTCTTCCCACTCTGAATATTTTGGCTAGAGCTCCACCCTTTGGAAAATTCATGAAACAAATTCATCTATTTAAAACATTCCTTTGCTCTCAAACAGAAAGACCACCTAAGGGCCAAGGCACAAGTTCCAGCCATCTAGAACATTTAGGTAACTGAACCTTGCCTTTGAATATCAGGTATGGGGCTAAATCTTGGAGACTACAGAACACAGTCATCTAAGGTATTATTTTAAAAATAGATGCTCCTGCCACTGAAGAATTCTGGCTTTGGTGAGACAGAGCGACCATCAGGAACATGTATTTCTCTAATGTTCCACAGGTGATTCTGTTACCAACCAGGTTTTGTAACCACCAATGTTATCTGGGCATTAGCATTCATCAGTTGAAAAGATCAAGGGACAACACCCCCAACACAAGCTTCTCCCCAACCTAGAGAAGTTGGGGACACACAACACCCATCTGCATGCACACCAGAACATGAACTCCAGCCCCTTCACAAAGTCAGAGCGATTCTCTGCCCACTGAGAGTACTTGAGGAAGTGCAGCTGCTCTCCAGGACTCTTAGGGGTGTGACCCTTCCCTCTGAGAGTGGCAGAAGAGCAGCCCACTGAGATCAAAGAGCCATGGCCCCTAGGTTCAATCCCCAGCACCTCAGAAACAAAACAAAACAAATCCATGTGCAAAACGCACCCAAGAGCTTTCCTCCAATGAATACTCCAGCTGGAGTACACAGGAGAGGACAGTCTCAACGCATGCATAGTATTCTTAGGGGACAGGCCCCTGCCCACACAAAGTACCCTAGAAATAGTCTCCACTCCTTAGGATGATCCAGGCCCTACTCACTCAGCATTCCTACCAGCTGGTGCCACTGCCTTCCAACATCCACCCACCGGTGCTGCTCACGCTGCCTATTTAGAGACCCAGCTCCTCCACTTAGAGCTCAGCCAGCAGGCCTTCCCATGCAGACCCTGGAGGGAGACCTCACCTGCTTCCAACACCCACAGGCCCCTGGGCACCACCCTCTGTGAATACTACACAGCCACACCCACCAAGGGAGGTCAGAATGTGCCCAAAGCAGCACTTTAAACTCCAAGGTTACCTCAGGGGCTATGTAGTCCGGGGTCCCGCAGAAGGTGCGGGTTGTGGTCCCAGGGAAGACGTTCTCCTTACACATGCCAAAGTCAGTGATTTTGATGTGTCCTTCAGCATCCAGCATCACGTTGTCCAGCTTCAGGTCCCTGGAGGATGAGGGGAGGAGGAGGAATCATGGGAAGAGCTCAGTTCAGCAGGCTGCAGCCCTAATCCCTTCCCCTCGAAGGCCAGACATCCCCCCAAGGAAAGTCCTGGGGCTGACCTGTAGATGATGCCCTGATTGTGAAGGAAGAAGAGGCCAATGGCGATTTCGGCTGCATAGAACCTGCAAAGTCAGTGTGAAGTTGGAAGGTCACTGGACCTAGCCCTACCACCCTCCCCTCCCTTCTTTCTTAGCTGAGACTCACGCTGCATGGGGCTCCTTAAACTTGCCCAACTGCTGAATGTGGTACATCAAGTCACCCCCGGTGACATACTCCATCACGAAATACAGGCGGTCCTGGGGAGGAGTGGGCAGGGCTTAGAGGCAGGGACACAAACTTCTGGGATAGGAAAAGCCCTTTGCTCCCCACTCAGGGCAAACATAGAGGGCTCTGGATCCACCCAGCCAGAAATCCAGAGCAAGTGGCCACCCCAACACGAAGGGCCCTAAATTTCTAATCCTGCCTCCTCATAATCTGCATGGCCCAGTCCTCCCTTCTTATACCTATCAGATGATCTGGTGCCAGCTGTCCCAGAATTGAATACTAAGGCTCACACACGGAACTGAAATTCAGGCACACCAAAACCTCTTTCCACATCCAGCCACCCACATGTGTAATTCTGGCTACCTATGACCAAAGGTGGTCAGGCTTCACCTGTACTTGTTTTTTAATCCAGGAAGCTGGTCACACCTCCCCAAACCCTGAAAGTCAAACCCCTTGCTCCATGCCGTAGTCTCAGGGAATTACCAGTTTCTGACCTATCCTTCATTTAGAACACACCTACTCCTGGGCTCAAAGATCCAGAGAGCCGGCTACATGTGCTCAGAAGCAAGCTTGCCAAGGGCACAGGCATCCTGGTCACGCCCACTCTGGATCCCATCCCCTGGCCACCCTCCAAGCATGGCATCCATTCCAAGCATGCCCAGGAGTCCACCGTCTGGCCATGCCCACTCAAGAATGAGTAAGTTTCCTTTTCCTTGCCCTAAACTCAGAATCCCAAAGCAGACAGCAAATCCATCCAAAGCGGGGAGAGGCAAGGTCTCTGGGCCAGACTCTGTCCCCTCCCTCCTCACCGGGGTCTGGAAGGTGGAGTGGAGCTGGGTGAGGAAGTGGGGCCGGCCGCCAGGACCTCGGCCCCCCAGTGCCAGCACGCGTTTCTCCACCAGAGTACAGTCCACGTCGTCGTCCTGCACGATCACGTCCTTTTTCAGGATCTTTATGGCATAGAGCTCGTCAGAGCCCCTGCGCTCGGCCAGCATCACCTACAGACAGCGATCCAGAAAGGGCAGTCCATTTGGGGAACTCAGGGGTGCAAGACCTTGCCCCATCTCCTAGCAGGGACACAGAGAATGGGGTCCCAGGTACCTTCCCCTTTCCTAAGTGGTGGTCCCCTGACTTTGCTCCCATGCTCTTGAGGAAATGTCCACGCTTTTGTACCTCTTCCCTCCAGGAACCCAAGCAACCCCACCCAAATCCATTTGGGAACATGGGAGCCCCATCTCTCCCCACCCCTGCTTCTCACCTAAGGATCAGAAATCCAGCCTCCCCACAGACATCCTCCCCTTCCCCCAGAACCCCAGAAATCCAACCTTCCCAAAACTGCCTTTTCCTAGGACCATGAGGAAGCTGAAGTCAGAGATGTGCAGACGTCCTTGGCCGGCCCCAAAGAAGCAGCGTTTGGGGTCTGTGGGACTAGGGGATGGGGATGGGATGGGAGAGGAAGAGGGGCCCATCCGCACTCTCTGCGAGAAAAGGGAGAATGAGGTCCGGAGGTAGTCAAACCCAGACAGGGGTAGGAAGAGGCCCCTGAGAGGCCAGAATGAGAGGGTGGGGAGAGATAAAGACAGGAAAGGGTGCCACTCCTCCCACCCTGCGCTTGGCCTAGGAGCTTTCTCTGACTCCCCCACATCCCGAGCGCTTGATTTATTGTTTAACTAACACTTACGCCACCTCTGGGAAACCTTGCCGTCATCCCCATTTTACAGAAGAAGAAACCAGGGAGAAGAGGTTAAGCAATCTTCCCGGGGTCAGAGAGGGCAGCAACCTGGCCAGCCATCGGACCCACGCTGTTCATCTCTGTGATCTTGCTGCTCTCAGCCTCTCAGCCTGAATCTCTTAGACCAGGGGCCTCACTCCTGAGAATCTGCATTTCTAACAGGTCCCAGGAGGCCCTGCATGCTGCTGGCCTGGAGACCACCTGGACTCTGAGCTGCCAGAGTTTCTGCACCTCCTCCTGCCCCTGCCTCCAGGAGGGTCCCCTGAGTGAATGGCTGCCTCAGCTTCTACACTGTCCCTGTCTGTCGTGCGGCTCTTTCTAATGCACTCTCTGCTCGGCAGGCAAAGGGACCAATTTAAAAATAAATAAACCAGGTCATGTCTCCCCTATGCTTCCAACCTTCTAACGGCTTCTCCCTGCATTAGGGTTTCATTCCATGTGGCTTCACGGGTCCCTCCTCCTTCATGTTCTGCCACCCCGGCCTCAGATGCACTGTCCTCCCTCCCTGCACAGGGATGCCCCGCCCAGTCTTCCTTCCGCTCCCCTTTCCTCCTAGCTCTCTCTCAAGCATCCTTTGGACCTTGGCTCAGGCCTTCGGAGGCTTCTGCAGATTGCTTTAACGGGGTCAGTCGCCTCTCATGGTCTCTGCTACTGTGGACAGCTCCTTCATAGCCCTGGTCATTTGCCTCTCTCTCTGCGTTCCTATCTGCTCACACCATGGGCCAGCCCCCTGCGGCAGGGGTCTGTTTTGTTCTCCAAGATGCAGTGGCAGTTCCTGGGGCATAGCTGCAGCTGCACAAGGTGTAGTCTTGTGCAGAAGCGCCGTCTGACCTCCTGGATTCGGACTGCCACTGCTGAGAAATCTCCATAGCCTCCCTAGGATGCTGGGATAACAGGAGTGACCGCCAGGGCAGCTAGGAAGAGCAGGTGTATTCACATACGCAAAGCGCCCAGAAGGTGCCTGAAGTATGAGAAAGGCTGCTGTGTTTGCCATGGCCGGGACACCCACAGGACACCCTGACTCGTTAGGGGCTGGCGCCTGTGGAAATGCATGGGTAATATTAATCCCTGCCCATCACTGAGTGGCAAAGGATACCACAGGCACATCTGCCTTATCAGTGATATTCATGGACTACAGAAATAATAAAATCCAAAGGTAGAATTCAAAGCAAATTGTACACACTATACCTGCATGCATTTTATTTTGTTTTGCTTCGTGTCCCTAATCTCTAATTTTCCAAGGAAACTATTAACACCCCAAAGGCTAAGAGAGCAAGATTAGATAACAGGTTCTAGACTTGGGTACTTCAGGACAAACCACCGCAAGCCACACCTCCCTCCACTGTCACTCATGACCTCTCTACTTCAGGCATATGCCATCTCCAACTTCCTGCCACCAGGCCTCTGCCCACTATCCACCAGGTATCTGCAGACCACACCTTCTCAGCTGAAGGCACAGGCAGGTGTTATGCATACCACCATGCGGCTGCTGAAGGACTCTGGGAAAAAGGCTCTGCCTCTCTGGGCATGGATTTCCTCCCTCTATCCTTCCTTCAATGCAGCCAGTGCTCAAATTTCACAACGCAAAAGAGCCAGTGGAGGAATATGCTTAGTACACAGATAGCCTCACTTAGTAGGTCTGCAAAGAGGTGAGAAACATGCTTTTTGAAGCAAATGCTCCTCTAATTCTGATGCAGGTGACCACAAACACAACCAGAACCCTGGTGGGAGCTGCTCTAAGAGTCCGGGAAGGACCAGCTGTGTTGCTGCCGTTGAATCTCACCTGTCCTGCAGCTATCACCTAAGTGCCGCTTCTTCTGGGAAGCCCCTGGGCCAGGTGTTGGAGCTCCTACCACAGCCTGTGGCCACCCACTCCCACCCCCTGCTAACAACCCCTGACAGCCCCTCTGTCCTCGTGATTTGTGCAGCAGCCTGGGCAGTGCGAAGCTTCCCCAGCATTGCCCATCCCCTTGCTTGGTTACAAGATCTGGCGAGAGGGTGCTGAGCGATGGAGGCCTTGGGAGCCAGAGGCCCAGTTCCTGATCCTCAGCTGCAGCCCAAGTCTAGCAGCCTTCTTCCTGCTTCCACCTTGCCTTCTGCGGCCTGCATGCTACACCAGGGCAGTCACCTGTTACAACCTCAGTGGGCTCAGCTCAGCCCTCTGCTGGGTGCTCCATGCCTTCCCCCTCACCCAGGGCCATCCTGGAGAGATGAGCAGGCATCCCTTCCCTCTCAGCTCCACCTCCTCCCCCCTTCCTCTGCTCAGGCTTCACTGTCCAGGCATCCTGACCTGCTCTGGCCTCAGGACCCTTACATGTGCCCATCCCTCTGCCTGGGAGGCCCTTCTCCCAGGGGTCCCTGAGGCTCACTCCCTCACTTCCTCTTGGTCTTTGCCTGAGAGCCGCTTTCCCAGGGAAGCCCTCTGCCTACCGAGAACCTCCCCAGCAGCATTCCCTGCCCTCCCGAACGCTCACATTCCGTCTTTTCACTTGTCACCTGTCACCTTTTACACATGACCATGTACTTATTTATTTGGGTTCATGTCTTCCCCCCAGTGAAAGCCCCAGGAGGGGAGGACTTTTTCTGTCTTGTGCAGAACCAGGCTTTGCACATGGAGATGCTCCACAAAATGACCTCTGACAGAGGAGCTGGAGAGAGAGCCTGCCTGCCCCTCCAGGCTCTGGGGAGCTGCCCCCACTCTCCAGGCTGTGCCCCCTCCCCAGGGCCTGAGCCACCTCCATTTTCAAACACATATCCCCTTGTCCTGGCCATCTCAGGCTGCCTCCTTGTCAGAGAACCACCTGCTTCTAATTCAGGACAGGGCCTGGCGCATGCCATGCCTCAGGAACTATTGCTCTGGGACTGGGTGAGCAAAGGCAAAGGCAGAGGGCCCCAGCCACTGAAAGATGGAAAACCCGAGGGCCAGGTCAGACCTCAGTGCCTCAGGAGAGCCCTCCTGGCCACCCACCCACAGGCTGGCTCATGGCCTCTTCCAGGCCTCTCCAGTACCCCCAGCCATCTCTAATTTAGCACACCTTCCTTTATTTAAGTATCTGTGACAAGTCTCTGCCTGAGGACACTGGGATTATTCTGCAATCACTGCATGTACCTGGCACAAAGTATGTGCTCAACCTATGTGTGCAGAACTGAAGGTGGAGATCAGGGGAAGGAGGGGTAGGTAGAAAGAGGGAGAGGAAAAGCAGGTCTCATTCAGAGCCCGGCTATACTCACCTCATACAACTCCAAGGGGTAGTTACAGGCCTAGGGGAGAAGAAAGCAGAGTCAGGGCCCCAAGAGAGCAGGTGATTGCCCAAGACTGGGGACCAGGGCCCCTGATACCCACAAGTTGTGGGGATGAAGAACTATAATTTCCATCAGGCCCTGGGGCTAGAGCCCCCAGAAGGGCAGAAGAAGGAGCCCCCAGTGTCTTCTGGGAATTGTAGTCCCAGGACCAGAGGGCAACCAGTGGGAAGAGGGCAAGGCCAGCTCTGAGCTGGGGGAGGCTAGGCTGTGCTCCCCTGGGGAAGCCGTCCAGGTACCTCGAACTTCTGGAGGAGGCTGCAGTTGTCAGCATCGGCCACCGGCACATTGTAATATTCGCCCTCCTCCTGGTTCAGTAACTTGTACCTGACATACAGACGGAGACCAGGGCCGGGCAGGGGTAGGGGAAGCAGGGCACCCATGGGAGAGGCAGAGACAACCAAAGGGAAGAAAGAGACACAGAGCGACAGACACAGAGATGGAGAGAAAGAGTGAGATAAGGAGGGGGGAGAGGGAGGGTAGGGGAGAGGGGAAAGAGAAGAGGAGGAGGAGGAGGAGGAGAAAGAGGAGGGGGAGAGAGGAGGGAAAAGAGAGGAGGAGAAAAGAGAGGAGGAGGAGGAGGGAGAGTGCTTCGAGGTGGAGGGGATGATGGTGGTCTGGAGGAGAGACCACACATGGATGGAGAAGGTGATCCTGAGTGTGCCCGGCCCTAGCCCTCCTCCTCACCAGCCATCCACGGGTGCCTTCAGCAGTTCGGAGACACCAAAGGACATGGCCCCCATGAAGTCGTTGCGGGAAGTCCGGTCCCAGTCCCACACTTCCACGCTGAGCCTGCGCTCCACATCCCCTGGCTTCAGGTTGCTGTGGCAGGAGAGGGGCAGGGTGAGGGGTGGCCATTTCCTACGCATGCAGCCACCTCGGCCCTTTAGAAGGGAGTCTCTCCACCCTGGCTGGTGGGGCCCACATAAACCTCCAGTGCTCCAAGTGGCTGTCCCTCCCTGCTGAGCCTCTAGGCCCTTTCCCATCCCTCTGTCTCCTGGTCTCTCCCTCTCTGAGTCTCTGTCCTGTCTTTATGGCTTCTCTTGGTGCCCTGCCACTCCCCCCACCCTCCCTCCCTGTCCTGTCTTTGGACTCACACCTCTTCTCCTGAGACCTCTTTCTCTCTCTGGGTCTGTGCCTCCCCTGGTCTTTTCTTCCTAGTGACCGCCTCTGACTGTTCCTCTCTCTCCTGAATCCTTTCCTCTTTGTCTCCTCTAGACTCTCTGGATCTCCTTTGTCTCTAGGTCTGCCTCTTTCTCTGGTCCCCTCCCCACCTGTCCCAACCACCTCTTGAGTATCTGTGAGTCTCTCTGTCTGTCCTCCAATCTGTCTCTTGATGGTGCTCTCTCTCCTCTGCTGGCTGTCTCTAAACTTGAGGGCTTTTCTCAGCTTCTGTATCTCCATTCCCCTCCCTCAATCATTCCATTCCTTTGTCCTACCACCTTCTTTTGCCCCTGCTTGGGAGAGTCTCTCTATCCTAATACTTCTCTCAGCTTTTCTCTGGGGTTTTCTGGCCACCAGGACCCTTAGATCATCATCATCTGCCAGTCATCATAGCCTCCCCAGCATCCCAGCTCACAACACAAAGGTCTCATTCCACACAGGGTTTAGCGTGGCTTTCACTGTCCGCGTCTTCTGTTTCGTCAGGTTCCGAGGGTCTGGGATGAGCTTCAGTTTCACATAAGGATCAGACAGACCGTTGGGGTCCATAGGAATCAGGTTACGGGCCTCACCGACTGAAGCACAAATGGGGGGAGGGGGTCACTTGAGTTAGAGGCCCAGGAAGAGGCTCCTAGCCCTCTTCAGTCCAATCAAGAACCCCAAGCTCCTGGGCTGTAGCCTAGCACACGTGAGGCACTGGGTTCTATCCTCAGCACCACATAAAAACAAACAAATAAAATAAAGGCATGTTGTCCATCTACAACTACATTTAAAAAAAAGAACTCGGAGCCCCGACTTTTCTCACGTCCCTCACCCGCCAGAAGCCCAGGCAACCAGGCTCTTTCCTCAACCATTCATCCAGAAATCGGACCCCAGGTCCTCCCACATCCAGCCCTTTCAAGAGTTCTGATCCCTAGAAGTCGCAAGAGCCAAGGCAGGAAGCGGGGTCCAAGCTGGAAGACAGTGGCTGAGCGGAGAGGCTGGGTGGGCGTGGCCTCACGGTTGAGGGCGTGGCTTCAGTGCTGTGGACGCGGGCCAGCACCGTGGGGCTCGGTCACAGCCTCACGTCTGGGAGGGAGTGGGGCCTCACCAGTCACGTGGATCTCGTCGGCTGTCGGGGCCCGGATTTCTAGCTGTAGGCGCCCACGGCGCTCAGTGTGGTCCACCCCACACAGCGAGGGCACGCTCCGCACACAGCGCCGGTGCACGTTCATCTCGCAGCCTGGCGGGATAAAACTGGGGGTAGTGCAAGCCCATCCCAGGTCCCACACCGCACCCGGCATTTCCCCAGCCCTGACCCTGGCTTTGAAGGGGCCCTGACGCGAGCAGTCAGCAGCGGGCACTCACAGGAGCACTTCATGCCCTGGTGCACCAGTCCGTAGAGCAGGGAGCCGCAGTGGTCGCAGAAGGTGGGACTGCTGTAGCTGTGCAGGCGGAACTTGTGCTTGTTCCGGGGGTCCTGGGCGGAGGAGAGTCGCTTAGGGGGGCTTAGGGGTGGGGAGGGCCCCCCAGCAAGAGGAGGATTTTTATCTCCTTTTGCCTTGCTCTCTGCTTGCCATCTACTCATTTCAGGCTACAGATATTCACCAGGCGCCTACTGTGCGTCAGGCACTGTTCTGGTTAACAGGACTCAGCATTGAAAGAAGGCAGAGTATAAACATGGTAAATAAAATACGTAGTGTGGTGGACAGTAATAGATGCTCTAGAGAAAAAAGCAAACAGCAGGGATGAAGACTGCCAGAATGTGGGGGGCTGAAATTTGAAGTGGAGTGGTCAAAATAACAAAATGGCAGTTGGGCAGAACTTGAAGGTGGGGGCTTCTAACAATTTTGGAGAACTTGTGGGCTGCCCTGAACCCCAGGACCCTTTCCTGACAGCCTCAGTGTCTGCTCTCTGGGTGGTCTGTGTTCTCCCAGGCTCAGTGGGATAGGGGTGGTGACCCCTCCGTTATGGCAGGCATCCAGGAGACCTGAATGAACTAGCATAGAACACCCAGCAGGGCTCTGGATGTCAGGTGTGCTCAATGTCAGGGTTCTGGCCGTAGCTATCGGTGTGGTTATTACTAGTGTCGTTGCTGCCAGTCCTGTGTAGTCCTGAGTTTAAATGAGAGCTTGTGACTGTGCAAAGCCATTCCCAGTCTTGAGCCTCAGCATCCTCCTCTGTCTAAGGGAAATAAGCAATTCACAGCTTGAAGCAATGCTAACTTTTCAGAGTCATTGCCCCCCAAACTTCTACCCCTAGGACAATGTTTGGTTGTTAAATAACTTGATAGTTTTCTTTTTCTAAGAATTAATTGAAAGAATTGTCATAGGGAAAAATTTACAACAGTCTTGGCCTTTATTTTAGCAAGGTTTCTATTTTGAATATATATATTTGGGTCGGGGGAGGGAGTTGGAAATGGCCATGATCTCCTTCAAGGTTCTGGGCCTCTAACTCCAAAGGTTCTTGCCACCCTAAATAAGATGCCTGTGCCAGGGTGTGTGCTGGGTGGGGTAGGGACAATTCTCAGCAGGGTGCCTGACACAAGCTATCCACTAACGGAAGCCGTTAGTCTCACAGTGAAGGTCCTTGCTAAAAGAAGTCAGCACAGAGCGTCCGGTTAGGCAGATCCAGGTCTGAGTCTTGGTCTGAGTCATTACCTGGCCCTGGGCCTCCCCACGACCAGCCCTTTTAGGACCTTAGGTTCCCTACTGTAAAATGGGGGCCAGGAGCAATTCCTGAAAAGGATTCATGAGGACCAAGTGAAATCATGCTTCCAAGCCCTTGGCATTTCTAAAGCCTTGATCCGTTTACTTACAACAAGATCAAAAGCATTAAGAAGCACAGAGAGAGAGAGAGAGAGAGAGAGAGAGGAGCAGAAGACTTCCTCCTCACTGTTCATCCTGTTTCCTCTCTGATGGTAACACTTTCAGCAATGATAATAATAAATTTTGGTTCTAGGTTCCAGATACCATCCATGAGTATCTGACTTACTGAAACCTCAGAATTATTCCATAGGTGGACACAATTAACACCCCCACCTTATAGATCAGGAACTTGAGATCAAGTGGTAAGTTCCTTGAGGAAGGCTGCAGAACCAGAATGTGGCAGGGCTGTGATCCCCTGCTCAGATGGGGACAGAACACTTCAGCTAACCTTACTGGCTGTGGAGATTCAGTTCTACTCCATGTCCAGAGACCTCAGTGTGTGCACAGGCTGAGCACTGCACAGACCGAGCCAGGGCTGGTGGAGGTGGGCAGGTGGCCAGAACACACAGGCGTGCGGGCTGCGGCGTTCTATGAGGTCTCACGGCTATGTACTTCAACAGCCTGACCAGCTGGCTGACTGTCTCCCAGGCTTCTGTGGATCTTTCTCTCTTTGCCTATCGTCTAATCACGGAGCGGTCACCCACCTGTGTCACACCCTGCACATGTCAACCCACTGGCTTCAGGGAACTGTCAACACAAGCCAGGGACATCTGTCTAGATTTGTGCTGTCCCACTCAGTAACCACTAACCACATGTAGCTCTTTAAGTTTAAGTCAGTTGGAATGAAATGGAATGGAGACCCCTGCCCCTCAGTGGAAGCAGCCCTATTTCATGTGCTCACTAGTGCACGAGGCTGACGGCCACCTGATAGCAAACAGGACACTTCCGTCATTGAAGAGCTCTACTAGCCAAGGCTAGGTCATCAGCCCTGTTTTATAGAAGAGGAAACTGAGGCTCAGAGAGGAAGTGGAGAGGCTGGGAGGGGCATCCAGAGTTGACAGTTGTTGTCAGCCCTTGATAGGGAGAGGGGCAGGGTGGGAGGCTGCGTGGACCGGAGTGTGTGCACGTGTGCAACTGCACTGGGCACGTGTGGGTGTGTGCCGCAGGGTCTCTGGGCCGCCCTCTCTCAGCATCACTAAAGGTCCAGGATCCACCATTTCCTATTTTAGCTTCTCTCAGTACCTGCGTGTCTGCCTCTGATTCTCGGCCTGTATCTCTGTGTCCAGAACTACCCGGCTCCCCTCTATTGCTTTCTCTGTTCCATTTCTCTTTCTCTTTCTGAATCAATCTCTTGTGTCTTTCTTTTCCTGTATCTCTGTCCCTTTTTTTTATCTTATCTCAAGGTATCAAGGTCCAAATTGACCTCTCTGTTCCTCAGGCCTCATTTTCTTAAATCCCCCTACCTCTGGATTGTAGCCTTTGTAGCCTACCCCCTCCAGTGCTGGTCTTTGGTTTCTTCACCCCTGCCTCCTCTCTGTCCCCCACCTGTGTCCCTGGCCTGTCCCAGGCCCCCTCGCATTCCCCCTTTCCAGGCCAAGGGCAAAGAATCTGGGCCAGGCTAGCTCCCCCTATCTCTTCAGCCCCCCTCCCCTACCAGCCTTAAAAATAGCAGGAGAAATTGGGACGGACGCCGAGGGGGTGAGGGCGGGGGTGCGGCTTGAGGAGGAAGAACCAGGTGTCCGGACACTCACATCCGTCTGGGGGCCCTTCCCAGCGCCTGGACACTCGAAGGTCACAAATTCGTGGCATCGTCGATGAACCACAAAGCTGCAGACTGAAGGTGAAAATCATAGAGACACAGAGGCAAGGAGAGATGGGAAGATCCAGAGAGACCCCCGACAGTCACAAAATTGGAAAGAGACTCAAAATTCTGACAGAGACAACCACACAGAGAAGATTCCAGCATACAGAGTCCAACAGATAGAAAATCAGAAGAGAGACCCTGGGCCGGGGGAGGGGGAACCAAGAATGTTCTCAGAGATGCAGAGAATCAGACTCAGAGCACAGAGCCCCCAGTGTGCAACAGCCCAAGGGAGACAGGGAGAAAGAAAGCAGCCTTCCACGGACCAACAGACCCCAGCCCACAGATGGACATAAGAAAGCCAGGAGAGAGGCAGATAGATTTAAGGACAGAAAACACAGAAATATCCTCAGACACAGCGGAGAGTGGCAACTTGGGCAGAAGTGAGTCTGGGGGCGCTGCTCCGGCCCGCCCCCCACCCTGACTCACTCTGTTCTCAGCAGTGGCAGCTGGTGCTTTAGGACTCGCCCCCCTTTCCGCCCCCCAGAACTGCCGGCCGGCTGGGCCCCCATCCGCCCATCCTTGACCCCACCCGGCCTGCCCCTGCCTAGAATGGCGTTGTCATGGTGATGGCTGCCTGGGTGGGGGGGCTCTGACTTTGCATCTCCAGCCCCTTCCCCCTTCAGCTCCCCTTTTCCAAATCTCCCTGTTCCCATGGCAACAGATTCTCCAAATATCTGTCCCCACCTGGAGCCGGCCGCGGGAGGGGCCCCCAGCACCACCTCCGCGGTGGCCCTGCCATCAGAACTCCCTCCCCACCACAGGCTGTGTCTCTGCCACACCCCCCGCCCCGGGCTCCCCCGCGCCTCTCTGGGGACCAGAGAACACGTGTGTCAGCAGCCTCAGCTGAGAAACCCCAGCCTCCACCCTCGGGGGTCCCAGCAGTCCAGGTCCGGGCTCTTACCTTGGCACTGCAGGCCCTGTTTTCCAATTCCCCTGGAAGAGCAAGGACCTGAGGTCAGCGCAGGGAAGGGTGGACCCTCCCACCTCTGAGAGCCATTGGAAGTCTGAGGTCTTGGCCTCCGACCTGCAGTTCTGGGCCCAGGTAGCTGAGCCCCAGCCGCCTCCCCTTCTAGAAGCCAGAAATTCTGGTCCAGCCCCTCCTCCTTCAGACCCTGGATTCCAGCCCCCACCCCTCCTCGCTCAGACCCAGGGGTCCGGACCCTAGGTTCCCACCCTCCTGGAACCCAGAAGTCGGGGCTGCAGCCCCTCTGTGCTCCTCCCTCAGAGGTCTGTGTGACACAAGTCTGCACCTCCAGTCCCCTCCTCTCTCGGCCCCCAGCCCCTTCCCTCACCAGATGAAGTCGGTACAGTGGCTGCAGAAGGTTGGCTGCTTGAAGAAGCGAGCGGTGAACTTGTGGCTCTTGACTTCGTGGACAACCTTCTGCCTCAGGGCCCCCTTTCTGCAAAACAGGGGTCGGGGTCCCCCCTCTGAATCGCCTCCGCCGGGGCCCAGACCCGCCATGGCCCCAGGAATGCAGCAGGGACCAGGACCCTGCCTTTCTGGGGAAACAGGTGTACTGGAGAGGAGCGGGGACTCGGGAGATCCCGACGTGGGCAGGAGAGGGGCGAGGCACCGCCAGGTGCGCAGCGCCGGCAGGAGCGGCACCCCCGCCGGCCCCGCCTGGGGCAGCGGGCGGGTGCGGGAGAGCAGAGCCCGGGCGCCGAGGAGCCGGAGGCACGGGCGGCGGCGGGAGCTTGGGCTCGGCACCTGCTGAAATGTGGGAGCCCCGGGTGGGGGGAGGCGTTGCCATGGCGACCGAGGGGCGGGGTTTCTGCTTAAAGGCGCCCCCCTCCCGGAGACATGGGTCGAATGCCCTCCCTCTCCCCTACGCGTGCACACACCCACTCCGAGAATTGGCTGCGGGGAGAGGGCATTCTCTAAGCCTTGTCCCCGACAATCTGTTATCCTGATCGGCTCCCTTTTTCTTCCCCACCCAGTTGCCTTGGTGTGTCCCGTTCGCCCCCTGCATCTCCCCTCGGGTCTCCGTCTTTCTGACGGTGTCACTCTGTGTCAATCAACAAACTTTCTGCTTAGTGCTGAGAATCCAATGGTGGACAGAGATTTGGTGTATTACTTTCCCTGATGCTACTGGAGTCTCTTTTCCCACGATCTGTGAATTTTTTTTTTCTATACGTCTCTCTCTGGAAGCGTCTCTTCCTCTTGACTTTGTCTCTTTCCTTCTATTCGTGAAGATTCTTATTCTCAATTTTCTCTCACTTTCTCCCCCTCCCTCTCTCTCTCTCTCCCCCCCTTTCTCCCTAGATCTGTTTTCCTTTCCCTGTCCGAGAACGTCTGTTTCCTTTTCTCTCTTTCTTGGGCTGTGTGTCTCCATCAATGCCTGTCACCTCTCTGGGTCTTAGTGTTAGGAGGATCAATCTCTGCCCCTCTCTCTGACTGTTCTTGCCTCTCTTCTCTCTCCCACATCCCTGTCTTTATACCTGCTTGTCTGTTTCTCTTTATGGCTAATCTGTTGGGCTTGCCTCTTTCTCCTCAATCTGTGGTTTAATATGTTTCTCTTTGCCTGTCCTTCTCTGGTTCTGTCAATCTCTCTGTCGCTAGGGAAAAGCTCTGAATATTTGCCTCTGTCTCTCCTCCCTGTATCTCTTTGTGATTCAGCGTCTCTCCATTTTCTCTTCTCTGTCCCTTTCCCTCTGATCCACTATTTGTCCCTCTGGCCCTGTGACTCTGTTCCTGGGGCTCACTCCTCTGTAGCTCCCTGGGAATCAATGTCCTGGAGGTTGCTTCTCCATGTCTCTGGCTCTGGTCATCTTGATCTCTGGGGTTGGTTCCTCTCCACCTGTGTCTCCCTGAGTGATTCCATCTCTGGGGTTCTCCCCCGTTGTCTCCCTAGGACTATTCATCTCTGGGGGTCGCCCCCGGCCCCAGTACTCTGTCTCTGGGGGTCGCCCCGCCCACCACTCCCGAGCGTCCAGCCCCAGGACTCTCCGTCTCTGGGGTCGCTCCCCGAGTCTCCCTGGGAGTCCGTACACCCCGGTTGCCGGCTGCGTGCATCCTCCCCGCTCCCCCTCCGCTGGGCGGTGTCCTCCACTCGCGCGCGCTTCCGGGGTCGGGGCACGCGGAAGCCGCACTGTTGCCAGGACAACCAAGGCCCGCCCCGGGCTGCGGGCGCAGTGCACCCTGGGACCTGCAGTCCGCGTCGCGCTCAGGCAGAGCCCGGGCGCGGCCCGGACCTTCCTCTCCCGGCGAGCCGCGCGCGGTGGGCGGGGCCGCGCGGTAGGCGGGAGGCGCCGCAGCCGGGTGCTGAGCGCTCCCTCTGGAGGTGTGGGTCCTCTGCCCTCGCCCCAGCTCCAGGATTTCGACTGGCAGACCCTGGAGACTGGACTAGGAGCCCCTCCACCTTCTAGGCCAGCGGCCTCGGCCCTTTCCCGAGTACCCAACGCTTTCTCCGCCCCCGTGGTGATGGTGATAGCTATTCTTTCTGGTGCCTTCCGGAGGCCGGGGCAGGGGAGGGGAACGAGAAGCCCTCTGAGAAGGCGGCTGGGTGCAGGTCGGACTCCCGCAGAGATGAAGCGGCTTTGCATTACCCAAAAGGAATGTGCCCTACTTGGCCCTACCCCGCCTTCTTCCAAACTTTTCAGTATCTCTTCCTAATTGCTTTTGCAGGTGTAAGGGCACAAAGGAGGTTGCGTGATTTTGGAGTTTTCCTAGATATTGTCCTCAGTTTGGGGAACCAGGACCTGTGGGACAGAGGTTCACGGCAGGAGTAATACACTCAATCAGGGTGTGTGGTCAGGCGCACCCAGCAGAGAAGACCATGGAGCTGATGATAGCAGGAATGTTGGCAGGCTCAGAACCTGAAGGCCTTGAATGCCACTGAGGGTTTTTGATAGCACCTGTAGGCACGTGGGGTGAGATGTGGAAGGATTTCAACAGGAGAGGGCAGGATCAGCTATGGGTGTTGGGAAATTCTCTGAGGCTAGGGAAGGCCAGAGGTAAGATGGTCAAGGAGGCTGGGGCAGTAGCTCAGGTGGGGAACAGATGTAAATGGTACTTAGAAGGAATAGAGAGTGTTTTAGACCAGGTGCTTGGGTTCTCAGCTCTGAGAGTCTGTGGCTGGGCAGGGAACCTGGGAGGAAGAGTTGATGTTGGAGAAAAGATGCTGCACTCAGTGGGACACTGTGTTTCTGAGGTGCTCAAGGGACACCAAGGAAGGGAAAATCATGTTCATTTTTAATCCCATCCAGCCCTCCTGGCTTGGGGAGGAATCCAGAAGACCCAGATTCTGCTAGTGTTAGCTTTGGTTTTTTTTTGGCAGGGGAGAGGGTGCTGGGGGTTGAACCCAGAAGTGCCTTACCACTGAGCCACATCCCCAGCCCTTTTTATTTTTTGAGACAGGGTCTCACTAACTTGCTTAGGGCCTTGCTAAATTGCCCAGGCTGGCCTTGAACTTGTGATCCTCCTGCATTTAGTTGCTGGGATTAAAACACCCTGCACAGATAGGTTTTTCAGATGTGGCCAGGATCATCTTGGCTCCAACCTCCTCCTCCATCAGACTGAGAAATCTGTCTGGACCTCACCACTCTCCTGGAGTCCTCCCCAGAAATAAAGAAAGCACAAGTTCTCCTTTTATCTTTATATTGAGATTTTTATAAAGAACATTATGGATGTGGGAGTGGGGAAGGGACAAGGCTTCTATGACTGACAGCACAAGCTATTGGAACCAAAAGCTCCAGGGAATTAAAAAAAAATAAAATATATATTTATACATTTATATATCACATTATGCATGTGAGTCCCAGAGAAGCAGGAAGCAGCAGCAAGAAGCATCTAGCACACAGAAACACACGTGCACATGCACCACACTCAAGCAATGCCATCCCTCTGGCTATGGCAGCAGCAATCCCCATTCCCCACCCACCCAAAAAGAAAAGAAAGCTGAAAAGAAACTTCGCTCTAGAAGAATAGGGCTACCAGTAATTTCTGCCCTCATGACCAGGAAAAATTAAAAAAAAAAAAAAAAGAAAAGAAAAGAAAAACCCAGGCATATGTTGCCTTTAAGGCTGGCAGTGGCCATTTTATTCCCACCCCTGCCAAGGCAGGACATGTTATTTTTAACACTGAGGACCACGTCACTGCCCCTCACAAATACGTCAGATGGTCATCTTCAAGACCATGTGGTTCTTGCCAGTTTTTTTCTTTTTAATAGTACAGAATAATTAGGATAAAAGGCATCTGCACCTCTTGCTGCCTTTAAGACGGCCTTGGGGCAGTGGGATTTTAGTAAGCCTGGCAACAATTCTGCAGTCAACCTTGGCAAGACTGAGTGCCAGGCAGGGCCTAGGGACCCATGGTCTGTGCTTAAAGCCTCCCGCCCACTAGGAATTATTTACCTCCAGAGATTTTTTTTTTTTTTTTTTTTTACTTTAAAGGGGAGGTGCACTGTACACCCTCCTCCACTGGGAGAATGGGGGGCTGGTGCATAGCTACCTACCCTCACCCCCCCCCACCAACACACAAATACACAAGAACTAAGGCACAGCTAGGGCGGGCAGGCATGCTTTGGCAATGAGGCCCCTCAGGAGGCCAGGCATGAACAGCTGAAGTGAAGGGTGTGGGGTGTGTGGAGCTCAGCACCTTTGGAGGTGGGGTGGAGGGAGACAGAAAGGTCTCAGGGCTCCCGAAGGAGGAGGAAGAGGTGACTAGGAAACAGGCTACAGGAAAAACCAGAGGTGAGAAGAGGCAGAAGGGGATTGGAGAGAAACAGTTGGGGGCAAAACACAATGTGGGCAAGCAAACAAAACAGGAAGGAAAGGAAGGGAGACAGCAAGAGGAGAGGGAAGAAAAGTTGGAGAAGCATGAAGAAAATAGAGAGGGAAGAAGGACTCAGAGGAAAAAGAACCAACTGCAGACGCTGATGAGAAGAATGAAGAGGTTGGAAGGAGACCAGGAGCCCTTTGTGAGTCTCAGACCTTGACAAACACCAGGCGGGCAGAGTACACCAGGTCAGCCACATACGCCAACAGGTTGATGGCTGTCAAGATGGCCACAGCCAGTCGGCGGTCCCAGTCACACACAGAGTGGGGGTGACGGACAGCACAGCCCCCATCCCTCGCCCGCTGGGAACGGCCACCATACCTCTCGTCGAACTGGTACAGAGGCCAGAGGACCAGGGCAGTGGCATACAGGATGACAGACAGCAGGGCCAGACCTGACAGGAAGCTGGGGAAGGGGATGGGCAGCATATTGGTACAGTCCCCCAGGTTCAGCAAGATGGCTGTGGCTGCCAGGATGAAGCAGATGGCATATACTGCCACACACCACTCCAGGGCCGGCTTGTGCTGGTACAGGGAGGGGCTGCTGATGAAGGCGAAGATGATGCAGGCTACAAAGGTCTCCAGCACCTTGAGCAGCCCTGGCACGGTGGCCATGTATCCCGTGATCTCACCAGGCCTTGCCCGGGTCCAGGCTACTTCAGTGGCATAAGCCACACACGCGATGCAGGAGAAAGCGGTGGCTGCGATGGCGTGGTCCCGGGTACGACCGTGAGACAGGAACTGCACGTAGGTGGTGGGGTAGATGATGGAGGACGACAGGCAGAAGAGGGCCGCGTAGCAGGCGAAGGTGATCGGGAAGTTACGCCAAGACAGGGGGAAGCGGGACTGGAGCCCACCTAACTCCACGATGAGGATGATGAGGGTCACGGAGAAGCAGAAGCACCAGGTGAACATGGACCAGTTACCCATGGGGCCCATCCAGGCACCCACACTGGCCACCAGTGAGAAGGCCACACAGGTGGACAACAGCTGCAACAGGCGCAGGAGGCCCAGGGGCTGGGTCAGTGCGCGAGGGGACCCCACAATCGTTGAAGACCCCAGGCCTGAGGACGTTGTTGTGGTTGTGATGGTCGTGCGGGTTACCGTCACCGCCATGGCTGCAAAAGGCAAAAGACAATGTCTCAGTGAAGTCCCACACAAAGAAATCCCGTGGCCCAGCCCTCATTTGTCCTAGGACAAATTATTCTAGGACATGGGGCTTTCAGTGTGCAAAACAGGACAGTCCCAGGCATATAAGAATGAATTGGTCACCCTGGTTCTTGGCTCAGACTACCTCACCCAAGTCAGAACCCAGAATTCTGGGTCTCTGTATTTCTCCTGCCCCCTCCAGACACTCAAAACTCCTTTCCTCCTTACAGATGGGACTCAGCGACCAGCAACCCAGCAACTTAACATTTTGAATTCTTCTAGATTCAAGTAGGAAGACAAGCGGCCTATCTTGCAGGCTCCAAAATCCCCTCTGAAGTTCCTCCTTATGGAGACTGAAGGCTCTACACTCTAGCCCCTATAAACAAGCTTCGTCTTTTATGAACTAATAGCCACTCAGACATTTCCGGGTCCTACTTATCCAAGAGTTCAACTTCCATGTGCTATGTTCTCACATGTCTGATCAGAGCTCCAACCTCCCATCTTGATGGTCTTACAAGCTTCTGAAAGGGGGAGTAAACTGCTGCTCCCACCTCTCTCTGCAGAGGTCAGGAATCAGATTTAGATCTAGAGTACTAAAAACCAAGGAAGGCTAAGTTTTCTCCTTTGTCTGTTCCCTCACACTGAGTGTCCCCTCCCCCAGGAGCCCCCAAGTTCTGGGAAACTCAGCTGCTCCCATTCCCAACTCACCCCACCCCAGCTCCTCGCACTGGAGTCCCTAGCCTCCACTGGTCAATCACTCAGCCCTCAGTCTCAGGTGAGTCACATTCTAGAGACACCTTTCTTCCCACTTCCAAATTATACATCTCCCACGCCTCATTCTAAAGGCCCTCGGGTATCAGGCCCAGACGCTCAGGCCCTTCCTCAGGATGCAAAAATGTCTAATCTCAGCTGACATCCCTAAAAATATCTGGACGTGGCTCTCGGCCAAAAACCTTTCCTCTCACCAGTGTCAGGCTCACAGCAGAACAAGAGCCAGGCTCACCTCTCCAGAGGCCTGTCCCAAACAGCTCCCAGAGGACACAGAACACTCTACTTCCCCCCACGGATGCCTGAGGCCCGATTCCTTGGGACCCGAGCTTCAGGTCTCTCTTCCCTCAGATCGAGGTCTGGACTCCAGCCTTCCTCCCTCAGGCCCCAGGCTCCTCCCTCAGACCCAGGTGGTTAGGACCTCAGGGCACTCACCTGCGGTCTTAGCTGAGCCGGCCAAAGAGAAAGATCCGGCAATGAAGGCGATTCAGTCGTACACCTGGAGAAGACTGGTCAGCGCCCCTGCAGCGGAGAGAGGCCCTCTGTGTCAGCTCACAGCTGGCTGACCTGGCTCCTCCCCCCAGGGCCCAAGCGGCCAGCGCGGGCCATGGACTCCTCAGCCTCCGCGCGCCTCCGGGTCGGGGCCGGGACTTGGCTCCAAGCCCAGACGCGTCGAGGAGTTGACCCTAGAGAAACACCGCCCCTTCTTCCTCCCCAGATACAAACTGCGGGCGGGAGTGAAGAGAAACAGGCGAAGGAGCACGGCCCGCGGCCAGCGAGGGGCGTGTGCGATCTTAACCGTGCCCTGGCCAGGGAAGTACGCGGCGGGAGGCGGGAGGCGGGAGGCCCTGGGCGGTGCCTGCGGGGGCGGGCTGCCCAGCCGCGCCGGACGTCTCCGCGCCTTATAAGGGCTTCAAGTCGGTGCAGCCATCTGGAATGTGGCGCCGACCGAGAGGCGGTGCCGGGACCCCAGCCCCGCACTGGCCAGCGCTGTGCCCAGCCCTCGCCCGCTGTCAGGGGAGGGGCGCCCCGACCCCCAGGTCCTAGCAGGGATGGCAGGCCGAATTTCAGGGTTCCAAAAATGTGAGCTTTGTAAGTACGGGCCGGGGACCTAGACCTCCATGAAGGAGTACTAAGCTGGGATCCCAGACGCCCGGCTTCACCTTGCGGAGGCCCCCTGGCTCCAGGCCGGAAATCTGGCCCAGGATGCCCGGAGATCAGTAGCCACTCATTCATGAACGCAGGTCCCCGGCTAGGGCTCGCCTAGCGGGCACCTGGGAGGTGCCACGTGGATGGAGTCAGCCACCTCCAGCTCCGCAGACCCAGCCAGGACCTGTTAGCAGGAAGTCGGGACTAGCCGCACCCCCCTAGCTCCTGAAGGCGGGTACTGCCCAGCCGCCCACCGGAGGATGAAGGAGGAGCAACGTAACTCACTCACTCCTCGTGGAAGGTGGGTCTGCAGGGCGGTGGGGAGGGGGATCCTGCGGAGAGGTGGGGGTCCACCCTGCCCTGAAGGCCTCCAGCAGCTGCCCGAGGTCTGAGCTCGGGAATGCAAAGCCGCAGACTCCAGCTGGGAGAGGAAACGCCCCTTCGGGCTTCCACGCCGAGGACTCCCCAGCCACACCCAGCACCTCGGCGCCCTCCCCTCCATTCCAGGCGCCACACCCATCTCTCCCTAGACACCGGGGCCGCCCCGAACCCCGAATCGGCCTTTCTCCACACCAGGAGCTAGACAGCCTTGTGCTTTCCTGGCCTCCCTGGCCGGACGGCAGCCCCCATCTTGCAGGGAAGCACAAAGTTCGACCCCGGGAGGGAGAGGATCAGAAATTTTGAAGTACAGCCACTTTCCAAACCCAGGAGTCCCAGCCTCAAGTCCCTCCCCTCTTCCTCTCCTGAGCACCTCGCACACCAGATTCCAGCCCAGCCAGACACCTGGGAGGCCCACCTTGTGTCCACGCCCTGAGGCCCAGGGGTCCCGGCACCACTCCTCCTCCAGTCCACAGCCCTCCTCCCTCAGACCCAGGGTCCAGGCCCCAGCTCTTCTCCTTCAGTCCAGGTTCTCAACCCTCTACTCCGCAGAATCCTGGAATCTTGGTCCAGCCCCAGTCTTTCTAGGGACGTAGACATTGCGAATCACAGCCCATTCCTCCCTCTGGACCCAAGGATATTGAACCGCTGCTCCCGCCCTCTGGGGGGTCCGTCAGCCTCACCTCTTCGGTCAGCGGCGGTTGCGGCTGAAGCAAGCGCGACAGCTGCAGACCAGAAGGGTCTGCGAGCTGGGGAGGGTTGGCGGGCTGGGGAGGGAGCGCGGGCGGGGCCGGGGGCGGGTCGCGGGCAGCGGCCAGGCTAGCGGCCGGGGCAGTAGAAAGGGACTTCCCCAAGCTGGGGCTATCCCCTGCCCGCCCTGAGGGCGGGGCCAAGATCACACCACGCCCCTCCTGAGCTGAAGCTTGTAGCGGAGCTCGGGCTCTACCAGTAAGCCCAGTGGAGAACTGAGGTCACCGTTGCCATGGTGACAAAACAGGAAGACACAACAGCTGGCGGAGTAGGGGCTCCTGGGGGATGCCTTCCCGACACAGCCCAGAGAAGTCTCCAGGATAGGCCGGGAAAGGCTGTTTCCATAGAAACCCACATGTTTGTGGTTTGTTTAGAACAGAGCCCCCCAACTCAGGTCCCCACCCAGCTTCATCTCACTCAATTGTGCCTCTCCCTTCATGTCTCCCCCGCCCCCCGCCCTCCTTGTCTGCTCCAGTCCGCCGCTCTGCTAATACAGACGAAACCTTAGCTACCTGGGTTGCAACGGATTGGGGAACCAGACCCCTGGGTTGAATAGGATCTGCGTGCTAGGGTCTCTGTCTCCCAAAAAGAAGATGGAGTTGAGGGTGCCAATCCTAGGCTCTACATGAAGTCCTGGCTGGCTAGAATCCCTGACTCCTGGGTTCCTACGAAGGAGTGGAGGCTAGATTCCTGTATTTAAGGATCTTGGGAAGAGGTCCCTTAAACCACATTTACACTGGTATCTGCGGTGTAAGGACAGGGTGGGAGGGGGGTCAGACTCCTGGGTCTCAGATATCACAGTCAATAGGGGTGGAAGGGTGTTGTGGCAAAATTCCTGGACCCAATGCAGTAGGAGTTTGGGGTACGGATTACTGGGTTCCACATGCTGCCTAAACTGGCGGGCCAGGTTTCTGAAATCAGACTCCCAGGGTTTTAGGAGCAGAAGGGGTTAAAAGCGAGCCTTCTGGGCCTGGAAAGATATTTTTGGCCTGCATTCCCGGCTCCTGGACAGGCAGGGACTCGAGTCTTAATGAGGACACGGCTGGGTCTGGGGGCTCTGGATTCCGGGTTCTGCAAGAGGGAGGGATGCAGTGGGTCAATGTGTCGGGGGCCCAGAGCAGAGAAGGGCTGCAGGGTTCATTTTTTTAGGGGCGGCTCTGCGGCCCTGAAACGGACTGACAGCCCAGAAAGAAAAGGGAGCTGAAGGTCGGGGTGCCCCGAGGAGGGGCTGGGCCCCCGGGGAGGGGCTGGGCGAGGACCCAGACGCCCGGTTCCCTCCCTCCTGGCCGCGCTCACTCACCGCGCTCTGCAGCGGTCCCGGGCGCGGCCCAGTTCGGCTGCAGCTGGGCGGGGCCTGATGGCGACTGCGGAGGCTTCCCGACGCTCAGTTAACCGCAGCTTCCTCCGCCACTGCCGCTGGACCCCTTCCGGGGGACGACGCGCGCGTGGCCGTGGCGGAGGGAGGGGTCCAAAGGGCGTGGGAGCTAGGTGTACCCGCCTGCCTGCCTTACAGAGGAGAGAGGGGCTGGTGGGGGACCAGGCTGCTAGCTCTGCAGGGGTGGGGGCAGAGATGGGAGGAAAGGAGAGCCTGTAAACTCGGTTTTGTGCCCCCCGCAGAGTGAGGGGGTTACAGACCCTTCGTCATTCTGTGTCCTGCGTCGGGGAGGGGTTTGCTTGTTTGTTTGGCTGCACTGGGCATTGATACAGGGCTTCCCTCGTGCTTGCTAAGTGCTCTGCCTCTGAGCTATATCTCCCACCTCTCTTCATCTGCTAAATTGCCCTGGCTGGTCCCTAGTCTCAGGGATTACAGGCATGGGCTACAGCAACCAGCAGGGGAAGGCTTTTACTTTGGGGGTGAGGTGACCGGGAGGGGTTTTTACTGCTCCCAGTATCTGGCCTTGTCTAAAAAGGGTGGGCCTGTGTATTGATAGAAGTCAGTTATTAGTGGAAAGCTCCCTGGAACCTCCCCAGGTTGTTGACATACCTCCTTGGCCCCACCTCTGCCCCCCTCCTGCCTAGTCACCCCCTTTGCCTGACCCCATTGTGGCAGACTTGAGGTTCAGAAGGACCTCTGCTTACAGGGGTACTATGCTGTGCCCTGTGGTGGAAGCATGTCCTCTCTAGGCACTAAAACCCCTCCATCGCAGGGTTCAGGGTAGCAGGAAAAGGACGCAAACATTTGGCTTTTTCTGTTTCCCCCTAGAGCTGGAGATGGAATGCAGGTCTAGGCTCATGCTACACCCCCAGCCCAAGGTGCAAACATTTGAAGAGTGAGTCACTGGGTGTGATTTTCAGAAATGGTCCTCTTAGGTTCCCAAGTCTGTGTAATCTGGCATCACATATGTGTCCCTGGTTCAGTGTTTATCCATCCTGTAGGACAGCACCCCAACCCCAAGAGGTTATCCCCAACCTGGAACTGCCACCAAGTCTCCCACAGGCTGTGCCTCTGTTCCACAAAGCTAGCTGCATTGGGGTGATGGGGTACATGGACAGCACCCCCCCCCACACACACACACACACGCTGACCTCTTCATAAATTGAGTTCCCTGATCAGAAGCAATATTGTGTGTGTGTTAACATCGTGGTGAATAGAGCCATTCATCGCACACAGAAAGGCTGCTTTTGGCAGAAGTGCAAAGGGCAAGGAAAGCAAATAGCAAGGCCAGAGTTATTTATTCCAGGGAGGAAAAACTCATTGCTCAATCCATGATGGAAGGGGTCCAGTGTAATCCTCAACTGACCAGGCCTTGACGACCTTGCTAGGAGTCTGTGCCTTGGTAGGGGCTCAGCAGTGGCTGCTGCCAACAAGGTGGGCATTCCTCAGTGACGGAGCTGGCTAAGGTTGGTGGCCCACCATGGCCATGGGCTCAGGAGTCTACTGAGCAAGCACTGGGGAGGCCAGTGGAAGTCTGACTGGGAGCCACAGAGCAGCCTCTGACCTACCAGATGACATAATAGCATTCCCTGTGTCACTCTCTGTTTGGGGGAGAGTTCGCCTGGGATACAGATTTTACTCCATTTTTCACTTCTAGAGCTTCTAACACTAAACATGTGGGTTTTATTTTATACACCAAAAGTCAAGTTTCTGTTAAATTTTATACACCAGCACCAACTGGGTAACCATGTTGTAATTCCATCCCAGCACTGCCTGAAGTTAGGGTCTAGCCCTACGGCTGATGGCTCTGTCCTACCAGGCTTCCCCCACTAAATGCAAATATGGGGCCTGGGCCTCCCATGGCTCCGAACACTGCTGTATCAGGAACCCCAGGACCTCCTTCTTGGGTTTGATGATTTGCTAGAAGGGCACATAGAATTTGGGAAGGCACTGGTATATTTTAAAGGACATATTTTGTGTATCACAGTCTCATACAGATGTACCATACTTTGGGCCCTTTTGACATTTTTTAAGTCACCCATGAATATTTACGAGAATCTCCTGTGTTGGAACAAAGCAGGCTAAAAAGTGCCCACTCCCCTGGAGGACATCTTCCCTTTTCACCAGTGACACAGGGGTCAAGATGAAATCACGTCTTTATCTGGAGAGAATGTTCTTACTGGCCTCCGGCTCTAGGGTTCCCAATGTCTTCCCTGAGGTGCACACTGGCAGTCTCCTGGGACTGATCACCTCCCCTGTATCTGTTCCTTCCTGGTTTGGGGGTCTTATCAGCACAGTATCATCAGAGCAGCTGACCAGAAAGCTGTCCAGAAGGTTTTGAAAAACCTGATCTCCCGGGGAGTCCATTCGGAAGTGACTTGAAGAAAGAATTTCACCTTTAGAACTGCCATTCATCCCAGTTAGCTTCTTAGGGCACCGGCACACATGGTCACACTCTTTTCCTCTTCTTTTCTTCTTTTTTAATGGTACTGGGGATTGAATTCACACATACTGACTAAACACTCAGGGTCACTCCAGGTGAACTGGGCTGCACAAAATAATCACTCAGAGACAAAGAAATACCTTTCTCTCTGGGTCCTGTGATGGCTCCTCTGACCTTAGGGGTCCATGGAAAGAGAGAGAGGAGCACATGCTGAACCCTTTTATGGGAAAGAAGCCATTCAAATGAAGCAAAGGGTCAGGTTTCAGGGAGTTGAGTCTAGCTTCCTGATGTCTGCATCTAGGGAGGCCACACCCATCTCAGGAGCTATGTGGGGATCATGGTAGAGCGAGGCCCATCCAAACAGACAGATTCAGTCCACTTTGTGTTCTTAATGCCCATAGTTCACACACACACAGCCCAGGGCTGGCTTGCCACATCTCCACATTCCCATCACTCAGGGCTAAGGGACGCTTGGTTCCTCCTATGTGGCAGCTCCCGACACTGGGCAAGCACTCTACCACTGAACTACAGTCCCAGCTCTCTTTTAAAATCTTACTTTGAACAAGGCAGGGGTGGCACACACCTATAATCCCAGCCACACAGGAGGCTGAAGCAGGAGGATTGTAAATTCAAAGCCATCCACAGCAATTTAAGACCCTCAGCAATTAGCAAGTTACTATCTCGGCTGGGTGTGGTGCACACGCCTGTGATCTCTGTCTCAAATAAAAAATAAAAAGGGCTGGGGATGTGGCTCGGTGGTTAATCACCCTTGTGTTCAATACACACACACACACACACACACACAAATTTCTTTGACTTTGAGACAAGGTGATGCTAAGGTGACCAAGAGGACCTCCGACTTGAGATCCTCCTCCTTCAGCCTTCTGAGTAGCTGAGATTGCAGCTGTGTGCTACTGTGCCTGGCAAATTATCATAATCTGTGTGGTTTAAAACAATAGAAAACATTAATCTCTCCAAGTTCTGCCCCTGAACAAGGGCTTCCACCCTCTTCTGGCTTCTGCGGGCCTCCCTGCCTCCATCTCCACATTGCTCACTCCTGGGTGTCTGGTCAAATCTCCCTCTCTCTCATCATGATAGCTATCACTGTGTTATGGCTTAGCTCTTCAGTGTCCCCTAAAGACCCTGTTGTTGAAGGCTTGGTCCTCAGCTGACGGTGCTGTTGGGTGGTGGAACTTGTAGGACCCTGGGCCTGCCTCTCTTATTTTGCTCCCTGGCCTCCACCAGTGAGCACCTGTACTCTATTGCGGGCTCCCTGCCGTGATGTTCTGCCTCACCGTGGGCCCAAAAGCCATGGAGTCAATGAGCCAAAATAAATGTTTCCTCCTTGTAAAACTGATTGCCTTGGCAAGATGGCAGCCAGCACAGGCTTGGACAACTTATGAAAACCAAATATATAGCCTTAAAATAGAACATGGACCTAAATACCTAGAAGCACCCCCTTTGTAAGAGTTGTAATGAAAATTAATATGAATGGAGTAAATAGTTCTAATGGATTGGAGGACCCAAGAGCCATATCAGTGCTAGCAAAATGGCAGCATTCACATAGCATCAAAGTTGTTCTGTAAGAGCTGTGGCACTTAATGATGTCATAAAAAGAAAATATGGAACTCCCTCAGCCACTGGAAGGACAGTGTTACTTCAATTAATTTAAATAAATAAATAAATGGGGGCTGGGGATGTGGCTCAAGTGGTAGCATGCTCGCCTAGCATGCATGAGGCACTGGGTTCGATTCTCAGCACCACATAAAAAATAAAATAAAAGATATTGTGTCCACTTAAAACTAAAAACTAAATATTTGGGCTGGGGAATGTGGCTCAAGCGGTAGTGCGCTCGCCTAGCATGCGTGGGGCACTGGGTTTGATCCCCAGCACCACATACAAATAAAGATGTTGTGTCCACCGAAAACTAAAAAAATAAATATTAAAAAAAAATTCTCTCTCGGGGCTGGGGATGTGGCTCCAGCGGTAGCGCGCTCGCCTGGCATGCGTGCGGCCCGGGTTCGATCCTCAGCACCACATACCAACAAAGATGTTGTGTCCGCCGAGAACTAAAAAATAAATATTAAAAATTCTCTCTCTCTCTCTCTCTCTCTCTCTCTCTCTCTCTCTCTCTCTCTCTCCTCTCTCACTCTCTCTAAAAAAAAGATTAAAAAATTCTCTCTCTCTCTCTCTCTCTCTTTTAAAAAGAATAAAAAACAAAAATAAATAAATAAATAAACAAGCTCTCCCCCCATTTGACTTAAGCAGTCTTCATTTCCACCGCAGTAAATTTTCTAGATACGTCTTGTAGACCTCAAAGTACTGGAAAGGAAGCTCCCAGGGCCCAGGATGTGGAAATACCTTTGGGGCCGCCATTCAGCTCTTTCACCCACCATCCTGCGGGCAGGCAAACTGCTTCTCAGTTTCCCGAGTGCTGTGGTAAAGCGGCCCTGTTAGATGCCAAGGGCTGAGTGGCCTCCATCCCATAAGGTGATCACATCTGGAAGAGCAGCTGCATTTGGAGCTGCCCTCATGGTGTCCTGAGCCCTGTGAAGGGGACCCTCTCTGTCCACATTTCAGCTTTTCCCAGGGAGGTGGGGTTTCTCGGGGTGGTGGAGCCTCTGCACCCAGAGCCAGGCAGAAGGAGGAAGACTCCTGCTAGAGCTGACCATCAGTCTCCATCACCACCGGCTCCAATTCCTCTTGCTCTCTGTCCTCTGGACTTTCTCCAGGCAAACTCCCCTATGAGAGCGCCCCCCACCCCACCCGGTGCCATGGATGGAACCCAGCCTTGCACGTGCTAGACGGGCACGTACCATGAGCCCCACTCCTCCCCCACACTTGGGCGTTGGCTCCCTCCTCCCCTTGCCTTTATGGAGAGGTAGCCCCGAAGCTGTTTTCTGGCAATAATGCCTTTCTGCCGTCTGTGGGCCTCCTGGCCACTTGGCGTCACGGGCTTCCCACTTGCTGTGCCCTGGATCCGTCCTACAGGTGGCCATGAGGTTTGGAATCCCTCTGTCTTGGGAGTGGACTGTTGGCCTTGGCCATGGCAGCCTCGTCTGTCAAGCCGCGTGCTGTAGGAAGAGCTTCCTGTTTCTTTTTGCCCCACGATGTGAAAATATTTGGGAGCCACTGACTTGAAGACCTGCAGCACCGATACCCTCCCTGAGGCAGACACCCACCGGCTCCGTTATCCACGGCTCTCCTGCCCACGGCTTCCCCTCCATCTCGGAACTCCCACTAGGCCTTTCCTTCCCCAGGAGAAACCCAGTTCTCCAGCCTTTCTCCTTTCGTCCTTGTTTGGATGTGACTGCACATCCAATTTCAGTAGCACTGTGGCCACCGCAGGTACCCAACACTCCTGTGCCCCCTGTGTTGGTACTGCCCCAGTCCTGGAGAAGAAAAGGCCGTGCGGTGCTGACCTCAGCTGTTCAGCGCGGCTGCAGAAAGGCCCAAGGCGGAGCCAAGTCGTTCCGCCACACATCACCAAACGCTGTTCTCCAACTCCTGGGCTCCAGTGATTCCCCACCTCCTCCCCCTATGTGCTGGGTCTATAGGCTTGGGACATCAAGACTGCCTTTGATTACCAAGTTCAAATAGGCCCTCATCACCACCCACAGCCGCATCGCGTCCTCTTGAAGATCTATCTACTCCTCTGCTTCCTGTATGGCAAGAACAGGTGGAGGCTGCAGTTATTTGTTTGTTTGCTTCGTGCTGGGGATGGAACCCAGGGTCTTGCTCACTCCAAGCAAATGCCTCACCAGTGAGCCACGCCGCAGGCCAGCTGGAGCATCCTTGGCCCAAATCAAAAATCCCCTCCAAATACAAAAACTTTTCGAGTACTGAAATGACACCACAGGTAGAAAATTTCATACCATGAAATTTTGTTTCATGCACAAAGTTATTGAAAGTGTTGTAGAAGGGCTGGGGCTGGGGCTCAGTGGTGGGGGGCTTACCTAGCACGTGTGAGGCACTGGGTTCGAGCCCCATAACCACATAAAAATAAATAAATAAATAAATAAAGGCATCGTGTCCATGTACAACTAAAAATATATTTTTAAACAGTATTATGTAAAATTACCTTCAGGCTCTGTGTACAAAAATTTCATGTTTAGCCTTGGGTCATGTCGTCAAGATAGTCTGGTGTACGTGACTATTCCAAAATCTGAAAAAAATCTGATTCTCCAAACACATCTGGTCCCAAGCATTCTGGACAAGGGACACTCAGTTTGCACCCTATTTTCTTTCTCCTCAACCTTTGGCACTCTCTCTTCCTCCTCAGCTCCCTCTAGGTCTTTAAATAGAAAATAGAAGCTCTTTCGGGGAAGCTCTTCACTTCCCCATTCTGAGACCACAGACCTCCGTGCCCAGCCAGGGCTATTCTCCTCTAATAATAAAGAAACTCTTTGCATCTCATGCCAACCTTCTTTTCAACTTTTGACTCCTCCTGTTGAGGATGCTTAGTTTCAAACTCAGGGCTGCGGGCTGGGGATGTGGCTCAAGCGGTAGGTAGCGCACTCGCCTGGCATGCGTGCGGCCCGGGTTCGATCCTCAGCACCACATACCAACAAAGATGTTGTGTCCGCCGAGAACTAAAAAATAAATATTAAAAAAATTCTCTCTCTCTCTCTCTCTCTCCTCTCTCACTCTCTCTTAAAAAAAAAAAAAAAACTCAGGGCTGCACCCCAGCCCCACCCCATTGTGTGTGTGTGTGGGGGGGTGTGGGTGTGTGTAGGGGTGCTCTACCATTGAGCCACATCCCCAGCTCCATATTTTTATTTTGAGCCTGGGTCTCCCGGAGCTGCCCAGGCTGGCATCCAACTGTCGATCCTCCTGCCTCACCCCTCAGTCACTTGGAGTCACAGGCCTGGGCAGCACCCCCCCAGCAGGCCCTACCTCATTCTTTTTATGGCCACATCCTGGTCCCTCTTAACACACTCCCTGCCTAGCAGAGAGCATCAATGATCTATTGCTAGGTAAACAACATAAGCCACACTCAGTGGCTTAAAACCACACAGAATGTCTTGCCTCACCGTTTTCTTGCCTCACCATTTCTGCATTTCACCGTTTTGGAGCTGGGCTCTCTGCAAGACAGGAATCAGGGCTTGGTCTGGGAGTGGGTTTTCATCCGGAGGCTGAACTGGGGCAGGATCTGCTTCCACACTTGCTCATGTGCTGGTAGGATTTACTTCCCTGTGGCTTTCGAGCTCAGGAGATGAGCCT
This sequence comes from Spermophilus citellus, assembly GCF_964194105.1. Taxonomy (NCBI): domain Eukaryota; kingdom Metazoa; phylum Chordata; class Mammalia; order Rodentia; family Sciuridae; genus Spermophilus; species Spermophilus citellus. The sequence goes on from NC_138200.1 coordinate 3,570,274, forward strand.
GAGCCGGGGAAAGGAACATCTGTCAGGTGCCCAGGTGCTGGTGGAAACGCCTGTCAATCAGCAAGATCTCCTGACTCATGCCTGTCAATCAGCAGGACCCCCTGGCCAATCCTGGAGTTCAGCCAACTCCCCTGACCAACTCCAATGGGACAAGGGACCCTAAAAACTCTTTTCCTGTCCCCAAGCCCTTCTCTTCCTGCTGTAAGCCCCATAAAAGTCAGTCCAGTCGAGCTGCCACACGGTTTCTCCTCAGACCCTTCCCCTGTCCACTCTGTGGGTCTGATCGAGTTCCGCCCAGGAGTGATATCTCAATAAAGCCTCGTGTGGCAGCCTTTTTAAATCTGCCTCCTTTGGTGGCTGCCCGCCTCCCCTGATCTGACAGGAGACTTTCTCCTTCAGCCAGCAATGAGAGGCTAGGCGAGGGGCTAGTGAGGAATCCCAGGTAGTGCTCCCCCCTTTCTGGGGGAGGCTGAAGCTACAGACAATCAAACTCTGTGTGGTCTGTGTTTTCCCTATATATACACACCTATGGTAAAGTTTATGTATAGATCAGGCCTTGTAAGAGATTAACAGTAATAAGTAATAATACAATAAAACAACCCTAACAAGGTACTGAGGCAAAAGGCATGTGACTGTGGTCTCTTGGTGCGTCGTCTGTGTATAGGTGCAGTGCTGAGGATTGAACCCAGGGGGCTCTGCCACTGAGCTACATCCCCCAGAACTTTCTATTTTTTTATTTTGAAACAGGTCTGGCCAAGTTGCTGAGGCTGGCCTGTGACTTGTAATCCTCCTGCCTCAGTCTCTTAGGTAGCTGGGGTGACAGACGCGTGCCCCCACACCTGTCTCCCCCTCTCAGCATGTTTTATTGTACATCCTGGCCTTTGTCGTAATGATGTGAAGTGATGAAGGAAGCACTCTGAGGCTTCGCTGTGGCATATCCGGACTGCCAGCAAGATGACTCTGGGACTTTAAGCAAAATAATTGTGTTCAAAATACTTGAACACAATCCCTCTGATACCTTGACAGTCAATCTGATAACGAAGATTGCGACTAAGTCGAGGGTAGTGCAGACAGCACGTACAACCTGGACAAAGGGATGGTTCACTTCTCAGGCTGGGAAGACTGAAACAGTGGGATTTCACCATGCTTCCCAGAATTAAACCTATCAATCGTTTATTTCTAGAATTTTCCATTTAATATTTTCAGACTGCAGCTGGGGACCATGGTGCACCCTGTAAACCCAATGACTTGGGAGGCTAAGGCAGGAGGATCACATGTTTGGGACCAGCCTCAGTAACTTAGTAAGACCCCGTCTCGAAATAAAAAATAAAAAGGCTGGGGAGGTAACTGAGTGGTGGATGCCCCTTGCTTCAACTCTCATTGCCTCAGGCTGCGTGTAGATATATAGATATTTATAGTTTATTTGTTTCAGGAAACTGAAACCTCAGAAACCTCAGGATCAGGGACCACTGTGTTCATTTGTCTTGGCAAGGCCCCTTCTCTGGCTGCATGTTTTGAGGTGGTATGTGTTTACGGGTGAAAATAAAGTCCCTCATCTATCCCTATTCTCAAGTTGCCCAGTTCCTCTCCCCTTCTGCTTTGACTGATTTATTTTGCATCTATCCAGAAATATCCATTGCATAATATCATGCTTTTGTATCTCTCCAGAAATATCCATGCACATCTATACATACCTATACAATGTGTACACTCATGTCAGCTAATACTCATAAGATATAAGGCAGTGCTTATTGGGCCATGTAACAAACACACAGATATTATTTTAAACAAATAATACAGCAATAAGTTTAAGATACAAAAATGCATGCATACGCACAAGGAAGTCCTATCCCCCACTAAACAATGATCTCAATCTTGCTGTCAGACCTAACCCCTCCCATTAGCTTCTCCTATGTTCTTCCAGTGTTTATATGAACATAATGAAATAGAAATATAGACTTATTTTTATATACACACACACACACACAAACAACATCCTGACTCCCTGTCCTGCATCCTGCCCTGTTCTAGGACTGTATCCTGAAGGTCTCTAGGTTGCATGGACGCTGTCCCTTAATCCTCTCTTAACATGGCTGCACTAGCTAAACATACTGTCGTTCATCCCGTTTGCTCTAGATGGAGGCTTTTGGTTTATTTCCAATCTGATAAGTACATTCAACAGGAGTTTTAGAAATCAAATAGATTTCCTTCCTCATCCCCCGAAGTGCAGCCTACGTCTTCAAAACAGAAGCCTTCAGAAGCCTATTCTGCTTAAGAACAGCAGAGACACCATCTGTGAATCCAATCTGCAGCTGAGGCCAAGGAACTTCATTTCATAGATGCAAAAGCCCCTCCGCGCTGCAGAAAGGGGGATTCCTGAGGGCCCCCTGCAGGGCTGCCATAAAAGCTTTTGCCTACCAAGGTTCTTTTCTGCAGGCCACAGATGTTGCCTCTGGTCCTGTGAAGCAGAGGAGAAGCATGTGGAAGGACATTGAGGTCCCAGGAGACTTGGGACGCTTACAGAATCAGGCTCAGGAATTTGGCAAAAAGCTAAGGCTAGATAACAGAGGGAATGTTCCTAAAGTCACTGGGAGCTGCCCTGCCGCCTGCAGCTCTGTACACACCATGCCTCTCCAGACCTGCAACACCATCACACTTCCTGACATGGTCGCCTCTTTCCTGTCTATTTGCTATGGTCTGATATGGTCTGAGTGCGTCACCCACACTCACATCACAGGGTGCCGTGCAGGGCTCTTGGTCTCCAGTGTAGCAGTGTTGGGAGGTGGTGCCACATTTAAGAAGTGGGGCCTAGGGCTGGGGCAGCAGCTCACACCTGTAATCCCAGAGACTCGAGAGGCTGAGGCAGGAGGATCACAAGTTGGAGGCCAGCCCCCAAAATGGGGCTTGGATATGGCTCAGTGTTCAAGTGCCCCTGAGTTCAATCCCAGATACCATCTCCCCCAAAACAGAAGAAGTGGGGCCCAGTGGGCCATGATAAGGAGCACTGCCCTCAGAAGGAATGAATGCAGTCTTGTAGAACACTAGTTAATTATCAAAAATGAAAGCCCAAACTCTAAATCTCTCTGGCGGCATAAACTCTTCCTTTCTTGTGGATTCCCACCAGGTTGTCATATTGTGATGTAGTTTGAAGGCTCTTGTCAGACCTGAGTTGAGCTATTTCCATGCATCTCCAGAACTGTGAACTACATAAATTTCTTTATAAAGTACTCAGCCTCAGGGATTTTGTTATAGCAACAGAAAGCGGGCTGACACTAGTCCAAATCTTCCCAAGAAAAAGCAGCCAATTGTCTAGACTAGGGAGCTGGGGAGAAGGTTTCAGCATTTTAATAAGCCAGACACCAACTCCCATGAGTATGTCTACAGTGAGGAATCACCTACCCTTTCAAATAAGTCAGGATTGACATGCTGGGAAGTCCCCCAGATATCAAACAAGGTGCATAGATTTCACATACGCTGAAGTCCCACAAGGGTGTTCTGAGAAGCAGGGACTTTAGACAACCTGACAGTAGAGACCAGAGAACCCATTCACAGCTCAGGAGCCCAGGAGCCCAGGAGGGCCATAGGTACCTAATGACTGTGGAACTACAAACTCCTATTTATTCAGTGTTTAAAAAAATATCTTTAGACACCAAATTTGGTCAAGCCCCCTTTTAGGAAGTATGGGAGGATCACAGGGACTGTCCCACCTAGCTCTGTTATGACAGATCTCACAATGGTTTCCTGATATCAGCCACCCTTGCATTCCTAAGAGAATCCTCACTCGACTACCGTGCACTGTTTGTTAAAACACTGCTAGAATCTGAGCACTGATACAGACTGACGCACTCCAAAAAAGAGTTCCATTCTGCTTCTACAGTGGTCACTTCCCTTATCACCATCACCATCACCACCATCACTTTGAGATGAAGGTCTTGCATATAGCCCACACCGGCCCCAAACTCCGGACTCCAGCTGGGACTAGAGGGGCATGCCAGCCACCACACCTGGCTTCAAGTCAATATTATTTTAAACTGACAAATCATGATTCTTTACCATTACAGAGAACAATGTGGTATTTCAATATGCGTATACAGTGTAGAATGATTAAATTAAACTAAAGAGCATATCTCTCCAGCCCCTCACTTATCATTTGTGGTGGTGAGACATTTGGAATTTGTTCTTTTTTAAAAAATTATTTTTTAGGTGGATACAATATCTTTGTTTTATTTTTATGTGGTGCTGAGGATGGAACCCAGTGCCTCACAGGTGCTAGGCGAGCGCTCTACCACTGAGCCACAACCCAGCTCTGGAATTTGTTCTTATTGTACTGTATTTTATGTATGTATGTATGTATGTATTTTAGTGCTAGGGATTGAACCCAGGATGCTATTCCACTGAACGATACCCCAGTCCTTTTTATTTTTTATTTTGAGACAGGGTTTTGCTAGGTTGTGCAGGCTGGCCTTGAATTTGTTGTCCTGCCTCAGGTTCCCAGGTAGCTGGATTACAGGTATGTGCTACTACCACACCTGGCTTCCAAGTAGCTGGGACTCCACCTTTGACCCTGTTGGTGTGGGGGTTTCTCTTTTGTGGTTGTCTTTCTGTGGTGCTGGGGATGGGAAGACCCAGGGCCTCGGGCATGTTAGGCAGGTGTTCCGCCGCTGGGCCACCTTCTGCCTGGCCCCTGGGCCTTCTGGACTGTTGAAGGCTTATGGGCTGAGGTCTCCCTCTAAGGGGCTGTGGTGGGGAAACCACATTCATCCTGTGTGATGATGAAGACGATTAGATACTTCCAATCTTTCTGTTTATGACTATGCCCTGTTTTAGGGAGAGAGGCAGACAACAAATAAGAAGAGCCATGAATAAGAGGCTTTCCAGTATGGAAAGTTCAAGAAGTGAAAGACTCAGGCACCTGCTGTGAGCCATACAGGGGAGAGTGGGTTGAGGTGGTGACTTTGTTTATTTGTTTGAGATAGTAAGTCTTGCCTACCAAATCAGCAGTGATTTATTCTATATTATTTTATTTATTTTTTTGGTACTAGGGGATTGAACCCAGGGGTTTTGTACCTCTGAGCGACATCCTCAGCCCTTTTCATTTTTTATTTTGAGACAAGATCTTGCTAAATTGCTGAGGCTCGCCTCGAACTTTCCATCCTCCTGCCTCAGCCTCCTAATGGCTGGGATGATAGGCATGGGCCACTGTGGCTGACAAGCAGTGATTTTGTTTTTCGACAAATCAAAACTGTGTATATTTATGGTGTGACACATGGTGGATACATACATACACTGTGGAGTGGCTAAATCGAGCTTCTTAACATGCACACTGCCCACATACTTATCATTTTTGGTGATCTGTATGCTTAGAATCTCCTGGGAGGTTTTTAATACTGTGATACACTGTTATCAATTGTAGCTACCATGTTGTACAATCAGCTCCCTGAACTTCTTCCTCCTTCTAACAGAAACTCCTGGTCCTCTGGGCAGGATACTAGAATCCTGGGTTCTCCTGGACTCAGCAGGTGGTGACCATCCTCTCTGCTTCCACAGGGTCCACAGTTTTCTAGTCCATGTGGGTGAGATGATGCGCCTTTTTCTCTGTTGCCCGGTCTCTTTCATTTGGTGTAAGTCTTCAGGTTTGTCCACGTTGTAGCAAATGACAGGGCTCATTCCTTATTCCTTTTTCTTTATTTTGTAATACTGGGGGTGGAACTCAGGGCACATGATAGGCAGGTGCTCTACCCCTGTGTTATTTTGAGACAGGATCTAGCTAAGTGGCTGGGGCTGGCCTTGAACTTGTGATCCTTCTGCCCCAGGCTTCTGAATAGCTGGGATTACAGGCATGTACCTCTGCACCCAACTCTTTCTTTCTTTTTTATGGTGCTGAGGAATGAACCCAGGGCTTTGCACAGGCTAGGCAAGCACTCTGCCACTGAGCTACACCCTCTGCCCGTTTTTTTTTTTTTTTTAAGGCTGAATGACATTTCACTGTGAATGTATGCCATATTTTCCTGATGTATGCTTAGGTTGCTTCCCTACCTTGGTGATTGAGAATTCTGCCACAAACAAGGTGCAGACGTCTCTTCAACATCCTGACTTCCTTTCCTTGGGATCCATATCCAAGAGAACGACCATTGGTCATCTGGTCATTCTATTTTTAATTTTTCAAGGATCCTGAGATGGCAACATTGAAGCTGAGAGCTGAAGGATGAGGAAGAGCCGTCACCCAAAGATCCCAACAAAGGCTGGACGTCTCAAGCACGGGCAGAGCTAGCATAAGGGCCTACAGAAGGGAATCTATTTAGTGCATGACAAGGCCCAACTGCTAATGTAGTTGGGGAGAGAGAGGGAGGGAAATGACGGATGATGTAATGGGAGGTAAGAAACGCAGCAGCGGAGCTGGATCATGAAGGCATTTTAGGACATGGTAGAGGATCTGGCTTTTGTTCTAAGTGGAAAGGAAAGCAATTAGAGGCCTTTAAGCTGGAAATGACATAATCTGATTTCTGCTTTTGAAAGGATCTTGCTGGATGGATAGAGGAAAGAGCAAAGAAGTAAGATAAAGACAGGAAGCGTGAGTCCCGCTCAGTGCTGCACACCTGTAATCCCAGCTACTTGGGAGGCTCAGGAAGGAGGATGCCAAATTCAAGTCCAGCCTGAGACCCTGTAAAGAATAAAAAATAAACCAGGCGTGGTAGTGCACATCTGTATGCCCAGCAGCTCAGGACGCTGAGGAAGGAGGATCACAAATTCTAGACCAGCCTCAGCAACTTAGCAAGGCCCTCAGCAACTTTGAGAGAACTCGTCTCAAAATAAAAATAAAAAGGGGTCTGGGATATAGCTCAGTTGGTAGAGTGCTTGCCTAGCATGCACAAGGCCCTGGGTTCAATCCCCAGCAACACAAAAATATAAAATAAAAAGGGCTGGGGATGTGGCTCAGTGGTTAAGCACCCTGGGTTCCATCCCCGGTACACTACTTCTAATAAAAATAATCTGCAGGCACTTTGTGTCCTTTTGCAGGTGCTGCAGAGAGGGGCCCCCTAGGCTGTGAGGAAAGACTGATGATGCCCGTGCTGTGTGGCATAATGTCAGACGTGGTGTGAGCAATGAGGAAGGAGGTCGGGCAGGAGAACCAGAGCGTCTGATGCACTTCCAGGTAAGGTGGGTGGGAAAGGCCCCTCTGAGGACGAGGCTTGACCTGGGGCCTCAGTGCCTCCAAGGCCAGCCGTCCTGGCAGAGGGAAGGGCGAATTCCGATGCCTGCAGGTGAAGTGTGTGCAGCTCATTCTAGAAGCAGAACAGTGGACACGGCGACCAGAGGAGCGTGAACAGGGAAGAGGAGGAAGGGGTGAGACCTGAGAGCCAGTAGGGTTTGGGGAGTAGGGAAGATACACTTGGAGAACAGATCCCAAAGGGTGGGATCACGGATCCTGGCAGGACTGTCCATGGGCAATTGTGTGGCCTGCTGCAGGTTACTGAGGTTACCAATAGCAAGGTCCCCTCACTCATGGCCTTCCTAATGTGGGGTTTCATTGTTCTTTTTTTCTCTCTCTCTCATTTTTTTTAAGAAATACAAGTATACACAAGTATTCTCTCTCTCTCTCTCTCTCTCTCTCTCTCTCTGTCTGATTAAAGGAGATTAAAGGAGATTAGTATTAGTATTGGCAGTGCTATGGGGATTAGTATTATCTGATATCACCATAAAATTCATATGCCGGACCCTAATCTGCAATGTGATAGTGTTAAGAAGTAGGGCCCTTGGTGGGGGGTGGTGAGTAAGTCGCAGTGCCACATACGTCCATCCAGGGTCTCTGGGTCGAGGTCATGTGAAGGGCCCATGAGCTCCAACACACGGCTGGGAGAGGCAGCCCTATGCACTGCCACTGGACAGGCCAGGAACACAGGTTCCGCCTCTCCACACCTGGCTGATTCTCAGGGTGGAGTCTGCCATCAGCAAGCCAGATGGACAAGGAAGTCTCCCCCTGGGACAGAGTGGGTGGGTTCTCCAGACTGTTCTGCTGTGATGCAAACCCTGCTGGCTGGCTGGGCCCCTCTGTGTTGGACAAGTGAGACTTGGGGACACGGAAACAGACCCAAACACAATACCCATGCTGCCCACTCGGCTGTGAGCTACGACGTCCCTGTGTGGTCTGCCAGGATCCAGGCAACACGAACAGGAGGCTTCCTAGTACATACAGTACTGTAAAATCCCAGACCTGACGGACACGCCCTGGAGGAAGACGCTGCTCATCACTCCGAGGTCGCTCTCCCTCTACATTCCAGACGTGGAGGATTAGGGCCATGGTCCTCCTTCCGGCTCAAGAGCTTGGTGTCTCAAAGGATTTGGAAGGACGTGTGAAGCATAGTAAAATGTTAAGAGAAAGTAACTCTTCTGAGAATCCTTTTATTGCTATAATGGGACTTGCAGATGCATCTTGTTAAGAGGAAGAAGCACTCATCTGGAATATTCTGTGAGGCCAATGGGCATATCCAGAGGATTGGGGCCAAGGTGCTCTGGGAGGCAGATGAATTTCTTTGGGGGTTTGGCTGCCCACATTCGGAGGGGCTGCTTAGCTGGCAGTCATGGCTAAGAGGATGCTGATATCTATCTACCTCCACTAAACGTGGGGTCCCAGGAGAAGGGACGGAAGACACGTTGTCTTTGTCCTCGGAGCCACACAGAGTTTGGGACATGCTGGAGTGAGTGGATGCTGTGTGGGTGAGGAGACGGTTGAGAGCAGGGACTGGAGAAAACGAGGGGAAGGAGAGCGTGCCGGGGGAAGAGGGAAAACAGAGGTGCATGTGAAGGGCATAAAGGGAAAATGTGATATTTCACTTTCTCATTATTTCATTTATTTAATAATTTTTGTTTTGGAAACCATGAGTCAGCCCTATACCTGTTGGTAGAGTTACCATAAGGAGACAGAAAAATGATCCCTGCTGATGTGGAACTCAGAGTCTGTTGGGGAAAGCAGGCATTAATAAAAATTATGCATATAAGTATAGAAGACTTGTGTAGGAAAGAGACAATAGAGGGTTGATCTGCAGAGTGAGAAGGGTTGATTGAAGAACCTGGAGGGAAGAAGGAGGAAGAGGATCCCGGTACAGTCCAGGTCCCAGGCCCTGCATACCTGGGACCCCCACGTGCTGTACTGGGGGTACCAATACAAGTGCTTAGAGAAAAGAAGCATTTCTAATAATTTGGGGAACAGTCTGGGATTTGATGGGTCTCTGCACCCCAGACCCTTTGTGTGCAGGATGGTTCTTCAAGCAAAATGCAATGTATAATTTCCAAAATTTGTGACACACAATTTCCCTGTCATCTCTACATAATGGTGTAGAATCACAGTTTGGGGGGTGCTGACATTGCTGACATCCTGGCTCAAACTTACCCCTAAGAAGTGGGGTTTGGCCAACCTAGCCCCCCCCCGCGCCCCCCCCCCCCCCCCCCCCCGCCTCCGCAGGACACACACAGTGAGATTTCCTGGAATTAGACTACAGCCAGTTACGGGAGGCCCCTCAGCCCTCTGCACAAGGCTGTCTGGCAGGTAGTGTTGGTCATGGAGTGGGCGGGGCCAGCTATGAGGAAGGGGGATGAAATGACCCGAGGATGAAATGGAACCAGAGAGCAGGGTGTTGGTCAGGGGCGGAACACTTGCCTAGCACTTGGAAGGCCCTGGGCTCCACCTCCAGCACCACAAATAAAAGGAAGCAGATTGTGTCTCACTGCCTCTAATTGTTTTAAAATACGTCGGCTGCTTGGTGACTAAGTCACTCAATGCACCAGAGTCCTTGAGTCACTGCCCAGCCTGGGGTCGCACTGGAGACACTGCAGCCATGTGGTCAGACAGGCCTGGAGACCCTGAAACCCGCCTGCCCCCAGTCTCATCTCCAACGCCACATGCTGCCATCTAGGGGCTCAGGGCTGCCTGAAAAATGGGACGGAAGGACAAGAGGCCTGTCTTTAACCCAATTGTCACTGAGACTGGTGGTGTCTGGCTTCAACATGCAGTGAAGAGGGGAAAACCTAGGGCGAGCATTGTTAAGGAAATAATTACTGCAATGTCCTTTTGGTATAAATGCAATGAAAACCACACTCAGGCCTGTCACAGTCAAGCTGCCGGTGGCCAACAATAAAGAGAAAACTTTGAAAGCTGGCAGAGCTGGACAAGGCAGCCCCTCCGGGAGCAGTGATCGGAAGTACCCCTTATCTCTCACGCAGTGCGGTGTGTGTGAGTGTGTGTGTGTGTGAGTGTGTGTGTTCCCCCCACCCCCCAGTGCTGGGGATCCAACCCAGGGCTTCAGGCGGGCTGGGTGAGTGCTCTGCCACTGAGCTACATCCCCAGCCCATTTTATTTTATTTTGAGACAGAAACCTTGCTAAATTACCCAGACTGGTCTCAAATTTGTGGTTCTCCTGCCTTGGTCTCACAAGTCCCTGGGATCATAGGCATGTGTCCCGTGCACAGCCCAGATGACATTTTTAATCTGTTGAAAGGTAAAACAAAAATGCAGCCAGGTGAAGTGGCCCAAGTCTGTAATCTCAGCCACTCAGGAGGCTGAGAGGCAGGAGGATTGCCAATGTGAGGCCAGCACAGTCATTTAGCAAGACCCTGTCCCAAAGCTAAAAAAAAGTGGGGGCTGTGGATGTGGCTCAGTGATTAAACAACAACAACAACAAAACAAAACAAACAAACAAACAAACAAAAAAAAACGGTTTCCATCCCTGAAGAGAGAGAGAGAGAGAGAGAGAGAGAGAGAGAGAAGGGGGGTGTAATTTGTGACTCACAGAGCCCAAGGAAGGGGTGGGCATACTCTGCAGGGTTTGTCAGGAGGCAGAAGGAGGAAATAATGCAGGCTGTGGTTTTCATGGGAAGAAATGTGACTGGCAGGGCAAGTAGCTTTAGGATCAGCTGGTTGGAGTGACTTCAGCAGGCTGTGGGACACGGGGTAGCCAGGAGTTGTCCTGCGCCTGCCCTGGGGGACGGGGCAGTGAACAACTCTAGGTGGCCCAGAGCATGAGAACCGGGTGGAGGAGGTGTCTGGGCGTGCACTCTGGATTGGCTGGCCCTTGTAGGAGAGGCTCCTTCTGCGAAATGTGCCACCTCTAGGAACTGATCGTTGCTGGAGGGACGCTCCCTCCAGCAAGAGCAAGGTCTCCAAGGTCAAAGCACCCAGCCTGCAGAATAGAAAGAGTGACTAGTCCCCGCTCCCAGGGGACCCCCGCCATGCCCCCAGACACTGTGTTGTCACTGCTGGGGGAGCGATCTAGGCAGGGATCTAGCGAGCAGAGCAGCAGCACCCAGGACGGCTCCCCACCAGTTACCTGATCCCAGGGGCGACTGTGCCAAGGCCGAGAAGCCCACGTTTAGAACCAAACTCAAAACCTCATTTCTTTTCTTGATTTACTAGTTTCCTGATTCAGTAGACTTCTTCTTGTGCTGGAACACGGTGGCAAGCTCATTGGGTGCACCTGGGCCCCTCCACCTCTGACATATTTAACTGATGGCTCAAGACCCTTCCTCCCTCTTTTTTTTTTTTTTTGGTCTTCCTGTTTGTTTATTTATTGATACTGGGAGTTGAACCCAGGGTGCTCTACCACTGTGCTCCAACCCTCTTTATTTTATTTTGAGACAGGGTCTTGCTAAGTTGCTGAGGCTGGCCTCAAACTTGTTGGGTTCCTCCTCTGTCAACCTCCTGAGTCCCTGGGATTACAGGTGTGTGCCACCATGCCCAGTTCCTCCTCCTCCTCCTCCTTTTGGTACCAGGGATTGTACCCAGGGGTGCTTACCCTTGAGCCACTTCCCCAACCCTTTTTATTTTTATTTTGAGACAGGGTCTCACTAAGTTGCTTATTGACTCACCAAGTTGCAGAAATTGGCTTTGAACTTGCCTCAGCCTCCCCAGCTGCTGGGGTTACAGGCACGTGCCACCGTGCCTGGCTCCTTTTCTTTTTGATCATGTTGATGGTCGTGGTGGTGTTGGTGATGATGATTATGGTACTGGAGATTAAACCCAGAAGCAGTTTACCTCTGAGTTACATCCCCAACCCCTTTATAAAATTTTATTTTGAGTCAGAGTCTCACGAAATTACTGGAGCCTCAAACTTGCAATCCTCCTGCCTCAGCCTCCCCAGTAACTGGGATTGCAGGTATGCACTGACCTGCTTGACTCCATCCTTATTTCTTAAATAAAGAAGTGAGTGAGGGCTGGGGTGTGTAGCTCAGTGGTAGAGTGCTTGTTAGCATGCTTGAGGACCTGGGTTCTGTTCCCAGCACTGAAAAACAAAAACAAAACAAACAAGCAAAAACAGATGGCTTTCCTGTCCTGAGTGCCAATTTTATCTGGTGGCACTGCAAACATTCCAGCTACCTTCACAGAGCTGAACCACCTCAGCAAATGCAGTTTGCTGAAGTATTTGTCATAGGATCACCTTTAAGGATCTTATGGTGGAAGAGTACCTACCTAGCATGTGTGAGGCTCGGTTCAGTCCACACCACCATTGAAAGGAACAAAGGGATCTTAATACCTGAGACCATACCAGTTTCCACGGCTGCCGTGACCTTCCTGTGACCCAGCTTTGCCCTGTGCTGGTCACCACTGGCTTATAGCACTTATGAGGAATTTTTTCTTTCCCTCCAAGAACAATGGCGTGCTTTAATTTGCATTTTGGGTGCTCTGTTGGTTATCTGAACTCCTCTGTGTTTCTGGGGCCCTGCTCGATCATGGGCCTCCTGCTTGCCCTCCTCCCCCTGTGAGGTGAGTCATTTCATTTAAGGGCTTAAGGCTTCTCAACTTCATTTCCTTCCCCTTTTCAGTTCTGGTCTCCAGCTCCCTCTGTGGACGCTTGAAATCCTCTGCGGTCAGTCACTCGCCGGCCAGCCCTGGCTTGGCCCTCCAAGACAGACATCAGAAGCCAGTCTAGAAAACTCACACAGGGACACTCCTCCTTGTCCTCCAAGAACATATTCCAATTTGGACGATCACCATCCACAAAAGGCCCAGTGGAAGAAAAATGTGTTTTTCTCTAATTGACTGCTGGGTATTTAGTCTGCAGATTGCAAGCGTTCATGATTTTCAGTGGCTGTGAACGAGGAGGCCGAGGGAAGTCACTTGCCCAGACAGAGCCCTGTAACTTGAGCCACAGTTTGCTCATATGCAAAATCACCCCCTGCCCTCCGCAGTACAGTCACTAACTTTCCCAAGTGTATGTGTATGTGGGGCTAGGATGGTGCTTTCCAGCTCTGGCCCCAAGAGTGTTGTGTCCCAGCCTGGACTCCTATACCAACTGATTGGCTCTCCCGGCAGTGTGGCTGGGGCTCTGTCCCTGTGAATCCTGGACAAAGAACCAGCCACAGGCTGGGGATCCAGCTCAGAGGGAGAGGGTCTGCCTAGCACATGTGAGGCCACGGGTTACCTCCTCAGAACTGAAAAACAAAACCCACACTCCCGTTTAGACAAGAGGGTCTGACACTTAAGAAAGTCTAGAAGCCAAGCACACTGGTGCCCACCTGTAATCCCACTGACCCAGGAGGGTGAGGTAGGAAGATCGCAAGTGTGAGGCCAGCCTCAGCCATTTAGTGAGGCCCTAAGAACCTTAGTGTGACCCTGTCTCAGAATAAAAAATAAAAACGGCTGGTGATGTAGCTCAACATTAAAGACCTCTGGGTTCAACTCCCAGTACCAAAAAAAAAAAAAAAAAAAAAGTCTGGAATACATATTTATAGCAATTAACTATTGTTTTTGTATATATTGGGTTCCAATAATATGAACTTTTATTTGTGTATTTGTTTTTGTTTAGCCACTTTTCCTATCTATAGAAACCACAAAAATTCTGATTAATTTAGAGAGGAAGGTGGAGTATGAATCCTAGGTCAGGGAAAATAGTAACATAGCATGAGTCCATAGCCCAGGGTTTGCTATTTTACATGAATTAAGTCTTTCATGAAGTTATATCATCTTTCCTGTTTCTTTTTTTCTTTCCTTCATTTTTTTTTTTTTTTTTTTTTGGTACTGGAGATTTAACCAAGTGATCCTTAACCACTTAGCCACATTTCCATCCCCTTTTAAAAATATTTTATTTACAAGGGCTGGGGTTGTGGCTCAGTTGTAGAGTGCTCACCTAGCACGTGCAAGGCCCTGGGTTCGATCCTCAGCACCACATAAAAATAAAAAAATAAGACTATTGTCTACAACTAAAAATATTTTATTTACAGGCAAGTTTTCACTAAGTTGCTTAAGGACTCCCTAAATTGCTGAGGCTGACTTTGAACTTGCAATCTTCCTTCCTCAGCTTCCTGAGCCACAGGGATTACAGGCCTGCACACCATGCCCAGAATTTTTTATTATCTTTGAAACGAGTTGTCTTGTGATTGATGGCATGTTGTGTTGGTGTCAGCCAGGGGTGGCCACACTGCCTTTGTCTCACTGCCTCATGCCTGAGTGAACTTGCTCAGAGCTGCTCATTATCTTGCATTGGAGACATGACACCTAATTGAATACTTTAAAAAATATTTTAAATTTTTAATTGATTACAATAATTTTACATACTCATGGGGTACAGTGTGACATTTCAATACACAACATGTAATGATCAGATCAGGGTAATATGTATATTCACCCCCTCAACCATTACCATTTCCTTATGCTGGGAACATTCCAAATCCTCTCTACTAAACTATTCTGAAATGTTTCAATTAAGTATTGTCAACCAGAGTTACCCTACTGTGCTATAGATGTTTAGAAGTTATTCCTCCTGGGTTGAGGTGTAGCTCAGTGGAAGAGCATACATTTAGCAAGGCCTTGTGTTCAATCCCCAGCACTGCAAAACACAACAAGAAGTTATTCCTTTTATCCAACTGCACTCCCATACTTGTTAACCACCCTCTCCATCCCCCACTAACCAACCCCACCTAAGGAAATTTAACTGCTGTATAACAATGTTTTCCAACAGGCTATAATGTACACTACATGTATAATTTTAAAAGTTCTGGGAATCATCAAGTAGAAAGAAACTGATGAAAATAATTTTAATAATGTATTTTATTTAAAATCCAAAATATTATCTTTTTTTTTTCCTTGGTGGAACTGGAATTGAACCCAGGGTTTCTTGTATGCTAGGCAACTGCTCTTCCATTGAACTACATCCCTAGCCTTTTTTATTTTTATTTTTTTTTAGTTTGAGGTAGGATCTCTCTAAGTGGCCCAGGCTGACCTTGAACTTGGGAGTCTTCTGTCTTAGCCTCCTGATTAGCTGGGATTACACACACAGGATTACTCCTGCTACTGTGCCCAGACAGAATATTATAATTTCAATATCTTACAGATGAAAGAATGTATTAATGAAACTTGTCACTTTTTTCATACCAACTCTTTGAAATCAGGGGTGTATTTTGCACTCAGAGAATATCTTCATTCAGACTTGCCACAGTTCAAGTGCTCAACAGCTACTTGTGGTTGGTGGCTATTGTATAGGATTACTGGTGTTGGAAAAATGGTAGCCTTGTAACCCAAATGTACTCAGATCAGGCTTAAGGCTCTGTGCAAGTGCTCTGCTAAAACATAATTTATTTCACCTTCTTCATATGGAACAACTCTATTTAATAAATACCTGGTCCTTTCCCCCATACATATCAGTCCACTGTCATTACTCCTCCAAGCTGGTTTTTCCCTCCCTGCTGTGTGCTGTACTCCTCTCTGTTCCTCAACTCTTTTCCCAGGACCATAGTCCCATCTTCTTTCTCCATCTGCATGATGCTTTTAGCCCACACCCCCATATTTTTTCCTACTCCCTAGCTGACTTTCTATGCAACAGACTTTTATACCCAGCTGTGTGGTCCCAACATATCTACTTTCTTCTTCCCTGGGAAGCTCCCTCCCTCACTAGCCACATTTCTCTTTACCAAACCAGATGCTCTTCCTCTCACAACCTCTCCCTTTTCTGCCTCTGTTACTTGCTCTTTGCCTACCCCCATTTCTCCTGGAACTAGCTCCTTCTCTCTTGTGAACACTGTGTCTTTCCTTTTGCATGCTTACTCTCTCCCATACTCTTCACTCTTTCCTCCAAGACTTATTATCTACACACTCTCTTTGCCCCCCTTTCTGCCAGATTTCATGTAAGAAAAATGGAATCAAGGGGCTGGGGTTGTGGTTCAGTGGTAGAGCACTTGCCTAGCATGTGTGAGGCACTGGGTTCAATTTTCAGCACCACATATAAATAAATGAATAAAAATAAAAGTCCATAAACAACTAAAAAAATATTAAAAGAAAGAAAGAAAAATGGAATCAATCAGGCTCCCTCGCCAAGGAAGCAATGACTAAGATGTCCTATGTAAGTCGGGAACAATAGAGCATGCTCATTCTTATGTAACCACACATCACATTTGGCATGCAGCTGGCTCGTTGTAATTCTGTATATAAGCTGAGCAGGGGCTTTCTGCAGCATGGATTGAATGAAGATATGTCATACCTCCCTGCAGCTCTGCATGTCTTTTGTAGACATATATAGACTATCTCATCCATCAATGATGGAATACACTTTCATCCCAGCTGCACACGGATCCTTCTCTAACACAGACCATGTTATGTAACCTATCACATATGTTGGCATGCAATTGTAATATTACCTTAAAAGATTTTTTGGCACCTGTAGGGTCACTTTGATGGCTCCTTTTCCATTAATATTAATTTTTTTAATTCTTGCTTTTTTCTTGATTAGACTTATTTATTTTTAAATCAAACTTTAGCTATATTTTTTCTCTATTTTATATATTTCTGCCCCTGCTCTGACTTTTTCCTTCCTACTACATAATCTGAAAATAACTTGATTGTTATTCTAGCTTCTTTCTGATACAAAGACTCTAAGTTGCAAATATTCATCTGAGTACTGTTTCATCCCAGAGATTCTGATTTTAATCTTTTGTTATCACTTAGTTTGAAGCATTTTTTATTTGCTTTTACTGTGCTTTCTTCCTTGACCTCTGAGATATTTATGTGTGCCATTTAATTTTGAAGTAGTTGACATGTGGAGCTGAGGTTCTATATAACTTAAGGTGATTGATTTCTAATGTAATAACTCATTTGGAAAACACAGTCTGCACAATTTCAATTTTTAAAAAAAGTAATGGAAATGCTTTTATTTTAATTGTATTGGTTACATACCCGTCAAAACTGATCAAATTGCAAACTTCAAATATGGGCATTTTATTGTGCTTCGATTTTACCTCAATAAAACTATGAAAAAATGTAAACAAATAAAGTACACAGGGGTCAAGCTAATATTCTCTGTATCGTTCCAATTTTATTTTATGTCATAAATAAATACTGAAAAGCCAAAAAATATAAGTAAATAAAGAGCAAGCCAGGTGGACGTCCTCCAAGGCTTATGGAGGAGGGCTTCGCTGCGTGTCCGTGCTGTAACTAACGGCAGTGGTGGGGGCGTGGGGTGCTTCACTGCCACCACCAGACACATCGCCAACAACAAGCAATGTCAACTTGCAGGGCACGGAGAGAGACTGTGGCCATGGCAGAGCTGGAAGGGCGGGCACAGTGCCACCGGCCCGTAGTCCCTTCAGCTCCCCAGTGTGGACAGTGAAGAAACCGGATAGATCCTGGAGAACAACTGTGGACTATTGTGGGCTTAGTAAAGTGGCTACCCCAGGTCCTGCTGCCATTCCTTGAGTGGCTGACCTGAGGGACGCATTGGCTTACGACTTATGGGCATCCATTTTGATTTAGCTAATGCCTTCTCTCCCACAGATATCGCTGTTGGTGGCCAAGACCAATTTTCTTTCATGTGGGATGGGTGGCAGTGCACCATTCCCTTGCTGCCTCGGGGATATTTGCATAGACCATCTATGTACCTTGGTCCAGGAGCCTCTGACTTGGCCATGGCCAAAGCCATCCCCTGTGCGTCTATTCCACTATAATTGGGGATCGTTTGTTACCAGTGGTTCCTTTGCAGATTTAGTGGATGCTGTGCTGAAATTGCTAGTCCATCTGGCAACATGTGGTCTGTCTATCGATAGCAACAAGTCACAAGGACCTGGATTGTCTGTCAATTTCTTGGGGGTTGGGCTGGGGATGTGGCTCAAGCGGTAGCGCGCTCGCCTGGCATGCGTGCGGCCCGGGTTCGATCCTCAGCACCACATACCAACAAAGATGTTGTGTCCGCCGAGAACTAAAAAATAAATATTAAAAATTCTCTCTCTCTCTCTTTCTCTCTCTCTTCTTTCTCACTCTCTCTTTAAAAAAAAAAATTTCTTGGGGGCATAAAGTTATTCCCAATGCAGTTATTGATAGGTTCCAGGCCTACCACATTTCCACAACCATAAAGCAATTACAAACCCTTTAGGGATTGTCAGGGTATTGGAGAGTGTTTTTTCCCTCTCTGGCCCAAATGATACCGACTCTTCTGCCCTAGTAAAGAAGGGAGAAAAGTGGGACTGGGCTACAGGAAGTGACCAGGCATTCAAGGGAGCCAAGCAGACTGTGCAGAGCGCCCAGGGTCCCCTGTTGTCATCCCGCCTGGACTTGGGGCATGCTGACCCTCAATGGAACTATACAAGGAGTCATATTTTTGCAGGTGTACAACAGTGGGCAACTCTGTCACAGCCCTTTAGAGTTATTCAGTGTGGGATGGTGTAAGATGGCGTCCTACTGAAGCTGTAGAGCTTAACCAGAAGGCACCCCAGTGTGACAATAGGGGGGGGCAGGAGGATCTATGGGGTGGACCCTGCACGTCTTTTTCACTATAACAGTAAAAGGTTCTAACACTGGGAGTCATGAAATGGTAGCTGTGCCTACCTCTTGCCCCTGGGATATTTATGGGTATGTGGACAATGTAGGTAGCCATATTTACCTACCAAGTGGACTGGTCCATGCACTGGGGGAAGGCCATACCTCCCAGCAAAGTTTCCAAATTCTTATCCAAATGCTATCCAGTTGGGAAATGTAGTAGACATGGCTCTCCAGAGGAACAGTATCAACAGGAAGTATAATTATAAAAAGGGGATTTATTAGGCTGGCTTACCTGACCAGAAGCTGGATAGTCCACAATGGCCATCTGCAGTCTGGACAGCTGGAAGAACCAATAGCTGAAGCCCCAGACAAGAGGAATTAAAGGTGCTACCTGAGTCTGAGACTGAAGGCTTCTGGAGAATCGCTGGCAGAGTCTGGTTTGTAAAAATGAAGAAGTGAGAGTCTGATATCCTCAGAGGATCACAGCAGCAACCAAGAGCCTCCTCAAGAAGAACCGAGCTTGCATCTGCTGCTGCTTCCTTGTTCTTCCAACTTTTATTCCATCCAAGCCATCATCCTATTGGACAGTGCTGCCCATGCTTAGGTGGGTCTCCATTTCAGTTGGCCCTCCTACATGCCAATCATTCTTGGACACACCCTCACTGACACACCCATAAGACTCTTAATCATCAGCATATCTCAATCCAAGCAAGTTGACAATTCAAATTAAACTTTGCGGGACACTTTCAAGAGAAGGCTTTGTGTGAAGTGCACTCCACAGTGGTACTACCCGTTAGCCTTGCTTTCACGGCAAGTGGCCACCATTGTTCATGACGTGAAGAGTACAGCTCTGGCACTGCACACAGCCAGAGCCCTCAATGCCACTGTGAGTCCTTTGCCTTCTTAAATGAAGAAATGTACCAAATGAAGAAAGCAGGCCAGGGAAATAGGATGGCCCTTGACACACTGACCACCTCCCAAGGTGGAGTATGCACCCTCTTGGCACCGTACCCATGGACCAGAGTGTCCCTGAACTCCTACCTCATAGTGGCGCATGCCTGTAATCCCAGTTACTGGAGAGGCTGAGGCAGGAGGACCACAAGTTCAAGACCAGCCTCAGCAACTTAGCAACTAAGCAACTTAGTGAGACCTTGTCTCACAACAAAAAATTAAAAGTTCTGGGGATATATATGGCTTAGGGGTGAAGCACCCTGGGTGCAATCCCTGCTACCAAAAAACAAACAAAAAAGCATGCACATTCTTTTTCTTTCTTTCTTTTTTTTTAAGTCGTTGTTGATGGACCTTTATTTCATTTATTTATCTACACGCGGTGCTGAGAATTGGATCTCGTGCCTCACACGTGCTTTACTACTGCGGCACAACCCAGCCCCAGAGCATGCACATTCTTATAAAGCCACAGGATACATCTGGCGTGCTGCTGGCTTTGCTGTGACCCTGTATGTAAAGCTGAGTGAGACTTGGAGCTGTGCGATGGCTACCCACTGAATAAGGTCACCTGGGGGCTCCTTACAGCCTGGCGAATCTCCTTGGGGCTGCCTGGATCTGGGTCAACCTGTCTGGGATAGAGGATGCACCACACCTGGAACCCTCTGACCTTGCTCTCTTACAGCCCTCCCCCTGTCCCCAGTCTTCCCACTCCTCCTGCCACCTCCACGCTCCATGGCTTCCCCGCCAGGCCTCGCCCTTACTCTGCCTCTTCTCTCAGTGGAGCCTGATCATGCTCTTTTCTTGGAGAAAAGCAAACAAAGGAAGAAAAGAAAAAAAGACTTTTCACAAAACTTGAGCCTCCAAACAAGTTCCCATGAGCCATGTTTGAAGAAGCGGAGTCAATCAGTCCCTTCAGGAGGAGGGTCCCTGAGGGAGGGTCCTGAGGCCTGACCCTCTCCCACTTGGAGTCCCTGGAGGGAGGAGGAGTTGGGAGACTAGCCAGGGGGAAACAACTCCCCAAATTGACATTTGGGTGTGACCTGGAACGGCGTGGCCTCCGGAGAACAAGACAGCTGAGTCTTGAACAAGGACCTCAAATACCGAGTGCTCTTCTCGCTGTGCTCACTCGGGGTCCCTCTGGCCCCCACGTTCTCCTGGGTGATTCGCCTGGATTTATCAGCCCTTCTTATGCCGCGTCCTTCCTCTGCTTGGCTCTCTGGCTCCCCCTTGCTTGGTCTGCACCTCATCCATCTACTCCCAGGGTTTCCCTGCCTTTCTCTTTTCTTTCTGTGTCTGTCTGTCTGTCTGTCTGACCTGGTGTGTCTCCTTCCTCGCTGGGGCCTTTCCGCATCTCTGTCACTTGGCTGTTTACCTAATGACCTGCTCCTTTTGACCATCTCACACCATGTTCCTCTCTGGAAAAATTATAGACTCAGACCCTCCCTGATACAGGAGGCTGTGTAAATCCCAGGTGAGACACTGGGGTTACGTGGGCCCCCTTCGTGCCGTCTCCAGGAGCCTGGGGCCGAGCAGGAGGGAGCCCCTGGCGTTGGAGGAGGAGCAGAGCTGGTGAAGCCTTCCCGGAGTCGGGGGTGAGAGGGCGGTGGGTGGCGATCCCCTCCTGCAGGTTTTGAGAGATTGCTCGGTTGTCCTGGCCTGAAGAGGTGGGAGGCAGCCAGGTTTCCTGCAGGGCCAGGGTCACAGATTTGGAAGATGAACCTTTAGCTGGACAGAGCCCACACTGGGAGTGAACTGTGCCGCCCGACAGAGGAAATGAGCTTGTTTTCACAGCCCCCTGCTCACCTAGAATGTTCTAGGTGTCGTGTGGGTCCTGCAGCAGTGATGGACATGCCAGAGCAGGTGTTAGTCTCCTCTGAGAGGGGAACGCTGAGGCATAGATGGGAAGCCACCTCTGCAGGCCCCATACCTGATGCCTGGCCGCACCAGGGCTCCAACCTGGACCCGCCTGTTCCCTCAGTTCTGGCTGAGGAGGATCCCTCGATGAATGTGCCGCAGTCAGGGCTACCCCCCCCCCCCCCCGGGGTTTGCTTGTGTTTTCCCTGGAGGTGATGGGGTAAATCCTTTCAAGGATTCTGGGGAATTCAGGGTGTCTGAGCCTGGCAGAGTTATCCCCCAGTGGTCCCAAACTTCACATTTCCTCTGCAGCCTTATTTCATTAACCAATTCATCCAATGATTCATTTTCTCACACTCATCATTTATCTGATTTTTATTCACTATTCAGAGAACTCATTACTCATTTGTTCAATAATTATCATTTATCGGCTGAGTAGCTGTGATTCTCGGGCTCTGTGCTGGGGCATAACCAGGGGCATAATGAGGAGTTGGAGAAGTCCTGACCTCCTGGTGATGACAATAAGGCCTGTGTATATGCAGTGCGTATGCCTATAGGCACACATTCATTTACGTCTGTGCATATCTGCTTGTGATGGGTAGGCTAGATAGCTATCGTGCACATACATACATTCACTTGTACACACATATGCGTTCAATACAAAGTGATCTGTATTTTTTCTCTGTGGATTGGAGAGTATATTGTGTGTAGAACATAGATAATATATGATCATATGAATATTATATATGATAAACGATTATAGAATTAATTATAGGATGAAATGCACATAAAAAATCAGCTTATCTTAGCAGTGGGAATGGTTGTTCATCAAATCCAGTTTTTGTTTCTGAAACACACATTGACACCTTGCCAGCAGATCCCCAGCCAGGGGCTGTATTTCCAGCCCCCTTGCAGGCAGGCATGACCCTGTGACAGTTGCGTTGACTGGAGTGTTGGTGGGAATGATGGACTCTGCTGCCAACTTCGTACCCCTGCAGCTGGAGGCACAGATGGCAGGAGCCTGTGTCTCCACCCACCTCAGGGAAGGCAGAGATGCCAGGCACCCCTGGGCCTTCTGGGAGTGAGCCCGGCCTGGCGCAGGTGCACACCAGCCGCTCAGAAGGCCGTCGGGATCTCAGTTTCCTGCTGACCCGCCTCTTCGCACACAGCAAATAAACCCACTCAGAAGCAGCTGCTGTAGTCTACTTTCTAAATGTATGGGTCGTCTCCTTCCAAATCTTCAAACTTTGTAAGAGGGAAAAAGTCCATTTGAAATGCAGTCTCCAATGAGAAGTCGTTAGATTATCATTAGGTCAACAGATTCAACTCCCCACTGAGGTTTTCTAACTTTGCTACGAACACGAATAAAGCCAGCTGGGGACATAGCTCCTTTTCAACCTATCTGTGAAGCCATCAAGATATGGAGCAGTACTCAACAAGTATATTTTCCTTTCTTTCTTTCTTTCTTTTTTTTTCTTTTTTTTTTTTTTTTGGTGGTGCTGGGGATTGAACCCAGGGCCTTTTGCATCCAAGACAAACACTCTACCAACTGAGCTATATCCCCAGCCCCCTAACATGTATATTTTTCAAGGGATCATCTCTAAGATATAAAAAAATATGATTCTATTATTTCAGGAAAGTGTTGTCCGATTTTTATGGAATCTTATGGATTTATGTCTATACCTCAGTAATCAAAGGCAACTTGTCTTTTTCGTCTAACTTGTTTACTGTCTCATTCTGAACTCCTATCTGTTACTCAAGGCTGACAAAGCCAAATTTTGAGTATAAAAGCTTTTTTTTTATTTTTTTAAAGAGAGAGTGAGAGAGGGAGAGAGAGAAAGAGAGAGAGAGAATTTTTTTTTTTAATATTTATTTTTTAGTTATTGGCGGACACAACATCTTTGTTTGTATGTGGTGCTGAGAATCGAACCCGGGCCGCACGCATGCCAGGCGAGCGCGCTACCGCTTGAGCCACATCCCCAGCCCCGAGGATTTTTGTTTTAGAACACATTTGAGAATGGCCTGAGAATAGAATTACAAAGACACAGATTCCTTCCTGAAAGCTGATTTTTTAGCTTAAGCCAGCATGGTGGCACATACCAGTAACTGCAGCTACTTGGGAAGCTAAGGCAAGTTCATGGCCTGCCTCAGCTATTCAGTGAGCTCCTGCCTCCAGATAAAAAGGACTAAGGATGTAGCTCAGTAGTCCAATGCTTATCTAGCATGTGAGAGGGCCTGACTTCCAACCCCTAAACTGCAAAACACACACACACACACACACACACACACACACACACACACACACGCTCAGTGACTATCAGTCAGTACAGACTGAATAAATATCAATGATTTTATTACTGTGTTCATACTGGGGACATCTTTCTCCTTCTTTCAGATACCCAGAGCATCCAGCACTGAGTGCTGTGAGGGGATGCAGAGTCCCCTGTCCGCCACTGGCTCCCCCTGTTTGGGCAGGAACTATGGGCCTTCACTCCCCATCAGCCAGCCTCCACTGGTCCCCTGCTTTCTGATTCCAGCCCACGATCCTTAGCTCGCTGATCCAGGAGGAGGCCAGCTCCTCTCTGCTCTCTGTTCTCTCCCAAGCCTAATTAAACTGTTGTCCACGCAGGTGGTCCTGGAGTTGACTCACTCAGGTAGAGACAGATGGACACTTGGTTTAGCCAGAGGCCACCGCAGGTGAATGTGCTCAGAAGGGGAACACAGATGACTCCGATGGAGGAGAAGAAGGGACAAACTGTAGAGATCAGCTGGGGTCCCATCCTGAAGGGCCTGGAACGGCAAGCTGGAAGCTGGGACTTGATCCTCAGGGAGATGGGGAGCCAAGGAAGAGCTCTGAGCAGAGGAGAGACAGGCTCAGCTCTGAGAGTCAGAGATCTCCCTGAGGTTGATGTGCAGGATGCAATGGAAGGATGGCAGTGTACACCACGAGTCCAGGACACTGGGGAAATGGGCCGGACCTTGGCTGTCCAGTGTGTCAAGCATGAGGCACATGTGCTGTTGAGAACTGGACCACAGCTCATGTGAAGCGAGGTGTGCTTCACATGCACTCCAGCAGTCAGGGTGGAAATTGTGGATGATCCCCTCATATCGACTTCATGCTGAAATTATTGTCTTGGACATACTGAGTTAAATGAAAGACGTCACAAACACTAATTCCACTTCTTGTTTTCTTTCTCTCTCCCTCTCTCTCTCTCCCTCTCTCTCTCTCAACACTAGGGAGGGAACCCAGAGTTGCTCTACTATCAAGCTTCACCTCTGGCTGTTTGAGGCTGGGTCTTGCTGAGTTGCCCAGGCTGGCCTTGAACTTGCCAACCTTCTGCCTAGGCAAGTTGTTGGGATGGAGGTGTGTGCCATGGCCCCTGGCTTTACTTTACTGTTCCTTGTAATGTGACTACTACACAATGTTAAAGGAGGTATGCGTCTCGTGTTTGTGGCCCACATTCTATTTCTGCTGGGCATCCCTGCTCTCGATGAGTGGGTATGCGTTTTAGAGGAGGCATCTGCCAGCCACACTCTGCTCAGAGAACTGATGTGGGGAGAAGGTCACAGAAGTCCAGAGTCCTCAGGTTTCTCCCAACCTACCGCCTGGTCCTGACTGCCTTGGGGAGGGCGGCTGACTGCCCTGTTGAGTTTCTTGATCTGTGGCTGCAAGGTGCGGCCTGTTTGTGGACACGGAGCCGATGGTACAGCAATGACGCTGGCCATTTCAAAGTGTACGTGAAATCACCATTCAAAAGTGAAGCAGGCAGCACAAGTAAAATCTAAAATCTCTCTATTATCAGAGTTAGTTCCAAACAGTATTAACTCATCTGAATGGAATAAAGTCCCTGGAAAGAACAGATCTCATTGCAAAGGGGTTCTTCAAAGTTTTCACTCAGCAAATAACAGTCTTCTCCCCAAATAGTGGGGAGCAGGAGGCAAACCCTGTGCTGTCCTATGTCACTGTGCTCCCTGAGCCAGCGGCCTTCTAAATGTTACCAGAGACCGGCGGGACAGGCGCTGAGTGTCCCCACATGATGGAGAAGCCACAGAGACACAGAGACCAAGGACAGGCCAGGAGCAAAGTAAGGAATGGGCTAGGAGAGTGTCTGCCTCCAGCCTCAGTAACACAACTAGGCCCTGTCTCAAGGTAAAATTTTTATTTATTTATTTATTTATTTATTTATTTATTTATTTATTTATTTATTTGAGAGAGAGAGAATTTTAATATTTATTTTTTGGTTTTCGGTGGACACAACATCTTTGTTGGTATGTGGTGCTGAGGATCAAACCCGGGCCGTACGCATGCCAGGCGAGTGCGCTACCCCTTGAGCCACATCCCCAGCCCTCAACATAAAATTTAAAAAGGGCCCAGGATGGGGGCTGGGATTGTGGCTCAGCAGTAGAGCCTTTGCCTAGCACCTGTAAGGCCCTGGGTTCGATCCTCAGAACCACATAAAAATAAATAAATAAAATAAAGGTGTTGTGTTCAACTACAACTAAAAAATAAATATTTAAAAAAGGGGAGCCCAGGAGGTAGGTCAGTGGTTAGGCACCCCTGGGTCCTACCCCAGCACCAAAGAGAGGAACAAGAAAGAAAACAGGGCTGGGGTATCTCTCAGGGTAGAGGTCTTGCCTACATACAGGAGACCCTGGGTTCAGTCCCTAGTGCTGCAAACATAATTAATTAATTGATTTTAATGAGAGTTTGTTCCACCTGTGGTGTGTGACTTCCCTACAGGCAAAACCTGGCCTCCATGCCCAGCTGGTCACTGAGCCCTTCTGATTCTACTTTATTAATCCTTTTCAATTTACTCTCTTCCTTTCCACTCCCAGAGCCCTGGCCCAACTCTGGCCTCATCTTGCTCCTCCTGAACATGAGTGGCACTGCCAACCACAGGATGGTTCCGTGTCCTAGGCTAACTGGACAAGGACAAGGTGCTAATCTAAGCCATAGCAAGTCCAGGATTCAGGGAAAGCCCGTGACTGGCAGCGCGAGGGTTAATCATGTGTCAACTTGATGGTCATGAGAGGCCCAGAAGCTGGTGAAACACAGTTGCTGGCTGGGTCTGTGAGGGTCTTTCTGGAAGAGATAAGCCTTCGAATCCATAGACCAAGTAAAGAAGGTTGCCCTGGACAGCTGTGGGGCACGCCTGTAATCCCAGTGACTTGGCAGGCTGAGGCAGGAGGATCCCAAGTTCAAGTGCGAGGCCATCCTTTGTGCAACTAAGTGAGGCCCTAAGCAACTCAACAAGACCCTGTCTCCAAATAAAAAATAAAAATAAAAAGGACTGGGGATGTAGCTCAGTGGTAAAATACCCCTGGTTCTAATCCACTGTACCAAAAAATAAATAAATAAATAAATAAGGAAGACTGCCCTGGTCAGTGTGGGCAAGCCTCAGGCAACCTTGGGAGTCCCAAATAGGACCAGCAGGTGGGGGAAGGGTGGATGCACTCTCCTCTTGAATTGGGAGCTTCATGAGGTTCTCTGGCCCTGGGACACTGGAGCTCCTGATCTCAGGGCCTTGGACTTGGACTGTAGCTCTGCCTTCCTGGTTCTCCAGCTTGCAGATGGCAGATGGGAGCCCTCTAGGCCTCCAGGATTGGGGGACCCAATGCCCAGAAGAGACCCCTCTCTTTCCCTCTATACTCTGTGGGTGGGTTTGCATATCTTTATGGACATCATGCCGTCTCTCTATCCTGTTGGCTCATCTCTGGAGATCCCTGATGTGTCAGGGGGAGATGATGGTCTGAGAAGTGAGGAACATGAGCCGTTTTCTGGGTGCCTCCCACTCCTCCTGTACTGTTTTAACATCAGTGGTGTCTGAGTCTTCCTGATTGACAGGGACACGAGGGGTGGAGCCTGAAGGCCAGACTGTTTGCCTGTCCCTAAAACCCATGGGGGAGGGGACAGCCAGAAGAGGAGCTTCCTGCCAGGGTCAGTGGTCAGGGGGTGAAGATACAGCCACAGGAGAGGAAGTTTCACAAGCTCAGGCCCCATGCTGTGTGACTGTGCCTTGGGATGTGGAGCCCTGGACAGCTGATGGCTTTGGGGTGCTGTGTGAGGTCTGCCGGGAAGATGTCACTGGTCAGCTGGCCCCCTCCTGGGTGGGAGCCTGGCCTGGTGGGTGGGGGTACAAGCACCAGCGTGGTCTCTGGCGCCAGACAGACCAAGGTGGAGGTCAGAGCGTGCTCTCCCACCTCTGCTGTGTAGGTCCGTCTCTGAGCCTCCGTGCCCCCTCTGAACCTTAGGAAGGATGCTTTCCCTCTTCTGGCAGGCTGGCTGAGAGCTGCTGATGCTGCTGCTGGGGAGGCAATGGTGAGGGCAGTGCTGAGCTCTCCAGGTATCAGCAAGGTGGTATGGAAACCCGGGATGTGACGGCCACGGGCCAACCCTGGTCTCAGCCAGCGCCACCCAAGACCTGGGCATTTTGTGACATCCCGGGTAAAAGCTAGTCCATTTCCACACCCCATTAGTGAGCGCAGAGCTCACTGACAGTGGGTTCAGCTGGGGTGGGAGATGGCCCGCCCTTCATGCTCTATGCACTAGTCCCTCCAGAAACCCACCAAAGGCTTCCTCCAGGCATCTGAGGTTGGTTTTTTGGTGTTGTTTTTGTTTTTTTCTCATTCCTTCTGTCCTTCCCCAAGTGACTTCAAAGATGTATTTTTTATGCCACCTGATTTAGCTCCACCTGCAAACAAGCACCCTCAGCTCACCCAGCCCTGCCACAGAGAGGACCCCCACAGGTGGCCTTTGGATGTGTTCCCTCAACAGAAACCAGTCTCTTCTGGAATGACAAAAGGGGAATTCTATTGACAGGAGCACTTTTTTCTCTGTTCCTTTACAGTTTATTGTAGAGAAGTGTTTCAGAGCAGAGTCTCTTAGGGAGCTTCATGAAAAAAAAAAAAAAAAAGCATTTGCCAGGCCCAGTGGCACACGCCTGTAATCCCAGTGGCTCAGGAAGCTGAGGCAGGAAGATGGTGAGTTCATAGCCAGCCTTAGCAACTTAGGCCCTAAGCAACTCAGTGAGACCCTATCTCTAAATAAAATATAAAATAGGGCTGGGGATGTGGATTAGTGGTTAGGCACCTTGGGTTTAATCCCAGATACCAAAAACAAAACAAAACAAAACAGCACTTGTTGCCTGACATCTCTCAGTCCCTGCCCCACCAACACTGCTTCAGAAGGCCGAGGAAGAGCCCAGGTGGTGTATTTACACGCTCACAACTATGCCTATAATTTATGTACAAGAATATAATATTTTATGACATATATCTTTGAAAATGTCCTTGGTGATCATTTTTTAAAACATTTATCTAGAAGTAGTTGGACACAATACCTTTTTTTTTTTACTTATTTATTTTTATGTGGTGCTGAGGATTGAAGTCAGGGCCTTGCATGTGCTAGGCAAGTGCTCTACCACTGAGCCACAATCCCAACCCCTCCTTGGTGATCATAAAGTGCACTCCTAGCTAAGAACCGAGGGTGACCACCACCACCAGCTTTAGAGGGGCTTAGCCTGGACCTGCCTCTCACTATGTTGGTCACGGGACACTGAGAAAGTGATCTCAGAATAGATCTACTTCTCAGTGTATAACAGTCAAAATGCAGAGTCCCTACACAGGGTTGCATGAGGCGTTAGTGAGGTCATAGAGTAAATGTCCACAGATCCCCTCACTCCGTTCCCACTCACCCACTCCTGCACTCGTTTAGTCCATTTACTCGACATTGAAGGAGCATCTCCATGAACCAGCCCTAGGGACCCAGAGGTCACGCTCAGGCAGGGGCCACTCATTCTCACCTCATTGGTGACGGTTGGTCTTTGACATCTGAACCCAGAGACAGCCTGTGACCTCTGTCCATTGGCTTCCACTAGGAATCAGTCACAGCAAAAATGACACCTGCGGGCTGGGGATGTGGCTCAAGCAGTAGCGCGCTCGCCTGGCATGCGAGCGGCCCGGGTTCGATCCTCAGCACCACATACCAACAAAGATGTTGTGTCCGCCGAGAACTAAAAAATAAATATTAAAAATTCTCTCTCTCTCTCTCTCTCTCTCTCTCTCTCTCTCTCTCTCTCCTCTCTCACTCTCTCTTTAAAAAAAAAAAAAATGACACCTGCCATTGGCTGTAGCTCAATTATATGGATCTGTTCTACCCCCATACGTAATGGGTCTTAGCCTGCTCAGGGGGCTCTAACAAGTTACCAAAACACAGGTGCTGAAGCAGGGCACATGTTTCCCACTATGGAGGCTAGGAAGCCTAAGACCAAGGTGCCAGGAGAATTAGTTCTGGGGAACGCCCTCTCTTGCTCTGCAGATGGCTAACCTCTTATTGCCTCCTCAGAAGCGCAGAGCAGGTGCACCACCATCTCTCCTTAGAACAGCACTAATCCCACTCAGGGGCTCCACCCTCAGCTCCTCATTACCTGCCCAATCCCAGCTCCAGATGCCATCACATGGGGTACCAGAGGTTGCACATATGAAATGCAGGGGACCTAAACCCTGCAGTCCATGACAATCCTGTAAAGGTGGCTGTGGCGTTCCTCATGACTACAACCTCAGGGTCACCTCAGGGAACTAAGCTGCACAAAATAATCACACAAGAGACAGAGATACCTGTGACGTCCTGTGACGGCTCCTCTGACCTTAGGGGTCTGCAGAAAAGAGAGAAAGCGCATGCTGACCCCTTTTCTTGAGGAGAAGCCATTCAAATGAGGCCAGGGGTCAGGTTTCAGGGGGCTGAGTCTAGCTTTGTGATGTCTGCTATCAGCAGGTTGACTGACCTCTAGGAAGGCCACACCAAGGGCAGATCAAGAGAAGGGGACACACAAAGGGCATTTTTATGGAAAACAGGGGTAATATTCCAAAGGAATGAGTGAATGTAGCTCAATCATGGGGTAACTCACCTACATCTGAAGACTCGTCCTCAAACTTCCAGGACAGGAGCAATGTCCAGGTCAATACGAGATGTAGTGACCGTCAAAGCCTCGCTCTCTTCTCCAGGAAGGAGAACGTTAATCATTCAGAGTGGCTCCCCACATCTGTGTTTTGAGATGAGAAACTGAAGCTCAGGCAGGAGGTGAGAAGAGGTAAATCCCTAGAGTCAACCAGCCATGGTGGGCACCAGGAGCTGGAGAGAGGAGGGTGGAGGTGGCTGCCTCATGGGTATGGGCTTTCCTTTGGGGGTAAAGATGCACTTCTAGAAATGGGGAGTGGGGATGGTCACACAGGTCTCCCAGGGGGTAAATCAGGGAACCAGAATTTGCACCTGGGTCTGAGTCTGATCCTACACGTCCCCTTCTGGGTGTTGTCAGAAATTAAACTCAGCCCCTCGTTGGATTTCTCCATATGAAGGGAAATCCATTCACATCAAACATTCCTGAGAGCCGGGCGCGGTGGCGCCCGCCTGTAATCCCAGCGGCTTGGGAGGTTGAGGCAGGAGAATCGCGAGTTCCAAGCCAGCCTCAGCAACTGGGAGGCGCTAAGCAACTCAGTGAGTCCCTGTCTCTAAATGAAATCCCAAACAGGGCTGGGGATGTGGTCAGTGGAAACCCCTGAGTTCAATCCCTGGTACCAAAATAAATAAATCATTAAAAATTTAAATAATTTTTTAAAAAAAAATTCCTGCCAAGAGTCGATCTACTGAAGACTCGGTTCAACAGGGAGATGGAGGAGAAATTTACAGCACAGAAATGGCAGCGTCTGCAGAATTCGCGTCGCTGTTGAAAACGTCTGGAGACACCCCACACTCCACTCCTGGGGGCACGCGTCCTCCTTCTCTCTTCTCACTCCCCTTTCTCCCGGTTCTATCAGCATCTCACTTTCAGCTGTCAGTCTTTTTTGGCTGACCAATCAGAGACTCAGAAATAGGTCCGTCACTGAGTCTGGCCAATGAGCGCTCTGGAGGGTGGCGCCCTTTCTGGTCCACGAGTCCCTAGCGGTTCAGCCTAGGGATGCTTGGGCCTTTGACGTGGGCAGCTGGGGGTGGTTTAAACGGAAAGGGAAGACGGCCCAGCCAAGAGCGCCGGACCTGTTTATCCTGGCCAGCTGCGCCCGTAGTGATGACAATCTCGGGACCTTCCTGCCCCTCGATTTTTTTTCATTTTTACTGAGACATGACTCACATGCCACCAATTCGCCCTTCTAAAGTGTACAGTTCAGTGGCTTCTTTTGCATATCTGTGAAGAAGAACATCTTAATCTCCTAAAAAAAGATCCCATGCTGACCTGTCCCTCCTGTTGTCCCTCCCCCACCCCTTCCAGGTCGGGGCACCCATCTGCTTTACCTCTCCCTGGCCTGTCTCCTCTGCTGTTTCCTCTTGGTGGACTCATCCATTACCTGACCGTTAGTGTCTGGTTTCTTTCACGTTGACGTTTTTAAGTTTCCTCCTGTTGCAGCATGAGCCAGGACTAGATTCTTGATTTGTGACTGAATAAGATTTCTTTGTGTAACCAGACTTTGTTTTCTTCAATCGCCCAACATTTGATGGACGGTTGAGGGGCTTTCACTAATTAGCTGGGATGAGTCATGCTGCTGCTGCGAACATCCTCGGCAGCTTTTTGTGCGGATTGACTCTGATTCTTTGGGGTATACACCTAGGAGTGGAACTGCTGGGTCCCGCGATAGCTCTGTTTAGTTTTCTGAGAATCCACCAAACTGTTTCCTCAGTGGTTGCACCATTTTATATTAATCTCTAGATTATTCTTTAGATTGAGCTGTGTTTTATATTTTTCAACAGTAAACATTTTTGCTTGTTTGCTTTTGTTT
Organism: Spermophilus citellus; assembly: GCF_964194105.1. Classification (NCBI taxonomy): domain Eukaryota; kingdom Metazoa; phylum Chordata; class Mammalia; order Rodentia; family Sciuridae; genus Spermophilus; species Spermophilus citellus. The sequence continues at coordinate 3,602,576 of NC_138200.1, forward strand.
TGAGCCAAGCACTTCTCTATGTGGTCCAAGCCAGTGTCCAGCCAGGGAGTCAAGCAGCCCTCCTGCCTCAGCCTGCCAGGCAGCTGAACTGCAGCATACATGGCCAAGCTGGCTCCACAGGAAGACCTTCAGCTAACATGCTGTCCCTTGCAGGAGCAAAACAATGAATTAATTTTTGCCCTTATGTAACCAAAAGCTTTTCCCCTTTCTTGAACCCAATGCTCATCCTTCTCTCCAACCCACCTAACAAGACACTTTTTCATCCCACACAGCGTCCTTAACACCAATCCCAAGGCCAGTCACTACAGCACAAAGAACTCTGACCCCCTGAAGTTCCTCTCCACATATTGATACAGTGCAAGATTCTACGATCCACATGTGGCATTTTCATAATCAGAAGATCACATTTTCTTGGTGAGGAAAAACTTCCCAGGACACATTTCCAGCTTTTCCTGGCTCTCATGAACACAGCGTTGCTCTTTCTTTCCTGCCCTCTGTCTTTAGACTGTGATAGCCCTGAAGGCAGGGACGGAGACGGATTCATTCGCGGGTTTCCAGGAATGACACTGAGTCCAGACATGGCTCCACAAATTGCTGGTTCTCTTCCTCCCAGGAGGAGGGAGGCTTTCATGAACAGGGATGCATGAGACCCACAGGGCTGAATCAGCTTCCTCCACTCTCCTTTCTGAATTCCTAGACATTTGATTTTCCTGCTGCGATGGTGACGTGGAAGGAGTGTGGGTGACTTCATTGAGGAGGCTCAGACCAAACCTACAGAGAACCTGGTCTTCTGCCCACTGCTGTGGACTCTGGCTACTGGTCCCTATCCCTCAGACCCACCGCTGCCCCTCCATCCCTGAGCCCTGGCTCTGGCTTCTCATTCTCCCGGCCCCAGGCATCCTTCCTTTGGTCCACGTCAGCAGCCATGACGGACCCTCCTTAACTCAGATCTGACTTCCCCGCCTCTGCTCAAAACCAGTCCACAACATCCAGTGGAATATGATTATCCAGTCCAAAAAAGAAGCCAGACAGTTACACGCCACCATCTGGGAGAAACTTGTAAACCTCATTCTATGAGAAAGAATCCAAATGCAATGGTCCATCCGAAGGCTCCAGAGTAGCTGGGCGTGGGGTCACGGGCCTGGAATCCCAGCAACCCAAGAGGCTGGGGCAGGATGGCCAGCCCGAGGCCAGCCCAGTGACTTAATAATGTCAGGAGGCCTTGTCTCAGAGCAAAAAGTAAAAAGGGCAGGGGATGTGGCTTTGTGGTTGAGCACTGCTGGGTTCAATTCCTGAGAAAAAGAGAAAGAAAGAAAGGGAGGGAGGGAGGGGGGTGGATCCAGAATAGGTAAATCCCTAGAGTCAGCAAGGAGATGGTGGGTGCCAGGAGCTGGAGGGGGGAGGTTGGGGTGACTGTCTCACGGGTCCGGGATTTCCTCTTGGGGTAGAGATGCAGTCCTAGAAATGGGGAGTGGTGACGGTCACACGATCTTCTCAACCTATTTAAAGTCCATGAATTGGATGGGCATAGGGGCCACACCTGTAATCCCAGCACTGTGGGAGGCTGAGGCAGGAGGACCTCAAGTTCAATGCAAAAATGGGCAATTTAGTGAGACTCTGTCTCAAAAAAAAAATGGTGTGTGGGGTGGAAATGGGGCGGCTGAGGATGTGGCTCACTGGTAAAGGATCCCTGTGTTTAATCCCTAGTAGCCCAACCCCCCCAAAAGAATCCCTTTGTGGGAAATGCCACTGTGGGTTTAAGAGGAAACAGCTAGCCCACGTGAGATGTTTTCTTGGTTGGTTTGTTTGGTTGGTCCAGGGGGTTAGACCCAGGGGTGCTTAACCACTGAGCCACATCCTCAGCCCTATTTTATACTTTATTAGAGACAGGGCCTCACTAAATCGCTGAGGCTGGCTTTGAACTCGCCATTCACCTGCCTCAGCCTCCCCAGCTGCTGGGATTTCAGGCATACATCACGGCCACTGGCCCTTTTTGTTTTTTATTTTGGGATGAGGTCTCACTAAGTTGCCCTGGCTGGCCTCAAACTTGCAATCCTCCTGCCTCAGCCTCCAGAATGGGAGGGATTACGGGGATGTGCGATGCTCCTGGAAGTTCTTGTGGTGCCTCCCCAGAAGAGGCCAAGCCGCGACTGAGATGATGCAATCCACCACAGAACGCGTGAGGGGAGGAAGGTAGGAGGGGGACCAAGAAGAGGGGCCGGTGTGTGAAGGGAGCTGGGAGGACAGAGCAGAAGTGAAGGTTAGGGTTAGGGTTAGGGTTGGGGTTAGGGGTTGCCTCACCGCCTCAGCTTCCCCTTTCTCAGAGCCACTCCCCTCTGTGAGCCGGGCAGGCAGGGGACCCGCAGGCAAGGAAGCCTCTCTCTGCAGCTGTCTCTCTCAGATTGCAGTAGCCTGTCCTCGGGCCTGCGGACCGTCCGCGGTGGGCATGCTGGAACCGCCCACTCTCCTGTGTGCCCCAGCAGCCAGGTCTCTGGGCGGTCCAGAGGGCCCCATGCTGCCAGCCACAGCTGGGGATGGCCTCTGCCGCCTGTCCACCTACCTGGAAGAACTCGAGGCTGTGGAACTGAAGAAGTTCAAGCTGTACCTGGGGACTGCCGCGGAGCTGGGGGAGGACAAGATCCCCTGGGGACGTCTGGAGCCCGCTGGGCCCCTGGAAATGGCCCAGCTGCTCGTGAACCACTTGGGGACCAGGGAGGCCTGGCTGCTGACTCTCCGCATCTTTGATCGAATCCACAGGAAGGACCTGTGGGAGAGAGGACAGAGAGAGGACCTGGTGAGGGGTAAGGAGGTGGTGGGACTGTCACGGGGTCCCTCTTCTCCCACAGACACCTGAGCCTGGGGACATGAGGCCCCCACTCTGTCCCTTGGTTTTGTTCTTGTTGTCTTCTGCCCTTGGCACACTCTACCTCCAGTGTCCGGAAAGTTCTTATTTATCCACCAGAACCTTGAGCCACAGGTCAAGTGTCTCTTAGCTGAAATGCTTGGGATGGGAAGTGTTTTGGACCTGGGATTATTTTGGATTTGGGAACATTGGCATAGACACAGTGATGTATGTTGGGATGGGACTGAAATCTGAGCATGAAATCCATTGTGTTTCATGTCCACCTCGGATGCAGAGCCTGGAGGGATGTCATACAGAATTTTTATTTGTCTCCATGGTCACCCATGTTCAGGTGTGGAATTTTCTATCCGTGGCATCAAGTCAGCTCTAAAATCTTTGTATTTGTTGGTTTCTGAGTTTCAGATTTTTAAATGAGGGATGCTCAACCTAGGTTCTAGCTTCTCTACAAATTCTGTACTCCCTGCTCCTTCCGGTCCCTACCACTGACCGCCTGACTGCTCTAACAGTCCTCTCCGCTGCTTCCTTGACATTCTCAGTTTCTTGTATTCTGCTTCCATCTTATGAAATCGTCACAAGGGTGCCAACCCGTGTGGATTCCTTTCTATGCCCTGTGCATAGTATCCCAGGGCATGTTTAAAATGCTGGGTGAAACCGGGCATGGTGGTCTACAACTGTGCTCCCAGAGACTCCGGAGCGTGAGGGAGAAAGTCACAGATTCAAGGACAGCCTGGGCAACTTCGTGAAACCCTAAGCAACTCAGTGAGACCCTGTCTTAAATAAAAAAGCAGAATGGGCTAGACATGGAGCTCAGAGGTAGAGCACCCTGGGCTCCATCCCAGTGCAGAAAAGAAATGCTAGGACCCCTGTTACGAGGTGAGCAAGCTGAGGCCCAGGGGAAAATGTGAGCTGCCCTCAGACACGGCCATGACACCCAGCACATGCAAAAGGTTCAGCACGGCAGGCAGCAAGGGCTCTCAGGCTCCAGCTCTTGCTGGATGGGGCAGAGCTCTGTCTCCTCTCCCTCTGCTCAAAACAGGGAGCAGCAGGCACAGTGGGAGTCTGAGGCAGGAGGAGCAAAGTTTGAGGACAATTTAAAGAATCCTGGTCTCAAAATAAAAAAAATAAAAAGGATTGGGGGTAGCTCAGTGGTACTCAGTGCCCTGACTTTAATCTCCACCCAAGTACCAAAAGAAAAAAAAAAAAAGAAAGAAAGAAAGAAAGAAAGAAAGGAAAGAAAGGAAGGAAGAGAAAAGAAAAGAAGAAAAGATAAAGAACATCTTTTGTCATATATCTGACCCCTGCACTCAGGTCTCATGTTCAATATGTCACCCCCTCTTCTGAGCACCTCCTATTTACCTCATTTATGGAGAAATCTGTCACCCTACCTAGTATGAGATGGCTGCTCACGTGACACACAGCCCTGGATAGATGGGACTGACAACAATTTATTAGTCACAGGCAGTGGTTCCTCCTTATCCACAAGGGACTCCATGCAAGCCCCAAATAGGTGCCTAAAACCGCAGCTAGGACCAAACCCTGTTTTCTCCCTGAACACACATACCCATAATAAAGCTTAATTTATGAATCAAGCACAGTAAGATATGCACAACAACTAATAACAAAATAGAATGGTTATAACAAGATTCTGCAATAAAATTCACAAAGCACATCCAAATTGCCAGAATTGCTACTCTCATGTTTGGGGGCCATTATCAAGTAAAATAAGGATTACTTGGACACAAGTACTGCAGTACTGCAACAGTGGATCCAAGATGCTTGCTAAAGGACTAATGGGTAGATAGCATACACAGGGTGGATACGCTGGGTGGGCAAAGGGATGATTCACATCCTGGGTGGAGCAGAGAGGATGGCCTCAGATTCCTGCATGCTAGTCAGATGGGGGCAACTGAAAACTTACGAGTTGCTTATGTCTGGAAAACTCCAGTTCATATTTTCAGGCCACTGTTGTCTGTGGGCAACTGAAACCGCAGAAAGTGAAATGGAGAAGGGGGACTCCTGCAGACTCAGAGCCTGGGGGGATAGGAACCCCACCCACCAGGAGAAGTCACAAAGAGTCACACAGTTACCTGGGGACCGAGTGGACCAGCAGGGGCAGGCTTTCTAGTTAGAGGGCAGGTGCAGTCGGCTTGTTTGAATGACTTCCTGGCCTGGCAGGGAGGGAAAGCTGCTGGGCTGGGGACCAGGCAAGATGCAGCTGGTCCAGAGGGTAGGAGAACTGGCCCCCTGAGAGCCTGGCCACCCCCAGGGCCATCAGGAAGAGCCCTGGGGGGCGGGCTCTTCATTAACTTCTGTCACTCTTCATCTGAGGTCACAGTGGCTGTGTGTTTTCTGTGCAGCCAGCTCCACAGCGCATTGGAATATAAGTACGGGTGCGATGCAGTCTGTGAGGCGAGTCCCACACGCTCCAGGGAGGAGGCACCAGGGGAGCGAAGCAGCTTGCAGCTAATGTCACTTTTGTGCTTGCTGATCCCCCAAAATTTCTCTTCCAGTTACTCCACCGCGTGGTTCCTGCTCACTGGGAAGCCTGTCAGCGGGCCTTGTGGACGTCTGTCCCAACACTCCAAGAAAAGGTGAGCCACGCTCCAGGTACCCACTAGCTATGTGGAACCAGCCATCGGCGGGGCTCCAACGGCACCGCAGCCCCCACGTCTTCCTGTGCTGCACTTCAGTCAGACCTTGTAAGACACACTTGTCATCTCATGGCTGAACAGTGGCTACCAAGGGATCTCACACCAGGGAATCACGAGCCAGGACAAAGGGGAGGGCCAGGTCTTTCATCCTCAAGAGGCTCAAGAGTCTGTCACTTAGCAGCTGTGGTGGCACAGGACTGTAATTCCAGGGACCCTGGAGGCTGAGACAGGAGGATTGCAAGCTCAAGACCAGCCTAGCCAACTCTGAGACCACATCTCAAAATACAATAAAATAGTAATCATAGTAGTAATAACAACAATGATAAAAGAACCTGTCGCTTTATCCAGAAATGCAGTCATTCCAGTAAGCTTTCTGGCTCTTAGCAGTCATGCTGGGCGGCTCACTGGTCAGGACTGGGGTCCGTGTGCTTCCTCCGCTAGTCACGGGTGTACAAAGCAAGACTTCTCATGACGGGTTTGACAAAGCCACAGTTCACCCTCTGGGGCTTGTGAAGGGGCAACATTGACCGTTCACCAGGACAGTGGTCAACACCCACTGTGTGAGCAATTTCCTGTTGGTGGGAAGGAAGTGGGGCTGATGATGCTGGGATGTGGCTTGTGAGAGAGCAGGGTCCCCAAAGCACAACCACTGGGCACAGGAGCCCACACCTGTAATCCCAGTGGCTTGACGGGTGAGACTCCAAAGTCCTGTTGCCAGTGGGGCTCCTGAAATACAAGCTAGAACACAGAAAGCTCTGTTTCAACAAACTGTGTCACCCAATGACCCCCTTGAGGACACTTCATTGCCCCAAAGACTGGGGATCCCTGAAGGGAGAGAGTGATGGCCTCAAGATAAGAGGGTACTGAGTTCCGGTGGGAGAGCCCCACACACACCAGAAGGCAGCATTCTGTAGATGTTACCTCAAGGACGTGGGAAGGTCACAGAGGCACATGGACAGGGAAGATCTTTAACATTTTCCTTAGCCCTCCGCCCCCAGAGACTTTCAGCAGAGGATTCCCGGAAGAGATAGCTCTCCTGCACTACAGACGTGCATCTGCGGGTTGCCAAAGGGGTGCAGATAAAGGGGCTCTGCTCCTCCAACCAGCCCTGGGTTTTGTTGGGATGCAGCCTCTGATGGAGCTGGTGGGCAGCCTCCAGCCAGCTCCCTGGAAATGCTGCTGCTCTGGGGACTGCCCTTGGAGTCTAAGGCATGGAGTGTGTACTTACCCACCACGTCTGGTAATGCCTCAGCTTCCCGTGACAAGGTGACAAGGACTTTATAAAGAAGGGCCAAGGCCCTCAGACTCCCTCCAGAAAACGGCTCCAGGGCTGGGGATACACCTCAGTTGGAAGGATGGTTGCCTCGCATGCACAAAGCCCTGGGTTCAATCCCCAGCACCACACACACACACACACACACACACACACACACCAGAAAATGGTTCCAAGGACACTGCAGGACAAGCAGGCGCTAGACCAGGAGTTTATTCGTTGCTGATGAGTCTCCCATTCCTCCCCTCTAGATCCCCGGGAAACCTACAGGGACTATGTCCGCAGGAAATTCCGGCTGATGGAGGACCGCAATGCGCGCCTGGGAGAGTGCGTCAACCTCAGCCGCAGGTACACCCGGCTGCTCCTTGGGAAGGATCACTCAAATCCCATTCGGGCCCAGCAGAAGCTTTTGGACACAGGCCGGGGACACCAGTCCAGCCCCATCCAGATAGAGACCCTCTTCGAGCCGGACGAGGAGCGCCCAGAACCACCGCGCACCGTGGTCTTGCAGGGGGCAGCAGGGATGGGCAAGTCCATGCTGGCGCACAAGCTGATGCTGGACTGGGCCGACGGGAGGCTCTTCCAAGACAGATTTGATTATCTTTTCTACATCCACTGCCGGGAGATGAACCGGAGCGCTGCCGAGCGGAGCGTCAAGGAACTCATCTCCAGCTGCTGGCCAGAGGCCGGGGTGCCCCTGTGGGCGCTCGTCTGTGCCCCCGAGCGCCTCCTGCTCATCATCGACGGCTTCGATGAGCTCAAGCCTTCTTTCCATGATCCTCAGGGATCCTGGTGTGCCTGCTGGGAGGAAAGACATCCAACCGAGCTGCTCCTGGGCAGCCTGATTCGGAAGAAGCTGCTGCCCGAGCTGTCCCTGCTCATCACCACGCGGCCCTCCGCCTTGGAGAAGCTCCACGGCTTGCTGGAATACCCCAGGCACGTGGAGATCCTGGGTTTCTCCGAGGCAGAAAGGAAGGAGTACTTCCACAAGTATTTCCGCAGTGCAGAGCAGGCCACCCAAGTCTTGAGCTTTGTGAGGGACAATGAGCCCCTCTTCACCATGTGCTTTGTTCCCTTGGTGTGCTGGGTTGTTTGCACCTGCCTCAAGCAGCAGCTGGAGGGTGGGGGGCTCTTGAGACAGCCTTTCAGGACCACCACTGCCGTGTACACGCTCTACCTTCTCAGCCTAATGCAACCGAAACCAGGGACTCCGACCCTCAAGTGCCCACTGGACCACAGGGGGCTGTGCTCTCTGGCCGCAGATGGCCTCTGGAATCAGAAAATCCTATTTGAGGAGCAGGACCTCCAGAAACATGGCCTGGACGGGGTAGATGTCTCTGCCTTCCTCAACGTGACCATCTTTCAGAAGGACATAGACTGTGAGAAGTTCTACAGCTTCATCCACCTGAGTTTCCAGGAATTTTTTGCTGCCATGCACTATATTCTGGAGGGCGGGGAGCGTGGGCCAGGCCCAGAGCAGACCATGACTCAGCTGTTGACCGAATACGGATTCTCAGAAAGGAGTTTCTTGGCGCTCACCGTCCGCTTCCTGTTTGGGCTACTGAATGGGGAGATGAGAAGCTACTTGGAGAAGCATCTTTGCTGGAAGACCTTGCCTCACGTCAAGATGGAGCTGCTGGAGTGGATCCAAAGCAAAGCTCGGAGCGAGGGCTCCACCCTGCAGCAGGGCTCCCTGGAGTTCTTCAGCTGTCTGTATGAGATCCAGGAGGAGGAGTTTATCCAACAGGCCCTGAGCCCCTTCCAGGTGGTGGTGGTCGGCGACATTGCCACCAAGATGGAGCACATGGTCTGCTCCTTCTGTGCCAGGAGCTGCAGGAGTGTTCTGGTGCTGCACTTGTATGGGGCTGCCTACAGTGCCGACCAAGAGGGCACCTCCACGTGGCCTTCTGAAACCCAGGCGCCGTCAGGGCCGACGTAAGTACCCCTCGGCTGACCCTCCAAGTCCATGCCCTCATCTATGGGTTCTCTGTTAGGGGAAATTTGCAGCCTTATGGCCATCCTTGCCATCTGGACCCATGAGGCCATACCTGGGCAGCAGAGTGACTTTGCTGCCATCTAGTGGCGAGAAGGCAGAGGTGCAGCAGGACGTCCCACAGTCTGCAGGGCAGTCCCAGAGTGATCTGGCCCTCAAAAGCCCACAGTGCCAGAGCTGAGAGTCTGCTCTTGGACAGCAAGCACTGGGGCTAAACTGCGGTCATGTCTTGGAGAACATTCAATCAAGATATCCTGTCAGGCACAGGGTGCTCACTTGTAATCCCAGGGACTCGGGAGACTGAGGAAGGAGGATCACAAGTTCAAGAGCAGCCTGGACGGTTTAGTGAGAGCCTGTCTCCAAATAACACAGGAAGGGCTGGGAGTGTAGCTGAGTGGTAGAGCACTTGCCTACCACGTGCAAGGCCTTGGGTTCAATACCCAACATCGCAAAAATAGAAAAGACAGAAAGAAGTAGGCAAACAGGCAACAAGCTTGTCAAAGACTAAGAGTTTCAGAGAGGTCACTGCTGTGAGGAAAATCCAACAGGATGATGGGACGGCAGTGATGAGGGGTGGGGGACACCGGAGCTGGCCATCAAGGTGGGAGGTGCTGAGGAAGTGGTGAGTAACCTTACTCACCACTCAAAGAACAGACTTTGTTCTGTGTGATTCCAGCTACCCCAGAGGCTGAGGCAGGAGGTTGGCAAGTTGGAGGCCAGCCTCAGCAACTTAGTGAGACCCTCTTTCAAAATAAAAAGGGCTGGGATATGGCTCAGTGGTTAAGTGCCCCTGAGTTCCATTCACATTTGGGGAGTTGTGGGGGGGAGACTGTTTTGGTCTGAATGGTTAATTGGTAAGTGGTCTTGGGAAAATGAACATGAGTGGAGACAGGCTGGGCGTGACTGAGTGGGGGGCACTTGCCTGGCATGCATGAGGCCCTGGGCTCTATCCCTAGAACCTCAAAAGAGAGGGAGAAAGGAGAGGAGAGCGGAAGGTAAAGCAGCAACAAAGGAGCATCCAGCTCTTCGTCTGCCCCCATAGGCAGGGAGCCAGCCCCTGTCAGTATTGGATGAGAACCAGGGTCCCCTGTCAGTCACTGGATGAGAACCAGGGGTCCCCTGTCAGTACTGGATAAGAATCAGAGGTCCCCTGTCAGTCACTGGATGAGAACCAGGGTCCCCTGTCAGTCACTGGATGAGAACCAGGGGTCCCCTGTCAGTCACTGGATGAGAACCAGGGGTCCCCTGTCAGTACTGGATAAGAATCAGAGGTCCCCTGTCAGTCACTGGATGAGAACCAGGGTCCCCTGTCAGTCACTGGATGAGAACCAGGGGTCCCCTGTCAGTACTGGATAAGAATCAGAGGTCCCCTGTCAGTCACTGGATGAGAACAAATGGTCCCAAGTCAGTCACTGGATGAGAACCAGGGTCCCTGTCAGTCACTGGATGAGAACCAGGGTCCCCTGTCAGTCACTGGATGAGAACCAGGGTCCCCTGTCAGTCACTGGATGAGAACCAGGGTCCCCTGTCAGTCACTGGATGAGAACCAGGGTCCCCTGTCAGTCACTGGTGAGAACAAATGGTCCCAAGTCAGTCTCTGGATGAGAACCAGTGTGGGTACAGCCTCCACCCTCCCAGGCAGCCCTGAAGACGGGGTGAAACCCTGAACTACCTCAGTGGGGGTGAGCTGGAGACAGCTTTAGACAAGTAGAGGAGGGAGGGTTTGCAGGAGGCAGGAGGAGCCACCCCTGGCTGCAGGTTTGTGTACCCACAGCCTCTGGACTTGGGGCCCATTTTCAGCAACCAGACTCTGCCTCCCTCCTGGCACTGTGGTTGGAACTAGACCCCTCATTTGTAAGAAAGGACATAAATGTACATCATGGTTTTTTTTTTCTTTCATTCTTTTCTTTCCAGGGTTGCAAACCCAGGACTTTACATTACACTGCAGGTGGAAGGTCCATAACCAAAATGCTTGGGACCAGAAATGTTTCAAATTTCACATTTTTAAGACTTTAATATACTTTCAAATAAGGCTGGTGATATAGCTCAGTTGGTAGAGTGCTTGCCTCACATGCACAGGCCCTGGGTTCAATCCCTAGCACCACACACACACACACACACACACACACACACACACGCATCCAAATACATAATGAGGTAGCTCCAAGGTGAGGTCCAAGTCTAAGCACAAACTTCCCGTGTGCATCACCTGGACCTTATAGACGTAGCCAGAAGATTCCCCCCACGTTTTCGTGGTTGCTCAGTGCTGGTGATGGAGCCCGGGGCCTCACGTGGGTCGGGTTGGCCTTCCTCACCCCTGACTGCGCCCAGCCCTGCACTGTTCCTTCTCACCATCAGAAGCCTCTCAGTAAAGCTCAGGGTCACTCTCGGGAAGCCCCTGGAATCTTTTTCCGTATTTTTTATTGGAGCGTTGTAATTGACATAAGGGTGGAATTCCTTGTGACACATTTGTACACGCACACAACCTAACAATAGCAATTTGGCCAATATCCCTCCCCAGCACTCCCCTCTCCTCTCACCCCTGCTGCATTTCCTCCACTCACCACCCTTAGAGTCTCATGAGATCCCCACCTCACTTTCTATCCCTTTCCCTCCCCAGCTTCCACATGACAGAAAACACGTGACCCTTGACTTTCTGAGTTTGACTTATTTTGCTACCATAATGTTCCCTAGTTCCATCCATTTTCCTGCAAAGGCCATAATTTCTTTGTTCTTTATCGCTGTATAAGACTCCATTGTGCATCCATGCCACAGTTTCTTTCTCCATTCTCCCTCTGATGGACACCAGGCTGGTTCCATGGTTGGCTGTTGGGAGTTGTGCATTATAAACATGGGTGTGCACGCATCGCTGTAGCATGAAGATTTCAATTCTTCAGGATAAACACCCAGGAGTGGCACAGCTGGGTCAGGGGTGGTTCCATGCTCTTCTTTTGAGGAGCTGCATACTGATTTCCATGGTGGGATGCTAATTTACAGTCCACAGCAGTGAGGAAGTGTTCCTTGTGCCCCACACCTCTCCCCACCCCTGCAGTTTGCGCTCTTGCTGCCTGCCATTCTGCTGGGGCGACACTAGTACAAAGGCACTTGCCTGAGACTGCTCCCAGGACATCAGCTGTGGAGGTTGCCAGTTAGGGCATCATGTTGGCACTGCAGAGTTTTGTATTGTAGAGCTTTTTGGATTCCAGATTGGGGATGCCCAACCTGGGTAGGGGACAGTAGGGGTGGTGGTTAATAGCCTGGCTTTGCTGGATGCAGTGGAGCACTCCTGTAGTCAATCCCAGAGACTCAGGAGGTAAATCAGGAGGAAGGCAAGTTCAAGGCCAGCCTCTGCAACTTAGGGACATCCTATCACAAAACGAAAAAAGTCTGGGTGTGGTAGTGCATACCTGTAATCCAAGCAGTTTGGGAGGCTGAGGCAGGAGGATCATGAGTTCAAAGCCAGGCTCAGCAATCTCAAGACACTAAGCAACTCAGTGAGACCCTGTCTCTAAATAAAATAAAAATAGGGCTGGGGATGGGGCTCAATGGTAGATTAGCCCTGAGTTCAATATTCCTGGTAACAAAAACAAACAAAAAAAAAGAGAAAGAAAAGAAAAGAAAGAAAGAGAAAACAAAAATATAGAAAGGTAAATAGAAAAAAATATATATATATAGAAAGGACTCTGGCTCCAGAGATAAAATGTTTCTGGGTTCAGCCTCCAGTATCTCCTCCCCCAACCACTCACCCAAATAACCTGGGCTTTGGAATAAAGCCACACATGGGTTGGAACCCCAGCTCTGCTGTTCACTAGCTGTGTGGCCTTGGGCAAGACTTTTCTCCTTATTGGATCAGTTTTTGTGCTTGGAAAATGGGAAGTTTAATTCCTACCCATTAGGGTGACTTGTGTTAAACAGAGTGTGTCTGCAGAGGACATCTCTTTTCCATCCCTGATCCCAGGTCTGGAGTCTGTCTGGCTGCTGACTTGCTGTGGGAACCTGGGCAGGTAACCCAGTTCATTCAGAAGCTAAATTAAACTAAATTTGTCTGGGTACAGGTGACACACACCTAGAATCCCAGCAGGGGATCTCAAGTTCAAGCTCAGTCTCAACCACCAGCCAGACACTGTCTGAAAAACGAAAAGGGGCTGGGACTGTGGCTATGTGTGTAGCATGCCCCTGGATTCTGTCCTCAGTTCCAAAAAATAAATAAATAAATAAATAAATAAGTAAGACAAAGTGTTTAAAAAATTATAAAGTGACATACCGACTGCAAACACAGTGGTCAGTGACCAGAAAGGCTAGACCTTGGCTGTCTCCTTCCTGCAGACCTGAGAGGAACAGGCTGCCAGATGCCTACAGCGAGCACCTTGCAGCTGCTCTGCGCACCAGCCCTGACCTAACAGAGCTGGCTTTGTACCGGAACGCCCTGGGCAACCGCGGGGTGCAGCTGCTCTGCCAAGGACTTAGACACCCCCTCTGTCGGCTGCAGAACCTCAGGTGAGTGCCAGCTGGCCCGTGACCTTCTGGCCTGCCGACCACCACCTCTCTCCAGGGTCGTGGCAGGATGGTGTATCAGTGTTCACTTGCTGCTATAACAAAGTCTCCTGGTGGCATCAGGGTAGGTTCTTCCTGAGCACTGTCTCCTTGGCTTTCAGAGGGCCGTCTGCCCAATGTCATCCCTCTGCACATGGCACAGGTTTGTGTCCTAATCACCTTTTTGCAGTCCTGAGAATTGAACCCTGGGCTTTGCACATGCTAGGCAAGCCCTCTACCACTGAGCTACACCCCAGCCCTTTCTAGTTCTTATTTGGAGACAGGCTCTTACTGACTTGCCCAGCCTGGCCTTGAGCTTGCTGTCCCCCTGCTTCAGCCTCCAGAGTCACTGGGGTGACACTGCATCCTTAAAATGGAACAGCTGGGCGTGGTGGCACAGACTGGTAATCCCAGGGACTTGGGAGGCTGCAGCAGGGGCTGCAAAGTGGAGGCCAGCCTGGCAACATACTGAAATCCTATTTTAATAAAAAATTAAAAGGGCTGGGCTGTAGCTCAGTGGTAGAGTGCTGTCCTAGCATTAGGAGTAGCCCTGGGCTCGACCCCCACTAATGAGAGGAAGGAAAAAAGAAGAGTCTTAAATTTCTTTTTTAAGGGCAGTCTCTGTGAACACATTTCATTGATTATAAAGCACTAAACATTTTATATTATTTTTGTTGCTTTAAAGTTTTTTCATCTTTTAAAATTTGAGAGCTAAAGCCAGGCGTGGTGGCAAAAAATGCCTATAATTCCAGCAGCTTCGGAAACTGAGGAAAGAGAAGCACAAGTTCAAAGCCAGCCTCAACAACTTAGCAAGGCCCTAAGCAACCTAATGAGACCCTGTCTCAAAATAAAAAGTAAAAAGGGCTGGGGATGTGGCTCAGTGGTTAAAAACCCCTGTGTTCAATACCTGGTGAGAGAGAGAGAGAGAGAGAGAGAGAGAGGATAACAGATGAAATGATGCATTCATTGTGTATAATAACACGATGCTTTAAACTAGAGGTCTCACGCAGGGGGCAGAGCTCCATGATAGAACACCTGATTAGCATGTCCAAGGCCCTGGCCTTGATCCTTGGGGCTGCCTAAAAAATAAAAATTAAAGTAAAATATATATAATTGTAGAATGACAAACTTTAGCTAATCAACATATCACCTGTAAAGTAATCATATTTGTGGTGAGAACATTTAAAATCTACTCTTAGCATTTTTCAGGAATATTTTTTGTTACTTTATTAAGTATCAAGTTCACATACCAGAAAATTCAGTCAGTGTGTAGATTTCAGCATTTTCAGTATATTCACCGTTATGCAAACATCACCACTACGTCCATAGCATTTTCCTGACTCTAAATGAAGCCCCATACCCATTAATGATCTCTCTACCCCCACACCCCACAGTCCCTAACTGCCACAATCTCCTTTCATTTTTTGGCACTGGGAATTGAGCCCCCGGGTGCTTAACCACTGAACCACATCCCCAGCCCTTTTTATTTTTTTTTATTTTGAGACAGAATCTCACTAGCTTGCTTAGGGCCTCATGAAATTGCTGAGGCTGCCCTTGAACTTGCAATCCTCCTGCCTCAGCTTCCTAAGTCACTGGAAGTACAGGTGTGTACCACCACACCTCGCTTTTTTTTTTTTCCTTTTAGTTTTGCTTTGTTGGCATTGCTGGGTCTCAAGCCCACGGTTTCATGCATGCTAAGCAGGGGCTGTACCTGTGCAGAATTCCCAAAACTGCTGCAAAGGAGATGACCTGGCTCTTCTTCCTTCTACCGCAGGCTGAAGAGGTGCTGCTTCTCCAGCTCCGCCTGCCAGGACCTGGCCACAGCCCTCACGGCCAATCAGAATTTAATAAGGATGGATCTAAGTGGCAACGACCTGGGACTTCGGGGCATGTCCCTGCTCTGCCAGGGGCTCCGGCATCCCCAGTGCAGGCTGCAGATGATTCGGTGAGTCCTCCTCCCGGGAATACGTGCTCGGTTTCATCTTGTTTTAATGAAAATATTAATACGCATTAAGTGAATACTAAATGGGGTCCAGTGTGATATTTACAGACATACATGGGATGTGCACCAATCACATTTGCCTCCCCCTTCCACCCTGCCCCCTGGGAAGAAGCTCTCAAATGGCGAGTTCTCCAGGTAACCTCGCTGTCACCTTAGCTGGAAAGAACCCCAAATGCTGAAGATCCCCAAGTCTGTTCCTCAACACCAGGGCTGGAACTCAAGCCCATGGCCTTGCACCTCTGCCCAACACCTAGGCACGTTCAAGTCACTCTCTGGCCTCTGACTCCACCCTCTTCTGCATGGCCAGGAAGCCCTGAGCGACCTGCCCACCCAGACCCACAGCCTCCTACTGACCTGAGCCGTGGGAACCCCTGAGCTGCCTAAACAAACAGACTCGGGTTGTGGGGCCCCTATTTCCCACAATGCCACCCGCACCCCACTCCTCCCGAATTCTGCTTGGCCCTTGAGAACCAGCCCAACTCCCCCGGGGCTCCTCCCAAGTGGCACACCCTATCTGCCAAAGCCCAGTTCCAGGCGCTGCCTTTGAGATGCTTTCAGTAACAGTGGCTCAGGGGCGAGGCCCAGGTCTGTTCCCTCCATTCTCAGATCATCCAACCCTAGCAACCTAAGGAAGCAGGCACAAGGCAGCACGGGAAACACAAAACTCCAAGTCCCAGGGCAGGAGGGTGGTGCCCCGGGTGCACACGCAGAGGCTGAGCTAGGTCTCCCCTCTCCTGGGCTGCATTATGCCCACGCGGTGGTGCAAGTACCTGGGAAGCAGGGCATTCCCTGCTGGGCCTCATCTCTGAAGTCCGCTCTGTGCCCATGGCTTCCACACCCAGGGATTCCACCAGCTTCCACTGAAAATGTTCAAGAAGGAAAGTTGCTTCTGTACAGAACATGTACAGTTTTTGTTTCTGTACCATCCCCAAGCCACTTCCCCAGCAGCAACCCCCTCACGTTTTTCCCCCTTTAGTACCAGGGATTGGATCCCGGGGCACTTAGCCACTGAGCCACATTCCCAGCCCCTTTTTACTTTTTATTTTGAGACAGGGTCTCACTAAGTTTCTTGGTGCCTCACCAAGTGGCTGAGGCTGGCCTTGAACTTGCCTCTCCTGCCTCAGCCTGTAAAGTCCCTGGGATTACAGGTGTGCACCCCTGCGCCTGATCATACAGACTTTGTCATTTTTGCCAAAATGACACAGCGTAACAACTAATTTTTGTAGCATTTACATTGTATCAGGTATTATAAGTCATCTAGGTTATTAAGTCATCATTTAAAATGCACAAGAGGGGCTGAGGATGAGGCTCAGTGATGGAGCATTTATCTGGCTTGCATGAGGCCCTGAGTTCCATCCCCAGCTCTACAAAAGAAAAATTAAAGATAAAATACATAAGAGGACATGTGCAGGTTATATGAATATCATGTAATTTTATATAAGGGACTGGACCTCCTGCACATGGTATCCTGAAGGGGTCCTAGACAAGTCCCCAATGGATGCTGAGTGACCAGGGGATAGATCTGTGCAGGGTGATTGACAGGCCAGGCATCCCCAACCTGAAGGCAGAGAAGCATCTTTCCCCTCCCAGGTTGAGGAAGTGTCTGCTGGAGGCTGGGGCTTGTCAGGAGATGGCATCTGTGCTGAGCACCAACCCACATCTGGAGGAGCTGGACCTGACAGGAAACGCCCTGGAGGACTCCGGCCTGTGGTTGCTGTGTCAAGGACTGAGGCACCCAGGCTGCAGGCTGCGGACCTTGTGGTGAGTGCTTGGAGGGCAACTCCCATGGCAAACCCCGTCCGGCCGAGTGATGTGGAGGATTGCATCCACCATGTGCCCAGCATTCCCCTGTCACACAGCCCAAGGTGGAAGCCACTACACATCCATGGGGGAATGACTGAATGGATACAATGTGGTCTACACAATCTGACAATGTTAAGTGAAAAAGGGAAAGAATCAACTTTGTCTTGCAAAAAAAAAAAAAATTAAAGTGCTACTCTTTTTGGGGGGTGTGGTTTACTGGGGTTTGAACCCAGAGGTGCTTAACCACTGAGCCACATCTCCGCACTTTTTGTTGTTTGAGACGGTCCTCACTAAGTTGTTTAGGGCCTTGCTAAGTTGCTGAGGCTGGTCTTGAACTTGCAATCCTCCTGCCTCAGCCTCCCAAATTTCTGGGATTACAAGTGTGCATCACTGCACCTAGCTAAAGAGCCTTTTTTTTTTAAGTTGTAGATGGACACAATATCTTCATTTTATTTATTTATTTTTATGTGATGCTAAGAATCAAACCCAGTGCCTCACACATGCTAGCAATTTCTCTACCACTAAAGCCACAACCCCAACCCCCAAAGTACCACTTTTAAGATCCTAAATTAAGGGGAGGGGCACAGTATGGGCAACATAGTTATTACCTGTCTCCTGAAAAGAAAGGAGAAAAGAGAGAAAAAAAAGAAAAAAGAGGACTAGGGATGTGGCTCAGGGATATGGTACTTGCCTAGCCTGTACAAGGCCCTGAGTTCAATCCTCAGTACTGCAAAAGAAAACAAGCAAACAAACAAAAAAGTGTTGTATCCATGCAATGCAATATCATTCATCCTTAAAAATTAATGACTTCTGGGCTGGGGATATAGCCCAGTTGGTAGAGTGCATGTTTCACATGCACAAGGCTCTGGGTTCAATCCCCAGGACCACAAAAAAAAAAAAAAAAAAAAAAAAAAAAAAAAAAGAGTGACTTCTACCACAACATACATCCTGAAGCTTGATATTAAGTGAAATTTACCAGACATAAAAGGACAAAAATTGTGGGATTCCACATGTGTGAAATACTCAGAACCATCAAATACATGCAAGGATCAATGGAGCACACCTGTAATTCCAGCTACTCAGGAGGCTGAGGCAGGAGGATGATGCAAGTTTGAGGTCAGCCTCAGCCACTTAGTGAGACCCTGTCTGAAAATAACTAATGGCCGCGGTGTAGCTCAGTGGTCAAGCATCCCATGGTTCAACCTCCAACCACCACACAACAAAGAGCAGTACCTTTAACTTGGGGTGGGAGTTCAATTCGACTCCACACAGAACACCCTCCACATTTGCTGCTGGGTCTTCTGTAGGTTGAAAATCTGCCATCTCACCGCTGCTGCCTGTGAAGACCTGGCCTCCACCCTCAGTGTGAACCAGGGCCTGGCCGAGCTGGACCTGAGTCTGAACGACCTGGGGGACTCTGGAGTGCTGCTGCTGTGTGAAGGCCTCAAACACCCCAAGTGCCATCTCCAGACCCTGCGGTGAGTGCCGCTGTGCAAACCCTCCCACACTTCTCTGTGCTCTCGGAGGCCAAGCAGCCTCCCCTCCCACCTGAATTCTCCCTACTTCAGCTCACTCCAAAGATGCTCTGCCAGAACGTGGCCTTTGCATAGTCTGTTCTGGCTTCCTGGCATGACCATCAGCTGTGCTGTCCTCTGTGCCGTCCTCTGCTGTCCTGCTGAGAAGTCTGGCTCATCTTTTATGATTCAGGACGAATTGTCACTTCCCCGTGGAGGCCCTCTGGATTCCGAGTGTCATAATTCTTTACAACCTGACTCTTTCTCTCAGGTCACTTAACAGAGTTTGTAATTTGGGTGTGTCCTGTGTGGCTTGGCAAAGTGCAAGAGCGGTGTCCACTCTAGCTCTTAGTGGCTAGTGAGAGACCTGGCCTGGGTCGTCATGAGCAGCAAGGGAAGTGATGCTTTCGAATTACTTGGTGTTATGGGTTGAACTGAATCCCCCTCCGAATTCCCTGGTGGAAGTCTGAACCCTCAGAAAAATAGCTTTTTATACTGACATTCCTCCCCAGCGCTGGGAATGGAACCTGAGGCCTCACCTGCTCCAGGAAAAGTCCTCTGACACTGGGCTCTATAGCTCCAGACCCAGAATGTGGCCTTATTGGGGTCTGGAGCTGCCCTAACAAAACACCCAGACTGGGCGGCTTTGGGGACCAATCCACCCTTTCAGGCTCAGGCGGCAGGAGTCTGAGGTCAGGGTTTGGCAGATTGGTTTCTCCTGAGGCCTTTCCTGGTGGTCTCCAGATGACCACCTCACTGTGCCACCATGTGTTTATCCCTGTACCTGGGTCCTGAGGTCCTGTAAGGAACACAGGCCATGTTGCATCCGGGCCATCCCAGTGACCTTTTTAAAACTCTGTCACCTCTTTCAAGACCCCTTCAAAGCCGGGCACAACTGGGAGTGTGCACACCTGTCATCCCAGCAACTGGGGAGGCAAAGGCGGGAGGATCTCAAGTTCAAGCCCAGCCTGGACAATTTAGCAAGACCCTGTTTCAGTATTTAAAATATATATATTTTTTTTGGGGGGGTGGGGGGTGGGCAGGGTGTGTGTGCGTGTGTCAGTGGTACAGTTCCCCTGGGTTTCACTCCTGGTCCTGGAAAAATATCTGGGAAAACTTTATTCAATTCGGTCGTGGTTGGCACAGGCCTGTGATCCCAGCCACGAAGCAGGCTAAGGGGAAGGTTTGCTGGTTGAAGGCCAGCCTCACCAACTCAATGAGGCCGTTTCAAAGTGAAGAATAAAAAGAGCCAGGCTCTGAGGCCCAGACCCGAGGACCCCGAGTTCAAAGCCAGGCCTCAGCAACCCTGAGGTGCTAAGCAACTCAGTGAGACTCTATCTCCAAATAAAATGCGAAATAGGACTGGAAATAGTGAGACTCTATCTCCAGAGGTTGAGTGCCCCAGAGTTCAATCCCCTGTATTCCCCCGCCCCCCCCACCCCCCAAAAAAGGATGGTAGTGGTGGTGGCTCAGTAGTTCACTGTCCATGGGTTCAATCCATGGAACCAAGTAAATAAATATAATAAATTGAAAAAGGGGTGATGGTGGCTAGGGATGTGGCTAAGTGGCTAAGTGCCCCTGGGTTCAACGCTGGCACCAAAAACCAACAACAAAAAGTCTCCCTGCCCTGCATGCTCAGCGCTCGTGTTCACGCAGGTGCGCTTTGGCGGCACCAAGGGCTCCATTTCTATTAACTGGCCCAGCCTTCACAGTCCGAGTTGCTCCCCGCGACGCTTTCCTTTGGTCTCTTTTTCACCTTGATGGTCACACAATCTGCGCCAGCACCGGGCTGGGCGCAGAGACCCCGGCGTCGGCCAGCCACCCTGTCCCGCGTCCCTCCAGGTTGGGCATCTGCCGGCTGGGCTCGGCCGCCTGCGCGGGTCTCTCCGAGGTGCTGCGCCTCAGCGCCCGCCTCCGCGACCTGGATCTGAGCTTCAACGACCTGGGAGACGGGGGCTTGCGGCTGCTGGCCGAGGGGCTGCGGCACCCGAGCTGCAGGCTCCAGAAGCTGTGGTGAGTGTCCGCGGCGCGAGGGGGGTTTCGGGGGCTGGAGCGTCCTCCCTGCCGGGTCCTGGTTAAGCGACAGCCCTGGCTCACCCTGAAGGTCCACGTGACCGGTGCCACAGCCGCGGCCAGGGTCCCGACGGTTCGTACTGGCCTGAGGGCACCGGCAGGTGGCCTTGTCATTCCATCAAGCCTGGACGATGCTGTGTGTGTGTGTGTGTGTGTCCCTTGGGCCGATCCAGGCTTTTTAGTACCTTCTTGCCCATGAAACCAGGCTCCTTAGGTGGCTCAGAGGTAGCTTTCGTGGCCTTCCGCCCCCAGCACTGAAAAAACTCGGACTTCCCCAAAGGACGTGCCGGACGTGGCCTGAACCGCTCTGCCCCCCACAGGCTGGACAGCTGCGGCCTCACTGCCCAAGCCTGTGAGGATCTGTCCCCCACGCTGGGGAGCGCCCCGCACTTGACCGAGCTCTACCTGACCAACAACGCCCTGGGCGACGCGGGCGTGCGGCTGCTCTGCCAGGGGCTCAGGCACCCGCGCTGCCGGCTCCGAGTCCTCTGGTGAGCGGTGGCCCCTGGCCCTCTGGAGGGCAGGACAGGGTCTTCCCCAGCTCCCAGCGCAGAGAGGAGGCGCTCCTGCGCCCCCTGCTGGCGCAGCCCAAGCGCTACTCCCCGAGCAGAGCAGCCACCAGGGCTCAGCGGGACCCCTGCTCTGCCTGGGTTCAAGTGCCCTGGCTGCAACTAGGTGACACATTTTCCAAGTTATTCAACCACTTCACACCTTCCACACCTGCCTCAGTAGATGGAGGGAAGGAGCTGCTTCTTCCTGGGGTTATCAGAATTAAACTATTGAGGACCATAAGATGGGGAGGAGGGCCAGGGGTGGAGCCCTCCTCTAACCCCAGGTCTCAGGAGGCCCAGGGGATGGGAGGTTCCAAGCCAAGCCAGGTGTGGAGCTGAAGCCTGCAGTCAGGGCAGCTGGATGGGGGTTGGGGGAGTGAGGCAGGAGGACCCCAAGTTCAGACCAGTCTCAGCCACTTAGCAAGGCCCTAAACAAGTAAGGAATTGGGAGACCATCTGCAAGTAAAAAATAAAGGGGCAGGGGATGTGACTCAGTGTTAAGACCCCTGGGTCCAATCCTGTACCAAGAGAGGATGGCCAAAGTCAGCGTCAGCAACTTTGACCTTGCCTCTGGATAACTAAATAAAGGGCAGGAGATGTGGCTAAATGGCAGAGGGCTGCTGGGTTCATCCCCCATGACTGCAGAGAAGGAGAAAAAAAATCAAAGCCTAGAAAGGACTGTGGGGTGTAGCTCAGTGCCTAGAGCACTTGCCTAGCCTCCAGGGGCCCAGGAGGGAGGATGGACAGTTGGAGGCCATCCTGGGCCTCTGAGACCACATGGGAAAATGCAGGGCTGAGGTATGGCTGAGTAGGGCAGCAGCCCAGGTCAGACCCCTCCCCACCCCACTGGGAGCAGCAGAGAGCATAGACTAGCCTGTTTTCTAGTAGAGTCAGGGTCACTAGAAGGTAATGGAATTACTTCACCAGATTAAGGTGCACAATATTGGGCTGGGGAAGCAGCTGTGTGGTAGTGGGCTTGCCTGCTGAACCCAAGGTCCTGGATTCACCCCAACATCCAAAAGAACAGCTCCCCCAAAACAGCACAATAGCTCAGATCTACCAGCCCCTCCTTGTTATAGTAGTGGGGGACAACAGCATCTCCCACTCTTGTCCTCAGGTTGTTTGGGATGGACCTGAGTAAGACCAGCCACATGCGGTTAGCAGCACTTCGAAGATCAAAGCCATCCTTGGACCTGGGCTGCTGAAGGTTCTGTCCTGCACTCAGGAAGATGCAGTGATGGACACTTCCCAGGCCACAAGGACCAGAGTCTTCAAACTGCACACAAAAAGCTCTTTCAGCTTGGGATCTTGTGAGCAGCCTTTGATGGAACTTTCATGTCTTTAAACACAGGGACTTGGCACACTGAGGACACAAGAGTTCCAAACCCGCCTCAACTACCTACTAAAAAACCCTGTGTCAGTAAAGGCTAAGGACGGGAGGTGTGGATCAGTGGTTGGATTCTTCTGGGTTCAGTCCCCAATAGCAACCCATAATAGGGGGTATAAAATCCCAAATGGTTAGAAGGCTACTTTGCCCTCCAGAGAATGCTTGCCCAGGTCAGCAGATATGGTGACCATGGGGGTGGATGTGAAAATTCATGCCCAGAACTTAATGGAGTAACCCAGTTCAGGCTTCCAGTGATGCTGAAGAATCAACAGACCAGCACCAAGAGTTTATTAAAAACAATGTTCAGGGGCTGGGGATGTGGCTCAAGCGGTAGCGCGCTCGCCTGGCATGCGTGCGGCCCGGGTTCGATCCTCAGCACCACATACAAACAAAGATGTTGTGTCCGCCGAGAACTAAAATAAATAAATAAATTCTCTCTCTCTCTCTCTCTCTCTCCCTCCCTCCCTCCCTCCCTCCCTCTCCTCTCTTTATATTAAAAAAAAAAAAAAAAAAAAAAAAAAAAAAAACAATGTTCAGTGGGCTGGGGATGTGGCTCAAGCGGTAGTGCGCTCGCCTGGCATGCGTGCGGCCAGGGTTCGATCCTCAGCACCACATGCAAACAAAGATGTTGTGTCCGCCGAAAACTAAAAAATAAATATTAAAATTCTCTCTCTCAAAAAAAAAAAAAAAAAAAGACAATGTTCACCTGGGTTCTAATTCCTGCCTGCAACTCCAACTACTTAGCCCAGGTTGGAGGATGTCCAGTGCAGAGAACCACCTTCCCAAGCAGATCTCAGCAATGGCTAACTTTAGGTGCAGGACAGGCTGAATAAGTTGTCTGCAGGGCATGCCAAACAAAGTTAGCTGCAGGATGACCTGGCCACCCATACCCTCTGTCTGGTTTTTTATCACCTGTTTGCTTCAAGCCCAAACGCCCAAGCCCCCCGCCCATCAAGGCTGAACACTTAACCCCCTTGTGTGCCAACAAGGCAGCTTGCAGAACCAGAGACCTCATTAGATTTGGGCTATAAAAACTCCCTCCTGCTGGACCCCTCTCTCTTGCGCGCGCTCTCTCTCTCTCTCTCTCTCTCTCTCTCTCTCTCTCTCTCTCCCTCTCCCTCTCCATCTCTCCTCTTCTCTTTCCGCTTCCCCCTTCTCTCTTTTTCCTTTCTCTCTCTCTCTTTTTCTCCTCTTTTGCATGGCTGCAATAAAGCTCTCTTGGTGGCTCTGAGTGTTGTGGTCACTTTCCGAATTTCAGCTAAGCCTCTGGCAGTTCCCCACATTCCCAGTCTCCCTTGGGGGCCCTTTGAAAACAGGGATCAAAGGCACAGGGAACCCAGATAACACTGAAAGTCTGTAAAAACTCTGATTCCCGGGCTGGGGATGTGGCTCAAGTGGTAGCACGCTCGCATCCGGGTTCGATCCTCAGCACCACATACAAAGATGTTGTGTCCGCCAATAGCTAAAAAATAAATATTAAAAAATTCTCTCTCTCTCTCTCTCTCTCTCTCTCTCTCTCTCTCTCTCTCTCTCTTAAAAAAAAAACAAAACAAAAAACAAAACAAAACAAAAAACTCTGAATTCCCTCTGTAGCTGAAGGGTTAGGATTGGACATTTCCCCAATTGGAACATTAAAGTCAAAACCATCAGTTGCTGGGCACGGTGACACATGCCTGTAACCCCAGGCAACTCAGTGAGACCCTGTCTCTAAATAAAACACACACAAAAAGGGCTGGGAATGTGGCTCAGCGGTTAAGTAGCCCTTGGCTCAATCCCCAGTATGGGGAGTGGAGGGTGGGGGGGAAGGGAGGGTGGGCCACTAGAAATTAGGCATATTGAAAATAGGATAGAGTTAAGGGTCACAGCTGGGCATCCAGAAATAATACCTCTAGGGGAAACCAGTTTCCCATTTCATCCCTGCCTGTCCTGTTTAGTTGAGGAGCAGAGTGGGGTCCCAGAGACAAGGGTTCTCTACCCCCACTACTGACCCCCTCATTCAATATGCTAGACTTATTTTCATGTGAAGAATTAGCTTAGGCCAGGGTGGGCAGGTGCTCAACCCTGTAAGAGACTCAGGAGACCAAGGGAGGACATCAGCAATTCTAGGCCAGCCTGCACCATTTAGCCAGACCACCTCTAAAAGGCTAGAGATGTTTCTCAATCCCAGGAATCAAAGACAAAAGAATTAGCTTACTATGGGGGCACACACGGAGTGTGTGTGTGTGTGTGTGTGTGTGTGTGTGTGTGTGTTGTTGGGGATTGAACCCAGAGCCTTGTGCGCAAGAGACAAGCACTCTACCAGCTGAGCTACATCCCAGCCCCATGAAGTCTTATTTTTGAGGGCTGGATGGCAGTGCAGAAGTTACATACACCTAGAAGGGTGGCTGTGGAAGGTCAAAAGGCACACTGGCTCCCGGACGCCCCCTCAAACAACAACACTCAAAACAGAAGCACTTTCCAATCCTGACCAAGGCAAGTGCCTCCCTTTGGGCCTTACTGTCCGAGCCTTTAACTCAAGAAAAATGGCTCTTGCAAAAAATAAGGCTGTCTTGCATGCTAGGGGTGGACTTATGCCTAGAAAGGACTGCAATCTTAATAGTCCCCACTTAAAATACAAAGTAGCAAAAACAAGTCCAATCTTAAATGCAAAGTAGCAATAGGTTAAATTTAGTGTAACTTTAAATACAAAGTAGCAATATCAGCTCAGCTTGTCCCAGGCCTGGAGTCACAGCAGCCCTGGGGGCTGAGGCAGGATCACAATTCATCACCAGCCTGAGCAACTTGGTGAGAAAGGCTCAGGAAAGGAATAATAAAAGGGTGGGGTTGAGCAGTTGTTATGCTCGAATTCGGGACCCCCGAAGACCACCAGAGACCCAAGATCGATGTAAGCAGCAAAGAGGTGTTTATTGTGAGCTAGCTCGGTCCTCCGTGCACACACACAGCAACTGGTGACGCTGAGAGGCCCCAAGCCCAGGGTTTGCAGCAGTTTTATACATTCTTTGGAGAAGGCAGGGACTTCACATACATCATAGCAAATCATCACACACCACGGGAAAATCAAATAACAACTCTAAAACATGATTAGCACATTCACTGGCGGGAACAAGTTGGGTAGGGGTGATTGGTCAGTACAAAAGGGGTGAAAGAGTACAAGAAATTGAAGTTAAAGTATAAAAGACCGGGTATTGTAAAGTTTCTAAGCTGCAAAACCTGAGTTAAAATGTAAAGGACCAGGTATTGTTAAGTTCCTATGCTACACTCAAAACCTGAAATTCCTGTAGCTGTTAGGACAATTCCCGGGACTGCCCAGTAGATATTCCCCCTGACCATTTAGTTGTTTAATAACCTAGGACCCTGTGCAGCTTGGCACGTAGGCATCTCAGGGCCCAAACCAATCAGTTTGAATGTATCCCCCTCCTTAGGGCTGACCTATCACCCCTGCCCGACCTGTTCCCGCCAGTGAATGTACTAATCATGTTTAAGAATTGTTGTTTGATTTTCCCGCGGTGTATGATGATTTGTTAAAGGGGACCATGACGTATGTAAAGTCCCTGCCCTCCCTAAAAAATTGTACTTAAGCACTGCTCAACCCCTGCTCGGGGCTCTGGGCCGCTCTCCCTTGTTGAGTGAGCATGGAGCCCCAGCACGCTGGATCCTCAATAAATCCCCTTTTGCTGTTGCATGAGCCGGTCTCTTGGTGGTCTCTTCCTCTGTCACAGCGCCGGACCCTTACAGGGGTATTCATTTGAACTGATTGGTTTAAGCCAAGAGGGGTGTACGTGCTGAACTACATGGTTTCCCAACTTGTTATCAACCACCATAAACCACTGGGAGGGTTATCTGGCATCCCAGGTATTTCCTTGTCTCATGCTGATTGGTGGCTGCTAGGGGGCTGCTATGGATCCCCACCTAGCCTGACTGAGTCAGGGACACCTGGCGCAGCAGATTTCTCCTGTTATTTGTAGATAAACAACTCAGCAGGGTGGGAATGTGCTTAGGATTGCTCTGAGGGTCTTTCCAAGGACAAAGGTCATGTCCCTTCCTTGGACGGGCTTTGCTCTGAGGTAGAGGCTGGTTTTTCACAGTAAGTTAACAATAGTTTATGAATCCAATCTAAGAGTAAAGGCTTAGATCAGCATTAGTTCCCAAATCAATATGACCATAAAGTCCTTGAGATGAGATCTCCCTGGGTCTCCCAGGCTGGCCTTGGTGCGGGCCACCACCCATGGCCACTGGGAGCACTTCCCAGGAGGCTTCCACTTCATAGCCAGATCTGCAGGTGCTCAGGTCCTGCCAGGTGGGGAGACCTGCTCACTAGCCCCCCACCCTGTGACATCCTGCAACACAGTGACCTTTCCCCTTTCAGAGGAAACCCTCCTGCATTGCAGCTGGGAGCTTGTACTGTGGTGCAGCTGCTTGAACAGAAGGCACCACCAGGATTGGGCTCCTGTGTCCTCAGCCCAGGCCACACCCAGCCATCCTCATAGTACTTCCCATGCAGGTTTTTTCTCCTTCTTGGCCACCAGAACACGAGTAGCAATGTCCACCAGGCCCTTGAGTCCTGTGCTGCCTCACCTTAGCCTAGAGCAGTGCAGTCAAGGGGCCATGGACACATCTGGAACCAAGAGCCACACTCTCTCCAGGTTGCCGGGTGTTGTGGTCAGAGCGGCACAGAGCTGACAGTCTATTCTGTTCCAGGTTCTAGGGTCCAAAGGAAGCTCCCACATGGCAGGCCAGGGCCAGCAGCAGCAGGACTGGCTCAGGGGTGCCCCTCAAGTGAGAAGCACTTTCTGTTTGTTCAGTGGAGAAAGTGCGTCTGTTTTGAGTGTCGCCCTGGGACAAACACAGCCTTGGAAGAGTTTTGTTTGGACACAGGTCTTGCTAAGCTGCTGAGGCTGCCCTGGCAGTCCCTCTGCTGAGCCTCAGCCTCCGGCTAGGATTAGAGGGGAGAGCCCACTCCCACTCAGGGGCTGACAGGCCATGTGATGACGTCTCATCTTCCACTTCTCCCAGGTTTTCATTCTTGCTACTCAAAGCTACTTGACCAGAAATGTTTCCTAGAACATTGCTTTAAAGGTCTTAATTTGCTTTTTCTAGAATGTCAAGTTTCCCACATATAACATAGGACCCTTCTGTGCCCTGGATCTGGTAAATGGGGTACTTTCTATAACATATGCTAAGTCCCCTATTTTTTATAGAAAACGACAAGTTCCTAGCTGTCATGGCACCTGGCTCCAGGACCTTCTTTCTGCTCCAGTCAGCCTCTGAATCCAATGTGTTCTTGTTGTAAGGATAAACGAGGCAAGGCACTGAAGATAGCAGGAAACAGTTTTATTTGGCTGCAGCCAGGTTCAGAGGGTACAGCCTTTGCTGTAATCAATCAATCCCCTGAACCCCGAGTTCAGGAAGTTTCAGAGTTTTATACCCAGCATGTAAGGGGAGGGGCTCAGAAGTTCACAATCTGCAGAAGTTCACATAAAAGCAGCTTTTTCTTTCACTTTTCTGGGTAAGTTAACTCTTCAAGGACAGCACCTGAGAAGGGGAGAGCTTCTTCTCCCCTTTCTTTCCTCCCCCTGCCAGCTGTTACCATGGAGCCCAGTTGGTAACTCCTCTTATCCTAAAAATGTAGACATCTCTGTGAAGCCCAGCTCAAGGCCAGAGGCCTTGTTTGCACATTTCTTCAAAGTACTACATTGGATATGTTTGTGAAAAATTAGTAAGGGATGTCCAGCACCTGGAGTGCAGGTATCTTCTCGGCCAGTGGCCAAGTAAACAGGGTGACATGAAAATAGGAAGTTTATCTACAATGGACTTTTTTGCTGACAGTCCTAAAATCAGCCATGGTGAAGAGGGCTTTTCTGTGGAGAAAGGGGGTGCCACTTCAATTCCTCCCTTAATGATGCTCCCCATAATTTAATCCTTTAAATTTAAGAGCATCATTACCATTATCTTGGCTTAAAGCCTTATACAATGTCAAAACCTTATTTGTTGTCATCCTTTCAACAGCAGCTTCTACAGTGGACCCAATAGTTTTAATGCACAGTGGAGCCAAATATGGAAGCAATGAACAGGTCCACAGCAGAATTCCCACTACACCAGTTAAGCTTTTAAATCTACCAAGAGTTGAAAACCATCTTCCAAAAGCATGTTTGGGACCCACACTTTAATGCCCTTCTAGGTATGAACAAGCACATGTGGTAGTTCTCTTGTGTTGTTGGCTATATTCTTAACTGTTTGTCTATTGTCATCCATTTGGATGCAACAATCTGAGCTGTTGAACTCTCCACATATTTCTCTTTCCTCAACAAGTAGGTCATCTAATGCCAAGTGGTTTGATAGTTAGCCACTCGCATCTGATCTGTTTTGTAGCTAGGAGGTCAAAGGCTGTGGCAATCTGATTAATAATAATTTCTAGTACAGCTTTAAGTGAATAATTCTGTTTAACATGTAAATAGAGTTCTGTAGCTCCAACTGCTATTTCGTGCCCAGGTATCTGGAGCATAAGTGGCGATAATCCTCTGGGGTGGCCAGTTACCTTCACCCCAAGATTGGTGTCCTCCTAAATCAAGTTTTTTTTTCCAAGGGACCTCTTTTTCCTTTCCAAACAGTCATCCATCTATAGCATTCCTCTGGTGGGACAGGTCCTAAATATATGTTTTACCACCTCATAATTATAGTGGCTTGTCTTGACACATGGTTTACATGATCTCCATGGTTGGAATAGGAGAAGGGCAGAATCTCTTATGGTTATCAAAGGAAACCAAACTAAATAATAGACTAACATTTTGGTTAGCATAGGTTAGGCAGCCTAAATTAACAAAGCCAAACTCATAACACCAAACAAATCCTAGAAAACTCGTATAAGCAAGATAAAAAACAATAAGTGAAATTTTGTTACCCAGAGTCCAGTCAGTAGGAGTTACTGTTATCAAACCAGTAGCAAAAACCAAATAGAGAATTACATATATATCTAGAAGCAAGGGGTGGCAATGCAGTACAGTATAAGAACTATCTTAGAGGTTGAAGGAGTTCCTTAGTCCTGGTGGGAGGTTTATCCTTCACTGTGTATTGATCAGCCAGTCCCTCCTGTGTGGCTGAAATAGGGTCGTAGTCAGCTTCCGGAGTGACTGGAGCAGGGCTGTTGTCCTTCTGATCCTCAAGCTTCTCCAGTGCTCCTTTTTCTTCAGGATGCTCAGCTTCAAGGCTGTAGCAGCATCTGGAGAGCACTCCCAGTCCACAGCTGCAGGCTTGAGTCTGGTGTTGTGAATCCAGGGACCTATCTCTGCAAACCTGACTGTTCAGTTGGGGTGGATAAAATAACAGTGAAAGGCTCTTCCAAACAAGTTCAGGGGTTGAATATTTCATTCTTTGACCTAGACTCAATCTCCAGGCTTGAAGGAGTGTGCACCTGGGTCAAACTTACTGACAATCTTTCTCTAACCCATTGGTTGAGAACCTGTAAAGTTTTCACTAAGACCTGAAGCTGTTGACTCAGGGTTAATTTTCCTATCTCTCTTAAGTCTCCCTGTAGTCCCATGATAAGAGGGGGGCCTCCCATATATTATCTCAAAAGAAAATAATTCAGTCCTCCTAGTGGAGTGGATCTAATCCTCAACAGTGTAATAGGGAGAAGCTCATCACAATGTAAGTGAGTTTCCTGACACAGCTTACCCAATTGAGCCTTAAAGTCCTGTTCATCTGGGCTGGGGATGTGGCTCAAGCAGTAGCGCACTGGCCTGGCATGTGTGCGGCCCGGGTTCAATCCTCAGCATCACATACAAACAAAGATGTTGTGTCCGCCGAAAACTAAAGAATAAATATTAAAATTCTCTCTCTCTCACTCTCTCTTTAAAAAAAAAAAAAAAAGTCCTGTTCATCCTTTGAACTTTACCAGACCTCTGCAGCCTATAGGCAGTATACAGTAACTTTCATCTGATATTTAAACTCTTGGTCAGTAATCGTATCACTTTTGCCCAAAAGCTGGCCCATTGTCTGATACAATAATTATTGGGACACCAAATCTGGGAATAATTTCACAGAGAAGCATCCTAGTATCTCCTTAGCCTTTTCAGTGCGAGTGGGAAAGGTTTCCACCCGTCAGAGTATGAAAACACAAAAAAACAAAAGTTACTTATAGCCCCATGAGCAGGGTAGTTCAGTGAAGTCTACTTCCAAGTCTTCAAAAGGTGCTCCTCCTATAGTTTGGATTCCTGGTGAAAGCTTTGGCCCCTGACAAGAATTGTTGTGAGCACAAACCTCATATTGTTTGCAGATCATCCAGGTGATGCTTGTGAGCTGGGGGACATAGAAATGTTGACTCAGAACTGTCTCAAGTGCTGTATGTCCAACATATTTTCCTGCAAAACTGTTTGATAAAGGCTGGGGCTAGAAACTCCGGGATGGCTATTCCAGCCATCAGAAAATCTCCATCATCCACCTGGGAGAAAATTTTCTTGGTCAGTCTTAAATCACTTACTTTCATGATGGGAGTATGTTGGCTCCCTTTCTGTTAGCTAGTCGGCCAGGCAGAAGGGCAGCATTTAAACCTGTGACTGGATTTTCTTCCCGTTTCTTGCAGACAGCTAACCTGGCCTCTCTGTCAGCTCTCTGGATGCCCTGAAAAACCACAGTGTTTCCCTTTCGATGACCTCGGCAATATATAATCACAACCTTCCTGGGAGCCCACAGTGCATCCAAAAGTTTAAGAATTTCTTGCCCGTACAACATGCCCCCCCCCTTTTTTCCTCTCCTGAGTTAATTAGCCTACATAAGGCCCTATGAACATGAAGGGTAGCGAACGCATATTTTGATTCTGTAAATATCCACACAGACTCCTGCTGTCAACTGAGGTACTTGAGTCAAAGCAATAAGTTTTACTTTTGTGCTGAAGTTTCCTGAGGCAGAGGCTCTGCCTTGACTGTAGAGTCCAGAGTGACCATTGCATATCCAGCAAAACATACCTCATCTTTTATAAAACTGCTTCCATCTGTGAAGTACTCTGCATCAGCGTCCCCGAGGGCTGGTCTGCCAGGTCTGGTCTGCTGGAGAACACTTCATCCACGACCTCAACACATTTGTGATAGGTTTTCCAGGTCCAATGGGCAGCAAAGTTGCTGGGTTTAGAGTTCTGAGGACCTCGACGTGGATACGTGGATTTTCACATATCATGCCCTGATATTTGACCATTCCTTCATTAGTCAACCAATAGTGTCCTTTATATTTTAACAATGTCAAAATTGAATGAGGAACTCTGACAACCAGTTCTTGTCCCATGGCCAGTTTATCAGCTTCCAACACCAGAAGAGCTGTGGCTGCAAGGGCCCATAAACAAGGTGGCCAGCCCTGGACTACAGAGTCCAGCTGTTTGAACAAATAGGCCACTGGACGGTGCCATGTCCTCAGCATCTGAGTCAAAATCCTATAGCCACTCCAGCTCGATCATGGACATACAGAAAGAAAGGCTTTGTGAGGTCAGGGAGCCCTAATCCAGGTGCACAGGTGAGTGCTTGTTTAATGTCCTCCAAGGCCTTTTGCTTAATTGGCCCCCACATCAGAGGATCTCGTTTTCCCCCCTTTGTGGCTTCATAGAGGGGTTTTTGCCATGACTGAAAAGTTGGGGATCCATATATGGCTGAACCCAGTAGCCCTTAAGAATTCTCTAGTCTGATGGCAGGTTGGAGGGACTGGAATTGAGCAGATCTTCTGTTTCTTTTGTGGCCCAGTTTCTATTGTTGGTTCTGTTGCCGAGTCAGATGGTAACCAAAGTATTTGACCTTTTTCTTGATAGATATGGGCTTTTAAGTCAGAGTCCAGTGCTGTCCCAAGGATGGTGTACTCCAGCCCCTAGGAGGAACTGTCATTTAGGGAAGGGAGGCGTACATAGAGCCTCTGGTGCTTTAAGATGCAGGAATTTTTTTGTTATCTCCTGGTGCAGGATCTTGGCTGCTAGGATTCTCCAACTCTTAAATCTGATGTAAATCTTAGCAGAGATTGATGACCTGGGACATCATTTGTATAAAAGGCACCTATGTCAATCTCGCTGTGGGCCGTCTGCCAAGGTGGGAGGGCAGCAGTGCGGTTCCATGCTGGTCCCAGTGTGGCAGCCACATTGTGCCCACCTAGGTGTGGCTTTTCTCCTCTTGTCAGATGGGAGCCTGTTCTAACTGTATATAGGAGCTGACCCGCTTGTGTTCTTGTTCAGTATGCCGGGTGCATGGGGCTCTGTGGCCCTTTCTGCTGGTGGCTCAAAGCGTGTGGCTTGGAGCTAGGGTGGCATGTCCTTTTGAAGTGAGCACCCTATGGCCCACACCTGGCTGTTAACATGAACATATTTCTGGTTCATTTGGAGGCTTGCAGCAGCTGAGCCCTCTGAGGTGCTGGGTCCTGTGCATCAGATGCAGTTCTGTGTGTCTATGGGACCCTGCCATATTCGTCATTCATCGACTTCCCAGCAAGTGGGAAGAATCTGAAAGGAGGGGCTGAGGCCAAAATATTCACTCCTTCTCTGTTCAAGTCTTAGCTTTTGAGCTTGGCAGTGGGTCTTGCCCACCAGGGCCATTGGTGGCTTCCCCTTTTGTCTGGCCATGCTTTTTTTCTTCCTTATAAACATTTGGACCATTGTCTTTGTACTAATGAGACCCCTGTTTGAGTGAACTCTGGGTTTGTAAGGAGATCCATCCTCCTCTTTATCTTTCTGGTCTGCCTGTCGTTGAGTCTCTGGCACACTTCTCAGTAAAGCCCTCTAGGATTGTAATTTTTGGCAAATGGCTCTCTGAGCCTGTCCCACAAAGGCTGCATTGATCACCTGTCACTTGCACCTGTGCATTTTTTCACTGACAAACTTGCATGGCGGCTGCATGTTTGTATGGTGCCCCTCTTCCCCCCGGGTACCTCTGGGCAGGGAGAGGGGCAGCAGCAGCGGTGGCCTGGACATTTAGCTCTGAGTCAGTTGGGCACATCTCTTTTGATCATTGCTGCCAGTTTCATAGGGCAGAGGGGCCTTAGGCAGATGTGGGGCCGAGAGAAATATTCAGGCTATCGAGGGTGCAAGAGGGAGATGCTGGAGCAGCAGGAGGCTTATCTCGGCTCTGTTTGTCTGCAGATGCTCGGCTTAGGCTGGGGCTCAGGGTTGGCTCCGATTCCTTCTAACTCTTGGGCACAGTGTGTTTTGTTCTCTCTCTCTCTCTCTCTCTCTCTCTCTCTCTCTCTCTCTCTCTCTTCTTTTAGACTTTCTATGAGGGCTTCGTGATATCTCTTTATCTTAGACCTTCTTCTTTGTTGGGGCCCCATCCTAGGTCTGGATAGTGGGCTGCATCAGATCAGTCCTGGCCCAGGGTTTCTCTGTGTAGGAGGGAGTATGATTTTCCAGCTTATGAGCTCTGGGGTGGAGAAAGGCTGGCACACAAAACTGCCTTGTCTTCTTCAGACATTTCCCTCTGGACAACATGGGTAGGTCCTTTAGTCCCTTGCAGGGGCATCTGGAGAGTTTTATCTGTAGGTTGTGCCTGTGGTCTTGGGACAAATCTCCCACCTTCATCTTGGGGGGTGAAAGAGTCTTTGGTCCTAGGAAGCCTTTGGCTCTGAGGACAGCACAGAGGAAGGAAGAGCCAGTATTGGGGGCCATCATTTGTTGCCTCTGAGGACGAGGGGGCTGAGGGGACACTCTGCTGTCCTATTGGTCTTGGCAAAGTTGGTCCTGGGTCCTCTTCTGGCTCACAGGGAAAACTGTTTGCTTTCCTGTCTTTCCTAGTCAGGTTTTCTGTTTAGCTGCTTTCTGCTGGGTCTTAGAGACCACTATGCTCCTGGCTAACATCAGCTTGGACTGTCCATCTAGACAGGCTCTCAACCAAGGGGACTGTTTCTGTACTATCTCTTGACAGCAATCAATGTAAGAGAAATGGTTCAGGGGTTCCAACAACAATCAAAGGACCTCAGCAATGACTCTCATCTAAAGATCCTTCTGGTGGCCAGTCCACATGTTGGGTGAGCCACTCAAATTCACAGAGTATGCAACCTTTGTGGAGCGAGTCTCACCCACAGTTACCAGGAAAACCTTCCTAAAGGTCTCTAACACACGTTTCAGAGGCTCAGTTTCCTTAATGTGCCTCCCATGTTCCACCCTGCATCCGTGTCGCACACTTAGAACCAAACATACTTAGGACAAGACTCGCTTCGTCCATCTTCGGCCGCTCCCCTCGTGGGGACTTAGGGCCCTCTTAGCCTTGCAGGTCGGTATCAACCCCCAACCTGGAGCGTTCACCTGGACGTTGGTTGGTGAAATTCTGCCGTAGACTGTGTGAGGTGCCACGGAACTGCGGATCAGGACTCTGCACTCGCTTTGGCCCTCAGGTTGGGTCGGAACCCTTCCCTTTGTCCGTCTCATTCACAAACTTTCCCACAGACATGGCCAGGACAGAATTTCTATACCGCCCAGATTCCAACAATTCCAAACCAAACAGAAAAGGGAGTCACGGTTTCCCCTCTGCTTGCTGACCCCGAACAGAGACTACTCGGGCGACTCTCCGGGTCCGTTTCAGCTCCAACCACTTTGGAGGTACTCGGGACCCAACAGAGGGTGATCAAGCCTCTCTTCCACCCACTTAGGCCTCGAAGGGGGAGTCAGGTGGGCTGCAAAACCAAATGGATGCGGGTCCTACCTGTTCAGATGGGCGGTGCTCCAAAACCCTAATTCTGGTTCCTGCTGCCTGTGGGTCCCGTTGTGCTCCAGGGTGGCAGCCCCCAGGGCGCTGGGTGAGCCAATCTTCATTCAGGCCAATAGTGGCCTGGGCGAGCCAAAGAGCCAAGGGGACCACTGTCCCCCATCACCCCAGGGAAGCCAGGCCCTGGAGACAAGAGAGGCAGAATAGCCTTCCTTACCTCCTCTGTCCCATCTGGGTCGCCAAAAATGTTGTAAGGACAAACGAGGCAAGGCACCGAAGACAGCAGGAAACAGTTTTATTTGGCTGCATCCAGGTTCAGAGGGCACAGCTTTTGCTGTAATCAATCCCCTGAACCCCGAGTTCATGTAGTTTCAGAGTTTTACACCCAGTGTGTAAGGGGAGGGGCTCGGAAGTTCACAGTCTGCAGAAGTTCACATAAAAGCAGCTTTTTCTTTCACTGTTCTGGGCAAGTTAACCCTCCAAGGACCACACCTGAGAAGGGGAGAGCTTCTTCTCCCCTTTCTTTCCTCCCCCTGCCAGCTGTTACCATGGAGCCCAGTTGGTAACTCCTCTTATCCTAAAAATGTAGATACCTCTGTGAAGCCCAGCTCAAGGCCAGAGGCCTTGTTTGCACATTTCTTCAAAGTACTATACTGAATATGTTTGTGAAAAACTAGTAAGGGGTGTGCAGCACCTGGAGTGCTGGTATCTTCTCGGCCAGTGGCCAAGTAAACAGGGCGACAGGAAAATAGGAAGTTTATCTACAACGGACTCTTTTGCTGACAGTCTAAAATCAGCCATGGTGAAGAGGGCTTTTCTGTGGAGAAAGTGGGGGGCCCACTTCATTCTGGAAATCCCAATAAAGGTGCGTCTCCCTGCTCACCTGGTGTTGGGTTCTGTTGTTGCAGTGCTGGGGCTGCACACCTACACCAGGCCCTTGCATATGACAGACACAAGGCAAGACTCCTGCCACGGAGCCTGCTCCCCTCAGCATGACCTGCCTCTTACCCTGTAGCCCACCATCCCTGAATCTGGGAGAAGGAAATCTCTTCCCTCCCAACAACCTGCAGCCATGACCTGAAGAGCAGGCCTGCCTGCCTCTGGTCAGCTGCGGTTCCAGTCCCCCCTCCCCTGGACAGGACCCCTGAGGGCTCCCTGCTCTTTCATGTTCTGTTCATCCTCCTCCCAGGGGAACCAGTGTAGAGCCACAGGAGCCAGCAAGGGATGTCCTGCAGCCCTGGTGAACACCAAGGTCAGGCCTTACATGTCACTCACTCCATGGTAAGGCCACAGGAGACATCACCTACCTCATTTCCAACACCTTCTGCAGCCCAGATGGACCTAGTGTGAGGTCCAGCAGCAGGTGGGGTGCACAGCCTCTCCTCCTAATGAAACAAAGCCTCATCGCCCATGCACACCTAGGGGTTTTCCTTACAACTTTCCTTTGGATTGGGGTGGGGAGTACCTATAGAACTGGTTAGTGAGGCCGGGTGTGGTGGCACACACCTGTAATCCGAGCAGTTTGGGAGACAGAGGCAGGAGGATCGCAAGTTCAAAGCCAGCCTCAACAATTTAGCAAGTGCTAAGCAACTCAGTGTTAGGTCAGTGGTGGCGACGTAGAACAAAGCAGCCAAGGGGAAAGGACCATCAATCAGGTGCCAGCAGAAATGCCTGTCAATCAGCAAGAAGATCTCCTGACTAATGCCTGTCAATCCACAGGACCCCCTGGCCAAACCTGAAGTTCAGCCAACTCCCCTGACCAACTCCAATGGGACAAGGGACCCTAAAAACACCTTTTCCTGTCCCAAGCCCTTCCCTTCCTGCTGTAAGCCCCACAAAATCCAGTCTGGTCGAGCTCTCACACGGTTTCTCCTCAGACCCTTCTCCTGTCCACATTGTGGGTCTGATCGAGTTCCGCCCAGGAGTGATATCTCAATAAAGCCTTGTTCAGCGGCCTTTTTAAATCTGCCTCCTTTGGTCGCTGCCCGCCTCGCCGGATCTGACGCTCAGTAAGACCCACTTTCTAATAAAATACAAAATAGAGTGGGGGTATGGCTTAGTGGTGAAGTGCTTCTGAGTTTAATCCCTGGTCAACCCCAGCCCCCCCCCCCCATAAGAACTGGTGAGTGAAACATTTGGGGACAGAATTAAAGGCAGCCAATCCCTTTCATGGTGGACGGGGGAGCATGGGTGGTGCACAGTGGCTAAGCAACACATGGGGTTGGGTTTCACTTAACTGGGTGAACACTCAAGGTGGGGAACAAGGCCATTCCAGATGGTAAATGGGCACAGCAGTGCCCCCCTGTGGGTAGTGTCCACCAGACTGGGATCACACTCAGGCCTTGCACAGGTAGGCAACTGCCCTCCCTGGGCCACACCCCTGCTCCTGGCTCTCTTGCTGTCTTCAACCTGCACCCCGGGGTGAGTGTGTTTGCAGGATTGTGCACCTTTGTCCTGTGCGGTCCCTCTCCAGCTCTCCAGCAGGGTCACAGTGGACTCCAGCAGCAGGCCACCCTTCCTGCTGCTCTGATTTAGCATTGCATGTTTGCTGTCCCCTGCAGAATGTCATCCCCAGGGAATGGTTGAGTTGCACAGTGAAGCAGGGCACCAGGAGAGGGCACAAGATGTCCTGGGAACAAGGGACTTGGACAGCCATGAAGTAGAACACCCCATTTCCCTGACAGGAAAACAGGTGACAATCCTGGGCAGTGAAGGGTGCAATCCTGGCCGGGACAGCAGGGCACAGTGGGAGGGGAACCCTGGGGCAGGGGGAGCTGTGGTTTCTCTGGAGACAGTTTCCAGTTGAACCAAGGGGGGTTGAGCCAGGTGGACCTGGCCACATCCGAGCTCCTGCGCTGGGAGCCTGGTGAGGTGCCACACACTGTCATCCCAGTGCTTCAGAGACTGAGCTCAGAGGAGGGCAAGTTCAAGGCCAGTGTCAGAAACTTGGCAAGAGCCTGACTCTAAGTAAAAAGAGCTGCATGTGGGTGACAGCGGTGGAGCAGAGCCTGGTATGGGAGGCCCTGGGTTCTGTCTGCACACTGGGACCCAGGCTGCCAAGGGGAACAGGTGCTCAGCCAGGGGCTGCCTGTGGCAGTGCAGTCGGGGAGAGCAGTGACTCAGTGGTGCCCTCTGCTGTTCAAGTTTGAAATCACAGTGGACGAGTGTGGGAGACCAACCTCACAGGTGACTGAGTCACACTCCCTGGCTGGGTGCTGAGGCACTTAGTCACACAAATGTGGCAGAGCTCTCCACACTCTTCTTGGGTTTGAGGGTTGGTGTCTCGTGCATTGGTGTGTCTTGCTACAGCCCCATGGGTGAAGCTATGCCCACCTGTTCCTTTGTCATATGACCCCTTGCCCTGTTTAGGATAGAATCTTCATGGAAGTGCCTTGTGTGTGTCCCCTTCTCTTACTGTACCCTTGGGTGTGGCCTACCCAGGTGTCAGTCAACCTGCTGACAGTGGACATCATGAAGATAGACTCAGCCCCCTGAAACCTGACCCCTTGCCTCATTTGAATAGCTTCTCCTCAATAAAAGGGGTCAGTGCTTGCTCTCGCTGTCTCTCTCTTTCTGTGGACCCTTAAGGTCAGAGGAGCCATCACAGTGACCCCAAAGAAAGAAAGTATTTGTTTCTCTTGTGTGGTTATTTTGTGCAGCCCAATTACCCTAATTTAACTGGAGTGACCCC
Organism: Spermophilus citellus; assembly: GCF_964194105.1. Taxonomy (NCBI): domain Eukaryota; kingdom Metazoa; phylum Chordata; class Mammalia; order Rodentia; family Sciuridae; genus Spermophilus; species Spermophilus citellus. The sequence continues at coordinate 3,641,569 of NC_138200.1, forward strand.
TGAGCCTTTTAGTTGCTAACTGAAACCCGGCAGATAATTTTTTTTTCCAGGAAAGAAAGTCCCACATAATTGCACTCCTGGACAGACTTATGCAAAGAACAGTTTGTTGTTTGGGGGAGTCCCTGTGGTGGCACACAGAGTATGGGACTTTATTTTTTGTACCCAGGACCTTGTACCTATAGGCGAGCCCTATAACCACAGCTACAACCCTGACTGAAGGTGACTTTGTTTAAACCGGGAATTGGACCCAAAGACACTTGACCACTGAGCTACATCCTTGCCCTTTTGCATGTTTTACTTTGAGACAGGGGCCCTCTAAATTGCCCCAGCTGGCCTTGCAATCCTCAGGCCTCAGCTTCCTGGAGTCCCTGGGCTTATAGGCCTGGGCCACTGAGACAGGCTAGGGACATCTTTATTTATACTAAATGTTCACAGTGTTTCTGAATTTTGAGTTTACTTGGGTTGTATTTTATTTGACAACCCTCCTCTGGCTTCCAGTCACCCAGTGGCTTCTGATCACCCTGTGTGGCCCAACTGGCTCCCTGCCAACGCTGTGTCCAGATGATAGTAAGTCTGACAGGACAAGTCAGTGTGCAATCTGCAGTGACTGGAGAAATATCTTTTTGAAGCTAGGTGTGGTACCATGTGGACTCCCAGCCACTCTGGAGGCTGAGACAGTAGGGTTGCAGTTCCAGGCCAGCCTTAGCAAGAAACATCTTGTCTGGTCATCTCCGCCCTCGTCTTCTCCCCTCTGTCTCAAAATAAACAAGTAAACCTGGGGTTGGCTCACTGGTATAGCTGCCCTGAGTTTAATCCCTAGTACAGAAAAGAAAAAGGCAGGGTAAGGTCACGGGCCAGCCTGCAAGTCCTGGTAAGAAAGCAGTGGTTCAGGGTCATTGAGGGCTTTTTCCTGGGTGTGAGTGAGGATGACTGTGTGTGTTGGAAAGGACCCTGCAGAACAGGGTGACCTGGATGCCCTTTAGTCACCCCAGCAGTCCTGGTGCCACCAAGGGGAAGGCACTGGGGTGTGGCAAATGTTTGCCCTCAGGGCACTTTGGAGGCAGAAGCACAAGGTCCCTGACTCCTCCCCAGGGCTCCCACCCTGGGTCCCCACCAATGCCCCCCCCCCCAAGCACACACAGCTTCCTCCAGCACTGGGCATAGAAACCAAGGGGGCTCTGCCCCCGAAATTCATCCCCAGTCCTCTTTATTTTGGGACAGGGTCTGGCCAAGTTGCCCAGGCTGGCCTCCAACTTGGAGCCCTTCTGTCTCAGCCTCAGGAGGGTTAGGGACAGCAGGCCTGCACACTGCGCCCAGCTTGGGTCCCTGGCGCTGAACAGACTCAGGATGTAGGAGACCTGAACGGTAATAATTGGTGCATGCGCAAAGCCAGAATGCACACAGAGCAGTCAACCCCAGTTTATCTAAACAAAGGCCCTGGCTCCCAGGTGTGGGGTGGCCCACCCTGCTCAATAAAGGGGAGGAGCAAAGGCGCACTTTTCCCTCACGGCCAGCAGGCGGCGCGCAGCGAGGGCACGTTGGGCAAATGCTTCTCCTTCTGGCCAGCAGAGGGCGGGCAGCCAGGGCTCCCTCAGGGAAGGTCAGAGCTGGAATCCTGGGGGTCCTGGTTCCTAGCCAGGCTCCCTCCCTTTATGTCTGTCTCTGTTTCTCATTTGTCCCCTAGTAAAATGGGGCCAGTAAGACACAGTGACCCACAAGGTAAGTATTAGCACGTTGTCAGGTGGACATCAGTGACGTTCTTTCATTTCTTTGTCTTTACCTGGGGCTGAGGATCCACCCAGTGCCTCACAGCTGCTGGGCAAGCTCTGCCCCTGGGCCACAGAACATGATGATTTTAAAGCAGCTCCCTGTCCCATTCCCAGGCGACCAGATGACCTGTGCTGAATGCTGCTCCTAAACCTCTGGTTCCTTTTTTGTGTCTGGTGCTGGGGATGGAACCCAGGGCCCTGTGCAGGCCAGACAAGCACCCTGCCAACTGAGCTACATCCCAGCCCCTGAAACTTATTCCTACACTGATAACTGTGGGAATCTGGAAACCAGGGTCACGTGGTGCTGAACTTATTTATTTCCTGTAGTTGGACACAATACCTTTATTTTATTGATTTATATGTGGTGCTGAGAATCGAACCCAGGGCTTCTCATGTGCTAGGTAAGCATCTACTGCTAAGCCACAACCCCAGCCCCTTTCTTTCTTTTTCTTTTTCTTTTCTTTCTTTCTTTCTTTCTTTTTTTTTTTTTTTTTTTTTAGTGCTTGGGATCCAACTGGGATGCTCTAGCACAGAGCTCCACCTCTAGTTCTTTTTGTTTTGGGGAGTACTGGGGGTGAAGGCAGGCATGCTCAACTACTGAGGAACCACACAGGCCTGTTTTATATTTGATTTAGAGACAGGGTCTCACTGAGTTGCTTAGGGCCTCCCTTTTGCTGAGGCTGGCTCCTCCTGCCTCAGTCTCCTGGGCCCCTGGGATTTCAGGCCTTCATCACAGCACCACTCTCTAGTCCTTCTTAATTTAATTTTTGGTACGAGGGATCAAACTTAGGGACACTTTACTGTTATTGAAAGCTCTGTCCTTGTCCCCCATGCCAATTCAATTAGGAGGATATGTATTTGGGAAAAAGGAAAAAGTTTATTGCTTTGCTAGCAAAAGAGAAGCCCAGGGGCTGGGGATGTGGCTCAGTTGGTGGAGTGCTTACCTCCCAAGCACAAGGCCGTGGGTTCAGTCCAGAGCACCACAAAATTAATAAATAATGTTATGCCCATCTACAGCTCAAAAAAATATTAGAGAGAGAGTGCTGGCTCGGATTCCCCCTGGCCCCCGGGGCTTGGTACCGGCCCTGGTTTCTTGTGTGCACGCCAAAGAGGCCAGCTCCCAAGGCCTTGAAAGATTTGTGGTTTCTGTTTTCATATTCAGCCTATAACAGTCATGTGGGAACGTCCTGACCTGCTTGGGTCTGATAAGGTTCCTGGTTGAAGGCTTAGTATGAGTCGACAAGGACCACCTGCTCCCCTCCGTCCTTGCTCCCGCCTACCAGTAACTTTCCATTCTGTCTGTAAGAAATATATAAGTATGAGCTGAGATAATAAAGTCAGTCTTCCCTGGATGAAGAACCTTGGTGTCCTGTGAACTCTTTTAACCCCGACGTCTCCCGCCGGACTCGGTCCATTTTGCCGGACGCGGCAAGAGAGAAGCACAGGGGCCTGGTATGGTGGCACACACCTGTAATCCCAGCAGTTTGGGAGGTTGAGACAGGAGAATCCCAAGTTCAAAGCCAGCCTCAGCAACTGAGAGGCACTAAGCAACTCAGTGAGACCCTCTCCTTAAAAGAAAATACAAAATACAGCTGAAGATGTGGCTCCGTGGTCGAGTACCCCCGAGTTCAATCCCCACTACCTTATAAAATAAAGAGAGAGAGAGAAGCACAGGACTCCTGTCTCAGAGGGTGTGTTCTGCCCCTGAGCAGGAAAAGTGGCTTGGAAGGAGGGGACTGGAAGATCATCTCCCTGGGTTCTCTGTTGGAGGGTAATTCACTTGTTAACTTGGGAGGCAGTCACTTCTGACCTCTTCTGGTGCCATCCCCTGAACCTGGATGACTTCATTCCTATGGTGGGTGTGCACTCAAGGACAGATAAATCAGATAAATCAACTGAAAAGGGGGAAGAAAGGGAGTGCTGTTTCCCCTGAGATTAGGGAGGGGGGAGATTAGGGAGGAGCCTGGAGAGGGGAAGACAAAAAAAATGTCCATTTAAAAAATAGGTGAGGGCTGGGGATGTGCCTCAAGTGGTAGCGTGCTCGCCTAGCATGCATGCGACCCGGGTTCAATCCTCAGCACCACATACCAACAAAGATGTTGTGTCCGCCGAAAACTAAACAATAAATATTGAAATTTTTAAAAAACATTAAAAATAGGTGACAGTGGCAGAGCATCAAGAGCTCCCTTCAGAGCATAAAGTGGGCACTGTTGCAGGAGGACTGCATGTTTGTGGGAAATTTAGCAAGACCTTGTCTCAAATTATTGACAATCACAACATATCTAAGAACATTAGCATGATACAGACTTGTCCCTTGCTGGGTGCAGAGGTGAGCAGCTCTACTCCCAGAGGCTGGGAGGCCCAGGCAGGATTGCAAGTTTGAAACAAGCCCCAGCAATTGAGCCAGGCCCTAAGCTATTTAGGGAGACCTGCTTCAAAACACAGAGGGCTGGGGATGTGGCTTAGAGGTTAAGTGCTGCTGGGTCCAATCCATGGTATCAAAATCCTCTCCTTGACTCTTTTTCTCTTTTTGGTACTAGGGATTGAATCCAGGGTGTTTACCCTTAGTTCTTTCTACTACACTAGCTCCTTCTCCAGCACTGACCTAATCTTAATCTTACTCAGGGAACCTTCTCTGCTAAGCCTCAACCTGGCCGCCATCTTGTCTTTGACCCACCCAGCCAGGTCTTACCAAAGAATCCTGTCCAGTTCTGTCCCTGATCTTGTTATCTAATCACTTCTGATGCCTCACCAAGTTCCCCATCCCCCACTGGGACTTGACCAAGAATCCTGCTGGGTCAGTTGAAGCAAGATCCCTGCACCCTTGCTGCCTCCTCTCCTTCACTTCTACCCCTGAAGCCTCCCTGTTCTTGGATGACAAATCCCATTTTGATTCTCTTTGGACCTGGATTCTGTCTGTCCCCCTGTTGGGAGAGTCTTGACACCCACTGCAGGGTGTTGAGTGAAGTCCTAACAATCTGTGGACAGGGATGTAGCAAGGGGAAGACTGCACCCCCAGCATGTGGAGGCCCAGGATTATATCCAGCATTGCAAAGAGAGTCACCCTCACCCTGGGGCAGGACCACATAGTGGAACCTGTAGGGTGTTTTTTTGTTTTTTTGTTTTTTTTTTTTTTTAAAGAGAGAGTGATAGAGGGAGAGAGAGAGACAGAGAGAATTTTTCAATATTTATTTTTTAGTTATCGGCAGACACAACATCATTGTTTGTATGTGGTGCTGAGGATCCAACCAGGGCTGCACGCATGCCAGAGGAGCGTGCTACCACTTGAGCCACATCCCCAGCCCGGGTGTTTTGTTTTTATTTTTGGTACCTGGGAATGAACCCAAGGTGCTGAATGACTGAACCACATTCCAAACCCTGTTTTTACTATTTAGGGTCTCATTGAATTGCTTAGGGCCTCACAATGCCGCAGTCTTAGCTGGGCACAGAATCACGAGCCACCACACAGCTTTGTAGATTCAAACAGCAAATCTTTATTCCCGAACTCACACCGGCCTCCACACACGTTCTGGGGCAATCCCAGTTCTGCTGCCACCCAATTCACCTACTCCACGAGGCTTTTCTTCCCAAAATCCTCTCTGAATCTCATGAGAACTCAAAGGGAGCTCAGGTAGCAGGAACGCCCTAATCCAGGCAGCAATAATCCTCAACATCGAACTTCCCTAAAACCCAAGGTCTTAAACTGGGAACGCCCTAAACCCAAGGACCGGGATACTATACTTCCTCAAATTGCAAGATACACCCTAATCCTGGATCCACCCTGGTCATTGAACAGGGTCACCTACTCAAACACACATGCAAGGTCACAGCAAATTTAACATGGGGTACGCTGGCAAGGAAATCGATGCTTCATTCCTACTTGGTAATGGCCCTCAGCATCACAAAGTTGCTGAGGCTGCTCCTGCCTCAGCCTCCCCAGCCACTGGGATTACACACCTGGGCTGTAGTGCCTCCTAAATGCTGTAAGTCTTGCAGCTCACATGTCCTTGTCGGGATCACTCAACTCTGCATTGGAGGAAAGGGACCATGGAGAACAGGAAAAGCAATGAATGTGGCTGTGGGGTATCCACAGGCCTTGAATTTCATGGGTCAGAAACTGTTATTCTATTATTTCTTTTTTTTTCTTTCATTCTTTTTTTGTCAATAGACCTTTATATTATTCATTTATATGTGGTGTTAAAAATAGAACCCAGTGCCTGGGCTGGGGATGTGGCTCAAGCGGTAGCGTGCTCGCCTGGCATGCGTGCGGCCCAGGTTCGATCCTCAGCACCACATACCAACAAAGATGTTGTGTCCCTTGAAAACTAAAAAATAAATGTCAATATTTAAAAAAAAAAAAAAGAACCCAGTGCCTGACACATGCTAGCCCAGTGCTCTGCCACTGAGCCATGACCCCAGACCCCCCAAAATGTTGTTCTTTACAATTTATCTTTCAACACATTCAAAGGCCGATTTCAGGGCCCACACCTAGATTCTCACATACTCAGGAGGCTGAGGCAGCAGGCTCCCAAGTTGGATGCCAGGCACTTCAACGTACTGAGACCCCATTAAAATGAAAACAATAAAGGTCTTGGACATAGCTCAGTGGCAGAGCACCACCTGGATACAATTCCCAGTACCAAAGACACAAACAAAATTCTCAGCTCAAGGGCAGTTCCATCGCCAGTCCTGACTGACAGCCCAGCTTTCCACATGCCCACAGGAGAGGGAGGTGGTGACCTCATGGATGCACAGAAGCTGGCCTGCTCTGCAGGAGGTTCTCAATGCCCATTGGATGCCCTTCAGCTAAAGAGCAGGAAGAGGTCTCTTGTGCTATGACCTTCTGGACTGTCTCTGGCAGCAAGGGGACCAAGCACCTTGGGGACTCAGGTGTGTTGGTGGATGGGGGTTAGCAAGGAGGGGCCTTCTGTTGGTTCCCCGAGGTGGGTCTGAGGAAGCCTGGGAGCTGGCTGAGTCTCTGCAGATTTGCCCTGTCCCCAAGCAGGTGCCATTCCAAGCCTGGGTCTTCTGTGGACACCAAGGTCAGGCTGTTTCTGTGGGTTTAAACAGCATCTGAAATGGTCCTGTTTCTTTTCCTTGTGCCATGCTTCAAAATGACCTTGTCTGAGGTTGGTGTTGTTAGACTATTTATGTCCCAAGGAAAACAAGTGTCCTGCCCAGAGCACCAGACCACCTTCTACTAGTGTTGAGCACTGAGGTCCACCTGGGATTAGGTCCATTCTGGTCTTTTCTTTGTTTTGTAAGGGGGGGGGGGCTTTCTCACTGAGCCACAAACCCAGCCCCTTTTATATCTTGAGACAGGATCACCCTAAGTTGTTGAGGCTCTTGCTAATTTGGGAAGACAGTGATGATAAATTCCAACATTTTGGTTGTGGCTCAGTGGTACAGTGCTCACCTGTTGTGCACGAGGCATTGGGTTCAATCCTCAGCACCACATATAAATAAAATAAAGATACTGTGTGCTCCTAAAATTAAAAAAACAATTATTAAAAAAAATGTAGAGCTGGGCCCAGTAGTGCATACCTGTGAGACCAGTTGCTGAGGAGGCTGAGGCAGGAAGATCAGGAGTTCAAAGCTAGTTTCAACTCTTTAGCAAGGCCCTTAGCAACTTAGCAAGACCCTGTCTCTAAATAAAGAATAAAAAGAGCTGGGGAGTGGCTCCGTGGTAAAGTACTCTTGGGTTCAATCCCCAACATCCACATAGATCAATTAAAATGAGTGGAGGAGCTAAGCAGTGGAGGTCTGGCCTCCTATGTGTGAGGCCCTGAATTTGAATTTTCCCACTCTGGAAAAACAAGTTGATAATGATAATACCATGTGCTCCTTGTGCCCCAGCAGACCAACAACTGGGTCTGAAGCCAAAGGGAAAAAATGTTTTTTTAAATCTTTTGTATATTCTACTTCATCCCCAGCACCTAGGATGCAGCCCAGCACACCTCAGGTGCTCAGTCTGAATTAAGTGATATGCATTAAATCTTGGAGCTGTGTGGTACACAGATAAACAAAATAGGTGGGCACCTCTGGCCTTCAGAACCAGCCAATCCAGTCAGCAAGGAACCTTCCCCCACTCCCACTTTTTCCTATCTTCACTCGTGCCTGTGACCCCAAGGATCAGGAGGTCAGGTGGAAGATGACAAGTCCACAGGAGCCTTGGTGGCTTAGCAAGACCCTGTCTCCACCAAGGGCTGGAGGTGTAACCAGGTAACCTCCTCCACTCCAGCTCTCACAGCCAAAAATGTTTGTAGACTTTGCAGAATATCTCCTGGGGGACACACATGCTGCTCCAGACCACAAAATCCAGGGAGTCCTGGACCTCTCCCAGCACAAAACAAGCCTCGGGTCTGAGTGCTCCATGAGCCTGAGGAATATGGGTGCAGACATTGTTGAGGCCAGGGCAGTGGAGCAGGCTGTGATCCCAGGGCCTCCAGAGCTGAGGAGGAGATGGGGAAGTGCAAGGCAGCTCCGCCAGTTAGCAAGGCCCTGGGCGGCTCCCTGAGCGCCTGTTGGAAAGTAGTAACAAGGGCTGGGGCTGGGGCTCACAGGTTAAAATAAACGTTGAATGCATGACTGAACCCCACACTGCAGGATTAAGTTCTTTTGGACTATTCACTGTATATTTCTCTTTATTTATAATCACTCAGCAGTAAATGGGTCATTTTTTGTTTTTTTTAAGTTTCTGTGATTGAAGCAATAGTGATCTACCACTGAGTGGAATCCCTAGCCCTTAGTGATTGATTGATTGATCAATCAATTTACTTATTTACTTTAGGTAGTGCTGGTTGATCCATTCAGGGCGTTGCACCTTACTAGCAAGTGTTCTACCTTGGAACTACATGCCCAGCATTCTTATTCTTATTTATTTTTATGTTTTGGTACCAGGGATTGAACTCAGGGGCACTTGGCCACCAAGCCAAGTCCCCAGCTCTTTTTTATGTTTTCTTTAGAGAGAGGGTCCCAGTGAGTTGCTTGGTGCCTCTCAGTTGCTGAGACTGGCTTTGAACTTGTCATTCTCCTGCCACAGCCTCCCCAGCTGCTGGGATTACAGGCAGGCACAAGTGTGCCCGGCTCATTTTTATTTTTATTTTATTTGAGACAGAGTCGAGTTACCCAGGCTGGTCTTGAATTTGTGATCCCCTCGCCCAGGCCCCCAAGGACCCTGTGAGGACTGGCCCCAATATGCTGTCAAGCAAATATATTTTGTGGAGCTGGAGATTAAAAATATGTATGTTTAAACCTGTGAAGGGGAGTCTGATCCAGTTAAACTAGAATCCAGAGCCACAGGGTGGGTCAGGAAGGAGGCTCTGGGGAGGGGTGGGGAGTGGTCTGCAGTGCTCTTCCCTGTCCTGAGGCACAGGGGCCTCTGGTATATAAGAGCCCAGCAAGGCTCCTGCACGTGGTCCTTGAGAGCTGTTGAGCCTTCCCAGATCTGCTGAGCTCCACGGAGGAGCAGAGCCTCCCTCCCCACGTGCTGGCCCAGTGTTCTGCTCTCCCAGGAGCCACAGCCCCACGCCCAGGTTGGTCTGGTTTTGCCTTTTCTTGTCTTTAGGTCTCTGAAGGATTAGACCAGTGCGTTTAGGCCTGACTGTCTCCTGGGTGAGTAGACCAGCTTTTCTGTGTGAGGTGTCTACCTAAGTCTCCCAGGCTGGCCTGGAGTTGGTCCCCCTGCCTCAACCTCCAGAGATGGCCACTGGGATCCCAGGCACGTGTGTGCCTCTGGGCGCAGCAAGTAGATGTCCCTGGTTGCTCAGAGACCCCTCACTCAACCTGTAGTTCTCAAACTGTGGGGGCACTTTTTGTGCCATAAGAGAAATTGCCGCCAGAGTTTGAGTGTTACCGATTGAGCAAGCTCGCAGAGGAGCCGGCCAGACTTCCATCTTGGCAAACCGCATTTGGTCCTCACATGCTGTGCATTCCTGCAGACCTGCTGTCCAGGCCTGGGCCTGGGACCCACCCAGCCTGTGGTACTCACATGTGGAAGCACTCTTCTGAGATCAGCATGGAAAGTGCTACCATATTTGAGTGTCACCGGGGGGGTGCCATCCAACCACCTCCAGCATGTGGCCTCCCAGGGTAGCAGGGGCACAGCAGGGCCAGCTCTTTCATTGCACTGGGGGTGGGTTTCCTCTGGAAACAGAGATGTCTGCTGCAGGATATCAGGAGGTGAGGTGCTAGTGAGCGCTTCCAGCCATCTGCAGGTCTCCCCAGCTGGCAGGACCTGAGCAGTTGCAGGTCTGGCCAAGTGGAGGCGTCCTCCCAGTGGACACAGGTGGGTGATGCAAGGCCAACCTGCCTCAAGGACCTTGTGGTCACATTTAAGAAGTCATGCTGATAGTCTTTTGGTCTTAATTTGATTTGTAAATTAAGAGCACTGTGTGACTCCAGGCCTGGGGCAAGCTGAGCTGCTATTGCTACTTTGTATTTAAAGTTACACTAAATTTAAAACTTATCGGTACTTTGCATTTCAGTTTGGACTTGTTTGTTGCTACTTTGCATTTTAAGCATAGATGAATATAAATTTGCAGTCTTTTCCAGGCAGGAGTCCATCCCCAGCAAGGAAGACAGCCTCAAGTTTCAAGGAAGCAGTTTGCTGGAGTTAAAGGCTCAGACAGGAAGACTTAGAAGGGTGGCACTTGCCTTGGTCTGGACTGGAAAGTGCTTCCCTTCTGAGTGTTGCTGTCTGAGGCGGCCTCTGGGAGCCTGTGACTTGTGTCCAGCCCTCAATAAGACTTCATGCCCTCATATTAAGCTAATTCTTCCTCCTTTGGTTCATGCAATTGAACCCAGTGGTGCTAATCCCGGAGCCACATCCCAGCTTTTTGGGAGAGTCTGGTTAAATTTCCAGGCTCGCCTAATTGTTCACGTGAAGACTAGCATATTGAGAAGGCCAGGGGTTGAGAATCCTGGTCTCATGGAACCTACTAAGACCCCTCCCAAAAGGACATGCAGGGGTGAAATGGGAATGTGGTTTCCCCTAGATGTGACCCTGAAGTCTAGCCTATTTTCAATATGCAGATTTCTAGTGGCCAGTAGTTTCCTGTTCCAATTGGGGAAATGTCCAATCCTACCCCTCAGCTACTGAGGGAATTCAGATTTACAGACTTTTCAGTGTTGCCTGGGTTCCCTGTGCCTTTGATTTTTTTTTTTTTTTAAATATTTCTTTTGCAGTTTTCGGTGGACACAACACCTTTGTATGTGGTGCTGAGGATCCAACCCGGGCCTCAGGCATGCCAGGTGAGCGCGCTACCGCTTGAGCCACATCCCCAGCCCCAGTGCCTTTGATTTTTTTTACCCCTCTTGCAAAGGGCCCCCAAGGGAGATGGGAGTCTGGGGAGCTGCCAGAGGCTTAGCCATTGCTGAGACCTGCTTGGGAAGGTGGCTCCCTGCATTGGACCTGGGTCAAGTAGTTGGCATGGCAGGCAGGAGCTACAACCCAGCTGAACATTGTCTTTAATAAACTGTTTTCTTTGAACTCTTGCTGCTGGTCTTTGATTCATTAGCACCACTGGAAACTTGAACCAGGTTACCCCAGTCAGTTCTGGGCATGAGTTTTCACATCTCCCCCCGTGGTCACCAAGTCTGCATTCTCTGGGGCAAAGTAGCCTTCTTACCATTTGGGCTTTGCACCCCCTTTCATGGTTTGCTGCTGGGGTCTGACCCAGAAGGTAACCACTGATCCCCTCCCCCATCCATGGCTTTTACTGACAGGTTTTAGAAGGTAGTTGAGAGGCTTTGAGACTCTGCCCTCAGAGTCCCAATCTCCAAGACACAAGTTGCATTAAGGCTGGTCACAAATCCCAAGGTAGAAGGTCTTTTATGGATTCTTGTCCTTGTGCACTGGGAAATGTCCATCACTACTCCCCTGAGTGCAGGGCAAAACACAGACATGAGCTTATGCTTTCGGGGGAAGCTGTTCTTCTGGATGTCCGTGATCCAAGACCTTGGACAAAGCAGGCAAGCCCACTACCACACAGCTGCTTCCCCAGCCCAATATTGTGCACCTTAATCTGGTGAAGCAATTCCGTTACCTTCCAGTGACCCTGACTCTGGGTGCTCCCAGTGGGGTGGGGAGGAGTCTGAGGGGCCCTGCTTCCCTACTCAGCCATACCTCAGCCCTGCATTTTCCCATGTGGTCTCAGAGGCCCAGCATGGCCTCCAACTGTCCATACTCCCTCCTGGTCCCCTGGAGGCTAGGCAAGTGCTCTAGGCACTGAGCTACACCCTGCAGTCCTTCCTAGGCTTTGATTTTTTTTCTCCTTCTCTGCAGTCGTGGGGGATGGACCCAGCAGCCCTCTGCCATTTAGCCACATCTCCTACCCTTTATTTAGTTATCTAGAGGCAAGGTCAAAGTTGCTGACGCTGACTTTGGCCATCCTCTCTTGGTACAGGATTGGACCCAGGGGCTCTTAACACTGAGTCACATCCCCTGCCCCTTTATTTTTTACTTGCAGAAGTGAGTCTCCCAAGTTCCTTACTTGTTTAGGGCCTTGCTAAGTGGCTGAGGCTGGTCTGAACTTGGGGTCCTCCTTCCTCACTCCCCCAACCCCCATCCAGCTGTCCTGACTGCAGGCTTCAGCTCCACACCTGGCTTGGCTTGGAACCTCCCATCCCCTGGGCCTCCTGAGACCTGGGTTTACAGGAGTGCACCACCCCTGGGCCTCCTCTTCATCTTATGGTCCTCAATAGTTTAATTCTGATAACCCCAGGAAGAAGCAGCTCCTTCCCTCCTTCTACTGAGGCAGGTGTGGAAGGTGTGAAGTGGTTGAATAACTTGGAAAATGTGTCACCTAGTTGCAGCCAGGGCACTTGAACCAAGGCAGAGCAGGGGTCCTGCTGAGCCCTGGTGGCTGCTCTGCTCAGGGAGTAGCGCGAGGGCTGCGCCAGCAGTGGGCGCAGGAGCGCCTCCTCTCTGCGCTGGGAGCTGGGGAAGACCCTGTCCTGCCCTCCAGAGGGCCAGGGGCCACCGCTCACCAGAGGACTCGGAGCCGGCAGCGCGGGTGCCTGAGCCCCTGGCAGAGCAGCCGCACGCCCGCGTCGCCCAGGGCGTTGTTGGTCAGGTAGAGCTTGGTGAGAGGTGGCGGTTGCAGGCCCGAGGGTCCCCTGAGGTGCTGAGGAGGCAGAGCAGCTGCACCCCGCGGTTGCCCAGGGCGTTCCGGTACAAAACCAGCTCTGTTAGGTCAGGGCTGGTGCGCAGAGCAGCTGCAAGGTGCTCCCCTAGGCATCTGGCAGCCTGTTCCTCTCAGGTCTGCAGGAAGGACACAGCCAAGGTCTAGCCTTTCTGGTCCCTTGACCACTGTGTTTGCAGTTGGTATGTCACTTTATCATTTTTTAAACACTTTGTCTTACTTATTTTTTGGAAGTGAGGACTGAATCCAGGGGCATGCTACACACTTAGCCAGTCTCAGCCACTCTTAGTTTTTGAGACAGTTTCTGGCTGGTGGTTGAGACTGAGCTTGAACTTGAGATCCCCTGCTGGGATTCTAGGTGTGTGTCATCTGCACCCAGACAACTTTAGTTTAATTTAGCTTCTGAATGAACTGGGTTACCTGCCCAGGTTCCCACAGCAAGTCAGCAGCCAGACAGACTCCAGACCTGGGATCAGGGATGGAAAAGAGATGTCCTCTGCAGACACACTCTATAACACAAGTCACCCTAATGGGTAGGAATTAAACTTCCCATTTTCCAAGCACAAAAATGGATCCAATAAGGAGAAAAGTCTTGCCCAAGGTCACACAGCTAGTGAACAGCAGAGCTGGGGTTCCAACCCATGTGTGGCTTGATTCCAAAGCCCAGGTGATATGGGTGAGTGTGAAGGGGAGGAGATACTGGAGGCTGACCCAGAACATTTTATCTGTGGAACCAGAGTCCTTTCTGTATTTTTATTTTCCCTCCCTTCCTTCCTTCCTTCCTTCCTTCCTTCCTTCCTTCCTTCCTTCCTTCCTTCCTTCCTTCCTTTCTTTCTTTCTTTCTTTCTTTCTTTCTTTCTTTCTTTCTTTCTTTCTTTCCTTCTTTCATTTTCTCTTACCAGGAAAATTGAACTCAGGGCTACTCTACCACTGAGCCACATCCCCAGCCCTATTTTTATTTTATTTAGAGACAGGGTCTCACTGAGTTGCTTAGTGTCTTCAGATTGCTGAGCCTGGCTTTGAACTCATGATCTTCCTGCCTCAGCTTCCCAAACTGCTGGGATTATAAGCACATGCCACCTCACCCAGACTTTTTTGTTTTGTTTTGAGATAGGATGACCCTAAGTTTCAGAGGCTGGCCTTGAACTTGCCATCCTCCTGATTTACCTCCTGAGTCTCTGGGATTGACTACAGGAGTGCTCCACTGCATCCAGCAAAGCCAGGCTATTAACCACCACCCCTACTGTCCCCTACCCAGGTTGGGCATCCCCAATCTGGAATCCAAAAAGCTCTACAATACAAAACTCTGCAGTGCCAACATGATGCCCTAACTGGCAACCTCCACAGCTGATGTCCTGGGAGCAGTCTCAGGCAAGTGCCTTTGTACTAGTGTCGCCCCAGCAGAATGGCAGGTAGCAAGAGCGCAAACTGCATGGGTGGGGAGAGGTGTGGGGCACAAGGAACACTTCCTCACTGCTGGTGGACTGTAAATTAGCATCCCACCATGGAAATCAGTATGCAGCTCCTCAAAAGAAGAGCATGGAACCACCCCTGACCCAGCTGTGCCACTCCTGGGTATTTATCCTAAAGAATTGAAATCTTCATGCTACAGCATGAAGTGTGCACCCATGTTTATAATGCACAACTCCCAACAGCCAACCATGGAACCAGCCTGGTGTCCATCAGAGGGAGAATGGAGAAAGAAACTGTGGCATGGATGCACAATGGAGTCTTTTTTTTTTTTTTTTTTTTTTTTAAGAGAGAGACAGAGATAGAGAGAAAGAGGGATAGAGAGAGAATTTTACCATTTTATTTTTGTTTGTATGTGGTGCTGAGGATCGAACCCGGGCCGCACACATGCCTGGCGAGCGCGCTACCGCTTGAGCCACATCCCCAGCCCACAAAGGAGTCTTATACAGTGATAAAGAAGAAAGAAATTGTGGGTTTTGCAGGAAAAGGGATGGAACTAGGGAACATTATGGTAGCAAGATAAGTCAAACTCAGAAAGTCAAGGGTCACGTGTTTTCCGTCATGTGGAAGCTGGGGAGGGGAAAGGGAAAAGAAAGTGAGGTGGGTTTGGCATCAGGTCTCCCATTTGTAGGCTGGGCGCCATTTAATTCAGGGAATCCCAGGATGGGTTCAGGAGCCCGGTTTTCGGGAGATCCTGAGGTAATGTTGCTTCGCCTCCTGCAAGAACTCAAGCCTGCTCAAGGGTGGACCCCCGCTGCCCATGAGGCGGCCCTCAGCTGCTTGTGAAAGTCCTCTTGGGCTACACAGCTGCTCTGTGAGCGCCTCAGGCCCATGCTGTCCTCAGAGGGACAGCCCTGTCAGTGAGCTCCGGGCTCTGACCATGAATCTCCAGAGGGACTCTGGTGTGTGCCGTGGTCCACGGACTTTGTGAGTGTCCTGAAAGTGGGGATCTCATGAAAATAAAGGGAGGTCAGTAGAGGAAAAGGAGCGGAGCGTGAGAAGAGGGAGGGCCGAGGGAGGGCTGGGGGTGGTATTGGCCAGGTCACTCTGTCACACTGTGTGCCTGTACAAAGGTCACAATAAACGTCATCACCCTCAACTACAACGCTCCAATAAAAAATACAGAAAAAAGATTCCAGGGGCTTCCCGAGAGTGACCCTGAGCTTTACTGAGAGGCTTCTGATGGTGAGAAGGAACAGTGCAGGGCTGGGCGCAGTCAGGGGTGAGGAAGGCCACCCTGACCCACGTGAGGCCCCGGGCTCCATCACCAGCACTGAGCAACCAAGAAAACGTGGGGGGAATCTTCTGGCTACGTCTATAAGGTCCAGGTGATGCACAGAGGAAGTTTGTGCTTAGATGTGGACCCCACCTTGGAGCTACCTCATTACATATTTGCAAGTATTCTAGAGTCTTAAAAAATGTGAAATTTGAAATTCTGGGATTGTGGCTCAGTGGTAGGGCTCTCGCCTAACAAGGGCGGGACCCGGGTTAGATCCTCAGCACCACATAAAAATAAAGGCATTGTGTTGTGTGCATCTACACCTAAAAAAATAATATTAAAAAATGTGAAATTTGAAACATTTCTGGTCCCAAGCATTTTGGTTATGGGCCTTCCACCTGCAGTGTAATGTAAAGTCCTGGGTTTGCAACCCTGGAAAGAAAAGAAAGAAAGAAAAAAAACCATGATGCACATTTATGTCCTTTCTTACAAATGAGGGGTCTAGTTCCAACCGCAGTGCCAGGAGGGAGGCAGAGTCTGGTTGCTGAAAATGAGCCCCAAGTCCAGAGGCTGTGGGTACACAAACCTGCAGCCAGGGGTGGCTCCTCCTGCCTCCTGCAAACCCTGCCTCCTCAACTTGTCTAAAGCTGTCTCCAGCTCACCCCCACTGAGGTAGTTCAGGGCTTCACCCAGTCTGCAGGGCTGCCTGGGAGGGTGGAGAGTGTACCCACACTGGTTCTCATCCAGAGACTGACAGGGGAACCCTGGTTCTCATCCAGTGACTGACAGGGACCCTGGTTCTCATCCTGTGACTGACAGGAGACCCCTGGTTCTCATCCAGAGACTGACAGGGGACCCCTGGTTCTCATCCAGAGACTGACAGGGGACCCTGGTTCTCATCCAGTGATGGACAGGGGACCCTTGGTTCTCATCCAGTGAATGAGAAGGGACCCCTGGTTCTCATCCAGTGACTGACAGGGACCCCTGGTTCTCATCCAGTAACTGACAGGGGACACTGGTTCTCATCCAGTGACTGACAGAGCCCACTGATTCTCATCCAGTGACTTAGAGGGGACACCTTCTTCTCATTCAGTGACTGACAGGTGACCCCTGGTTCTAATCCAATGACTGACAGTGGACCACTGGTTCTCATCCAGTAACTGACAGGGACCCTGGCTCTCATTCAGTCACTGACAGGGGACTCTGGTTCTCATCCAGTGATTGAAAGGGGACCCCTGGTTCTCATCCAGTGACTCACAGGGGACACCTGGTACTCATCTAGTGACTGACAGGGACCCCTAATTCTCATCCAGTGACTCTCAGGGGACCCTGGTTCATATCCAGTGACTGACAGTGGACCCCTGTTTCTCATCCAGTGACTGACAGGGGACCCCTAGCTCTCATCCAGTGACTGACAGGGGATCCCTTGTTCTCATCGTGTGACAGACAGGAGACTTCTGGTTCTCTTCCAGTCACTGAAAGTGGAGGCCTGGTTCTCATGCAATGACTTATAGGGGACGCATTGTTTTCATTCAATGACTGACAGGGGACACGGGTTCTCATCCAGTGACTGATAAGGACCCCTGGTTCTCGTCCAGTGACTAACAGGGGACCCCTTGTTCTCATCCAGTGACTGACAGAGGACCACTTGTTCTCATCCAGTGACTGACAGGGGACCCCTGGTTCTCATCCAGTGACAGACAGAGGACCACTTGTTCTCATCCAGTGACTGACAGAGGACCACTTGTTCTCATCCAGTGACTGACAGAGGACCACTTGTTCTCATCCAATGAATTTCAGGGGACCTGGTTCATATCCAGTGACTGAGAGGGAACCCTTGGTTCTCATTAAGTGACTGCCTCTCATCCAATGACTGACAGGAGACTCCTGGTTCTCATTTAGTGACTGATATGGGACCCCTGGTTCTCATCCAATGACTGATATGGGACCCTTGTTCATATCCAGTGACTGACAGGAGACCACTGGTTCTCATTCAGTGACTGACAGGGGATCATGGTTCATATAATATGACTGACAGGGGACCCTGTTTCATATCCAGTTACTGAGAGGGGACCCCTGGTTCTCATCCAGTGACTGACAGGAACCCCTGTTTCCCATTCAGTGACTGACAGGGGACCCCTTGTTCTCAACCAGTGATTGACAGGGAACCTGGTTCTAATCCAGTGACTGACAGGGGACCCCTTCTTCTCATCCAGTAACTGACAAGGGACCCTGATTCTCATCCAGTGATTGACAAGGGACCCTTGGTTCTCATCCAGTGACTGAGAGGGTACCCTTTTTCTTATCCAGTGACTGAGAGGGACCCCTTGTTCTCATCACAGGGGGCCCTAGGTTATCACCAGTGACTGACAGGGGACCCCTGGACTTCACCAGAGACTGACAGGGGACCCCTGGTTCTCATTCAGTGACTGACAGGGGACCCCTGGTTCTCATCCAGTGACTGACAGTGGACCCCTGGTTCTCATACAGTGACTTACAGAAGACCCCTCTTTCTAATCCAGTAACTGACATGGGACCCCTGTTTCTCATACAATGATGAAAGGGACCCTGGTTCTCATTCAGTGACTTACAGGGGACCTCGTGTTCTCATGCAATGAGTAACAGGTGACCCCGGTTCTCATCCAGTGACTGAAAGGGACACCTGATTCTCATACAGTGACTGACAGGGGATCCAGGTTCATATCCAGTGACTGACAGAAGACCCTGGTTAATATCCAGTGACGTAAAGGAGACCCCTGGTTCTCATCCAGTAACTGTCAGGGGACCCTGGTTCTCATCCAGTTACTGTCAGAGGACAACTGGTACACGTCCAGTGACTGACAGGGTCCCGTGGTTTCCATCCAGTGACTGACAGGGGACCACTTGTTCTCATCCAGTGACTGACAGGGGATCCTGGTTCATATCCAGTGCCTGACAGGGGACCATGGTTCTAATCCAGTGACTCACAGGGGACCCCTGGTTCTCATCCAGTAAGTGAGAGGGTACCCCTTGTTCTCGTCCAGTGACTGACAGGGGAAAACTGGTGCTCATCCATTGACTGACAGGGACACCTGGTTTCCATCCAGTGACTGACAGGGGAAAACTAGTGCTCATCCAGTGACTGACAGGGACACCTGGTTTCCGTCCAGTGACTGACAGGGGACGCCTGGTTCTCATGCAGTGACTGAGAGTGGACCTCTTGTTCTCATCCAATGACTGACAAAGTAACCCTGGTTCTCATCCAGTGACTGACAGGGGACACTGGTTCTCATTTAGTGACAGACAGGTGACTCCTGGTTCAAATCCAGGGACTGACAGGGAACCCATGGTTCTCATCCAGTAATTGACAGGGGACACTGTTTCTCATCCAATGACTGACAAGGGACCCTGTTTCATATCAGGTGATTGACAGTGGTCCCCTGGTTCTCATCCAGTTACAGACAGGGGACCCTGGTTCTCATCCAGTGACTGAGAGGGGACCCCTGGTTCTCATTCAATTTTTGACAGGGGTCCTTGGTTCATATCCAGTGACTAACAGGAGACCCCATGTTCTCATTCAGTAACTGACAGGGAACTCTGGTTCTCATCCAGTGACTTACAGGTGACCCCTAGTTTTCATCCAGTGACTTACAGGGGGCCCCTGGTACTCATCATTGTGACATGAGGGGACTTGTGGTTCTCATCCAGTGACTGACAAGGGAGCCCTTGTTCTCATTCAGTGACTAATAGGGGACCCCTTGTTCTCATCCAATGACTGACAGGGGACTCTGGTTCTTAACATTGACTTACAGGGGACCCCTGGTTCTCATCCAGTGACTGACATGGAACCCTGGTTCTCATCCAGTGACTGAGAGGGACCCTGGTTCTCATCCAGTGACTGAGAGGGGACCCCTGGTTCTCATTCAATTTTTGACAGGGGTCTTGGTTCATACCCAGTGACTGACAGGAGACCCCAGGTTCTAATTCAGTAACTGACAGGGGACCCTGGTTCTCATATAGTTACTGTCAGGGGACCCCTGGTTCTCATCCAGTGACTTATACGGGACCTCTCGTTTTCATCCAGTGACTGACAGGGGGCCCCTGGTACTCATCGTGTGACATAAGGGGACTTGTGGTTCTCATTCAGTGACTAACAGGGACCACTGTTCTCATCCAAAGAGTGACAGGGGACTCGGGTTCTTATATAGTGACTGACAGGGGACCCCTGGTTCTCATCCAGTGACGGACATGGAACCCTGGTCCTCATCCAGTGACTGACAGAGGACTCTTCTTTATATCCAGTGAGTGACAGGGACCCTAGTTCTCATCCAGTGACTGACAGGAGACCGCTGGTTCTCATCCAGTGACTGACAGGGGACCCCTGGTTCTCATCCAGTGACTGACAGGGGACCCCTGGTTCTCATCCAGTAACTGAGAGGAGACACCAGGTTCTAATCCAGTGACGGACATGGACTTTTGGTTTTCATCCAGTGACTAACAGGGGCCTCTGCTTTTATCCAGAGACTGACAGGGGAACGCTGGTTCTCATCCAGTAACTAACAACAAACTCTGGCTCTCATCCAGTGACTGACAGGGGACCCTGGTTCTCATCCTGTGACTGACAGGGGACCCCTGGTTCTCATCCAGTGACTGACATAGGACCCTGGTTCTCATCCAGTGACTGACAGTGACCCTGGTTCTCATCCAGTGACTGACAGGGGACCCTGGTTCTCATCCAGTGACTGACAGGAGACCCTGGTTCTCATCCAGTGACTGACAGGAGACCCTGGTTCTCATCCAGTGACTGACAGTGACCCTGGTTCTCATCCAGTGACTTCAGGGGACCCTGGTTCTCATCCAGTGACTGACATAGGACCCTGGTTCTCATCCAGTGACTGACATAGGACCCTGGTACTCATCCAGTGACTGACATAGGACCCTGGTTCTCATCCAGTGACTGACATAGGACCCTGGTTCTCATCCAGTGACTGACATAGGACCCTGGTTCTCATCCAGTGACTGACATAGGACCCTGGTTCTCATCCAGTGACTGACATAGGACCCTGATTCTCATCCAGTGACTGACATAGGACCCTGGTTCTCATCCAGTGACTGACATAGGACCCTGGTTCTCATCCAGTGACTGACATAGGACCCTGGTTCTCATCCAGTGACTGACATAGGACCCTGGTACTCATCCAGTGACTGACATAGGACCCTGGTTCTCATCCAGTGACTGACATAGGACCCTGGTTCTCATCCAGTGACTGACATAGGACCCTGGTTCTCATCCAGTGACTGACATAGGACCCTGGTTCTCATCCAGTGAGTGACATAGGACCCTGGTTCTCATCCAGTGACAGACATAGGACCCTGGTTCTCATCCAGTGACTGACATAGGACCCTGGTTCTCATCCAGTGACTGACATAGGACCCCTGGTTCTCATCCAGTGACTGACAGTGACCCTGCTTCTCATCCAGTGACTGACATAGGACCCTGGTTCTCATCCAGTGACTGACATAGGACCCCTGGTTCTCATCCAGTGACTGACAGTGACCCTGGTTCTCATCCAGTGACTGACAGTGACCCTGGTTCTCATCCAGTGACTGACAGGAGACCCCTGGGTCTCATCCAGTGACTGACAGGGGACCCTGGTTCTCATCCAGTGACTGACAGGGGACCCTGGTTCTCATCCAGTGACTGACAGGAGACCCCTGGGTCTCATCCAGTGACTGACAGGGGACCCTGGTTCTCATCCAGTGACTGACAGGAGACCCCTGGGTCTCATCCAGTGACTGACAGGGGACCCTGGTTCTCATCCAGTGACTGACAGTGACCCTGGTTCTCATCCAGTGACTGACAGGGGACCCTGGTTCTCATCCAGTGACTGACAGGAGACCCCTGGGTCTCATCCAGTGACTGACAGGGGACCCTGGTTCTCATCCAGTGACTGACAGTGACCCTGGTTCTCATCCAGTGACTGACAGTGACCCTGGTTCTCATCCAGTGACTGACAGGAGACCCCTGGGTCTCATCCAGTGACTGACAGGGGACCCTGGTTCTCATCCAGTGACTGACAGGGGACCCTGGTTCTCATCCAGTGACTGACAGGAGACCCCTGGGTCTCATCCAGTGACTGACAGGGGACCCTGGTTCTCATCCAGTGACTGACAGGGGACCCTGGTTCTCATCCAGTGACTGACAGGAGACCCCTGGGTCTCATCCAGTGACTGACAGGGGACCCTGGTTCTCATCCAGTGACTGACAGGGGACCCTGGTTCTCATCCAGTGACTGACAGGAGACCCCTGGGTCTCATCCAGTGACTGACAGGGGACCCTGGTTCTCATCGAGTGACTGACAGGGACCCTGGTTCTCATCCAGTGACTGACATAGGACCCTGGTTCTCATCCAGTGACTGACAGTGACCCTGGTTCTCATCCAGTGACTGACAGGGACCCTGGTTCTCATCCAGTGACTGACATAGGACCCTGGTTCTCATCCAGTGACTGACAGGGGACCCTGGTTCTCATCCAGTGACTGACAGGGGACCCCTGGTTCTCATCCAGTGACTGATAGGAGACCTCTGGTTCTCATCCAGTGACTGACAGGAGACACCTGGTTCTCATCCAGTGACTGACATAGGACCCTGGTTCTCATCCAGTGACTGACAGCGGACCCTGGTTCTCATCCAGTGACTGAATAGGACCCTGGTTCTCATCCAGTGACTGACAGTGACCCTGGTTCTCATCCAGTGACTGACAGTGACCCTGGTTCTCATCCAGTGACTGACAGGGGACCCTGGTTCTCATCCAGTGACTGACAGGAGACCCTGGTTCTCATCCAGTGACTGACAGGAGACCCTGGTTCTCATCCAGTGACTGACAGTGACCCTGGTTCTCATCCAGTAACTTCAGGGGACCCTGGTTCTCATCCAGTGACTGACATAGGACCCTGGTTCTCATCCAGTGACTGACATAGGACCCTGGTTCTCATCCAGTGACTGACATAGGACCCTGGTTCTCATCCAGTGACTGACATAGGACCCTGGTTCTCATCCAGTGCCTGACATAGGACCCTGGTTCTCATCCAGTGACTGACATAGGACCCTGGTTCTCATCCAGTGACTGACATAGGACCCTGGTTCTCATCCAGTGACTGACATAGGACCCTGGTTCTCATCCAGTGACTGACATAGGACCCTGGTTCTCATCCAGTGACTGACATAGGACCCTGGTTCTCATCCAGTGACTGACAGGACCCTGGTACTCATCCAGTGACTGACATAGGACCCTGGTTCTCATCCAGTGACTGACATAGGACCCTGGTTCTCATCCAGTGACTGACATAGGACCCCTGGTTCTCATCCAGTGACTGACAGTGACCCTGGTTCTCATCCAGTGACTGACATAGGACCCTGGTTCTCATCCAGTGACTGACATAGGACCCTGGTTCTCATCCAGTGACTGACATAGGACCCCTGGTTCTCATCCAGTGACTGACAGTGACCCTGGTTCTCATCCAGTGACTGACAGTGACCCTGGTTCTCAACCAGTGACTGACAGGAGACCCCTGGGTCTCATCCAGTGACTGACAGGGGACCATGGTTCTCATCCAGTGACTGACAGGGGACCCTGGTTCTCATCCAGTGACTGACAGGAGACCCCTGGGTCTCATCCAGTGACTGACATAGGACCCTGGTTCTCATCCAGTGACTGACATAGGACCCTGGTTCTCATCCAGTGACTGACAGTGACCCTGGTTCTCATCCAGTGACTGACAGGGACCCTGGTTCTCATCCAGTGACTGACAGGAGACCCCTGGGTCTCATCCAGTGACTGACAGGAGACCCCTGGGTCTCATCCAGTGACTGACATAGGACCCTGGTTCTCATCCAGTGACTGACAGGGGACCCTGGTTCTCATCCAGTGACTGACAGGGGACCCCTGGTTCTCATCCAGTGACTGATAGGAGACCTCTGGTTCTCATCCAGTGACTGACAGGAGACACCTGGTTCTCATCCAGTGACTGACATAGGACCCTGGTTCTCATCCAGTGACAGACAGCGGACCCTGGTTCTCATCCAGTGACTGAATAGGACCCTGGTTCTCATCCAGTGACTGACAGTGACCCTGGTTCTCATCCAGTGACTGACAGTGACCCTGGTTCTCATCCAGTGACTGACAGGGGACCCTGGTTCTCATCCAGTGACTGACAGGAGACCCTGGTTCTCATCCAGTGACTGACAGCGGACCCTGGTTCTCATCCAGTGACTGACAGGGGACCCTGGCTCTCATCCAGTGACTGACATAGGACCCCTGGTTCTCATCCAGTGACTGACAGTGACCCTGGTTCTCATCCAGTGACTGACATAGGACCCTGGTTCTCATCCAGTGACTGACAGTGACCCTGGTTCTCATCCAGTGACTGACATAGGACCCTGGTTCTCATCCAGTGACTGACAGGAGACCCCTGGGTCTCATCCAGTGACTGACAGGAGACCCCTGGGTCTCATCCAGTGACTGACAGGAGACCCCTGGGTCTCATCCAGTGACTGACAGGGGACCCTGGTTCTCATCCAGTGACTGACATGGGACCCTGGTTCTCATCCAGTGACTGACAGTGACCCTGGTTCTCATCCAGTGACTGACAGTGACCCTGGTTCTCATCCAGTGACTGACAGGGACCCTGGTTCTCATCCAGTGACTGACATAGGACCCTGGTTCTCATCCAGTGACTGACAGTGACCCTGGTTCTCATCCAGTGACTGACAGGGGACCCTGGTTCTCATCCAGTGACTGACATAGGACCCTGGTTCTCATCCAGTGACTGACAGTGACCCTGGTTCTCATCGAGTGACTGACAGGGACCCTGGTTCTCATCCAGTGACTGACATAGGACCCTGGTTCTCATCCAGTGATGGACAGGGGACCCCTGGTTCTCATCCAGTGACTGACAGTGACCCTGGTTCTCATCCAGTGACTGACAGTGACCCTGGTTCTCATCCAGTGACTGACAGTGACCCTGGTTCTCATCCAGTGACTGACATAGGACCCTGGTTCTCATCCAGTGACTGACAGGAGACCCCTGGGTCTCATCCAGTGACTGACAGGAGACCCCTGGGTCTCATCCAGTGACTGACAGGGGACCCTGGTTCTCATCCAGTGACTGACAGGGGACCCTGGTACTCATCCAGTGACTGACAGGGGACCCTGGTTCTCATCCAGTGACTGACAGGGACCCTGGTTCTCATCCAGTGACTGACATAGGACCCTGGTTCTCATCCAGTGACTGACAGTGACCCTGGTTCTCATCCAGTGACTGACAGGGGACCCTGGTTCTCATCCAGTGACTGACATAGGACCCTGGTTCTCATCCAGTGACTGACAGTGACCCTGGTTCTCATCGAGTGACTGACAGGGACCCTGGTTCTCATCCAGTGACTGACATAGGACCCTGGTTCTCATCCAGTGACTGACAGTGACCCTGGTTCTCATCGAGTGACTGACAGGGACCCTGGTTCTCATCCAGTGACTGACATAGGACCCTGGTTCTCATCCAGTGACTGACAGGGGACCCATGGTTCTCATCCAGTGACTGACAGGGGACCCTGGTTCTCATCCAGTGACTGACAGTGACCCTGGTTCTCATCCAGTGACTGACAGTGACCCTGGTTCTCGTTCAGTGACTGAGAGGGGACACAGGTTCTCATCCAGTGACTGACAGTGACCCTGGTTCTCATCCAGTGACTGACAGTGACCCTGGTTCTCATCCAGTGACTGACAGGGGAAACTGGTTCTCATCCAGTGACTGACATAGGACCCTGGTTCTCATCCAGTGACTGACAGGGGAACCTGGTTCTCATCCAGTGACTGACAGTGACCCTGGTTCTCATCCAGTGACTGACAGGGACCCCTGGTTCTCATCCAGTGACTGACAGGGACCCCTGGTTCTCATCCAGTGACTGACAGGGGACCCCTGGTTCTCATCCAGTGACTGACAGGGACCCTGGTTCTCATCCAGTGACTGACAGGGACCCTGGTTCTCATCCAGTGACTGACAGGGGACCCTGGTTCTCATCCAGTGACTGACAGTGACCCTGGTTCTCATCCAGTGACTGACAGGGGACCCTGGTTCTCATCCAGTGACTGACAGGGACCCTGGTTCTCATCCAGTGACTGACAGGGGACCATGGTTCTCATCCAGTGACTGACAGTGACCCTGGTTCTCATCCAGTGACTGACAGGGACCCCTGGTTCTCATCCAGTGACTGACAGGGGACCCCTGGTTCTCATCCAGTGACTGACAGGGACCCTGGTTCTCATCCAGTGACTGACAGGGGACCCTGGTTCTCATCCAGTGACTGACAGGGACCCCTGGTTCTCATCCAGTGACTGACAGGGACCCCTGATTCTCATCCAGTGACTGACAGGGGACCCCTGGTTCTCATCCAGTGACTGACAGGGACCCTGGTTCTCATCCAGTGACTGACAGGGACCCTGGTTCTCATCCAGTGACTGACAGTGACCCTGGTTCTCATCCAGTGACTGACATAGGACCCTGGTTCTCATCCAGTGACTGACAGGAGACCCCTGGGTCTCATCCAGTGACTGACAGGAGACCCCTGGGTCTCATCCAGTGACTGACAGGAGACCCCTGGTTCTCATCCAGTGACTGACAGGGGACCCTGGTTCTCATCCAGTGACTGACATGGGACCCTGGTTCTCATCCAGTGACTGACAGTGACCCTGGTTCTCATCCAGTGACTGACAGTGACCCTGGTTCTCATCCAGTGACTGACAGGGACCCTGGTTCTCATCCAGTGACTGACATAGGACCCTGGTTCTCATCCAGTGACTGACAGTGACCCTGGTTCTCATCCAGTGACTGACAGGGGACCCTGGTTCTCATCCAGTGACTGACATAGGACCCTGGTTCTCATCCAGTGACTGACAGTGACCCTGGTTCTCATCGAGTGACTGACAGGGACCCTGGTTCTCATCCAGTGACTGACATAGGACCCTGGTTCTCATCCAGTGACGGACAGGGGACCCCTGGTTCTCATCCAGTGACTGACAGTGACCCTGGTTCTCATCCAGTGACTGACAGTGACCCTGGTTCTCATCCAGTGACTGACAGTGACCCTGGTTCTCATCCAGTGACTGACATAGGACCCTGGTTCTCATCCAGTGACTGACAGGAGACCCCTGGGTCTCTTCCAGTGACTGACAGGAGACCCCTGGGTCTCATCCAGTGACTGACAGGGGACCCTGGTTCTCATCCAGTGACTGACAGGGGACCCTGGTTCTCATCCAGTGACTGACAGGGGACCCTGGTTCTCATCCAGTGACTGACAGGGACCCTGGTTCTCATCCAGTGACTGACATAGGACCCTGGTTCTCATCCAGTGACTGACAGTGACCCTGGTTCTCATCCAGTGACTGACAGGGGACCCTGGTTCTCATCCAGTGACTGACATAGGACCCTGGTTCTCATCCAGTGACTGACAGTGACCCTGGTTCTCATCGAGTGACTGACAGGGACCCTAGTTCTCATCCAGTGACTGACATAGGACCCTGGTTCTCATCCAGTGACTGACAGTGACCCTGGTTCTCATCGAGTGACTGACAGGGACCCTGGTTCTCATCCAGTGACTGACATAGGACCCTGGTTCTCATCCAGTGACTGACAGGGGACCCATGGTTCTCATCCAGTGACTGACAGGGGACCCTGGTTCTCATCCAGTGACTGACAGTGACCCTGGTTCTCATCCAGTGACTGACAGTGACCCTGGTTCTCGTTCAGTGACTGAGAGGGGACACAGGTTCTCATCCAGTGACTGACAGTGACCCTGGTTCTCATCCAGTGACTGACAGTGACCCTGGTTCTCATCCAGTGACTGACAGGGGAAACTGGTTCTCATCCAGTGACTGACATAGGACCCTGGTTCTCATCCAGTGACTGACAGGGGAACCTGGTTCTCATCCAGTGACTGACAGTGACCCTGGTTCTCATCCAGTCACTTCAGGGACCCCTGGTTCTCATCCAGTGACTGACAGTGACCCTGGTTCTCATCCAGTGACTGACAGGGACCCCTGGTTCTCATCCAGTGACTGACAGGGACCCTGGTTCTCATCCAGTGACTGACAGGGGACCCTGGTTCTCATCCAGTGACTGACAGGGACCCCTGGTTCTCATCCAGTGACTGACAGGGACCCCTGGTTCTCATCCAGTGACTGACAGGGGACCCCTGGTTCTCATCCAGTGACTGACAGGGACCCTGGTTCTCATCCAGTGACTGACAGGGACCCTGGTTCTCATCCAGTGACTGACAGGGGACCCTGGTTCTCATCCAGTGACTGACAGTGACCCTGGTTCTCATCCAGTGACTGACAGGGGACCCTGGTTCTCATCCAGTGACTGACAGGGACCCTGGTTCTCATCCAGTGACTGACAGGGGACCATGGTTCTCATCCAGTGACTGACAGTGACCCTGGTTCTCATCCAGTGACTGACAGGGACCCCTGGTTCTCATCCAGTGACTGACAGGGGACCCCTGGTTCTCATCCAGTGACTGACAGGGACCCTGGTTCTCATCCAGTGACTGACAGGGGACCCTGGTTCTCATCCAGTGACTGACAGGGACCCCTGGTTCTCATCCAGTGACTGACAGGGACCCCTGATTCTCATCCAGTGACTGACAGGGGACCCCTGGTTCTCATCCAGTGACTGACAGGGACCCTGGTTCTCATCCAGTGACTGACAGGGACCCTGGTTCTCATCCAGTGACTGACAGGGGATCCTGGTTCTCATCCAGTGACTGACAGGGGACCCTGGTTCTCATCCAGTGACTGACAGGAGACCCTGGTTCTCATCCAGTGACTGACAGGGGACCCTGGTTCTCATCCAGTGACTGACATAGGACCCCTGGTTCTCATCCAGTGACTGACAGGGGACCCTGGTTCTCATCCAGTGACTGACAGGGGACCCTGGTTCTCATCCAGTGACTGACATAGGACCCTGGTTCTCATCCAGTGACTGACAGTGACCCTGGTTCTCATCCAGTGACTGACAGTGACCCTGGTTCTCATCCAGTGACTGACAGGAGACCCTGGTTCTCATCCAGTGACTGACATAGGACCCTGGTTCTCATCCAGTGACTGACAGTGACCCTGGTTCTCATCCAGTGACTGACATGACCCTGGTTCTCATCCAGTGACTGACAGGAAACCCCTGGTTCTCATCCAGTGACTGACAGGGGACCCTGGTTCTCATCCAGTGACTGACAGGGGACCCTTGGTTCTCATCCAGTGACTGACAGGGGACCCTGGTTCTCATCCAGTGACTGACATAGGACCCTGGTTCTCATCCAGTGACTGACAGTGACCCTGGTTCTCATCCAGTGACTGACATGACCCTGGTTCTCATCCAGTGACTGACAGGGGAAACTGGTTCTCATCCAGTGACTGACAGTGACCCTGGTTCTCATCCAGTGACTGACATGACCCTGGTTCTCATCCAGTGACTGACAGGGGACCCCTGGTTCTCATCCAGTGACTGACAGGGGACCCTGGTTCTCATCCAGTGACTGACAGGAGACCCCTGGGTCTCATCCAGTGACTGACAGGAGACCCCTGGGTCTCATCCAGTGACTGACAGGAGACCCCTGGTTCTCATCCAGTGACTGACAGGGGACCCCTGGTCCTCATCCAGTGACTGACAGGGGACCCTGGTTCTCATCCAGTGACTGACAGTGACCCTGGTTCTCATCCAGTGACTGACAGGGGACCATGGTTCTCATCCAGTGACTGACAGTGACCCTGGTTCTCATCCAGTGACTGACAGGGGACCCCTGGTTCTCATCCAGTGACTGACAGGGACCCTGGTTCTCATCCAGTGACTGACAGGGGACCCTGGTTCTCATCCAGTGACTTACAGGGACCCCTGGTTCTCATCCAGTGACTGACAGGGACCCCTGGTTCTCATCCAGTGACTGACAGGGGACCCCTGGTTCTCATCCAGTGACTGACAGGGACCTTGGTTCTCATCCAGTGACTGACAGGGACCCTGGTTCTCATCCAGTGACTGACAGGGGACCATGGTTCTCATCCAGTGACTGACAGTGACCCTGGTTCTCATCCAGTGACTGACAGTGACCCTGGTTCTCATCCAGTGACTGACAGGGACCCCTGGTTCTCATCCAGTGACTGGCAGGGGACCCCTGGTTCTCATCCAGTGACTGACAGGGACCCTGGTTCTCATCCAGTGACTGACAGGGGACCCTGGTTCTCATCCAGTGACTGACAGGGACCCCTGGTTCTCATCCAGTGACTGACAGGGACCCCTGGTTCTCATCCAGTGACTGACAGGGACCCCTGGTTCTCATCCAGTGACTGACAGGGGACCCCTGGTTCTCATCCAGTGACTGACAGGGACCCTGGTTCTCATCCAGTGACTGACAGGGACCCTGGTTCTCATCCAGTGACTGACAGGGGACCCTGGTTCTCATCCAGTGACTGACAGGGGACCCTGGTTCTCATCCAGTGACTGACAGGAGACCCTGGTTCTCATCCAGTGACTGACAGGGGACCCTGGTTCTCATCCAGTGACTGACATAGGACCCCTTGTTCTCATCCAGTGACTGACAGGGGACCCTGGTTCTCATCCAGTGACTGACAGGGGACCCTGGTTCTCATCCAGTGACTGACATAGGACCCTGGTTCTCATCCAGTGACTGACAGTGACCCTGGTTCTCATCCAGTGACTGACAGTGACCCTGGTTCTCATCCAGTGACTGACAGGAGACCCTGGTTCTCATCCAGTGACTGACAGTGACCCTGGTTCTCATCCAGTGACTGACATGACCCTGGTTCTCATCCAGTGACTGACAGGAGACCCCTGGGTCTCATCCAGTGACTGACAGGAGACCCCTGGGTCTCTTCCAGTGACTGACAGGGGACCCTGGTTCTCATCCAGTGACTGACAGTGACCCTGGTTCTCATCCAGTGACTGACAGTGACCCTGGTTCTCATCCAGTGACTGACATGACCCTGGTTCTCATCCAGTGACTGACAGGGGACCCCTGGTTCTCATCCAGTGACTGACAGGGGACCCTGGTTCTCATCCAGTGACTGACAGGGGACCCTTGGTTCTCATCCAGTGACTGACAGGGGACCCTGGTTCTCATCCAGTGACTGACAGGGGACCCTGGTTCTCATCCAGTGACTGACAGGGGACCCTTGGTTCTCATCCAGTGACTGACAGGGGACCCTGGTTCTCATCCAGTGACTGACAGGGGACCCTTGGTTCTCATCCAGTGACTGACAGGGGACCCTGGTTCTCATCCAGTGACTGACAGGGGACCCTGGTTCTCATCCAGTGACTGACAGGGGACCCCTGGTTCTCATCCAGTGACTGACATGACCCTGGTTCTCATCCAGTGACTGACAGGGGACCCTGGTTCTCATCCAGTGACTGACAGGGGACCCCTGGTTCTCATCCAGTGACTGACATGACCCTGGTTCTCATCCAGTGACTGACAGGGGACCCCTGGTTCTCATCTAGTGACTGACAGTGACCCTGGTTCTCATCCAGTGACTGACAGGGGACCCTGGTTCTCATCCAGTGATTGACAGGGGACCCTGGTTCTCATCCAGTGACTGACAGTGACCCTGGTTCTCATCCAGTGACTGACAGTGACCCTGGTTCTCATCCAGTGACTGACAGGGGACCCTTGGTTCTCATCCAGTGACTGACAGGGGACCCCTGGTTCTCATCCAGTGACTGACAGGGGACCCTGGTTCTCATCCAGTGACTGACAGGAGACCCCTGGTTCTCATCCAGTGACTGACAGGAGACCCCTGGTTCTCATCCAGTGACTGACAGGGAACCCTGGCTCTCATCCAGTGACTGACAGGAGACCCCTGGTTCTCATCCAGTGACTGACAGGGGACCCCTGGTTCTTATCCAGTGATTGACAGGGGACCCCTGGTTCTCATTCAGTTTCTCACCAGGCACACTTGTTCTCATCCAGGGACTGACAGGGGATCTCTGCTTCTGATCCACTGGCTGACATGGACCCTGGATATCATCCGGGGACTGAGAGGAGACCCCTGAATCTTAACCAGTGACTTCAGGGGACCCATGGTTCTCATCGAATGACTGACAGAAGACCCCTGGTTCTCATCCGGCAACTGAGAGGCGATGCCTTGTTCTCACACAGTGACCTACAGGGGACCCAGGTTCTTATTCAGTGATTGAGAGAGAACCCCAGGTCCTCATGTAATGCATGACAGGGGAACCTCTGGTTCTTATCCAGTGACTGACAGGGGACCCATTGTTCTCATTTAGATACTGACAGTTGACCCTGGTTTTTATCCAGTGACTGATAGGGATCCCTTGTTCTTATCACAGGGGACCCCTGGTTATCACCAGTGATTGACAGAAGACCCCTGGTTCTCATCCAGTGACTGACTGGGAACCCTGGTTCTCATACATTGACTGACATAGGACCCTGGTACTCATCAGTGACTGAAAGGAGACCCCTGGTTCTCATCAATTGACTCCCAGCATACCCGTGGTTCTCATCTAGTGACTGACAGGGACCCCTGGTTCTCCTCCCGTGACTTTTAGGGGAACCTGGTTCATATCCAGTGACTGACAGGGGTCCCCTGGTTCTCATTCAGTAACTGACAGGAGACACTGTTTCTCATCCAGTCACTGACAGGGGACTCCAATTCTATAGGTACTCCCCACCCCAATCCAAAGGAAAGTTGTAAGGAAAAACCCTAGGTGTGCATGGGCGATGAGGCTTTGTTTCATTAGGAGGAGAGGCTGTGCACCCCACCTGCTGCTGGACCTCACACTAGGTCCATCTGGGCTGCAGAAGGTGTTGGAAATGAGGTAGGTGATGTCTCCTGTGGCCTTACCATGGAGTGAGTGACATGTAAGGCCTGACCTTGGTGTTCACCAGGGCTGCAGGGCATCCCTTGCTGGCTCCTGTGGGCTCTACACTGGTTCCCCTGGGAGGAGGATTAACAGAACATGAAAGAGCAGGGAGCCCTCAGGGGTCCTGTCCAGGGGAGAGGGGACTGGAACAGCAGCTGGCCAGAGGCAGGCAGGCCTGTGCTTCAGGTCATGGCTGCAGGTTGTTGGGAGGGAAGAGATTTCCTTCTCCCAGATTCAGGGATGGTGGGCTGCAGGGTAAGAGGCAGGTCATGCTGAGGGGAGCAGGCTCCGTGGCAGGAGTCTTGCCTTGTGTCTGTCATATGCAAGGGCCTGGTGTAGGTGTGCAGCCCCAGCACTGCAACAACAGAACCCAACACCAGGTGAGCAGGGAGAAGCACCTTTATTGGGATTTCCAGAACACATTGGATTCAGGGGCTGACTGGAGCAGAAAGAAGGTCCTGGAGCCAGGTGCCATGACAGCTAGGAACTTGTCGTTTTCTATAAAAAATAGGAGACTTAGCATATGTTATAGAAAGTACCCTATTTACCAGATCCAGGGCACAGAAGGGTCCTATGTTATATGTGGGAAACTTGACATTCTAGAAAAAGCAAATTAAGACCTTTAAAGCAATGTTCTAGGAAACATTTCTGGTCAAGTAGCTTTGAGTAGCAAGAATGAAAACCTGGGAGAAGTGGAAGATGAGACGTCATCACATGGCCTGTCAGCCCCTGAGTGGGAGTGGGCTCTCCCCTCTAATCCTAGCCCGAGGCTGAAGCTCAGCAGAGGGACTGCCAGGGCAGCCTCAGCAGCTTAGCAAGACCTGTGTCCAAACAAAACTCTTCCAAGGCTGTGTTTGTCCCAGGGCGACACTCAAAACAGACGCACTTTCTCCACTGAACAAACAGAAAGTGCTTCTCACTTGAGGGGCACCCCTGAGCCAGTCCTGCTGCTGCTGGCCCTGGCCTGCCATGTGGGAGCTTCCTTTGGACCCTAGAACCTGGAACAGAATAGACTGTCAGCTCTGTGCCGCTCTGACCACAACACCCGGCAACCTGGAGAGAGTGTGGCACTTGGTTCCAGATGTGTCCATGGCCCCTTGACTGCACTGCTCTAGGCTAAGGTGAGGCAGCACAGGACTCAAGGGCCTGGTGGACATTGCTACTCGTGTTCTGGTGGCCAAGAAGGAGAAAAAACCTGCATGGGAAGTACTATGAGGATGGCTGGGTGTGGCCTGGGCTGAGGACACAGGAGCCCAATCCTGGTGGTGCCTTCTGTTCAAGCAGCTGCACCACAGTACAAGCTCCCAGCTGCAATGCAGGAGGGTTTCCTCTGAAAGGGGAAAGGTCACTGTGTTGCAGGATGTCACAGGGTGGGGGGCTAGTGAGCAGGTCTCCCCACCTGGCAGGACCTGAGCACCTGCAGATCTGGCTATGAAGTGGAAGCCTCCTGGGAAGTGCTCCCAGTGGCCATGGGTGGTGGCCCGCACCAAGGCCAGCCTGGGAGACCCAGGGAAATCCCATCTCAAGGACTTTATGGTCATATTGATTTGGCAACTAATGCTGATCTAAGCCTTTACTCTTAGATTGGATTCATAAACTATTATTAACTTACTGCTCAACCCCACCCTTTTATTATTCCTTTCCTGAGCCTTTCTCACCAAGTTGCTCAGGCTGGTGATGAATTGTGATCCTGCCTCAGCCCCCAGGGCTGCTGTGACTCCAGGCCTGGGGCAAGCTGAGCTGATATTGCTACTTTGTATTTAAACTTACATTAAATTTAACCTATTGCTACTCTGCATTTCAGATTGGACTTGGTTTTGCTACTTTGTATTTTAAGTGGGGACTATTAAGATTGCAGTCCTTTCCAGGCAGGAGTCCACCCCTAGCATGCAAGAAAGCCTTAGTTTTTTTTTTTAATATTTATTTATTTATTAGTTATTGGCGGACACAACATCTTTGTTTGTATGTGGTGCTGGAGGATTGAACCCGGGCCGCACGCATTCCAGGCGGGCGCGCTACCGCTTGAGCCACATCCCCAGCCCCAAGCCTTAGTTTTTGCAAGAGCCATTTTTCTTGAGTTAAAGGCTTTGACAGTGAGGCCCAAAGGGAGGCACTTGTCTTGCTCAGGACTGGAAAGTGCTTCTGTTTTGAGTGTTGCTGTTTGAGGGGGCGTCCGGGAGCCAGTGTGCCTTTTGACCTTCCACAGCCACCCTTCTAGGTGTATGTGACTTCTGCACTGCCGTCCAGTCCTCAAAAATAAGACTTCATGGGGCTGGGATGTAGCTCAGCTGGTAGAGTGCTTGTCTCTTGCGCACAAGGCTCTGGGTTCAATCCACAGCAACACACACACACACACACACACACACACACACACTCCATGTGTGCCCCCATACTAAGCTAATTCTTTTGTCTTTGATTCCTGGGATTGAGAAACATCTTCAGCCTTTTAGAGGTGGTCTGGCTAAATGGTCCAGGTTGGCCTAGAATTGCTGCTGCCCTCCCTTGGTCTCTCCTAAGTCCCTAGAGGATTACAGGCTTGAGCACCTGCCCACCATGGCCTAAGCTAATTCTCCTCCTCCAGCATTACAGATAACATACTGTCAAGTTTTTTTTTTTAAAGAGAGTGGGAGGGAGAGAGAGAAAGAGAGAGAGAGAGAGAGAGAGAGAGAGAGAGAGAGTGAGAGAGGAGAGAGAGAGAGAATTTTAGTATTTATTTTTTAGTTCTCGGCGGACACAACATCTTTGTTGGTATGTGGTGCTGAGGATCGAACCCGGGCCGCACGCATGCCAGGCGAGCGAGCTACCGCTTGAGCCACATCCCCAGCCCCTAAGCTAATTCTTCACATGAAAATAAGTCTAGCATATTGAATGAGGGGTCACTAGTGGGGGTGAGCACCCTTGTCTCAAAGACCACACTCTGCTCCTCAACTCAGGAGGACAGGCAGGGATGAAATGGAATCTGGTTTCCCCTAGAGGCATTATTACTGGATGCCCAGCTGTGACCCTTAACTCTAGCCTGTTTCCAATATGCCTAATTTCTAGTGGCCTGTGTCCCCCGCCTCCACGCCCCCCATACTGGGTATTGAGACAAGGGCTACTTAACCACTAAGCCACATCCCCAGCCCTTTTTTGTGTTTTATTTAGAGACAGGGTCTCACTGAGTTGCTTAGCACCTCACCATTGCTGAAGCTGGCTTTGCACTCGTGATTATCCTGCCTCAGCCTCCTGAGCTGCTGGGATTGCAGGCCTGCTCCACTGTGCCTGGCCCTTGACTGTGGGCTTTACTTCTGGCGGAAGTGATGGCTGCACTGCACAGGAAACACCCTGGAGCTTATAGCTGGGGTCTGGAGGTGGACTCAGGTGTGGTCAGCTTCCACTGAGGCACAGAGGCTGCCACGTGGGACTGTGGACAAGTCTGGAAGGGGACACTGAGATTGCTGCAGGCACAGTGACAGACCTCAGAAGAGAAGCTGCGTTTGCTACTAGAGATGACGCAGGTCGGGGTGCCTGTGGGTGCATTTGGGAATCCTGTGGCCCTGGAATGCAGTGAACTACTTTTACTTCAAAAATGGCAGCACACCAGATGCCTCCAGAGGTGGAGCTTTGGTGTGATGATGGTCCCAGTTACAAGTGTCCTGAAAACATGGGGAATAGTTGAGAGGAGGAAGCACTGATAGGCAGCAGGTTGGGGACCTCCAGGGCCTTTATCAGAAGTTATCCACCAGCGCTCAAGGAGAACCCTGCCACCATCTCCAAGGCCAAGAGGGCCCCATCTCAGGCAGTTTTCCTGATTCAAAAAACAAACAAACAAACAAACAAAAAACACTCTGCCCAGTTGCGCATGAATGCACAGAACCAAAAAGCCCTTGTAGTAAATGATTCCGTTTTTATTAATTAGCATCCTATATTTAAAAAGACAAAGGAGGAAGCCTTCCCTGGGTGCACACGAAGGACAGAGGTAGATGGGCTCAGGAAGCCTTCTGAGCACCCGGAGGCAACACCCTCCGGGAGTGAGCCTTCACCCAGGAGTGCTCCAGGACCTGAGCCAGGGGAAGCCGCTCTGAGGGCTGGTATCTCAGAAGCTTGGAGACCAAGTCCTGGGCCCCCTCGGGCATTGAGGGGGGAAACGTCACATCCACCTGATGAGGCCAAGGAGAAACAAGGGAAGTCTGGTTCATTCCTTTGCTCCATGTTCTCTGTGCCTCTTTGAGGCACTCCTCGGGACCCTAGCAGGTAACCTCATGTGTGTGCCCCAGTCCCCCCCAGGCTCAGCAGCTGTCCCCACCCAGTTCCCCATATATGCCCCCTGTGTGGCCATCCCACCTGGAGGATGCGCCTCTGGGTCTCGCTCTGAGAGGGGCTCTCAAAGGGTGGCCGTCCCACCAGCAGCTCGTAGCAGAGCACCCCGATGCACCACAGGTCCACCTTCTCATCGTAGGTCCTGCCTTCCACTATTTCTGGGGGCAAGTAGTCCAGAGTCCCACACATAGTCTGTCTCCTGGTGGAGGGAGAGGGGAGCAGAGGCCCAGATCAGGGAAATCCTGGAAGTCCCCGCCCAAGCACCAGGGTATGAAGACACCAACGTTTAACATGGACCAAGGTACAGAGAAAGCAAGTACCGGGACCATAACAACGTGTGTAGAAATTCATGCAATCATTTAGCTCATGATCCAGAACGCTTTCACAAAAATATTCTGAGAATCAAGAAACACAGTGATGGTACATTAAGGACCCAGTGAATGGATTCTAATCTATTCATACAGAACAATACACTGCTGGAAGTATGGGGCAATGGTTCATAAGTTTTTAGGTATTTACATGAAATCTTATTGCTAAAGTCACACATTAACAAAGATCAGAAAATAAAAGTTCCAGTTGGGCCACAATAAGGCTTTAAGTTGCAGTACTGAGGATTGAACCCAGAGACCTACATTTGCTAGACAAGCCCTCTACCACTGAGCTACATCCCCAGCCGAGGAAATATTTGACCATTTTCTACTTAAAAATGGCAGTGTTCAGGTACAAACCCAGGTTTGTATCTGGGTCTTACATTTGCAATGAATTCAACTGGACCACTCTTCACTGGCACCCGGGGCCCACCCAACCACTATCTGACCTACCTGAGGGAGGGGGCGTGCACAGACCAGCCAAAGTCTGCAATCTTCACCTCACCCATCAGCCCCAGCAGCAGATTCTCTGGCTTAATGTCCCTATGAATCACATTCTTGTTGTGGCAGTATGTCAGGGCATCTGCCACCTCCTCCATTATCTGTGAACAAAGTGAAGACATCTGAAAGGCAAGCCTTCCACACTTCCCATCAGACAGAATGCTCCTCGTGACCCTTGGGAGTGCAGAGGAATCTTGCTCTTGGCAACTCACCCCAATACCACCTTTTAGTGGCACGAGAGGTCCAGTTTGGGAAGGGGAAAGGATGGATGTTGAACTGGACAGGTCCTATTGCCCTCCCCCAGCAAGTAGCCAGACAGAACCTCCACTGAGCCAATCACGATCTCCCAAAAGACTTGAGCCCCAACAGAGGGAATAGGAGAACCAGGAAGCAACGTGGAGTCATTCATCCTGATAGCTAGCCACCAGCCACCACTGTTGGCATGGCCATGGCTGTGGGTCCTGTCCTGGTGCCCTCTAGAAATCTCCAGTTACTGCTGGGCACAGTGGTGCATGCCTGTAATCCCAGAGGCTCTGGGGGCTGAAACAGGGAGAGAATGAGTTCAAAGCCAGCCTCAGCAATGGTGACGCACTAAGCAACTCAGTGAGACCCTGTGTCTAAATGAAATACCAAATAGGGCTGGGGATGTGGCTCAGTGGATGAGTGCCCCTGAGTTCAATTCTCAGAATCCATCCCCCCCCCAATACAAAAACAAAAAACCTCTAGTTATCAGTTCCGTACATTTATTCAGTAAATCCCTTATAGGCTTTCAATAAGTGTTTTTGGCTCCTTATATTGTGCAAGACAGTAGAGTCAGATTCAAGAAATAATATTCTGGATACACATAGGGTAATTAAAGTATCAAGATGTGAGGATTATTCACTATCTAAAATTCTCAGAATAAAATTCAAAAATCAACTTACAAGGCAATCTGACCAGCCAGAGCCCCCCACCCCATCACAGGCCAGCAGTGAGCCCAAGGCCCCCAGAGCCCAGGCCCCCTCACCGTCGCTGTGTGCTGCTCATCCAAGGGGCCGCTTCTCTGCAGCAAGTTGTAGAGCTCACCCCTGGGAGCAAACTCCAGAATCAGGTATATCCGGTGAGAGTCATAGAAATAGTTGTAGAGGCGTAGGATGTTCGGGTGTCTGCAGGAGGGACAGAGGGTGGGTCAAACTTCTCCCTGAGCCCAAAACTGCTGCCATCACCAGTGACTGGTCACACAAGGGGCAAACTGTGCTGGGGTCAGGAACCATGGTCAGGATTGGGATGTCCACCCAGGGAGGAAACTTTATATGGTCG
Organism: Spermophilus citellus; assembly: GCF_964194105.1. NCBI lineage: Eukaryota > Metazoa > Chordata > Mammalia > Rodentia > Sciuridae > Spermophilus > Spermophilus citellus. The sequence goes on from NC_138200.1 coordinate 3,680,563, forward strand.
AACTGGAATGAGCAGCACAGAAAAATCAAGGCCAAGGGTTTACTTGGGGGCAGTGGGAAAGGCAGAGTTGGGATATGCAGCAGGAAGGGGAAACAGGTGTAGAGAGCCAGCGTGAGAGGCGCAGGCACAGCCTGTCCTTACCGTAGGTGCGCCTGGATCTCGATTTCTGTGCTCAGCTGGTGCTTCAGTCCCGCCTTCTCGATCTGGGACTTGAAGAGGACCTTCAGGGCCATGATGAAATGGTTCTTCCTCAGTCGAGCCAGGTAGACGTTCCCAAATCTGCCCTTGCCCAGAAGACGCCCGATTTCAAGGTCATAGATTGTGAAGCGCTTCCTAAGTGGACAGGAAGAAAGGAGCCCCAGTTCTGCAGGTGGAGGGGAGTAAGGGGCCCAAGGTCCTCTTCCCCGTCTTGAGGGCCCAGCCAGGGGTGTTTGGTTGGAAAACAGCAGCGCACGTCCAGGCGCTGACCCTCCACTCCACTCGCCCAGGCCGAGCTTGGCGCCCTCGGAAGCCCCTCCATTCCCCTTCCAGATGCCAAGGATAAGCACTCACGCGGCGGGGATTCCGGGTTGCGTCAGGTCCACTGCAGCTCCTGGGAGGGGAGATGGGGAGGGAGGGAGGGCAGGGGGGCAGGGAAAGAGAGTGGTGTCAAACTCTTTCTTCAGCACACCCCAGCCCTCCAGGGGCTGGCCCTTGGGCCCCTGCCTGCTGAGGGCCATTGCCAAGTAGGAATGATGCATCAAAATTTCCTTGCTAGTACCCCATGTTAAATGAATTTCGCTGTTGACATTGCATGTAAGGTGACCTTGCTCAAGGACCAAGGTGGATCCGGGTTTAGAGCTGATCAGGTTTGAGGAAGTATCCGGGTCCTTGGGTTTAGGGCGTTTTCGGTTTAAGACAATTTTAAGGCTTTCCCAGTTTAAGACAATAGGGGTTTTAGGGAAGTTGGAGGTTGAAGATTATTGCTGCTGGGAGTAGGGTGTTCCTGCTGCTTGTTCCCGTTGAGTTCTCCTGAGATTCAAATGGGAGTTTGGAAAAAAGCCTCTTGGAGTAGGTGAATTGGGTGGCGGCAGAACTGGGATTTCCCCTGAACGTGTGTGGAGGCCGGTGTGAGTTCGGGAATAAAGAATTGCTGTTTGAATCTACAAAGCTGTGTGGTGGCTCGTGATTCTTGTGCCCAGCCGGAGACATTGGTACCTGCCCACAGGTTCCGCTGCTCCCCCCTCACCTGCGGGTCCACGCGGTACCCGAGAGGACCGCCGCCCCCGGGTGGAGGATGATACAGGTGAGGGCGAGCCAGGGCCCTCCTGAGCCCTTTGGAGCTGGCGTCCAGGGTCCATATGGTTGTGAAAAGCCGTCAGGAGGCTACGCGAACGTGGACAGGAGGAATTGTGCCAGGAATCCTGACCTGCTGCTCATCACGCCTTTTATAGCCGGTGCCCCAGCCTCCAGTCAAAGTCCCTGACTCCAGCGCCCAATGGAAGCGCGGAGGTGGGCATGTCTGTGAGAGCACCGGCCAATGAGGCGGAATGGGGCGCGGCCAGGGGCGGGGCAGGCTGAAAGCGCACGTGCGCACTGGGGGCCCGAATCTCAGGTCGCCAGGTCCTGCTCCCTGCTCCTGGGTCTTTGTGGACCCTATAATCAGTTTGCATGAGAACCAGGGGTCCCTGTCAGTCACTGGATGAGAACCAGGGGTCCCTGTCAGTCACTAAATGAGGAAAAATGGGTGCCCTATCAGTCACTGTATGAGAACCAGGAGTCCCTGTCAGTCACAGGATGAGAACCAGGGGTCCCTGTCAGTCACTGGATGAGACCCAGGGGTCCCTGTCAGTCACTAAATGAGGAAAAATGGGTCCCCTATCAGTCACTGGATGAGAACCAGGGTCCCTGTCAGTCACAGGATGAGAACCAGGGGTCCCTGTCAGTCACTGGATGAGAACCAGGTGTCCTCTGTCAGTCACTGCTGAAAACCAGGGGTCCCCTGTCAGTCACTTGTGATAACCAGGGGTCCCTTGTGATGAGAACACGGGGTCCCTGTCAGTCACTGGATGAGAACCAGGTGTCCTCTGTCAGGCACTATATAAGAACCATGGGTCTCCTGTCATTCACTGGTTTAGAACCAGGTGTCCCTGTCAGTCACAGGATGAGAACCAGGGGTCCCCTGTCAATCACTGGATGAGATACAGGGGTCTCCTCTCAGTCCTCGGATAAGAACCAGGTTCCATGTCAGTCACTGGATGAGAACCAGGGGTCCCCTCTCCGTCAATTGATGAGAACCAGGGTCCCCTGTCAGTTACTGGATGAGAACAAGGGGTCCCCTGTCAGTAATTAGATGATAACCAGGGGTCCACTCAGTGACTGGATGAGAACTTGGGGTCCCCTGTGAGTCACTGGATGGAAACTGGGGTCCCTCTTAGTCACTGGTTTGGAACCAGGGGTCCCTGTAAGTCACTGCATGAGAACCAGGTGTATAATCTCAGACACTGGATTAGAATCAGGTTCCCCGGTCAGTCACTGGTTATGAACCAGGGTCCCCTGTCAATCACTAGATTACGGGCTGGGGATGTGGCTCAAGTGGTAGCGCGCTTGCCTGGCATGTGTGCGGCCCGGATTCGATCCTCAGCACCACATACAAAGATGTTGTGACCGCCAAGAAAACTAAAAAATAAATATTAAAAAATTCTCTCTCTCTCTCTCTCTCTCTCTCTCTCTCTCTCTCTCTCTCTCCTATCTCTCTCTCTCTATTAAAAAAATCACTAGATTAGAACAAGGGGTCCCCTGTCAGTCACTGGATGGGAACCAGGGGTCCCTGTAAGTCACTGGATGAGAACCTGTGTCCCCTGTCAGTTACTGGATGAGAACCAGGTGTCCTCTGTCAGTCACTGGTATAAACCAGGGCCCCCAGTGAATCACTGAATATGAACCAGGATCACTTGTCAGTCACTGGATGAGAACCAGGGGTTCCTCTAAGTCACTGGATGAGAACCCGTGTCCCCTGTCAGTCACTGGATGGGAACCAGGATCCCCTGTCAGTCACTGGATGAGAACCCGTGTCCCCTGTCAGTTACTGGATGAGAACCAGGTGTCCTCTGTCAGTCACTGGTATAAACCAGGGCCCCCAGTGAATCACTGAATATGAACCAGGATCACTTGTCAGTCACTGGATGAGTTCCAGAGTTCGTCTATAAGTCATTGGATATGAACAAGGGTCCCGTATCAGTCATTGGATGAGAACCAGGGGTCCCTCTCAGTCACTGGATATAAACCAGGGTCCCCTGTCAGTCATTGGATGAGAACCAAGTGTCCCCTGTCAGTCACTGGATGAGAAATAGGAATCACTGTCAGTCACTGGATGAGTACCAGGGGTCGTCCCCTTTCAGTCATTGAATGAGAACATGGGGTCATCTGCAAGTTACTGGATGAGAACCAGGGTCCATTTCAGTCACTGTATGAGAACAAGGGTTCTCCTGTCAGTCACTGGTTTAGAACCAGTGGTCCCTGTGAGTCACTGGATGAGAACCAGGGGTCCCCTGTCAGTCACTGGATGAGATACAGGGGTCTCCTCTCAGTCCCTGGATGAGAACCAGGTTCCATGTCAGTCATTGGATGAGAAACAGGGGTCCATTCTCAGTCATTGGATGAGAACCAAAGGTCCCCTGTCAGTCACTGCATGCAGGGGTCCCTGTAAGTCACTGGATGAGAACCAGAGGTACACTCTCACTCACTGGATTAGAATCAGGATCCCCTGTCAGTCACTGGTTATGAAGCAGGGGCCCCTGTCAATCACTGGATAAGAACCAGGGGTCCCCTGTCAGTCACTGGATGAGAAAAAGAGGTCCCTGTCAGTCACTGGGTGAGAACCAGTGTCCCCTGTCTGTTACTGGATTAGAACCAGGGGTCCCTTGTCAGTCACTGGATGAGAAACAGAGATCGCCTGTAAGTAACTGGATGAGAACCAGGATCACTTGTCAGTCACTGGATGAGAACCAGGGTCCTCTGTCAGTCACTGGATATAAACAAGGGTCCCCTATCAGTCATTGAATGAGAACCAGGGGTCCCCTGTCAGTCACTAAATGAGATCAAGGAATCCCCTGTCAGTCATTGGATCAGAACCAGGGTCCCTTCTCAGTCAATGGAGAACCAGGGGTTCTCTCTCAGTCACTGGATAAAAACCAGGGTCCCCTGTCAGTTACTGGATGAGAACCAAGGGTCCCCTGTAAGTCACTGGATGAGAACCAGTGGTCCCCCTGTATTTCATTGGATGAGAACCAGGGGTTTCCTCTCAGTAAATGGATAAAAACCAGGGTCCTCTGTCAGTCATTGGATGAGAATTATGGGTCCCCTGTCAGTCACTGGATGAGATCCAGAGGTCCCCTTTCAGTCACTAGTTCAGAACCTGGGGTTCCCCTGTAATTCACTGGATGAGAACAAGGGGTTCCCTCTCAGTCACTGGATAAGGAACAGGGTCCCCTGTAAGTCACTGGATGAGAACCAGTGGTTCCTCTGTATTTTATCGTACGAGAACCAGGGGTTTCCTCTCAGTCACTGGATAAGAACCAGGGTCCTCTGTCAGTCACTGAATGAGAATGACGGGTCCCCTGTCAGTCACTGAATGAGAACAAGGGGTTCCCTCTCAGTCAGTGGATAAGAACCAGGGTTCCCTGTCAGTCACTGGATGAGAACCAGGGTACCCTGTAAGTCACTGGATGAGTACCAGGGGTCTCTTGTTAGTCATTGGATGTGAACCAGGGGTCCCCTGTCAGTGACTGGATGAGAACCAGGGGTCTCCTGTCAATCACTGGATGAGATCCAGGGGTCTCCTCTCAGTCCCCGGATGAGAACAAAATCCATGTCAGCCACTGGATGAGTACCAAGTGTCCCCTGTCAGTCACTGGATGAGAACCAGGGTCCCCAGTCAGTTACTGGATGAGAACCAGGGGTCCCTGTCTGTCACTGGATGAGAACCAGGGATCGCCTGTCAGTCACTGGATGAGAACCAGGGGTCTCGTGTCAGTCAAAGGATGAGAAACAGGATCCCCTGTCATTCACTGACTGGATGAGATCCAGGGACTCCTGTCAGTTTCTGAATGAAAACCAGGTTCCCTGTCTGTCACTGGAAGAGAACCAGGGGTCGCCTGTAAGTCACGAAATGAGATCCAGGGTTCTCCTGTCAGTCCTTGGATAAGAACCAGTGTCCATGTTCATCACTCGATGAGAAACATGGGTCTTCTGTCAGTCACTGGATGAGAATCACGGTTTCTGTCAGTCACTGGATGAGAACCAGGGTCCTCTGTCAGTCACTGGATGAGAATCACGGTTTCTGTCAGTCACTGGATGAGAACCAGGGGTCCCTATCAGTCACTGCATATGAACCAGGGTCCCCTGTCAGTCACTGGATAAGAATGAGGGGTCTCCTGTTAGTCCCTGGATGAGATCCAGAAGTCTCCTGTCAGTGCCTGCATGAGAACCAGGGTCCCTGTCAGTCACTAGATGAGAACCAAGGGTCCCCTGTCAGTCACTGGATGAGATCCAGGGGTCCCCTGTCAGTCATTGGATGAGAACCAGGGTCCCCTGTCACTCACTGGATGAGATCCAGGGGTCCTCTGTCAGTCACTGGATGAGAACCAGTTTCTCCTGTCATTCAATGGATGAGAACCAGGGTCTCCTGTCAATCATTGGATAAGAACCAGTGTCCCTTGTCAGTCACTGGATGAGAACCCGGGGTCCCCTGTCAGTCATTGGATGAGAACCCGGGGTCCCCTGTCACTCACTGGATGAGAACCAGGGATCCTCTGTCAGTCACTGGATGAGAACCAGGGTCTCCTGTCAGTCATAGGATGAGAACCAGCATCTCCTGTCAGTCATAGGATGAGAACCAGGGTCTCCTGTCAGTCATAGGATGAGAACCAGGGTCTCCTGTCAGTCATAGGATGAGAACCAGCGTCTCCTGTCAGTCATAGGATGAGAACCAGCGTCTCCTGTCAGTCACAGGATGAGAACCAGGGTCTCCTGTCAATCATAGGATGAGAACCAGGGTCTCCTTTCAGTCATAGGATGAGAACCAGGGTCTCCTGTCAGTCATTGGATGAGAACCCGGGGTCCCCTGTCACTCACTGGATGAGAACCAGGGTCTCCTGTCAGTCATAGGATGAGAACCAGCGTCTCCTGTCAGTCATAGGATGAGAACCAGGGTCTCCTTTCAGTCATAGGATGAGAACCAGGGTCTCCTGTCAGTCATTGGATGAGAACCCGGGGTCCCCTGTCACTCACTGGATGAGAACCAGGGTCTCCTGTCAGTCATAGGATGAGAACCAGCGTCTCCTGTCAGTCATAGGATGAGAACCAGGGTCTCCTTTCAGTCATAGGATGAGAACCAGGGTCTCCTGTCAGTCATAGGATGAGAACCAGGGTCTCCTTTCAGTCATAGGATGAGAACCAGGGTCTCCTGTCAGTCATAGGATGAGAACCAGCATCTCCTGTCAGTCACAGGATGAGAACCAGGGTCTCCTGTCAGTCATAGGATGAGAACCAGGGTCTCCTTTCAGTCATAGGATGAGAACCAGGGTCCCCTGTCAGTCACTGGATGAGAACCAGGGTCTCCTGTCAGTCATTGGATGAGAACCCGGGGTCCCCTGTCACTCACTGGATGAGAACAGGGTCTCCTGTCAGTCATAGGATGAGAACCAGCGTCTCCTGTCAGTCACAGGATGAGAACCAGGGTCTCCTGTCAGTCATAGGATGAGAACCAGGGTCTCCTTTCAGTCATAGGATGAGATCCAGGGGTCCCCTGTCAGTCATTGGATGAGAACCAGGGTCTCCTGTCAGTCATTGGATGAGAACCCGGGGTCCCCTGTCACTCACTGGATGAGAACCAGGGTCTCCTGTCAGTCATAGGATGAGAACCAGCGTCTCCTGTCAGTCATAGGATGAGAACCAGGGTCTCCTGTCAGTCATAGGATGAGAACCAGGGTCTCCTTTCAGTCATAGGATGAGAACCAGGGTCTCCTGTCAGTCATAGGATGAGAACCAGCGTCTCCTGTCAGTCACAGGATGAGAACCAGGGTCTCCTGTCAGTCATAGGATGAGAACCAGGGTCTCCTTTCAGTCATAGGATGAGAACCCGGGGTCCCCTGTCAGTCATTGGATGAGAACCCGGGGTCCCCTGTCACTCACTGGATGAGAACCAGGGATCCTCTGTCAGTCACTGGATGAGAACCAGGGTCTCCTGTCAGTCATAGGATGAGAACCAGGGTCTCCTGTCAGTCATAGGATGAGAACCAGGGTCTCCTGTCAGTCATAGGATGAGAACCAGCGTCTCCTGTCAGTCACAGGATGAGAACCAGGGTCTCCTTTCAGTCATAGGATGAGAACCAGGGTCTCCTGTCAGTCATAGGATGAGAACCAGTGTCCCTTGTCAGACACTGGATGAGAACCAGGGGTCCCCTGGCAGTCACTAGATGAGAACCAGAGTCCATTGTCTGTCCATGGATGAGAACCAGGTGTTCCCTGTCAGTACTGGATGAGAACCAGGGGATCCCTGTCCATCACTGGATGAGAACCAGGGTTCTGTCCTGACCGGCAGGACACATCAAAGTGGGCAGCGAACCTAGATGGGGAGGAATGAAGGGACAAGAGACAGGAAAGGTGACAGCAAGACAGGAGTCTGATCAAGCTGCAAACTTTTATTGTTCACACAGGGGTATTTATGTGCTGGGGATGGGGAAGCTCTCTCATCAGCAGTTGCTGGATGTGGGTGGTAAAACTGCCAGGTGCAAGATGTCTGATGATCCTGATAACTGCAGGATGTTCCAGGGAGATAGGTAGCTGCAGGATGCCTCCCAGGCAGGATGTCTCCCAGGGGGCTGTCAGGCTAATCTTTGAAGGAGAATTTCCTTCTAGTCCCCAGCAGGGTTCCCTCTCAGTCACTGGATGAGAATCAGGGGTTCCCTCTCAGTCACTGGATAAAACTAGGGTCCTCTGTCAATCACTCGATGAGAACCAGGGGTTGCCTCTAAGTCACTGGATGAGAAACCGGGTCCTCTGTCAGTCAATGGATGAGACCAAGGGTCCCAGGTCAGTCACTGGATGAGAACCAGGGGTACCCTGTCAGATACTGGATGAGAAAAAGGTATCTTTTGTCAGTCACTACATGAGAAACAAGGTTCATGTCAGTCACTGGATGAGAACCAGGGGTCCTCTGTCCATCACTGGATGAGAACCAGTGGTCTCCTGTCAGTTCCTGGATGAGAACCAGGGTCCCTATCAGTCACTGCATATGAACCAGGGTCCCCTGTCAGTCACTCACTGGATGAGAACCAGCGTCCCTGTCAGTCACTGGATGAGAAAGAGGGGTCCCCTGTCAGTAACTGGATGATAACCAAGGTCCCCTTTCAGTCATTGGATGAGAACCAGGGTCCCCTGTCAGTTACTGGGTGAGAACCAGGGCCCCCTTTCAGTTACTGAATAAGATCCATGGGTCCCCTCTCAGTCACTGGATATGAACCAGGGTCACCTGAGAGTCACTCGATAAAAACCACAGTCCCGTGTCACTTACTCGATGAGAACAAAGGGTCCCATGTCAGTCACTAAATGAGAACTAGGGTTCCCTGTCAGTCACTGGATGAGAACCAGGGTCCCCTGTCAGTTACTGGATGAGAACAAGTGGTCCCCTATGAGTCACGGGATGAAAACCAGGGTTTTTCTGTCAGTTACTGGATAAGAACCAGGGTTCCCCTGTCAGTCAGTGGATGACAACCAAGATCCACTGTCAGTCATTGGATGAGAACAAGTGTCCCCTGTCAATTACTGGATGAGAACCAGGGTCCCCTGTCAGTTACTGGATGAGAACAAGTGGTCCCCTATGAGTCACGGGATGAAAACCAGGGTTTTTCTGTCAGTTACTGGATAAGAACCAGGGTTCCCCTGTCAGTCAGTGGATGACAACCAAGATCCACTGTCAGTCATTGGATGAGTACAAGTGTCCCCTGTCAATTACTGGATGAGAACCAGGGTCCCCTGTCAGTTACTGGATGAGAACAAGTGGTCCCCTATGAGTCATGGGATGAAAACCAGGGTTTTCTGTCAGTTACTGGATAAGAACCAGGGTTCCCCTGTCAGTCAGTCGATGACAACCAAGATCCACTGTCAGTCATTGGATGAGAACAAGTGTCCCCTGTCAATTACTGGATGAGAACAAGGGTTCCCCTGTCAGTCACTGGGTGAGAAACACGTGTCCCGGGTCAGTCAATGGATGAGAACCAGGATCCCCTGTCATTCCCTGACTGGATGAGATACAGGAGTCTCCTGTCACTCCCTGAATGAAAACCAGGTTCAATGTCAGTTACTGGAAGAGAACCAGGTGTCTCCTGTAAGTCACTAAATGAGATCCAGGGGCCTCCTGTCAGTCCCTGTAAGAGAACCAGTGTCCCTGACCGTCACTGGATGACAAACATGGGTCCTCTGTCAGTCACTGGATGAGAATCACGGTCCCTGTCAATCACAGGATAAGAACCAGGGCACCCATGTAAGTTACTGGATGAGAACCATGGGTCCCTGTCAGTCAATGAATGAGCATGTGGGGTCTCCTGTAAGTCCCTGAATGAGAACCAGGGGTCTCCTGTCAGAACCTGGATGAGAACCAGGGTCCCTCTCCATCTCTGGATGAGAACGAGAGTTCCCCTGTCAGTCAATGTCTGAGAACCATGGGTCCTCTGTCAGTGCCTGATGAGAACCAGGGTCCCCTGTCAGGCACTGTATGAGAACCAGGGGTCTCCTGTCAGTACCTGGATGAAAACCAGGGTCCCTGTCAGTCACTGGATGAGAACCAAGGGTCCCCTGTCAGTCACTGGATGAGAACCAGGGGTCTCCTGTCAGTCACTGGATGAGAACCAGGGTCCCCTGTCAGGCACTGGATGAGAACCAGGGGTCTCCTGTCAGTACCTGGATGAGAACCAGGGTCCTTCTCCATCTCTGGATGAGAATGAGAGTTCCCTTGTCAGTCAATGTCTGAGAACCATGGGTCCTCTGTCAGTGACTGATGAGAACCAAGGGTCCCCTGTCACGCACTGTATGAGAACCAGGGGTCTCCTGTCAGTACCTGGATGAAAACCAGGGTCGCTGTCAGTCACTAGATGAGAACCAGGGTCCCTCTCCATCTCTGGATGACAACCAGAGGTCCCTGTCAGTCACTGGACGAGAACGATGGGTCCATTGTCAGTGACTGATGAGAAAGTGTGGTCCCCTGTGAGTCAATGGATGAGAACCAGGGTTCCCTTTAAGTCATTGGATGAGAACCTGGGGTACCCTGTCAGTTACAAGATGAGAACCAGGGGTCCCTGTCATTCACTGGATGAGAATGAGGGGTCTCCTGTTAGTCCCTGGATGAGATATAGAAGTCTCCTGTCAGTGCCTGCATGAGAACCAGGGTCCCTGTCAGTCACTGGATGAGAACCAGATGTCCCCTGTCAGTCAATGGATGAGAACCACGGGTTCCCTGTCAGTCACTGGATCAGAACCAGGGGTTCGCTCTCAGTCACTGGATAAGAACCAGGGTCCCCTATCAGTCACTAAATGAGAACCAATGGGCCACTGTCACTCATGGGATGAGAACATGGAGTCCCCTGTCAGTCACTGTATGAGAACCTGTGTTTCACCTGTCAGTCACTGGTTGAAAATCAGGGGTTCCCTCTCAGTAACTGGACAAGAATTAGGATCCTCTGTCAGTCACTGGATGAGAACCAGGGGTCACCTGTCAGTCACTTGATGAGAACCAGGGGTTTCCTGTCAGTCACTGTATGAGAACCAGGTTCTCCTGTCATTCAATGGATGAGAACCAGGGTCTCCTGTCAGTCATTGGATAAGAACCAGTGTCTGTCGTTAGTCACTGGATGAGAACAAGGCGTCCCCTGTCAGTCACTGGATGAGAACCAGTGTTTCCCCTGTCAGTCACTGGTTGAGAATTAGAGGTTTCCTCTCAGTCACTGGATAAGAACTATGGTCCTCTGTCAGTCAGTGGATGAGAAACAGGGTCCCCTGTCAGTCACTGGAGGAGAATCATGGTCCCCTGTCAGTCACTGGATGAAAATCAGGGGTCCCCAATCACTGAATGAGAACCAGGCTCCCCTGTCAGTTACTGGATGAAAACAAAGGGTCTCCTGTCAGTCACTGGATGAGAACAAGGGGTCCACTGTCAGTCAGTGAATTAGAATCAGGGTTTCCCTGAGAGTCACTTGATGAAAACCAGTGGTTCCCTGTCAGTCACTGGATGAGAACCAGGGGTCGCTGTCAGTCACTGGATAAGAACAAGGGTCTCCTGTCAGTCACTGGATGAGAACCAGAAATCCCATCAATGTCACTGGATGAGAACCAGTGTCCTCTGTCAGTCACTGGATGAGAACCAGTATCCTCTTTCAATCATTGGATAATACCAGGGGTCCCTGTCAGTCAATGGATGAGAACCAGGGTTCCCATGTCTGTCACGGGATATGAACCAGTGTCCACTGTCAGTCTTTGGATGAGAAAAGGGGGTATCCTGTCAGTCACTAGATGGGAAGGAGGGGTTCCCTGTCAGTCACTAGATGAGAACCAGAGGTCCTCTTTCAGTTACATGATGAGAACCAGGTGTCTCCTGTCAGTCACTGGATGAGAACCAGAGGTTCCTCTTTCAGTTACATGATGAGAACCAGGAGTTCCCTGTCAGTCACTGGATGAGAACCAGGGGTCCTCTTTCAGTTACATGATGAGAACCAGGTGTCTCCTGTCTGTCACTGGATGAGAACCAGAGGTCCTCTTTCAGTTACATGATGAGAACCAGGTGTCTCCTGTCAGTCACTGGAAGAGAACCAGGGGTCCTCTTACAGTTACATGATGAGAACCAGGTGTCTCCTGTCAGTCACTGTATGAGAACCAGGGGTCCTCTTTCAGTTACATGATGAGAACCAGGTGTCTCCTGTCTGTCACTGGATGAGAACCAGAGGTCCTCTTTCAGTTACATGATGAGAACCAGGTGTCTCCTGTCAGTCACTGGATGAGAACCAGGGGTCCTCTTTCAGTTACATGATGAGAACCAGGTGTCTAGTGTCTGTCACTGGATGAGAACCAGAGGTCCTCCTTCAGTTACATGATGAGAACCAGGTGTCTCCTGTCTGTCACTGGATGAGAACCAGAGGTCCTCTTTCAGTTACATGATGAGAACCAGGTGTCTCCTGTCTGTCACTGGATGAGAACCAGAGGTCCTCTTTCAGTTACATGATGAGAACCAGGTGTCTCCTGTCAGTCACTGGATGAGAACCAGAGGTTCCTCTTTCAGTTACATGATGAGAACCAGGTGTCTCCTGTCTGTCACTGGATGAGAACCAGAGGTCCTCTTTCAGTTACATGATGAGAACCAGGTGTCTCCTGTCAGTCACTGGATGAGAACCAGGGGTCCTCTTTCAGTTACATGATGAGAACCAGGTGTCTCCTGTCTGTCACTGGATGAGAACCAGGGGTCCTCTTTCAGTTACATGATGAGAACCAGGTGTCTCCTGTCAGTCACTGGATGAGAACCAGGGGTCCTCTTTCAGTTACATGATGAGAACCGGGTGTCTCCTGTCAGTCACTGGATGAGAACCAGAGGTCCTCTTTCAGTTACATGATGAGAACCGGGTGTCTCCTGTCAGTCACTGGATGAGAACCAGAGGTTCCTCTTTCAGTTACATGATGAGAACCAGGTGTCTCCTGTCTGTCACTGGATGAGAACCAGAGGTCCTCTTTCAGTTACATGATGAGAACCAGGTGTCTCCTGTCTGTCACTGGATGAGAACCAGGGGTCCTCTTTCAGTTACATGATGAGAATCGGGTGTCTCCTGTCAGTCACTGGATGAGAACCAGAGGTCCTCTTTCAGTTACATGATGAGAACCAGGTGTCTCCTGTCTGTCACTGGATGAGAACCAGAGGTTCCTCTTTCAGTTACATGATGAGAACCAGGTGTCTCCTGTCAGTCACTGGATGAGAACCAGAGGTTCCTCTTTCAGTTAAATGATGAGAACCAGGTGTCTCCTGTCAGTCACTGGATGAGAACCAGGGTTCCTCTTTCAGTTACATGATGAGAACCAGGAGTTCCCTGTCAGTCACTTTATGAGAACCAGAGGTCCTCTTTCAGTTACATGATGAGAACCAGGAGTTCCCTGTCAGTCACTGGATGAGAACCAGGGGTCCTCTTTCAGTTACATGATGAGAACCAGGAGTTCCCTGTCAGTCACTGGATGAGAACCAGAGGTCCTCTTTCAGTTACATGATGAGAACCAGGTGTCTCCTGTCAGTCACTAGATGAGAACCAGAGGTTCCTCTTTCAGTTACATGATGAGAACCAGGAGTTCCCTGTCAGTCACTGGATGAGAACCAGAGGTCCTCTTTCAGTTACATGATGAGAACCAGGTGTCTCCTGTCAGTCACTGGATGAGAACCAGGTGTCTCCTGTCAGTCACTGGATGAGAATCAGGGGTCCTCTTTCAGTTACATGATGAGAACCAGGAGTTCCCTGTCAGTCACTGGATGAGAACCAGAGGTTCCTCTTTCAGTTACATGATGAGAACCAGGAATTCCCTGTCAGTCACTGGATGGGAACCAGAGGTCCTCTTTCAGTTACATGATGAGAACCAGGTGTCTCCTGTCAGTCACTAGATGAGAACCAGAGGTTCCTCTTTCAGTTACATGATGAGAACCAGGAGTTCCCTGTCAGTCACTGGATGAGAACCAGAGGTTCCTCTTTCAGTTACATGATGAGAACCAGGAGTTCCCTGTCAGTCACTGGATGAGAACCAGAGGTCCTCTTTCAGTTACATGATGAGAACCAGGTGTCTCCTGTCAGTCACTAGATGAGAACCAGAGGACCTCTTTCAGTTACATGATGAGAACCAGTTGTCTCCTGTCAGTCACTGGATGAGAACCAGGGGTCCTCTTTCAGTTACATGATGAGAACCAGGTGTCTCCTGTCAGTCACTGGATGAGAACCAGAGGTTCCTCTTTCAGTTACATGATGAGAACCGGGTGTCTCCTGTCAGTCACTGGATGAGAACCAGAGGTCCTCTTTCAGTTACATGATGAGAACCGGGTGTTTCCTGTCAGTCACTGGATGAGAACCAGAGGTCCTCTTTCAGTTACATGATGAGAACCGGGTATCTCCTGTCAGTCACTGGATGAGAACCAGAGGTCCTCTTTCAGTTACATGATGAGAACCAGGTGTCTCCTGTCAGTCACTGGATGAGAACCAGAGGTCCTCTTTCAGTTACATGATGAGAACCAGGTGTCTCCTGTCAGTCACTGGATGAGAACCAGGGGTCCTCTTTCAGTTACATGATGAGAACCAGGTGTCTAGTGTCTGTCACTGGATGAGAACCAGAGGTCCTCCTTCAGTTACATGATGAGAACCAGGTGTCTCCTGTCTGTCACTGGATGAGAACCAGAGGTCCTCTTTCAGTTACATGATGAGAACCAGGTGTCTCCTGTCTGTCACTGGATGAGAACCAGAGGTCCTCTTTCAGTTACATGATGAGAACCAGGTGTCTCCTGTCAGTCACTGGATGAGAACCAGAGGTTCCTCTTTCAGTTACATGATGAGAACCAGGTGTCTCCTGTCTGTCACTGGATGAGAACCAGAGGTCCTCTTTCAGTTACATGATGAGAACCAGGTGTCTCCTGTCAGTCACTGGATGAGAACCAGGGGTCCTCTTTCAGTTACATGATGAGAACCAGGTGTCTCCTGTCTGTCACTGGATGAGAACCAGGGGTCCTCTTTCAGTTACATGATGAGAACCAGGTGTCTCCTGTCAGTCACTGGATGAGAACCAGGGGTCCTCTTTCAGTTACATGATGAGAACCGGGTGTCTCCTGTCAGTCACTGGATGAGAACCAGAGGTCCTCTTTCAGTTACATGATGAGAACCGGGTGTCTCCTGTCAGTCACTGGATGAGAACCAGAGGTTCCTCTTTCAGTTACATGATGAGAACCAGGTGTCTCCTGTCTGTCACTGGATGAGAACCAGAGGTCCTCTTTCAGTTACATGATGAGAACCAGGTGTCTCCTGTCTGTCACTGGATGAGAACCAGGGGTCCTCTTTCAGTTACATGATGAGAATCGGGTGTCTCCTGTCAGTCACTGGATGAGAACCAGAGGTCCTCTTTCAGTTACATGATGAGAACCAGGTGTCTCCTGTCTGTCACTGGATGAGAACCAGAGGTTCCTCTTTCAGTTACATGATGAGAACCAGGTGTCTCCTGTCAGTCACTGGATGAGAACCAGAGGTTCCTCTTTCAGTTACATGATGAGAACCAGGTGTCTCCTGTCAGTCACTGGATGAGAACCAGGGTTCCTCTTTCAGTTACATGATGAGAACCAGGAGTTCCCTGTCAGTCACTTTATGAGAACCAGAGGTCCTCTTTCAGTTACATGATGAGAACCAGGAGTTCCCTGTCAGTCACTGGATGAGAACCAGGGGTCCTCTTTCAGTTACATGATGAGAACCAGGAGTTCCCTGTCAGTCACTGGATGAGAACCAGAGGTCCTCTTTCAGTTACATGATGAGAACCAGGTGTCTCCTGTCAGTCACTAGATGAGAACCAGAGGTTCCTCTTTCAGTTACATGATGAGAACCAGGAGTTCCCTGTCAGTCACTGGATGAGAACCAGAGGTCCTCTTTCAGTTACATGATGAGAACCAGGTGTCTCCTGTCAGTCACTGGATGAGAACCAGGTGTCTCCTGTCAGTCACTGGATGAGAATCAGGGGTCCTCTTTCAGTTACATGATGAGAACCAGGAGTTCCCTGTCAGTCACTGGATGAGAACCAGAGGTTCCTCTTTCAGTTACATGATGAGAACCAGGAATTCCCTGTCAGTCACTGGATGGGAACCAGAGGTCCTCTTTCAGTTACATGATGAGAACCAGGTGTCTCCTGTCAGTCACTAGATGAGAACCAGAGGTTCCTCTTTCAGTTACATGATGAGAACCAGGAGTTCCCTGTCAGTCACTGGATGAGAACCAGAGGTTCCTCTTTCAGTTACATGATGAGAACCAGGAGTTCCCTGTCAGTCACTGGATGAGAACCAGAGGTCCTCTTTCAGTTACATGATGAGAACCAGGTGTCTCCTGTCAGTCACTAGATGAGAACCAGAGGACCTCTTTCAGTTACATGATGAGAACCAGTTGTCTCCTGTCAGTCACTGGATGAGAACCAGGGGTCCTCTTTCAGTTACATGATGAGAACCAGGTGTCTCCTGTCAGTCACTGGATGAGAACCAGAGGTTCCTCTTTCAGTTACATGATGAGAACCGGGTGTCTCCTGTCAGTCACTGGATGAGAACCAGAGGTCCTCTTTCAGTTACATGATGAGAACCGGGTGTTTCCTGTCAGTCACTGGATGAGAACCAGAGGTCCTCTTTCAGTTACATGATGAGAACCGGGTATCTCCTGTCAGTCACTGGATGAGAACCAGAGGTCCTCTTTCAGTTACATGATGAGAACCAGGTGTCTCCTGTCAGTCACTGGATGAGAACCAGAGGTCCTCTTTCAGTTACATGATGAGAACCAGGTGTCTCCTGTCAGTCACTGGATGAGAACCAGAGGTCCTCTTTCAGTTACATGATGAGAACCGGGTGTCTCCTGTCAGTCACTGGATGAGAACCAGAGGTCCTCTTTCAGTTACATGATGAGAACCAGGTGTCTCCTGTGAGTCACTGGATGAGAACCAGAGGTCCTCTTTCAGTTACATGATGAGAACCAGGAGTTCCCTGTGAGTCACTGGATGAGAACCAGAGGTCCTCTTTCAGTTACATGATGAGAACCAGGTGTCTCCTGTCTGTCACTGGATGAGAACCAGAGGTCATCTTTCAGTTACATGATGAGAACCAGGGTTCCCTGTCAGTCACTGGATGAGAACCAGAGGTTCCTCTTTCAGTTACATGATGAGAACCAGGTGTCTCCTGTCTGTCACTGCATGAGAACCAGGGGTCCTCTTTCAGTTACATGATGAGAATCGGGTGTCTCCTGTCAGTCACTGGATGAGAACCAGAGGTTCCTCTTTCAGTTACATGATGAGAACCGGGTGTCTCCTGTCAGTCACTGGATGAGAACCAGAGGTCCTCTTTCAGTTATATGATGAGAACCAGGGTTCCCTGTCAGTCACTGGATGAGAACCAGAGGTTCCTCTTTCAGTTACATGATGAGAACCAGGTGTCTCCTGTCTGTCACTGCATGAGAACCAGGGGTCCTCTTTCAGTTACATGATGAGAACCAGGGTTCCCTGTCAGTCACTGGATGAGAACCAGGGGTCCTCTTTCAGTTACATGATGAGAACCAGGTGTCTCCTGTCTGTCACTGGATGAGAACCAGGGGTCCTCCTTCAGTTACATGATGAGAACCAGGGTTCCCTGTCAGTCACTGGATGAGAACCAGAGGTTCCTCTTTCAGTTACATGATGAGAACCAGGTGTCTCCTGTCTGTCACTGGATGAGAACCAGAGGTTCCTCTTTCAGTTACATGATGAGAACCAGGAGTTCCCTGTCAGTCACTGGATGAGAACCAGAGGTTCCACTTTCAGTTACATGATGAGAACCAGGTGTCTCCTGTCAGTCACTGGATGAGAACCAGGGTTCCTCTTTCAGTTACATGATGAGAACCAGGTGTCTCCTGTCTGTCACTGGATGAGAACCAGAGGTTCCTCTTTCAGTTACATGATGAGAACCAGGAGTTCCCTGTCAGTCACTGGATGAGAACCAGGGGTCCTCTTTCAGTTACATGATGAGAACCAGGTGTCTCCTGTCTGTCACTGGATGAGAACCAGAGGTCCTCTTTCAGTTACATGATGAGAACCCGGTGTCTCCTGTCAGTCACTGGATGAGAACCAGGGGTCCTCTTTCAGTTACATGATGAGAACCAGGTGTCTCCTGTCTGTCACTGGATGAGAACCAGAGGTCCTCTTTCAGTTACATGATGAGAAACAGGTGTCTCCTGTCAGTCACTGGATGAGAACCAGGGGTCCTCTTTCAGTTACATGATGAGAACCAGGTGTCTCCTGTCTGTCACTGGATGAGAACCAGAGGTCCTCTTTCAGTTACATGATGAGAACCAGGTGTCTCCTGTCTGTCACAGGATGAGAATCAGAGGTCCTCTTTCAGTTACATGATGAGAACCAGGAGTTCCCTGTCAGTCACTAGATGAGAACCAGAGGTTCCTCTTTCAGTTATATGATGAGAACCAGGTGTCTCCTGTCAGTCACTGGATGAGAACCAGAGGTCCTCTTTCAGTTACATGATGAGAACCAGGTGTCTCCTGTCAGTCACTGGATGAGAACCAGAGGTCCTCTTTCAGTTACATGATGAGAATCAGGTGTCTCCTGTCAGTCACTGGATGAGAACCAGAGGTTCCTCTTTCAGTTACATGATGAGAAACAGGTGTCTCCTGTCAGTCACTGGATGAGAACCAGGGTTCCTCTTTCAGTTACATCATGAGAACCAGGAGTTCCCTGTCAGTCACTGGATGAGAACCAGAGGTTCCTCTTTCAGTTACATGATGAGAACCAGGAGTTCCCTGTCAGTCACTGGATGAGAACCAGAGGTCCTCTTTCAGTTACATGATGAGAACCAGGTGTCTCCTGTCAGTCACTGGATGAGAACCAGGTGTCTCCTGTCAGTCACTGGATGAGAACCAGGGGTCCTCTTTCAGTTACATGATGAGAACCAGGAGTTCCCTGTCAGTCACTGATGAGAACCAGAGGTTCCTCTTTCAGTTACATGATGAGAACCAGGAGTTCCCTGTCAGTCACTGGATGAGAACCAGAGGTCCTCTATCAGTTACATGATGAGAACCAGGTGTCTCCTGTCAGTCACTAGATGGGAACCAGAGGTTCCTCTTTCAGTTACATGATGAGAACCAGGTGCCTCCTGCCAGTCCCTGGATGAGAACCAGAGGTCCTCTTTCAGTTACATGATGAGAACCAGGGTTCCCTGTCAGTCACTAGATGAGAACCAGAGGTCCTCTTTCAGTTACATGATGAGAACCAGGTGTCTCCTGTCAGTCACTGGATGAGAACCAGAGGTTCCTCTTTCAGTTACATGATGAGAACCAGGTGTCTCCTGTCTGTCACTGCATGAGAACCAGGGGTCCTCTTTCAGTTACATGATGAGAATCGGGTGTCTCCTGTCAGTCACTGGATGAGAACCAGAGGTTCCTCTTTCAGTTACATGATGAGAACCGGGTGTCTCCTGTCAGTCACTGGATGAGAACCAGAGGTCCTCTTTCAGTTATATGATGAGAACCAGGGTTCCCTGTCAGTCACTGGATGAGAACCAGAGGTTCCTCTTTCAGTTACATGATGAGAACCAGGTGTCTCCTGTCTGTCACTGCATGAGAACCAGGGGTCCTCTTTCAGTTACATGATGAGAACCAGGGTTCCCTGTCAGTCACTGGATGAGAACCAGGGGTCCTCTTTCAGTTACATGATGAGAACCAGGTGTCTCCTGTCTGTCACTGGATGAGAACCAGGGGTCCTCCTTCAGTTACATGATGAGAACCAGGGTTCCCTGTCAGTCACTGGATGAGAACCAGAGGTTCCTCTTTCAGTTACATGATGAGAACCAGGTGTCTCCTGTCTGTCACTGGATGAGAACCAGAGGTTCCTCTTTCAGTTACATGATGAGAACCAGGAGTTCCCTGTCAGTCACTGGATGAGAACCAGAGGTTCCACTTTCAGTTACATGATGAGAACCAGGTGTCTCCTGTCAGTCACTGGATGAGAACCAGGGTTCCTCTTTCAGTTACATGATGAGAACCAGGTGTCTCCTGTCTGTCACTGGATGAGAACCAGAGGTTCCTCTTTCAGTTACATGATGAGAACCAGGAGTTCCCTGTCAGTCACTGGATGAGAACCAGGGGTCCTCTTTCAGTTACATGATGAGAACCAGGTGTCTCCTGTCTGTCACTGGATGAGAACCAGAGGTCCTCTTTCAGTTACATGATGAGAACCCGGTGTCTCCTGTCAGTCACTGGATGAGAACCAGGGGTCCTCTTTCAGTTACATGATGAGAACCAGGTGTCTCCTGTCTGTCACTGGATGAGAACCAGAGGTCCTCTTTCAGTTACATGATGAGAAACAGGTGTCTCCTGTCAGTCACTGGATGAGAACCAGGGGTCCTCTTTCAGTTACATGATGAGAACCAGGTGTCTCCTGTCTGTCACTGGATGAGAACCAGAGGTCCTCTTTCAGTTACATGATGAGAACCAGGTGTCTCCTGTCTGTCACTGGATGAGAATCAGAGGTCTTCTTTCAGTTACATGATGAGAACCAGGAGTTCCCTGTCAGTCACTAGATGAGAACCAGAGGTTCCTCTTTCAGTTATATGATGAGAACCAGGTGTCTCCTGTCAGTCACTGGATGAGAACCAGAGGTCCTCTTTCAGTTACATGATGAGAACCAGGTGTCTCCTGTCAGTCACTGGATGAGAACCAGAGGTCCTCTTTCAGTTACATGATGAGAATCAGGTGTCTCCTGTCAGTCACTAAATGAGAACCAGAGGT
Organism: Spermophilus citellus; assembly: GCF_964194105.1. Classification (NCBI taxonomy): domain Eukaryota; kingdom Metazoa; phylum Chordata; class Mammalia; order Rodentia; family Sciuridae; genus Spermophilus; species Spermophilus citellus. Next base: position 3,701,112 of record NC_138200.1, read on the forward strand.
TCCTCTTTCAGTTACATGATGAGAAACAGGTGTCTCCTGTCAGTCACTGGATGAGAACCAGGGTTCCTCTTTCAGTTACATCATGAGAACCAGGAGTTCCCTGTCAGTCACTGGATGAGAACCAGAGGTTCCTCTTTCAGTTACATGATGAGAACCAGGAGTTCCCTGTCAGTCACTGGATGAGAACCAGAGGTCCTCTTTCAGTTACATGATGAGAACCAGGTGTCTCCTGTCAGTCACTGGATGAGAACCAGGTGTCTCCTGTCAGTCACTGGATGAGAACCAGGGGTCCTCTTTCAGTTACATGATGAGAACCAGGAGTTCCCTGTCAGTCACTGATGAGAACCAGAGGTTCCTCTTTCAGTTACATGATGAGAACCAGGAGTTCCCTGTCAGTCACTGGATGAGAACCAGAGGTCCTCTATCAGTTACATGATGAGAACCAGGTGTCTCCTGTCAGTCACTAGATGGGAACCAGAGGTTCCTCTTTCAGTTACATGATGAGAACCAGGTGCCTCCTGCCAGTCACTGGATGAGAACCAGAGGTCCTCTTTCAGTTACATGATGAGAACCAGGGTTCCCTGTCAGTCACTAGATGAGAACCAGAGGTCCTCTTTCAGTTACATGATGAGAACCAGGTGTCTCCTGTCAGTCACTGGATGAGAACCAGAGGTTCCTCTTTCAGTTACATGATGAGAACCAGGTGTCTCCTGTCAGTCACTGGATGAGAACCAGGGGTCCTCTTTCAGTTACATGATGAGAACCAGGTGTCTCCCGTCAGTCACTGGATGAGAACCAGAGGTTCCTCTTTTAGTTACATGATGAGAACCAGGTGTCTCCTGTCAGTCACTGGATGAGAACCAGGTGTCTCCTGTCAGTCACTGGATGAGAACCAGGGGTCCTCTTTCAGTTACATGATGAGAACCAGGAGTTCCCTGTCAGTCACTGGATGAGAACCAGAGGTTCCTCTTTCAGTTACATGATGAGAACCAGGAATTCGCTGTCAGTCACTGGATGAGAACCAGAGGTCCTCTTTCAGTTACATGATGAGAACCAGGTGTCTCCTGTCAGGCACTGGATGAGAACCAGAGGTTCCTCTTTCAGTTACATGATGAGAACCAGGAGTTCCCTGTGAGTCACTGGATGAGAACCAGAGGTCCTCTTTCAGTTACATGATGAGAACCAGGTGTCTCCTGTCTGTCACTGGATGAGAACCAGAGGTCATCTTTCAGTTACATGATGAGAACCAGGGTTCCCTGTCAGTCACTAGATGAGAACCAGAGGTCCTCTTTCAGTTACATGATGAGAACCAGGTGTCTCCTGTCAGTCACTGGATGAGAACCAGAGGTTCCTCTTTCAGTTACATGATGAGAACCAGGTGTCTCCTGTCAGTCACTGGATGAGAACCAGAGGTTCCTCTTTCAGTTACATGATGAGAACCGGGTGTCTCCTGTCAGTCACTGGATGAGAACCAGAGGTCCTCTTTCAGTTACATGATGAGAACCGGGTGTCTCCTGTCAGTCACTGGATGAGAACCAGAGGTCCTCTTTCAGTTACATGATGAGAACCAGGTGTCTCCTGTCAGTCACTGGATGAGAACCAGGGTTCCTCTTTCAGTTACATCATGAGAACCAGGTGTCTCCTGTCAGTCACTAGATGAGAACCAGAGGTTCCTCTTTCAGTTACATGATGAGAACCAGGAGTTCCCTGTCAGTCACTGGATGAGAACCAGAGGTCCTCTTTCAGTTACATGATGAGAACCAGGTGTCTCCTGTCAGTCACTGGATGAGAAACAGGTGTCTCCTGTCAGTCACTGGATGAGAACCAGGGGTCCTCTTTCAGTTACATGATGAGAACCAGGAGTTCCCTGTCAGTCACTGGATGAGAACCAGAGGTTCCCCTTTCAGTTACATGATGAGAACCAGGTGTCTCCTGTCAGTCACTGGATGAGAACCAGAGGTTCCTCTTTCAGTTACATGATGAGAACCAGGAGTTCCCTGTCAGTCACTGGATGAGAACCAGAGGTACTCTTTCAGTTACATGATGAGAACCAGGTGTCTCCTGTCAGTCACTAGATGAGAACCAGAGGTTCCTCTTTCAGTTACATGATGAGAACCAGGTGCCTCCTGCCAGTCACTGGATGAGAACCAGAGGTCCTCTTTCAGTTACATGATGAGAACCAGGGTTCCCTGTCAGTCACTAGATGAGAACCAGAGGTCCTCTTTCAGTTACATGATGAGAACCAGGTGTCTCCTGTCTGTCACTGGATGAGAACCAGAGGTCCTCTTTCAGTTACATGATGAGAACCAGGTGTCTCCTGTCAGTCACTGGATGAGAACCAGGGGTCCTCTTACAGTTACATGATGAGAACCAGGTGTCTCCTGTCAGTCACTGTATGAGAACCAGGGGTCCTCTTTCAGTTACATGATGAGAACCAGGTGTCTCCTGTCTGTCACTGGATGAGAACCAGAGGTCCTCTTTCAGTTACATGATGAGAACCAGGTGTCTACTGTCAGTCACTGGATGAGAACCAGGGGTCCTCTTTCAGTTACATGATGAGAACCAGGTGTCTAGTGTCTGTCACTGGATGAGAACCAGAGGTCCTCTATCAGTTACATGATGAGAACCAGGTGTCTCCTGTCTGTCACTGGATGAGAACCAGAGGTCCTCTTTCAGTTACATGATGAGAACCAGGTGTCTCCTGTCTGTCACTGGATGAGAACCAGAGGTCCTCTTTCAGTTACATGATGAGAACCAGGTGTCTCCTGTCAGTCACTGGATGAGAACCAGAGGTTCCTCTTTCAGTTACATGATGAGAACCAGGTGTCTCCTGTCTGTCACTGGATGAGAACCAGAGGTCCTCTTTCAGTTACATGATGAGAACCAGGTGTCTCCTGTCAGTCACTGGATGAGAACCAGGGGTCCTCTTTCAGTTACATGATGAGAACCAGGTGTCTCCTGTCTGTCACTGGATGAGAACCAGGGGTCCTCTTTCAGTTACATGATGAGAACCAGGTGTCTCCTGTCAGTCACTGGATGAGAACCAGGGGTCCTCTTTCAGTTACATGATGAGAACCGGGTGTCTCCTGTCAGTCACTGGATGAGAACCAGAGGTCCTCTTTCAGTTACATGATGAGAACCGGGTGTCTCCTGTCAGTCACTGGATGAGAACCAGAGGTTCCTCTTTCAGTTACATGATGAGAACCAGGTGTCTCCTGTCTGTCACTGGATGAGAACCAGAGGTCCTCTTTCAGTTACATGATGAGAACCAGGTGTCTCCTGTCTGTCACTGGATGAGAACCAGGGGTCCTCTTTCAGTTACATGATGAGAATCGGGTGTCTCCTGTCAGTCACTGGATGAGAACCAGAGGTCCTCTTTCAGTTACATGATGAGAACCAGGTGTCTCCTGTCTGTCACTGGATGAGAACCAGAGGTTCCTCTTTCAGTTACATGATGAGAACCAGGTGTCTCCTGTCAGTCACTGGATGAGAACCAGAGGTTCCTCTTTCAGTTACATGATGAGAACCAGGTGTCTCCTGTCAGTCACTGGATGAGAACCAGGGTTCCTCTTTCAGTTACATGATGAGAACCAGGAGTTCCCTGTCAGTCACTGGATGAGAACCAGAGGTCCTCTTTCAGTTACATGATGAGAACCAGGAGTTCCCTGTCAGTCACTGGATGAGAACCAGGGGTCCTCTTTCAGTTACATGATGAGAACCAGGAATTCCCTGTCAGTCACTGGATGGGAACCAGAGGTCCTCTTTCAGTTACATGATGAGAACCAGGTGTCTCCTGTCAGTCACTAGATGAGAACCAGAGGTTCCTCTTTCAGTTACATGATGAGAACCAGGAGTTCCCTGTCAGTCACTGGATGAGAACCAGAGGTTCCTCTTTCAGTTACATGATGAGAACCAGGAGTTCCCTGTCAGTCACTGGATGAGAACCAGAGGTCCTCTTTCAGTTACATGATGAGAACCAGGTGTCTCCTGTCAGTCACTAGATGAGAACCAGAGGACCTCTTTCAGTTACATGATGAGAACCAGTTGTCTCCTGTCAGTCACTGGATGAGAACCAGGGGTCCTCTTTCAGTTACATGATGAGAACCAGGTGTCTCCTGTCAGTCACTGGATGAGAACCAGAGGTTCCTCTTTCAGTTACATGATGAGAACCGGGTGTCTCCTGTCAGTCACTGGATGAGAACCAGAGGTCCTCTTTCAGTTACATGATGAGAACCGGGTGTTTCCTGTCAGTCACTGGATGAGAACCAGAGGTCCTCTTTCAGTTACATGATGAGAACCGGGTGTCTCCTGTCAGTCACTGGATGAGAACCAGAGGTCCTCTTTCAGTTACATGATGAGAACCAGGTGTCTCCTGTCAGTCACTGGATGAGAACCAGAGGTCCTCTTTCAGTTACATGATGAGAACCAGGTGTCTCCTGTTAGTCACTGGATGAGAACCAGAGGTCCTCTTTCAGTTACATGATGAGAACCGGGTGTCTCCTGTCAGTCACTGGATGAGAACCAGAGGTCCTCTTTCAGTTACATGATGAGAACCAGGTGTCTCCTGTGAGTCACTGGATGAGAACCAGAGGTTCCTCTTTCAGTTACATGATGAGAACCAGGTGTCTCTTGTCTGTCACTTGATGAGAACCAGAGGTCCTCTTTCAGTTACATGATGAGAACCAGGAGTTCCCTGTGAGTCACTGGATGAGAACCAGAGGTCCTCTTTCAGTTACATGATGAGAACCAGGTGTCTCCTGTCTGTCACTGGATGAGAACCAGAGGTCATCTTTCAGTTACATGATGAGAACCAGGGTTCCCTGTCAGTCACTGGATGAGAACCAGAGGTTCCTCTTTCAGTTACATGATGAGAACCAGGTGTCTCCTGTCTGTCACTGCATGAGAACCAGGGGTCCTCTTTCAGTTACATGATGAGAACCAGGGTTCCCTGTCAGTCACTGGATGAGAACCAGGGGTCCTCTTTCAGTTACATGATGAGAACCAGGTGTCTCCTGTCTGTCACTGGATGAGAACCAGGGGTCCTCCTTCAGTTACATGATGAGAACCAGGGTTCCCTGTCAGTCACTGGATGAGAACCAGAGGTTCCTCTTTCAGTTACATGATGAGAACCAGGTGTCTCCTGTCTGTCACTGGATGAGAACCAGAGGTTCCTCTTTCAGTTACATGATGAGAACCAGGAGTTCCCTGTCAGTCACTGGATGAGAACCAGAGGTTCCACTTTCAGTTACATGATGAGAACCAGGTGTCTCCTGTCAGTCACTGGATGAGAACCAGGGTTCCTCTTTCAGTTACATGATGAGAACCGGGTGTCTCCTGTCTGTCACTGGATGAGAACCAGAGGTTCCTCTTTCAGTTACATGATGAGAACCAGGAGTTCCCTGTCAGTCACTGGATGAGAACCAGGGGTCCTCTTTCAGTTACATGATGAGAACCAGGTGTCTCCTGTCTGTCACTGGATGAGAACCAGAGGTCCTCTTTCAGTTACATGATGAGAACCCGGTGTCTCCTGTCAGTCACTGGATGAGAACCAGGGGTCCTCTTTCAGTTACATGATGAGAACCAGGTGTCTCCTGTCTGTCACTGGATGAGAACCAGAGGTCCTCTTTCAGTTACATGATGAGAACCCGGTGTCTCCTGTCAGTCACTGGATGAGAACCAGGGGTCCTCTTTCAGTTACATGATGAGAACCAGGTGTCTCCTGTCTGTCACTGGATGAGAACCAGAGGTCCTCTTTCAGTTACATGATGAGAACCAGGTGTCTCCTGTCAGTCACTGGATGAGAACCAGAGGTCCTCTTTCAGTTACATGATGAGAACCAGGTGTCTCCTGTCAGTCACTGGATGAGAACCAGAGGTCCTCTTTCAGTTACATGATGAGAACCAGGTGTCTCCTGTCAGTCACTGGATGAGAACCAGAGGTTCCTCTTTCAGTTACATGATGAGAAACAGGTGTCTCCTGTCAGTCACTGGATGAGAACCAGGGTTCCTCTTTCAGTTACATCATGAGAACCAGGAGTTCCCTGTCAGTCACTGGATGAGAACCAGAGGTTCCTCTTTCAGTTACATGATGAGAACCAGGAGTTCCCTGTCAGTCACTGGATGAGAACCAGAGGTCCTCTTTCAGTTACATGATGAGAACCAGGTGTCTCCTGTCAGTCACTGGATGAGAACCAGGTGTCTCCTGTCAGTCACTGGATGAGAACCAGGGGTCCTCTTTCAGTTACATGATGAGAACCAGGAGTTCCCTGTCAGTCACTGATGAGAACCAGAGGTTCCTCTTTCAGTTACATGATGAGAAGCAGGAGTTCCCTGTCAGTCACTGGATGAGAACCAGAGGTCCTCTATCAGTTACATGATGAGAACCAGGTGTCTCCTGTCAGTCACTAGATGGGAACCAGAGGTTCCTCTTTCAGTTACATGATGAGAACCAGGTGCCTCCTGCCAGTCACTGGATGAGAACCAGAGGTCCTCTTTCAGTTACATGATGAGAACCAGGGTTCCCTGTCAGTCACTAGATGAGAACCAGAGGTCCTCTTTCAGTTACATGATGAGAACCAGGTGTCTCCTGTCAGTCACTGGATGAGAACCAGAGGTTCCTCTTTCAGTTACATGATGAGAACCAGGTGTCTCCTGTCAGTCACTGGATGAGAACCAGGGGTCCTCTTTCAGTTACATGATGAGAACCAGGTGTCTCCCGTCAGTCACTGGATGAGAACCAGAGGTTCCTCTTTTAGTTACATGATGAGAACCAGGTGTCTCCTGTCAGTCACTGGATGAGAACCAGGTGTCTCCTGTCAGTCACTGGATGAGAACCAGGGGTCCTCTTTCAGTTACATGATGAGAACCAGGAGTTCCCTGTCAGTCACTGGATGAGAACCAGAGGTTCCTCTTTCAGTTACATGATGAGAACCAGGAATTCGCTGTCAGTCACTGGATGAGAACCAGAGGTCCTCTTTCAGTTACATGATGAGAACCAGGTGTCTCCTGTCAGGCACTGGATGAGAACCAGAGGTTCCTCTTTCAGTTACATGATGAGAACCAGGAGTTCCTGTGAGTCACTGGATGAGAACCAGAGGTCCTCTTTCAGTTACATGATGAGAACCAGGTGTCTCCTGTCTGTCACTGGATGAGAACCAGAGGTCATCTTTCAGTTACATGATGAGAACCAGGGTTCCCTGTCAGTCACTAGATGAGAACCAGAGGTCCTCTTTCAGTTACATGATGAGAACCAGGTGTCTCCTGTCAGTCACTGGATGAGAACCAGAGGTTCCTCTTTCAGTTACATGATGAGAACCAGGTGTCTCCTGTCAGTCACTGGATGAGAACCAGAGGTTCCTCTTTCAGTTACATGATGAGAACCGGGTGTCTCCTGTCAGTCACTGGATGAGAACCAGAGGTCCTCTTTCAGTTACATGATGAGAACCAGGTGTCTCCTGTCTGTCACTGGATGAGAACCAGAGGTCCTCTTTCAGTTACATGATGAGAACCAGGTGTCTCCTGTCAGTCACTGGATGAGAACCAGGGGTCCTCTTACAGTTACATGATGAGAACCAGGTGTCTCCTGTCAGTCACTGTATGAGAACCAGGGGTCCTCTTTCAGTTACATGATGAGAACCAGGTGTCTCCTGTCTGTCACTGGATGAGAACCAGAGGTCCTCTTTCAGTTACATGATGAGAACCAGGTGTCTCCTGTCAGTCACTGGGTGAGAACCAGGGGTCCTCTTTCAGTTACATGATGAGAACCAGGTGTCTAGTGTCTGTCACTGGATGAGAACCAGAGGTCCTCTATCAGTTACATGATGAGAACCAGGTGTCTCCTGTCTGTCACTGGATGAGAACCAGAGGTCCTCTTTCAGTTACATGATGAGAACCAGGTGTCTCCTGTCTGTCACTGGATGAGAACCAGAGGTCCTCTTTCAGTTACATGATGAGAACCAGGTGTCTCCTGTCAGTCACTGGATGAGAACCAGAGGTTCCTCTTTCAGTTACATGATGAGAACCAGGTGTCTCCTGTCTGTCACTGGATGAGAACCAGAGGTCCTCTTTCAGTTACATGATGAGAACCAGGTGTCTCCTGTCAGTCACTGGATGAGAACCAGGGGTCCTCTTTCAGTTACATGATGAGAACCAGGTGTCTCCTGTCAGTCACTGGATGAGAACCAGGGGTCCTCTTTCAGTTACATGATGAGAACCAGGTGTCTCCTGTCAGTCACTGGATGAGAACCAGGGGTCCTCTTTCAGTTACATGATGAGAACCGGGTGTCTCCTGTCAGTCACTGGATGAGAACCAGAGGTCCTCTTTCAGTTACATGATGAGAACCGGGTGTCTCCTGTCAGTCACTGGATGAGAACCAGAGGTTCCTCTTTCAGTTACATGATGAGAACCAGGTGTCTCCTGTCTGTCACTGGATGAGAACCAGAGGTCCTCTTTCAGTTACATGATGAGAACCAGGTGTCTCCTGTCTGTCACTGGATGAGAACCAGGGGTCCTCTTTCAGTTACATGATGAGAATCGGGTGTCTCCTGTCAGTCACTGGATGAGAACCAGAGGTCCTCTTTCAGTTACATGATGAGAACCAGGTGTCTCCTGTCTGTCACTGGATGAGAACCAGAGGTTCCTCTTTCAGTTACATGATGAGAACCAGGTGTCTCCTGTCAGTCACTGGATGAGAACCAGAGGTTCCTCTTTCAGTTACATGATGAGAACCAGGTGTCTCCTGTCAGTCACTGGATGAGAACCAGGGTTCCTCTTTCAGTTACATGATGAGAACCAGGAGTTCCCTGTCAGTCACTGGATGAGAACCAGAGGTCCTCTTTCAGTTACATGATGAGAACCAGGAGTTCCCTGTCAGTCACTGGATGAGAACCAGGGGTCCTCTTTCAGTTACATGATGAGAACCAGGAATTCCCTGTCAGTCACTGGATGGGAACCAGAGGTCCTCTTTCAGTTACATGATGAGAACCAGGTGTCTCCTGTCAGTCACTAGATGAGAACCAGAGGTTCCTCTTTCAGTTACATGATGAGAACCAGGAGTTCCCTGTCAGTCACTGGATGAGAACCAGAGGTTCCTCTTTCAGTTACATGATGAGAACCAGGAGTTCCCTGTCAGTCACTGGATGAGAACCAGAGGTCCTCTTTCAGTTACATGATGAGAACCGGGTGTCTCCTGTCAGTCACTGGATGAGAACCAGAGGTCCTCTTTCAGTTACATGATGAGAACCAGGTGTCTCCTGTCAGTCACTGGATGAGAACCAGAGGTCCTCTTTCAGTTACATGATGAGAACCAGGTGTCTCCTGTCAGTCACTGGATGAGAACCAGAGGTCCTCTTTCAGTTACATGATGAGAACCGGGTGTCTCCTGTCAGTCACTGGATGAGAACCAGAGGTCCTCTTTCAGTTACATGATGAGAACCAGGTGTCTCCTGTGAGTCACTGGATGAGAACCAGAGGTTCCTCTTTCAGTTACATGATGAGAACCAGGTGTCTCTTGTCTGTCACTTGATGAGAACCAGAGGTCCTCTTTCAGTTACATGATGAGAACCAGGAGTTCCCTGTGAGTCACTGGATGAGAACCAGAGGTCCTCTTTCAGTTACATGATGAGAACCAGGTGTCTCCTGTCTGTCACTGGATGAGAACCAGAGGTCATCTTTCAGTTACATGATGAGAACCAGGGTTCCCTGTCAGTCACTGGATGAGAACCAGAGGTTCCTCTTTCAGTTACATGATGAGAACCAGGTGTCTCCTGTCTGTCACTGCATGAGAACCAGGGGTCCTCTTTCAGTTACATGATGAGAACCAGGGTTCCCTGTCAGTCACTGGATGAGAACCAGGGGTCCTCTTTCAGTTACATGATGAGAACCAGGTGTCTCCTGTCTGTCACTGGATGAGAACCAGGGGTCCTCCTTCAGTTACATGATGAGAACCAGGGTTCCCTGTCAGTCACTGGATGAGAACCAGAGGTTCCTCTTTCAGTTACATGATGAGAACCAGGTGTCTCCTGTCTGTCACTGGATGAGAACCAGAGGTTCCTCTTTCAGTTACATGATGAGAACCAGGAGTTCCCTGTCAGTCACTGGATGAGAACCAGAGGTTCCACTTTCAGTTACATGATGAGAACCAGGTGTCTCCTGTCAGTCACTGGATGAGAACCAGGGTTCCTCTTTCAGTTACATGATGAGAACCGGGTGTCTCCTGTCTGTCACTGGATGAGAACCAGAGGTTCCTCTTTCAGTTACATGATGAGAACCAGGAGTTCCCTGTCAGTCACTGGATGAGAACCAGGGGTCCTCTTTCAGTTACATGATGAGAACCAGGTGTCTCCTGTCTGTCACTGGATGAGAACCAGAGGTCCTCTTTCAGTTACATGATGAGAACCCGGTGTCTCCTGTCAGTCACTGGATGAGAACCAGGGGTCCTCTTTCAGTTACATGATGAGAACCAGGTGTCTCCTGTCTGTCACTGGATGAGAACCAGAGGTCCTCTTTCAGTTACATGATGAGAACCCGGTGTCTCCTGTCAGTCACTGGATGAGAACCAGGGGTCCTCTTTCAGTTACATGATGAGAACCAGGTGTCTCCTGTCTGTCACTGGATGAGAACCAGAGGTCCTCTTTCAGTTACATGATGAGAACCAGGTGTCTCCTGTCAGTCACTGGATGAGAACCAGAGGTCCTCTTTCAGTTACATGATGAGAACCAGGAATTCCCTGTCAGTCACTGGATGAGAACCAGAGGTCCTCTTTCAGTTACATGATGAGAACCAGGTGTCTCCTGTCAGGCACTGGATGAGAACCAGAGGTTCCTCTTTCAGTTACATGATGAGAAACAGGTGTCTCCTGTCAGTCACTGGATGAGAACCAGGGTTCCTCTTTCAGTTACATCATGAGAACCAGGAGTTCCCTGTCAGTCACTGGATGAGAACCAGAGGTTCCTCTTTCAGTTACATGATGAGAACCAGGAGTTCCCTGTCAGTCACTGGATGAGAACCAGAGGTCCTCTTTCAGTTACATGATGAGAACCAGGTGTCTCCTGTCAGTCACTGGATGAGAACCAGGTGTCTCCTGTCAGTCACTGGATGAGAACCAGGGGTCCTCTTTCAGTTACATGATGAGAACCAGGAGTTCCCTGTCAGTCACTGATGAGAACCAGAGGTTCCTCTTTCAGTTACATGATGAGAAGCAGGAGTTCCCTGTCAGTCACTGGATGAGAACCAGAGGTCCTCTATCAGTTACATGATGAGAACCAGGTGTCTCCTGTCAGTCACTAGATGGGAACCAGAGGTTCCTCTTTCAGTTACATGATGAGAACCAGGTGCCTCCTGCCAGTCACTGGATGAGAACCAGAGGTCCTCTTTCAGTTACATGATGAGAACCAGGGTTCCCTGTCAGTCACTAGATGAGAACCAGAGGTCCTCTTTCAGTTACATGATGAGAACCAGGTGTCTCCTGTCAGTCACTGGATGAGAACCAGAGGTTCCTCTTTCAGTTACATGATGAGAACCAGGTGTCTCCTGTCAGTCACTGGATGAGAACCAGGGGTCCTCTTTCAGTTACATGATGAGAACCAGGTGTCTCCCGTCAGTCACTGGATGAGAACCAGAGGTTCCTCTTTTAGTTACATGATGAGAACCAGGTGTCTCCTGTCAGTCACTGGATGAGAACCAGGTGTCTCCTGTCAGTCACTGGATGAGAACCAGGGGTCCTCTTTCAGTTACATGATGAGAACCAGGAGTTCCCTGTCAGTCACTGGATGAGAACCAGAGGTTCCTCTTTCAGTTACATGATGAGAACCAGGAATTCGCTGTCAGTCACTGGATGAGAACCAGAGGTCCTCTTTCAGTTACATGATGAGAACCAGGTGTCTCCTGTCAGGCACTGGATGAGAACCAGAGGTTCCTCTTTCAGTTACATGATGAGAACCAGGAGTTCCCTGTGAGTCACTGGATGAGAACCAGAGGTCCTCTTTCAGTTACATGATGAGAACCAGGTGTCTCCTGTCTGTCACTGGATGAGAACCAGAGGTCATCTTTCAGTTACATGATGAGAACCAGGGTTCCCTGTCAGTCACTAGATGAGAACCAGAGGTCCTCTTTCAGTTACATGATGAGAACCAGGTGTCTCCTGTCAGTCACTGGATGAGAACCAGAGGTTCCTCTTTCAGTTACATGATGAGAACCAGGTGTCTCCTGTCAGTCACTGGATGAGAACCAGAGGTTCCTCTTTCAGTTACATGATGAGAACCGGGTGTCTCCTGTCAGTCACTGGATGAGAACCAGAGGTCCTCTTTCAGTTACATGATGAGAACCGGGTGTCTCCTGTCAGTCACTGGATGAGAACCAGAGGTCCTCTTTCAGTTACATGATGAGAACCAGGTGTCTCCTGTCAGTCACTGGATGAGAACCAGGGTTCCTCTTTCAGTTACATCATGAGAACCAGGTGTCTCCTGTCAGTCACTAGATGAGAACCAGAGGTTCCTCTTTCAGTTACATGATGAGAACCAGGAGTTCCCTGTCAGTCACTGGATGAGAACCAGAGGTCCTCTTTCAGTTACATGATGAGAACCAGGTGTCTCCTGTCAGTCACTGGATGAGAAACAGGTGTCTCCTGTCAGTCACTGGATGAGAACCAGGGGTCCTCTTTCAGTTACATGATGAGAACCAGGAGTTCCCTGTCAGTCACTTGATGAGAACCAGAGGTTCCTCTTTCAGTTACATGATGAGAACCAGGTGTCTCCTGTCAGTCACTGGATGAGAACCAGAGGTTCCTCTTTCAGTTACATGATGAGAACCAGGAGTTCCCTGTCAGTCACTGGATGAGAACCAGAGGTACTCTTTCAGTTACATGATGAGAACCAGGTGTCTCCTGTCAGTCACTAGATGAGAACCAGAGGTTCCTCTTTCAGTTACATGATGAGAACCAGGTGCCTCCTGCCAGTCACTGGATGAGAACCAGAGGTCCTCTTTCAGTTACATGATGAGAACCAGGGTTCCCTGTCAGTCACTAGATGAGAACCAGAGGTCCTCTTTCAGTTACATGATGAGAACCAGGTGTCTCCTGTCTGTCACTGGATGAGAACCAGAGGTCCTCTTTCAGTTACATGATGAGAACCAGGTGTCTCCTGTCAGTCACTGGATGAGAACCAGGGGTCCTCTTACAGTTACATGATGAGAACCAGGTGTCTCCTGTCAGTCACTGTATGAGAACCAGGGGTCCTCTTTCAGTTACATGATGAGAACCAGGTGTCTCCTGTCTGTCACTGGATGAGAACCAGAGGTCCTCTTTCAGTTACATGATGAGAACCAGGTGTCTACTGTCAGTCACTGGATGAGAACCAGGGGTCCTCTTTCAGTTACATGATGAGAACCAGGTGTCTAGTGTCTGTCACTGGATGAGAACCAGAGGTCCTCTATCAGTTACATGATGAGAACCAGGTGTCTCCTGTCTGTCACTGGATGAGAACCAGAGGTCCTCTTTCAGTTACATGATGAGAACCAGGTGTCTCCTGTCTGTCACTGGATGAGAACCAGAGGTCCTCTTTCAGTTACATGATGAGAACCAGGTGTCTCCTGTCAGTCACTGGATGAGAACCAGAGGTTCCTCTTTCAGTTACATGATGAGAACCAGGTGTCTCCTGTCTGTCACTGGATGAGAACCAGAGGTCCTCTTTCAGTTACATGATGAGAACCAGGTGTCTCCTGTCAGTCACTGGATGAGAACCAGGGGTCCTCTTTCAGTTACATGATGAGAACCAGGTGTCTCCTGTCTGTCACTGGATGAGAACCAGGGGTCCTCTTTCAGTTACATGATGAGAACCAGGTGTCTCCTGTCAGTCACTGGATGAGAACCAGGGGTCCTCTTTCAGTTACATGATGAGAACCGGGTGTCTCCTGTCAGTCACTGGATGAGAACCAGGGTTCCTCTTTCAGTTACATGATGAGAACCAGGAGTTCCCTGTCAGTCACTGGATGAGAACCAGAGGTCCTCTTTCAGTTACATGATGAGAACCAGGAGTTCCCTGTCAGTCACTGGATGAGAACCAGCGGTCCTCTTTCAGTTACATGATGAGAACCAGGAGTTCCCTGTCAGTCACTGGATGAGAACCAGAGGTCCTCTTTCAGTTACATGATGAGAACCAGGTGTCTCCTGTCAGTCACTAGATGAGAACCAGAGGTTCCTCTTTCAGTTACATGATGAGAACCAGGAGTTCCCTGTCAGTCACTGGATGAGAACCAGAGGTCCTCTTTCAGTTACATGATGAGAACCAGGTGTCTCCTGTCAGTCACTGGATGAGAACCAGGTGTCTCCTGTCAGTCACTGGATGAGAATCAGGGGTCCTCTTTCAGTTACATGATGAGAACCAGGAGTTCCCTGTCAGTCACTGGATGAGAAACAGAGGTTCTTCTTTCAGTTACATGATGAGAACCAGGAGTTCCCTGTCAGTCACTGGATGAGAACCAGAGGTCCTCTTTCAGTTACATGATGAGAACCAGGAGTTCCCTGTCAGTCACTGGATGAGAACCAGAGGTCATCTTTCAGTTACATGATGAGAACCAGGGTTCCCTGTCAGTCACTGGATGAGAACCAGAGGTTCCTCTTTCAGTTACATGATGAGAACCAGGTGTCTCCTGTCTGTCACTGCATGAGAACCAGGGGTCCTCTTTCAGTTACATGATGAGAATCGGGTGTCTCCTGTCAGTCACTGGATGAGAACCAGAGGTTCCTCTTTCAGTTACATGATGAGAACCGGGTGTCTCCTGTCAGTCACTGGATGAGAACCAGAGGTCCTCTTTCAGTTATATGATGAGAACCAGGGTTCCCTGTTAGTCACTGGATGAGAACCAGAGGTTCCTCTTTCAGTTACATGATGAGAACCAGGTGTCTCCTGTCTGTCACTGCATGAGAACCAGGGGTCCTCTTTCAGTTACATGATGAGAACCAGGGTTCCCTGTCAGTCACTGGATGAGAACCAGGGGTCCTCTTTCAGTTACATGATGAGAACCAGGTGTCTCCTGTCAGTCACTGGATGAGAACCAGGGGTCCTCTTTCAGTTACATGATGAGAACCAGGTGTCTCCTGTCTGTCACTGGATGAGAACCAGAGGTCCTCTTTCAGTTACATGATGAGAACCAGGTGTCTCCTGTCAGTCACTGGATGAGAACCAGGGGTCCTCTTTCAGTTACATGATGAGAACCAGGTGTCTCCTGTCTGTCACTGGATGAGAACCAGAGGTCCTCTTTCAGTTACATGATGAGAACCAGGTGTCTCCTGTCCGTCACTGGATGAGAATCAGAGGTCCTCTTTCAGTTACATGATGAGAACCAGGAGTTCCCTGTCAGTCACTAGATGAGAACCAGAGGTTCCTCTTTCAGTTATATGATGAGAACCAGGTGTCTCCTGTCAGTCACTGGATGAGAACCAGAGGTCCTCTTTCAGTTACATGATGAGAACCAGGTGTCTCCTGTCAGTCACTGGATGAGAACCAGAGGTCCTCTTTCAGTTACATGATGAGAACCAGGTGTCTCCTGTCAGTCACTGGATGAGAACCAGAGGTTCCTCTTTCAGTTACATGATGAGAAACAGGTGTCTCCTGTCAGTCACTGGATGAGAACCAGGGTTCCTCTTTCAGTTACATCATGAGAACCAGGAGTTCCCTGTCAGTCACTGGATGAGAACCAGAGGGTCCTCTTTCAGTTACATGATGAGAACCAGGAGTTCCCTGTCAGTCACTGGATGAGAACCAGAGGTCCTCTTTCAGTTACATGATGAGAACCAGGTGTCTCCTGTCAGTCACTGGATGAGAACCAGGTGTCTCCTGTCAGTCACTGGATGAGAACCAGGGGTCCTCTTTCAGTTACATGATGAGAACCAGGAGTTCCCTGTCAGTCACTGGATGAGAACCAGAAGTTCCTCTTTCAGTTACATGATGAGAACCAGGAGTTCCCTGTCAGTCACTGGATGAGAACCAGAGGTCCTCTATCAGTTACATGATGAGAACCAGGTGTCTCCTGTCAGTCACTAGATGGGAACCAGAGGTTCCTCTTTCAGTTACATGATGAGAACCAGGTGCCTCCTGCCAGTCACTGGATGAGAACCAGAGGTCCTCTTTCAGTTACATGATGAGAACCAGGGTTCCCTGTCAGTCACTAGATGAGAACCAGAGGTCCTCTTTCAGTTACATGATGAGAACCAGGTGTCTCCTGTCAGTCACTGGATGAGAACCAGAGGTTCCTCTTTCAGTTACATGATGAGAACCAGGTGTCTCCTGTCAGTCACTGGATGAGAACCAGGGGTCCTCTTTCAGTTACATGATGAGAACCAGGTGTCTCCCGTCAGTCACTGGATGAGAACCAGAGGTTCCTCTTTTAGTTACATGATGAGAACCAGGTGTCTCCTGTCAGTCACTGGATGAGAACCAGGTGTCTCCTGTCAGTCACTGGATGAGAACCAGGGGTCCTCTTTCAGTTACATGATGAGAACCAGGAGTTCCCTGTCAGTCACTGGATGAGAACCAGAGGTTCCCCTTTCAGTTACATGATGAGAACCAGGAATTCCCTGTCAGTCACTGGATGAGAACCAGAGGTCCTCTTTCAGTTACATGATGAGAACCAGGTGTCTCCTGTCAGGCACTGGATGAGAACCAGAGGTTCCTCTTTCAGTTACATGATGAGAACCAGGAGTTCCCTGTGAGTCACTGGATGAGAACCAGAGGTCCTCTTTCAGTTACATGATGAGAACCAGGTGTCTCCTGTCTGTCACTGGATGAGAACCAGAGGTCATCTTTCAGTTACATGATGAGAACCAGGGTTCCCTGTCAGTCACTAGATGAGAACCAGAGGTCCTCTTTCAGTTACATGATGAGAACCAGGTGTCTCCTGTCAGTCACTGGATGAGAACCAGAGCTTCCTCTTTCAGTTACATGATGAGAACCAGGTGTCTCCTGTCAGTCACTGGATGAGAACCAGAGGTTCCTCTTTCAGTTACATGATGAGAACCGGGTGTCTCCTGTCAGTCACTGGATGAGAACCAGAGGTCCTCTTTCAGTTACATGATGAGAACCGGGTGTCTCCTGTCAGTCACTGGATGAGAACCAGAGGTCCTCTTTCAGTTACACGATGAGAACCAGGTGTCTCCTGTCAGTCACTGGATGAGAACCAGAGGTCCTCTTTCAGTTACATGATGAGAACCAGCTGTCTCCTGTCAGTCACTGGATGAGAACCAGAGGTCCTCTTTCAGTTACATGATGAGAACCAGGTGTCTCCTGTCAGTCACTAGATGAGAACCAGAGGTCCTCTTTCAGTTACATGATGAGAACCGGGTGTCTCCTGTCAGTCACTGGATGAGAACCAGAGATCCTCTTTCAGTTACATGATGAGAACCAGGTGTCTCCTGTCTGTCACTGGATGAGAACCAGAGGTCCTCTTTCAGTTACATGATGAGAACCAGGGTTCCCTGTCAGTCACTGGATGAGAACCAGAGGTTCCTCTTTCAGTTACATGATGAGAACCAGGTATCTCCTGTCTGTCACTGCATGAGAACCAGGGGTCCTCTTTCAGTTACATGATGAGAACCAGGGTTCCCTGTCAGTCACTGGATGAGAACCAGAGGTTCCTCTTTCAGTTACATGATGAGAACCGGGTGTCTCCTGTCAGTCACTGGATGAGAACCAGAGGTCCTCTTTCAGTTATATGATGAGAACCAGGGTTCCCTGTCAGTCACTGGATGAGAACCAGAGGTTCCTCTTTCAGTTACATGATGAGAACCAGGTATCTCCTGTCTGTCACTGCATGAGAACCAGGGGTCCTCTTTCAGTTACATGATGAGAACCAGGGTTCCCTGTCAGTCACTGGATGAGAACCAGGGGTCCTCTTTCAGTTACATGATGAGAACCAGGTGTCTCCTGTCTGTCACTGGATGAGAACCAGGGGTCCTCTTTCAGTTACATGATGAGAACCAGGGTTCCCTGTCAGTCACTGGATGAGAACCAGAGGTTCCTCTTTCAGTTACATGATGAGAACCAGGTGTCTCCTGTCTGTCACTGGATGAGAACCAGAGGTTCCTCTTTCAGTTACATGATGAGAACCAGGAGTTCCCTGTCAGTCACTGGATGAGAACCAGAGGTTCCTCTTTCAGTTACATGATGAGAACCAGGTGTCTCCTGTCTGTCACTGGATGAGAACCAGAGGTCCTCTTTCAGTTACATGATGAGAACCAGGTGTCTCCTGTCAGTCACTGGATGAGAACCAGGGGTCCTCTTTCAGTTACATGATGAGAACCAGGTGTCTCCTGTCAGTCACTGGATGAGAACCAGGGGTCCTCTTTCAGTTACATGATGAGAACCAGGTGTCTCCTGTCTGTCACTGGATGAGAACCAGAGGTCCTCTTTCAGTTACATGATGAGAACCAGGTGTCTCCTGTCAGTCACTGGATGAGAACCAGGGGTCCTCTTTCAGTTACATGATGAGAACCAGGTGTCTCCTGTCTGTCACTGGATGAGAACCAGAGGTCCTCTTTCAGTTACATGATGAGAACCAGGTGTCTCCTGTCTGTCACTGGATGAGAATCAGAGGTCCTCTTTCAGTTACATGATGAGAACCAGGAGTTCCCTGTCAGTCACTAGATGAGAACCAGAGGTTCCTCTTTCAGTTATATGATGAGAACCAGGTGTCTCCTGTCAGTCACTGGATGAGAACCAGAGGTCCTCTTTCAGTTACATGATGAGAACCAGGTGTCTCCTGTCAGTCACTGGATGAGAACCAGAGGTCCTCTTTCAGTTACATGATGAGAACCAGGTGTCTCCTGTCAGTCACTGGATGAGAACCAGAGGTTCCTCTTTCAGTTACATGATGAGAAACAGGTGTCTCCTGTCAGTCACTGGATGAGAACCAGGGTTCCTCTTTCAGTTACATCATGAGAACCAGGAGTTCCCTGTCAGTCACTGGATGAGAACCAGAGGTTCCTCTTTCAGTTACATGATGAGAACCAGGAGTTCCGTGTCAGTCACTGGATGAGAACCAGAGGTCCTCTTTCAGTTACATGATGAGAACCAGGTGTCTCCTGTCAGTCACTGGATGAGAACCAGGTGTCTCCTGTCAGTCACTGGATGAGAACCAGGGGTCCTCTTTCAGTTACATGATGAGAACCAGGAGTTCCCTGTCAGTCACTGGATGAGAACCAGAGGTTCCTCTTTCAGTTACATGATGAGAACCAGGAGTTCCCTGTCAGTCACTGGATGAGAACCAGAGGTCCTCTATCAGTTACATGATGAGAACCAGGTGTCTCCTGTCAGTCACTAGATGGGAACCAGAGGTTCCTCTTTCAGTTACATGATGAGAACCAGGTGCCTCCTGCCAGTCACTGGATGAGAACCAGAGGTCCTCTTTCAGTTACATGATGAGAACCAGGGTTCCCTGTCAGTCACTAGATGAGAACCAGAGGTCCTCTTTCAGTTACATGATGAGAACCAGGTGTCTCCTGTCAGTCACTGGATGAGAACCAGAGGTTCCTCTTTCAGTTACATGATGAGAACCAGGTGTCTCCTGTCAGTCACTGGATGAGAACCAGGGGTCCTCTTTCAGTTACATGATGAGAACCAGGTGTCTCCCGTCAGTCACTGGATGAGAACCAGAGGTTCCTCTTTTAGTTACATGATGAGAACCAGGTGTCTCCTGTCAGTCACTGGATGAGAACCAGGTGTCTCCTGTCAGTCACTGGATGAGAACCAGGGGTCCTCTTTCAATTACATGATGAGAACCTGGAGTTCCCTGTCAGTCACTGGATGAGAACCAGAGGTTCCTCTTTCAGTTACATGATGAGAACCAGGAATTCCCTGTCAGTCACTGGATGAGAACCAGAGGTCCTCTTTCAGTTACATGATGAGAACCAGGTGTCTCCTGTCAGGCACTGGATGAGAACCAGAGGTTCCTCTTTCAGTTACATGATGAGAACCAGGAGTTCCCTGTGAGTCACTGGATGAGAACCAGAGGTCCTGTTTCAGTTACATGATGAGAACCAGGTGTCTCCTGTCTGTCACTGGATGAGAACCAGAGGTCATCTTTCAGTTACATGATGAGAACCAGGGTTCCCTGTCAGTCACTAGATGAGAACCAGAGGTCCTCTTTCAGTTACATGATGAGAACCAGGTGTCTCCTGTCAGTCACTGGATGAGAACCAGAGGTTCCTCTTTCAGTTACATGATGAGAACCAGGTGTCTCCTGTCAGTCACTGGATGAGAACCAGAGGTTCCTCTTTCAGTTACATGATGAGAACCGGGTGTCTCCTGTCAGTCACTGGATGAGAACCAGAGGTCCTCTTTCAGTTACATGATGAGAACCGGGTGTCTCCTGTCAGTCACTGGATGAGAACCAGAGGTCCTCTTTCAGTTACATGATGAGAACCAGGTGTCTCCTGTCAGTCACTGGATGAGAACCAGAGGTCCTCTTTCAGTTACATGATGAGAACCAGGTGTCTCCTGTCAGTCACTGGATGAGAACCAGAGGTCCTCTTTCAGTTACATGATGAGAACCGGGTGTCTCCTGTCAGTCACTGGATGAGAACCAGAGGTCCTCTTTCAGTTACATGATGAGAACCGGGTGTCTCCTGTCAGTCACTGGATGAGAACCAGAGATCCTCTTTCAGTTACATGATGAAAACCAGGTGTCTCCTGTCAGTCACTGGATGAGAACCAGAGGTTCCTCTTTCAGTTACATGATGAGAACCAGGAGTTCCCTGTCAGTCACTGGATGAGAACCAGAGGTCCTCTTTCAGTTACATGATGAGAACCAGGTGTCTCCTGTCTGTCACTGGATGAGAACCAGAGGTCCTCTTTCAGTTACATGATGAGAACCAGGGTTCCCTGTCAGTCACTGGATGAGAACCAGAGGTTCCTCTTTCAGTTACATGATGAGAACCAGGTATCTCCTGTCTGTCACTGCATGAGAACCAGGGGTCCTCTTTCAGTTACATGATGAGAACCAGGGTTCCCTGTCAGTCACTGGATGAGAACCAGAGGTTCCTCTTTCAGTTACATGATGAGAACCGGGTGTCTCCTGTCAGTCACTGGATGAGAACCAGAGGTCCTCTTTCAGTTATATGATGAGAACCAGGGTTCCCTGTCAGTCACTGGATGAGAACCAGAGGTTCCTCTTTCAGTTACATGATGAGAACCAGGTGTCTCCTGTCTGTCACTGCATGAGAACCAGGGGTCCTCTTTCAGTTACATGATGAGAACCAGGGTTCCCTGTCAGTCACTGGATGAGAACCAGGGGTCCTCTTTCAGTTACATGATGAGAACCAGGTGTCTCCTGTCTGTCACTGGATGAGAACCAGGGGTCCTCTTTCAGTTACATGATGAGAACCAGGGTTCCCTGTCAGTCACTGGATGAGAACCAGAGGTTCCTCTTTCAGTTACATGATGAGAACCAGGTGTCTCCTGTCTGTCACTGGATGAGAACCAGAGGTTCCTCTTTCAGTTACATGATGAGAACAAGGAGTTCCCTGTCAGTTACTGGATGAGAACCAGAGGTTCCTCTTTCAGTTACATGATGAGAACCAGGTGTCTCCTGTCAGTCACTGGATGAGAACCAGGGGTCCTCTTTCAGTTACATGATGAGAACCAGGTGTTTCCTGTCTGTCACTGGATGAGAACCAGAGGTTCCTCTTTCAGTTACATGATGAGAACCAGGAGTTCCCTGTCAGTCACTGGATGAGAACCAGGGGTCCTCTTTCAGTTACATGATGAGAACCAGGTGTCTCCTGTCAGTCACTGGATGAGAACCAGAGGTCCTCTTTCAGTTACATGATGAGAACCAGGTGTCTCCTGTCTGTCACTGGATGAGAACCAGAGGTCCTCTTTCAGTTACATGATGAGAACCAGGTGTCTCCTGGCAGTCACTGGATGAGAACCAGGGGTCCTCTTTCAGTTACATGATGAGAACCAGGTGTCTCCTGTCTGTCACTGGATGAGAACCAGAGGTTCCTCTTTCAGTTACATGATGAGAACCAGGTGTCTCCTGTCAGTCACTGGATGAGAACCAGTGTTTCCCTTTCAATCACTAGATGAGAATCAGGGTCCCTGTCAGTCATTTGATGAGAACTAATGGTCCCCTGTCTGTCACCGATGAGATCCAGGGGTTCACTGTCAGTCACGTGATGACAAACAGGGGTCCCCTCTCAGTAACTGGATGAGAACCAGTGGTCCCCTGTCAGTCACTGGATATGAAACAGGGTCCCCTGTACGTCACTGGATGAGAATCAGTGTTTCCCTGTCAGTCACTGGATATGAAACAGGGTCCCCTGTAAGTCACTGGATGAGAAAAAGGGTTCAATTTTCAGTCAGTGAATATGACCAAGGACACCTGTCAATCATTCGATGAGGACCAGCATTCCCCTCTCAGTCACTGGATGAGAAACGGGGGTAAACTGTCAGTCACTGGATGAGAACAAGGGTCCCCAGTCAGTCAATGTACGAGAACCAGGGGTCTCCTGTCAGTCACTGGATGAGAACCAGGGTCCCCTGTCAGTCACTGGATGAGAACCAGGGTCCCCTGTCAGTCACTGGATGAGAACAAGGGTCCCCTGTCAGTCACTGGATGAGAACCAGGGTCCCTGTCAGTCATTTGATGAGAACCAGCGTCTCCTGTCAGTCACAGGATGAGAACCAGGGTCTCCTTTCAGTCATTTGATGAGAACCAGGGGTCCCCTGTCAGTCTCTGGATGAGAACCAGTGTGGGTACAGTCTCCACCCTCCCAGGCAGCCCTGCAGACTGGGTGAAGCCCTGAACTACCTCAGTGGGGGTGAGCTGGAGACAGCTTTAGACAAGTTGAGGAGGGAGGGTTTGCAGGAGGCAGGAGCAGCCACCCCTGGCTGCAGGTTTGTGTACCCACAGCCTCTGGACTTGGGGCGCATTTTCAGCAACCAGACTCTGCCTCCCTCCTGGCACTGTGGTTGGAACTAGACCCCTCATTTGTAAGAAAGGATATAAATGTGCATCATGGTTTTTTTTCTTTCTTTCTTTTCTTTCCAGGGTTGCAAACCCAGGACTTTACATTACACTGCAGGTGGAATGTCCATAACCAAAATGCTTGGGACCACAAATGTTTCAAATTTCACATTTTTTAATATTTATTTTTTTAGGTGTAGATGCACACAACACAATGCCTTTATTTTTATGTGGTGCTGAGGATCTTACCCGGGTCCCGCCCTTGTTAGGCGAGAGCCCTACCACTGAGCCACAATCCCAGAATTTCAAATTTCACATTTTTTAAGACTCTAGAATACTTGCAAATATGTAATGAGGTAGCTCCAAGGTGGGGTCCACATCTAAGCACAAACTTCCTCTGTGCATCACCTGCACATTATAGACGTAGCCAGAAGATTCCCCCCACGTTTTCGTGGTTGCTCAGTGCTGGTGATGGAGCCCGGGGCCTCACGTGGGTCAGGGTGGCCTTCCTCAGCCCTGACTGCGCCCAGCCCTGCACTGTTCCTTCTCACCATCAGAAGCCTCTCAGTAAATCTCAGGGTCACTCTCGGGAAACCCCTGGAATCTTTTTTCTGTATTTTTTATTGGAGCGTTGTAGTTGAGGGTGATGACGTTTATTGTGACCTTTGTACAGGCACACAGTGTGACAGAGTGACCTGGCCAATACACCCCCAGCCCTCCCTCGGCCCTCCCTCTTCTCACTCTCCGCTCCTTTTCCTCTACTGACCTCCCTTTATTTTCATGAGATCCCCACTTTCAGGACACTCACAAAGTCCATGGACCACCGCACACACCAGAGTCCCTCTGGAGATTCATGGTCAGAGCCCGGAGCTCACTGACAGGGCTGTCCCTCTGAGGACAGCATCGGCCTGAGGCGCTCACAGAACAGCTGTGTAGCCCAAGAGGACTTTCACAAGCAGCTGAGGGCCGCCTCATGAGCTGGGGGTCCACCCTTGAGCAGGCCTGAGTTCTTGCAGGAGGCGAAGCAGCATTACCTCAGGATCTCCCGATAACAAGGCTCCTGAACCCATCCTGGGATTCCCTGAATTAAAAGGTGCCCAGCCTACAAATGGCAGTTCTGATGCCAAATGCAACTCACTTTCTTTTCCCTTTCCCCTATCCAGCTTCCACATGACTTTCTGAGTTTGACTTATTTTGCTACCATAATGTTCCCTATTTCCATCCATTTTCCTACAAAGGCCATAATTTCTTTCTTCTTTATCAATGTATAAGACTCCATTGTGCATCCATGCCACAGTTTCTTTTTTTTTTTAAATGAGATATTTTTCTTTTTTTTAAAGAGAGAGGAGAGAAAGAGAGAGAGAGAGAATTTTTAATATTTATTTTTTAGTTTTCGGCGGACACAACATCTTTGTTGGTATGTGGTGCTGAGGATCGAACCTGGGCCGCACACATGCCAGGTGAGCAAGCTACCTCTTGAGCCACATTCCCAGCCCTGAAGATTTCAATTCTTCAGGATAAATACCCAGGAGTGGCACAGCTGGGTCAGGGGTGGTTCCATGCTCTTCTTTTGAGGAGCTGCATACTAATTTCCATGGTGGGATGCTAATTTATAGTCCACAGCAGTGAGGAAGTGTTCCTTGTGCCCCACACCTCTCCCCACCCCTGCAGTTTGCGCTCTTGCTACCTGCCATTCTGCTGGGGCGACACTAGTACAAAGGCACTTGCCTGAGACTGCTCCCAGGACATCAGCTGTGGAGGTTGCCAGTTAAGGCATCATGTTGGCACTGCAGAGTTTTGCATTGTAGAGCTTTTTGGATTCCAGATTGGGGATGGCCAACCTGGGTAGGGGACAGTAGGGGTGGTGGTTAATAGCCTGGCTTTGCTGGATGCAGTGGAGCACTCCTGTAGTCAATCCCAGAGACTCAGGAGGTAAATAAGGAGGATGGCAAGTTCAAGGCCAGCCTCTGAAACTTAGGGACATCCTATCTCAAAACAAAACAAAAAAGTCTGGGTGAGGTGGCATGTGCTTATAATCCCAGCAGTTTGGGAAACTGAGACACGAAGATCATGAGTTCAAAGCCAGGCTCAGCAATCTGAAGACACTAAGCAACTCAGTGAGACCCTGTCTCTAAATAAAATAAAAATAGGGCTGGGGATGTGGCTCAGTGGTAGAGTAGCCCTGAGTTCAATTTTCCTGGAGAGAGAGAGAGAGAGAGAGAGAGACAGAGAGAGAGAGAGAGAGAGAGAGAGAGAGAGAGAGAGAGAGAGAGAGAGAGAGAAAGAAAGAGAGAAAGAAAGAAAGGAAAGAAAGAAAGAAAGAAAGAAAGAAAGAAAGAAAGAAAGAAAGAAAGAAAGAAAGAAAGAAAGAAAGAAAATAAAAATATAGAAAGGACCCTGGCTCCAGAGATAAAAAGTTCTGGGTTCGGCCTCCAGTATCTCCTCCCCTTCACACTCACCCAAATCACCTGGAATAAAGCCACACATGAGTTGGAACTCCAGCTCTGCTGTTCACTAGCTGTGTGGCCTTGGGCAAGACTTTTCTCCTTATTGGATCCATTTTTGTGCTTGGAAAATGGGAAGTTTAATTCCTTCCCATTAGGGGTGACTTGTGTTATACAGAGTGTGTCTGCAGAGGACATCTCTTTTCCATCCCTGATCCCAGGTCTGGAGTCTGTCTGGCTGCTGACTTGCTGTGGGAACCTGGGCAGGTAACCCAGTTCATTCAGAAGCTA
Source organism: Spermophilus citellus (assembly GCF_964194105.1). Classification (NCBI taxonomy): domain Eukaryota; kingdom Metazoa; phylum Chordata; class Mammalia; order Rodentia; family Sciuridae; genus Spermophilus; species Spermophilus citellus. The sequence continues at coordinate 3,726,803 of NC_138200.1, forward strand.
AATTAAACTAAAGTTGTCTGGGTGCAGGTGACACACACCTAGAATCCCAGCAGGGGATCTCAAGTTCAAGCTCAGTCTCAACCACCAGCCAGAAACTGTCTCAAAAACTAAGAGTGGCTGAGACTGTGGCTAAGTGTGTAGCATGCCCCTGGATTCAGTCCTCACTTCCAAAAAATAAGTAAGACAAAGTGTTTAAAAAATGATAAAGTGACATACCAACTGCAAACACAGTGGTCAAGGGACCAGAAAGGCTAGACCTTAGCTGTGTCCTTCCTGCAGACCTGAGAGGAACAGGCTGCCAGATGCCTAGGGGAGCACCTTGCAGCTGCTCTGCGCACCAGCCCTGACCTAACAGAGCTGGCTTTGTACCGGAACGCCCTGGGCAACCGCGGGGTGCAGCTGCTCTGCCTCCTCAGCACCTCAGGGGACCCTCGGGCCTGCAACCGCCACCTCTCACCAAGCTCTAGCTGACCAACAGCGCCCTGGGCGACGCGGGCGTGCGGCTGCTCTGCCAGGGGCTCAGGCACCCGCGCTGCCGGCTCCGAGTCCTCTGGTGAGCGGTGGCCCCTGGCCCTCTGGAGGGCAGGACAGGGTCTTCCCCAGCTCCCAGCGCAGAGAGGAGGCGCTCCTGCGCCCCCTGCTGGCGCAGCCCTCGCGCTACTCCCCGAGCAGAGCTGCCACCAGGGCTCAGCAGGACCCCTGCTCTGCCTGGGTTCAAGTGCCCTGGCTGCAACTAGGTGACACATTTTCCAAGTTATTCAACCACTTGGCACCTTCCACACCTCCCTCAGTAGGAGGGAAGGAGCTGCTTCTTCCTGGGGTTATCAGAATTAAACTATTGAGGCCCATAAGATGAAGAGGAGGCCCAGGGCTGGTGCACTCCTGTAAACCCAGGTCTCAGGAGGCCCAGGGGATGGGAGGTTCCAAGCCAAGCCAGGTGTGGAGCTGAAGCCTGCAGTCAGGACAGCTGGATGGGGGTTGGGGGAGTGAGGCAGGAGGACCCCAAGTTCAGACCAGTCTCAGCCACTTAGCAAGGCCCTGAACAAGTAAGGAACTTGGGAGACTCACTTCTGGAAGTAAAAAATAAAGGGGCAGGGGATGTGACTCAGTGTTAAGAGCCCCTGGGTCCAATCCTGTACCAAGAGAGGATGGCCAAAGTCAGGGTCAGCAACTTAGACCTTGCCTCTGGATAACTAAATAAAGGGTAGGAGATGTGGCTAAACGGCAGAGGGCTGCTGGGTTCATCCCCCACGGACTGCAGACAAGGAGAAAAAAATCAAAGCCTAGAAAGGACTGTGGGGTTAGCTCAGTGCCTAGAGCACTTGCCTAGCCTCCAGAGGCCCAGGAGGGAGGATGGACAGTTGGAGGCCATCCTGGGCCTCTGAGACCACATGGGAAAATGCAGGGCTGAGGTATGGCTGAGTAGGGAAGCAGGCCCCCTCAGACCCCTCCCCACCCCACTGGGAGCAGCAGAGAGCATAGACTAGTCTGTTTTCTAGTAGAGTCGGGGTCACTAGAAGGTAATGGAATTAGTTCACCAGATTAAGGTGCACAACACTGGGCTGGGGAAGCAGCTGTGTGGTAGTGGGCTTGCCTGCTTTGTCCAAGGTCTTGGATCACGGACATCCAGAACAGCTTCCCCCCAAAGCATAAGCTCATGTCTATGTTCTGCCCTGCACTCAGGGGAGTAGTGATGGACATTTCCCAGTGCACAAGGACAAGAATCCATAAAAGACCTTCTACCTTGGGATTTGTGACCAGCCTTAATGAAACTTGTGTCTTGGAGATTGGGACTCTGAGGGCAGAGTCTCAAAGCCTCTCAACTACCTTCTAAAACCTGTCAGTAAAAGCCATGGATGGGGGAGGGGATCAGTGGTTACCCTCTGGGTCAGACCCCAGCAGCAAACCATGAAAGGGGGTGCAAAGCCCAAATGGTAAGAAGGCTACTTTGCCCTACAGAGAATGCAGACTTGGTGACCATGGGGGCAGATGTGAAAACTCATGCCCAGAACTGACTAGGGTAACCCATTAAAGTTTCCAGTGGTGCTAAAGAATCAAAGACCAGCAGCAAGAGTTCAAAGAAAACAGTTTATTAAAGACAATGTTCAGCTGGGTTGTAGCTCCTGCCTGCCATGCCAACTACTTGACCCAGGTCCAATGCAGGGAGCCACCTTCCCAAGCAGGTCTCAGCAATGACTAAGCCTCTGGCAGCTCCCCAGACTCCCATCTCCCTTGGGGGCCCTTTGCAAGCGGGGTAAAAAAAAAAAAAATCAAAGGCACAGGGAACCCAGGCAACACTGAAAAGTCTGTAAATCTGAATTCCCTCAGTAGCTGAGGGTTAGGATTGGACATTTCCCCAATTGGAACAGGAAACTACTGGCCACTAGAAATCCGCATATTGAAAATAGGCTAGACTTCAGGGTCACATCTAGGGGAAACCACATTCCCATTTCACCCCTGCATGTCCTCTTTTGGGAGGGGTCTTAGTATGTTCCATGAGACCAGGATTCAACCCGTGGCCTTCTCAATATGCTAGTCTTCATGTGAACAATTAGCTGAGGCCAGGGTGGGCATGCTCAAGGCTGTTATCCCCAGAGGACTGTAGGCGAGCCTGGACAATTTAACCAGACTCTCCCAAAAAGCTGGGATGTGGCTCCGGGATTAGCACCACTGGGTTCAATTGCATGAACCAAATGAGGAAGAATTAGCTTACTCTGGGTCATGAAGTCTTATTGAGGGCTGGACACAGAAGTCACAGGCTCCCGGAGGCCGCCTCAGACAGCAACACTCAGAAGGGAAGCACTTTCCAGTCCAGACCAAGGCAAGTGCCACCCTTCTGAGTCTTCCTGTCTGAGCCTTTCACTCCAGCAAACTGCTTCCTTGAAACTTGAGGCTGTCTTCCTCGCTGGGGATGGACTCCTGCCTGGAAAAGACTGCAAATTTATATTCATCTATGCTTAAAATACAAAGTAGCAACAAACAAGTCCAAACTGAAATGCAAAGTACCGATAAGTTTTAAATTTAGTCTAACTTTAAATACAAAGTAGCAATAGCAGCTCAGCTTGCCCCAGGCCTGGAGTCACACAGTGCTCTTAGTTTACAAATCAAATTAAGACCAAAAGACTATCAGCATGACTTCTTAAATGTGACCACAAGGTCCTTGAGGCAGGTTGGCCTTGCATCACCCACCTGTGTCCACTGGGAGGAGGCCCCACTTGGCCAGACCTGCAACTGCTCAGGTCCTGCCAGCTGGGGAGACCTGCAGATGGCTGGAAGCGCTCACTAGCACCTCACCTCCTGATATCCTGCAGCAGACATCTCTGTTTCCAGAGGAAACCCACCCCCAGTGCAATGAAAGAGCTGGCCCTGCTGTGCCCTGCTACCCTGGGAGGCCACATGCTGGAGGTGGTTGGATGGCGCCCCCCGGTGACACTCAAATATGGTAGCACTTTCCATGCTGATCTCAGAAGAGTGCTTCCACATGTGAGTACCACAGGCTGGGTGGGTCCCAGGCCCAGGCCTGGACAGCAGGTCTGCAGGAATGCACAGCATGTGAGGACCAAATGCGGTTTGCCAAGATGGAAGTCTGGCCGGCTCCTCTGCGAGCTTGCTCAATCGGTAACACTCAAACTCTGGCGGCAATTTCTCTTATGGCACAAAAAGTGCCCCCACAGTTTGAGAACTACAGGTTGAGTGAGGGGTCTCTGAGCAACCAGGGACATCTACTTGCTGCGCCCAGAGGCACACACGTGCCTGGGATCCCAGTGGCCATCTCTGGAGGTTGAGGCAGGGGGACCAACTCCAGGCCAGCCTGGGAGACTTAGGTAGACACCTCACACAGAAAAGCTGGTCTACTCACCCAGGAGACAGTCAGGCCTAAACGCACTGGTCTAATCCTTCAGCGACCTAAAGACAAGAAAAGGCAAAACCAGACCAACCTGGGATGGGGCTGTGGCTCCTGGGAGAGCAGAACACTGGGCCAGCACGTGGGGAGGGAGGCTCTGCTCCTCCGTGGAGCTCAGCAGATCTGGGAAGGCTCAACAGCTCTCAACCACCACGTGCAGGAGCCTTGCTGGGCTCTTATATACCAGAGGCCCCTGTGCCTCAGGACAGGGAAGAGCACTGCAGACCACTCCCCACCCCTCCCCAGAGCCTCCTTCCTGACCCACCCTGTGGCTCTGGATTCTAGTTTAACTGGATCAGACTCCCCTTCACAGGTTTAAACATACATATTTTTAATCTCCAGCTCCACAAAATATATTTGCTTGACAGCATATTGGGGCCAGTCCTCACAGGGTCCTTGGGGGCCTGGGCGAGGGGATCACAAATTCAAGACCAGCCTGGGTAACTCGACTCTGTCTCAAATAAAATAAAAATAAAAATGAGCCGGGCACACTTGTGCCTGCCTGTAATCCCAGCAGCTGGGGAGGCTGTGGCAGGAGGATGACAAGTTCAAGGCCAGTCTCAGCAACTGAGAGGCACCAAGCAACTCACTGGGACCCTCTCTCTAAAGAAAACATAAAAAAGAGCTGGGGAGGTGATGTCACGGCCAAGTGCCCCTGAGTTCAATCCCTGGTACCAAAACATAAAAATAAATAAAAATAAGAATGCTGGGCATGTAGCTCCATGGTAGAACACTTGCTAGTAAGGTGCAATGCCCTGAATGGATCAACCAGCACTACCTAAAGTAAATAAGTAAATTGATTGATCAATCAATCAATCACTAAGGGCTAGGGATTCCACTCAGTAGTAGATCACTATTGCTTCAATCACAGAAAATTAAAAAACAAAAAATGACCCATTTACTGCTGAGTGATTATAAATAAAGAGAAATATACAGTGAATAGTCCAAAAGAAGTTAATCCTGCAGTGTGGGGTTCAGTCATGCATTCAACGTTTATTTGTGTGTTTGTTTTGGTAATTTTTGTCTTGGTGCCAGGGACTGAAACCCCCAGTCCCTTAACCTGTGAGCCCCAGCCCCAGCCCTTGTTACTACTTTCCAACAGGCGCTCAGGGAGCCGCCCAGGGCCTTGCTAACTGGGGGAGCTGCGTTGCACTTCCCCATCTCCTCCTCAGCTCTGGAGGCCCTGGGATCACAGCCTGCTCCACTGCCCTGGCCTCAACAATGTCTGCACCCATATTCCTCAGGCTCATGGAGCACTCAGACCCGAGGCTTGTTTTGTGCTGGGAGAGGTCCAGGACTCCCTGGATTTTGTGGTCTGGAGCAGCATGTGTGTCCCCCAGGAGATATTCTGCAAAGTCTACAAACATTTTTGGTTGTGAGAGCTGGAGTGGAGGAGGTTACCTGGTTACACCTCCAGCCCTTGGTGGAGACAGGGTCTTGCTAAGCCACCAAGGCTCCTGTGGACTTGTCATCTTCCACCTGACCTCCTGATCCTTGGGGTCACAGGCACGAGTGTGCCACCATGCCTGGCTCACAGTGACTTTTCTTGAAAGTTACTTTCATAAAAGTGAGAGAACAGGCCTGAAGCTTAGGAGGCTGAGGCAGGAGGATCAGCAGTTCAAAGCTGTCTCAGAGCCTTAGTGAGGCTCTAAGCAGCTCAGTGAGACCCTGTCTCAGAATACAATTTTAAAAAGGGCTGGGGATGTGGGTCAGTAGTTAAGTGACCATAGGTTCAATCCCCAGTCCCCCCCAAAAAAAAGAGTGGAAAGGTTTCTGACACAGTCCTCATAAAACCCCTAGTGTTGACTTTGACCTTGAGCCCTAGCAGGAAACTCAGAAGGGGGTGGGGTGGGTAGGGGTGGGACAGGGGAGGGGGTAGATTTGAAGGCTGAGGTCTTAGCTTGTGACTCAGGGAGCTGGGCAGGAGCTCCAGGATCCAGAGTCCAAAATCAAAAACCAAAGGGCTGGGGACATTGCTCAGTGGGAAAAAAATGTCCTGGTGTTCAATCCCCAGTACCAAGAAAAGAAATGCCAGGTGAGTGCACTACCACTTGAGCCACATCCCTAGCCCTCTTTTTATTCTTTATTTAGAGACAGGGGTCTTGCTAAATTGCTAAGAGCCTTGCTAAAGAGTTGAAACTAGCTTTGAACTCCTGATCTTCCTGCCTCAGCCTCCTCAGCAACAGGTCTCACAGGTATGCACTACATGGCCGAGCTCTACATTTTTTTAATACTTATTTTTTAATTTTAGGACACAATATCTTTATTTCATTTATATGTGGTGCTGAGGATTGAACCCAATGCCTTATGCACAACAGGTGAGCGCTGTACCACTGAGCCACAACCAAAATGTTGGAATTTATCATCACTGTCTTCCCAAATTAGCAAGAGCCTCAACAACTTAGGGTGATCCTGTCTCAAGACATAAAAGGGGCTGGGTTTGTGGCTCAGTGAGAAAGCCCCCCCTGGGTTCAGTCCCCCTATAAAACAAAGAAAAGACCAGAAGGTGTAAGGGTCCGGCGAAACGTCGGAGAAAGAGACCACGAGACTAGCTTCATGCAATGGCAAGGGGGATTTATTGGATCCGTTCCAGCGCGCTGGGACTCTGCTCACTCAAGAAGGGAGAGCAGCCCAGAGCCCAGAGCAGAGGTCAAGCAGAGCTTAAGTACACTTTCTGGAGAGGGCAGGGGGCTTTGCATACATCAGAACAAATCATCATGAGGCGCGGGGAAATTGAACAACAATTCTGATACATGATTAGTCCATTCATTGGCGGGAACAGGCTGGGCAGGGGTGATTGGTCACTTCTAAACTGGGTACACATTCAAATTGATTGGTTCGGGCCCTGTGACAAACTGCACAGGGCCCTAGGCTGAATGGCCAGTAGGGCGTTGTCTTAACTATCTCAGGAATCTGGGTGTAACAGAGGAACTTAATAATACCTAATCTTTTACATTTCAATTCAAGGTTTCCAGCTTAGAAACTTTACCCTTTCAAAGGGACCTAGTCCCAGGTGGACCTCAGTGCTCAACACTAGTAGAAGGTGGTCTGGTGCTCTGAGCAGGACACTTGTTTTCCTTGGGACATAAATAGTCTAACAACACCATCCTCAGACAAGGTCATTTTGAAGCATGGCACAAGGAAAAGAAACAGGACCATTTCAGATGCTGTTTAAACCCACAGAAACAGCCTGTCCTTGGTGTCCACAGAAGACCCAGGCTTGGAATGGCACCTGCTTGGGGACAGAGCAAATCTGCAGAGAGTCAGCCAGCTCCCAGGCTTCCTCAGACCCACCTCGGGGAACCAACAGAAGGCCCCTCCTTGCTAACCCCCATCCACCAACACACCTGAGTCCCCAAGGTGCTTGGTCCCCTTGCTGCCAGAGACAGTCCAGAAGGTCATAGCACAAGAGACCTCTTCCTGCTCTTTAGCTGAAGGGCATCCAATGGGCATTGAGAACCTCCTGCAGAGCAGGCCAGCTTCTGTGCATCCATGAGGTCACCACCTCCCTCTCCTGTGGGCATGTGGAAAGCTGGGCTGTCAGTCAGGACTGGCGATGGAACTGCCCTTGAGCTGAGAATTTTGTCTGTGTCTTTGGTACTGGAAATTGTATCCAGGTGGTGCTCTGCCACTGAGCTATGTCCCAAGACCTTTATTGTTTTCATTTTGAATGGGGTCTCAGTACATTGAAGTGGCTGGCATCCAACTTGGGAGCCTGCTGCCTCAGCCTCCTGAGTATGTGAGAATCTAGGTGTGGGCCCTGAAATCGGCCTTTGAATGTGTTGAAAGATAAATTGTAAAGAACAACATTTTGGGGGGTCTGGGGTTGTGGCTCAGTGGCAGAGCACTGGCCTAGCATGTGTCAGGCACTGGGTTCTATTCTTAGCACCACATATAAATGAATAATATAAAGGTCTATTGACACAAAAAGAAAGAAAGAAAAAGAAACAATAGAATAACAGTTTCTGACCCATGAAATTCAAGGCCTGTGGATACCTCACAGCCACATTCATTGCTTTTCCTGTTCTCCATGGTCCCTTTCCTCCAATGCAGAGTTGAGTGATCCCGACAAGGACATGTGAGCTGCAAGACTTACAGCATTTAGGAGGCACTACAGCCCAGGTGTGTAATCCCAGTGGCTGGGGAGGCTGAGGCAGGAGCAGCCTCAGCAACTAAGTGAGGCCCTAAGCAATTCAGTGAGACCCTAAATAGTAAAAACAGGGTTTGGAATGTGGTTCAGTCATTCAGCACCCTGGGTTCATTCCCAGGTACCAAAAATAAAAACAAAACACCCGGGCTGGGGATGTGGCTCAAGCGGTAGCGTGCTCGTCTGGCATGTGTGTGGCCCGGGTTCGATCCTCAGCACCACATACAAACAACGATGTTGTGTCTGCTGATAACTAAAAAATAAATATTGAAAAATTCTCTCTGTCTCTCTCTCTCCCTCTATCACTCTCTCTTAAAAAAAACAAAAAAACAAAAAAACAAAAAAACAAAAAAACACCCTACAGGTTCCACTATCTGGTCCTGCCCCAGGGTGAGGGTGACTCTCTTTGCAATGCTGGATGTAATCCCGGGCCTCCACATGCTGGGGGTGCAGTCTTCCCCTTGCTACATCCCTGTCCACAGATTGTTGTTAGGACTTCACTCAACACCCTGCAGTGGGTGTCAAGACTCTCCCAACAGGGGGCAGACAGAATCCAGGTCCAAAGAGAATCAAAATGGGATTCGTCCTCCAAGAACAGGGAGGCTTCAGGGGTAGAAGTGAAGGAGAGGAGGCATCAAGGGTGCAGGGATCTTGCTTCAACTGACCCAGCAGGATTCTTGGTCAAGTCCCAGTGGGGGATGGGGAACTTGGTCAGGCATCAGAAGTGATTAGATAACAAGATCAGGGACAGAACTGGACAGGATTCTTTGGTAAGACCTGGCTGGGTGGGTCAAAGACAAGATGGCGGCCTGGTTGAGGCTTAGCAGAGAAGGTTCCCTGAGCAAGATTAAGATTAGGTCAGTGCTGGAGAAGGAGCTAGTGTAGTAGAAAGAACTAAGGGTAAACACCCTGGATTCAATCCCTAGTACCAAAAAGAGAAAAAGAGTCAAGGAGAGGATTTTGATACCATGGATTGGACACAGCAGCACTTAACCTCTAAGCCACATCCCCAGCCCTCTGTGTTTTGAAGCAGGTCTCCCTAAATAGCTTAGGGCCTGGCTCAATTGCTGGGGCTTGTTTCAAACTTGCAATCCTGCCTGGGCCTCCCAGCCTCTGGGAGTAGAGCTGCTCACCTCTGCACCCAGCAAGGGACAAGTCTGTATCATGCTAATGTTCCTAGATATGTTGTGATTGTCAATATTTTTGAGACAAGGTCTTGCTAAATTTCCCACAAACATGCAGTCCTCCTGCAACAGTGCCCACTTTATGCTCTGAAGGGAGCTCTTGATGCTCTGCCACTGTCACCTATTTTTAAAATGGACATTTCTCATCTTCCTCTCTCCCAGCTCCTCCCTAATCTCCCCCTCCCTAATCTCAGGGGGAAATAGCACTCCCTTTCTTCCCCCTTTTCAGTTGATTTATCTGATTTATCTGTCCTTGAGTGCACACCCACCATAGGCATGAAGTCATCCAGGTTCAGGGGATGGCACCAGAAGAGGTCAGAAGTGACTGCCTCCCAAGTTAACAAGTGAATCACCCTCCAACAAAGAACCCAGGGAGGTGGACTTCCAGTCCCCTCCTTCCAAGCCACTTTTCCTGCTCAGGGGCAGAACCACAGCCTCTAAGACAGGAGTCCTGTGCTTCTCTCTCTCTTTTTTTTAGGTACTGGGGATTGAACTCGGGGGTACTCGACCACGGAGCCACATCTTCAGCTGTATTTTGTATTTTATTTTAAGGAGAGGGTCTCACTGAGTTGCTTAGTGCCTCTCAGTTGCTGAGGCTGGCTTTGAATTTGAGATTCTCCTGTCTCAGCCTCCCAAACTGCTGAGAACAGGTGTGTGCCACCATACCAGGCCCCTGTGCTTCTCTCTAATATTTTTTGAGCTGTAGATGGACATAACATTATTTATTTGGTGGTGCTCTGGACTGAACCCAGGGCCTTGTGCTTGGGAGGTGAGCACTCCATCAACTGAGCCACATCCCCGCCCCTGGGCTTCTCTTTTGCTAGCAAAGCAATAAACTTTTTCCTTTTTCCCAAATACATATCCTCCTAATTGAATTGGCATGGGGGACAAAAACAGAGCTTTCAATAACAGTAAAGTGTCCCTGAGTTTGATCCCCCGTACCAAAAATTAAATTAAGAAGGACTAGAGAGTGGTGCTGTGATGAAGGCCTGAAATCCCAGGGGCCCAGGAGACTGAGGCAGGAGGAGCCAGCCCCAGCGAAAGGGAGGCCCTAAGCAACTCAGTGAGACCTTGTCTCTAAATCAAATATAAAACAGGCCTGGGTGGTTCCTGACTTCAGCCCCAGTACCCCCAGAAAGAAAAAGAACTAGAGGTGGAGCTCAGTGCTAGAGACCCCATGTGGATCTCAAGTATTAAAAATAATAATAATAAAAAAGAAAAGAAAGGGGCTGGGGTTGTGGCTCAGCAGTACATGTTTCCTTAGCATGTGGAAATCCCTGGGTTCGATTCTCAGCACCACATATAAATCAATAAAATAAAGGTATTGTGTCCAACTACAACTAAAAAAAATATTTTTTCTTAAAAAAAAAGGAAAGAAAATAAATTGTGAAAATTCACTTTTCAGCATCTTAATATCCTGAAGGGGCTGAACAGGAAATAAATAAGTTCAGCACCATGTGACCCTGGTTTCCAGATTCCCACAGTTATCAGTGTAGGAATAAGTTTCAAGGGCTGGGCTATAGCTCAGTTGGTAGGGTGCTTGTCTGGCCTGCACAGGGCCCTGGGCTCCATCCCCAGCACCAGCCACAAAAAAAGGAAACAGAAGTTCAGGAGCAGCATTCAGCACAGGTCATCTGGTCGCCTGGGAATGGGACAGGGAGCTGCTTTAAAATCACCATGTTCTGTGGCCCAGGGGCAGAGCTTGCCCAGCACCTGTGAGGCACTGGGTGGATCCTCAGCCCCAGGTAAAGACAAAGAAATGAAAGAACGTCACTGATGTCCACCTGACAACGTGCTAATACTTACCTTGTGGGTCACTGTGTCTTACTGGCCCCATTTTACTAGGGGACAAATGAGAAACAGAGACAGACATAAAGGGAGGGAGCCTGGCTAGGAACCAGGACCCCCAGGATTCCAGCTCTGACCTTCCCTGAGGGAGCCCTGGCTGCCCGCCCTCTGCTGGCCAGAAGGAGAAGCATTTGCCCAACGTGCCCTCGCTGCGCGCCGCCTGCTGGCCGTGAGGGAAAAGTGCGCCTTTGCTCCTCCCCTTTATTGAGCAGGGTGGGCCGCCCCACACCTGGGAGCCAGGGCCTTTGTTTAGATAAACTGGGGTTGACTGCTCTGTGTGCATTCTGGCTTTGCGCATGCACCAATTATTACCGTTCAGGTCTCCTACATCCTGAGTCTGTTCAGCGCCAGGGACCCAAGCTGGGCGCAGTGTGCAGGCCTGCTGTCCCTAACCCTCCTGAGGCTGAGACAGAAGGGCTCCAAGTTGGAGGCCAGCCTGGGCAACTTGGCCAGACCCTGTCCCAAAACAAAGAGGACTGGGGATGAAGCTCGGAGGCAGAGCCCCCTTGGGTTCTATTCCCAGTGCCAGGGGAAGCTGTGTGTGGGTGGGGGGGGCATTGGTGGGGACCCAGGGTGGGAGCCCTGGAGAGGAGTCAGGGACCTTGAGCTTCTGCCTCCAAAGTGCCCTGAGGGCAAACATTTGCCACACCCCAGTGCCTTCCCCTTGGTGGCACCAGGACTGCTGGGGTGACTAAAGGGCATCCAGGTCACCCTGTTCTGCAGGGTCCTTTCCAACACACACAGTCATCCTCGCTCACACCCAGGAAAAAGCCCTCAATGACCCTGAACCACTGCTTTCTTACCAGGTCCATTGTCAGTCACTGAATGAGAAACAGGGGTCCCTGTCTGTCACTGGATGAGAACAGTGTCCCCTGTAAGTTACTGGGTAAGAACCAGGGGTCCTCTTTCAGTCACTGGATAGGAACCAAGGTCCTCTGTCAGTCAATGGATATGAACCAGGATCCCTTGACCATCACTGGATGAGAACGAGGGGTCCTCTGTCTGTCACTTGATGTGAACCAGTGTCCCCTGTCAGTCAATGGATGAGAACCAGTGTCCCCTTTGAGTCACTTGATAATAACCAGGGTTCCCCTGTCAGTCACTGGATGAGAACCAGGGTTCCCCTGTCAGTCTCTGGATGAGAACCAGTGTGGGTACAGTCTCCACCCTCCCAGGCAGCCCTGCAGACTGGGTGAAGCCCTGAACTACCTCAGTGGGGGTGAGCTGGAGACAGCTTTAGACAAGTTGAGGAGGGAGGGTTTGCAGGAGGCAGGAGCAGCCACCCCTGGCTGCAGGTTTGTGTACCCACAGCCTCTGGACTTGGGGCGCATTTTCAGCAACCAGACTCTGCCTCCCTCCTGGCACTGTGGTTGGAACTAGACCCCTCATTTGTAAGAAAGGATATAAATGTGCATCATGGTTTTTTTTCTTTCTTTCTTTTCTTTCCAGGGTTGCAAACCCAGGACTTTACATTACACTGCAGGTGGAATGTCCATAACCAAAATGCTTGGGACCACAAATGTTTCAAATTTCACATTTTTTATTTTTTTTTAAAGAGAGATTGAGAGAGGGGAGAGAGAGAGAGAGAGAGAGAGAGAGAGAGAGAGAGAGAGAGAGAGAGAGAATTTTTAATATTTATTTTTTAGTTCTCGGTGGACACAACATTTTTGTTGGTATGTGGTGCTGAGGATCGAACCCGGGCCGCACGCATGCGAGGCGAGCCTGCTACCGCTTGAGCCACATCCCCAGCCCCATCACATTTTTTAATATTATTTTTTTAGGTGTAGATGGACACAAAACAATGCCTTTATTTTTATGTGGTGCTGAGGATCTAACCCGGGTCCCGCCCTTGTTAGGCGAGAGCCCTACCACTGAGCCACAATCCCAGAATTTCAAATTTCACATTTTTTAAGACTGTAGAAAACTTGCAAATACGTAATGAGGTAGCTCCAAGGTGGGGTCCACATCTAAGCACAAACTTCTCCTGCGGTTCACCTGGACCTTATAGACGTAGCCAGAAGATTCCCCCCACGTTTTCGTGGTTGCTCAGTGCTGGTGATGGAGCCCGGGGCCTCACGTGGGTCAGGGTGGCCTTCCTCAGCCCTGACTGCGCCCAGCCCTGCACTGTTCCTTCTCACCATCAGAAGCCTCTCAGTAAAGCTCAGGGTCACTCTCGGGAAGCCCCTGGAATCTTTCTTCCGTATTTTTTATTGGAGCGTTGTAGTTGAGGGTGATGACGTTTATTGTGACGTGTTTGTACAGGCACACAGTGTGACAGAGTGACCTGGCCAATACACCCCCAGCCCTCCCTCGGCCCTCCCTCTTCTCACTCTCCGCTCCTTTTCCTCTACTGACCTCCCTTTATTTTCATGAGATCCCCACTTTCAGGACACTCACAAAGTCCATGGACCAGTGCACACACCAGAGTCCCTCTGGAGATTCATGGTCAGAGCCCGGAGCTCACTGACAGGGCTGTCCCTCTGAGGACAGCATGGGCCTGAGGCGCTCACAGAGCAGCTGTGTAGCCCAAGAGGACTTTCACAAGCAGCTGAGGGCCGCCTCATGAGCTGGGGGTCCACCCGTGAGCAGGCCTGAGTTCTTGCAGGAGGCGAAGCAGCATTACCTCAGGATCTCCCGATAACCGGGCTCCTGAACCCATCCTGGGATTCCCTGAATTAAATGGTGCCCAGCCTACAAATGGCAGATCTGATGCCAAATGCAACTCAGTTTCTTTTCCCTTTCCCCTCCCCAGCTTCCACATGATGGAAAACATGTGACCCTTGACTTTCTTTTTTCTTTTCTCTTAAGAAAGAGAGAGAGAGGAGAGAGGAGAGAGGAGAGAGGAGAGAGAGAGAGAGAGAGAGAGAGAGAGAGAGAGAGAGAGAGAGAATTTTTAATATTTATTTTTTTTTAGTTCTCGGCAGACACAACATCTTTGTTGGTATGTGGTGCTGAGGATCGAACCCGGGCCGCACGCATGCCAGGCGAGTGCGCTACCGCTTGAGCCACATGCCCAGCCCGAACCTTGACTTTCTGAGTTTGACTTATCTTGCTACCATAATGTTCCCTAGTTCCATCCATTTTCCTGCAAAACCCACAATTTCTTTCTTCTTTATCGCTTGTAAGACTCCTTTGTGGGCTGGGGATGTGGCTCAAGAGGTAGCGCTCGCCTGGCATATGTGCGGCCCGGGTTCGATCCTCAGCAGCACATACAAACAAGGATGTTGTGTCTGCTGAAAACTAAGAAAAATAAAATGGTAAAATTCTCTCTCTATCCCTCTTTCTCTCTATCTCTGTCTCTCTCTTAAAAAAAAAAAAAAAAAAAAAAAAGACTCCATTGTGCATCCATGCCACAGTTTCTTTCTCCATTCTCCCTCTGATGGACACCAGGCTGGTTCCATGGTTGGCTGTTGGGAGTTGTGCATTATAAACATGGGTGTGCACGCATCGCTGTAGCATGAAGATTTCAATTCTTCAGGATAAATACCCAGGAGTGGCACAGCTGGATCAGGGGTGGTTCCATGCTCTTCTTTTGAGGAGCTGCATACTGATTTCCATGGTGGGATGTTAATTTACAGTCCACCAGCAGTGAGGAAGTGTTCCTTGTGCCCCACACCTCTCCCCACCCCTGCAGTTTGCGCTCTTGCTGCCTGCCATTCTGCTGGGGCTACACTAGTACAAAGGCACTTGCTTGAGACTGCTCCCAGGACATCAGCTGTGGAGGTTGCCAGTTAGGGCATCATGTTGACACTGCAGAGTTTTGTATTGTAGAGCTTTTTGGATTCCAGATTGGGGATGCCCAACCTGGGTAGGGGACAGTAGGGGTGGTGGTTAATAGCCTGGCTTTGCTGGATGCAGTGGAGCACTCCTGTAGTCAATCCCAGAGACTCAGGAGGTAAATCAGGAGGAAGGCAAGTTCAAGGCCAGCCTCTGAAACTTAGGGACATCCTATCACAAAACAAAACAAAAAAGTCTGGGTGAGGTGGCATGAACTTATAATCCCAGCAGTTTGGGAAGATGAGACAGGAAGATCATGAGTTCAAAGCCAGGCTCAGCAATCTCAAGACACTAAGCAACTCAGTGAGACCCTGTCTCTAAATAAAATAAAAAATAGAATAGGGCTGGGGATGTGGCTCAGTGGTAGAGTAGCCCTGAGTTCAATTTTCCTGGTAAGAGAAAATGAAAGAAAAAAGAAAGAAAGAAAGAAAGAAAGAAAGAAGGAAAGAAGGAAGGAAGGAAGGAAGGAAGGAAGGAAGGAAGGAAGGAAGGAAGGAAGGAAGGAAGAATAAAAATACAGAAAGGACTCTGGTTCCACAGATAAAATGTTCTGGGTTCAGCCTCCAGTATCTCCTCCCCTTCCCACTCACCCAAATCTCCTGGGCTTTGGAGTAAAGCCACACATGGGTTGGAACCCCAGCTCTGCTGTTCACTAGCTGTGTGGCCTTGGGCAAGACTTTTCTCCTTATTGGATCCATTTTTGTGCTTCGAAAATGGGAAGTTTAATTCCTTCCCATTAGGGTGACTTGTGTTATAGAGTGTGTCTGCAGAGGACATCTCTTTTCCATCCCTGATCCCAGGTCTGGAGTCTGTCTGGCTGCTGACTTGCTGTGGGAACCTGGGCAGGTAACCCAGTTCATTCAGAAGCTAAATTAAACTAAAGTTGTCTGGGTGCAGGTGACACACACCTAGAATCCCAGCAGGGGACCTCAAGTTCAAGCTCAGTCTCAACCACCAGCCAGAAACTGTCTCAAAAACTAAGAGTGGCTGAGACTGGCTAAGTGTGTAGCATGCCCCTGGATTCAGTCCTCACTTCCAAAAAATAAGTAAGACAAAGTGTTTAAAAAATGATAAAGTGACATACCAACTGCAAACACAGTGGTCAAGGGACCAGAAAGGCTAGACCTTGGCTGTGTCCTTCCTGCAGACCTGAGAGGAACAGGCTGCCAGATGCCTAGGGGAGCACCTTGCAGCTGCTCTGCGCACCAGCCCTGACCTAACAGAGCTGGTTTTGTACTGGAACGCCCTGGGCAACCGCGGGGTGCAGCTGCTCTGCCTCCTCAGCACCTCAGGGGACCCTCGGGCCTGCAACCGCCACCTCTCACCAAGCTCTACCTGACCAACAGCGCCCTGGGCGACGCGGGCGTGCGGCTGCTCTGCCAGGAGCTCAGGCACCCGCGCTGCTGGCTGGTCCTCTGGTGAGCGGTGGCCCCTGGCCCTCTGGAGGGCAGGACAGGGTCTTCCCCAGCTCCCAGCGCAGAGAGGAGGCGCTCCTGCGCCCCCTGCTGGCGCAGCCCTCGCGCTACTCCCTGAGCAGAGCAGCCACCAGGGCTCAGCAGGACCCCTGCTCTGCCTGGGTTCAAGTGCCCTGGCTGCAACTAGGTGACACATTTTCCAAGTTATTCAACCACTTGGCACCTTCCACACCTGCCTCAGTAGAAGGAGGGAAGGAGCTGCTTCTTCCTGGGGTTATCAGAATTAAACTATTGAGGCCCATAAGATGAAGAGGAGGCCCAGGGCTGGTGCACTCCTGTAAACCCAGGTCTCAGGAGGCCCAGGGGATGGGAGGTTCCAAGCCAAGCCAGGTGTGGAGCTGAAGCCTGCAGTCAGGGCAGCTGGATGGGGGTTGAGGGAGTGAGGAAGGAGGACCAAGTTCAGACCAGCCTCAGCCAGTTAGCAAGGCCCTCAACAAGTAAGGAACTTGGGAGACTCACTTCTGGAAGTAAAAAATAAAGGGGCAGGGGATGTGACTCAGTGTTAAGAGCCCCTGGGTCCAATCCTATACCAAGAGAGGATGGCCAAAGTCAGCGTCAGCAACTTTGACCTTGCCTCTAGATAACTAAAGGGTAGGAGATGTGGCTAAATGGCAGAGGGCTGCTGGGTTCATCCACCAGGACTGCAGACAAGGAGAAAAAAATCAAAGCCTAGAAAGGACTGTGGGGTGTAGCTCAGTGCCTAGAGCACTTGCCTAGCTTCCAGGGGCCCAGGAGGGAGGATGGACAGTTGGAGGCCATCCTGGGCCTGAGACCACATGGGAAAATGCAGGGCTGAGGTATGGCTGAGTAGGGAAGCAGGCCCCCTCCCCACCCCACTGGGAGCACCCAGAGTCAGGGTCACTGGAAGGTAATGGAATTGCTTCACCAGATTACGGTGCACAACATTGTGCTGGAGAAGCAGCTGTGTGGTAGTGGGCTTGCCTGCTTTGTCCAAGGTCTTGGATCACGGACATCCAGAAGAACAGCTTCCCCCCAAAGCATAAGCTCATGTCTGTGTTCTGCCCGGCACTCAGGGGAGAGGTGATGGACATTTCCCAGTGCACAAGGACAAGCCATAAAAGACCTTCTACCTTGGGAGTTGTGACCAGTCTTAATGCAACTTGTGTCTTGGAGACTGGGACTGAGGACACTGAGTCTCAAAGACGCTCGACTACCTTCTAAAACCTGTCAGTAAAAGCCATGGATTGGGGGAGGGGATCAGTGGTTACCTTCTGGGTGAGTCCCCAGCAGCAAACCATGAAAGGGGGTGCAAAGCCCAAATGGTAAGGCTACTTTGCCCCAGAGAATGCAGACATGGTGACCACGGGGGCAGATGTGAAAACTCATGTCCAGAACTGACTGGGGTAACCTGGTTCAAGTTTCCAGTGGTGCTAATGAATCAAAGACCAGCAGCAAGAGTTCAAAGAAAACAGTTTATTAAAGACAATGTACAGGGGCTGGGGATGTGGCTCAAGCGGTAGCGCGCTCGCCTGGCATGCCTGAGGCCCGGGTTGGATCCTCAGCACCACATACAAAGGTGTTGTGTCTACCGAAAACTGCAAAAGAAATATTAAAAAAAAAAAAAAAGGCACAGGGAACCCAGGCAACACTGAAAAGTCTGTAAATCTGAATTCCCTCAGTAGCTGAGGGTTAGGATTGGACATTTCCCCAATTGGAACAGGAAACTACTGGCCACTAGAAATCCGCATATTGAAAATAGGCTAGACTTCAGGGTCACATCTAGGGGAAACCACATTCCCATTTCACCCCTGCATGTCCTTTTGGGAGGGGTCTTCGTAGGTTCAATGAGACCAGGATTCTCAACCCCTGGCCTTCTCAATATGCTAGTCTTCACGTGAACAATTAGCTGAGGCCAGGGTGGGCATGCTCAAGGCTGTTATCCCCAGAGGACTGTAGGCAAGCCTGGAAATTTAACCAGACTCTCCCAAAAAGCTGGGATGTGGCTCCGGGATTAGCACCACTGGGTTCAATTGCATGAACCAAAGGAGGAAGAATTAGCTTAATATGAGGGCATGAAGTCTTATTGAGGGCTGGACACAAGTCACAGGCTCCCAGAGGCCGCCTCAGACAGCAACACTCAGAAGGGAAGCACTTTCCAGTCCAGACCAAGGCAAGTGCCACCCTTCTAAGTCTTCCTGTCTGAGCCTTTAACTCCAGCAAACTGCTTCCTTGAAACTTGAGGCTGTCTTCCTCGCTGGGGATGGACTCCTGCCTGGAAAAGACTGCAAATTTATATTCATCTATGCTTAAAATACAAAGTAGCAACAAACAAGTCCAAACTGAAATGCAAAGTACTGACAAGTTTTAAATTTAGTCTAACTTTAAATACAAAGTAGCAATAGCAGCTCAGCTTGCCCCAGGCCTGGAGTCACAATGCTCTTAGTTTACAAATCAAATTAAGACCAAAAGACTATCAGCATGACTTCTTAAATGTGACCACAAGGTCCTTGAGGCAGGTTGGCCTTGCATCACCCACCTGTGTCCACTGGGAGGACGCCTCCACTTGGCCAGACCTGCAACTGCTCAGGTCCTGCCAGCTGGGGAGACCTGCAGATGCCCTGGAAGCGTTCACTAGCACCTCACCTCCTGATATCCTGCAGCAGACATCTCTGTTTCCAGAGGAAACCCACCCCCAGTGCAATGAAAGAGCTGGCCCTGCTGTGCCCCTGCTACCCTGGGAGGCCACATGCTGGAGGTGGTTGGATGGCGCCCCCCGGTGACACTCAAATATGGTAGCACTTTCCATGCTGATCTCAGAAGAGTGCTTCCACATGTGAGTACCACAGGCTGGGTGGGTCCCAGGCCCAGGCCTGGACAGCAGGTCTGCAGGAATGCACAGCATGTCCAGGACCAAATGCGGTTTGCCAAGATGGAAGTCTGGCCGGCTCCTCTGCGAGCTTGCTCAATCGGTAACACTCAAACTCTGGCGGCAATTTCTTTTATGGCACAAAAAGTGCCCCCACAGTTTGAGAACTACAGGTTGAGTGAGGGGTCTCTGAGCAACCAGGGACATCTACTTGCTGCGCCCAGAGGCACACACGTGCCTGGGATCCCAGTGGCCATCTCTGGAGGTTGAGGCAGGGGGACCAACTCCAGGCCAGCCTGGGAGACTTAGGTAGACACCTCAAAGCTGGTCTACTCACCCAGGAGACAGTCAGGCCTAAACGCACTGGTCTAATCCTTCAGAGACCTAAAGACAAGAAAAGGCAAAACCAGACCAACCTGGGCGTGGGGCTGTGGCTCCTGGGAGAGCAGGCACTGGGCCAGCATGTGGGGAGGGAGGCTCTGCTCCTCCGTGGAGCTCAGCAGATCTGGGAAGGCTCAACAGCTCTCAACCACCACGTGCAGGAGCCTTGCTGGACTCTTATATACCAGAGGCCCCTGTGCCTCAGGACAGGGAAGAGCACTGCAGACCACTCCCCACCCCTCCCCAGAGCCTCCTTCCTGACCCACCCTGTGGCTCTGGATTCTAGTTTAACTGGATCAGACTCCCCTTCACAGGTTTAAACATACATATTTTTAATCTCCAGCTCCACAAAATATATTTGCTTGACAGCGTATTGGGGCCAGTCCTCACAGGGTCCTTGGGGGCCTGGGCGAGAGGATCACAAATTCAAGACCAGCCTGGGTAACTCGACTCTGTCTCAAATAAAATAAAAATAAAAATGAGCCGGGCACACTTGTGCCTGCCTGTAATCCCAGCAGCTGGGAAGGCAGTGGCAGGAGGATGACAAGTTCAAGGCCAGTCTCAGCAACTGAGAGGCACCAAGCAACTCACTGGGACCCTCTCTCTAAAGAAAACTTAAAAAAGAGCTGGGGAGGTGACGTCGTGGCCAAGTGCCCCTGAGTTCAATTCCTGGTACCAAAACATAAAAATAAATAAGAATAAGAATGCTAGGCATGTAGCTCCATGGTAGAACACTTGCTAGTAATGTGCAAAGCCCTGGATGGATCAACCAGCCCTACCTAAAATAAATAAGTAAATTGATTGATCAATCAATCACTTACTAAGGGCTAGGGATTCCACTCAGTGGTAGATCGCTCGTGCTTCAATCACAGAAACTTAAAAAAACCAAAAAATGACCCATTTACTGCTGAGTGATTATAAATAAAGAGAAATATACAGTGAATAGTCCAAAAGAAGTTAATCCTGCAGTGTGGGGTTCAGTCATGCATTCAACGTTTATTTGTTTGTTTGTTTTGGTAATTTATGTCTTGGTGCCAGGGATTGAACCCCCCCCCTCCCCTGTCCCTTAACCTGTGAGCCCCAGCCCCAGCCCTTGTTACTACTTTCCAACAGGCGCTCAGGGAGCCGCCCAGGGCCTTGCTAACTGGCGGAGCTGCCTTGCACTTCCCCATCTCCTCCTCAGCTCTGGAGGCCCTGGGATCACAGCCTGCTCCACTGCCCTGGCCTCAACAATGTCTGCACCCATATTCCTCAGGCTCATGGAGCACTCAGACCCGAGGCTTGTTTTGTGCTGGGAGAGGTCCAGGACTCCCTGGATTTTGTGGTCTGGAGCAGCATGTGTGTCCCCCAGGAGATATTCTGCAAAGTCTACAAACATTTTTGGTTGTGAGAGCTGGAGTGGAGGAGGTTACCTGGTTACACCTCCAGCCCTTGGTGGAGACAGGGTCTTGCTAAGCCACCAAGGCTCCTGTGGACTTGTCATCTTCCACCTGACCTCCTGATCCTTGGGGTCACAGGCACGAGTGTGCCACCATGCCTGGCTCACAGTGACTTTTCTTGAAAGTTACTTTCATAAAAGTGAGAGAACAGGCCTGAAGCTTAGGAGGCTGAGGCAGGAGGATCAGCAGTTCAAAGCTGTCTCAGAGCCTTAGTGAGGCTCTAAGAAGCTCAGTGAGACCCTGTCTCAGAATACAATTTTAAAAAGGGCTGGGGATGTGGGTCAGTAGTTAAGTAACCCTGGGTTCAATCCCCAGTCCCCCCCAAAAAAAGGGTGGAAAAGTTTCTGACACAGTCCTCATAAAACCCCTAGTGTTGACTTTGACCTTGAGCCCTAGCAGGAAACTCAGAAGGGGGTGGGGATGGGTGGGGCTGGGGCAGAAGGGGGGGGGTAGATTTGAAGGTTGAGGTCTTACCTGGTGACTCAGGGAGCTGGGCTGGAGCTCCAGGATCCAGAGTCCAAAATCAAAAACCAAAGGGCTGGGGACATTGCTCAGTGGGAAAAAGATGTCCTGGTGTTCAATCCCCAGTACCAAGAAAAGAAATGAATTTTAGAAATAAACAAAGATAGAAAGAAAGAATGGGGGAGGAAGGTAAAGAGAAAAGGGGCGACACCGGGGAATGATGTTGAGGGACCCCTGTTGCTCCACCCTGGGCCTGTGCGAATGTGGTTCAAGGAGCGCCCCTTGGCCCTGAGTAATGCACCAGTAAACAGATGGGGAGAAACCACAGAGAACTAAAGCCAAAGGTGAATGAGTCCACCAAGGGGAGGGCCACTGGAGGACCCGGCCCTTCTGGTCTGGGGTCCCTATGGCTGTGGCAGCTGGCCTCCACCTTCCTGCCTGAGACCTTTCTTCCCCAAAGCTCAGGAAGCCACAGCTTTTGCCAAAAGGGTCTGGAGGGATTTAAGGAGTGGCACATGAAGTGAATGGCAAAGGAGGCTGTGTTCCAGGAGGACCTCCTCTCCCCCAGGCTGAGGGTCCCAGCTGACTGGGAGGAGAGGGCTCTGCACCACCCTGAGTCTGTGCCAGGCTTAGGCCCTCCACCCCAGCAGCCCCTGCTCCACCCTGAGCTGCATCCTGCCCAGCAGCTAGGGATGGTCTCCGGACACATGGACACGTTCCTTCCCTCACCTGGAGTCCCCAGGCACTGAGGCCTCCAGAAGGGTCACTGTGTGTCCACAGAGTCACAGGCCTCCTTCCTTTCCCAGAAAGGCTCCAAGCTTATGGAAGAAGTTACCTCCCTGAATGTCCCTCTTCCTGGCCTCAGAAGGGACAGTTGCCCCCCAGATCACTTTGTGTGTGTGTGACTGAGTTTGAACTCAAGGACACTCTGCCACTGAGCTACATCCCGAACCCTTCTTAATTTTTACCTTGGGACAGGTCTTGCTAAATAACCCAGGGTGGCTTTGAACTTGCCTTCCTCCTGCCTCAGCCTCCTGAGTCACTGGGTTTAGAGGCATGGCCACCACACTGGGTCTCCTGCGTACTTTAGACCACCTCTAGATGACTTTGAGACCTAATGAGAAGTAAATGCTATGAAACTCATTGTGAAGCTGCTGTGCGGGGATTGCTGTTGGTATCCCCTACAGACTCCACTGCACCCCTGGGCACAGCAGCCTCTCGGAAGAGCAGGAGCCAGACATGGCACTGAAGCCAGATTTCAAATTAGGTAGTCGGTGTAGTTAGGTAAATTGGGTCTAATAACCAGTGAAATCTAAAATGGAGGCCAAGCTGACAATGATTCCAGGAAATGCTGGACAACTCATGGAATGTTAATGAAGTCCCAGAAAGGCCCTAGGCCAAAGTCCACCCCAAAGAAATGTTAATGGAGCCCAGGAAACAGCCAACAGATTTGGAGATAGCCCATCCCAAGAAGTGATAATGAACTCTTTCCTGCCCAGATTACTTCTTTGGCCCACCTGTGTCCCACCCCTCTGGCCTTCCAACCTACATTCCATCACCTATAAAACTATAAAAAGGGGAGACCACCGACTTCATGGATTCCACCTCTTGGGTCCCCTCCTTCCTCCAGGAGAAGTCTTTTCTACTGTCCCTTAATAAACTTCTAATTTCTACTCTGACCTTGCCTTGGCGTGCTGCTTCTTTGGTGTTATTCTTCAACATTGAGGAAGCAAGGACTCCTCACTGGCCAACAGCGGTAACAGCACAATCTCCCCTCCAGAGAACCAGCTGAAGCAGAGCCTCTCTTCTCCCTTTCCCTGTACTGGCCAGGGGCTTGGCCAAGTGCTAAAGGGCACTGTCACCTGCGGGATGGATGCGGGGACAATGGTGCTTCTGCGGTGGAGGCACAGCCCCAGCCCTTGTATCTTTCATTTTGAGATGGGGTGTTGGGTCCAGGCTGACCTCCACCTTTCTATCCTCCTGCCTCAGCCTCCCCTGCTGCTGGGATTACAGGCAAGGGCCACCATTCCTGGCAGAGCGGTTTGACTTTATTCATTGGAATTGTGAGAGGAAAGAGAAAATCCAAGACCTAGGAAGTGAGGTTGGGCAGCCTGAGGGGGTTGGGGGAGGATGGGGGAGGAGAGACTCTGCTTCCCTCCCCAGATTTTGTTCCTGCAAGTCTGGGACCTTGGATCAGCAGTAGAGTGCTGCCCAGCATGTGTGAAGCACTAGGCTGGATCCTCAGTACCACATAAAGGGACCAACAGAGGCATCCTGTCCATCTACAACTAAAACAATATGTATTTTCAAAAAAGAAGTCCTTCCTGAGCCTGAGCTGCATGGCATGGAGCATGCTACTCATCCCCTCTAACCAGGAAGCTGAGGCAGGAGGAGACCACTTCAAGCCCAGCCAAGGGAAATTTGCAGGACAATGGCTCAGAATAAAAAATCTAAGTGGCTGGGACAGTGGAGTGCACCTGGGTCCAAACCCCAGCAGCATAAAAAAAAAAAAAAAAAAAAAAAAAGAAAGAAAAAAAGTTTCCCCTGAATGGAGAGTTAATTTGCAAGTGATCATGGGTCCTGGTCCTGACCAGTGCCCTGAGGCCTGCACCCCCACCCAGTCCCTGGCTTTGCCTGCCTGCTCTCTGAATGGTAATGACAATGCTTTCTTTTGTCAAGATTCCCAGAGTTTAGTAAATCCTTTCCTGCCCAGTGCTGCTGGCTGTCATCCTACCAGTCCCCTGTGGAGGCTCAGGCTCAGGTGGGTGAGGGTCCTATTCACAGTATACAATGGAGACCACCCTCGGATTCACACTTCCTTCTCTGGGAGGGAAGTAAGGAAAAAGTGGGAGTGGGGGAAGGTTCCTTGCTGACTGCATTGACTGGTTCTGAAGGCCAGAGGTGCCCACCTATTTTGTTTATCTGTGTACCACACAGCTCCAAGATTCAATGCAGATCACTTAATTCAGACTGAGCACCTGAGGTGTGCTGGGCTGCATCCTAGGTGCTGGGGATGAAGTAGAATATACAAAAGATTTAAAAAAAGGGCTGGGGATGTGGCTCAAGCGGTAGAGCCCTTGCCACCTGGCATGCGTGCAGCCAGGGTTCCATCCTCAGCACCACATACAAACAAAGATGTTGTGCCTGCCAAAAACTAAAAAATAAATATTAAAAAAATTCTCTCTCTCTCTCTCTCTCTCTCTCTGTGTCTCTCACTCTCTCTTTAAAAAAAAAAAAAAAAAAGATTTAAAAAAACATTTTTTTCCCTTTGGTTTCAGACCCAGTTGTTGTTCTGCTGGGGTACAAGGAGCACATGGTATTATCATGATCAACTTATTTTTCCAGAGTGGGAAAAATCAAATTCAAGGCCTCACACATAGGAGGCCAGACCTCCACTGCTTAGCTCCTCCACTCATTTTAATTCATCTATGTGGATGCTGGGGATTGAACCCAAGAGTACTTTACCACGGAGCCACTTCCCAGTTCTTTTTATTCTTTATTTAGAGACAGGGGTCTTGCTAAGTTGCTAAGGGCCTTGCTAAAGAGTTGAAACTAGCTTTGAACTCCTGATCTTCCTGCCTCAGCCTCCTCAGCAACTGGTCTCACAGGTATGCACTACTGGGCCCAGCTCTACATTTTTTTTTAATAATTATTTTTTTAATTTTAGGAGGACCCAATATCTTTATTTTATTTATATGTGGTGCTGAGGATTGAACCCAATGCCTCATGCACAACAGGTGAGCGCTATATCACTGAGCCACAACCAAAATGTTGGAATTTATCATCACTGTCTTCCCAAATTAGCAAGAGCCTCAACAACTTAGGGTGATCCTGTCTCAAAATATGAAAGGGGCTGGGTTTGTGGCTCAGGGAGAAAGCCCCCCCACCCCCGTTCAGTCCCCCTACAAAACAAAGAAAAGACCAGAAGGGACCTAGTCCCAGGTGGACCTCAGTGCTCAGCACTAGTAGAAGGTGGTCTGGTGCTCTGGGCAGGACACTTGTTTTCCTTGGGACATAAATAGTCTAACAACACCAACCTCAGACAAGGTCATTTTGAAGCATGGCACAAGGAAAAGAAACAGGACCATTTCAGAAAGCTGTTTAAACCCACAGAAACAGCCTGACCTTGGTGTCCACAGAAGACCCAGGCTTGGAATGGCACCTGCTTGGGGACAGGGCAAATCTGCAGAGAGTCAGCCAGCTCCCAGGCTTCCTCACACCCACCTCGAGGAACCAACAGAAGGCCCCTCCTTGCTAACCCCCATCCACCAACACACCTGAGTCCCCAAGGTGCTTGGTCCCCTTGCTGCCAGAGACAGTCCAGAAGGTCATAGCACAAGAGACCTCTTCCTGCTCTTTAGCTGAAGGGCATCCAATGGGCATTGAGAAACTCCTGCAGAGCAGGCCAGCTTCTGTGCATCCATGAGGTCACCACCTCCCTCTCCTGTGGGCATGTGGAAAGATGGGCTGTCAGTCAGGACTGGGGATGGAACTGCCCTTGAGCTGAGAATTTTGTCTGTGTCTTTGGTACTGGAAATTGTATCCAGGTGGTGCTCTGCCACTGAGCTATGTCCAAGACCTTTATTGTTTTCATTTTAATGGGGTCTCAGTACATTGAAGTGGCTGGCATCCAACTTGGGAGCCTGCTGCCTCAGCCTCCTGAGTATGTGAGAATCTAGGTGTGGGCCCTGAAATCGGCCTTTGAATGTGTTGAAAGATAAATTGTAAAGAACAATATTTTGGGGGGTCTGGGGTCATGGCTCAGTGGCAGAGCACTGGCCTAGCATGTGTCAGGCACTGGGTTCTATTCTTAGCACAACATATAAATGAATAATATAAAGGTCTATTGACACAAAAAGAAAGAAAGAAAAAGAAACAATAGAATAACAGTTTCTGACCCATGAAATTCAAGGCCTGTGGATACCCCACAGCCACATTCATTGCTTTTCCTGTTCTCCATGGTCCCTTTCCTCCAATGAAGAGTTGAGTGATCCCGACAAGGACATGTGAGCTGCAAGACTTACAGCATTTAGGAGGCACTACAGCCCAGGTGTGTAATCCCAGTGGCTGGGGAGGCTGAGGCAGGAGCAGCCTCAGCAACTAAGTGAGGCCCTAAGCAATTCAGTGAGACCCTAAATAGTAAAAACAGGGTTTGGAATGTGGTTCAGTCATTCAGCACCGTGGGTTCATTCCCAGATACCAAAAATAAAAACAAAACACCCTACAGGTTCCACTATGTGGTCCTGCCCCAGGGTGAGGGTGACTCTCTTTGCAATGCTGGATGTAATCCTGGGCCTCCACATGCTGGGGTGCAGTCTTCCCCTTGCTACATCCCTGTCCACAGATTATTAGGACTTCACTCAACACCCTGCAGTGGGTGTCAAGACTCTCCCAACAGGGGGACAGACAGAATCCAGGTCCAAAGAGAATCAAAATGGGATTCGTCCTCCAAGAACAGGGAGGCTTCAGGGGTAGAAGTGAAGGGGAGGAGGCATCAAGGGTGCAGGGATCTTGCTTCAACTGACCCAGCAGGATTCTTGGTCAAGTCCCAGTGGGGGATGGGGAACTTGGTCAGGCATCAGAAGTGATTAGATAACAAGATCAGGGACAGAACTGGACAGGATTCTTTGGTAAGACCTGGCAGGGTGGGTCAAAGACAAGATGGCGGCCTGGTTGAGGCTTAGCAGAGAAGGTTCCCTGAGTAACATTAAGATTAGGTCAGTGCTGGAGAAGGAGCTAGTGTAGTAGAAAGAACTAAGGGTAAACACCCTTCATTCAATCCCTAGTACCAAAAAGAGAAAAAGAGTCAAGGAGAGGATTTTGATACCATGGATTGGACCCAGCAGCACTTAACCTCTAAGGCACATCCCCAGCCCTCTGTGTTTTGAAGCAGGTCTCCCTAAATAGCTTAGGGCCTGGCTCAATTGCTGGGGCTTGTTTCAAACTTGCAATCCTGCCTGGGCCTCCCAGCCTCTGGGAGTAGAGCTGCTCACCTCTGCACCCAGCAAGGGACAAGTCTGTATCATGCTAATGTTCTTAGATATGTTGTGATTGTCAATAATTTGAGACAAGGTCTTGCTAAATTTCCCACAAACATGCAGTCCTCCTGCAACAGTGCCCACTTTATGCTCTGAAGGGAGCTCTTGATGCTCTGCCACTGTCACTTATTTTTAAAATGGACATTTCTCATCTTCCTCTCTCCTAGCTCCTCCCTAATCTCCCCCCTCCCTAATCTCAGGGGGAAATAGCACTCCCTTTCTTCCCCCTTTTAGGCAGATTTATCTGCCCTTGAGTGCACACCCACCATAGGCATGAAGTCATCCAGGTTCAGGGGATGGCACCAGAAGAGGTCAGAAGTGACTGCCTCCCAAGTTAACAAGTGAATCACCCTCCAACAGAGAACCCAGGGAGGTGGACTTCCAGTCCCCTCCTTCCAAGCCACTTTTCCTGCTCAGGGGCAGAACCATAGCCTCTAAGACAGGAGTCCTGTGCTTCTCTCTTTCTCTTTTTTTTTTTAGGTATTGGGGATTGAACTCGGGGGTACTCGACCACGGAGCCACATCTTCAGCTGTATTTTGTATTTTATTTTAAGGAGAGGGTCTCACTGAGTTGCTTAGTGCCTCTCAGTTGCTGAGGCTGGCTTTGAATTTGAGATTCTCCTGTCTCAGCCTCCCAAACTGCTGAGATTACAGGTGTGTGCCACCATACCAGGCCCCTGTGCTTCTCTCTAATATTTTTTGAGCTGTAGATGGGCATAACATTATTTATTTATTTTGTGGTGCTCTGGACTGAACTCAGCGCCTTGTGCATGGGAGGTGAGCACTCTACCGACTGAGCCACATCCCCAGCCCTTCTCTTTTGCTCAATAAACTTTTTCATTTTTCCCAAATACATATCCTCCTAATTGAATTGGCATGGGAACAAGTGAAAAACCAGCCTCTATCTCAGAGCAAAGCCTGTCCAAGGAAGGGACATAGGCTTTGTCCTTGGAAAAACCCACAGAGCACTCCTAGGCACATTCCCACCCTGCTAAGTTGTTTATCGACAAATAACAGGAGAGATCTGCTGTGCCAGGTGTCCCTGACTCTGTCAGGCTAGGTGGGGATCCATAGCAGCCCCCTAACAGCCACCATTAGCATGAGATAGGGAAATACCTGGGATGTCAGATGAACCCCCAGTAGTTTATGGTTGATAACAAGTTGGGAAACCAAGTACTTCAGCATGTACACCCCTCTTGGCTTAAACCAATCAGTTCAAATGAACACCCCTTTTGTACTGACCAATCACCCCTATCCAACTTGTTCCCACCAGTGAATGTGCTAATCAAGTTTTAAAGTTGTTATTTGATTTTCCCCTGGTGTGTGATGATTTGCTAAAAGAGGCTATGATGTATGTGTAGTCCCTGCCCTCTCCAAAGAATGTATAAAACTGCTGCAAACCCTGGGCTCCGGGCCTCTCAGCGTCACCAGTTGCTGTGTATGTGTGCAGAAGAGCTAGCTCGCAATAAACACCTCTTTGCTGCTTGCATCGATCTTGGGTTTCTGGTGGTCTTTGGGGGTCCCGAATTCGAGCATAACACAAAGACAGAGCTTTCAATAACAGTAAAGTGTCCCTGAGTTTGATCCCCTGTACCAAAAATTAAATTAAGAAGGACTAGAGAGTGGTGCTGTGATGAAGGCTTGTAATCCCAGGGGCCCAGGAGACTGAGGCAGGAGGAGCCAGCCTCAGCAAAAGGGAGGCCCTAAGCAACTCAGTGAGACCCTGTCTCTAAATCAAATATAAAACAGGCCTGGGTGGTTCCTGACTTCAGCCCCAGTACCCCCAGAAAGAAAAAGAACTAGAGGTGGAGCTCAGTGCTAGAGACCCCAGGTGGATCTCAATCACTAAAAAATAAAAAAGAAAAGAAAAGAAAGGGACTGGGGTTGTGGCTCAGCAGTAGATGTTTCCTTAGCATGTGGGAATCCCTGGGTTCGATTCTCAGCACCACATATAAATCAATAAAATAAAGGTATTGTGTCCAACTACAACTAAAAAAAATATTTATTCTTAAAAAAAAAGGAAAGAAAATAAATTGTGAAAATTCACTTTTCAGCATCTTAATATCCTGAAGGGGCTGAACAGGAAATAAATAAGTTCAGCACCATGTGACCCTGGTTTCCAGATTCCCACAGTTATCAGTGTAGGAATAAGTTTCAGGGGCTGGGATGTAGCTCAGTTGGCAGGGTGCTTGTCTGGCCTGCACAGGGCCCTGGGTTCCATCCCCAGCACCAGCCACAAAAAAGGAACCAGAGGTTCAGGAGCAGCATTCAGCACAGGTCATCTGGTCGCCTGGGAACGGGACAGGGAGCTGCTTTAAAATCACCATGTTCTGTGGCCCAGGGGCAGAGCTTGCCCAGCACCTGTGAGGCACTGGGTGGATCCTCAGCCCCAGGTAAAGATAAAGAAATGAAAGAACGTCACTGATGTCCACCTGACAACGTGCTAATACTTACCTTGTGGGTCACTGTGTCTTACTGGCCCCATTTTACTAGGGGACAAATGAGAAACAGAGACAGACATAAAGGGAGGGAGCCTGGCTAGGAACCAGGACCCCCAGGATTCCAGCTCTGACCTTCCCTGAGGGAGCCCTGGCTGCCCGCCCTCTGCTGGCCAGAAGGAGAAGCATTTGCCCAACGTGCCCTCGCTGCGCGCCGCCTGCTGGCCGTGAGGGAAAAGTGCGCCTTTGCTCCTCCCCTTTATTGAGCAGGGTGGGCCGCCCCACACCTGGGAGCCAGGGCCTTTGTTTAGATAAACTGGGGTTGACTGCTCTGTGTGCATTCTGGCTTTGCGCATGCACCAATTATTACCGTTCAGGTCTCCTACATCCTGAGTCTGTTCAGCGCCAGGGACCCAAGCTGGGCGCAGTGTGCAGGCCTGCTGTCCCTAACCCTCCTGAGGCTGAGACAGAAGGGCTCCAAGTTGGAGGCCAGCCTGGGCAACTTGGCCAGTCCCTGTCCCAAAACAAAGAGGACTGGGGATGAAGCTCAGAGGCAGAGCCCCCTTGGGTTCTATTCCCAGTGCCAGGGGAAGCTGTGTGTGTGTGTGGGGGGGGGGCATTGGTGGGGACCCAGGGTGGGAGCCCTGGAGAGGAGTCAGGGACCTTGTGCTTCTGCCTCCAAAGTGCCCTGAGGGCAAACATTTGCCACACCCCAGTGCCTTCCCCTTGGTGGCACCAGGACTGCTGGGGTGACTAAAGGGCATCAAGGTCACCCTGTTCTGCAGGGTCCTTTCCAACACACACAGTCATCCTCACTCACACCCAGGAAAAAGCCCTCAATGACCCTGAACCACTGCTTTCTTACCAGGACTTGCAGGCTGGCCCGTGACCTTACCCTGCCTTTTTCTTTTCTGTACTAGAGATTTGTGGGACACCAACCTTACATGTGACTGGGTCACACTCCCTGGCTGGGTGCTGAGGCGCTCAGTCGCAGAAATGTGGCAGAGCTTTCCCCACCCTTCTTGGGTGCAAGGGTCGAGGGTCTCTAGTGTCCTGCAAGGGTATGTCTTGCTACAGCCCCAGGGGTGGAGCTAGGCTCACCTGTTCCTTTGTAATATGACCCCTTGTCCTGTTTAGGATAAAATCTTCCATGGCAGTGCCTTGTGTGTGTCCCCTTCTCTTACTGTGTCCTTGGGTGTGGCCTACCCAGGTGTCAGTCAAGCTGCTGACAGGGGACATCATGAAGATTGACTCAGCTCCCTGAAATCTGACCCTTTTCCTCATTTAAATCACTTCTCCTCAATAAAAGGGGGCAGTGCATGCTCTAGCTCTCTCTCTTTCTGCGGACCCAGAAGGTCAGAGGAGCTGTCACAGTGACCCCAAATTTGTGTCTCTTGTGTGGTTATTTCGTGCAGCCCAGTGAGCCCAGTTTAACTGGAGAGACCTCTGAGCCTTTGAGTGGAGAGAACAGAAACCCAGCAGGGATTAAACTCAGGGGAGCTATACCAGTGAGCACCAACCCCAGGTTTACTTGTTTGTTTTGAGACAGAGGGGAGAAGAGGAGGGCAGAGATGACCAGACAAGATGTTTCTTGCTAAGGCTGGCCTGGAACTGCAACCCTACTGTCTCAGCCTCCAGAGTGGCTGGGAGTCCACATGGCACCACACCTAGCTTCAAAAAGATATTTCTCCAGTCACTGCAGATTGCACACTGACTTGTCCTGTCAGACTTACTATCATCTGGACACAGCGTTGGCAGGGAGCCAGTTGGGCCACACAGGGTGATCAGAA
Organism: Spermophilus citellus; assembly: GCF_964194105.1. Classification (NCBI taxonomy): domain Eukaryota; kingdom Metazoa; phylum Chordata; class Mammalia; order Rodentia; family Sciuridae; genus Spermophilus; species Spermophilus citellus. The sequence continues at coordinate 3,758,513 of NC_138200.1, forward strand.
GCCACTGGGTGACTGGAAGCCAGAGGAGGGTTGTCAAATAAAATACAACCCAAGTAAACTCAAAATTCAGAAACACTGTGAACATTTAGTATAAATAAAGATGTCCCTAGCCTGTCTCAGTGGCCCAGGCCTATAAGCCCAGGGACTCCAGGAAGCTGAGGCCTGAGGATTGCAAGGCCAGCTGGGGCAATTTAGAGGGCCCCTGTCTCAAAGTAAAACATGCAAAAGGGCAAGGATGTAGCTCAGTGGTCAAGTGTCTTTGGGTCCAATTCCCGGTTTAAACAAAGTCACCTTCAGTCAGGGTTGTAGCTGTGGTTATAGGGCTCGCCTATAGGTACAAGGTCCTGGGTACAAAAAATAAAGTCCCATACTCTGTGTGCCACCACAGGGACTCCCCCAAACAACAAACTGTTCTTTGCATAAGTCTGTCCAGGAGTGCAATTATGTGGGACTTTCTTTCCTGGAAAAAAAAATTATCTGCCGGGTTTCAGTTAGCAACTAAAAGGCTCAGGGGTCACTCCAGTTAAATTAGGGTAATTGGGCTGCACAAAATAACCACAAGAGAAACAAATTCTTTCTTTCTTTGGGGTCACTGTGAAGGCTCCTCTGACCTTAAGGGTCCATAGAAAGAGAGAGAGCGAGAGCAAGCACTGACCCCTTTCATTGAGGAGAAGCTGTTCAAATGAGGCCAGGGGTCAGGTTTCAGGGGGCTGAGTCTATCTTCATGATGTCCACTGTCAGCAGGTTGACTGACACCTGGGTAGGCCACACCCAAGGGTACAGTAAGAGAAGGGGACACACATAAGTCACTTCCATGAAGATTCTGTCCTAAACAGGGCAAGGGGTCATATTACAAAGGAACAGGTGAGCATAGCTTCACCCATGGGGCTGTAGCAAGACACACCATGCACGAGACACCAACCCTCAAACCCAAGAAGAGTGTGGAGAGCTCTGCCACATTTGTGTGACTAAGTGCCTCAGCACCCAGCCAGGGAGTGTGACTCAGTCACGTGTGAGGTTGGTCTCCCACACTCGTCCACTGTGATTTCAAACTTGAACAGCAGAGGGCACCACTGAGTCACTGCTCTCCTGACTGCACTGCCACAGGCAGCCCCTGGCTGAGCACCTGTTCCCCTTGGCAGCCTGGGTCCCAGTGTGCAGACAGAACCCAGGGCCTCCCATACCAGGCTCTGCTCCACCGCTGTCACCCACATGCAGCTCTTTTTACTTAGAGTCAGGCTCTTGCCAAGTTTCTGACACTGGCCTTGAACTTGCCCTCCTCTGAGCTCAGTCTCTGAAGCACTGGGATGACAGGTGTGTGGCACCTCACCAGGCTCCCAGCGCAGGAGCTCGGATGTGGCCAGGTCCACCTGGCTCAACCCCCCTTGGTTCAACTGGAAACTGTCTCCAGAGAAACCACAGCTCCCCCTGCCCCAGGGTTCCCCTCCCACTGTGCCCTGCTGTCCCAGCCAGGATTGCACCCTTCACTGCCCAGGATTGTCACCTGTTTTCCTGTCAGGGAAATGGGGTGTTCTACTTCATGGCTGCCCAAGTCCCTTGTTCCCAGGAGATCTTGTGCCCTCTCCTGGTGCCCTGCTTCACTGTGCAACTCAACCATTCCCTGGGGATGACATTCTGCAGGGGACAGCAAACATGCAATGCTAAATCAGAGCAGCAGGAAGGGTGGCCTGCTGCTGGAGTCCACTGTGACCCTGCTGGAGAGCTGGAGAGGGACAGCACAGGACAAAGGTGCACAATCCTGCAAACACACTCACCCCGGGGTGCAGGTTGAAGACAGCAAGAGAGCCAGGAGCAGGGATGTGGCCCAGGGAGGGCAGTTGCCTACCTGTGCAAGGCCTGAGTGTGATCCCAGTCCGGTGGACACTACCCACAGGGGGGCACTGCTGTGCCCATTTACCATCTGGAATGGCCTTGTTCCCCACCTTGAGTGTTCACCCAGTTAAGTGAAACCCAACCCCATGTGTTGCTTAGCCACTGTGCACCACCCATGCTCCCCCGTCCACCATGAAAGGGATTAGCCGCCTCCAATTCTGTCCCCAAATGTTTCACTTACCAGTTCTTATGGGGGGGGGGGGCTGGGGTTGACCAGGGATTAAACTGAGAAGCACTTCACCACTAAGCCATACCCCCACTCTATTTTGTATTTTATTAGAAAGTGGGTCTTACTGAGCGTCAGATCCGGCGAGGCGGGCAGCGACCAAAGGAGGCAGATTTAAAAAGGCCGCTGAACAAGGCTTTATTGAGATATCACTCCTGGGCGGAACTCGATCAGACCCACAATGTGCACAGGAGAAGGGTCTGAGGAGAAACCGTGTGAGAGCTCGACCAGACTGGATTTTGTGGGGCTTACAGCAGGAAGGGAAGGGCTTGGGACAGGAAAAGGTGTTTTTAGGGTCCCTTGTCCCATTGGAGTTGGTCAGGGGAGTTGGCTGAACTTCAGGTTTGGCCAGGGGGTCCTGTGGATTGACAGGCATTAGTCAGGAGATCTTCTTGCTGATTGACAGGCATTTCTGCTGGCACCTGATTGATGGTCCTTTCCCCTTGGCTGCTTTGTTCTACGTCGCCACCACTGACCTAACACTGAGTTGCTTAGCACTTGCTAAATTGTTGAGGCTGGCTTTGAACTTGCGATCCTCCTGCCTCTGTCTCCCAAACTGCTGGGATAACAGGTGTGTGTCACCACACCCAGCCTCACTAACCAGTTCTATAGGTACTCCCCACCCCAATCCAAAGGAAAGTTGTAAGGAAAAACCCTAGGTGTGCATGGGCGATGAGGCTTTGTTTCATTAGGAGGAGAGGCTGTGCACCCCACCTGCTGCTGGACCTCACACTAGGTCCATCTGGGCTGCAGAAGGTGTTGGAAATGAGGTAGGTGATGTCTCCTGTGGCCTTACCATGGAGTGAGTGACATGTAAGGCCTGACCTTGGTGTTCTCCAGGGCTGCAGGACATCCCTTGCTGGCTCCTGTGGGCTCTACACTGGTTCCCCTGGGAGGAGGATTAACAGAACATGAAAGAGCAGGGAGCCCTCAGGGGTCCTGTCCAGGGGAGGGGGGACTGGAACAGCAGCTGGCCAGAGGCAGGCAGGCCTGTGCTTCAGGTCATGGCTGCAGGTTGTTGGGAGGGAAGAGATTTCCTTCTCCCAGATTCAGGGATGGTAGGCTACAGGGTAAGAGGCAGGTCATGCTGAGGGGAACAGGCTCCGTGGCAGGAGTCTTGCCTTGTGTCTGTCATATGCAAGGGCCTGGTGTAGGTGTGCAGCCCCAGCACTGCAACAACAGAACCCAACACCAGGTGAGCAGGGAGACGCACCTTTATTGGGATTTCCAGAACACATTGGATTCAGGGGCTGACTGGAGCAGAAAGAAGGTCCTAGAGCTAGGTGCCATGACAGCTAGGAACTTGTCGTTTTCTATAAAAAATAGGAGACTTAGCATATGTTATAGAAAGTACCCTATTTACCAGATCCAGGGCACAGAAGGGTCCTATGTTATATGTGGGAAACTTGACATTCTAGAAAAAGCAAATTAAGACCTTTAAAGCAATGTTCTAGGAAACATTTCTGGTCAAGTAGCTTTGAGTAGCAAGAATGAAAACCTGGGAGAAGTGGAAGATGAGACGTCATCACATGGCCTGTCAGCCCCTGAGTGGGAGTGGGCTCTCCCCTCTAATCCTAGCCCGGAGGCTGAGGCTCAGCAGAGGGACTGCCAGGGCAGCCTCAGCAGCTTAGCAAGACCTGTGTCCAAACAAAACTCTTCCAAGGCTGTGTTTGTCCCAGGGCGACACTCAAAACAGACGCACTTTCTCCACTGAACAAAGAGAAAGTGCTTCTCACTTGAGGGGCACCCCTGAGCCAGTCCTGCTGCTGCTGGCCCTGGCCTGCCATGTGGGAGCTTCCTTTGGACCCTAGAACCTGGAACAGAATAGACTGTCAGCTCTGTGCCGCTCTGACCACAACACCCGGCAACCTGGAGAGAGTGTGGCTCTTGGTTCCAGATGTGTCCATGGCCCCTTGACTGCACTGCTCTAGGCTAAGGTGAGGCAGCACAGGACTCAAGGGCCTGGTGGACATTGCTACTCGTGTTCTGGTGGCCAAGAAGGAGAAAAAACCTGCATGGGAAGTACTATGAGGATGGCTGGGTGTGGCCTGGGCTGAGGACACAGGAGCCCAATCCTGGTGGTGCCTTCTGTTCAAGCAGCTGCACCACAGTACAAGCTCCCAGCTGCAATGCAGGAGGGTTTCCTCTGAAAGGGGAAAGGTCACTGTGTTGCAGGATGTCACAGGGTGGGGGGCTAGTGAGCAGGTCTCCCCACCTGGCAGGACCTGAGCACCTGCAGATCTGGCTATGAAGTGGAAGCCTCCTGGGAAGTGCTCCCAGTGGCCATGGGTGGTGGCCCGCACCAAGGCCAGCCTGGGAGACCCAGGGAGATCCCATCTCAAGGACTTTATGGTCATATTGATTTGGGAACTAATGCTGATCTAAGCCTTTACTCTTAGATTGGATTCATAAACTATTGTTAACTTACTGCTCAACCCCACCCTTTTATTATTCCTTTCCTGAGCCTTTCTCACCAAGTTGCTCAGGCTGGTGATGAATTGTGATCCTGCCTCAGCCCCCAGGGCTGCTGTGACTCCAGGCCTGGGGCAAGCTGAGCTGATATTGCTACTTTGTATTTAAACTTACATTAAATTTAACCTATTGCTACTCTGCATTTCAGATTGGACTTGGTTTTGCTACTTTGTATTTTAAGTGGGGACTATTAAGACTGCAGTCCTTTCCAGGCAGGAGTCCACCCCTAGCATGCAAGAAAGCCTTAGTTTTTGCAAGAGCCATTTTTCTTGAGTTAAAGGCTCTGACAGTGAGGCTCAAAGGGAGGCACTTGCCTTGGTCAGGATTGGAAAGTGCTTCTGTTTTGAGTGTTGTTGTTTGAGGGGGCGACCCGGAGCCAGTGTGCCTTTTGACCTTCCACAGCCACCCTTCTAGGTGTATGTAACTTCTGCACTGCCGTCCAGTCCTCAAAAATAAGACTTCATGGGGCTGGGATGTAGCTCAGCTGGTAGAGTGCTTGTCTCTTGCGCACAAGGCTCTGGGTTCAATCCCCAGCAACACACACACACACACACACACACACACACACACACACTCCGTGTGTGCCCCCATACTAAGCTAATTCTTTTGTCTTTGATTCCTGGGATTGAGAAACATCTTCAGCCTTTTAGAGGTGGTCTGGCTAAATGGTCCAGGTTGGCCTAAAATTGCTGCTGCCCTCCCTTGGTCTCTCCTAAGTCCCTAGAGGATTACAGGCTTGAGCACCTGCCCACCATGGCCTAAGCTAATTCTCCTCCTCCAACATTACAGATAACATACTGTCAAGTTTTTTTTTTTTTTAAAGAGAGTGGGAGGGAGAGAGAGAAAGAGAGAGAGAGAGAGAGAGAGAGAGAGAGAGAATTTTTAATATTTATTTTTTAGTTCTCGGAGGACACAACATCTTTGTCTGTATGTCGTGCTGAGGATCGAACCCGGGCCGCACGCATGCCAGGCGAGCGAGCTACCGCTTGAGCCACATCCCCAGCCCCTAAGCTAATTCTTCACATGAAAATAAGTCTAGCATATTGAATGAGGGGTCACTAGTGGGGGTGAGCACCCTTGTCTCTGGGACCCCACTCTGCTCCTCAACTAAGGAGGACAGGCAGGGATGAAATGGAATCTGGTTTCCCCTAGAGGCATTATTACTGGATGACCAGCTGTGACCCTTAACTCTAGCCTATTTCCAATATGCCTAATTTCTAGTGGCCTGTGTCCCCCGCCTCCACGACCCCCACACTGGGTATTGAGCCAAGGGCTACTTAACCACTAAGCCACATCCCCAGCCCTTTTTTGTGTTTTATTTAGAGACAGGGTCTCACTGAGTTGCTTAGCACCTCACCATTGCTGAAGCTGGCTTTGCACTCGTGATTATCCTGCCTCAGCCTCCTGAGCTGCTGGGATTACAGGCCTGCTCCACATTGCCTGGCCCTTGACTGTGGGCTTTACTTCTGGCGGAAGTGATGGCTGCACTGCACAGGAAACACCCTGGAGCTTATAGCTGGGGTCTGGAGGTGGACTCAGGTGTGGTCAGCTTCCACTGAGGCACAGAGGCTGCCACGTGGGACTGTGGACAAGTCTGGAAGGGGACACTGAGATTGCTGCAGGCACAGTGACAGACCTCAGAAGAGAAGCTGCGTTTGCTACTAGAGATGACACAGGTCGGGGTGCCTGTGGGTACATTTGGGAATCCTGTGACCCTGGAATGCAGTGAACTACTTTTACTTCAAAAATGGCAGCACACCAGATGCCTCCAGAGGTGGAGCTTTGGTGTGATGATGGTCCCAGTTACAAATGTCCTGAAAACATGGGGAATAGTTGAGAGGAGGAAGCACTGATAGGCAGCAGGTTGGGGACCTCCAGGGCCTTTATCAGAAGTTATCCACCAGCGCTCAAGGAGAACCCTGCCACCATCTCCAAGGCCAAGAGGGCCCCATCTCGGGCAGTTTTCCTGATTCAAAAAACAAACAAACAAACAAAAAACACTCTGCCCAGTTGCGCATGAATGCACAGAACCAAAAAGCCCTTGTAGTAAATGATTCCGTTTTTATTAATTAGCATCCTATATTTAAAAAGACAAAGGAGGAAGCCTTCCCTGGGTGCACACGAAGGTCAGAGGTAGATGGGCTCAGGAAGCCTTCTGAGCACCGGGAGGCAACACCCTCCGGGAGTGAGCCTTCACCCAGGGGTGCTCCAGGACCTGAGCCAGGGGAAGCCGCTCTGAGGGCTGGTATCTCAGAAGCTTGGAGACCAAGTCCTGGGCCCCCTCGGGCATTGAGGGGGGAAACGTCACATCCACCTGATGAGGCCAAGGAGAAACAAGGGAAGTCTGGTTCATTCCTTTGCTCCATGTTCTCTGTGCCTCTTTGAGGCACTCCTCGGGACCCTAGCAGGTAACCTCATGTGTATGCCCCAGTCCCCCCCAGGCTCAGCAGCTGCCCCTACCCAGCTCCCCGTATATGCCCGCTGTGTGGCCATCCCACCTTGAGGATGCGCCTCTGGGTCTCGCTCTGAGAGCTGCTCTCAAAGGGTGGCCGTCCCACCAGCAGCTCGTAGCAGAGCACCCCGACACACCACAGGTCCACCTTCTCATCGTAGGTCCTGCCTTCCACTATTTCTGGGGGCAAGTAGTCCAGAGTCCCACACATAGTCTGTCTCCTGGTGGAGGGAGAGGGGAGCAGAGGCCCAGATCAGGGAAATCCTGGAAGTCCCCGCCCAAGCACCAGGGTATGAAGACACCAACGTTTAACATGGACCAAGGTACAGAGAAAGCAAGTACCGGGACCATAACAACGTGTGTAGAAATTCATGCAATCATTTAGCTCATGATCCAGAACACTTTCACAAATATATTCTGAGAATCAAGAAACACAGTGATGGTACATTAAGGACCCAGTGAATGGATTCTAATCTATTCCTACAGAACAATACACTGCTGGAAGTATGGGGCAATGGTTCATAAGTTTTTAGGTATTTACATGAAATCTTATTGCTAAAGTCACACATTAACAAAGATCAGAAAATAAAAGTTCCAATTGGGCCACAATAAGGCTTTAAGTTGCAGTACTGAGGATTGAACCCAGAGACCTACATTTGCTAGACAAGCCCTCTACCACTGAGCTACATCTCCAGCCCAGGAAATATTTGACCATTTTCTACTTAAAAATGGCAGTGTTCAGGTACAAACCCAGGTTTGTATCTGGGTCTTACATTTGCAATGAATTCAACTGGACCACTCTTCACTGGCACCCGGGGCCCACCCAACCACTATCTGACCTACCTGAGGGAGGGGGCGTGCACAGACCAGCCAAAGTCTGCAATCTTCACCTCACCCATCAGCCCCAGCAGCAGATTCTCTGGCTTAATGTCCCTGTGAATCACTTTATTGTTGTGGCAGTATGTCAGGGCATCTGCCAACTCCTCCATTATCTGTGAACAAAGTGAAGACATCTGAAAGGCAAGCCTTCCACACTTCCCATCAGACAGATTGCTCCTTGTGAACCTTGGGAGTGCAGAGGAATCTTGCTCTCTGCAACTCACCCCAATACCACCTTTTAGTGGCACGAGAGGTCCAGTTTGGGAAGGGGAAAGGATGGATGTTGAACTGGACAGGTCCTATTGCCCTCCCCCAGCAAGTAGCCAGACAGAACCTCCACTGAGCCAATCACCATCTCCCAAAAGACTTGAGCCCCAACAGAGGGAATAGGAGAACCAGGAGGCAACGTGGAGTCATTCATCCTGATAGCAAGCTGCCAGCCACCACTGTTGGCATGGCCATGGCTGTGGGTCCTGTCCTGGTGCCCTCTAGACATCTCCAGTTACTGCTGGGCACAGTGGTGCATGCCTGTAATCCCAGAGGCTCTGGGGGCTGAGGCAGGGAGAGAATGAGTTCAAAGCCAGCCTCAGCAATGGTGACACACTAAGCAACTCAGTGAGACCCTGTGTCTAAATGAAATACAAAACAGGGCTGGGGATGTGGCTCAGTGGATGAGTGCCCCTGAGTTCAATTCTCAGAATCCATCCCCCCCCAATACAAAAACCAAAAAAACTCTAGTTATGAGTTCCATACATTTATTCAGTAAATCCCTCATAGGCTTTTTTTTTTTTTTTTTTTAAAGAGAGAGTGAAAGGAGAGAGAGAGAGAAGAGAGAGAGAGAGAGAGAGAGAGAGAGAGAGAGAGAGAAATTTTTTTTTAATATTTATTTTTTTTTTAGTTCTCCGCGGACACAACATGTTTGTCATCTTTGTTGGTATGTGGTGCTGAGGATCTAACCTGGCCCCACGCATGCAAGGCGAGCGTGCAACCGCTTGAGCCACATCCCCAGCCCTCCCTCATAGGCTTTCAATAAGTGTTTTTGGCTCCTGTATATTGTACAAGAGAGTAGAGTCAGATTCAAGAAATAATATTCTGGATACACATAGGGTAACTAAAGTATCAAAATGTGAGGATTATTCACTATCTAAAATTCTCAGAATAAAATTCAGAAATCAACTTAAACGGCAATTTGACCAGCCAGAGCCCCCCACCCCATCACAGGCCGGCAGTGAGCCCAAGGCCCCCAGAGCGCAGGCCCCCTCACCGTGGCTGTGTGCTGCTCATCCATGGGGCCGCTTCTCTGCAGCAAGTTGTAGAGCTCACCCCTGGGAGCAAACTCCAGAATCAGGTATATCCGGGTAGAGTCACAGAAATAGTTGAAGAGGCGTAGGATGTTTGGGTGTCTGCAGGAGGGACAGAGGGTGGGTCAAACTTCTCCCTGAGCCCAAAACTGCTGCCATCACCAGTGACTGGTCACACAAGGGGCAAACTGTGCTGGGGTCAGGGACCATGGTCAGGATTGGGATGTCCACCCAGGGAGGAAACTTTATATGGTTGAACTGGAATGAGCAGCACAGAAAAATCAAGGCCAAGGGCTTATTTGGGGGCAGTGGGAAAGGCAGAGTTGGGATGTGGCAGCAGGAAGGGGAAACAGGTGTAGAGAGCCAGAGTGATAGGCGCAGGCACAGCCTGTCCTTACCGTAGGTGCGCCTGGATCTCCACTTCCCTGCGCAGCTGGTGCTCCAGTCCCGCCCTCTCGATCTGGGACTTGAAGAGGACCTTCAGGGCCACGATGAAATGGTTCTTCTTCAGTCGAGCCAGGTAGACGTTCCCAAATCTGCCCTTGCCCAGAGGACGCCCGATTTCAAAGTCTTCGATTGTGAAGCGCTTCCTAAGTGGACAGGAAGAAAGGAGCCCCAGTTCTGCAGGTGGAGGGGAGTAAGGAGCCCGAGGTCCTCTTCCCCGTCTTGAGGGCCCAGCTAGGGGTGTTTGGTTGGAAAACAGCAGCGCACGTCCAGGCGCCGACCCTCCACTCCACTCGCCCAGGCCGAGCTTGGCGCCCTCGGAAGCCCCTCCATTCCCCTTCCAGATGCCAAGGATAAGCACTCACACGGCGGGGATTCCGGGTCGCCTCTGCCCCGCTGCAGCTCCTGGGAGGGGAGATGGGGAGGGAGGGAGGGCAGGGTGCAGGGAAAGAGAGAGGTGTCAAACTCTTTCTTCAGTGCACCCCAGCCCTCCAGGGGCTGGCCCTTGGGCCCCTGCCCACAGGTTCCGCTGCTCCACCCTCACCTGCGGGTCCACGCGGTACCCGAGAGGACCGCCGCCCCCGGGTGGAGGATGATACAGGTGAGGGCGAGCCAGGGCCCTCCTGAGCCCTTTGGAGCTGGCGTCCGGGGTCCATATGGTCGTGAAAAGCCGTCAGGAGGCTACGCGAACGTGGACAGGAGGAATTGTGCCAGGAATCCTGACCTGCTGCTCATCACGCCTTTTATAGCCGGTGCCCCAGCCTCCAGTGGAAGTCCCTGACTCCAGCGCCCAATGGAAGCGCGGAGGTGGGCGTGTCTGTGAGAGCACCGGCCAATGAGGCGGAAGGGGGCGCGGCCAGGGGCGGGGCAGGCTGAAAGTTCACGTGCGCACTGGGGGCTCGAGTCTCAGGTCGCCAGGTCCTGCTCCCTGCTCCTGGGTCTTTGTGGACCCTATAATCAGTTTGCATCTTTAGTCTCAAATATAGGAAAATCAGAGCACATATCATATGTTTGGAAAGTACGGAATCTTCCAAAAACGTTCGAAATTGAATATTTTTAGATGGGAAACGGGGTATGTCTTTTAAGTATAATTGAAAACAACAACAACAACAACAACAACAACAAAAACTCCCTAACCAATAGATGACAGAGCATGTGAACAAGAGTGTGTTGGGGAAAGATCATTATTTATTTATTTATTATTTTTTTTTTTAAGAGAGAGAGAACTTTTTTAACATTTGTTTTTTAGTTTTCGGTGGACACAACATCTTTGTTGGTATGTGATGCTGAGGATCCAACCCGGGCCGCATGCATGCCAGGCGAGTGCGCTACCTCTTGAGCCACATCCCCAGGCCTCAACATAAAATTTAAAAAGGGCTCCAGATGGGGGCTGGGATTGTGGCTCAGCAGTAGAGCCTTTGCCTAGCACCTTTAAGGCCCTGGGTTCGATCCTCAGAACCACATAAAAATAAATAAATAAAATAAAGGTGTTGTGTTCAATTATAAGTAAAAAATAAATATTCAAAAAAGGGGAGCCCCGGAGGTAGGTCAGTGGTTAGGCACCCCTGGCTCCTACCCCAGCACCAAAGAGAGGAACAAGAAAGAAAACAGGGCTGGGGTATCTCTCAGGGTAGAGGTCTTGCCTACATACAGGAGACCCTGGGCTCAGTCCCTAGTGCTGCAAACATAATTAATTAATTGATTTTAATGAGAGTTTGTTCCACCTGTGGTGTGTGACTTCCCTACAGGCAAAACCTGTCCTCCATGCCCAGCTGGTCACTGAGCCCTTCTGATTCTACTTTATTAATCCTTTTCAATTTACTCTCTTCCTGTCCACTCCCAGAGCCCTGGCCCAACTCTGGCCTCATCTTGCTCCTCCTGAACATGAGTGGCACTGCCAACCACAGGATGGTTCCGTGTCCTAGGCTAACTGGACAAGGACAAGGTGCTAATCTAAGCCATAGCAAGTCCAGGATTCAGGGAAAGCCCGTGACTGGCAGCGCGAGGGTTAATCATGTGTCAACTTGATGGTCATGAGAGGCCCAGAAGCTGGTGAAACACAGTTGCTGGCTGGGTCTGTGAGGGTCTTTCTGGAAGAGATAAGCCTTCGAATCCATAGACCAAGTAAAGAAGGTTGCCCTGGACAGCTGTGGGGCACGCCTGTAATCCCAGTGACTTGGCAGGCTGAGGCAGGAGGATCCCAAGTTCAAGTGCGAGGCCATCCTTTGTGCAACTAAGTGAGGCCCTAAGCAACTCAACAAGACCCTGTCTCCAAATAAAAAAATAAAAATAAAAAGGACTGGGGATGTAGCTCAGTGGTAAAATACCCCTGGTTCTAATCCACTGTACCAAAAAATAAATAAATAAATAAATAAGGAAGACTGCCCTGGTCAGTGTGGGCAAGCCTCAGGCAACCTTGGGAGTCCCAAATAGGACCAGCAGGTGGGGGAAGGGTGGATGCACTCTCCTCTTGAATTGGGAGCTTCATGAGGTTCTCTGGCCCTGGGACACTGGAGCTCCTGATCTCAGGGCCTTGGACTTGGACTGTAGCTCTGCCTTCCTGGTTCTCCAGCTTGCAGATGGCAGATGGGAGATGGGAGCCCTCTAGGCCTCCAGGATTGGGGGACCCAATGCCCAGAAGAGACCCCTCTCTTTCCCTCTATACTCTGTGGGTGGGTTTGCATATCTTTATGGACATCATGCCGTCTCTCTATCCTGTTGGCTCATCTCTGGAGATCCCTGATGTGTCAGGGGGAGATGATGGTCTGAGAAGTGAGGAACATGAGCCGTTTTCTGGGTGCCTCCCACTCCTCCTGTACTGTTTTAACATCAGTGGTGTCTGAGTCTTCCTGATTGACAGGGACACGTGGGGTGGAGCCTGAAGGCCAGACTGTTTGCCTGTCCCTCAAACCCATGGGGGAGGGGACAGCCAGAAGAGGAGCTTCCTGCCAGGGTCAGTGGTCAGGGGGTGAAGACACAGCCACAGGAGAGGAAGTTTCACAAGCTCAGGCCCCATGCTGTGTGACTGTGCCTTGGGATGTGGAGCCCTGGACAGCTGATGGCTTTGGGGTGCTGTGTGAGGTCTGCCGGGAAGATGTCACTGGTCAGCTTGCCCCCTCCTGGGTGGGAGCCTGGCCTGGTGGGTGGGGGTACAAGCACCAGCGTGGTCTCTGGCGCCAGACAGACCAAGGTGGAGGTCCGCGCGTGCTCTCCCACCTCTGCTGTGTAGGTCCGTCTCTGAGCCTCCGTGCCCCCTCTGAACCTTAGGAAGGATGCTTTCCCTCTTCTGGCAGGCTGGCTGAGAGCTGCTGATGCTGCTGCTGGGGAGGCAATGGTGAGGGCAGCGCTGAGCTCTCCAGGTGTCAGCAAGGTGGTATGGAAACCCGGGATGTGACGGCCACGGGCCAACCCTGGTCTCAGCCAGCGCCACCCAAGACCTGGGCATTTTGTGACATCCCGGGTAAAAGCTAGTCCATTTCCGCACCCCATTAGTGAGCGCAGAGCTCACTGACAGTGGGTTCAGCTGGGGTGGGAGATGGCCCGCCCTTCATGCTCTATGCACTAGTCCCTCCAGAAACCCACCAAAGGCTTCCTCCAGGCATCTGAGGTTGGTTTTTTGGTGTTGTTTTTGTTTTTTTCTCATTCCTTCTGTCTTTCCCCAAGTGACTTCAAAGATGTATTTTTTATCCCACCTGATTTAGCTCCACCTGCAAACAAGCACCCTCAGCTCACCCAGCCCTGCCACAGAGAGGACCCCCACAGGTGGCCTTTGGATGTGTTCCCTCAACAGAAACCAGTCTCTCCTGGAATGACAAAAGGGGAATTCTATTCTATGGAATAGAAACATTTTACTTCCTGCCTTTTGATTTGCTTTATAGTTTGAGAAGTGTTTCAGAGCAGAATCTCTCAGGCAGCCTTTTGAAAACAGGCATTTGCCAGGCCCAGTGGTGCACACCTGTAATCTAGGGTGCAGGCCTGTGATTGTCGTCAAGTGGGAGGCTGAGGCAGGAGAATATCAAGTTCAAAGCCAGCTTCAGCAACTTAGTGAGGCCCTAAGCAACTTATTGAGGCCTTATTATTTAAACTAAATATAAAAAAGGGCTGGGGATGTGGCTCAATGTGTAAAGACTCCTGGGTTCAATCCCATGTACAGAAATAAATAAATAAATAAGAAAAGGGAGGAAGGAAGGTGGGAAGGAAGGAAAGAAGGACACAAGCACTTGTTGCCTGGCATCTCTCAGTCCCTGCCCCACCAACACTGCTTCAGGAGGCCGAGGAAGAGCCCAGGTGGTGTATTTACACGCTCACAACTATGCCTATAATTTATGTACAAGAATATAATATTTTATGACATATATCTTTGAAAATGTCCTTGGTGACCATTTTTTAAAACATTTATCTAGAAGTAGTTGGACACAATACCTTTTTTTTTTTTACTTATTTATTTTTATGTGGTGCTGAGAATTGAAGTCAGGGCCTTGCATGTGCTAGGCAAGTGCTCTACCACTGAGCCACAATCCCAACCCCTCCTTGGTGATCATAAAGTGCACTCCTAGCTAAGAACCGAGGGTGACCACCACCACCAGCTTTAGAGGGGCTTAGCCTGGACCTGCCTCTCACTATGTTGGTCACGGGACACTGAGAAAGTGATCTCAGAATAGATCTACTTCTCAGTGTATAACAGTCAAAATGCAGAGTCCCTACACAGGGTTGCATGAGGCGTTAGTGAGGTCATAGAGTAAATGTCCACAGATCCCCTCACTCCGTTCCCACTCACCCACTCCTGCACTCGTTTAGTCCATTTACTCGACATTGAAGGAGCATCTCCATGAACCAGCCCTAGGGACCCAGAGGTCACGCTCAGGCAGGGGCCACTCATTCTCACCTCATTGGTGACGGTTGGTCTTTGTGACATCTGAACCCAGAGACAGCCTGTGACCGCTGTCCATTGACTTCCACTAGGAATCAGTCACAGCAAAAATGACACCTGTCATTGGCTGTAGCTCAATTATATGAATCTGTTCTATCCCCACACATAATGGGTCTTAGCCTGCTCAGGGGGCTCTAACAAATTCATCTGGCCCCAAAATGCCAGTAGTGCCAGAGCTGAGAACCTGCTCTTGACCCCCACACACTGGGACTAAATTGGGTTATGTCAACAAGAACATTCAATCAAGGAATACTGCCAGATATAGGGTGTTAACTTGTGATCACACGGACTTGGCAGACTGAGGAAGGAGGATTGCAAGTTCAAGACCACCCTGGAAAGTTTAGAGCCTTTCTCAAAATAATACAGAAGGCTGGGATATAGTCCAGTTGGTAAAGTGCTTGTCTCACATGCACAAGGCCCTGAGTTCATTCCCAAGCACTAATAATAATAATAATAGTACAAAGGGCTGGGAGTGTGGCTGAGTGGTAGAGCACTTGCCTACCACGTGCAAGGCCTTGGGTTCAATACCCAGTATGGCAAAAGGAGAGCAGGGTGGGGTGGTGAACACCTGGGATTGCAGCTGCTCTTTAGGCTGAGGCAGGGGATGGTGAGTTCAAAGTTACCTAGCACATGAGAAGCCCTGGGTTCGATTCTCAGCACCACATATAAATCAATAAAATAAAGGTATTGTGTCCAACTACAGGAAATAAATAAGTTCAGCACCACGTGACCCTGGTTTCCAGATTCCCACAGTTATCAGTGTAGGAGTAAAAGTTTCAGGGGCTGGGATGTAGCTCCGTTGGCAGGGTGCTTGTCTGGCCTGCACAGGGCCCTGGGTTCCATCCCCAGCACCAGCCACAAAAAAGGAACCAGAGGTTCAGGAGCAGCATTCAGCACAGGTCATCTGGTCGCCTGGGAATGGGACAGGGAGCTGCTTTAAAATCACCATGTTCTGTGGCCCAGGGGCAGAGCTTGCCCAGCACCTGTGAGGCACTGGGTGGATCCTCAGCCCCAGGTAAAGACAAAGAAATGAAAGAACGTCACTGATGTCCACCTGACAACGTGCTAATACTTACCTTGTGGGTCACTGTGTCTTACTGGCCCCATTTTACTAGGGGACAAATGAGAAACAGAGACACACATAAAGGGAGGGAGCCTGGCTAGGAACCAGGACCCCCAGGATTCCAGCTCTGACCTTCCCTGAGGGAGCCCTGGCTGCCCGCCCTCTGCTGGCCAGAAGGAGAAGCATTTGCCCAACGTGCCCTCGCTGCGCGCCGCCTGCTGGCCGTGAGGGAAAGGTGCGCCTTTGCTCCTCCCCTTTATTGAGCAGGGTGGGCCGCCCCACACCTGGGAGCCAGGGCCTTTGTTTAGATAAACTGGGGTTGACTGCTCTGTGTGCATTCTGGCTTTGCGCATGCACCAATTATTACCGTTCAGGTCTCCTACATCCTGAGTCTGTTCAGCGCCAGGGACCCAAGCTGGGCGCAGTGTGCAGGCCTGCTGTCCCTAACCCTCCTGAGGCTGAGACAGAAGGGCTCCAAGTTGGAGGCCAGCCTGGGCAACTTGGCCAGACCCTGTCCCAAAACAAAGAGGACTGGGGATGAAGCTCGGAGGCAGACCCCCCTTGGGTTCTATGCCCAGTGCTGGAGGAAGCTGTGTGTGTGTGTGGGGGGGCATTGGTGGGGACCCAGGGTGGGAGCCCTGGAGAGGAGTCAGGGACCTTGAGCTTCTGCCTCCAAAGTGCCCTGAGGGCAAACATTGCCACACCCCAGTGCCTTCCCCTTGGTGGCACCAGGACTGCTGGGGTAACTAATGGGCATCCAGGTCACCCTGTTCTGCAGGGTCCTTTCCAACACACACAATCATCCTCACTCACACCCAGGAAAAAGCCCTCAATGACCCTGAACCACTGCTTTCTTACCAGGACTTGTAGGCTGGCCCGTGACCTTACCCTGCCTTTTTCTTTTCTGTACTAGGGATTAAACTCAGGGCAGCTATACCAGTGAGCCAACCCCAGGTTTACTTGTTTATTTTGAGACAGAGGGGAGAAGATGAGGGCGGAGATGACCAGACAAGATGTTTCTTGCTAAGGCTGGCCTGGAACTGCAACCCTACTGTCTCAGCCTCCAGAGTGGCTGGGAGTCCACATGGCACCACACCTAGCTTCAAAAAGATATTTCTCCAGTCACTGCAGATTGCACACTGACTTGTCCTGTCAGACTTACTATCATCTGGACACAGCGTTGGCAGGGAGCCAGTTGGGCCACACAGGGTGATCAGAAGCCACTGGGTGACTGGAAGCCAGAGGAGGGTTGTCAAATAAAATACAACCCAAGTAAACTCAAAATTCAGAAACACTGTGAACATTTAGTATAAATAAAGATGTCCCTAGCCTGTCTCAGTGGCCCAGGCCTATAAGCCCAGGGACTTCAGGAAGCTGAGGCCTGAGGATTGCAAGGCCAGCTGGGGCAATTTAGAGAGCCCCTGTCTCAAAGTAAAACATGCAAAAGGGCATGTAGCTCAGTGGTCAAGTGTCTTTGGGTCCAATTCCCGGTTTAAACAAAGTCACCTTCAGTCAGGGTTGTAGCTGTGGTTATAGGGCTCGGCCATAAGTGAAAGGTCTTGGGTACAAAATAAAGTCCCATACTCTGTGTGCCACCACACGGACTCCCCCAAACAACAAACTGTTCTTTGCATAAGTCTGTCCAGGAGTGCAATTATGTGGGACTTTCTTTCCTGGAAAAAAAAATTATCTGCCGGGTTTCAGTTAGCAACTAAAAGGCTCAGGGGTCACTCCAGTTAAATTAGGGTAATTGGGCTGCACAAAATAACCACACAAGAGAAACAAATACTTTCTTTCTTTGGGGTCACTGTGACGGCTCCTCTGACCTTAGGGTCCACAGAAAGAGAGAGACAGCGAGAGCAAGCACTGACCCCTTTTATTGAGGAGAAGCTATTCAAATGAGGCAAGAGGCCAGGTTTCAGGGGGCTGAGTCTATCTTCATGATGTCCACTGTCAGCAGGTTGACTGACACCTGGGTAGGCCACACCCAAGGGTACAGTAAGAGAAGGGGACACACACAAGGCACTTCCATGAAGATTCTATCCTAAACAGGGCAAGGGGTCATATTACAAAGGAACAGGTGGGCATAGCTTCACCCATGGGGCTGTAGCAAGACACACCATGCACGAGACACCAACCCTCAAACCCAAGAAGAGTGTGGAGAGCTCTGCCACATTTGTGTGACTAAGTGCCTCAGCACCCAGCCAGGGAGTGTGACTCAGTCACGTGTGAGGTTGGTCTCCCACACTCATCCACTGTGATTTCAAACTTGAACAGCAGAGGGCACCACTGAGTCACTGCTCTCCCTGACTGCACTGCCACAGGCAGCCCCTGGCTGAGCACCTGTTCCCCTTGGCAGCCTGGGTCCCAGTGTGCAGACAGAACCCAGGGCCTCCCATACCAGGCTCTGCTCCACCGCTGTCACCCACATGCAGCTCTTTTTACTTAGAGTCAGGGTCTTGCTAAGTTTCTGACACTGGCCTTGAACTTGCCCTCCTCTGAGCTCAGTCTCTGAAGCACTGGGATGACAGTGTGTGGCACCTCACCAGGCTCCCAGCGCAGGAGCTGGGATGTGGCCAGGTCCACCTGGCTCAACCCCCCTTGGTTCAACCCCAACTGCCTCCAGAGAAACCACAGCTCCCCCTGCCCCAGGGTTCCCCTCCCACTGCGCCCTGCTGTCCCAGCCAGGATTGCACCCTTCACTGCCCAGGGTTGTCACTTGTTTTCCTGTCAGGGAAATGGGGTGTTCTACTTCATGGCTGCCCAAGTCCCTTGTTCCCAGAGGATCTTGTGCCCTCTCCTGGTGCCCTGCTTCACTGTGGAGCTCAAGCATTCCCTGGGGATGACATTCTGCAGAGGACAGCAAACATGCAATGCTAAATCAGAGCAGGCAGGAAGGGTGTCCTGCTGCTGGAGTCCACTGTGACCCTGCTGGAGAGCTGTGGGAGGGGCACAGGGACAATACTTTCTCCCTAGAACATATCATGCAAACACACACACACTCATTGAAGACATCAAGAGAGCCAGCAGTAGGGGCGTGGCCCAGGGTAGGGCCCTTGTCTAGCCTGTGGAAGGCCTGAGTGTGATCCCAGTGAGGGGGACACTACCCACAGGTGGGTCCTGCTGTGCCCCTTTACCATCTAGAATGGCCTTGTGCCTCACCCAGTTAAGTGAAACTGAACCCCACCTGTTGCTAAGCCACTGTTGCACTACCCATACTCCCCACTTCAGTTCCCCAAAACATTTCACTGTGCAGTTTTTTAGGTACTCTCCACCCCAATCCAAGGGGAAGTTAGTAGGGGAAATAAAGGAGGTGAACTCGGGGCTGTTTGATTAGGAGATGCTGCAGACTTTACCTGGACCTCAAACCAGGACCCCCTTCTGGGCTGCAGAAGGCATTAGGAAATGATGTAGGTGATGTCCCATGTGACCTTACCATGGAGTGAGTAAGGCCTGGACCTTGGTGTACACCAGGGCTGCAGGACATCCCTTGCTGGCTCCTGTGGGCTCTACACTGGTTCCCCTGGGAGGAGGATTAACAGAACACGAAAGAGCAGGGAGCCCTGCTCTTCAGGTCATGGCTGCAGGTTGTTGGGAGGGAAGAGATTTCCTTCTCCCAGATTCAGGGATGGTGGGCTACAGGGTAAGAGGCAGGTCATGCTGAGGGGAGCAGGCTCCGTGGCAGGAGTCTTGCCTTGTGTCTGTCATATGCAAGGGCCTGGTGTAGGTGTGCAGCCCCAGCACTGCAACAACAGAACCCAACACCAGGTGAGCAGGGAGAAGCACCTTTATTGGGATTTCCAGAACACACTGGATTCAGGGGCTGACTGGAGCAGAAAGAAGGTCTTGGATCCAGGTGCCATGACAGCTAGGAACTCTCATTTTCTATTAACAGGCGTCAGCACATTTTGGGAAGATGCATAGCTAGTTCCAGGTCAGCAGCTTAGCAAGACCTTGTCTCCAAACTCTTCCAAGGCTGCATTTGTCCCAGGGTGACACCCAAAAGAGAAGCACTTCCCCCTTGAACAAACACAGAAAGTGCTTCTCCCTTGAGGGGCACCCTGGGCCAGTCCTGCTGCTGGGCCTTCTGCATGAGAGCTTCCTTTGGACCCTAGAACCTGGAACAGAACAAACTGTTAGCTCTGACCACAACACCCAGCATCCTTTAGAGCGTTCTGGCCCTGGGTTCCAGAGGACTGAGGGCCTGGTGGACATTACTACTGGTTTTACAGTGGCCATGAAGTGGAAAAACCTGGCGGAAGCCACAGGGAAGATGAAGTCTTCCCAGACAAGCTTGCAGTGACATCTCCAGCCATACCCCAGCTGCTGGCTGTCCCCACCCCACTGGCTCCATTCCAACTGGGATGGTCTGATTAAGTAGAGGTGGAAGGACCTCTGGCTACACTGTTGATCAGCCAAGCAAGATAGCAGTCATTTGATTTGGGCCTGGGCTGTAGCTCAGTGATGGAGCTCTTGCTTAGCACAGGTGAGGCTGTGAGCTCTACCACTAAGACTTTTATAGAGTTGGATTGAAATACAAAAAAATGTTCTCCAACCTTAATGGGCTGAAATAGAGACAACAAAATGCCATTCCTCCTGGGAACCAACACAACCCGGAGGCCTTCCAGGTGCTAACCAGGACCCACCTTCACCTTAAAAGGGCTGCCTCTGGCTTTCCCACTCTCAGTGCCCCAAGAGGTTTCCAAAAACTTACCTGGGCCTTGAAGTCATTTCAAGTTTTTGATGCATTTTCTCAAATTGTGAAGTTCAAGCCCAACAGGTGTTTTCTCAGAGTCACAGAAAACACCCCAGGGCTTGAAATCACAGCTTGAGCTTTGTTCCCAGGAACAGGCAGGGGCCTCCAGCACCAGGAGTCAGGATCAGGATCTGAGTGTGTCCTTGGCATCCTGTAGGGAAGCTGCACCATGGGAGATATGTTGTTCCATAATAAAATTGTCATTCTACCACACCCAGTGGAACAGGATCACAAGAGGGCAGAAAAAGGGTCAGCACCCATGTGCACAGGGACATTCTCCAGGAAGTCAAGCTATGGGGCCTGAACTGCAGGGATTGAGTCTGTCATACCAGCACCTAAAGGCTGAGGCAGGAGAAGGGCAAGTTCAAAGCCAGCCTGACCAACTGAGCCCTAAGCACCATTTCCTGATAAAGGGAGAAGGCCCCATCTAGTCACCCCGCTTCAAAACCAAGGACCTTCCTATGAACCAGTTTTTGCCATCTTGAAATATGGCAACATGGCCAGGTACACACCTGCAATCCCAGTAGCTAGGGAGGTTGAGGCAGGCGTTCAAAGCCAGTCTCTGCAATAGCAAGGTATGAAGCAACTCTGAGACCCTATCTCTAAGTCAAATACAAAATAAGGCTGGGGATATGGCTCAGTGTTTGAGTGATCCAGAGTTCACTCTGGAGTACCAAAACCAAGGCAGAATGGAAAGCAGATGGAGGCCAGTCTGAGGACACACTCTGAAAGCTTGGGTTCCAGAAGTCACATGCAATATGGCAGTAGTTTCTTTAAGCTATAAAAAAAAAAAGCACTCCCAGATTGCATGTCACCAGCTGTACCACATGGTGCCCCAGCAGGCAGTGGGTGCAGGGGACTCCAACCCAAGAGGTCCATTCCTCCCACTCCTGAGGCTGGAAGCCGAGAGGGGAAATCCTGGATAACCTTGGTCTTTAGGTGTACTGCAGGCCAGAGGAATTTCCAAGATTGCTGCTGCCTAGCTCTTCAAGGGGCTGGGTTCCTAGAGGCCAATTTGGGTCGATTAGAGGATTATCCACTATATAGACTTCACAACCTACACTGCGCCTCTGCTGAGATAGAATCTTCAACCAAATTGAAATAAAGCTCCCACAGCTAGCTATAAAACTGCCACCTCTTGCGGAAGAGCAAGGCTTCAACCTCCACTGTCACGTGAACATGGGCAGAACTGAGAGTTGGTGTGTCTTACCGCACTGGGACTGCCTGAAATACTGTGGTTGGTGACCATTTCGATTCACCTGCTTCTGTTCAACAGGGAGAAAAGGAACTGTATTGGAGAGTCCCCCTTCCATCGGGGTGAACAAATTGCCATCCTGTTTGCCTAGAATTGGCCAGCCGCATGGCAGGGGTCCTACCCACTGCTGGGGATTAAAAGAGCCTCAGCCTGCTTAGCTAAAGGTTCCATCAGGGACCGTGTGACCTAGTGATCGCCTCTATGGGGCCAGACCCACTCCCCAGAATCCTCAGCGGTCTCAAAGCTGGAGTGACTGTCCTGGTGCAGGGCCAGTTTCCTAGGCAAGGCCTGCATTCATGACTGGGGTTCTGTGGAAGGTCTGATGGCTTGCCTCAACCACTGGCACTCAACTGTGGCAGCACTTTCTGATTCTGAATACAGAAAAGTGCCCCCAGGGCTGAGGGTCACCGATTGAGATGTCCCCTTCCATTTCCTAGCCTGGCCAGGACAGGCACATTTGTAACATGACTGTGTGCAGACAGTGGGCAGACAGTGGACCTGAATGTCCTCTACACCTGACAGTGCCCTGGCAGCAATCCTTCCACATCAGGTGCAGTGGCCCAAGCTCATAATCCCAGGGGCTCAGGAGGCTGAGACAGGAGGATCAGGAGTTCAAAGCCAGCCCTAGCAACAGGGAGGCACCAAGCAACTCTGTGACACCCTGTCTCTAAATAAATACAAAATAGGACTGAGGATGTGGCTCAGAGTTCAATCCCTGGTCCAAAAAAAAAAAAAAAAAAAAAATCAAATAGCCACGTGTACCAGGATACAAGCTCATTAACAAATGCTAAGGTCAGAAAGATTGAACAGTACTCTATGCCAAACTCAAAGCCCACTAAGAATTTTGTGAAGATCCCAGTTAGAGGCTAGGGCTGTAGCTCAGTTGGTAGAGTGCTTGCCTTGCATGCTCAAGGCCCTGGGTTTAATCCCCAGCTCCACATTAAAAAAAAAAAAATCACACCATGGAGAAGCCAATGGCTCCAGCCACCTACACTGTGGCCATCACTCCTTTTCAAAAAATATTTTTGTTCATTCACTTCTATGTGGTGCTGAGAATGGAACCCAGTGCCTCACGTGTGGGAGGCAAGCGCTTTACCGCTGAGCTTTACCCAGCTGCCCCATCAGTCCTTCTCCCCTCCCGGTGGTTGCATTTCCTCCTGTCCTACATAAGCTTTGAGCTCTAGCACACCCACCATCGGTGACCAGGTGAGTCCTGCCCCAAGGTCACCCTTCATAGGGCCCTTATCTGAGCAGGGAGGATCACAGCTGGAAGGCCCACCGACCACTTCCAAGCACACCAGGAGAGGGGACATCCACACTTGCACCTGAGCAGTGTTTGATGCAGGAATAAACACAAGTTTAGACAAACCCAACATTGGCTCAAGTCAGAGTAACTCACCGATTCTTTGTCCTTATGCTGGCACCTAAGCAGGACCAGGCCACCACCACCTCCCCTACACAGGCCATGGTGGAGAAGGCAGGTCAATTGTAGAACAGCTGCCTACCATGTGCCAGCCCCGGGTTCTATCCCTGCACTCCAGGAAAATAAAGATAACAAAGAGCAGAGGCCAGAGGACACGGCGTGTGCGGAGGGCATATTGGGTGTTCCTGGGGAAGGGGGGCAGCCTCAGTGAAGTCTGGAGAGTAGGAGGTGCCAGGGGAGGTGAGGGAGGGCGAGGGGGAGGGGGAGGGGGAGGGGGATTACTTACTCAGCCGTACTCCAACCTCAGGCAGGAAAAAGACTGTGGTCCTGGGAGCTCCTTCTTTTATAGACCCAGGGTCCATTCAAGAAAGGATTTACATCTGGACACACCCATCTCTGCCCTCCAGCTTAGGCTGGTCTCTCTCTCTCTCTCTGAATAGGGTTTTCCTGTGATTTCTGAATTTTTTTTTTTTACTTGTCAATGTACCTTTATTTTATTTATATAAGATGCTGAGAATTGAACCAGGGCCTCAGACATGCCAGGCAAGCACTCTACCACTGCCATAACCCAGCCTCTGAAAAAAAAACATTTTTTTTTTTTTTTTTTTTTTTGGTGCTGGGGATTGAACCCAGGGCCTTGTGCATGCAAGGCAAGCACTCTAACAACTGAACCATATCCCCAGCCCTTTAAATACTTTTTTAAAATTGTTGATAGACCTTTTATTTATTTGCCATGCAAGAGAACTTTTATTTTTTTTTTGGTAGCAAGGACTGAACCTAGAGCGCTTCACCACTGAGTCACATCCTCAGCCTTTTCATTTTTTATTTTGAGACAGGACCTTGTTAAGGTGCTGAGGGCCTTACTAAGGTGGCGAGGCTGTCCTTGAAAACTTTCAATCCTCCTGCCTCAGCCTCCATTCTGGAACTGCATGTATGCATCACTGCCCCCAACTGAACCCTCCCCTTTCCCACCTCAACCTTATTTTCTACTTGGTCAGAGCAGTAGTTCAGAGCTTCTGAAGACAACCTGGAAAATAGAAAACTAAAGGAAGGAAATGCGGATCCAGCTCTTGGGATAAGTATTCTCTTTTGAGGTGGAGGAGACTTTAGGGTGCTGAGGAGGCCAGGGAACAGGGGTGAGGTGGGTCCATGGAGTCCCTCCTCCTTGAGTTCACAGTGCACCTGTGGCAGGACAGAAGGACACCAAGCAGGCAAGAGGAAAATAGCAAGATATCTTTCTCCTGGGTGGGCTCTGCTTAGTTTTCCTGTTTCTTCTGCACAGGGTGAACTGGGCCCCGCAGGCCTAGGACACATGTATACCAGGAAGTCAGCTAAAGACACAGGAAAAGGACCCAGAACACCTCAAGCAACATCAGTCACCGCCCAGGAGCAGTGGCCCAGGCCTGTAGATCCAGCAACATCAGAGCCCCAGGGAAAAGGATCTCAAGTTGAAGGCCAGCCTGAGCAGCTTAGTGAGACCCTGTCTCAAAATAAAAAATAAAAAGGACCAGGGATGTAGCTCAGGGCCAGAGCACCTCTGGGTTCCATCCCCAATGCCCCCAAAATAAAATAATTATTGAAAGTATGTTTGAGGATGTGTATGGGTTCCATGCACATAACACTGAATTGTATTTAAGGTAGTTGAACATTCAACACCTAGGGCTGTATGGACAAGGGAGATCTGGGAGGACTGTGTTGCCATTCCTAAATCCTTCACTGATTGTGGGGGACGAACTTTTGTGCTGGGGAACAAACCCAAGGTCTCCTGCGTTGGAGGAAAGCACTCTGACACTGAGTTAAACCTCTTGCTCCTAGCTTCTCCATTAGAAAAAAAACCACAGCTGGGGGAAAGCTCAGTGGCAGGAGGCTTCCTAGAAAGCCATCTCCAGTTCTTTCTACTTTTTAAATTTTTTTTAAATTGTGGATGAACACAATATCTTTATTTTTATTTCTTTATTTTTATGTGGTGCGTAGGATCAAACTCAGCGCCTTATGCTGGAGAGGCAAGTGCTCTACCACAGAGCTACAACCCCAGCCCCATCCTGTCTATTTTGAGACAGGGTCTCACTAAGTTCTCCAGGTTGCTTTCCAAGTTGGCATCTTTGTGCCTCAGCCTCCCAAGTCACTGGGATTACAATGTGAACCATGGTGCCCCCTGCTCATGGAATCCATGTTTGGGAATACTGCATCAATATGTAAAACAAAGCCATGTGGTGTGCACGCCTATAATCCCAGTGTTTCAGAGGCTGAGACAGGAGGATCTCAAGTTCAAAGCCAGCCTCAGCAATGGGTGAGGTGTTAAGCAGCTCAGTGAGACCCTGTCTCTAATTAAAATATAAAGTAGGATGGGGGATGTGGCTCAGTGGTTGAGTGTCCCTGAGTTCAATCTCTGGTACCAAAAAAAAAAAAAAAAAAGAGTAAAATAAATGTCCTCAGGTGATCTGGAGACATACATGCAGGAACACTAAATTCCAGACCTGGTCTGCTGTGGGAGCCTATTTCCCATTTCCCTGCGGCATTCCGCTTGCAGGCTCCCTTTCCATGCCCAAGGGACACTGAGCTTCCCCAACAAGTACAAGGTGATAAGGGCTTTAGCCTTAAAAACTGTTGTTCTGTTGTTTCCAGGAAACTGGTCAGTCCGGAAAGCTGCTTCTATCTGCCAAAAAGGACTGGAATCCCACCGTCCCACCATCTGTGGGCTACCTTTTTTTTTTTTTTTTTTTTTGCACTGGGGATTGACCCAGGGGTGCTTTACCACTAAGCTACATCCCCAGGCCTTATTTTTATTTTGAGGCAAGGTCTTGTGGTTGCTGAGGCTGTCTCAAACTTGAGGTCCAGATCCTTCTGCTTCAACAGCCCACCCCGCCCATTACTGGACTATCACCAGGTCCAGCGGAGAGAGCTGGATTTCAATGAAAAGTGCTCCTTTTTTTTCTTTTCTTTTCTTTTCTTTCTTTCTTTCTTTTTTTTTTTTTTTTTGTCAAAGAAAACTACAGTGAATGTCTTGGCTTTCCGCTTTCCAGTGTCTTCTTTGCTTAAAAGGGGTGCGCTCCTGGGCTGGGGTGCAGGGACACAGTTGACAGGTTGGCAAACGAGGTTAAAGAAGAAAAAGACCAAACTAGAAAACCAGGAAGGTCAATGCTAGTGATGGCCAGGGGTCCCTGACCTGCCTGGGAAGCATTCATTCCCTGTCCACTCCTGGCTCTTCCATTTCATACTGACTCAAATCAAAGATGAAAAGGACTGGGGATGTGGCTCTGTGTTAAAGAACTCCTGGGTTCAGTCTCTAGCAAGGTAAAAACTGAACAGCCAGAGGCAATGGTGCCCCCTGGGTCTACTAGGCATTTGGTTTGAGGGGAAGCTTTTCTGGGTGGATGGGTCCCTTCTTCATGGCTTGGCCACCATTGGAAGAAGCCTCCAAGTAGGAACAAAGTGAGCAAGACTGTTGTCATCTACATTCCAGACTGTTCCGATCGCACCATCCCGAGACGTGGCTTCTCCCCTCCTACGTCCCCAGCCCTGTCTCTATGACCTCCACCATGATGCTATTGACTTTGGAACTCACTCCTTTACTTTCAGCTGGCCTCAAACTCTTGCTCCTCCTGTCTCCCCCTCTGGAGTCCCTTCAGGCCTTGGCCATCATGCCCAACTGTATTTGTTTTATTTATTTATTTTTCTCCCCCCACCTTTTTTTTTGTTTGTTTTGGTACTGTGAATTGAACCCACCTGCGCTTTGCCACAGCACCACATCCCCAGCCCTTTTAATTTTTTATTTTTTTTATTTTTTTTATTTTGGGCCTTGCTAAATTGCTAAGGCTAGGCTTAAAATTGCAATTCTCCTGCCTCAGCCTCCTGCATCACGGGGATTACAGGCATGTGGTCCATGACTGTTATCCCAGAAGCTGGGGAGGCTGAGGCAGCAAGATCATGAGTTCAAAGCCAGCCTCAGCCTCTCTTAGCAAAGGAGAGGCGTTAAGCAACTCAATGAGACCCTGTCTCTAAAACACAAAATAGGGCTGCAGATGTGGCTCAGTGGTCAAGTGTCCCGGAGTTTAATACCCTGTATAAAACAACAACAACAACAACAACAAAACAAGTCACCTCCATGCTGGGCAAGGTGGCACATCCCTATATTCTCAGCTGTTAGGGAGGCTGAGGCAGATCACAAGTAGACACCAACTTGGGCAATGTAGTCAGACTCACTGCCTCGATCTTTTTTTTTTTTTTTTTTTTTTTTTTTTTTTTTTTGTGGTGCTGGGGATTGACCCAGGCCTTGTGCATGGGAGGCAAGCACTCCACCTGTGAGCTATGTCCCCAGCCCTGTCTCTGGGGTTTGAGTCTCAGTAAGTACTGCAACAACATGAAGAAAAAGTCACCTCCACAAGCTGGTGCCCGTCACAGGTGGCGACCCCAGGGCAGTCTCCCATTACTTTGCACAACACACAACTTAAGTGGGATGATCACTGGCAGTACTTGAGTACTTATTTTTTACTTTCCTCTCTTCCCCTTGCCTGTTTCACTCAGGAGCATCTGGGTGATCCTATCAGTTGGGCTCAGGCTGAACCAGGCAGGACAGGAGGTGAGAAGACAAAGAGACCCTAGGACCCCCAGGGAAAAGCATTCCAATGGAAATCTGCAAACTGCTGGGGGGGTGGTGGGGTGGGGGCTGGGACCCAGGGAGCCTCCTGGGGCTATTTCCTGGGGAAGGCCAGGCCCTCATTTGCAAGTCCTAGGCCCCATCCAAGGCTCCCCCCTCCCACCCAAATCCAGAATACCTGCATTTCTCCCTGCAGGAACTTCTGGGTCACATCCTCTCTAGAGCTTTAGAACCTTAATAGCAAGACACACCCTAATCTCCTCACTCTTCCAGCAAGTCCCCAGGCATCGGCTTGAGGCTATAAACCCATTTTGATTCCTCAAAAAAGTTGAGATAGCTGATTAGCCAGGGGCCTAGGAAGAACCAAGGGCATTTGGGAGGAGTTTGGGAGGAACATATTCTTTTTTAATACCAAATACTAAGCTCCTAGAGGTCTTGGACGGCTTCATGTTTTTTTGTTTGTTTTGTGGTACTGGAGATGAAACCCAGGAGTTGGGCTGGGGATGTGGCTCAAGCGGTAGCAGGCTCGCCTGGCATGCGTGCGGCCCGGGTTCGATCTTCAGCACCACATACCAACAAAGATGTTGTGTCCGCCGAAAAGTAAAAAATAAATATTAAAAAAAATTCTCTCTCTCTCTATCGCTCTCTCTTTAAAAAAAAAAAAAAAAAGAAACCCAGGAGTTCTGGGAACTGCATCCCAGTCCTTTATATTTTGATAGAATCTCACTAAATGGGGATGTTTTTATTTTATGCACTAATATGTCCAAGTATTTTCAAGGTCTCAATGTGGACTTGCAGTTTTGAGCTAAAAGATCTTTATTTACACAATAAAAGGGCCCTTAATTTGTCGTATTTGTTTCAAGATTCACCTTCTGGTTGGTGCTTCCTCAAAAAGTTAAACCAGAATTACCAAGATGTAGTAATTCCACATCTGTGTCTACATCTAAAACACTGAGAACAGCGTCCTGGAGAGGTGTGGGTACGTCCATGTTTCCAGAGGCATTACGGTCATTAGTCAGAAGTGACCCAAGTGTCCACCAATGCAGAACAGGTCTTGCAGAAGCTGCTCTTGCTAAAAGCACTGACTGTCCACGTGGACCTTGCAGATGCCCAGTGGCACCCCTGCCTTCACCTTACATCCGCCCCCTTCCTTACCTTACACTTGGAGTCGGTCCTGTTCAAGTCTGCACTTAGGCATGTTAATCATTTCAGCAGTGTTCATCTGAAAACCAGTAACACAGGGTTTATTAGCTCCAAATTTATCTACCCTATCTCATCTCCCTCAAGACAGAGACTTGCAGGGACTTTTACATCCTGTTCCAGACCCCTGGAGTGGCGCCTGGAAGTCTCCCGTCCCTGCCCTACACAGTGCGGGTTTGCAGGCACATCACCCCACAACCACAGGCCTCTGCCCCAAGCAGGAGCTGACATTTCCTAGGAACGGGCTGCCCCTTGCAGGATCACAGTTCTGACAGATGAACTTCCTAAGAGAAAAGCAGAAGAAGCCACCTCACAGGAGCAAGAATGATCAGCCAGACCATAGTTTGACTAAAGCTGCTCAGCTATGCAGAGCTCTGGCCCCCTGCCAATTCTCCCTCTATTTAAACCTGTCATTTGCCAGAGAGGTGGCACAGCACCTGCAATCCCAGTGACTCGGGAAGCTGAGTATTATATATGGAAATTGACAAGCCCCCAAAATAGTGAGACCTGGGAAAGGAGAGTGAGAAGGAAAGTCATACATTAAGAGCATTGATCCTTTCCCAATTATTCTTTCCGGGGGTGGGTGGGGGGGAATAAAACAAACCCTGAGGAAGAGGTGTCCATCAAACCCAGGAAGACATTCTCTGCAAAGAGGCCAAAGCATTAATCCTTCTGTGAACAAATCCTTTTCAGAACTGACCACTGACCCTCCACCAGATCCAGTAAGATAAATCCCAGAGATTGACTGCTGACCCTAGACTCTTTCCCATCTCACCCAATAAAATAGACCCCAAATTCCTGAGTGTCCAACCCGACCAGCTCCTTCATTCAGTTGCCTCTCAGTATCAGCTCCATAAGCCCAGTCCCTTCCTTTGTTCAGTGGCTCATTTCCCACCAGGAAAGGGGGTCCATTCCTGTAGGGATAGTTCCATCCCTGAATAAAGGCTGAAATGATCCATGAAGTTTGCACCCAGCCTGGTCTCTGTCCTAACACGGAGATGGGAGAATGGCAAGTTCAAGGGTAGCTTGGCCAACTAAATGAGACCCTGTCTCAAAATAAAAATGACAAGGGCTGGGGGTGGGTATAGCTTGGTGGCCAAGCACCCCTGAGTTCCATCCCTCCTGCTGAACGGAATAAATAAGCCACCCACAGCTCCTGCAGCAGCCTGGAGACAGGGCCCAGGGGCTGGACCCCACTTGGCCTCCCTAATATGGCCATGGAGTTCTGTGCCTCCTTTCACCACGACCTTTTCTGTTGGGTTTTTGGTGTGAGTGGACAGACCTGGTTTGCTAGATCTCCCAGAGTCAGGCCTCTGGCTCCCGACTCTAACAATCATTTGAACAGAGAAACAGACTGTGCTATGTATACACAAGGAAAATTCTTTTTTTTTTTTTTTTTTTTTTTAGAGAGAGTGAGAGAGGAGAGAGAGAGAGAGAGAGAGAGAGAGAGAGAGAGAGAATTTTTTAAAATATTTATTTATTTATTTTAATATTTTTATTTTTTAGTTCTCGGCGGACACAACATCGTTGTTTGTATGTGGTGCTGAGGATCGAACCCGGGCCGCACGCATGCCAGATGAGCACGCTACCACTTGAGCCACATCCCCAGCCCCGAATATTTATTTTTTAGTTCTCGGTGGACACAACATCTTTGTTGGTATGTGGTGCTGAGGATCGAACCCCGGCTGCACGCAGGCCAGGTGAGCGCGCTACTGCTTGAGCCACATCCCCAGCCCAAGGCAAATTCTTAAGCCTTACCAAAGAATGGAACCCTAACCCACTCTACAACCTATAAAAACCCTAAACACACACTAAGTAAAAATAAGCCAGACGTGAAAGAACAGGCAGCATATGGTTCCACAAGAATGAGGTGGACAGAGAAGGCCGATTCACAGAAACAAAGCAGATCTGAGGCTGGGCTGGCCTGGGGGACGAGTGTCCTGTGTCAATAGGCAATAGGTTTCTCTTTAGGATGAGTTCTGAGATGGGTTCTGCAGGTGTTTGCAGACAGACTTTACTTAAAATTACCGAATGTCACACTTAACCTGGTTAAAACAGTTAATTTCAATGTGTGCCAGTAGCCCTGAGGAGGAGGATCATTTGAGCATAGGAGTTTTGGAGCCACAATCCCAGCCCGAGGCTGGCCTTGAACTTGTGGTCCTCCAGCCTCAGCTTCCCGCAGTTGTGGGGATTACTGGAGTGCATCACCACACCCGACTGGAGTCAGATAATCTTGAGGTGGGTTAATTCTCTACCAACTTAGTGAGGCCCTAAACTTCGGGAGACCCTGTCTCAAAACAGAAAATACAAAGGGCTGGGGATGTGGATCAGTGGTAAGGCCCTTGGGTTCAATGCCTAGTGCCTGCACCACACCTCCATCCCCCCACCCCGGGGGTTGGGGGAAACCCACAAAATGCACAAGATACTTCTGAAACATCCAACCATGCTAAGGGCCCCATGACAATGGGTAGCATCCTGGCCAGCTTATAAAGGAGGGATAAAATGGTGTCACAATCTCAATGTGGTTACCGTTTTCACTGAACCTAATTGCTGTACGCTGTAGGAATCAGGCTGTGATCCCCCCACCCCCAGGTGGGTGGGGAGGTTGAATTCAGGGGGCACTCAATCACTGAGCCACATCCCCAGCTCTATTTTGTATTTTATTTAGAGACAGGGTCTCAACGAGTTGCTTAGTGCCTCACCATTTCTGAGACTGGCTTTGAATTTGTGATTCTCCTATCCCAGCTTCCTGAGCCAATGGGATTATAGGCATGTGCTGCAAGGCCAGACCGTGATCATTGAAATAGACAACTTTAAAATATTCCTTCCTAGCTTTGCATGTGCTAGTCAAGTGCTCCACTATTGGGCTACACCCCCAGCCCTTTCTCTAGAGACAGGGCCTCTAGTTGCCCAGGCTGTCCTTAAATTTGAGATCCTCCTGCCTCAGTCTCCCAAGATGCAAGATTACAGTTAGTTATGCACTACCTTGTCCAGATCTTTTACTTATTTGTTTATTTTGGTACCAGGGTTTGAATGCAGGGGTGCTTAATCACTGAGCCCCAATCCCAGTCCTTTTTATTTATTTTTTTTTATTTTGAGACAAGGTCTTGCTAAGTTCCTTAGGGCCTCACTAAATTGCTGGGGCCAGCTTCAAACTTGGGACCCTCCTTCCCCAGCCTCCAGTTTTGCTTGGATGATAGGTGTGTCTGGCTAGTTCTGTAGATCTTGAGGCACATCTGAAGTTCTCTAAGGGTAGGGACAAAGACATGACTAGAGGAACCTCCAGGGAGCTCCTGCTTTCCCTAGCAAAATGGCCATTTCCAAATACAAGAGTCAACTTTGGCCTCTGCTGCTCACATGCCTTTGGGGAGGTGGAAACCCTCCATTTCACTGTGGGAAGGAGTGGAGGTGGAGTCTGTGGGAATAAGCAGCAGGGCAGAGCCCTGAGATCCCAGAGCAGAAGATGGAGCTCCAGGGCAGTTCCTGGAAGGTTCACCAGGTGTCCTGGCTTCTCCAGGAGAACCTGAGTTTTTGAAATCTTGAAAACTGGAGTGACAGCAGCCCTCAGGAATTATGCAGGAAGATTTCTGTGCTGTGGATTGTTCCATCTCCAGAACCACAGGAAAAAAGACAGTGGGCCAAAGAACTGAACAGACATTTTCCCTAAGAATATACAGAAATGTCCAACAGGAGCCAGGCATGGTGGTGTACACCTGGAATCCCTGCAACTGGGGAGGCTGAGGAAGGAGGCTCACAAATTGGAGACCAGGGCTGGGGATGTGGCTCAAGCGGTAGCGCGCTCGCCTGGCGTGCGTGCGGCCAGGGTTCGATCCTCAGCACCACATACCAACAAAGATGTTGTGTCCGCCGAGAACTAAAAAAAAATAAATAAATATTTAAAAATCTCTCTCTCTCTCTCCTCTCTCACTCTCTCTTAAAAAAAAAAAAATAAATTGGAGACCAGCCTGGGTAACTTACTGAGAACTTGTCTCAAATATAAACAAATAAACAGGACTGGGGATGTGGCTCGGTGGTAGAGTACTCAGGGTTTTAAACATCTCCCATATTGCAAGAGGGGAAAAAAAGAAAAATAAAAAGCAAGAAATAAATGCCTCACGGGGTATATGAAAAGTTGTCCGACATTGTTAAGCATCAGGAAACTCCAAATTAAATTAAATCCACAATATTAGCTATCACCTTATACCTTAAGAATGGTTATTCTCAAAAACACAAAAGATTTGTGTTAGGAAATGAGGAAAAAAAAACCCAACCACCATTGATGTTATTGATATTTCACTTTAATATACTGAAAAAAAAGGGCTGAGGTTGTGGCTCAGTGGTAGAGCATTCGCCTAGCGCGTGCAAGGCCCTGGGTTCAATCCTCAGCACCACATAAAAATAAGTAAATAAAATAAAAGTATACACAACTAAAAAATAAACATGAAAAAAAAATCTGGAAAAAAAAATATCAGCTTTGGGGCCAGGGATGTAGCTCAGTGGCAGAGCACTTGCCTAACATGTATGAGAGCCTGGATTCCATCCCCGGTCCCAAAATTGAGGGTGTGTGTATGGGGGGGGGGGGATGTTGGAGGTCATGTGGATAAAAAGGAACACAATCGATGGCAATGTACTTGGTAACAGCCATTGTGGAAATGGGTATGGAGAGTCCTTAGGTATTAAAAACACAACTACCATAGGATCCAGCAATCCCACTTCTGGGTATTTATTCAAAGGAAGTGACACTGGTATGTGGAAGAGATGTCTGAGCTCAGTGCGCGCGGGTGTGGCGCCATCCGGGTTGGAACACGCTCAGGGGCGTGGACCGAGGTGATGCGCAAAAGGAGAAGCTGACGTCCATGCGCTGGGGCACCGCGCGGTGGAGAGGAGACGCAGGCTGCAGGCTCACAGGGAAGGGACCTGGCGCGCGCGAGCCGGGGTGCGGACACCGGTGGAAGGTAAATTCCCTAATTTCTCTAGGAAGGGAGGCCAACTCATCTCCGCTGAGATGAAAAATTTCTGAAAAATTTCCGGTTTGGGCACAATAGGCAGCCAGAAAACCTCTCAGGGGTCACTCCAGTTAAACTGGACTAACTGGGGCGGCAGGAAATAACCACACTGGCGTTTTCATCACTCTGATTCTAATCCGAAATTGTCCAGTCATAGTCTGTGAACCACATCCTGGCCCTGGCCTGGGGTAGTATAACCAGTGAGCTTTAAAAAGTTCTCATAAATTTTAGACAGTGCCAGGCACGTGGTGCATGTCAGCAAGCCAGAGGCTGAGGTATGAGGATCCCAATTTCAAGGCCAGCCTCAAAAATTTAGTGAGCTAAGATACCATCTCACTCCAGTAAGAATGGCAGCCATTATGAAGTCAAACAATAGCAAGTGCTGGCGAGGATGTGGGGAAAAAGGTACACTTGTACATTGCTGGTGGGACTGCAAATTGGTGCGGCCAATTTGGAAAGCAGTATGGAGATTCCTTGGAAAGCTGGGAATGGAACCACCATTTGACCCAGCTATTCCCATTCTCAGACTATCCCAAAAGACCTAAAAAGAGCATACTACAGGGACATAGCTACATCAATTCACAATAGCTAGACTGTGGAACCATCCTAGATGCCCTTCAATAGATGAATGGATTAAAAAATGTGGCATTTATACACAATGGAATATTACTCAGCACTAAAAAAATAACAAGATCATGGCATTTGCAGGGAAATGGATGGCATCAGAGCAGATTTTGCTAAGTGAAGTTAACCAATCTCTAACAAACAAAGGCCGAATGTCTTCTCTGATATAAGGGGGATTGCTAGGTTTCTGTTCTCGCAACTAAAAGGCTCAGGGGTCACTTCAGTTAAACTGGGCTAACTGGGCTGCAGGAAATGACCACACAAGAGACACAAATACCCTTTCTTTGGGGTCACTACGACAGCTCCTTGACCTTAAGGGTCCGCAGGAAGAGAGAGAGCAAGAGCCTTTTATTGAGGAGAAGCCATTCAAATGAGGCAAGGGGTCAGGTTTCAGGGGACTGAGTATCTTCTTGATGTCCACTGTCAGCAGGTTGACTGACACCTGGGTAGGCCACACCCAAGGGCACAGTAAGAGAAGGGGACACACACAAGGCACTTCCATGGAAGGAAGATTCTATCCTAAACAGGGCAAGGGGTTATATTACAAAGGGACAGGTGAGCCTAGCTCCACCCTTGGGGCTGTAGCAAGCCTAAGCAATTTAGGGAGACTCCTTGCTCAAAACAAAACTAAGGGGCTGGGGATGTGGCTCAAGCGGTAGCGCACTTGCCTGGCATGTGTGTGGCCCGGGTTCGATCCTCAGCACCACATACAAACAAAGATGTTGTGTCCGCCAAAAACTAAAAAGTAAATATTTTAAAAAAACTTCTCTCTCTCTAGAAAAATAAAAAATAAAAATAAAAAAATCTTTAAACAAAACTGAAGGGCTGTGGATGTGGCCGACTGGTGGGACAATCGCCCTGACTGCCCCAGGGCCTGGGTTCTGTCTTCAGCAGCACAGATCAAAAACATTGGATGTACACACACGTGAAGGTATGCACCTGCACGCCATGTCCATATGTATACTTGGCTTTTCTGAAGACACCTGCTTGGTAACACTGCCCTGGGACCTGGGCATAGAGTGGCCAGGAAAAGGCTTGGGAACAGTACTGCACAGTGAGTCCAGGCCTGCAGTCTTCTGCTCTCACTGGGAATTAGAGCCTGAGTATGCCTAAGACAATTACGAATTTTGATAAATGAACTAATTGGTTACCATTGGAATAATGGAGAACCCAAAGAGATGTTCCCTACCCTCTCTGGGTTACTGGGAATTGTACCCAGGGGTGCTCTACCACTGGGCTACACTCTTAGGACTTTTAGTTGTTGTTGAAATAGGGTCTCCCTAAGTTGCCAGGAATGGTCTTGAACTTGTGATCCTCCTGCTCGGATCTGTGGTGCATGCCTGTGGTCCCTGGGACTCCAGAGCTGAGGCAGGAGTGTGGCAATTTAGGGGCCCACCTGGGAGGGCCTAAGCCAGTTGGTGAGACCCTGTCTCCAAAATATAAAAGGTCTGGGGGCGTGGCCCAGTGGTATCATGCTCCAGGGTTAAGTCCACAGTATCTAAAATAAAAGCCAGGGCTGGGGTTGTGACTCAGGTGCTAAAGCGCTCGCCTAGCACGTGTGAAGCACTGGATTTGATCCTCAGCAACACAAAAATAAAAAGTATAGGTATTATGTCCACCTACAACTAAAAAAAAAAAAATATATATATATATATATATATATATATATATATTTTTTTTTTTAAAGAGAGAGTGAGGGGGGGGGAGAGAGAGAGAGAGAGAGAGAGAGAGAGAGAGAATTTTAATATTTTATTTCTTAGTTTTCGGCAGACACAACATCTTTGTTTGTATGTGGTGCTGAGGATCGAACCCGGGCTGCGCGCATGCCAGATGGGCGCACTACCACTTGAGCCACATCCCCAGCCCCTAAAAATATATATATTAAAAATATAGGTAAAGACCAAAAAAATTTTGTTGTTGTTTTTGTACCTGAACTCAGGCACATCTGACCACTGAGCCACATTCCCAGCCCTATTTTGTATTTTATTTAGAGACAAGGTCTCACTGAGTTGCTTAGTGCCTTGCTTTTGCTGAGGCTGGCTTTGAACTCAGGATCCTGCTGTCTCAGCTCAGGAGTTGCTGGGATTATAGGTGTGAGTCACTGTGCCTGACCAAAAACAAAAATTTTTTTTAAACATTTTTTTTGAGAGATTTTTTTTTCTTTTTAGAGAGAAATTTATTATTTATTTTTTAGTTCTCGGCGGACACAACATCTTTATTTGTATGTGGTGCTGAGGATCGAACCCGGGCCACATGCATGCTAGGCGAGCGCGCTACCACTTGAGCCACATCCCCAGCCCCCGAAACAAAATTTTGACTCAGTTTTCTTCAGCCATCTGAGAACAAAGGTTTTTTTTTTTTTTTTGTACCAGGGATGTAGCCCAGGGGTGCTCAACCCCTAAACCACATCCCCAGCCCTTTTCATTTTTGTTTTTTTGAGGTGGGGGTCTTGCTGGCTTGCTCAGCCTCGCTAAGTTGCTGAGGCTGGCTTTGAATTTGTGATCCTCCTGCCTCAGCCTCCTTAGTCGCTGGGATTTTGGGGCATGTGCGACTGTTCCTGGCCAAACATTGTACTCCCATTAAGGTGAATGAAACTCCCTAATGAAACAGCAAATGGAAGGAAGCAGAAGTAGAAAGATTTTCTCTGAAGCTCAACAACAGGCAAAACTCAGGCATGGTGACAGAATGCTGATTTCCCCTGGGGGACCTCAATGACATATGCCAGCACACATTTTATAAGAACATATGGGACCAGCCAGGTATGGAGTTGTGTGCCTGTGATCCCACAGCTGGGGAGGCTGAGGCAGGAGAATCCCAAACTCAAGGCCAGCCTTGGCAACTTAGTGATTACCTAAGCAACTTAGAGAGACCCTGTCTCAAAACAAAAATAAAAAGGGGCTGGGATGTGGCTCAGAGGTAAAGTGCCCAGTATCATGCCCTCACAAAAAGGTGGGGATGATAATAAGATAGTAGCAATACTAACAAAATGAAGAAGGCCTGGAACAGGAAACAAAGGTCCCTGAGGGACTGTGCCCAGCTC
This sequence comes from Spermophilus citellus, assembly GCF_964194105.1. Lineage (NCBI taxonomy): Eukaryota > Metazoa > Chordata > Mammalia > Rodentia > Sciuridae > Spermophilus > Spermophilus citellus. Next base: position 3,796,074 of record NC_138200.1, read on the forward strand.
GAGCAAACATGAGACCAAGCAGACGTGGGCAGCCGGCTCCCAGTGCAGCGAGGCAGGTCGGCTGCGAGGCCACCCTGCCTTCTCCAGGTGTCCCCATTCCAGGCTGCCCATGGCGCCCGGCCCCAGCCCTGCTCCCGCCACCAGTGCAGACTCACCCGCTGTGGGGAACAAGCGCTCAGGCTCTTCCACACCTGGACCCCCGCCTTTGCTCACCCTTTCACTTCCTCCGGAGGTTTCTCCTTGGGTCTTAGGAGGTCTCTGGGAGATCCTGGCTGTGGTTGGCTTTCCAGGGCTTTGACCTTTGTGAAGTACAACTGGTCAAATCAGGGCGCCTCCTGGGATCCAGGAACTGGGTTTAACAGCTCCCGGGTGATTCTTATCCTGATCATCAAGTCTGGGAAATGCTGAGCCCGTAGGGAAGGTCCCCGGCCAGGGCTAAGCTCTTCTACTGTGGCTTTCCTGGGTCCCTGTCTCTCCATCTCTATCTGCCTCCTTCCTTCTACCTTTCTGTGTCCCTTGACCACTTTTTTTTTTCTTTCAAAACATGTTTTGCAACAGTACCACGTGACAGGATCTGCTCTCAGAAGGAAGATGCGGAGTGGGGGTGCTGTCCCTTCTCACCTTAAGGAGAAAGACTCCAGGCAATCGGTAAATACTCCACACTCAAAACCAGGTAAAGGGGCTAGAGATACAGCTCCGTTGGTAGAGTGCTTGCCTCACACACACAAGGCCCTGGGTCCATCCCCAGCACCACACACCATAGTAAAAATCCTGGGTAAAAAGCCAGGCACAGTGATGCACACCTGTAATCCCAGCAGCTCAGGTGGCTGAGGCAGGAGGAGCACAAATTCAAGGCCAGGCTCAGCAATTTAGCAAGGCCCTAAGCAAGTTAGGGAGACACCTTGTCTCAGACTAAAAAGTGCTGGGGATGTGGCTCCATGGTTAAGTGACCTGGGTTCAGTCCCTGGTACCAAAAAAAAAAAAAAAAAAAAAAAGCAAAAATTCCTGTGGAGTACAGGCTTGTAATCCCAGTGGATTACGGTGAGGCTGAGCCAGGATGGGCAACTTTGTGAGATACTGTCTTAGAACAAGACATAAATAAAAGGACTGGGGATGTAGCTCAGTGGTAGAGCACCCCTGGGTCCATGCCTGGTACTACAAAGTAAAACACAAAACTACATAAAAATCCATGAACTGCAGAGGAAACCAATGGACTCCAGCCTTACTTTTTTTTTTTTTTTTTGGTGCTGGGATTGAACCCAGGGCCTTGTGCATGTGAGACAAGCACTCTACTAACTGAGCTACATCCCCAGCCCTCTTTTGTATTTTATTTAGAAACAGGATCCTGCAGAGCTGCTTAGGCCTTGTTCCATTGCTGAGGCTGGCTTTGAACTTGCGATCCTGTTGCCTCAGCCCCCAAGCTGCTGGGATCATAGGTGTGCATCCCTACACCCAGCTCCATCTCCTCCATTCTTTCCACCATGGGGCAGCCACTAAGGTTGGCACTGCGAGTTTTTCCCCCTGCTTTGGAAGTTCATGGAAGTGGAGGTAGGAAGGCTTTGTGTTCTCTAAAGGGAACAGCTGCAGTCTGAGCTTACTGCCTCTGTGTGATGGCTCCCACCAGGAGGCTGTCCTGCCATGTGCCCCGATGTGACACAGCAAGCAGAGTGGATCCTACCAGAGAAACTTGGAGCCTCCAAAACTGAGCTAGATTAAAGGTAGCCTACACCAGGAATGTCATGATGGGGACCAAAAGCATGCCAGGGTGCAGAGGGCATGCAGACGAGTGTGCAGAAGCAAGGAATCCCAGGACTGTGATCACCCAGGAGCCCAACAATTCACAGCTACATAAAGCCCTTTGCTACAGGCGGAGGAGAGAATGAGACATTTTAGGGCAATAGTAAATGACACTTATTTATTGATTTATTTGTGATCCGAACCCAAGAGCACTTAGCCATTGAACCATTCCCTCTCCTTAAGTGGCTTAAGGCTGGGTCAGGTGTCACCACACTTGGTAGCATTTGTCTTGAGAACTCACTTGGGCTTGGTCTATTAAAAACCCCAAATTGAGCCTGGTAGAGTGGTGCAGGCCTATAATCCTAGCCATTCTGGAGGCTGAGGCAGGAGGATCAATCACAAATTCAAGGCCAGCCTCAGCAACTTAGCTGATGCTCTGTCATTAAGTAATAAATATGAAAAAGGAGAGACGTGCTTAGCGGTGGGTGCCCAGGATTCCTCTCCAGTATTAAAACAACAGCAGCAAAAATACCCTGCCGAACTCCACACGCCATTCTCCAGGAGGGCCTGAGACCCAGCCACCCACTATGCCAGTCTTTGTTCCTCACTGGGGGACAGCACCCGCTTCCCAGAGCTCCCCATGGTCACGTGGCCTCCCTGCTGGGCACGGAGGAGTGGTGGTGAGCCGTGCAGCCTGGAGGGCACCGAGGGGGTTCTGAAATCTGCTGGAGGAAGTACACGGTGGGGTCCCGGCAGCAGCCAAAGTGGATCATTTTGTGGCTCCCGGCGTGGACTGTGTGCATCTTGAAAGGGGGGCATATGCTGAGCTGGAAGGAGGGGGTCTGGCGGTTGGTGTAGACTGGGGCCGCGAGGCAGGGACCCAGCTCCGGCTCTCGAGGGGCTGCGACTGCCCTGCTCCAGGTGGGCCCGGCCTTGGCTTGGGGCTCCGCAGTCTCCCGCTGGGGGGCTTGGGGCTCCGCAGTCTCCCGCTGGGGGGCTTGGGGCTCCGCAGACTCCCGCTGGGGGGCTTGGGGCTCCGCAGTCTCCCGCTGGGGGGCTTGGGGCTCCGCAGACTCCCGCTGGGGGGCTTGGGGCTCCGCAGACTCCCGCTGGGGGGCCTCCTGCTTCTGCTGGACGTGCAGTTTTTGTTTCTTGAGTTTTGCTCTGTGGTTCTTGAACCAAACCTGAAGGGAAAAGAGTGAGATTCCAGAAGAGGTTTCCCTTTGCTCAGCGAAATGGGGACTTCCACGTGAGAAGAGCTGGCACCCCCCCAGCCTGATCCCAGGACAGCAGGAGAGCCTGTCTGGGCACGAAGTGAGGCAGGGACCAGGGAACCCAGAGCGGGAGGTCACAGGGCAGTGGCGCCCTCTTGTGGAGGCTCTAGGCCTGAGCTCAGCCCACTGCCCCAAATGATGGGTCCAATCAAAAGGCCACCTGACTGGTGTGACCCTTCAGCAAAGAGTAGGATCTTTTTTTGTGTGGTGCTGGGGATTGGATCCAGGGCCTTCTGCATGCGAGGCAAATACTATATCAACTGAGCTATATATCCCCAGCCCATGAGTAGGTTCTGCATTAAAAAAAAAATTGGGGGGGGGGCTTGCTTTGGCAGCACATATACTAAAATTGTAACAAAACATGGTCCCTGTGCAAGGAGGCCATGCAAATTAATGAAGTGTTCCATAGGGGAAAAGTTTTTGTTACTGGGAAGAGCACTTAACCACTGAGCCACATCCCCAGCTCTTTTTATTTTCTGTTTTGAGACAGGGTCTTTCAATATTTTGGAAATAGGCTTAACAGTAGTTTAGATAATCACTAAGTGATTATCTGAGGCTGGTCTTCAACTTGTGATCTCTCTTAGGGCCTCACTAGATTGCTGAAGACTGGCTTTGAACTTGTGGTCCTCTTGCCTCAGCCACCCAAGTTGCTGGGATTATGGGCATGCACCACTAGGCCTGCTGGTTTTTACATCTGTAAAATGGTTGGGGGCAAAATCGGAGTAAGAATATTATTTTGCGATGTGAAAACTATATGAACTTTTAAAAAATATTTTTAATTGTAGATGGACACAATACCTTTATTTTTATGTGGTGCTGAGGATTGAACCCAGTGCCTCACCTGTGTGAGGCAAGGGCTCTACCACTGAGCTATAACCCCAGCCTGAAAACTGCATGAACTTCTGACTTGTGTCCATAAGTTCCCTGGGAACACAGGTAGCCTTATTTGCCATGGACCCATGGCTGGGTCCATGCTGTGATTGCAGCCTGGCTCACAAAGCCTGGAATAGTCACTATCTTGTCCTTACAGAAAAAAACTCTGCCCATCCTCAGTGCAGGGGTCTGGAGAGGGGTGGGGGGCTATGGGTAGCAAAGTCTAGGCCTTAGGCTACTGGGACCTGGGGTGGTAGCAAAGGTCAGACCCTCCCCTAGAGGGCCGGGCTTAGGGTGGTACAGACAGGTAGCTAGAAGAGATGGTCAGCTTCCCACCTGCAGGACCGATGGGTCTAAGTTCATTTTGGAGGCCATTTGTCTCCTCAGGTTGGGGTCTGGGTACGGGTTCCTGTTGAAAATGAGGGTCAGATCTTCCAGCTGTTTCTCCGTGAACAATGTTCGCTTCTTGTGGGGACGCCTCTCTTGCTTGTCTTGGAAGGAGAGAAACAGTCCAAATGCGCAATGCTACCCATTTTGCTCAAAACTGTGACCCTGCCCTGCTTTCCAGGTGGGATAAACCTGCTTTCTGACTACATGACAAGTCCCCAGACACATCACGCACAAGCGGGAAGCAGGTCTGATTTTATTGAGCAGTTCTTGTGTATATATGCTCAGGCAGTAGCTAGGCAGATTAGAGGCAGCCACCAATACACTTTCTTGCTAACTGTCCTTGCTGCAACACAGGGCCTCATGCCCAGGGCTGTGCCTACGGGGTAAGCGTCTCAGCCTCTCGCACACCTAGCATGAGGAGAGTGGCCTGCCACTCAGACGCCATGTATGCAGTACTCCATGCACCTGTCCCCACACAACACAGCACCTCAAAACAACAGTGTCTGAGCAGCTTCTCCACCGTCCACAAGACTGGGCAGAGCCATGGCAACGTCACCCTCCCAGCCGGAGTCCCAGTGCAGCTGAGGCTCCTTGGGCCTCTGCTTCTGTCCTCCCACCTTACCTTCAGGAAGGGCCTTGGAGCCTGACATCTTGGGACTTGGATGTACGCCTGGCTCAGCCTCTGCAGTAAGAGCGGGCAAGTGAGGCACGGAGACTTAAGTACATCCCTGGACAGCCACACCCTTAGACACACCTCTTCCACCTCCTTCCCCACCCTCCTGTCTGATCCTCAGATCCTGCGGAACCCCTGGGTTTCTCCCAATCCCTGCGGCTGATCCCAGTGTTCCACAGCTGTGGCATCCTGGTGAACCCACTCCAGACTGAACATGGAAAGCCCTCCTGCTGAACACCCGAGCGGATCCCTCCACACGCTCAGAACATCAGTCTTCAGCACGGCCTGCTTTCTATGTGGCGACCACAGGATGATCCAGCCGATGGGAGCTGGCTTCCTTACCAACCACCCAGCACCCCAGGGGAGCATGTCACCCTATAGTTGCTAGCCCTGGGGAAAGAGGTGCATTGCTCTTCCACCTTCAGAGGTGGAGAATCACAGGTGCAGCCTTCTGAAGTCAGGGCAGAGTTTATTGAGCACACAGACACTTCAGTACTCAAAGTCAACCCTGAAACCCGCCCTTTGGCATCTCCTGGGAACTTGTCAAAAACACAGAGTCTCGGCAAGGTGGCAGCTGTGCAAAGCCAGCACTTAGTGTGGCCCTTTCTCCTGCTGTCAGTTGCCTTCTTCCCCAGGGCTTCCAGCAGCACCATGTGGGGAGAGATGGTGGGGAGTTCACTGGGGGGGTCCCCAGAAAGCAAAGGGTTCCTAATTATCATGGCTGTGTTCTTTTCTCTCTCTTTTTTTTTTTTTGTTTTGTTACCAGGGCCTGAACCCAGGAATGCTTTACACTGAACCACATCCCCAGCCTTTTAATTTTTTTTTTTTTTTTTGATACAGGGTCTACTAAATAGCTAAAGCTGGCCATGAACTTGCCATCTTCCTGCCTCAGCCTCTTGAATCGCAGGGATTACAGGCATGTACCACCACAACTGTGTACTTTTGATCTGAATTTTCTGGTTCTTTTTTTTTTTTTTTTTTTTGGGTACTGGGGATTGAACCCAGGAGTGCTTAACCATTGAGCCACATCTCCAGCCCTAATCTTTTAAGACAGGGCCTACCTAAATTGGCCTAGAACTCGAGATTAGCCTGCCTCACCCTCCATTTTGCAGGGATTACAGGTGTGGCCACCTTAACCAGCTATGAGGAAAGTTTCAAGAGGTCAATCTCCTTGTAAGATGGGTCAAGCTATTCCATCTAGATATGTTTGTAAACTCATGTCAAATAGAATGCAGGCCAGGCACGGTGGCACACGCCTGTAATTTCAGCGGCTCAGGGGATTATCAATTTTTTTGGTAACAGGGATAGTAGTATTTTAGGTAATCACTAAATGGCTGAGGCTGGCACGATTCTCAGCGGATCAGGGGGCTGAGAATCGTGAGTTCAAAGCCAGCCTCAGCAAAAGCGAGGCACTAAGCAACTCAGTGAGACCCTGTCTCTAAATCAAATACAAAATAGGGTTGGGGTGTGACCCAGTAGACCAGTGCCCCTGAGTTCAATACCCATTACCAAAAAAAAAAAAAAAAGAATCTCGGCTCATTTCAGACTCAATCCAAATCTGCCTTTTAGGCAGAGACCCAGGTGATTGGGATGCGCAGTTAAGATGGAGAAGCCTGGGCTGGGGGTGTTGCTCAGGGGTGGAGCATCTCCCCAGCATGCGGGAAGCCCTGGCTTCTGTCTCCAACACCAGGTGAAACGAAAATGGAGAGATGCCACTCTATGTAGTGGGCCTGAAAATCTGAGTCACTGGCGCCCCCTGTAGGGGCTGGTTAGGTCACAGGGGGCTGATGCTGGGTTCCACTCACCCCAAGGCCTCAGGTAGGGCCTCAGGATTTACATCCCTAACAAGTTTTTGGGGAATGGTGCTCAATGAGGAGGGCTGGGACTCTTGTCAGTGATAAGGCCCGGCTCACACCCTCGCAGGTAACTTCCGTAACCTTTAGTGCTGTTGTATGCCTAGCATTGTTCTGCATATCCCAATTTTAAATCCACCTAATAATCTCATTTTACAGAGGAGGAAGGTGATAGGAAGGGAGTTAGCTGGGTGTGGTGGTGCATACCTGTAATCCCAGGGATTTGGGAAGTTGAGGCAGGAGGATCAACTTCAAGGTCAGCCTCAGCAACTTATATTTTGAGCCATTTAGTGAGACCCTGTCTCAAAAACTGAAAAAGGGGGCTGGGGATGTGGCTCAAGCAGTAGTGCTCTCGCCTGGCATGCGTGCGGCCCGGGTTCGATCCTCAGCATCACATACCAACAAAGATGTTGTATCCGCCGAAAACTAAAAAATAAATATTAAAATTCTCTCTCTCTCTTAAAAAAAAAAACTGAAAAGGCTGGGGATTTGCTCAGTGGTTAAGCACACTCAGGTTCAATCCCAGTACCCCCCCCCCAAAAAAAAAAATTGACCTTGCCAGCATCCCAATGTGCCACTAATAAGGGCAAATTCCTGTGTCCATGTAATTGGTCTTGCTCTGTTATGACCACTAGGGGATGCTATTGCACATATGTCCAGCAGAGGTGCCAGACAGTCCAGAAGGACACCTTACTGATTAAACTCGAGAAAAATTCCAAAGTCAAGGAGGTAGAGACACTATTTTAATATGAAATAAGCTACTGTTCAGTTCCTCAAGCTGGGCACCTTTTAAGAAGCCTCTTGGCTTGGTCTTTGCAATTGCCAGCATGCCTACCTTCTCTACAGTGCTGGCTTTTCTTCATGTCTTGTGCAGGTGATTGGATGGGCATAGGAAGTTTGCTTTTGGAAGTGTTTCCCAACAGTGTGCATCTCCATGCCGAGGATGCCCTGTTTACCAAGAGGTCAGCCTAAGAGCTGCTTGTCCGGGCAGTTCAGTCTTTAGTGATTTCTGCCACAGTCTGTAGATCAGCTCACTTGCTTGGATTACTGGTACCTCAGCATGTTAACGGAGGTTTTGGTGAGACTGAGGAATCCAGCAAAACTGGAGGAACCCCAAAACTTCTGAATGTGGGCTCCCATCATGGATAGCTCTGAGCCTGTCACAGTCCTGTTTTTTTGTTTTGTTTTGTTTTGTTTTTTGTACAGGGGGTCTTTGCCACTGAGCCACACCCCAGCCTTTTTTTTTTTTTTTTTTAAATTTTGAGGCAGGGCCTTGAACTTGTTTTCCTGCTGCCTCAGCCTCTGGTTGCTTGGATGACTGGCATGCACCATCAAACCCAGAGAGTCCTCCTGGGTTCTGCAGGCACATAGACGTTGCTGGCTCTTCCCACTGTGGTCCCCCTTGCGCCTTGGTTCTGCACACCCAGCTGTGTTCTTGGAGGCAGAGCTTAGCGTTTTCACACATCAGCATTTTCAGCCCATCATTTGTTAATTTCTTCTGCATTGCCTTTCCAAGCATCTTTTGGGCAATTGGACAGCAAAATTCTTTCACGTCCTGAGGGTTTCTGGCATGGAAAAACTCACTTCCCCTATAGTCTGCATAACACCTAAAAGGCAGAGAACAGGACAACTTTCGAGGTGAATCAGACAACAAGAAAAACATTTTGCAGTACTGGGTTTGAACCCCGGGTCGGTCTACCACTGAGCCACATCTCCGGCTCTTTTATTTACTAATTTCTTTTTTTGAGATAGGGCCTCACTTAGTTGCTGAGTGGAGTCTTGAACTTGCAATCCTCTTGCCTCAGCCTCCCGAGCTCCTGGGGAATAGGCGTGAGTGCCTGTTTAGTGAAGCTGTTATTTTAAGGGTGATAGAAAAGTTTCGGAATTTCACAGAGGTGGTGGTCACACAGCATTGTGACCATCTTAATGGCCACTGATTGGCTCACTTCAAAGTGGCTGATTTTAGGTTGTGTGACCTTCACTCAGGGGGGCACTGTGGGCCTGAGTGGAGTGACCACAAGTATGGAGACTGCTTTCTTCAGGCCTTCTATCCTGCCACAGCCCGTGAGCCCATCATTTAAAAAAAAATTTATTGATTTATTTATTTTTTTAAATTTATTTTATTTTATTTTATTTTTTTTATTGGTTGTTCACAACGTTACAAAGCTCTTGACATATCATACTTTTGATTTATTTTTTAGGTGTAGATGGACACAACACAATGCCTTTATTTTTACATGGTACTGAGGATCAAACCCGGGTCCTGCCAGTGCTAGGAGCGCTCTACCACTTGGCCATAATCCCAGCCCCCATCATTTGTTAAATTCTGTCTTTGGGTATAAATTTTTCCCTTTTCCTAGGGTTAAGATACAACCAGCAACCATAGGCTGACCTCGGAACAGTTAAGTACTGTAGGAAACTTTGTGTTAGGAAAATATATTAGGACAGAAGAGAAAAAAAAAAAAAAACAAAAATCAGCAACTCTGCTTTCCAAGTCTTTCTCCGGGTAGCTCACTCCCTTAGTATTTTAACTAAGTCCTCAGAGGTGCTTAACTGGGTCTGCGAAAGCACACCTCAGGGATAATCCTGCACCTCCAGGAGGGGAAGCAGACCTGGAGGAAGAGAATTGGCAGCTCTCCAAGGGGACTGGCAAGTGGCCATTACCTTTCTTTGGAGAGGCTAAAGACGCCTGCCCCAGGGTTGATCGACTGGCATCTCTGCATGTGGGCTCAGACATGAGGATTTAAGTTTCCCTTGGAGCACCAGTAGGGCTATAAACTGCTCCTGGTGTCCCTGAATTCAGGAGCGCTTCGTTGGTGCCCCAGGGAGCCCTTGGCCTTGCAGCCTTGAAGCCAGGTTTAAAGCGGCAATACAGGTGCTCAGTGGAGCTCTTGGGACAACCTGCAGAAGCAGCAGCCCTGGGCTATCACTGCCCACCTGGAAGAGTAGTGCGGACAGCAGCTGGCCACCACTCCCCAAATATCAGGGGATTATTTCACAGTGCTGGGATCACTGTCCAATTCTGTGGAGAATCTAAAAGCTTCATGATTTGAGTCAATCTCCTCCGTATCTTCACCTGTCATCTCTTTCCCCATACCTGGTTCAGATTGCTGCTGAAATCTGCGGTCTGGGAGTAACCTTTCACACGGAATGCCTGAGGGAAGGATCTCCCCTTCAAGGGGAGTGAGTGTGTTTATCCTTCCTTCCTACTTGGTGGGTGGGGTATGAGTCCACTCACCCCTTACCCTTACACGCCCCGGACGACTGAAACTGCAACTATTACGCTACACCTTCTGCTCGACACCAGTGGCTCTCACCCAATTTAGTAGTGTCTGGAGACATTTTTGTTAAAAATTGGAAGGCACGTGGTGTTCCTGACACCCAGTGAGTCAAAACCAGGGACATTGTGAACATCCTGTAAAGCATGCTACAGCCCCCGTCCCCAAGTTCTCAGGTTCCAATATCACTAGTAATAAAGTTGGGATTCTTTTCTTCTTTTAATTGATCACAGTCCAGGGGATTGAATCCAGGTCTTTGGGCAAGTGGTTTATCACTGAGGTACATCCTCAGGCTTTTTGATTTTTTTAAGACAAGGTATTGGAGGGGGGGTTGTGGCTGTGGATCAGCAAGAGTGTTCGCCTAGCCTGTGTGAGGCCCTGGGTTCGATCCTCAGCACCACATATAAATAAATAAATAAAATAAAGGTATTGTGTCCAAGTACAACTGAAAAAAAAAAAAAAGACAGGATGTCACTGAGTTGCTAAGGGTATCACTAAATTGCTAAGGTTGGTCTTAAGTTTGCGATTCTCCACCTCTGGAGTCTCCAGGATCACAGACTCCCTGAGGTTAGGGGCACACACTGCCACACCCAGCTGCCTCGGGATTCTTTGTTGTTTTGTTTTTTGAGGCAGGGTCTCACTAAGTTTCTTAGACCCTCATGAAGTTTCTGAGGCTGGTTTTGACCTTGTGATCCTCTTGACTCAGCCTCCCTAGTTGCTGGGATTATAGGTGTGCACCAGCAGGCCAAATTTGCCTGATTTTTTTTTTTTTTTTTTTTTTTTAGTACTGAGGATTGAACCCAGGGGGACTTAACCCCTGAGCCATATCCTCAGCCCTTTTAATTTTTTTTTTTTTTTTTTTTACTTTCAGAGAAGGTCTGGCTAAATTGCTCAGGGTCTCACTAAATTGTGAAGCTGGCTTTGAATTTGGTAAACCTCCTGTTTCAGCCTCCCAGCTTCTGGGATTACAGGTTAGCACCATCACAACCAGCTGTCTTTGGATTCTTAAATTGTATTTAAAATAGTTCTTTTGGAACTGGATGTGATGGTGCATGCCTGTAATTCCAGCAACTCAGGAGGCTGAGGTAGAAGAATCCAGGTTCCAGGCCATCCTGGTCGATTTAGCAAGACCCAATCTCAAAATAAAAAATAGAAAGGGCTGGGGATGTTGCTCAGTGGCAGAGCACCCCTGGGTTCAATCCCCAATACCCCCCCCCCCGCCACAAAAAATATTCTTGTGGAAGAAAAGATGATTGATCAGAAGAGGAGACCTGTTACCATGGACATGACAAAATGCCATCTACAACCCTAGATCTGTCCCCACACCTTTCCTCAAGCTAGCCTAAGAAGGCACATCTATGATTCCTCATGTTCTCTTTGAAAATAAGAGTAGATGGGAGCTGGGGTGGGATCCAGGATCCCAGACGTCTCCATGCTGAGTCTCAGAGTGTGCCGAGGGTTGAGAAGTGGGTGGGTTAGCAGATTGGCTGCAGGTATCTCACAGGGATGAAGCACAGCCTGGGGGAACACATCCAGGCCCCAGGTCCCCTGTGCTGGGAGCCCTGGGTGCAGGCCGGCAGTCTACCACTGAGCCCCCTCCCAGCCCCCAGATGGCCAATTGTGTGTGTATTTTATCATAGTTTTAAAAACTCACAGAGAAGTCAGTTTCTGATGGCATCACTGCAGACAGGCTCCTCTGTGCCCTTCCCTGCCCTGCCCACTGGGCATTCCAGGAGATATTTGAGCAGCACAGGTCTCCACCCCAGCTCAGCTTGAGCCCACCCACCGACTCTGATCCAGAGCTCCAGGGCCTGCCCCAGAAGTCCAGTCTGTCTCTAGGGTAACCCCCCTCTTCTGCAGAGGACAGGGCCTGCAGTTTCCCCAGCAGATTGTCAGCCTGGCCTGAGGGCGGAGAGATCTGCCTTCCGGAGTGGCTGTCATTGGGTGCTGCTGAGGAGGACTGGGTGGCGCATTCCTGTGTGAATTTGTCTTTCTGTTCATGGTTCCTGGCTCACAAAGCAGGTTATAGGAACTCAAAATTCCCTTCTCCAAAGAAGGTCAAAGAAAGCCTGTTTCCCCCTGTCCTTTCTGTTATATAGATGACCATAAAAATTAGCTTTTCTGATAGTAGGTCTCATTTTTAAAAGGGGTCCTGGGCTGGCATGGTAGTGCGTGCCTATAATCCCAGTGACTCGGGCGACTGATTCAGGAGGATCTCAAGTTCAAAGTCGGCCTCCATGATTTATTATTATTATTTATTGAGACCCTGTCTCTAAATAAAATATGTAAAGGGCTGGAGGTGTGGCTCAGTGATTTAGTGCCTTTGGGTTTAATCACCAGTTTGAAAAAAATAGAAAAAAAACCAAAGAAGGTCCTACTCCATACAGGGAGGAATGCTTCCCTGGGGGGCTGGGAGGGCTGTGGAGAGAAGGGTGCCCTGGGTCCCCTCGTGTCAGCATGACGTCTCGCCTTTTTGCCCAATCGTTCAACATGGTTATCACGCTTCATTGTTGCCTGAACCCCAACAGGACAGGGTTCAGAGCTCAGGACACAGATTGCATGGAAGCCCAGGGGAGGAGGGACAGCTCCGCAGTTGCTTGCTCCTGAGCTCAGCCCTTGCTGACCCTAGCCGTGTAATGCTCATTTGTCTCCTTTAAAACAAACTGGTAAATGTAGGCCTAGTGTCCCATAGAATTCTGCGAGCTGCTACGAAAAATGAATTGCGTTGGGAAGGGGTCAAGGCAGCACCTGTTTGTAACTGCTAGGGCACAAGGTGAGAGGCCAGGATTGGTGAGTGGGTCCGATGCGGGGCATCCCTGGGGACTGAGCCCTCCACCTGGGGGTCTGATGCCAGGTAGACATGTCAGGACTGGTTTGGGTTAGAGGACGCCCAGCTGGTATCTGCAGAATGGATCGCGGGTAGGGAGAAGCCTGTGGCTCTGAGACCTGTTTCCTAGCTTGTCTGGCTTTGCATGTAACCTATCTAGAGATGTTTAAAACACATAAGAGGAGGCCCAGCTCCAAATTCCAATTCCTTTCCACTCGGCAAGCCAGGAAGCAAAGTGACCCGGGGTTCTTGGCTTGGAAATGTGTGTGGTCTGAGTTGTCACCAAGCCCCACACGTGGAGGGAGGGTAATGACTACCCTCCGTGCCTGTGGAGCAGGCAGCCAAGAAGTGGGGGAGCTCCCACGTCAGCCGGCTCCCTCCAGCAGGGCGCATACCCACGGGTTCCGGAGATTACGTGGTTACTACGTGCCAGGAGCTGTACTGCGAGTGGTCATTGGTCTCATCAAGTGACACCTGCAGAACTTTGAAAAGTGTAGAGGTTCTAACATAGCCCCAAGACCCCACAGCTTTGAGCTGGAGGGCTTTCACCAGCTGCTCCTGGAAACTTCTTGCTCCAAGGATACCTCTTAGGTCCGACTCCCCGGTGTGAAGTGAGCGTTTTTTTTTTTTTTTTTAAGTGTTTTTTTACTTGTAGCTGGACACAATACCTTTATTTTATTTATTTATTTTTATGTGGTGCTGAGGACTGAACCCAGTGTTTCATACTTGCAAGATTCGTGCTGTACCGCGGAGCCCCAGGCCCAGCCCCAGCCCCAGCCCCCATGGAGCCTTCTTGGTGCCTTTCTGTCCTGTGTTTGCAGGGACCTTAGCATCCTCTGGGACTTTGCCAGAATGCTGTGGAAGGATGTGCACAGGTTTGGTCACAAGCTGGAACACAGGTGGCCACCAGTGCTGGTCTTGGGGTCTCCGAGTTGCTTGTGCTGCTGTATGAACACTCTGGATCTTATGGCCTTGGTGTGAGCAGCGCCCTGGGAGCGGGCGTGTATGTCCTGGCTGGGGAAGTGGCCAGAGAAACAGCTGGACCAGCCACCATCATCTGCTTCCTGGTGGCCGCCCTGCCTTCTGTCGGTACTGTGGGGCCAGGGTACCGTGTCCGGTTCCACCTGTCTCTCCAGCTATGTGGGCCAGCTGCTGGCTGTCATCACTGGCTGGAACCTCGTACTCTCCTATGTCATCGGTGAGATCACAGGGCAATGAGGAAGATAACAGGAACTGAGGACTCGGAGAGGGGGTTAGGGGATCCGAGTGGCTTCGACCCTCATCCAGGGCACTGTTGTTTAATGCAGGCTGGTCGCCGGGAGAGGGAGACCCCCGATGTCAGCCCACTTACTTGTCCTGCTTTCCCTAAGTGTCAGAACTAAGAAGTAGAACTGCTGGGCACCTTGGTGTGTTATGCCAGATTTGTGGGACCCTAATAGACCTCCAGGAGCCGAATCCGATGCAAGCACACAAGAGTCTTTATTGCGGGCTGGGGATGTGGCTCAAGCGGTAGCGCGCTCTCCTGGCGTACATGTGGCCTGGGTTCGATCCTCAGCATCACATACAAACAAAGATGTTGTGTCCGCCGTAAACTAAAAAATAAAAAATATTAAAAAAATTCTCTCTCTCTTTCTCTCTCTCTCTCTCTTAAAAAAAAAAAAAAATACTTGTTAAGAGTCTTTATTGCAAGCTCGAGCCTGGACTCACAGACGTTCCCAACGCAGCGGTCCCAGGGAGTGAGTCCCAGTCCTTTGTTCAGTGAGATTTTATAGGTTTTGGGGGGATACTCTATTCATCACAACATCACACAGCAAATCATTCCATACCATGGGAAAATCAAACAACATTGATTAGCACATTCACTGGTGGGAACAAGTTGGGTAGGGGTGATTGGTTAGTACAAGAGGGGGGGTTCCTTTGAACTGATTGGTTTAGGCCACGTGGGGTGTACGTGCTAAACTACATGGTTTCCCAACATGTTATCAACCACCATAAACTACTTGGGGGTCATCTGGCATTCTAGGTATTTTTCCCGGTCTCATGCTGATTGGAGGTTGCTAGGGGGTTGTTATGGGTCCTCACCTAGCCTGACTGAGTCAGGGACACCTGGTGCAGCAGATCTTTACTGTTATTTACAGACAAACAACTCAGCAGGGTGGGTATGGGCCTAGGATTGCTCTGTGGGTTTTTCCAAGGACAAGGGTCACGCCCCCTTCCTTAGGACAGGCCCTAAGGTAGAAGCTGCTGTTATTTATTTATTTTTAAAAATGGAGTCACATTAGTTTCTCAGGTGCAGGCCTGTAATCCCAGCGACTGGGGAGGCTGAGGCAGGAGGATCTCGAGTTCAAAGCCAGCTTCAGCAACAGAGAGGGGTAAGCATCTCAGTGAGACCCTGTCTCTAACTAAAATACAAAATAGGGCTGGGGGGTGTCTCAGTGGTTAAGCACCCCCTTCTGGGTTCAATCCTCAGTAGCAACAACCACCAACTGGAACTACTGCCTGGGGTGGGGGATTCCTGTAGATGAGGGCGTAGGTGAGGGGACAAGGCCGCTAAGCTGCTCCCTCACTGTCTTGCCGCCTCTGCTCAGCTGTGCTGCTGGTGAGACTTGCCCAGAATGTTTATTTGGTGGGCAGTGCTGGCGGTGGGTCACTAGGTACATGCTCTGCTACTGAGCTGCACCCGCAGCTTACCTTGGCCCTCTGAAGAGAGTTTGACCCTCAACCTCCAAGCCCTCCCCGGGGACTCTGCTGTTCCCTTCCTTCTTCCTCCCTCCCTTCCTTTTCCCACAGTACTGGGGACCGAACCCAGGGCCTTGACATCCTGGGCAAGCACTCTACCACTGAACCCAGCCCCTTTCTAATCTTTTATTATTTTTATTCATTCATGTACTTTTTGGCATAAGTGGAAAATAGCCCAGGGGTGCTTTAGCACTGAGCTATATCCCCAGTCCTTTTTATTCAGAGACAGAGTCTTGCTAAGTGGCCCAGGCTGGCCTCGAACGTGCCATCCTCCTGTCTCAGCTGGGATCACCCCTCTGTGCCCAGTAGTCTCTTCTCATTATGAATACGGTCAATACGGGGCTGGGGATGTGGCTCAAGTGGTAGCGCGCTCGCCTGGGATGCGTGCGGCCCGGGTTCGATCCTCAGCACCACATACAAACAAAGATGTTGTGTCCGCCAATAACTAAAAAATAAATATTAAAAATTCTCTCTCTCTCTCTCTCTCTCTCTTCCCCCCTCTCTCACTCTCTCTAAAAAAAAAAAAAAAGATTAAAAAAAAAAAAAAGAATATGGTCAATGGTGCTTCATGGGCGCCACATTCTGGAAGGGAATGTTCTTCCTCCCACCACTGCAGGAGCTGCCCGCGTGGCCCGGGCCTGGAGTGCCGCCATTGCCGTCTGACTGGGAACACATCTCCCAGGGCCTGGAGGGCAGCGTCTCTCTGCGCATGCCTAGTGTCCTGGCCTAGTATCCCGACTTCTTTGCTCTGGGGCTGGTGCTGCCGCTCACTGGCGAGGCAGGGTGTGGAATGAGACGGGCGAGGGCCTGGGGCAGGAAGGGCTGGAGGGAGGTGGAGATGTGGTGAGAGATCAGGCGGAGGCGGGTCTTCCCCAGCCCTGGCACCGGGAGCCCCGGGCCAGATCACTGCAGGGCAGCCCTGTGCACAGCAGGCTGAGTGGCATTCCTGGCTTCCACCACCAGGGGCCAGTAGCACCTCTCAGTGATTTCAAGCCACGTGTCTCTGGGGGACCAGACAGTGCCAAGCTCAGAACCAGTGACTTTGTTTCTTCTCTGGTACTGAGACCAAAGCTTGTTTAAAAAAAATTGTTTGGGGCTGGGGATGTGGCTCAAGCGGTAGTGCGCTCACCTGGCATGCGTGCGGCCCGGGGTCGATCCTCAGCACCACATACCAACAAAGATGTTGTGTCGGCTGAAAACTAAAAAATAAATATTGAAAAAAAATTCTCTCTCTCTCTCTCTCAAAAAAAAAAAAAATGTTTTGTTGTTGCTGGGCTTCGTGCATACTATGAGCATAACCACTGAGTTAAATCCTCAGTCCCTGTTTTTATTTATTTATTTATTTATTTATTTATTTTTTAAAGACAGAGTGAGAGAGGAGAGAGAGAGAGAGAGAGAGAGAGAGAGAGAGAGAGAGAGAGAGAGAGAATTTTTAATATTTATTTTTTAGTTCTCGGTGGACACAACATCTTTGTTGGTATGTGGTGCTGAGGATCGAACCCGGGCCGCACGCATGCCAGGCGAGCGCGCTACGCTTGAGCCACATCCCCAGCCCCTCAGTCCCTGTTTTTAAATGTTGAATTAATTAATTCAACAATTTAAAAAATTTGAAATTAGTTTTAAAAATTTGAAAAGTTTTTTGGGGCTGGGATTGTGGTTCAGCGGTAGAGCGCTCCTCTAGCACATGTGAGGCCTTGGGTTCGATCCTCAGAACCACATAAAAATAAATAAACAAAATAAAGGTATTGTGTCCAACTACTTCTAAAAAAATAAATATTTAAAAAATATTTTAAAAAATTTGAAAAGTTTTTAAAAAATGAGTTGAAATTCAATGATAAAATTAATCATTTTACCCTTTTGTTGTGCTGGTGATGGATCCCAGGGCCTCATGCATGCCAGGTAAAGGCTTTACCACTGAGCTACATCCCCAGAAAAATTAATTGTTTTAGGATACTGGGGCCTAAACCCAGGGTGCTCTATCACTGAGCTATGTCCCCATAGCTTTTCATTTTAATTTTGAGGCAGCATCTCACTAAGTTGCCCAGGCTGGCCTCAAACTTTGGAACCTCCTACCTCAGCTTCTGCAGTCACTGGGATTAAAGAGAAGTCCCACTGTGCCTGGCCATTTTTAAATGAAATATCATTGTACATTTTATGGGGTTTAGTGTGATATATTGTTACAGTGTGATAATAAATGTAGAAAATGTGTATGATCAGATTAGGGTAACTGACATATCCATCATCTCAGATGTTTATCATTTCTTTGTATTGTGAAGAGCCTGGTGAGGTGGCCACAGGCCTGTAACCCCAGAGACGTGGGAGGCTGAGGCAGGAGGGTCACAAGTTTGAGGCCAGCCTGGGCAACTTAGGGAGGCCCTATGTCAAAAAACAAACAAGCAGGACTGGCATGTAGCTTGGTAGTAAGGCATCCCCGGGCTCAACCCCCAGTACCAGTGAATAAATGGATCTTCTTTCTTAGCAATTCTGATACAATTGGTGGTTGTCCACCAGTTTTCCTCCTGGGCCAGGGAAGAGCAGAAGCCGTTCCTCCCACCCGACTGTGCCTTGTGGACGACTCACCCTCCCCACCTGCCTGCCCTTACCAGGCCTTTGGGTCCCTTTTTTCTGGACTCTCCGGTTGTTCCTCCCCACAGGACCCTTGGCCCCGGGAGCTTGAGAGTCGGCCCTGGTCAGCGGGCTGTTCACAGGCGGAAACTCTGGCTGAGCTTCATCAAGGGAGAGCTGCAAACCCGCAGCGCACAGGGAACGTCTGCTCACAGGGAACGTCTGCGCTCAGGGGAGGTGTGCGCACCGGGAAGGAGTGCGCTCAGGGGAGGTGTGCGCTCAGGGGAGGTGTGCGCACAGGGGAGGAGTGCGCACAGGGAAGGAGTGCGCTCAGGGGAGGTGTGCGCTCAGGGGAGGTATGCGCACCGGGGAGGAGTGCGCACAGGGGAGGAGTGCGCTCAGGGGAGGTGTGCGCTCAGGGGAGGTGTGCGCTCAGGGGAGGTGTGCGCTCAGGGGAGGAGTGCGCACAGGGGAGGAGTGCGCTCAGGGGAGGTGTGCGCTCAGGGGAGGTGTGCGCTCAGGGGAGGTGTGCGCACCGGGGAGGTGTGCGCTCCGGGGAGGTGTGCGCTCAGGGGAGGTGTGCGCACAGGGGAGGTGTTCGCACAGGGAACGTTTGCGCACGGGGAGGTGTGCGCTCAGGGGAGGTGTGCGCACAGGGGAGGTGTGCGTACAGGGCAGGTTTGTGCCTTTCGGCCTGGATGGGACTCTCCCCGGAGCGGCCACCTGCTTCGTTGCATTTATTGGTTTTGACAGCATGGCCACTACAGGTGCTGTGGCCGTCCCTCCCGAGGCCGCCGCGACATAGATCGGGCTGCCCTTGGGCTTAGAGCTGGTGGAGCCCGCCTGCTTTGGGGAGTGTGCGCGGGGGGGGGGGAGAGGGCCCTGTGCCCCTCAGTGTGTGTCCCCTGCAGGGGAGGAGGCCCGCCACCCTCAGCTCCGCTGTGTGACATGCTCTGACGTCTCCTCCGCGCTCACTCCCAGGACGCCCTACTACCAGTAGGTCCCTGGGCTGTGGTCCTCCCCTTGGTACCAGTTCCACGCCCAGAGCAGGACCGAGGCTTTGTGCACGTGGGGTGGGCTCCTGCCCGGTAAGCCATGGCCATGGGCACCCTGTGTGCCCTTTCCTTCAGGTGGGTGCCAAGAGCTTTTCCCATCTGCTGTCGGGTTCTTAGGGTTCCCAGCCCTCAGGACTGAGACGGAGGGAGGGACCTGCCGCTCTGCAGAAGTCAAGACGGAAGGCCTGTTTCCACAGCTCCATGCCCTCAGCTGGTCCCTTTCCTCCTCCAGTCTCCAGGGGTCCGTGTTCCCTGAGCCTTGGGTGACCTATGCCATGGCGGAGGATGGGCTGCTCTTCCTGAGGCTCATGCCAGGTCACACATCGCGCCCTGGCCACTATCATTCTGGAATCCCCACAGGTGAGACAGCCTGCACCCTCCCTGAGGGACTTCCTGAACTTGGATGTTTCCCCAGCCAGTTTCACCTTGTCCCCCTTCCCGCCTCACCCTTCTGGTGCCCTAATTCTAGCATCCATGGCCTTCCCCTTTGGGCTCAGTGACCTTGTGGACCTCACGTCCATTGGGTCCCTGCTGGCCTACTCCCTGGTGGCCTCTCTGTCCTGGTCCTCAGGTGAGACTCCCTCAGCCCTGACAAGCTTGCTGAGCCTGGCTGCCTGATGGTGGATGTGTGGGGTGGCTGCAGTCTCGCCCGCTCACCTCTCATCCAGGTGCAGCCAGAAGAGAACTCAAGTTCCCGCAAGAATGAGGAAAATAGAGGTGGACATGCTTGTGGTGAACCCTGGACAGAAGCAGCTCAGGAGCCTGTGTGTCCCCTCCACTGCCACCCGACTCTGAAATCTGGCCAGCTGGTCTCTGATGTGCTTCCTTGCTTGGTGAGCTGCAGGATCACTTCTGGGTTCTGAAGCTGAGGGTGGGGTTGGGTTTGTGGGGATGTGGACAGGGGCCTTTTTTACTTGGCTCTGGAACTGGACCCGTCCTCCCCAATGTCCCTTTCAGTCCCCCTGCTTACCATCCTGTGCCTGATCCTGGCCCCTGTGGCCCCAGCGCCTGTTCTCTGTAGACTCTGATTCCGTGACAGTGGCTGTGCTGCTGCTTATTGTTGGGATGGTACTGGCCATCTGGAGACAGCCCCAGAATAGCACCCCTCTTCACTTCAAGGTAGGAGACCTGCTGTCCCTAGACTACACATCCTGGAGCACAGACCTGGGAGAACATGAAGGGAGCGGGCGCAGAAACCAGCAGTCGTTCACTGCCCCTGCCTGGTCCCTGGCACTCAGTGCTAATCCGTCCCTCTCCCGTCTCTTCTGGAGTGCCCCACGGGGTCCCTGGCATGGACTGGCATAACTGCACAATGTGAATAGGGCTGGTCCTCCCACCCTGAGGGGGACGGGAGCTCTCAGATGGCTGGTGTGCTTGGGGACATGGCTTGGTCCACAGGTCCCTGTGCTGCCCGTCCTCCCCTTGGTATCATTGTGGGACCTGGGTGTGATTTGGGGTCTGGATGGCAATCGGTGAGTGGTCTTCTGGGGGAAGAGGGCTCCACAGTTCTCTATAGCTTCCCCCGGACCAGTCTCCAGCCTGACGTGGAAACCCTTGAGGCTAAAGCAGTGACTGCCTCCCACCTGGCTGTCCTACTTCCCCACTAGGATTTGCTCTCTGTTTTGGATTTGGGATCTGGCACAGCCTGGAGAAGAACGAGCAACAGCCATCAGCCTCAAGCTCCCCAGCTCCCCCTGAAAACACCTCTAATGCTGAGTCCATTTGAGTTCAGAGAAGAGCAGCTCCGGGCCCTGTAGGCGCCCCCTGGACCAGGACGGCCGGACCTGCTGGACTGTGAAGGCTGGGCGTGTTCAGAGCCCTCCAGCACCAGGGAGCAGAATGCCTTGAAAAGTGTTTTTTTTTTTTTAATATTTATTTTTTAGTTGTAGTTGGACACAATACTTTTATTTTATTTATATGTGGTGCTGAGGATTGAACCAGGGCCTCACACGTGCTCAGTGAGTGCTGTACCACTGAGCCATAAACCCAGCCCCCTTGAAAAGTTTTTTATTTTTTGGGGGGATACCAGGGATTGAACTCGGGCACTTGACCACTGAGCCACATCGCACCCCTATTTTGTATTTTATTATAGACAGGTCTCACTGAGTTGCTTAGCACCTCGCTAAATTGCTGAGGCTGACTTTGAACTTGTGATCCTCCTGCCTCTGTCATCTGAGCCGCTGGGATTCCAGGTGTGGGTCACTGTACCCGGTCTTGTTTATTCTTTTAGTTGACAAAAATTTTTGTACATGCATGACTCATGTCTTGACATCTATGGACTGTGAATGGCTAAACCGAGAGGGGACATGTTCATTCCCTCAGGTACTTATTTTTTTGGGGGTGAAAACGTTGGGGATGGAACCTAGGGTGCTTTATCTCTGAGCCACACTCCCAGCCCCTTTATTTTGAGACAGTCTGGCTACATTGCTGAGGATGACCTCGCTCTCCTGCCTCAGCCTCCCTCAGGCTCCCTCGTGGCTGGGTACGGGTGGGTGTGTGCTGCCACTGCTCCCGGCTTGTGAAAAACATCAAACTCCCCTTAGGGGTCTTTGCATATACAGTACATGGGCATCTTAAGGCGGATGAACTTGGGGGACACTAAGTGAGTGAAATAAACCAGGCACAGGAAGACAATTATCATATGTTCCCAATGAGGGACCTACAGGAGCTGCACTCAGAAGCAGAGAGGGGCAGGGGTGTTGTGCGGTGGCAGGACCCAGAGCCCAGCAGGCACTGGGTGGGGAAGCAGCAGAGAGCATGGTGCCGAGGGGCTGGATCCAGTGAGCCGGCAGAGTGAGTTCAGGAGAACCGCGGGCACACAGCATGGTGGAGGTGCCTCTCATGTACAGGGGTCTGCCAGCCCTTTCTCAGCTTAAGACAGGATCTCACAAAGCTGCCCCCGATGGCCCGGAATGTGCGATCCTACTGCCTTGCCACCGTGGTGCCCGGCTCCACCTCCTGTCAGCCACCCAGGAGGCGCTCAGACTGCCTTTCTGCTCGGGAGCCTCGCAGTCCTGTTTCTGCTCCACCGTGGAGCACACCCCTTCCACGGACTTCCAGCCCCTCCTCACGACACACGTGTCCCCTTGCCCTCCTTACTGCCCCCCCCCGCCCACTCCTGTTTATATAGAATTGGCAGGAAAGGCAGTACCCACCCATTAATGTAGCGCTGGGTGGCAAAGAGGGGCCCCTGGGTCCATTCTGCTGTGGCTGGCTTAGAGTCCATAGAGAAGGGGGTACCAGGAAGGACGGTGGCCTCTACGAGGCTGTCTGGTGTGGCACATGGTCCAGAAAGGAACGGCCTTGAGGCCTGAGTCTGACCCTTACCCGAACATGCTCCCTCAAGGACTCAATCTGTCACTTAGCCAAACAGTGAGCACTAAGTAGCTCTAGCTGACATGCAGCCCCAACCCTGAGAAGAGTCAGACTTCAGCCCTGCTCTGATCTTGCTCTGGAGCCTTTGCCCACCTCCACAGGACACCCCGGGGCCCAGACACGGCTGTCTGCCCTGTGCTGAAGGGTCTTCCACTGGCTGAGGCAGCTCCCCCGCACCTCCCAGGCCCCCCTCCCAGCTCCTGAGCCCCACCCCCAGCCCGCCCTCATCAGTCTCCCAGAACCTGGCCCTGAGCTCTGGTCCCCATGGCCCAGGCTTGCTCTCCTCTCTCCGACACAAGCCCTCGCAGTCTCAGCTCCTGCTCAGTGCTTGGCTTTCCCCAGAGACAACCTGGACCTCACTTCAGGAGCTTACGGTGGCTCAGGTCCCTTCTGAGACTGACTGCTCTCTCAGGCCTCCCGGGAGAGCTGGCCTGGCTCCTTCCCCAGGACAGCCACTTGCCTGCCTCCTCTGCAAGGCTCTGGACAGCCCTAGCTCCTCCCCAAGAGTCCAGCTCAAATGTGCCTTTAAAAATTTCTTTATTAGTATTTTTTGACAAATAACTGAATTACACTTTTTACTGTTTATGTTACATTTACAGAGTACAAAGGGATGTTTTGATACATGTATACAATGTGGAATGACTGAATCACACACGTCCTCACCTCACTTGTCCTTCGTGGTAAGACACTTGAAGTATAGTCTCAGCTGCTGTGACTTTGACCTGTGCCATCCGGCGCCCCCGTCTTCACTGGCACTGTACTTGGAGAGCCACGATGCTGAGCTTGTTTCCATGTGCTTCCCCCGCTGCTGAGCCTTCTCTGTGAAGTGCTTACTCTTCCCCTCTTAGCTGGTCTGTTTTCTGAGTCCCTCGTAGGTGCATGCAGAGTGAGCATCTGCTTGCCCTTTCTCCATCTTGCAGCATCATTTCACAGGCCTTGCACTTAACCTTTTATGTCCATGCCTTCTGTGCACCGACATGACTGTCCAGCCCAAGATGTGACAGTCATCTTCTGTGCTCTCTGAAGCCTAGATGTTTGATCATCTCTTCTAAACTCACTGCACTCCAGGTGGTCTTGATAACTCACTAAGAACACGAATGGTGATGATCACAAGAACAATAGGTGATAAATACTGATCTGAAACAATACCCCAGATACATTTTCAGAGAGTTTACATGTACCGAACATTTAATTTCCACATAGCAGTTTTAGGTAGGTGTGATTATCCCTGTGTACAAACAATGCACATGACATGCATTCTACAAATGTAGACGGTCTGGATTTACAGATATTTCAACTTTCATCTTTTTAACATAATGTGCAAGAAGTGTACCCAAAACAGCCAAGGTTTTTCAACTTCACGATGGTGCGAAAGCGTACCCAGTAGAGCCACTGATTTAGAATTTCACGATGGCAGAAAGCTACCCAGTAGAGCCATGATTTAGAACTTCACGATGGCGGAAAGCTACCCAGTAGAACCACTGATTTAGAACTTCACGATGGCGGAAAGCTACCCAGTAGAGCCATGATTTAGAACTTCACGATGGCGGAAAGCTACCCAGTAGAGCCACTGATTTAGAACTTCACGATGGCGGAAAGCGTACCCAATAGAACCACTGATTTAGAACTTCACGATGGCGGAAACTACCCAGTAGAACCACTGATTGAGAACTTCACGATGGCGGAAAGCTACCCAGTAGAACCACTGATTTAGAACTTCACGATGGCGGAAAGCTACCCAGTAGAGCCATGATTTAGAACTTCACGATGGCGGAAAGCTACCCAGTAGAACCACTGATTTAGAACTTCACGATGGCGGAAAGCTACCCAGTAGAACCACTGATTTAGAACTTCACGATGGCGGAAAGCTACCCAGTAGAACCACTGATTGAGAACTTCACGATGGCGGAAAGCTACCCAGTAGAGCCATGATTTAGAACTTCACGATGGCGGAAAGCTACCCAGTAGAACCACTGATTTAGAACTTCACGATGGCGGAAAGCGTACCCAATACGGCCACTGATTTTAGAGCTTCCCAATGGTGGGAAGTGTGCCCAAGAGAACCACTGATTTTAGAACGTACCAGTGGAGGAAAGTGTGCCCAAAAGAATCACTATTTTAGAGCTTCCCAATGGTGGAAAGTGTGCCCAATAGAACCATTGATTTTCACTTTCTATATAATATTTAATAAGTTAGGTGAGACATTCACCACTATTATTGAATACCCTTGGTGTTAGATGATTTTGCCCAACTTAGGCTAATGGGAGTGTTCTGGGCACATTTCAGGTAGGCTGGGCTGACCTACGATGTTTGTTGAGTCAGGTGTATTAAATGCAGTTGTGAATGTCTTTTCAAGTAGGGTGGGTTTGTTGGGATATGACCCTACTGTGTGCCAAGGAGCATCTGTAATGCACAGGCGATGAGCAGAGTGCTGTGTGTCTCACTGGGGGTAGAGGTGGATGGTGATAACTGGCAGGGGACGGGTCATGGCTAACGGCCTCCTCACGTTACATCAGCAGAGTTGTTCCTAGAATGAACCTCAAACATAAAAAAAGATGGAATGGTATTGGCAAGCTCTGTGCATTTGCTCAGCCAACCTGTCCAGTAAAAATGACCGAGCATGTCATACTCATTAAGAAAAGTGACTTCTCCAACTCTCCAAGTTTGCCTCTAGTATGACTTGTGATGTTCTGTAATTAGAAGGATGACCAGTGAAGGCTTTCTTATGTTAAATTAAATCATGGGTTTCCCTCATGTTGAGGAAGGAGTGAATGCAGGAGGGAGGCCTTGGTGTGTCGTGTGTGTTGGGAGGTTTCAGCTGTTATGTGTCTTCTGATGCTCTCTAAGATGGTTCGCATGGTTGAATACCTTTCCACAATCCTTACATGTGTATGACTTTGCAATATGTGTTTTCTGATGCTGTGTGAGCTGATGGCCGTGACTAAAGGCCTTCCCACACTCCTTACACTTATAGGGTTTCTCTCCTGTATGAATTCGCTCGTGTTTGACAAGGCTTGACCCATAAATGAAGGCCTTCCCACACTCCTTACATTTGTAAGGCGTCTCACCGGTGTGGATTCTCTCATGCTGAGTGAGGTGGTAGCCGCAGTTGAAGGCCTTCCCGCACTCTGTGCACTTGTAGGGCTTCTCACCTGTGTGGATTCTCTCGTGCTTCACAAGACTCGAGCCCCAGCGGAAGGCCTTCCCACATTCCCGGCACTCGTGAGGCTTCTCCCCAGTGTGGATCTTCTGGTGCTGAGTGAGGTAGTTGACCCGCGTGAAGGCCTTCCCACACTCTTGGCATTCATAGGGCTTCTCGCCAGTGTGGATCCTCTTATGCTGGATGAGGCTGGAGCCGCAGATGAAGGCCTTGCCGCAGTCCTTGCACTCGTAGGGCTTCTCCCCGCTGTGGATCCTCTTGTGCTGGATGAGCTTGTACAGACGGCTGAAGGTCTTCCCACAGTCTTTGCACTCGTAGTCTTTCTCCCCGGTGTGAAACCGCTGGTGCTGAGTGAGCTCATCGCCGCGCCTGAAGGCCTTGCCGCAATCCTTGCACTTGTAGGGCTTCTCCCCAGTGTGGATCCTCTTGTGGATGACGAGGCTGGAGCCCCAGCGGAAGGCCTTGCCGCAATCCTTACACTCGTAGGGCTTCTCCCCGGTGTGGATCTTCTGGTGCTGAGTGAGCTGGTTACCCCAGCGGAAGGCCTTCTTACACTCCTTGCACTCGTAGGGCTTCTCGCCCGTGTGGATCTTCTGGTGCTGACTGAGCTGGTAGCCGCGGCTGAAGGCCTTGCCGCACTCCTTACACTCGTAGGAGCTCTCCTTGCCGTGCGGCCGCGCGTGGGGTCTCGGAGGGGTGCGGTCTCTGCTGGCAGGCGCCTTTCTCGAGTTGACTTTTACTCGGCTGCGATTTCTCTCTTGAGAGCCCTGTGGGACTTCAGACTCACCTTCAGGCATCCTGTTCGGGGGATGAGACTTACTTTTGCTACCTGAATTCCTTTTGTGAAGATTCATTTTGTAAATACTCTTCTGTATAGCTAAACTCTTAGCCTCATAGGATGATTCCAAATCTGAAAGAAAAACAACATATTTTCTTTACAGGAAAACAAAATCAAACCTAACCCCAAGCCAAAAGCTAAAGGCCTTCAGTAGAACAAACAAGGGTCACCCCGAGCTCCTGGTAGTGCAGATTCTACTCCTGGCACCTCAACAGTCAAAGGGGAAGCACTGGAGTCACTGCCACTAACATCAAATAGGAAGAGCATATCGGTGGCCAAGCCCCGTCGTTTCCTGTCAGCTGACACATTTCAGTAAAAGGAGTTAGAGGGAAAAATCTCAAAAGTGAAGATGAAACAAGAACACTCTGTGGATGATGTGATGGCATTCCTAGAAAATCCAAGAAAATCAAACGCAGAACGACTATGAAACAACACAAACATGCAGTTGGAGAGTTGTGCTTTTATACTCAGCCATAAAAAAGAATAAGCTTCTAACCTTTGGGCAACATGGAGGAGCCTAAGATAAGCCAGGCACAGAAAAATCAATGCCACACGTTCTCTCTCATGTGGAAGCTAAAGGAGGCGATTTCAGAAGTAGAGGGTAGAGCAGTGGGTACCAGAGGTGGTGGGGGTGGAGGGAGGTAGGTGAGGTTGGCAAAGGAGCACAAGATTGCCGTTGGACAAGAGGAGTGTGTTCTAGTGCTCCACACCACTACAGGGGACTACAGTTGACCATGACTTATTGTATGTGCCAAAGTAGACACAGAACAGAGGACTTAAATGCTTTGGCTACAAACAAAGGATAAATGTTTCAGGTGATGGATGTGCTAATTATCTTGATCTGATCACTATTACCACATACATGTATCAAAATATCACCCTGGAGCCATGTGTGGGGTGTGTGCCTATAATCCCAGAGACTCAGGAGGCTGAGGCAGGAGGATCGTGAGTTCAAAGTCACTGTCAGCAACTTAGCGAGGTCCTAAGCAACTCAGTGAGACCCTGTCTCTAAATAAAAAATAAAAAAGGGCTGGGGATGTGAATCAGTGGTTAAGTGCTCCTAGGTTTAATCCCCAATAACTACCCCCCAAAAAAAAACAAATAACCTGGGGGTCTGAGGTAGATCCTCAAAGTACCAAAGACCATTAAGAGCAATTAACATGGTAGCCTAAGATAAAGCTTCATTTCTTTGAAGATGGCCATGGAATAAATACCCCAGAATTCCAATTCACCCCTTGGTTACTAAGGCAGAGAGACACACAGGAGGCCAGACAAAGGTGGGAAGATAAGTGGCAGATGGGAAGATGAAGGTGTGTAATGTCCTCTTCCATACTGCGGAGCTCAGAACGTTCCCTTGGGAGCAGGAGGCAGACATTTGGCTAGTCTCCTGAGAGGTGTTCCTGAAAATCAGACATTCCAGGCAGCAGAGTCCAAGACAGGGAGGCGACGACTTACTCAGTGAGACCAGGTTACTGTAGTTCTCCAACATGACATCCCAGTACAGGTCCCTCTGGGCAGAGGTCAGACAGGCCCACTCCTCCTGAGAGAAGTCTATGGCCACATCTGAAAATGTCACCGAACCCTGCAAACAGGATGAGAGACAGAAAGGGCTTCAGGATGAGAGAAGAGACAGTGGCTTCCCTGGGTGGGGTGGGATAAATACAGTGGGTCACAGGAAGGCTGAGGCACCAGTGCCTGGGGGCAGGACCCTGTGTGCCCCCACACTGAGCCCTGCTGAGGCACGGGAAGCAGCCCACACCCTGACTTGCACCTGCCCGGGAGGAGTAGACAAGGTAGTCCCAGCTGTCCTTGAATTCACAGCAGAGCCTGCCAGTGTCTTGTAAATGCCCGACCAGTGTGGGTTCCCACAGTATCCCCCCCCCCCATTTTTGGGAATATTTTTAGTTACAGATGGACACAATACCTTTATTTATTTATTTATTTATTTATTTATTTATTTATTTATTTATTTATTTATTTATTTATGATGCTGAGGATCAAACCCAGTGCCTCACACGTGCTAGGCAAGGGCTCCACCTCTGAGCCACAACCCCGGCCTCTCCTTTTTTTTTTAAATCAGGTCTTTTATTTTAGAAGACAGGGCTTGGCATATTTTAATGTTTTCAAGCCTCAAATTCACCATCATGCCAGAGCAGACTTTAAACAGTGTTCCTCTGTAATGACAAAAGCTAATTCAGGTACAGTGGCTCATGCCTGTAATTCCAGCTATTTGGGAGGCTGAGGCAGGATGATTGCAAGTTCAAGGTCAGCCTTAGCAACAGCAAGACCCTGTCTCAAAAATAAAATAGGGCTGGGGGTGTAGCTCAGAGGTAAAGCGCCCTTGGCTCACTTTCCAATACTGGGGGAGGGAACGTGATTTGTGTCCACAGGCCCTCCTCATAGCCACATCTAATTCTGCCCAACTGTGAAAGCCCCCCAGACCGGCATCTCACTGCATGCTAAGACTGAGATCAGTGGATCTGAAAGTTCCCTCCTGTGCACCCAGAAAACAAGATCAGCGGAGAATCTGTCTCCTCTTGAGGTCAAGTGGGACCAACATATTTAAGGCAGCAAGCCACAGACAGGACTGAGCACCCCTCAAGAGGCTTGGTTCCTGCATCACTTCAACAGTTCTCTGGAGAAAAAACTGAGTGTACGGGAGACCGAGTAAGCAGCTCAGGACAATTCACAACGATCCCAAAAGCCTGACTGTCATATTCTAAGAATGAAAAGTAATACGCTCTTACGTGGGCCATGGCGTCAGACCTCTGGGCTTGACTGGTCATCTTGGGATTTCTTCCACTGAAGACACAGAATCTGGGGGGTCAGAATGAAAAATGAGAATGAAAAAAGGAATAAAAAAAGAGACATAAAAACCACCTGCAGTTTGGGTTTCCAAATGACCTAATGTGACCTCACTCCTCACCCTTTCTTCCCAACATGCACATGAACATGACACCCTGGGGAAGGTGAAGGGGTACTGGACAAATCCAGGCCCCCCAGGAGCCCAGAGCCCAGCTGCACATGGCCTTGGCCACCAGATTCTGTTCTGTGAGGTAACCTGTCGTACCTGATAGGAACGCCTTTCTTTGTTTCAGGTGGGGGCTGACCACACTGGAGAGAGCAGCCGGTGATTCAGGGTGGACTGGGAGACACGGAAGCAGCTGATCTGGAGACTGAAATTAACCATACAGAAGATCAGTTGTGTCTCCAGGCTGAAGTCCACTACAGTACCACAATGCCGAATCCAAACCTGGAGTGACAGTACCAACTCATAGTGTGGAATGAAAAGATTATAAGCCATAACCGTCTCAATTATAAGGAAGATAATCAACCCAAACACCTAGTCATACATAATGATGGATGTAAGGTAGCTGTTGTTATGGAGGATCAAGAACATCACACATCCATTTAGGTTTCTTTCTTTCTTTCTTTTTTTGTGGTGCTGGGGATTAAACCCAGGGCCTTGCTCATGGTAGGCCAGTGATATCCCAGGTCCCATTTAATGTTTTCATAAAAGAAAGTCAAGCCTGCCCTTCCCCATTTGTTCTTAGGCTGAAGTTTGTGCTGTTCAAAATTGCTGCCTATATAATCAACACTAAAAACTTTCAGAACCTGATCTCAAGAATAAACTCTTAATCAAATTAGCAAAGGAAATTCTGATATATTACAGAAAACATGCTCCCTCTCCACAAGCACCCAGGGGAACAGAGACATGATTCTGCATCAAAAATCAAGCTCAGAGACTGATCTGAGAAGATGACAGCTTGAGAAATTAGAAATTGTTTGTTTCCTTTGTGGTGCTGGGGATTAATCCCAGGGCCTCATATATGGTAGACAAGTGCCAAACCACTGAGCTATATCCTAGCTGTTTTTATTTTGAAATGGTATCTCACTAAGTTTCTCAAGCTGGCCTTCAAATCTGGGATCCTCCTGCCTCAGCCTCCTCAATTGCCAAGATTACATGTGTATGTATGAACATTTTAACTGCTGCAACCCTATTCTTTTATCCTGGAAATGTTACTTATATTGCCCACATCTATTACTTGTGTTCATGAATCTTGCAGGTGTAATTTGTTCAGTCCCTACTTGTAAAGTACCCAGTGATATTGTAGCATTGTTCATCAGCACATACTGGGATGTTCTGTGAAAAAAAAACAACAACATTAAAATCCTGAATTTAATTATGAACGACTGTTGGGAGGTCTGGAACATACCAAAATTTTAAAAGTGGTTTTCTCTGAATGGTACAATTAGAATTTTTTTTTTTTTTTTTTTTTTTTTTTTTTTAGATGGGGTTTTGTAAGTTGCCTAGGCTGGGATGGAACTTGTGATTCTCCAGCTTCAGCTTCCCAGGTAGCTAGAGTTACAGGTATGGCCACTGTACCTAAGGATTGTGGATAATTTAAATTTCTTCTTTATGAGCTCTCTTGGGGTCTCAATTATTTTATAGCAGGTCAGTGTTAATTCCATTGTAAGAAATAACATGAAGAATAAAAAGGAGCCTTGGGGTGTAGCTCAGTAGTAGAATACTTGCCTAGCATGTGGGAGGCCCTGGGTTCAGTTCTCAGCCACACACACACACACACTCACACAGCTTGCCTACAAAAAGGGTCACATTGGTAGGGAGCAGGCACACTGGAGTCACTGGTCAAACTCTGAATAGACAGGTCTGTGTCAGGCATCATTGTCTCAAAGATATCCACATGGTAATTCTGGCACTGTGAATGTCACCTTAATGGCAAAGGGAAGTTAAAGTTGCAGATGGACTTAAAATTGCTAGCCTTTGAACTTTAAAATAGGGATGATTATCCAGAATTATCTCAGTGAGCCCAATGTAACCGAAAGGATCCATAAGCAAAGGGGGGGGGGGTTAAGAAGAGAAAGATGTGATGGCAGAAGCAGGGTCAGAATGAGGTGACAGGAAGGACTTGACTTGTCTTTGTTGGTAAAAGAAGGGTCAGAAGCCACACAGGGCCAGCAGCTGCAGGAACCCTTACTAGGAACATGACCAGAGCTCTGCCAACACCTTGGTCTCAGCTCAGGGAGGCTGATTTCAGATGTGTGACCACTAGGGCTCTGTTACCAATAAATCTATGGTAATTTTTTACAGCAACAAAGAAATTCGATATAAGGCCTAATATTGCAAAAAGGGTGTTGCTAAAATCATTATCACCTTACTGTCCTGGATTATCTTTTCCCTGTCTTTGGAACACAAATCAGACCCTTGAGCAAATAATGTAGCCAAGTTGCCTCTGCAGACTCCCTGCTGACTGAATGCTGTGTCCAATCAAAATGCCTAAATTGAAATCCTGTCCCCCAAGGTGAAGGACCAGGAGTGGGGCCTTTGTAAATGATTATGTCAAGAAGGTGAGATCCTCATAAATGGCATTAATGCATTTACAAAAAGGATCCTTAAGCCCTGAGCTCTCATTATGCCATGTGAGGACACGGTAGGAAAGGGCAGTCTGCAATTTGAAGGCCTCACTCCAACGCAACCAGGTTTTCACCCTTATCTTGGCCTTCCAGCCTCAAAACTGCAAAACACATATCTGTTTTTTTTTTTTTAAGCCATCCAGACTGTGCACTTTTTAATTTATTATTATTATTTTTTAGTTGTAGTTGGACATAATATCTTTATTTTATTTATTTATCTTTATGTGGTGCTGAGGATTGAACCCAGTGCCTCACACGTGCCAGGCAAAAACTCTACTACTGAGTTAAAACCCCAGTCTGAAGATACATTTTCTGTTTTTGATACCAGTGATTGAACTCAGGGGCACTTGGCCACTGAGCTACATCCTCAGCCCTATTTTGTATTTTAGTAGGGTCAGGGTCTCACTGAGTTGCTAAGTGCCTTCCATTGCTGAAGCTGTCTTTGAACTCGTGATCCTCCTGTCTCAGCCTCCCTAGCTGCTGGGATTATAGTATGCGCCACTGCACCTGGCCCAAAGATACACTTTCTTAATGCCATGGAATCACAGTTTTTCTTTAAGGGGGAAAACACTGACATATTACTGTACAACAAACACTACTGTATAATAAACATGGTATATGTGTGAGTGCATTTTATAATTTTGGAAAGTTATAGATGGAGCTCAAGGAAGGGCCTCAAGATGAGCTTCCTGTGCTGGGCTGTCTGAAGCTCTGGTTCACTGTATGACCTCTTAGTATACAGTCACATTCACATGGATGTGGCTCACTGTGAACACCCAGGCTCTCCACACAGCCTCTAAAGCTGGCATGTCCTGAGCACTTATGCTTTAGGGGGCCTCAATATGTTTTTAAGTGTATTAAAAAATTTCATCCTCATCACAACTCTATTTTCAGAAAGCTAAAAAAGGTAGGAAAAAGATGGGTGTGGTAGCACACACCTGTAATCCCAGTGGCTTGGGAGGCTGAGGCACGAGGATCGCAAGTTCAAAGCCAGCCTCACCAAAAGCTAGGTGCTAAGCAACTCTGCTCTTGCTCTGTCTCGAAATTAAAGGGCTGAGGATGTGACTCAGTGGTTAAGTGTCCCTGGGCTTAATCCCTGGTTAAAAAAAAAAAAAAAAAAAAAAGCAGAGGCAAGAACAATATGCTCTTGATGAACACCTTTAAGTCTCTTGTCAAGATCTAGGGAAAAATCATTCAAAACCAAGACATGTAACTCACCTGAACCTTGACTTCACGATGTGTGATTAGTCTTCCAACTGAGGATGCTTTCTCTTTAGCTGGATTGGGGAGAGGGGAAAACAAGAATGAGGCACCAGGGTCTTTCTGCTGCACAGGCTAACACAGAAAGCACACTTAGAGGTACACCTGTCCCTAGGTCCTGAATGTCTGAGAGTTCCCTGAGCACCAGGCTCAAACACTAAGGTTCTGGAACGTGACGCAGCTCTGCTGGCTCAGGGTGATCTCCCATCACCTAAAAAACCCC
Organism: Spermophilus citellus; assembly: GCF_964194105.1. Classification (NCBI taxonomy): domain Eukaryota; kingdom Metazoa; phylum Chordata; class Mammalia; order Rodentia; family Sciuridae; genus Spermophilus; species Spermophilus citellus. The sequence continues at coordinate 3,829,630 of NC_138200.1, forward strand.
GCACTTTTAGGCCATCTTCTTTCGTCCAGATCGCCCGTGGGGAGAACAGTTAGGACTCTGAAACTGTCATCTCACGACCATGTCTTTGTCCTTGTTGGTCATTTTCATAAGGAGATTCAGGCTCTGATCTCTGTCCCCTGGGGCCCATTGCTCTCAGGTAGGTACTACTCAGTAGAAGCAGGAAGGAAACAAACTATAGGTTGCAAGATCACACATCTGTCATCACCAAAAATGCCATCTGTTGAAAAGCCACCCAAAAAGCACAAATCCGTGCCAGACATGGTCTCACAAACCTACACCCCACCACGGACTGTACCTCGGCGCGTCACACCCACCGGCTCAGCCTGTCACACCTCGGGACACGGAGACGCTCGGCAGCAGCCCACACACCTGTGGCTCCCGGAGTGGAGAGGTGGCTCCGGACGGATGGATGCTTCCCGCCTCCCGCTGCCTGCGCAGCAATGGACAGCAGTCCACACAGTGGAGCAAGTGCGTTAACCTCTGCTTGGCGCCCCGCATCCCGGTGACGCACACAGCACACCTGCGTCACCGTTACCGGGACACAGCTCCGCGTCAGGGCTGCACGCCCCCACACAACGTGTTGCTTGCGGTCCCTGCGACCCCGGGCCAGGACAGGCGCATGCGCAGAGCTTGGAGCCCCCCCCCCCCCCAGGCCTCCTTGTGCTCGCGCACACCCAGCAACACACGAGAACACGCTCGTTCCAACTCCTGTCTTGGGCCTCTTGGGGACGCTGCCCCCGTGATATCGGAACTGCCCTCGCCGCAGAGTGTGCGTTTCCATGGCACCCAGGCCTCGCACCGCTTCCCAGCATGCAGCGGGGGCCGCGCGGGAGGGGCCGCGGCAGACGCGGCGCTGGACATCCCACCCCCCGCGCCAGGCGGCGGGGGCCCACCCAGAAGCCAGAGGGCTTCAGACACAGGGCCACTGTGACGCAGCGAGGCCCCGGCCAGTGCACAGCGAGGGGGACGCTGGGCTAACAAACCAGGCAGTGCAGCCTGCGGTGGTGCCCAGTGCACGCGACCTCCAGTGCCACAGCGCCCACCGCGTCCACGTCGCAGTAGGTGTGACTCATCGGGAGGCCATATCAAGTGCACCAGGGGATGTGTACAGGTTTATACAAACGCCACATTTTCTATAAAGGACTATCATCCTCGAAAAGGGGGCAGGGCAGTCAAACACCGTGTCCCTGAATGCCCCCCCCCAAACCTATGTATTTTTGTCCTTTTTAGATATACATGACAGTAGAGTGCATTTTGACATACATTCATAGACCATAACTTCCCATTCTTGAGGGTGTACATGATGTGGAGTTACACTGGTCGTGTTCATATATGAACATAGGAAAGTCATGTCCGATTCATTCTACTGTCTCTACTATTCTCATCCCCCTTCCCTTCTCATCATTCCATTTGTCTAATCCAATGAACTTCTATCCCCACCCCCTCTTATTGTGTTAGCATCTGCATATCTTCATATCAGAGGGAACAACCAGCCTTTGTTTTTTTGGGACTTGCTTATTTCACATAGCTCGATAGTCTCCCGTTCCATCCATTTACCAGCAAACACCATACTTTTATTCTTTATGGCTGAGTAATATTTCATTGTAGGTGTGTGTGTGTGTGTCTACCTCACATTTCTTTCTCCATTCATCTGTTGAAGGGCACCTAGGTTAGTCCCATAGCTTGGTTTTTGTGAACTGAGCTGCTATAAACATTAATGTGATTGTGTCACTGAAATATGCTGATTTTAAGTCCTTTGGGTATATACTGAGGAGTATATAACTGAGTCAAATGGTGGTTCCATTCCAAGTTTTCTGAGGGCTCTCCATGTTGTTTTCCAGAGTGCTTGCACAAATCTGCAGTCCCAACAGCAGTGCTATGAGTGTACTTTTCCCCCCTCATCCTTGCCAACTTATTGTTACCTGTAGTCTTGATAACTGTCATATGACTGGAGTGAGAGGGAATCTCAGTGTAGTTTTATTTGCGTTTCTCTAATTGCTAAAGATGTTGAATTTTTTCATATATTTATAGGTCATTCATATTTCTTCTTCTGTGAAGTGCATGTTCAGGTCCTTTGCCCATTTTTTGACTGGGTTATATGGTTTTTGGTAAGTTTTTTGAGTTCTTTATATATCCAGGAGATTAATGCTCTATCTGAGGTGCAGGTGGCAAAGATTTTCTCCCATTCTGCAGGCTCTCTGATTCTTGATTTTACTTCTTGCACCTTAGGAGTCTTGCGGAAGGATGGAGAATCGGGCCTACAGTTTCTTCTAGCAGGTGCAGCATCATTTGTCTAATTCCTATGTCCTTGATTTACTTTGATTTTGTGGAGGGTGAGAGATTGAGGTTTAATCTCATTTTGCTACATGTGGATGTCCACTTTTCCCAGCACCATTTGTTGAAGAGACTATCTTTTCTCCAATATATGTTTATGTGATTACCCCCTTTCTGTTCCCAAAATCCTAGCCAAGTGAATGAGAGCAAGTCTGGGCAGGAACGTCCAGATACACTATCTAGGAGGATACTAGATTTCTCTTATGCACACTGGGAACTAGGGCAAGTCTGTGTTACCTGTGGAAACTACTTTTTTTTTGGGGGGGGGGTACCAGGGATTTAACCTAGGGGTGCTTAACCAGTGGGCCACATCCCCAGCCCTTTTTATTTTTTGAGACAAGGTTTCACTAAGTTGCTTAAGGCCTCACTATGATGCTGAGGCTGGCTTTGAACCTGTAATTCTCCTGCCTCAGCCTCCTGAGCTGCTGAAATTCCAGGTGCATGCCACCATGCCTGGCAAAAGCTACTTTCTTGCATGTGCACAACAGGTGCTCCTTGGGATGCTGGTCATACAAGCAAACTCAGCAAACTGATGCCAACAATGTTGCTGCTTCCGAAGCCTAACAGGTAAAACCCCCCTGAGTGGGGACGGTTGCAGAACTGAGGGCACTGTGTCACGTGTCCAGCTAGCTGCTCTGGGCAGAGTGCTGTGAAGTGGCCGGGGGGGGGGGGGGGGCTCTGTTTGCCAAAGCAGCACAAGGGTCAGAGGTATGCTCAGCCTGTCACCACAGAACTCTCTGTGGTGTCGTCTCTGGCCTCTTTTTTTTTTCTTAATTTTGTTTTAAATGATGGGAACACATAAAAATATCTAAAACTGAAGCTTCTGGAAGAACCATTTGTTCTTGCCTGTCTTGTACCTCTCCTCAAACTTAATCTTGGCCTCCCAACGGGCCTACATTTAAAAGCAGATCTCTGAAGACATCCTTGTTGATGACAGTTTTGTCCAAGGGGATACCCACAGAGTACCTTTTGGGCATGAGGTGATTGTAATTATAAATTTTCACAAAAGACTTGATCTTTGAGCTTTTGGTGATTTTTCTTCTTGCCCATGGTAGCTGTCACTTTGTGGGGACAGCAGTCAATTCCAGCCACCAGGGCATGGCTGTAGGGGTGATCTGATGTGCCATCATCAATATCTTCACGATGACAGCTTTGCGTCCAGAGTGATCCCATCTCTCATGTTGTCTCCAGGCACTTTCTTTTCTTTTTTTTTTTTTTTTTAAAACCCCCACATTTATTTTGTAGGTGTAGATGGACACAACACAATGCCTTTATTTTTATGTGGTACTGAGGATCGAACCCAGGTCCCGCCTGTGCTAGGCAAGCACTCTACCGCTGAGCCACAATCCCAGCCCCTCCAGGCACTTTCTTTGGCATGTCTACAACCTACTCCACTGCCCTGGCACACCTGGGCAAAGGGCGAGACAAGGGACGTGAGAATGTGTGGATTTTGATATCTGCTCTTGCAGAGGAGGGAGGGTGTGTGTGTGTGTGTGTGTGTGTGTACTGGGACCAATTCCACTGAGATACTGCTGGACAACTGTATACCTCATGAGTCAAACAAGTGATGTGTTCCTTTAACATGTGTGCATGTACTTGTAAATGATTAAAAGATTTGGAGTCTAGGCAAGCACTCCATTATTGAGTTACCTCCCCAACCCCCAACTTTTTTTTTTTTTAAGTTTAGCCTTGAGTGTGCAGGAAGAGTTCAGAAGATATTAATTTGGACTAATTTGCTGAAAACCTTTCCTTTGTTTCCTGGCACTTAGCAATACCCAAACCAGCTCTCTGATGTCTACCCAGGGACACAGGTGGAGCACTGACTGGAATGTGGCTCCAATTCCAAACTGTGCCTTGTGGACACTGACGGCTCCCTCTGTGCTGCCTCCTTTCAGGTGGTGAAGGGAGTGTGGATTGTACTTCTGCCCTTGTCACCACCTGATTAGTCTGCACCTGTGGTCGGACATGTTAGAGAGAGGAGGTAAGGAGGGAGACCTGAAGACCAGCTCTCCACCTGCACAGGGCTGGGGCGTTAGACCTGTTACTGAGCAATCCTCACAACAGTGTCCCTTCCCAGCAGCTCCTGGAGCAGCACCAGGCCTGTCATTCTCCGCAGGCCTCGACCAGGGGCTGCCTGAGCTTCCTCCTCAGCATCCCCCTTTGGTGGGTTAAGACCATGTGAGGGAGCAGCTATGCCCTGGCATCATGCCTTCACCTCCAAGTTGGAATGTCACGGGCTCTGGAGACCTCAGGCACTTAGCTGCCGGAGTCTGACTAAAGACTCTACAGTTTGAAAATCATCAAGGAAATAACTGTAGTTCACAAATGTATGCTTAAGCTTACTTAGAGGATTAATTTGTTTTTGTGAAAAATGTTATTTTTTGAAATTTTTAGGTTTTGAGATAGAATCATGCTTTGTTGCTCAGGCTAGCCTCAAGCCTGTGATCCCGGCCGCAGCCTCCTGGGGTGACTGGAACGTAGGAGTATGCCACAGCTCTTGCACTTCTTTTTATTTTACTTATTTTTTGCAGTACTGGCACCTGAAGCCAGGGCTGTTTTACCTACAATGCCAGCCCTTTTCCCCCTACTTATTTACTTACTTTTATGACATGAGGATTGAACCTACGGGCACTCTACCACTGAGCTGTATCCCGACCCTTTTTATTTTGAGATGGAGTCTAATTTGCCTTGCTTGGCCGGGAACTTGTGATTCTCCTGCCTCAGCTTTCTGAGTCCCTGAGACCACAGGTGTGTGCCACTATGCCTGCTTCTTTTTATTTTGATACAGACTTGTTAAGGTGTGGAGGCTGGCCTTGAATTTGAGATTCTCCTGCCTTGTCCTCCCAAGTACCTGGGATTACATATGTGATTGGTTAGGGGGCTTCTTATTAAATTAAGAGAATTATAGATTCATATACAGTTGTGAGAATACTGAGATATCCTGTGTATCTTTCACCCATTTATACCAACTAGTAATTATATTATAGTTTAATATCACGACCAGGATGCTACCAGTGATATAATTCATTGATGTAACCTAGATTTTCCAGAGAATGAATAAATAAGTTACATATATACACATGTATATATACATTTTTTAAAATTTTTGTGGTGCTTGATATCAAATCCAGGGCCTCAAACATGTTAGGCAAGTGCTATACCTCCCACTCAGCCATACCTCCAGTCCTCCAGGAAATAAAATTTTGAATAAAATCAAGGCCAGGCGTAGTGGTGCATGCCTATTATTCCAGTAGCTCGGGAGGCTAAGGTAGGGGGATCATGAGTTCAAAGCCAGCCTCAGCAGCTTAGCAAGGCCCTAAGTAACTTAGCAAGACCCTAAAAAGGGCTGGGGATGTGGCTCATAGGTTAACGCCCCTGGGTTCAATTCCCAGTACAAAAACCAAACCAAACCAAAACAACAAACAAAACACCAAACAAACAAAAGAGAAATATCTCACAGTAAGAGATGGAGGTGGACTGTGAAAGGTCTGGATAACTTGGTAAGGGATATCTTGGTGAAATTAAGAATGCAGGCTCTGGGGTTGGGGATATAGCTCAGTTGGTAGAGTTCTTGCCCTGTATGCCCAAAGTCTTGGGTTCAATCCCCAGCACCACAAAAAACAAAAACAAAAACAATACAAAACAAAAAGAATGCAGGCTCTGACTTTCAGGATGTGATTCTAAGCTCTGACAGGTACTAAGTTGTGTCTGCTTCCTCACTAGTATGATAAGACGCTATGAAGATTGAGATAATCTACACAGAACACGTTATGATTATTCAGTACAAATTGGCTGCTGATTCTAAAAATCAGTAACATTAAACATCCCTTAATATATGTTTATGAATAAAATCCAAGCTGCCATTTCCTTCCTTTCTATGCTGGGGATTGGACCCAGGGTGCTTTACCACTGAGCTATACCCCCAGTCATTTTTACTTATTTTGGGACAAAAGCTTGCTAAGTTGCAGAGGCTGGCCTTGAACTTGTGATTCTCTTGCCTAAGTCTCTAGAGCTGCTGGGATTACAGGTGTGTCCCACGTCTGCCTGGCATTTTCCTTTTTTTCTTACATCGGAATATGTATGAGCTTCTTAAACCAGCTGCCAATATAATGAATGCAAACTAAAAACAACTTTCAGAGCCTGTTAAGAATGAAATTCATTTTATTTAGCAATATTGGCACAAATGATTCTATGACACACAAAGAGGAAATGTTCCCTCTCCACAAGCAGGCAGGGGGCAGAGGCATGATTCTGCATCAGAAATGAAGCTGAGAGATTCTAATTTGAGAAGATATCAAATTGGGAACATTGGTAAGAGACTTGAATTGTGCACTCCCTTTGATGAGGGAGGTTTGTGTGAATATTTTTAATTACTCCCTCTTCTTTTTTACATATTCTAAATTTACTACTTGTATAGTGTATATATTTAAAGCACCAGGCCCCAGTAATGATTGTCATGTTTTGTGAAACAAACTAGAAAATCATAGAAAATCTAATTCTGAAAGGCTGTATTTTTTAATGTTTTATTATGGGATTAGTTTCAAACCATGACATTAATCCTATAAGGTATAACATGTGAGTGATTTTTAAAAAAATTTGTCTTTAGTTGTTGATGGACCTTTATTTTATTTATTTTTATGTGGTGCTGAGGATTGAACCCAGTGCCTCACACATGCTAGGCAAGCGCTCTACCACTGAGTTTCAGCCCCAGCCCATGTAAGTGGTTTTGATGAGAAGAAAAAGTACTAGTACTGAAGGGCAGAGGCCAAGCAGTGCTACAGCCTTTTGAGGCTGGGAAGGTAGGGAAACATTTTGAGACAGAAGCTTGCTAAGTTGCCTGGATTTGGTATCTTTTTGTTGTTGTTGTTGTTCTAATCCATTAATTATTTTTTTTTTGTGGTACTAGAGATTGAATCCATGGCACTGTATCACTAAGTTATATCCCTAGCCCTTTTCAATTAATTAATTAATTAAATTTTGCAGTACTGGGGATTGAACCAGGGGTTCTTTATCACTGATTGACATATCCAGTTGTTTTTATTTATTTATTTTAAAATTTGAGACAGAGTCTTGCTAAGTTGCCCAGGATGGTCTTGAACTTGTACTCCTCTTCCCTCAGTGTCCTGAGTTGCTGGGATTACAGGTGTGTGCCACCATGCCCAGCAAATCACTGATGTTTTAAGCCACCAACTGTGTGTGTTTGTTTCAGCAGCAAAGGAAATGAACACAAGCTCTAACACTGTAAAACTGATTCAAACAAGTTTTCTCCCTGAACTTGAACATCTTTGACCACATCTCAGCTACTGAATAAGACCCTGAACATAATAGAGCAACTCTCTGCCTGAGCAGACTGAGCCAGGGAGCTGTGCGGAGCAGACAGAGGGTGTTCAGTGATGAGAATGGTCTCTCCACACCTGGCCACCCTCCTTTCCTAATTGTACTGAAGACCAAGTAAATGTTACGTTGGGTCTGAGACCTACAAAGTGTCTCTTGAAAGGAGAATTTCAAATGGTTAAAAATTTTCATGCACACTATGATTTATGACTATTAACATTCCATAATTTTATCCTGTTTAACACTTCACCTCTAAGTAATGTCAACATAAAAAACAAGAAATGTCCCAATAACAGACACAGCGGGGAATCTAAGGAGCTCTGACAATGAAATGTCACATTTTGTCCTGGAGAGGGAGCTGGAACAGATGAACTTTAGGTAGGAAGGGAAACTTGAGTAAAGCATGGAGCTTAACTTATATGACAAGTAGAAAGTGGGCTATTAATTGTCACTATGCCCCATATTCTTAACTCTGGTGTAGGAAACTCTTTGTAATACTGGTTCATCTGAAAGTGGTCAAGTAAAATTCATGAAAAGTGGAGAGTGAAGACAGCAATGTGGCTGGATGGGGGTCCCTGCCTTGTGTTTCCTCCCCGTTATGCCACAGCCACCATGGGCAGCAGGCTCTGTGGGTGCTTAGAAGTTCAAGTAGGAATATGTGATACCCTGATGGAGCCCAGGACAGAAAGAGTGTCTCAGCTCAAGAACTGGAAACATCCCTGTCACTATGTGGGGACTACCACATTCCCCTCTGGCCTTGATTCTGTTGCTAAAACTTGCTGAAGATGGGCTCAGGCAGAGTAGGGCACAGTAGCGCCTCATGTCCTGGCTGTGTATCTTGCAAGTCTGCAGATGTTGGTAACACAGCAGATGAGGTGTTGGCCCTGAGTCTCTTACCTGGACCCTCTCTGCTAGGGCTGTGGAGTGGTTCTGCCAGTTTGGGGACCTTGAGGGAGGTACACCTGGTCAGTGCTCCTGTAGGCTGACCTGCTGAGCTTACTCGCACTGTTGTACCTGAAAGCAGCCACAGAAATCAGCTCCAGATCATTTCAACTATAGTAATACAGGAGGCTCACCTGTGCAGGAAATTCTGGGACACACACCCACTGTTGCCCCAGAGAGAGGTCTGAAGGCCTGGATCTTGGTTGTTGACCCTGAAGCAGCCCTAACATTTGGTTCCAGACACTCAGTTGTACACCATGCCAATACTGCTCGTCCACCCAGGGGCTAGACAATGCCACACCCATCTGTTACTCAGTAATAGGACTGAGCCTGTGGACCCTGGAGAGTTCCAGGTGCCACTTCAAAGGGCAAGGGTCGTGGAGACAGATGATATACCTAGGGGCAGAGAGGACCTTGGGCTGTAGAGTACCTGGAGAAAGGCCTGCTAAGCACAGACCCCAGTGGGAACTCCGTGGTGGCTGAGTGACTTGGCTCATCCTCCACTCCACAGTGCCCCGAGTAAGTTACTCAGCCTGGAGTCCTAAGGATTAGTGTAATGTATAGAAATGCCACGTAAAGACTGGAAGTGGTGTATGCTCTCTCAAGTGCACAGACCCCAGTCAAAGGCTGCAAGGAAAAGGGAGAATCGGGAAAATATGACACCAACAAATGAAAGGAATAAAGCTGTAGATACTACCCAGAAGAAATGGAGAGCTGGCTGGGAACAGTGGCCACACCTGTGATCCCAGAGACTTGGGAGGCTGAGGCACGAGGACCACAAAGTTCCAGGCCAGCCTGGGCAACCTGGGCTATAGCTCAATGGTAAAGTGCCTCTAGGCTCAAGCCCCAGTACCTCTTCCTCCCCCCAAAATACCATCAGGCAAAAAATGCATAAAGAAAAAAAAATGAGAGGGATTGGGCGCAGTGGCACATGCCTATAATATTAGTGGCTCTCGAGGCTGAGGCATGAGGATCACAGGTTCAAAGTCAGTCTCAGCAACTTAGTGAGACCCTGTCTCAAAATTAAAAAAAGAGTTGGGGATATAGCTCAGTGGTTAAGCATCCTTGGGTTCAAACTCTGGTACTGGGAAAAAAAAATAAAAGAATTGAGGGGGACATACAAATATTTTTAGGGAGTAGATAAATATTAAGAGGAGAGGATCACAATTGTCAAAACAAGGATGTCAGGAAAAACTGTTGGATGGAATAAGGTGTTTGTAAAAAGGAGGTGTAGGTACCACTAAGGGCACCTGGGAGGGCATGCGTATGCCTGAAATTGGGATCTGTCCCGGCAAACTGTGCAGGTGAGCAAGAGAAAGGAAAGAGGAGAAGGGTTTCCTAGGGAGAAGGATATGAAAGAAAGTCCTGAGGTGAACAGGAAAAACGTTAGGGTGAAAGCTGGGTCCAGAAGGGGCAGAATGGAGGACCAGAGGTCTGGCCTCTCCAAGGCAGGAGTTGTTTAGGGGGAGGGTTCAAGTGGCCCTCCTGACTTGTCACTCTTGCCCCTAGATCCATGGAACCCTGTGAAATGACTGCTGCCCAACTAAAAAAAAAAAAAAAAAAAAAAAAAAAAAAAAGATGAAGTACCTTTGAGATACTATCAAAGTAAAAAATTTACAGATTATTCACATTTGATAAGGAGAAGAAAGAGAGAAAGAAGCAGAAAGCAATTCAAATTCTACATGTCAACCTCCCAAATCTTGGTTGGGATTTGGGTACCCAGTTCAGGAAATTAAAACAACTCTAAGCAAGACTGATCCAAAGAAGAATATTTTGAAATACATTATAATAATCGAACTATCAAAAGTCAAATACAAAGATACTGGAGAGTGGTGACAGATAGGAGGCTCATCACATTCAAGGGAAACTCTGTGAGGCTAAAGTAGACACTGTGACAGAGACTTTGTGGGCCAGGAGGGAGTGAAATGATCTGTTCAAAACAGAGAGAAAAAACATCCACTCAGGAAGAGGATTCCCAGCAAAGCTGTCCTTCATAAATGAAGACGATGACATTTCAGGACACAGAATAGCTGAGAGTCCATCACCCTGCAATCTGCTGTATAAGAAATGCTAGAGAGTTTAAGTGGAAACAAAAGGATATTAAGCAACAACATGATAACACAGAAAAGTATACAACTCACTAATAAAGGTAAGTGCACAAAACTCTAATTCTGAATGGTGATATATTCAGGAGAGTGGGGTAGGAGGGGCCGAGTTGGAGGCAACAAACAAATACCCCGACCAACAAAAGATAGCTGCAAGACGGCTGCAATGATTTGTTGAAGGGTACACAATTTAGAAGGTGTAAAATCTGACTTAACATAATATGGGCATAATGTTATAATTCCCCCCCTAATGCTAAGTTGTTATCAGCTTAAACTAACAACTATTAAAGATGCTTTATGTAGTCCTATGGTAATGACAAATAGCAGAGTGTCTGGAAGATACATAAAAGGTAAAGGACCAAAACATACTACCAGCCACACGAAATCCCTGTGGCAGGAGGACTGAGGTGCTAAGCAACTCAGTGAGATCCTGCCTCTAAATAAAATAAACTTTACACCAAACAGACCTAATAGACACAAAATAGGGCTGGGGATGTGGCTCAGTGGTGGAGTGCAACATACTACCAGAAAAACTGGACATATAGAGAACAACAGCCAAGATTGGAAAAAAGAAATACAACAGTAAACAAAGATCAGGAAGATCCTAAATTCAAAGCCAGCCTCAGCAATTTAGCAAGGCCCTAAAAACTTGGTGAGGGGCTGGGGATATAGGTCAGTTGGTAGAGTGCTTTCCTAGCATGCACAAGTCCCTGGGCTCAATCTCCAGCACACACACACACACACACACACGCACGCTCACACACACACACACACACACACACACACACACACCAAAAAAAAAAAAGAAAGAAGGGGCTGGGGATGTGGCCGAGTGGTTAAATGCCCCTGAGTTTAATCCCTGGTACAAAAAAAAAAAAAAAAAAAAAAAAAAAAATCCAGTAATATGTTCCTTGCAAGAAACACACTAACACACTTTAGCCTTAAGGACAGACATAGAAAAGTAAAGGGAGGGGAAAAATATTCCAGACAGGAGCAGCTACATCTATGAGACAAAATAGAATTTGAAACCTGTGGAAAAAGCAAGGTCATTCTATAATCGTAAAGGTATCAATTCCTCAAGATAATTTATTATTTGTAAATATATTTGCCACTCCTGACATCAGAGCACCTAAATAAATTCAGCAAATATTAATGAATATGGAGAAAAATAGACAGCAATACAGCAATAGCAGGGTCTTCCATACCCTATTTCCAACAGTAGACAGATCATCCTGACAGAAGAGTCAGGAAACCTTAGGCTGGAATTAACTTTACAACAAACAGACCTAATAGACACATACACAACACCCCATCCAACAGCAGCAGAATACACATTCTCAAGTGCACACAAAACCTTGCCCAAGATATGTTTAGTCACACAGCAAGTTTTAGCTAATGTTATAAGACTGAAATTAAATAATGTATCCTTTCTGTCTATAGCATTATGATCCTGGAAATCAATAACAGGAAGAATGCTAGAAAAGTTTAAATTATGTGGAAATTAAAAAAAAACATGATCATAAACACTAATGGCTCAAGGAAGACAATAAAAGTGAAATTAAAATATATTCTGAGAATCTGGGTGTGGTGGTGCATGCTCGTAATCCCAGAGACTCAGGAGGCTTAGGCAGCAGGAACACAAGTTTGGGCCAACCCCTCAGTTCAGTGAGGCCCTAAAAAAACAGCTGATATGTTGCTCAGTGGTAAAATGACTCCGGGTTTAGTCCCTAGTACCAAAGACTAGCAAATTGAACTCACAAGCACATTAAAAGGAACATTTAACATGATCAAGTGGGATTTATCCCAGGGATACAAGTATGGTTCGACATACATCAGTCTATGAAAGTGATACACCAAATTAATAGAAGGACAAAAGCCACATGATTATCTCAAAAGATGCGAAAAAAAAAATACCTCAACACAGTAAGGTTATATATCTCAAGCACACAGCTAACATCATAATGAAGAGCAAAGCTGAAACCCTTCATTCAGGATCAGGAACAAGACAAAGATGCCCACTCTTACCATTTCTAATCAAAACAGGACTAGTTGTATCAGCCCAGAGAAATTAGGCAAGAAAAAGAAATAAAAGGCATCCAAACTGGAAAGGAAGAAATTGTTTGCAAATGACATGACCCTAAATTTAAAAAACACAATAGAAGGTATTAAAAATAATAAATGAATTCAGTAAAGGCACAGCATACAAAATAACAGAGAAGTCAGTAGCATTTCTGTACACTAACAATGAACTATTTGAAAAGGAATCAAGACAGCAGTATCATTATAGTATCAAAATACAAAAACACCAAACCAAAACAAACAAATCCACTTAGGGATAAATCTCATCTAGGAGTTGACCTGTATGTGGAAAAGTATAAAACATGGTTGAAAGAAATGGAAGAAAACACAAATAAACAGAAAGATAGCCCTCATTTATGGTTTGGAAAAATCAATATAGTTGAAATGGCCACATTAACCAAAGTGATCCACAGTTTCTACAACCCCGCCACTTCTCTCTCTCTCTCTCTCTCTCTCTCTCTCTCTCACACACACACACACACACACACACACACACACTCTTTCCTAAATTTTGCAAGGAATCACAAAAGATTCCAAATAGTCAAAGCAACATTGAGCAAAAAGAACAAAGTGAAGCCTTCACACTACCTGAACTTGAAATCCACTACAAAGGTACAGGTTTTGTACTCACACGTAACAGGAACATCCTGGTATGATTCAATCATTCCCCCAATATATACACTAATCAAAACATCAAGTTGCACACCATATTTATGACTTGTCATTTGTCAGTTACATAAAAATTTTGAAACACTAATGTTGCTAAAAAAAAATAAACAATTACAATAACCCATTACTCTCATGTCAAAGAAATCTAGTGCTGGTTCCATTTAAAATCCAGTCCCCTCCCCTTCAAACCACACACTAATATAAAGCACTAGAATTAGCTTCTAGGAGGTATAGAAAATACCATCAGATTCTTAGAAAGGCAGAGCTCACCAGGAAATGTGAACAATTTTCCAAATGAGTCTGTGAATATTCCCTGAAGAGATTCGGTCAGAGGAGAATACATTGAGGCCACTGCATGGCCCTGACACATCCTGGGGAGGAATTACTGGGATAAGATGCTTTTAGGAAAGACATTTAAGACCAAGGAAAGTAAAAGTCCTAAAAGTAATCTTAGCACAAGACATTTAAGGAACAAAAAGGAAACTCACCTGAACCTTGACTTTCAGTTGTACAAATTGTTCTGCCTTACGATGACTTTTTTTTTTTTTTTAAAGCTGGCCTAGGAGAAAGAGGAGAATGAAGCAACACCAGTGACTTTTTGGAGCACAGGCCACTTTAGAAAATACACGTGAAGGAAGAGTTGTCCCAGGCCATAGTAAAATCAACTAGAAATAAGAGGGCCAGAGATCTCTGGGGTCCAGGACCAAGTTCCTGTCCTGAAGCACGGGGCTGAGCCTGTCTCCCACATCAGGTACCTGTACCCAAAGAGCAGGAAGTATAGACCTGGGGCTTTCTCCTGTCACTCAGGATCCTGCACAGAGGCAGGGGAGCACTTGCTTCTCCAAAACTTGTCACCTCCCGACCATGTGTTTTTGGGAAGGGGGATCGAACCCAAGGCCTGCGTGCTAAGCACCAGCTCCACCCCTGGGCTCCACTCCAGCCCTTCCGGGTCCCTGTCGGTCATCGTTGGGGCAGGTATGCGGACACAGGTGAGGGCAGAGACCGCAGGGGAGAACAGGCCACCCAGCGCACGCCGGGGCAGGTCCCGGGACCTCGCGCCGCTACCGGTCACACCCACTGCCGCCTGGCCGGCCTGCCTCCGAGGGGGGCGCTCCCTCGCCCGCACACCTCTGCGCCCTCGGACCCGTCGTCCCGAGGCCCCGCACACACCTGTGTCGCAGCTGAAGCCACAAAGCCCGGCGGTCAGCCCAGGCTTGAAGGCACCAGGCAGGCTGGAGGCTGCGTCACAGGCACAGCCGCTCACCTAGCGCGTTCCCATGGACACCAATGACGCCCACTCACGCACCTGTGCCATGGTTACGGGGACAGCGGACAGCCCGCGTCAAGCCCGCCCACGCCTGCCACCAGCTAGGCCAGTGCGCATGCGCACTGGCCGCGACCGGGGACCGGCCACCGACACGTTGGCCCACCGCGGCAACCTGCGCATGCGCAAGGTGCCTCCCCGTACACAGGCGCCCGCGCACCCCAAAGGCCCCAGAACACGGGACGGTGTCCTTAGAAACCCGGGCCGTATCCATGGGAACGGGGCTGAGCACCAGCGACCTGGCGCGTTGCGCAGGGGCCCCCGGGAGGCGCGGGGTGAGCGCGGCACCCTGTGCGGCACGCGCCCGGCCGGCGATTTGGCGGTCCCAGAAGGCGGGGCGGCAAAGGTGCATGGGTCGTGTGGCCTGGGTTGTGGGTCGGGGACCCGCGGAGACACCTCAGCCGCACAGCACGCCCGGGAGGTGGACGCCACCCACGGCCGTGACTTGTGAATTTGAAACGCGCACCGCAGATGGGTCAGGGTCTGCCGAGTAAAGGCGCACTGTCGCCCGCTCCGGCTACGTGCTCACTAACTGGGGAAGGACTTGTCACGAATCCCCAGCGGAAGAAGGTGTGGCAAGGGGTGTCTGCAGAGCTGGGGAGTGGCTCTATGGAGTGCTTGAACACAGGCTTTGTGGTATGACCAGATGTGAATCTTTGTAGTGACAGGTGCTCACCCAATTGTTTCCTTAATGGCAAAGGTGGGCTAAAAATACCACAAAGTATGGACTTCCTAACTATTATGTGAAAGAATCTACAAAAAATACGCAGTTCATGTTGGCCACCTCTAGTCCAAAAATCAAAATTCCAAAATGCTCAGGATTTTCTGGATTCAGGATTTGGTTTTTTAATACTGGGGATCGAACCCAGGGGTGTCTACCAGTCAGCTACACATATCTCCAGTCCATTTTATTTTTTATTTTGAGACAGTGTCTCACTAAATTGTCCAGGCTGGACTTGAACTTGCAATCCTCCTGTCTCAGCCTCCAGAGTTGGTGGGATTACAGATGTTACCCAGGAAAATTCTATACAAATATCCCCAAATCTGAAAAACTCCAAAATCGTAAGCACTTCTGTTTCCAAGTATTTTGGATAAAGGATACTAAAAAACTAGCTTTTTTTTTTTTTTTTTCATTTCTTTTTCTTTTTGTACTACTGGGGATGGAACCTAGGGCCTTGGGCATGCTAGGCACAAATGCTCTACCAATGCGTAATATCCCCAGGTCATTAATATGTAATTTAATGTAGGTTAGCTACTATTTTGAGATCAGTAACATCACACATTCCTTAATTAATTTTTTTGGGGGATGGAGATACCAGGGATTGAACTCAGGGGCACTTGACCACTGAGCCACACCCCCAGCCTTTTTTTGTATTTTATTTAGAGATAGGATCTTGCTGAGTTGCTTAGTGCCTCATTTTTGCTGAGACTGGCTTTGAACTTGCGATCCTCCAGAGCCACTGGGATTATAGGCATGATCCATTGTGCCTGGCCTTAATCCATTTTTATAAAAGAAATTAAACTCAATTTCCCTTATGCTAAAAAGGACATGCTTCCCAATTCTGCTATCTAATTAATCAATGCTAAATAAAAACAACTTTCAGAGCATGATCGTTAAGCATGAGATTCTTTTTAATTAGCAAAATAAGTAAAACAGATTCTAAGACACAGAAGGAGGAATTGTTTCCTCTCCATCTGCAACCAGGGAGACAGGGACATGATTCTTCATCAAAAATCTAGCTCAAGGAATGACAAGATTCTAAATTGAGAACACTGGCAAGAGACTGAATCATGTGATCTAACTGATATGAAAGACTTATGTAAACATTTTAAACTATTGTCATCTTAAACATTCTTCATAAATCTTGGACTTTTTCCTTGTATATATTTTTATTATATATGTAATCTCAGCAATGTCATTTTTAAAAATTTCTATTTGTAAGGCATCAGATCAATAATTATTATGTTCTGTGGGGGGGAAAAAAAAACATCAAAAAACTCCCTAAAATCCTGGATAACCTAATTCTGAAAGGATGTCTTGATCATTTGTTGATGTGGGATTAGCTTCAAATAATGTATTTCTTATCCTATAATGTGTGAATATGAGGTTTATCAAAGCAAGAGAAATATCCCTGGTGCACCCCTTCCCTCACAAGCTCACAGGTATAATGTGACCCATCTGCAGCATGGATTCCTTTTACCAACTAAGATCTGGAGAGTCTTTGACTCATTTATGCGATCAGTTAGAAGGATTTATACTCTGGAAATAAACACAGCCATGCTTAGAGGGGGAGTGAGGATTGGAAACACATATGAAAATAGCAATGATTAGCAGTGTATAGTACTACTATGGGTAATTTTGACATTCTTTTTCTTTTTGTTTTGTTTCTGTGGTGTTGGGGATCAAATTCAGGGCCTGGTGCATGCAACGCAAGCACTTTACCAACTGAGCTATATCCCCAGCCCAATTCTGACATTCTTCATGAACTCTTTAGGGGCCTCAATTTTTTTTTTTTTTTGCAGCAGAAATTCATTAGTCCCATTATAAAATATGTAATTTAAGGAAGACCTAATAAAAAAGATTAAAAAAGAAGGAAGACCAGATTTATGGGGAATCTGGTGTCTTTTCATCATTAAGGAGAATGCATGTAGAAGCCTGTGGTAGGCATGGATGTGGCTCATCATCTATGAACACCCAGGCTTTCCACATAGCCTCTGCAGGAGGCATTTACTGAGCACTTATGCTCCAGTGGCTCATCTCTGGGCTTGTGGTATATTAACACATTTTGTCTTCATCACAATCTTAATCCAGTCTCAGTCTGCTATGGATAGCCAGAGTTGATGAGCATTTTAAAAGTGTTTATAAATGGAAATATACAAGAAGAAGGGAGAGGGAGCATAATTCTTTCCTGAAATGTGAGCTGAGCACAGTAACTTCCATTCAAAGAGTACAGTATGGGGAGGCAGAAAAAGGAGTAATTTTATAGTTCTGAAAACTCATCTAGGAGATCAAGGTCAAGCTCAGTAGTCATAAACCAGGTTAAGAGTATCCCTGCTAAGATGAGATAAACATGGCAATTACCTCTGTGTTCATCTTCACTGTAGACATAAGACCCAGTCTAATCATGAGAAAAATGTTAGTCAAATTCCAGAGAGGAGCATCTGACAAAATACTTCACCTTGGGAATTGTTGAAGTCATTGAAACTGAAGTCTGTAAAGCCACTGCAAGCATGATGAATCTAAGATGTGACAACAGCTGCAATGTGGTGTCTTGGAGGGGACCCTGGAATGCACAAAGAAAGTTAGGTAAACACTACAGAAAGTGGGATAAGTCACAAAATTTAATTAGTAATAGTACATGAAAATTGGCCTATTAATTAATTGTAAAAATATCTCCTACTAACCCATTATTATTATTATTATTTTTTGGTATTAGGGACTGAACCCAGGGGACCTTAACCACTGAGCCACACCCCCAATCTTTATTTTGAGACAGGGGCTTGCTAAGTTGTGGAGGCTGGCTTCAAACTTGTGATCCTACTGCCTCTGCCTCCTGAGTTGTTGGAATTACAGGTGAGGGCCACCACGCCTACTATAACCTCAGAAATTAATTGAGAATTGGGTGTAGATGTCTGGAAACTCTGTACTATCTTTGCAATTTTTCTACAAATTTAAAACTGTTTTGGAAAGAAAAAAAACTATAAAAAGAAGAAAAATGTTCAACCATCAATAGTACACAAAGCATAAAATATTCACCACCTACACTTTACAGAAAAAACCTCTAACTCTGATTTTAGATCCTGAACTAATTTAAATCATATTGCTTCTTGCAATTCACACAGAGAAGCAACTGAAAATATCTGAGACTAACAGATTTAAAGGCAGAGTTAACAGGGTGAAAAAAAAATTTTTTGTGAGTGGTTCTGGAGAATGAATCCAGGAAGTCTATAACTGAGCCATATTTCCAGCTCTTTTTATTTTGAGACGCAGTCTTGATAAATTGTTGAGGCTAGCTCTAAACTTGTGATATGTTTAGGAACTTCATGCCTTAGTTTCCTGAGTAGCTGGGATGTTAGGTGTGCACAACTGTGCATGGCTAGAGCAAAATCTGTCTTATTGGTTACTGGGAAAAATTCCTGCCTTTGCAGACCCCACTCTCAAAACTTTCACACAGCTGCCACTTTTGCCACTTACCAAAATAAAAAGAACCAAATCACCTTTACTTTTGCTGTGCTCTGAAACTGAAACTATGGAAAAGACTATAAAAATTTCTGCTGTTTGATTTTACCTAGAAACGAATCCCCTTCTTATCAAAACACGTAAAATAAAGTGCCAACATTATCTCCCTAGGAGGTATTTGAGGATGCTTTTTCTGAAGGACAGGTGGTCAGGGGGAATGAGGGAGTCGGAATGAGGCACAAGGACCTTTCTGGATGCAAGCTACATCAGGAAATATCCTCGGAAGGCACTCCTGCCCCCGGCACATATTACAATCCATCCGCAAATAGGAGAGCACTGGGATTGGAGCGTCTCCAGAGCCGCCTGGGGCGCCAAGTTGGCCTCCCGGGGTTTCCCAAGTTAGTACTTCCTCCTCAAAGGAAGCCTGTCCAGTCGGGCTCTCGGCACCAGGGGCAATTCCGGCTGCAGCTGCACCCACGGTGGGAGGCCAAGTCCGAGAAGGCGGCTCGGCTGGCGGCGGGGCACACGCGGCCCGCCCCGCTCCTAACCAGCCACACGCCGAGCGCGTTCCCCGCACGGCCCCAGCCCCTGCGGCCTCACCCCGCAGCCGCCTGCACTGCCCACGCACCCGCGTCTGGCTGACCGGGACCCAGCCCGCCCCGAGCCTGCCACTCACACGGCCGCACGTGGGCTTCTCGGCGCCTCCCAAGCCGCGGCCAGGTTATTTTCGGGTCTCCTCTCTCGGGTCCTCTTCCTCGCGCCATCCTCGCCGCCCGCCGTGCGTGTTCCCCCTGCGACCCCGACAACTCCTCACTCCCGCAGACTCGCCCTCCACGCCGCCTGAGGAGGGGACGCGGGGTTTGAGCACTCCGGAGGCCGTCCAGAGGCAGCCCGTTTCAAACTCCCGCCAGCCGAACTGGCCTCCCGACAGGCAACTCGGCCGGGCCTCCAAGGCCGTGCCCCGGAGGCCTCTGGGAAACGTAGTCCCGAGCCGGGAGTCCAGGGAACGGAAGCGGCCGCCTTTCTCCCCTGCGTGCAGCCGGGCACAGCCCTAAGGGCGCCGAGCCCAGAGACCTCGGGGAGGTGCGTCCAGCATGGCAATGGAGGCCCCGGGCAGCGTGTCAGTGGCCCTCCTGGGCTTACGGCCCACTTTTTCTTTTTTTGTTGTATAATTGGAAAATAGGACCCAGGGCTTCTGGCAGGCAAGGAAAGCGCTCTAACACAGAACACAGTCCCCAGCCCTCTTGCCCATTTTTTTTCTTTTTCTTTTCTTTTCTTGCTTTTTTTTTTTTTTTTTTTTTTTTTTAATATATGAGGGATTGAACCCAGGGGGTGCTTAACACTGGACCACATCCCCAGCTCTTTTTGTTTTTCAATCTTGCTAAATGGCTAAAGCTGGCCTTGAACTTGGGACCCTTCTGCCTCAGCCTCTCCTGCCACAGGGATTACAGGCGCCGCAGGTCTGGCAGGTCTACGTCTTCATGTTGAATAATTCAGTATTTCTTAGGTCTTCTTGTCTAGTTTGTTTTGTCTGTGTTCGCAATGTAAGGTCTACGTCCTGGTCCTTTGCAGATTATCCTTTAACCCAGGGTCACTGTTTCCAACTGAGCACTAGATGGTGACCTAAGCCCAGGTTTGCCTGAGCTCAGCCACTTTTGAATTCACCAAGATGTGTGGCCTGGCTGGACCCAGGAGAGCCAAGGAAGCGACCAGCCTAGTTGGGGAAGCCAGCCTGGGACTGCCATCCAAGGGCAGCGGAGCTCTGCTCCAGCATGCTTGGCGCACCCACGGATGCGAGTGGAGCCCTCCCGGGTGGGGATGCTGCCTTAGTGCCAAGGCAGGACCCTTTACCCGCCAGGGAACCCTTGCTGGTGGAGGGGCTGCTGTCTGCCTCAACCTCACTTTTTCCTGGTGACAACTTTGTCAGGGATAGGCACGCTAGTGGCGTCCTTCTTTCTTTCTCTTCTCTCAACCACTGAGCCACATCCCCAGTCCTATTTTGTTGCTTTCTTGCTGGCTGCTCAAGGTGCTTTGCAACCCAAGGAATTGTCACAGTCCTTGCTTTGAGTTCTGAGATATCCCAGGCGATAATTTAGCTCCTTGACCTTTTTATTTTTAAGTTCCTTTATATACACATTTACTTGCTACTGAAAATTAAAACAGCACATCAAAATTTCCTTTTATTGCAACTCAAATTTTTGAAAACCAGGAAATCTAATTATCTACTCTAATTATTACACTCTAATCAAACTATCCAATATTCTCTTTACATCTCTTCCAGTTCCTGAGTTTTACTTCAGATTTCAGGCTTTTAAAATCCACAGGAAGATTTTGAGACCTATTGGCACTTCTTTGAGTCAAACAGGAAAGTAAAACTAAAGTATATTGAAATCATTTATGCACATTTTAACTGCTCAGATTCCTTATAAATTACTGGCATTAAGGCATGAAGGGATCCCTAACACCAAAATAAAAAAAAAAAAAAGGATGCAAAAGAATGAAGACATCACAGAACTCATACATAAGCTATTCAAAATCATTGGTATGCAGTCTAAGTATAGAAAAGTGTGCCTAAAATTACCATAATGAAAACAAGTACACTTTACACCTGTATTGACTCTGTGTCATAATCATACCCTATTCTAGCATTCTCAGAAGGATCCCATCCACGATATATGCAGAAACTGCAGGTACATTTGAATGGTACACTTCGTGATTCATTCTGAACTTCCTTAAGATTGTTGTCTCTTTCTTGTTCTTCTTGAAGACTTAGGAGATATCTCCATCTTGCCACACGGTCTTTCCTGCAGATAACAATGTCCAGACTCCTCGTCGCCTGTTGGGAAAGCCCCTTCTGACCTCCCGTAAGGCCCTGTCACTCCTGTCCAGTGATTGAGGTGGACCTTTGGCTGAGAGTCCACTTGTGTATGTCAAGGCACTGAGGCAGATTCATGAAGAGGGAGAGACTGAATCTTCTTCATTTTCAGACATCGGAAAAGACTCCTGGGTCGAGGTTGGGTTAAATTTTTGCAATGGGTCCATTGGGAGGTGAGCAGAACCCTCAAAAAAGTTGCTCCCACTGTTGCTTGGGAAGAAAAAAAAACCTGTAGCCCTGAGACTAAAATCTCAAACGTCAACAGCTGGTGAGACGAATGGAGCCAATCTGCTCCTTGACCATTGTAACTGGTTATCTGTGGGACAGAGTGAAGTGCCATGCAGGGTATCTATTTGTCTCTGCTTCCTCTCTTACTGCCTTCTTTTGTGTTAATTTTTCTAGTGTCACTTTCTGATCTCTTTCTCATTTTATCTTCTATAGCTATTTCTTTGTGATTACCTTGGGTATTATATAAAACATCTCAATCCATACAAATGCCCATTTTTTTTACATTCCTCATTGTATGTTATTGATGTCACAAACTATCTTGTTATATTGTGTATCCACTAACACAGATTTATGATTATTTTATGCTTTTGTCTTTTAAAACAACAGATCATAATGGAATGAAATTAGAAATTAACAGAAAAAAAACAACAACCCACAAACTAATAGAAACAACAAACAGAGGAACAATTATCTTTTAAATAAGGAATGGATCAAGAAATGAGAGAAGAAATCAAGACATTCTTAGAACCAAATGAGAACAGACACAACATACCAAAATCTGTGGGATATTTTGAAGGCTGTTCTTACAGCAAAATTTATAGCACTGAGTGCCTACATTAAAGAGTAGATTCTAAATAGTTAATCTTAAGCTCTGAAAAAGGCCTAAGAAAGGGAAGAACATATGATTCCTATATATGTAGAAGAGGAAATATTAAATATCAGACTTGAAATTAATGAAATTGAGAATACAAAACTACACAGGATCAATGCAACAAAGAATTGTTTCCTCAAAAATATAAACAAAATTGAAAAACCCTTAGCCAAACTAACCAAAAGAAAGACAAGACACAAATGAATAAAATTAGAGATGAAAAAGGAGATTTAACCACAGGCCTTTTTAAAATCCAGAAGATTGTTATAGAACTATTTTTGAAAATTTATATTCCAATAAACTGTAAAATCTAGAGGACACAGAAAAATTTCTAGACATACATGACCTGTCCAAATTGAATCAGGATGATATAGAAAAACCTAAAAAGAACAATATCATGTAATGAAGTTGAAACAGTAATTAAAAGCCTTCTAATGAAGAAAAGCCTAGGACCAAATGGATTCTCAGCTGCATTCTTTTTTTTTAAATCTTTGTACTTTTTCATCTGTTTTATTTATTTATTTATTTTAATTTTTTTAGAGAGAGAGAGAGAAAGAGAAAGAAAGAGAGAGAGAGAAAATTTTAATATTTGTTTTTCAGTTTTCAGCAGACACAACATCTTTGTATGTGGTGCTGAGGATCGAACCCGGGGCGCACCCATGCCAGGGGAGTGCGCTACTGCTTGAGCCACATCCCCAGCCCCTCTCAGCTGCATTCTAACAGACTTTTAACGAAGAACTAACACTAGTCTCTCTCAAATTATTCCATGAAATTGAAAGGGAGGGACCACTCCCAAACACATTCTATGAAGCCAGTATAACCCTAAAAACTACACAAGGACAGATCAAGGAAAGGAAATTAAAGACCAATATCCCTGATGAATGTAGATGCAAAAATCCTTAACAAAATATTATCAAAACACATTTAACACATTTAAAAACACATCAAGAAGATAATATACCATGATCTACTGGGTTTCATCCTAGGAATGCAAGGTTGGCTCATCATATGCAAATCAATAAAGGTAGAAGAATGATGCTGGAGGCATCACAATACCTGATCTCCAATTATATTACAGAGCTGTGGTAACAGAAATAGTAAAAGGAACTCAAGTAGAGCAGAGAAAGGAGAATGGGAGAGTGGAGGGAAAAGGAGAATCATAAACTGAAATGGAATTCCATGCATATATGAGTTTGTTGGGATGAACCCCACTACTATGCATAACTACAAAGCTCTAATTAAAAAAGAATTCATTTCTATTTCCTAGATATATTTTTATTGTTTATATGTTTACAAAGGCAGATGTGTTTTTTTAATATAACACCCATAATGTAGGTATACTTATTGATGGCTTACCTGTTCTAAATTTAATTAAATATTAAGGAGGCTGTGGTTGGCACCTGGTAATATTTTCCTTTAAAGACAATGATAGGACTGGGGATAGAGCTCAGTTGGTATAGTGCTTGCCTTGCAAACATAAGGCCCTGGGTTCAATCTCCAGTACCCCATGCTCCCCTTCCCCCAAATACAATGATAATTGAGCTAAGAGGAGGTTATGAGACTCTGAGTTTCAGTGAAGTCCTGTGTTGAGTCTGGAAGATGTGTTTTCCTGCATTGGGTCACACTGTGTCACACAATCATAATTACTTGTATGTCTACTAAGTAATGCAAACCTGCAGGTAACTTGTGCTATTTCAAACTCTCCAGAACTCCACGGAAACTCCGCGAGAACCAACGGGAACTCAACGGGAACTCCGTGAGAACTCAAAAGTAGCGGGCACCGGAGGCAGCAGGAGCCGCCCCACTGCTGGACAGCAGAGGTCCACATACACAACTGAATACACAGCTTGCCCCAGTCCAGCATCATCCAGTTACAGCAATCAGTCACCATCCCAATAATTATACACAGCTTAACTTAATCAGCATCATCCCAATGGCTCGTTGGTGTCACCTCCCAACCTCTCCTTCTGGC
The DNA here is from genome assembly GCF_964194105.1 of Spermophilus citellus. Lineage (NCBI taxonomy): Eukaryota > Metazoa > Chordata > Mammalia > Rodentia > Sciuridae > Spermophilus > Spermophilus citellus. Next base: position 3,854,345 of record NC_138200.1, read on the forward strand.
AAAATGCCAGGCACCATCCCGACCTGGCTGTGGCTCTCAACATCCCTGTACCTGTGGAGCATCTGCTCTCTTTCTGCCCCTCCCTACCCTTCCTGACCTCTGGTTACCACTTTTTGACTGTGTGCATGCTAAGCTATATGGCTTAAAATGTAAGTGAGAACATGCAGTAACTGTGTTTGAGTTTCTCAATTTTTACTTAATACAGTGACTCCGGGACTCTTCCATGTTGTCACAAATGACAATGTTTCATTCCTTTTTGTGGCTGAGTAGTATTCCTGGGGAGGTATGTATGCTCATTTTCTTTTTCCAGTCATCCATCCATGGACACCCAGCATTCCCTGCTCTTCTTTCTGTGCTCCACTGTCTGTGTCCAGGGATCAAGGAAAGGAGCCTCCCCAGACACTGCCAAGTCTCTTTGGAGATGCCAGGTAGGAGCTAGGAGCTTGTTTCGGTAATTGCAACTGGGCAAAAAGTTTTCTGTTGATCTCAGCTTCCCCAGCTACAAGGTCCTTGCCGTGACAGGTGTCATGATCATGGCAGCTGTGCAGGGCGGTGAGGTCACATAGTCACAAAGCCGTATCTCAGGGTCTGGCTGCCTCCACCCACACAGCCCTGCCTGTCAGGACCACTGGGTGTGCTCACCAGTCAGCAGAATGGAGGAAGGAGGGAATTTGCTACTGGAGCCTGACAGAATGTGTGAGGGAAGGAGGCACGTTGGAGTCTAGGTAAATGAGGTGTTGGATAAAGGGGATGTTAGAGTTTGGACGTGCTCCAGTGCCAAAGCCACTCAGGAGTAGAAATTCCTGAGGCCTGAGCTGAGCTAGTGCAGGCAGGTGAGAGCAGCAGACCCCCACCAGTGTCTGGTGCCCTCAATTGAAGTCAGTGTCCCCATCAGTGAAAAATACTTTTGTTGTTAATCCACGTGATATTGAAACTTGAGTGTCAATTGCTTAAAGAATGAAATTCTAAAATCGATCTGCTCTCCAGCCTGCTTTTTTAAAATTTATTTTTAGTTTTAGGTGGACACAATATCTTTATCTTATTTTTATGTGGTATTGAGGATCGAACCCAGTGCCTCATGCATGCCAGGTGAGCAATCTACCACTGAGCCACAACCCCAGCTCCTTCAGCCAGCTTTATATCAATTGTCCATATGACTTTTAGAGTAACTATGTATGTACTTATATAATCTCTATTCTTACAATGTATAGTAGGATAAGCCTGCAAGAATTGTGTAGTCCCATGCAGTTTCTGTGCATTGAATTTTGCTGGCTGGAATAGAAATGCTTCCTCAACTCTGCTGTAGGAGGTGCTGAGTGGAACAGTAACTGCATCTGCACTGGGGACATGAGGGGCTGTTGGTCATGGTGAGACAGTCCTTATTCCTGAGGTTCAGGAGACAGTGTGGAATGAACAGGTGACTTATGATAGTGTCACATGGCAGTTGTCAGACCTTGATAGTTCTTGTTATGAGTTTCCTTGCTTTATGAAATTTTAATTTCACCTTAACAACTTCCAATAAGATTAGTTCATGAGCTTGTAGATATGTTAATTCACTTATCAACACTTTCTCCAATGTATAAATAGATCAGAACATTTCATTTTAGCAAATACATATAATTATCTGTCATTTGGAAATAAATGTAGACCCCAAGTCTACCATTTTAATAGGTAAAATGCACATGATTTCATGCTTTATAATTTTCCATAATTGTCTTGCATTAGTATTTCCCCTGTATCTCATTATATGAGCAGTTGTTTCCTGTAAAACATACATTGATTAATGTCTGTAAGAAGAAAATCTGGCAAACTGAATTTCTGCCCTACCCATTCAAGTACTATTGTTTCAGTGTTGTAGTTAAGTGTGTGGTGTCAGAAGTTTAATAAATCCTGTGCTAGGGGCTCTTTCCATTTTTTTTAATGTAATAAAAGGAAATGAGTCTATCACGACTGTCTTGATGTGAGGATAATATATTAAATAAATAATCTTGATTTAAGCCACCCTGATCCTGGCACAGCTTCTTCCAAATTCATATTATAATCAGTGCATCTGACTTTCATCATCATCTTTTAATTTATTATAATGGCTGGGTAAAATTACTTCTATGTGAGTGGTAACTAGCTGAAAATTATAAAGTTACTTACATGTGGTGTAAAACATAAGGACAGGTTGTTAAGGACTGATTAAACACATACCTGGAAAAGTGGAGGAACTCGGTTAACTATCCTGGACAGTAGGGCAGTGTGGGCTAAATGCACTGTTTGGAACTGACACAGGAAGGATCGATTCCCCGTAGTACTAACCAAATGGAATCGAAAAAAAATCAGATGTCCTTAAATTGTCCACAGTTGTGGTGGCCTCACAGAATGCAAAGAATTCTAAAGAATAAATAGGTCACATATGTCTGCTCCTAGAATAGCTTTAATACATTTCTATACACTTTATGACTGACATTCTAATGTTGGAATTCTCTTAATAACAGAAACACCTTAAAGTACAGGTTCCTAAATGTGAACTAATAGAAAGCAGAGGCACTGGACTTTAGATGACCCTTTCAATGTAGCCCTTACCTCTTGTCCTCATGCAGGATCCTGGGATCTGAAGATCAACATCGTCTGTGGGAACTGGCAGAATGGCCTCTGGGGACCTGACCCTGGGTGTGGTCTTCTTGAGCCAGACTGTGGTTGGAATCCTGGGGAATTTCTGTCTCCTCTCCTCCTCCCTCTGCCTTTACTGCTCTGGGTGTAGGTTAAGAGGCACAGATTGGATTTTTAGGCACCTGACTGTAGCCAACTCCTTTTTCCTGCTCTTCAGGGGATCCCACAGACCATGGCAGCTCTTGGCTTTAGACATTTCTTCAGGGATCTTGGATGCAAACTTGTTTTCTATGTTCACAGGGTGGGCAGGGGTATGTCCTTCAGCAGCACCTGCCTCTTGAGTGTCTTCCAGGCCATCACCATCAGCCCCAGGGACTCCAGGTGGGCAGAGCTCCAAGTGAAAGCCCCCAGGTACACTGGCACCTGGGTGCTCCTGTGCTGGATCCTCCACCTGCTGGTCAATATCATTGTTCCTGTGTGTAACTGACAGAGGTAGTAATAATATCACAAAGAGATTTTGGATACTGCTCTGGTGGTGCTCATGACAACACTAGAGAGGCACTAAGTATAGCCTTGCTGTCCTTCCCTGATGTGCTCTGTTTGGGGATCATGCCCGGGGCCAGTGGCTCCATGGTTCTCATCCTGTACAGGCACAAGCAGAGGTTCCAGCACCTCCATGGCATTTGTCCTTCCCGCAGATCCTCGGCTGAGTCCAGAGCTACTGAAACAGTCCTTCTTCTTGTGAGCACCTTTATGTCTCTCTACACTCTCTCCTTCACCATGCACATTTGGTGGGTATTTCTGGTAATGTGAGTGAGCTGCTGGTGCACCTCTCTGCCTTAACCAATGCATCTTTCCCTGCTCTCAGCCCCTTTATTCTCATGAGCAGAGACACCAGTGTGTCTAGGCTCTGCTGGAGTAGAACGTCCCCTAGTGTCCTCAGGAACATGTGACCTGTGTGCACCTGTACAATGTCCTGCTGGTTATTGACTCATCTCCCTAGAGCTGAATGGTTTATGACAAATCAGAACATAAAAATTGTCACTGTACACACATAGATGGTTTTGAGTGTGTTCCTCTATGTGTGTGTATGTGTGTCTCTGTGACCATCTGTCTGGCTATGTGGATTACCTTGAAGCTGTAATTTGGGAAAATTGTATGTGAAAGCAAAAAAATAATATTAATGACAGGAATGAATTCCTACATTTTATGTCATGTATATATCGGTATGGTTATGGTGAATGGTTTATATTTATTTTAATTATTATGCTGCTTCTATATGTACAGAAATGTGAGTTGGCTTCTTTAAGAACTTCCCTGTTGGTGGCCATGTTCTTCCCCCTGCATTCATTGTCAGCAACACTAAGCTAGAGAAAGCAGGAACTGTGCAGGGTCCTTCCACCAAGATCCATTATATAGACACAAATGCTGCTTCTATATGTAGAGAAATATTTGTTCTCAATAGCATGGCCTTTGTCTGTTTTGTTGAGTAAACAATGGAAACATTTGGAACTAGATTCATCAACTTACTGTTTTGCTTCATGATTCCTGCTCTATTGTCCTTTTCTATCATAACATACTTCATAATAATCCAAACAGAATCCTTCTTTTCAGTCTTTTTCTGTGGAAGTTGTGCATTTATTACATTTTCATGTTTAACCTAGAAATGACAGCTTATTTTAAGACACTGATCACAGTTTCAAGTAGTTTGATACTTATGGAAAATATAACAATAAATTACTTTCCTTCCTTCCATATTAAATAAATCCTAATTTGGTAAAGTTATTTAAAGGCCCATGAACAAGGTCATTGTTGGACAACACAATGGAATTTTAAAAACTGGACACAACTCCATAGAGTCTTTCTAGAAGAAATCAGGACATGTTCTGCCCACAGATTTCACCTCAGGATTCTCCGTTGACTCTCCTCAGTGATGAGCAGTATTCTGACATCTATCAGCCGAGAGCACTGTAAACTCCTTTGTAATTTATGCAACGCTTATAAACCAGGAAATATTTCTGGTGGATTTACGTTTTACAGGTTGTTTTAAATTCATGTGCGTTTTTAAATGGAATTGTGGGTCCCTTTACAACACTGAGTGCCAGTGTTTATGTCAGCGTCATTGACCTAACTGTCCACTACAGATGCACAGGTGAGTGTTTTCAGTGGGCTGTCAGGAAGAATGCTGGGCGTGCGAGTTCTAGGAAGCTTTTAGGTGACACATGGACGAACCTGGTACACATATATACTGAGGAAGTGGTGAGGAGGGAGAGGTGCGGAGGGAGAGGCGCGGAGGGAGTCGTGCGGAGGGAGTCGTGCGGAGGGAGTCGTGCGGAGGGAGAGGCGCGGAGGGAGAGGCGCGGAGGGAGAGGCGCGGAGGTGTGTAAATCCCCTCAGCGTTAGGTGGTACTGCTCAGTAGATTTATAAGTTTTGTATGGAGGCCATTCTGTTACCAGGTGCATTTCCCACACCCTGGACTGCAAAGAGCTGGTGGAGCCCCCATGGGACCTGCTTGCTCCTTCCTCACTGATCCTGAGGACTAGACTCCATTGCCATGAGGACGTTGGGTGTCAGCATGTGTCCATCTTCATCTCTCACAACAGGAACATTGGCAATATCACGGCTCATGAAGTCATGGTCAGGATTTGTCCCAAACAAAAGTTCCCAATGAAGACAGAATGGAGATCTGGCTTTGATGGCTATGGGAAAAATTTGTAGGGTTACCCTTGGGGTTGGCAGGTCGGCCGTTGGTACAGCCTTGCCTAGCATGCCACGAGTAACCTTGACTCTAATACAGAGAAAAATGAAAACAAGTCATTGGATACAGACGCATTGGGTAAGGGCATCAGAAGCAAAAATTTGAGAGTTTTGAATATTTGGCGTTTCAGCCAGCTGAAGCCACTGCCAAGGTCATCGCGCCTTTGGGTGACAGCGGGGGTGGGGAGAAGAACGGCGGCCACCCCAGCGCCGCGGAGGCCAGCGGGGGCTGCGAGGTCCAAGGAGCGTGGACACGGGAAAGCTCCGCGCTGCGGTGGACAGCTGGACCGCGGAGCCGCGCAGACCAGGGCCCTCGGGAGCGCTCCTGGTCTCACCAAGGCCAACCTGGAACCGTCCTGGAAAGTGAGCGAAGTCCCCGAAGACGACCACCGGTGGACGGTCAGCGGCCTCGCCTGTTGGCGTTGGTTCTACCAAAGAGAGAAACGTAGAGTCACTTGCCGTATCTGACCAGTCAGAACCCCCGCCACCCTTGGGGAAGGATTGCTGGCCGTTCCAGCAGGCCTGTGGATGTAGGGGAAAAGCTGCTCTCCACCTGCCCCCACCCTTCAAAACCTGTGCGACATCTGGACATTCTAGATGTGAAGAGGAGCCCGACGTGTGATAGAGTTAGAAAATAACGTCTTGTAAATGTCCATTTGTTTGAAAAAATCAGAAATGCCTTCTGGAAGTGGCTGACTTTGAAATGGATTTGTTAGGCCCCCTTCAGGAGCAACACTTGTCCACGTTGGTTCAGTGGGTTGTTGGACATGGAGAGGAGTGGCCGTGAGAAGGAGGTCCTGCGCCACACTGGTTTTACGTGAAGACATTTTTCAAATAATGACCATTGTTTTGTGTGTGCATTTTATTCCTCATTAGTGTATATATAGTTGAAAATGCTAAGCAATTTTTTTTAATAGCTAGGCTTTCTAGATGTTCTAAAGTGCCTGCCTGATACATGTTAAAAGTAGAAGTGGTAAAATAAATAACACATTTTGTAAATTTATTTTTGTTAAAATTATTACAAAAATGTTGGCGGGGTGGTGCTATAGCCAACCCCTGTTGAGTAGTCCAGAGTTGTGTGCTGGTCCTGGGGAGCACCGAGCCAGTGTGCTTACCGAGAGCCAAGAGTTGTCTGTGGGTTTTATTTTACTTTGCTGTGTACATACTGTGTGTGAAGGACAAATGAGTCCTCCTAATCTTTATCTAGTCTTTCTAGACGTTAAAGAGGTTGCCAGTGTGTGACAAAAGTAGAATTAGTAAACCAATTTTGTATGTTTTGTGTTAAAATTCTTAGGAAGGACTGTCTTCTGAAAATTTGAGCATTATAGCCCACTGGTCAATGAAGGGTCAGAATGCTCATATTTTGAAGTCATTTTCAAATGAAAACTATTGATACATGTGTGCAGTGTATTGAAGACTGTTACAGAGTGGACAAATTGTGTCCTCTAGACTTGTCTAGATGTTTAGAGGTGCCCGATGCATGTTAAATGTAGAGGTAGTAAAATATCATTTTGTAAATATCTTTCTGCTAAAATTCATATGAAATAGTCTTTTAGGAATGGAAGTATTAAACCACCTCTGTGAGCGGTATAGTACTGTTAGTACTTGCTCGGTGATGTGGAGGAGGTAGGACGGAAGCAATTGCAAAAGGTAATATATTAGTGTGTTCATACTTGGACGTTCTCAGACATCAGTTTTCTGTGTTTTGTGCATTTAGTTTTGCTGTGTATATAGTGTATATAATTGACAAAAAAAAAACGAGTCCCAATTTTGCTATATCTAGTCTCTAGAGGTTGCCAGTGTATGACCAAGTAGTTAGTAAAATTAGAACATTTTGTACATTTTTTGTTGAAATTCATAGGGAAAGTTTGTCCTCTGTAATGACTTTTGGATATGGATTTGTTCATTCGTCTCAAGTGTTACATATGCCTGGACTGGTCCCACTCAATCTAGCTAATCGAGAATGCCCCCTCGTTAGGCGCCAAATTCCACCATGCGACCAGTGCACTGGTTTCATTAAAGAGGTTCATGGCATAAAAGTTAACGAGTGAGACCAAATAAACACACAGACTCAATTACCTTTTTCTATGACCAGGTCCCAGACGGCTCTCACCTCTCTGACTCAACCTCAAACCACCCGGTAGGGCAGCAAGGCTTACTCAGAGCTAGCAGGAGAGAGACAGAGGGAGAACGCCAGGGAGTGGCTTTGTATTGGGGAACAAGAAATTCAGGGGAAAATTCCATCCAATGAAGGTCGAGGGGGGCAGCACTGCAAGGTCAGGGTCAGTGATTGGCCTCAGGGTCAGTGGTCAGTCACAGCCCCACACGGACAGGCTCTCACACCTGGAGAGGGTGGGGAAAGCTCCAACACAGTTTAGCCAGAGTGCCTCACACCCAATCCGGGAGGTGCCCAATCACATGCGAGAATGGCTTCCCACAAGTTTAGTTACAAATAAACCTTTAGCAACTTAAATGTTTTTATCATTTACTCAGACTTTATATCTCTTTCCCTTGAGAAACCTTGTATTTACCTCCCTTGACAAACTTTATCTTTTTTCTCCACAAATCTTATATCCCTTCATAAACCTTCTTATATCTCTTTACTAGCTGTTGATTCTTTTTAAACTTTACATTCTCAAACAATCATGATAAAATGTATGAGGTATTTCCAATTACTGCTTTCAGGAAGATAAATATTTTATGTTATTCACAGTATGTTCATTGAAATACAGCTGAAACTTTTTCCCTCCTTTGCATATAGAATTACACCTGTTCCAGTATCAGAGGCAGAGTGTGTGAGGGAAAGAGGTACATCAGGATCCAGGTAATGACCATACCAGGAAATCAATTCTTCTGGATCTAAATTTGTCCAGGGCCAAAGACACATGGAGAGGAAGAATGATTCCTGGAGTGTGAGCCGAACTCGGAAACTGAGGCAGGGTCTCTTCCCCTACCCCCACCAATCCCTGGTGGTTCCTAATGCACAGTGACCTGATTGCTGGTGTTCAGTGCAAGTGACAATGAAACCCGGACTTTGACTGTTAAGGACACAGCTTTGTAGTCCATGTGTTACCCAGCCTACATTAGATAAATCATTGCTAACATGTAGGATCAGTGGACCTCCTCAGCACACCTCCATGCTTAGAGTAAGACTGGAATAATCTACAGGAATCGCCACATAAAGAGTTTGGATACGGTTCAGCTCTTCATCATCAAAGACCAGAAAAGTCCTGCAGGCAGCATTGTTGTCTCTCCCTGATGGGTGGGTGGGGGGCTCCTTCTGTGGGCCTCCAGCTCCGTGGGGCTCACCCTTGCAGGCATGAGCAGAAACATGTGGTATGTTCATAACACCAGCTCCCCCAGGTCCTCCCCTGAGTTCAGAGCCACCAAACCATCCTCCTTCTGGTGAGCGCCATTGTCTCTTTTTACACCCTCTCTTCTAGGTACATAACTCTTTTAGTTTTTTATAATTCCCTGACTTGACCCTGGTGAACACAGGGCCAATAGTCACGGGGTGTTTCCCAGCTGCAGGCCCCTTTTATGTATCCATGCTCTGCTGTTCCTGGATAGAAATAGAAAAACCCTGAATCCGGTGCGAAACGTGTACCTTGCAGGTTTCTACACAAGTTTTAGGTGTTTATTGAGTCACTTCCATAGAACATCCTGAGCTCAGTTATGCACAGCCCCATTCCAAGCTTGGTGGACAGTGAGACTGCATCTGCTGCCACAATGAACTCTATCAACAGCCACGAGAAATGAACTTTATGTCCTGATTGTAAAAGGAGCCTCATGTTTAATGAGACATTCCTAATTTCAAAACACCCTACTATCTTTTCCCTCCTTACATAAATGGTTTTTTTCTGTTTAAGAAATTTTTTCCTATTGTAAAACCACAAAAATGTTCTAAGTTTCTTGAAAAACTTTTAATCTTCAAGATATTTAGCAGCAATTTTCAAGATTATGGTCCAGTGGGCTGGGGATGTGGCTCAAGCGGTAGCGCGCTCGCCTGGCATGCGTGCGGCCCGGGTTCGATCCTCAGCACCACATACCAACAAAGATGTTGTGTCCGCCGAGAACTAAAAAATAAATATTAAAAAATTCTCTCTCTCTCTCTCTCCTCTCTCACTCTCTCTTAAAAAAAAAAAAAACTTCTCTTTAAAAAAAAAAAAAAGATTATGGTCCAGTTGTGCCAAAGCTTATACCGAGTCTGGGATGTCACATGATGTGAAAGGAAACCAAAAACAGCCCCCACCCCAAAACAAAACAAAACAAAACACAGCAAACGAATTCACCAAAACTTGAGAGCTATCAAAGCTAAATGGTGGAGGAATGAGGTTCCTTATATTTCTTTTCTGATTTGCAGGATTTCCAGATTTTTTATTACAAGACTAAAATCAAATAAAAATTTAATTGTGAAAAAAAAACTAAAATCAAGTTGTTGCTGTGTTTCAGAAAAATGTTTTGATTTGTTATGTGGTATGGTTTAGGATTGGCATATCTTTTCTACAACACAGATAAAACAGTTTACTCTGAAAATGTTTGTACCTCTTTTCTTTTTCTTTTCTTCCATCTCTCGTTGCTGTGCCCTCTTCCTCTCTCCTAGTGTTTAGCACAGTATACCCAGGGTCCTATCTTGTTTTGAAACTCTAATGGGCATTGCATTCCTTATTAGAGTGTTTCTCTGACATCGTCCAAGTCACTGTGGTTATTCCATGACCCAGGATTACTTTCTGTCTTTGAATCATAAGGTAAGTTTTTATTAATGCTCAACACCAAACTACTAGTTGAACCTTCCTGTCAATCACACTGCAGCATTCAGAAACTTTTTGGCCTGCAGTTTCAAAAGTGCCCACAAGGTGGCACGCATGGGCTTTGACAGTGAGCTCCAATTTACAGCCCCAAGGCAATCAAGCACTTGCAAACTCATGTCTTAATGTGGATTATAGGGGTTCAGAGGTATTAAGAAAGAGGCTGCCTTTTGCATTCCAGGGATGGCCCCTGGATTTGTCTGTGCCATTGTTCCAATGTGATCTTCTTTGGGGGCAGTTTTATGGGGAACAGCTAGAAACATTCCCAGATGTGGAATATGCTCCCTGTTTATTTCCAGTGGTAGGTAAAGACAGCAGTTTATTTCCAGGTACCTGTGGGATGCCCAGCAATTTCCCAGTGCTTTACCCATTGGTTCTCTTGAACATTGCAGGATTTATTCACCAGCCTCCTTGGGTGTGGCATCCCTATTATCTTTAGGCAGTCCTACCTGGATTGTGCTTTATTTTCTGATATGATGTCTTCAACATAGTACATAATCACACTGAGGACCTGTATCAAACTCAAAGGCCTTTCCAGCCAAATTGTGGTGACAAAAGGCTGAATTCAAGCCTCTATGGCAATGTTGTCAATATAAACTTCGATCCTTCTCACCTGAAGCTGAATGATAGCCGGCTTCTGAGATCAAGGCTTAGAATTACAGTGTTTTCAAGGTCTGTCCCTGAGGACCAGAATCCTTTAGCCTTCTGGTGGCTTTCCCTGCCAAGCCACTTGGGGCACAGCACCTGCTCCGGGTGGTGTGGCTTTGTTGCAGCCCCAGCACCTTGCTGTGTATTTGCATGGGCCATCCATGTTTTGCATGTATTCTATAGAGAATGTGTTGCTACAGGACTCTAGCTATTAAGAAGCTACACGTTGTTGGCCTCTTTGTCAAGAACCTGATGGCTACATCAGTGTGGGTGTGTCTCTGTGTCTTCTAATTCACTCATTTTCATGCCTTCTTTTATGCCTATACTACCTTACCTTTTTAAAGTATACCTCAGCAGTATACTATTAAGTCAAGTATCGCAATGTCCTATCCTTTCTCTTACTGATTTTTTTATTATTGGTATTTTATTCTTCCATGAATTTTAAGATTATTTTGCTAGATCTGTGGAGGAAATAATTGGTATCAAAGGTATTTTAATGGAAAACGCATTAAAGTAATGAAGGGGTTTTTCACCTTCTTCAACAGATTTATTCCCAGGGTTATTCTTTGTGGTTATTATGAATGGATTTTTTTCCAAAACCAGTAGAACACAGAAAATAATTAAGACCAGAGCCAACATTAATGAGAGTTGAAAAAAGTGAAGATCAATGCAACAGAATGTTGCTTCTTTGAAAATATAACACAGATTCATAAATCAGTAACCAAAGTAACCAAAAGAAAGAGAAAGATCCACATCAACAGAACTGGAAGTAAAATAGAGATATCCCCACAGATATCCCACAGACATCGCCAGATATCACCACCAGCAGTGCTGCAGCTCAGACAGGGCAGAGTTTCCCTTGTGATGAACAGCCAGTGGTCAGTTCTCTGCCAGTAGATGTCAGAGCTGAGGCCTCCACACTCCTGCACCTGGACCTACCTGTCTTCCGGGTTTCCAGGGCTTGGAAGAGCTCTTCCAGGGTTAGGAAGCCTTGGCTGTTCTTCCTTTGCATCTGGGGCCCTACAAACTGCACCCAGCTGTCTCAATTCTGTTGTGGTCCTACAGATATTTTTCCATTCTGCTTTTAATGTGCTGCTCAGATGGTAGAACAGGCCTAGGATACAGACTCACGGTGGGAAAATTAGGCAAGAAGGAGAACGTGGGATCCAAGCAAATTCAAAAGCTAGCAAGCAGATGTTGCAGTAATTTACTTGCAGGTGAGCATGGGAAAAGAAAGAAGAAGAAGAAGCAGAGCAAGCGAAGCAGCAGCAGGAAAAAAAAAAGTCCTTTATTGCGTACAAGCAATCTTTTTATAGTATTGTGAACAAAGAAGGCAGCCTTCCAACATCAATAAATCAGGTCTTTCAGCTAATTAAACATAGCATACAGAAGTCTTACTTTCTAATCAGAAGTGACCCACTTCTCATGGCTAATCTATTCTCGGCCCAGAGTATGTTGAGCTCTGCTCTTTGTTAAGAACAGATAATAAAATTTTTCTCAGCGCCCTCCTAGCCCACTTGGCAGAACATCCCGTTTGCAGGCAAGTCCTCCCAAGGACAGCAGACACCTCGTTTTCAAGCATGTCCGCTGTTACTTATCTATACGTTGACAGAATATCCCGTTTGCAGGCAGACTCCATCAAGAACAGTAATAGTAACGCAGTTACATCTGATTCTCTACAAGCAGACTCCATGAAAACTTGACTTAAGAATAATTCTCTTGGGCTTTACGCTCTGTCGTCCAGGCCAACTGAGCTGTGAGTCCTGCTCTGGAGACTCAGTAGATTAGGCTCCCCATCCCCACTCTTCTGCTCTTAAGTATATTGAAAAGAAAATACCAAAGGTGTGTCTGACCAAACATTTGATAAGAAGATTAGCATGAATGTGAGTACTGGACTTGGTCACTGTCCCATCAAGAGGCAAAAATAGAGACAGGGTACTACTGTGAGCAGAAACCTGTGAGCAGAGCTCAGAAAATGGGCAAAATGAAGGAAACTTATCATATTTCTTCTGCCCCACAGAGCTGGACTATAGAACTATATGGCTGAAAATGGGGATGTTTTTAAGACAAGGGAAAAGGGACTCTTTCCCAAGTGTGGGAATGGGGGATGTGGTGGAGTCTTTAAAAGCATGGCCTAGTGAGATGTCCTTAGGGTACTGGGGAAGCTGCCCTTAGAAGGAGTTCCGGAAGGATACCTCGGATAGGGTCCCTGAGCTTTCAAGGAGAATGAGTCATAACAAGAACCACCTTGATCCCTTGATTGCTCTTAGTCCTGTTTGGCAATGGAAACTCTCCCTCTGTTATGAGCTCCTGTATGCGCCTCCTGCTGTCTGCCATGAGGCCATCATGAGAGCTGAGCTGATGCCAGCACCATACCATCGAATCTCCTGAACTATCAGCTAAATTAACCTCTTTCTTAATAAAGTTATCCTTTGATGAAAATGTTCTGATATAGACCTCAAATGCAATTCAGAAAACATCATGGCTGCCATTCCAGAGTGTATGGGCCCCCAGGTCAGGGCTACATCCACCTTGATTTCAGAACTTGGGACGAAATCCAAGGAGAGTCATACAGTTGAACTCTGGGGGCAAACATCATCTCAACCAAGAACTATGGCATGGATGGAGCCAAGGCAAAGAGCCCCAACCTGGGCAATGCCCTAGCAGAAACTTCCACAGAACTGCCACCCAGAGAACTGCTTTTGGGAACATTCTGCAAAACCCCAACCGAAAACACTCAGGTGCACATCAGCAGGAAGTAATTAAATCAGTGGTCTAGTATTCACACGGTAGAGTTCAATGCTGGAAAAGGATCCACACCACAAGCAAAATCTCAGATAAACTCAGAATGATGACATTTAAAATGAGTGGACAGAGGAATTTCTGCTGTCTGATATTCATAGAGAGTACAAAAGAGGCTACAGTGCTGTGTGCTGATGGATGGAGGAATGGTGTGCACTCTCAGGAGAGGGAGAGCAAGGACCAGTAGTCCAACCTGCCCTGTCTTATATAAAAGACTCATACAGATTTGGGTTCGGTGTTTGAAATTCTATTGTTAAGTCCAACAATGACCTGTGCATGAATCTTTAGGTATTTTACATCTATGTTACAATTCATTTAACATGGAAGAAAGGGAAAGGGCTTAATGTAATAGTGTCTGCAAATATTAAGTTGCTTGACACCATGATTGATCTTTTAAACAAGGTATCAATTCTAGGTTATAAACTAAGATATAACAGACATACAACTCCCAGGGTAAAAGAGTAAAAGGTAGGATTCTCTTTGAATTAATACAAAAGATATTAAGAGACAGAAAAACAACAGTGCAAATATCATAAAAAGCAAACAGTAAGTTGATGAAACTAGTTCCAAATAGTTCCATTATTTTACTCAACAAATGTAGACTGCCTTTCTAATAGTGACAAATACTTTGCTGACAAAAATTATTTCTTCATGGTACCATGCATACTCTGACTGGTTGTCATATATACAGAAATAGAGGCATGCACACATGTACGTGATCACCCAGTAGTAGGTCTGTTCTGACAGATCCCTGTACTGTGACTGTGCCACCCTTGTGTTTATGGCTCAGGGAGGTAATAACCAGGAGACATGGGACAGGGGCACACACATCACATGTTTCTGAGGACACTAGGGGAGGTTCTCCTCTTTATCCAGGAAACGCAGACCCTAGTGACACTAGCATCTCTGCTCAGGAGAATAAAGGGGCTGAGAGCAGAGACACCTGCATTGATTAAGGCAGAGAGGTGCAGCCTCCTCTGACTGGGAGGACCAGAAACACCCCACCAGAGATGAATGGTGAAGGAGAGAGTGTAGAGGGACATGAAGGTGCACACCAGAAGGAGGACGGTTTGGGTAGCTCTGGACTCTGGGGAGGACCTGGGGGACGGACTGTTGCCGCGGAGGTGCTGGAACCTCTGCTTGTGCCTGTACAGGATGAGAACCATGGAGCCACTGGCCCCGGGCATGATCCCCAAACAGAGCACATCAGGGAAGGACAGCAAGGTTATACTTAGTGCCTCTCTAGTGTTGTCATGAGCACCACCAGAGCAGTATCCAAAATCTCTTTGTGATATTATTACTACCTCTGTCAGTTACACACAGGAACAATGATATTGACCAGCAGGTGGAGGATCCAGCACAGGAGCACCCAGGTGCCAGTGTACCTGGGGGCTTTCACTTGGAGCTCTGCCCACCTGGAGTTGCTTGGCTGATGGTGATGGCCTGGAAGACACTCAAGAGGCAGGTGCTGTTGAAGGACATACCCCTGCCCACCCTGTGAACATAGAAAACAAGTTTGCATACAAGATCCCTGAAGAAATGTCTAAAGCCAAGAGCTGCCATGGTCTGTGGGACTCCCCTGAAGAGCAGGAAAAAGGAGTTGGCTACAGTCAGGTGCCTAAAAATCCAATCTGTGCCTCTTAACCTACACCCAGAGCAGTAAAGGCAGAGGGAGGAGGAGAGGAGACAGAAATTCCCCAGGATTCCAACCACAGTCTGGGTCAAGAAGACCACACCCAGGGTCAGGTCCCCAGAGGCCATTCTGCCAGTTCCCACAGACGATGTTGATCTTCAGATCCCAGGATCCTGCATGAGGACAAGAGGTAAGGGCTACATTGAAAGGGTCATCTAAAGTCCAGTGCTTCTGTTTACTATTAGTTCACATTTAGGAACCTGTACTTTAAGGTGTTTCTATTACTAAAAGGATTCCATCATTAAAACATCTGTTTAATATATTAAAATGTGTTAAAAAACACTGTAACATGTATAATGGCATAATTTGGCATGAACATTCTTTATATACAGAGTTACGAAAAATTGTGCTGTAAATGGGTAATAATGGGTGTAATGCATTCCACTATTGTCATATATGTAGAAAACAAATAAATAAATAAAATAAAAAACCCATTATAAAGGAAAGATGTATACAGCCTTTTAATTTTTTACATTTTTAAACACTCCATGAGACAGGTACTTCAGTATAAAGTCGAGGGATGTTTAAACTGAGGGATGTTATCTGATTTTCCAAATCCACACTGGTTGAGATATCATGGGCTGATGTAGAACGAGGCATTTAAACATCATGCTCTACTATCAAACCTAGTTTCTAGAGTTTCTCCAGTTATCCATACATATATTGAACTTTTACTGAACACATTAATACATTTCAGATACAGAATTTTATTATTTTGGCTTTAAAAAAGATGTGCTGATTTGTAAACGATAATCCCACCAGCCACTATCAATTAAGATTGAACCTTAAAAGATCTTGATGAAAGACAGATGTACTGATTCCTGTAAGATTTATAGGAATCTGTCCCATGATCAGGGTGGCTTTAATGAGCATCAGGTTATCCCCACATAAACAGAGCCACAGGAAGACACATTTGTTTTACTTCCAGGAAACATTGTAAAACAGCTCCTACCAGAGGAATCATTGTACTCACTCTTTGACACCCTGAACCAAGGCACATGAGATACTAGTCAATGATGGAGTACAGAGGTTAAAGGTTAGTTTACTAGTTTAGTTCATATACTCATCAATTGATGCATAATTTACGTAAAACAGCTAGCAATGAGGTAAGATGTACAAAGAGTATTAATACAGAATACTGTAACATGAAAGCTGCAGGCAGGAATCATTTAATACACACTATGCACTGACATAGTTGCTTTTGAAATTGGTTAAAAAGACATTTAAAACTCAACAAGATTCATTGAAGTGTGTTAACTGCCATCTGACATTGATTATCACAAGTCACCTGTTCTTTCCATGCTTCCTAAAGAACCTCAGGAATAAAGGCCATCTTACCATCACCAACAGCCCCTCATGTCCCCAGTGCAGATGCAGTTACCATCCCATTCAGCACCTCCTAAGAGAATTGAGGAAGCATTTCTATTCCAGCCAGCAAAATTCAATGCACAGAATCTGCACAGGACTAGATAATTCCTACAGGTTTATCCTAGTCTTTATGGAAAGCATGAGGGTGATATAGGTGTACCTCTAGTTACCCCCCACATTGTGTCTCTGATTGGAGTAAAGCAGGCTGGACAGCAGGTTAATTTGAGAATTACAGTCGAGCACCTTGTCATTCTGGTGTCATTGTCACATGGGTTAAGAACAAAAGAGTTTATTACTGTAGCTGTGGTAACTTTCACTGGGGGCACCAGACACTGGGGGGGGTCTGCTGCCCTCAACTCCCTGCACTAGGGCAGCTCGGGCCTCAGGAATTTCGACTCCTGAACGGCTTTGGCACTGGAGCACGTCTGAACTCTAACATCCCCTTTATCCAACACCTCATTTACCTAGACTCCAACGTGCCTCCTTCCCTCACACATTCTGTCAGGCTCCAGTAGCAAATTCCCCCCTTCCTCCATTCTGCTGACTGGTGAGCACACCCAGTGGTCCTGACAGGCAGGGCTGTGTGGGTGGAGGCAGCCAGACCCTGAGATATGGCTTTGTGACTATGTGACCTCACCACCCTGCACAGCTGCCATGATCATGTCACCTGTCACGGCAAGGACCATGTAGCTGGGGAAGCTGAGATCATCAGAAAACTTTTTGCCCAGTTGCAATTACCAAAGCAAGCCCCTAGCTCCTACCTGGCATCTCCAAAGAGACTTGGCAGTGTCTGGGGAGGCTCCTTTCCTTGATCCCTGGACACAGACAGTGGGGCACAGAAAGAAGAGCAGGGAATGCTGGGTGTCCATGGATGGATGACTGGATGAAGGAAATGAACATGCATACCTCTCCTGGAATACTATTCAGCTATTAAAAGGAATGAAATATTGTCATTTGTGGCAGCATTGAAGAAATTGGAGGACATTGTCATAAGTAGAAATGTAGACTCTGTTGTACAAATACAGAAAGTGTGACGTATTCTCACTTATATGTGGAAGCTTAAAATGTTTGTCTCAGGAGAGAGAATAAGTGAACAGAGGTAAGGACACAGGGTAGGAAGGTAAGGCACAGGCCCACAGGGAAAGTTGATAGGAGTGATATCTACTAATATTCTATAGCACAGTAGATAAATACCATGAATGCCCCTTAATTGTATATTTCAAAACAAGTAGTAGAGAATAGTTTGTTTCCAACACATAATACATGATAAATGTTTGATGTGATATGCCAGTTATGCTCTTTGGAGCATTGTATATTTTATGCATGTATTGAAATGTCACTCTGGTCATCCCAGATGCCAGAGTTGAGAGAAGTACATCCACGTGTTTAATGTCCCAGTGTTGTCTTAGACCAAAGGAGAAGGTTAATCCAGTAACGAAGGTAGTATTTGGAATTTTCCTTTTCTTTAAACACGGTGTATATAAGGAATCCTTGATAATTTTTACCATACAGGGATTTAGCATTTTATTTTATTTTTTGGGTACTACGGATTGACAAAGGGGCACTTGGCCACTGAGCCAGGTCCTTTTTGAATTTTATTTAGAGACAGGGTCTCACTGAGTTGCATATGGCCTCGCTGTTGCTGAGGCTGACTTTGAATTCAAGATCCTCCTGCCTTAGGATCCCGAGCCGCTGGGATTACAGGCGTGTGCCACTTTGCCCAGAAAAACAGTTATTTTAGATTTAGATTTTTCTTATACTTTTTAAGTGCAGTATCTTTTACATATTATCTTGGATCTCTTTAAAATATATAGATGGTATATTCAATTAGGTGATTTTCTTGTTTTACTTTGTAGCATTTTTTTGATTTTTTTTTGCTTTTGCAATATATATCCCTGTATATTATAAACTCATTTAATTCCTGTGTTTTATTGCCATTAATATCACTTCCTAAACAGTATTTGATAAGCTAGGCACATTGGCAAATTCCTGTAATCCTAGTAACTCCAGAGGCCGAGGTGGGAGGATTGCAAGATCAAAGCCATCCTCAGCAAATGAGAAAGGTCCTAAGCAACTTAGTGAGACCCTGTCTCAAAATAAAAAAAAATAAAAAGGACTGGGGATGTGGCTCAGTGTTTGTTGCCCTTGGGGTAAATTCCTAGTAGAGCCTCCTTTCATATACTAGATAATATAGAAAATGGAGGTTGCCTCCTGGTGCTCTCTTGGACTTCACTTGGAATTAAGTCAGCTATTTCTCTATAGGAAAGATAAATTGATGCTTAGTGACATTTCTTTGTCACGTTGAATGAACAGTCATGGTATCTTGCTTTATTTTTATCATTATCATATGTAGGATTCTGCCTTATCTCTTTGCTTGCATCAGTTCAACCATATGTCCTTCAGCTTATCTTGATTAAGAAATGAATTGACTTATATATTTTCTAACAGAAATAATTTTCAAAAGATATCTGCAAATCACAGAGTTCCTTTCATAGAAGCTCATACGAGGATGAGTGAATCTCATATAACAGCAACAACTATTGCAGTTCTTATATGAGAATCACTTGGTCCTCATATAATCTTCAGTGTGCCAATATTTGCTAACACTAGTTTTAGTATTTTTTAATTCCAATGATTTCAGAGGTGACAAATATATTTTTGAAAATATCAGTGAGTATTTTGTGAACTATTTGGAAATCTTATTCTTCAATGCCTTTGAGTACCTTAAGTTTCATTGAATTCTCCAATATTTGGGGGATAGTATAGGATATCAGATCCATGGCCTCACACATGCTACTCACCCACTGTACTACATAGCTACATCTTCTGACCCTAAAATATTTCTTTTGGTACTTGGTATTGAAATGAGCAATAACAAAAAGCCTTCCAATAACAATGATGAAAAAGCCAGGAGAAGATGGATTCTCAGATGAGTTCTTCCCGACGTTTAATCAGAAACTAATGTAACTCCTCTCTGAAGTATTCCAAGAAATATTAAAGGAATGAATGCTTCCATTTTTTTCTGTGAATCCAGTATCACCATAATTCCAAAACCAGATGAGGACAAATGAAGGAAAGAAAACTGAACAATATTCCTGGTTTGTTTGCTTGCATCACAGTGGGTCATTACTCGAAACTAGGCAAGTGCTCTCCTGCTGACCTGTGCCTCAGCATGGTCGAAACTTCAGTTGGTGTGAGATCCATGCCAAACGTGTAACAATTATTCCAAAATCTTCCTGCTAACACACAGACCTGACCTATGATTCTACTGGTAAATGAGAATGCAGGGACCTATTGTCATTAGACACACCATAGTCCCATTCTGTACACAGAGAAAGCCCAGCAGACTTTCTTTTTTCCGAACATGTACCGGGGATTCAATGCAGGGGCACCCTACCACTGAGCCACATCCACAGTCTTTTTGATTCTGAATTTGAGGCAGAGTCTTGTTAAGTTACAGCTTTGCCAAGTTGCGGAGCTAGCTTGGCACTTGCAATCCTCGTGCCTCAGCCTCCTGCCTTGCTTGAATTACAGGTATGCTCTGCTGTGGTGCAGGTCTGTCCTTGGATCTTCTTAAATACTAGTTCTCAATGGTATCTCAGAGGCCAGGGTCTAAAGGATTTCATATGTTAAATTTTGGACATTTTCTGGACCAGTGTGGTGCCCTCCCATGCCCTCGCAGAATGGTGGGGTAGAGCTGTGGTCTGCAGCCCCAGTCAGCCCTGTGACCACAGAGAAAACACTAATTCTCCAGTGTACTACTATGTTGCTAAGCTCTAGAATTCAGTAGGTCATGTGCCTAAATGCATTTTTCACTTTGGATATTTCAACTTAACATAGAATGTGTAACCTCATTCTAAGCTGAGAAGCATCTAAATATGTGTGTATTTATTGAACATTTTATTGGTGCATTATAATTATACATTAGAGTGGAATCAAATTTTTTTAGTTGTAGATGAACAAAACAAATTCTTTCTTTCTTTCATTCTTTCTTTCATTCTTCCTTCCTTCCTTCCTTCCTTCCTTCCTTCCTTCCTTCCTTCCTTCCTTCCTTCCATGGAGCAGAGAATGGAACTCAGTGCTAGGCAAGTGCTCCACCACTGAGTCACACCCAAAACCTCCTCTTTTGCCTTAAAATCTCCCCTGCCCCAGCTTACAAATAAGTGATAGAAGATGCGACTCTTGGCTTTTTGGGTCTGGCTTATTTTGCTTAAAATGATGCTTTCCAGTACCATCCATTGTTATGCACATGACATTATTTCATTTTTTATATTATAAGAAGTTAGAGTCCCCAAAGTGTCGTCACTCTCACCTGAAGTTGTGTGGTTGAGCAGATAGAGTGGCCTTGGGTCCCTGGGTGGAGTGAATTTAAAGACTCCCAGGAATTGATACACTTGTATTTTATTTCAGGGTATTCATTGATTCAATAGGAGTTGGTTGAAATTATGACCCTGACCCTAGAATCATAGATCAAGTTGAGCAAGATCTGGCTGTGAGCTACTAAGTTGTTGGTGGAGGATAAGAGTCTTATCCTCAACTTGAACTTGGAAAATCTTCTCCACTTTTCTATTTTTTTCATTTTCTCTCCCTCCCTCCCTCCCTCCCTCTCTCTCTCTCTCTCTCTCTCTCTCTCTCTCTCTCTCTCTCTCTCTCTCTCTCTCTCTCCTGTCTCTGTCTTTTTATTTATATGTGTGTGTTTTAAAGTGTGTGTTACTGGGGAATTGAATCCAGGGGTTCTCTACCCCTGAGCCACATCCCCAGCCCTTTATATTTTTAGTTTTGAGATGGAGTCTTGCTAAGTTGTCCATGCTGATCTTGAAATTGAGATGCCCTCCCCTTCTTATTCTTCAGTTGCTGGGATTCAGATAATCATTTGCATTTTAAAAACAAATCAGACTTTATTTTAGATTTAAAATAGGTTTTCTCCCCATAGAATTTCTGAATTTGTTCTTTCCTTTTGCTGTGGCAAATATTGTCTTTTGTTTTCTCAATATAGTCCTTTCCAACAGATGTAGTATCTTTTTAGGACAGCCTGTTATAAGATGTCCTATTGTTTTCAAAGAAACCCTCCATCTTGTCATATTTTATTTATTTTTTCCTAAGAATCTATTTTCTGGCTAAAATTTCCATCCTTTTCTATTTTTAGTAATGTCATTTTGGGTCTCTAATTCATAAGCTGAGCACACCTTTACATTTTAGAACATGGTCATTTAGATGAAGACTTGCCCCTGAAGGCAGGATTTACACAGCTCCTAAGGTGGTCCACAAAAGGCTTTCTCTTTCATTTTACTGAGACTTTATGATTTCTATTTGAATTTCATTGTTTATTTCAAGCTACTCAATTTCAGGAATTTCAAAGAATGTGTTTCATAGGTTAAGACATATTTAACATTATAACGAAGTGACATGGCATAGCACTATTTAATTTTGTCAGATTAATATTTTTATTTTTATTATTTTTGGTCCTGGGATTGAACCCAGGTGCACTTAAGCACTGAGCCACACCCTAAGCCGTATTTTCTATTTTGTTTCGAGGCAGGGTCTCCCTGAGTTGATTAGTGCTTCTAAGCTGAGAAGCATCTGCATATGCGTGTAGTTATTAAACATTTTATTCCTTTTATACTTATTTATTAGAGTGGAATCAAATATTTTTAGTTGTAGATGGAGAAAAATTTATCTTTATTCTTTCTTTCTTTCTTTCTTTCTTTCTTTCTTTCTTCCTTCCTTCCTTCCTTCCTTCCTTCCTTCCTTCCTTCTTTATTTCTTCCTCTTTCTTTCTTTCTTTCTTTCTTTCTTTCTTTCTTTCTTTCTTTCTTTCTTTTCCTTCCTTCCTTCCTTCCTTCCTTCCTTCCTTCCTTCCTTCCTTCCTTTCTTTCTTTCTTTCTTTCTTTCTTTCTTTCTTTCTTTCTTTCTTTCTTTCTTCAGTAAGCTGAGGATGGAACCCAGTGCTAGGCAAGTGCTCTACACTGAGTCACACCCAAACCCCTCCTCTTTTGTCATAAAAGCTCCCTGCCACAGCTTACAAATTAGAAAGAGAAGTTTTGACCCTTGACTTTCTGGGTCTGGCTTATTATGCTTGACATGATGCTTTCCAGTACCATCCATTGTTATGAACATGACATAATTTCATTCTTTTTATGAATATTACTCTGTTTTGCACATAGGACACACCTTCTTTATCCATTCATCCATAGTTAGCAACTGAGCTGGTTTCAGAACTTGCCTGTTGGGACTTGCACTGCTAGAAATCTGGATATTACTGTGTATACAGAGTAACATCTATTTGTTGTTGAAAGCATACAGTTATATGCTAAGCTCTTTGCAGTCTTGGGAAGTGTAAGTAGAAATTAAATTCTTTTAAAGAATGTAATAAAATGAGCTGAAACACCAAACAGAACCTTCCATCAATCAATGAGTAGATCACGTGATTGTTTACATCAATCTGGTCAGGTCTTCCGGGGCAGAACCAGGGGTCCTGAGGCACTATATAAAGCCCGGTAGGAGGGGCCTTCCCTCAGTCCATCTTTTCAGCTCCTAGAAGCCACAGGGTCTCCAGTGGAGTTGGCTCTTTGTTCACATACCCGTGTGGCCAGAGACAGGCAGAAAGACAAAAGGTGACTTTTCATTATTATTTTTTTGCTGTGGTTTAATCCCAATAGAAATATAGGGATATGAAAAAAGATATTTAGTGTGTGATCTTAGGTATTAAGAATTAATTAGGTCTGGGTATATAGCTCAGCTGGTACAGTGCTTGCCTCGTATATACAAGGCCCTGGGTTCAATCCAAGGCTATACACACACACACACACACACACACACACACACACACAGAGAGAAAAGACTTCATTAGTGGGGTGATATCCTTTCTTTTTTTTCTTTATTTTTAATTTCCGTTAGTTATACATGAAGCAGAAGGCATTTCAACTTATTGGTGTCATAGCCTTTCTTAGTACAGAACATAATTGAAAACATTTTAGAAATATTATAAGAAGTCAGAGTTCCCAAAGTGTCGTCGCTCTCACCTGGAGTTGTGTGGTTGAGCAGATAGAGTGACCTTGGGTCCCTGGGTGGAAGGAATTTAAAGACTCTCAGGAATTGATACACTTGTATTTTATTTCAATGTATTCATTGATTTGATAGAAGTTGGTTGAAAAATATGATCCTGACCATAGAATCACATACCAAGATGAAAAGGATCTGGCTGTGAGCTTGTAAGGTGTTGGTGCAGGATGAGAGTCTTAACCTCAACTTGACCTTGGAAAATCTTCTCCACTTTTCTATTTTTGTTTGTTGCATTACTCTCTCTCTCTCTCTCTCTCTCTCATCTGTCTCTGTCTTTTTATTTATATGTGTGTGTTTTTAAGTGTGTGTTACTGGGGAATTGAATCCAGGGGTTCTCTACCCCTGAGCCACATCCCCAGCCCTTTATATTTTTAGTTTTGAGATGGAGTCTTGCTAAATTGTCCATGCTGATCTTGAAATTGAGATGCCCTCCCCTTCTTATTCTTCAGTTGCTGGGATTCAGATAATCATTTGCATTTTTTAAAAAAATCAGACTTTATTTTAGATTTAAAATAGGTTTTCTTCCCATAGAATTTCTGAATTTGTTCTTTCCTTTTGCTGTGGCAAATATTGTCTTTTGTTTTTTCAATATAGTCCTTTCCAACAGATGTAGTATCTTTTTAGGACAGCCTGTTATAAGATGTCCTATTGTTTTCAAAGAAACCCTCCATCTTGTCATATTTTATTTATTTTTTCCTAAGAATCTATTTTCTGGCTAAAATTTCCATCCTTTTCTATTTTTAGTAATGTCATTTTGGGTCTCTAATTCATAAGCTGAGCACACCTTTACATTTTAGAACATGGTCATTTAGATGAAGACTTGCCCCTGAAGGCAGGATTTACACAGCTCCTAAGGTGGTCCACAAAAGGCTTTCTCTTTCATTTTACTGAGACTTTATGATTTCTATTTGAATTTCATTGTTTATTTCAAGCTACTCAATTTCAGGAATTTCAAAGAATGTGTTTCATAGGTTAAGACATATTTAACATTATAACGAAGTGACATGGCATAGCACTATTTAATTTTGTCAGATTAATATTTTTATTTTTATTATTTTTGGTCCTGGGATTGAACCCAGGTGCACTTAAGCACTGAGCCACACCCTAAGCCGTATTTTCTATTTTGTTTCGAGGCAGGGTCTCCCTGAGTTGCTTAGTGCTTCTAAGCTGAGAAGCATCTGCATATGTGTGTAGTTATTAAACATTTTATTCCTTTTATAATTATTCATTAGAGTGGAATCAAATTTTTTTTTAGTTGTAGATGGAGAAAAATTTATCTTTATTTTTTCTTTCTTCCTTCCTTCCTTCCTTCCTTCCTTCCTTCCTTCCTTCCTTCCTTCCTTCCTTTCTTTCTTCAGTAGGCTGAGGATGGAACCCAGTGCTAGGCAAGTGCTCTACACTGAGTCACACCCAAACCCCTCCTCTTTTTTCATAAAAGCTCCCTGCCACAGCTTACAAATTAGAGAGAGAAGTTTTGACCCTTGAATTTCTGGGTCTCGCTTATTATGCTTGACATGATGCTTTCCAGTACCATCCATTGTTATGAACATGACATAATTTCATTCTTTTTATGAATATTACTCTGTTTTGCACATAGGACACACCTTCTTTATCCATTCATCCATAGTTAGCAACTGAGCTGGTTTCAGAACTTGCCTGTTGGGCCTTGCACTGCTAGAAATCTGGATATTACTGTGTATACAGAATCACATCTATTTGTTGTTGAAAGCATACAGTTATATGCTAAGCTCTTTGCATTCTTGGGAACTGTAAGTAGGAAATTAAATTCTTTTAAAGAATGTAATAAAATGAGCTGAAGCACCAAACAGAACCTTCCATCAGTCAATGAGTAGATCACGTGATTCCTTACATCAATCTGGTCAGGTCTTCCGGGGCAGAACCAGGGGTCCTGAGGCACTATATAAAGCCCGGTAGGAGGGGGCCTTCCCTCAGTCCATCTTTTCAGCTCCTGGAAGCCACAGGGTCTCCAGTGGAGTTGGCTCTTTGTTCACATACCCGTGTGGCCAGAGACAGGCAGAAAGACAAAAGGTGACTTTTCATTATTATTTTTTGCTGTGGTTTAAATCCAATAGAAAAATAGGGATATGAAAAAAGATATTTAGTGTGTGATCTTAGGTATTAAGAATTAATTAGGTCTGGGTATATAGCTCAGCTGGTACAGTGCTTGCCTTGTATATACAAGGCCCTGGGTTCAATCCAAGGCTACACACACACACACACACACACACACACACACACACACATACACAGAAAAGAATTCATTAGTGGTGTGATATCCTTTCTTTTTTTTATTTTATTTTTTATTTTTGTTAGTTATACATGACAGCAGAATGCATTTCAAGTCATTGGTGTGATAGCCTTTCTTAGTAGAGAACGTAATTAAAAACATTTTAGAAATATTATAAGAAGTCAGAGTTCCCATAGAGTCATCACTCTCACCTGGAGTTGTGTGGTTGAGCAGACAGAATGACCTTGGGTCCCTGGGTGGAAGGAATTTAAAGACTCTCAGGGATTGATACACTTTTATTTTATTTCAATGTATTCATTGATTTGATAGGAGTTCGTTGAGAAAAATGACCCTGACCCTAGAATCACATACCAAGATGAGCAGGATCTGGCTGTGAGCTGCTAAGGTGTTGGTGGAGGATGAGAGTCTTATCCTCAACTTGACCTTGGAAAATCTTCTCCACTTTTCTATTTTTGTTTTTGCATATCTCTCTCTTCCCCCCTTTCTCTCTCTCTCTTTATTTATATGTGTGTGTTATTGGAGGATTGAATCCAGGGGTGCTCTACCACTTGGCCACATCCCCAGCCCTTTGTATTTTTCATTTTGAGATGGAGTCTTGGTAAATTTTGCAGGCTGATCATGAATGTGAGATGCCCTCCCCTTCTTATTCTTCAATTGATGAGTTTCAAATAATCATTTGCATTTTTAAAACAAATCAGACTTATTTTTTATTTAAAATAGATTTTCCCCCATAGAATTTCTGAATTTGTTCTTTTCTTTTGCTGTGGCAAATATTGTCTTTTGTTTTCTTAACATAGATTTTTCCAACAGATTTAGTAACTTTTTATGACAGCCTATTATAAGGTGTTTTATTTTTTCAAAGAAACCCTCCATCTTGTCATATTTTATTCATTTTTTCCTTAGAATCTATTTTTGGCAAAAATTTCCATTATTTTTGGTTTTTAGTAATGTGATTTGGGGTCTCTAATTCATACACTGAGCCTACCTTTACATTTTAGAACATGGTCATTTAGATGAAGACTTGCCCCTGAAGGCAGGATTTAACTGCTGATAAAGATGTCCACAAAAGGCTTTCTCTTTCATTTTACTGAGACTTTATGATTTCTATTTGAATTTCATTGTTTATTTCAAGCTACTCGATTTCAGGAATTTCATTGAATGTGTTTCATAATTTACGACATATTTAACATTACAATGGAGTGACATGGCACAGCCCTATTTAATTTTGTCTGATTATTTTTTTAATTTTTATTATTTTTGGTACTGGGACTGAACCCACGGGCACTTAACCACTGAGTCACAACCTAAGCCCTATTTTATATTTTGTTTAGAGACTGGGTCTCACTGACTTGCTAAGTGTTTGGGTTTTGCTGATGCTGGCTTTGAACTCGCTATCCTTCTGTCTCAGCCTCTGGAGCCACTAAGATTCCAGGTGTGTGTCACCAGGCCATGCTAATTTTGTCAAATTATATCCAAGGGGAATACAGACTGAAAACATCCAGTTTTCTTTCTTTCTTTTTTTTCCTTTTTCTTTACTGGGGGATCCTCCTGCCTCAGACTCTCTAGCCACTGGGATTACAGGCGTCCGGCACCATGCCTGACTACTTTTCCAGTTTTCTAATATAGTTAATCTTGTGATGTGATTACATTCCAACAAATCTACAGTAAATTGAGTATAGCATAAGGCAAATATTTATTCAAAGCCTTCAACCTACAGAGCCTGGTGGTCAGCCACGCCCACCTTCAATGTGCTCAGAATACTTAAAGAAGCCTACTCCCCACACATGTTGACCATCTCCTGTCATTTACTGAATGCTGGTGTCCAACAAACACTGGCAGCATGGTGCACTGTGGAGTGTCCATTGGTTACCTCGTGGTTGTGTGGCTATCTGGGAGCTCCAACTGCCTGGCACCACTGCCCAGCATCGTCAGAGAGTATCCTGCCAAGTATTATTAGTCTGGGTCAAAAGCAAAGTTTAAAATGCAAAGGTTTGTATAGTACAGATGACACTTTTGTCCCATCATAAGGTGTGAAACGTGCTGCCTTAAGCTTGCAAGTTGGTGGCTATCAGTGTATCGAATTGTCTTGGAAGCCAATGACATGACAATTTTCCTTGGCATTGTATGATGGGGTATGAGGGTCTCTGCATTCCCTTTGTGTAAAGCAGGGTAGGTTTAGTAAGCAGACTTGCTCCCTGGGAATGACAGAATCCTCAGTGCCTCTGTGTGCGGGAGAATCCAGGGATGTGGGGACTCAGGGTCTCATTTTCTCTCCTCTAGGGAAACAGAACCCCTTGGGCAGGATCAGCACCAATGGATCCCAACACCCTCTCCATGGAACAGGGGAGGCAGTTCTTAAAGCAGTGTGGGATCCCACAAAGAGACGTAAGTGTGCGAGTCCTTGGGGCTAGTGAGAGGCTGGGGAAGGGGTGGAGTCAAAGAGAGAGTCCATTCTGAGGCAGGCTCTCTGCCTGGGCTGGGAGTGGGTGTTCATGGTTTAACAACTTCAAACACCTGGGTGCTGGCCAGTTAAAATGTGCAGGCACCATCAGGATGGACGCAGGTGCATGCATCTGCTGTGGGAATGCCAGCCTTGTCCTTGTACTCTCAGGTGGTGCCCTTTGGTGCCATGTAAAGGTCATGAGCCACCTCGTGGTGGGCTGTGGACTAAAGAGACTTTAATTGATTACACATCATGAGAACTAAAGGAATCAGGAGCTCACTCATCTCTTTATCCCAAGACCTCTTCCTGCCTAGAGAACGTGAACTGTATCTTGATTCTCTTCATCAGATTGATGTGTTGAAAGAGAAATGGATGATTGTCGCCTCTGTGGAGGTTCTGCTGAGATTCCCTCTGAGGCCAGGAGAGGACCCAGCAGCCCGCTGTGTCACCAGTGGAAAATACCAGCCTTTGGTGGACAGGCCCCGCATGATCTCACATAGAGGAGGAGAGCATAAGAAAGGGTAGGTCCAGCGTCAGGAGCACTGTGGGAACTGCCTGGGGGTGCCCAGGTGTAGACAGCAGATTTCTGCCTGAACTCTCTTGGGGGTGTCTGCCCTGCATGTTGCTAACTCTAACACAGCTTACACTTGAGTCGCCTAGGGGTAAGTTTGCACCTGTTGTTGGCTTGCTCAGGTACCCTGAGTTTGCTTGTCCTGGTGTGGCTTTGTGCCATCTTCCCTGTGGACTCTGCCGTGTGCTTATGGGGTCTCTGTGAAACATCCCAAAGTGCTCATGAGCTTACATATGAGAGCTCTGAAATGGTTTGTCATTGCATCTGGTTGGTTTTCTGATTAAGAAATTATTTTGTAAAACCAGTGGGTTTTCTGGCCAGATGAAGTTTTGCAGGCCTATAATTCTAGTGGCTTGTGAGGCTGAGGCAGGAGGATGTCAAATTCAAACCCAGCCTCAGCCAAAGCAAGGCACTAAGTAACTCAATGAGACCCTGTCTCTAAATCAAACACAAAATAGGCTTGGGGGTGTGGCTCAGTGGTCGAGTGACTCTGAGTTCATCCCCAGTACTAAAAAATAAACAAAGAAACAAGGAAATAAACAACAAAAGAAAAATAAAAGAAAACAAATAAAATAAAATAAATAAAAACAAAAATAACACTGTTGGGTTTTCTGATTTTCTGCATATAATTGGGAAAACCCAGGAGTTATTGGCTTCCTGTCTACTGGCTGTGATAAATATTGTTTGAGGCTTTAATCCTGTAGTGAGAGGCTGGGCAGAAACTCAGAGCCTAGAATACTTTCCTGCCAAGGGTGCACATGGCATTTTGCCCTCTGTAAGTCAGTGGGCTTCTCTCAGGCAGCGTCTCCTTTAGGGAGCTGGTCGATGCTGGCAGAGTGTCACAGAATGGGACATTAATCCTGAGAATACCAGATTGTGGTGGGTGTGACTTGGTGTCAGTTAGTCCTCCCATCTGGAGTTGGGTGTAGGCTGGACATTTTTCTTGTGTTTGTATAATTTTTAAAAATTCTTTTATCATCACCAGGAAATCTAACAATCAATTAATGAGCAAGACTGAGCAGAAGCCCAGGGCTGTGACACAAGTGTCAGGTGTTTACACGCATCTTCCACCTCAAGGAGCTGCTAAAGATAAGAACCTGAAGAAGCGACAGAGGGGATCAGATGGGCAGTGGGCTCCCGCACCAGAGGAGGAGGACACTGTGGTAAGTGTAGGGTTGGAACTTAGGAGAAGAGGGTTCTGCATGGACCCCAGAGAGCGGGTCTCCAGAGGGCCTTCTGTGTCTGTGACAACTGCTCTGTCGTATCTCAGGGACCTGGTTTGTGCTGTCTTCATCTGGCAATTTGGCCATTCAGAGCCCCTGAGGAACAACCCCATTCCCTGTTTGGTGGCACCTCCAGCCTGGTGTCTGTGCAATACCAAACTCTGATTTCTTGGCCTCACCCTTAGACACAAAAGTCCTTCCTTCTTGGGTGCCTGACAGGTTCTGGGTAGGACCATGATATCTTGAGTTTCCTGCAACTGTAGGCCATGCATCTAGGTTCCAAACACCCGTCCCTGTCCTGACCTCTGAAGGCTGCCTGTGGCTGCTTCCAACTCACTAGCAGGCGGTCTCTCCTCCACAGGCAACGTGCAAGGACTTCGGAGCCTCTGGGCACACCTCCCACAACCACAGGTGCCCGGGGAAGTGCTGTGCTCAAGCCCTTTCCTTGCAGCCCTTGGACTCAAATAAGGACAAGGAAAACCTGAAGCCGAGGAAGCCTCAGCCCCTGAGAGGCCAGGATGATTTAGTCAGGAGAGAGAAGGATCCAGGGCAAAGGTGAGGATGCTGCAGAATCAGAATGGCCTTTGCACCCTCAGTATCTCCCAATCCCTCTTCTGTGCATCCACCTGTGAGCACAGACAGGGACATGCCAGAGGGACAGGCCAGGGCTGCACATCTTGGGGCCACACCCAGAGCACACTGTGGGGCTGAGAAGCCCTGGTGTGGGGGACTTGGAATGCTGCTCAGAGCAGGCAGAGCCGCAGTGGGGTCTAGTGAAATTATGGAGTTCAGAAGTTCAGGGGAGAGGGGGGTTCCTGGAAGTGGGGGCTGCTTCTGGGATAAGGGATGGTGCAACATCAGATAAGAAGTGCACAGGGGCTGTCCTGCCTCCCTCGTCCCCACACTAGGGCTGGGACCCAGCTCTGGAATTGCCTTTGGCTCCCCATCCTTGGTGTGGACAGGAGGTCAGGCATGTCAGATGAGGTTCTCGGATCTGTTCTGCAGGCAGGAGGAGCAGCAGAGGAAGGCTCTGCCCCAGAGACTTCCCAAGAGGTCCTCAGAGGAGATGGCGAGGATCCGGGGGGCAACTGCAGGATCTCCTGTCCCCGTGCGGGTGAGTCTGGTCTCACAACCCGGTGCCCTGAGTGGCTCTCTTCTATGCCCCTAGTAGGGTTACGTTGTAACTGAGGCTGGCCTGCAGGACATCCTGCATATGCCGACTCCTTCCTTCCTTCCTTCCTTCCTTCCTTCCTTCCTTCCTTCCTTCCTTCCTTCCTTCCTTCCTTCCTTCCTTCTTCCTCCCTCCCTTCCTCCCTCACTTCCTCCCCTGCTCCTTCTTTTTCTTTTCCCTCCTCCTCCTTGTTCTCCTTTCCTCCACCTTCCTCTCATTCCTTGCCTCTTCATTCATTTTTTTCAGGACCAGGGACTGAACCCAGGTGTGTCTAATTACTGGGCCACATCCCCAGATCTTTTTATTTATTTATTTGAGTCAGAGTCTTGCTAAGTTGCTTGGGGCCTTGCTAAATTGCTGACTCTGTCCTTAAACTTGGGATCCTCCTGCCTCAGCCTCCCCATCCACTGGGGTACAGGTGTGCACCACTGTACTTAACTTTATATTGATTTATTTGGATATTTTATACTATTTTTTTTCCAAGATGACTCCCAATGAAAGGGGAAAAATTTTGTGCACCTGATGTTTTTGTACACGACCCTGTTATGTATATCTACAGGCATTTCCTACACTTTGGATAAAACTCCCAAATCTCCCTTCAAAAGAGTGTTTTCCATTATAGTCTCCATATTGTGGAGAAAAAGGCTTGTTTTCTTGATCTTAAAAACAGAATATGTGATGAAACTTAATTGATAGTCAAAAGAGTAATATCTGATGGGGAAGAAATCAAATGGTTAGGCCATAAAACCAAACCAAATCCAAACAGAAAAACAGCCCAGATTAGTATTGGGCTTTTTAAATCCCTGATTTAGATGAAACCCTAATGTCCCTGTTGTCTTATGTATTTTACTGGTGGCCATTTTCCTTCTTCCTAAACTGCTAGCTATTTTCACATAGTTTCTGTTAAATGCTGGGGAAAACGGTGGCACTTTCCATAGGGAGATAATTTTGAATGCCGAGGTGTCTGATTTGAGCTTTCCTGTCCCACAGAAACCTTGCAGGCCGCTGCCTGTCCTAGCACCTAAGAGGAGACATGCCCCAGACCCCATTCTCAGAGGCCCTCCGGCTGGGAAGGCAGCTGACCTGAGATCATTAGGCCCTGCGTGGTCTCACAAAGAGAATCCCCAGCTGAGCAGCAGTGGAGCAGCCCAGGGACGTGAGGTGGGTGTCCCTGTCTGGCCCCGCCCTGCTGTCAGCTCCACGCCCACAGCTACAGGGTCTGCTCTTTGCCCCATGATGTTGCTCAGCCTGACCCTGGTCCTGTCTTTGACCTCTAGGCCCACAGCAAACATCCTGTGGGGGATTCACAGTCGAGTTCCAGGCCCGTGAACAGTGTGGTCAGAAGCAAACCCAAGAAACTGAAGTCCTTCCAGAGTCCCCAGGTGGTTCCTCCAGCCACCCCACGTACAAGTGGATGGGCACCCAAACCAGCACCCAAGGCGACCACTCAGGCTCCAAGCTGGAAGCCCACTGTGGACCTGCAGCCTCTGCTCTTCTCACCTGGCCTGAGCCCAGTACAGGGTGGTACTGTCTTCCTGCCTCTAACGTCCAGCTCCACTCAGGGGAAACCTAAGGAAAGTGGCTCCATGAGAAGGCACAAGGGTCAGCCCAGCCCCAGGCTCAGCCTGGCTCCCACAGGCATTCCTTCTGTGAAGTCCCCTCTGGCTGCCCCGAGCCCTCGTGTCTGCAAGGAGTCTGAGGACCTGGCTCCCTGCATCCCAAGGAGTGTCCTCTATGAGGACCTTCTGGTGTCTTCCTCCTCTGAGGACAGTGACTAGGAGGGAGACCCCTACATGGTGGAGAAGACTCTGTTCCCAGCCTCCAAGGAACTGGAAGTGACTGAAAGGTGGAGGAGGGTTAAGAGGCTGGGAACAGCCCTGTCCACAAATGGCACTTCCCAGGCTGTCATGTGTGTACCCAGAGTGGACCTGAGATCACCTGGGGATCAGTGGATGACTGCTGATCATTTGGCCAGTTGGAGCCCATTTATATGGGGCTCATGAGAATTTCCTGAAATCCTTTGAAAATTAGACAAACTAGGATGGAACCCTGAGTGAACCCAAGGAATGATGTCACAACATCGTGTCAATAGAAAGTTATGAGATCCATCTGTGCATGCACCCACCTGGCTGAGCTCAGAGACACTGCGCCCCAGGCCTGTCATTGGGTGGGGGAGAGTGTGTGTCTTTTCAACAGTGGCATCTGGAGTCTTCACCTTCTGACTCTGACTGAGTGCCTCAGCTGGGAACTCTCACTGCCTTCAGCACATGGGGAAGATGCTCTTCTTTCTTGAGGATTTTTGTTTTGTAGGTGAATTCATTGAAAGATTGGAACTGTTCAGCTCTGTGCCCAATGAATGGATCCCGAGTCCTGAAGAGGGCCATGGCTCACTAGCGCTTATGAAGCTTGTTTTGCACTGAATTCTATGAGAAAGGCCTGGCGTCTGAGCTCATTTAGAAAGTGCAGACGGCGATCCCTCTCCCTGTTGAGCGATTGAAGTATGTAACCTGCTTAGACAATGAGTGGCACAGGGTAAATAATAGTGTGTCACTGTGATCATCATACTTGTCTGAATTTAAGTTAGTATCTTACTTATGAGGGAATTTTCCCTTTGGCTTGGTCCCTGTTGCCATTAAATGTCACTCTAAAATTGTGTTGGGTTGACTTCTCTCAATATTTGTCCATTTTATGAATTAGGACATGCTGATATTTCCTCATCACTTCAAAATCATTTCCTTTTTTTTTTAGACTGACAAATAAACCAATCGTATTTTTGGCAACTTGTAAAAGAATATGTCGTATTTTTTAAAAAATGCATCAAAATTGTTTCCTTTTCAGGTCTCATAACCATGAATACTTTAAACTTGTGCTGAGTATGAGCATTTGTGATTCCTACACAAATTGTGGTGTGTGAGGGAAAGTCTAGCATGTGGTGGGCAAGTCATGTAGTAAGGCAGGCAGGCTGGACTTGGCTGTCTGCATTCAATTGAAGGAAGGAAGAGCTGTGGCCAGAGCATATTGAAAACTTTCTATCACTTTCCCCATGAGGCTCATGGACTCCCTCAATTTTATCCAGGAATTTTGAGGGTGCATAGACCCCATTTTAAAACCCCCTGGACCAGCTGGGCTTGCTTTCTTGTAAATGTTATCTTTTCTTTGTAATTAACATGCAATAGCTGGATATGAAGATGGGTCACTCCTATATGTTTTAATCACCAAATTTCTTTACTTGAGTAAAGAGGATCTTGGTGTGTATGTCACACACCTTATCCCTCCAGTATCAGCAGCTGGTGCTCTGAGTCAGTGTCTGCATTTTAATACCCACCCAGGTGTTTCAGGTGGCATAAGGGTGTGAGTAGAGGGAAAATAGCCTGGTTCCTCTTGTGGCTGTGTCCCAGTCCACCTCATGAGCTGTAATAACTGCTCAGGACTGGGTCCCGACCCAAGATACTGCTTTCCTCAGTCTGGGGGGAGCCTTGCTCTAAAACTCCTGGTCCTGGTGCATTAGAACTGGACCCTGGAGCTGTGAGACTCAAGAGGGTAGCAGGCAGACCCAAATTGGCCCAGAGGCCCGTTCCCTGGGACTTGCTGACACAAGAGAGGGAGGGAGAATAAGAGGACCCTTCATGCGGTCACAAGGAGGGTGCACATAATGGTCAGCACCAAGGTGACTTCATCCTCACCGACTGTACCTGGTTCATCCCCAGCCGGCATCAAAGTCCTTGGGCACATTCCTGGCCCCCAGGGCACCCAATCTGAGAACTACACAAACCACTCTACTGCTTTTGTTCATGGGAAACCATGGGCGAAACAGACAGGGGTTTCTCTGGGCACATGGTGTTGTGACCCTAGATAGCTGCTGTCAGGTCATGCTAAATCCACCTGGACCAGGACTGTTCACCTCCTCCCCTAGATAATTCTATCCTGCAGTGAAGGTTAAGCAACCTGGGGGAGGAAAGCAGAGGTGGTGCTCTGCTACCCTCCCTTCTCCTTTCTCGGTTTGAAGGAAACAGTCCTGAATCAATAAAAGGCAGAGGGGATTCTCTAGGGTGGGATTTCAGTGGCAGGACCAAAGCCCAAGTCCTCTTTCTGCCTTGGGGACTTTGTTGTCTTTCTAGGACTTTGTCCTAAAAAGTGAGAAGATTTGAGAATCTAGGCTGCCTCCTGGTGGGTGGTCCAAAACCAATGAACAGAAAGTGGTCAATAAAGAAACAGGTAGAACTGCTAAAGTGGGCTTCCACCAGCGATGTCCAAATACACCACACATGAGAGCCATTTCTTCAACTCTGGGCTGCCTACGTTGATGTCAAGGTTTTCCCTGACCCAGAAGCAATAGTCCAGGGACACCCACTGGGGAATGTAGAAGGACCACAGGGCAGAGCCTCAGCATTGCAGGGCCTCAGTGAGTCCTCTCAGCCCATGTACCCAGCCTGGCATGGCAGGTTGGAGTATCCTTGGAGCATATGGAATCATGAGCTTCCAAACACCATGAGGCTTTGGTAATGGGAAGTTCAGAATCACAGTCTTCTGCATTAGGCCAGATCCAGGAATCTGTGATGCTAATTATTTCCAGGGTGTTTGGAGGTAATCAAGAAGCAAATCTTATGGAACCTCATAAAGGAACCTTGAATGGGAGTTCCATTCAGTGTGAGTTTTGTGAGTGTGTGTGTATCAGGGAGTTTCACCATCCTGCAGTCCTCTCCCTATCTGTGTGCAGCTGGTCGATGGGACAAATTCAGGAGTGAATAAGTTTGTAAGGGGATATTCGTCCCCTTCTCTACATTTTAAATATCTGAGAGTATGTGAATAGCATGGAAAACATACATGTATGTCGAATTTGTTTCTGAACCATGAGCAAACAGTCAATTTATTTAAACCAAAGGACTTCGAAGTGCAGCACAGTTTACAGCAGTGTTTCAGGGTGAAGCAGGTCCCAAGCATGATTCCAAAGTCCCTGGATGCTCAGGGAGCTTCTGCCTCGCTTGATCAGGAAGCTCAGCAGCCCCTTTGTCAGCTCCAGAATCTCACCTCTTCTGGTAGTTTCCCATCTGGAAGGCACAATCCACAGAGTTTCTTCCACAACCTTCTCTGAAGGACAGCCTTTCTCTGCCAGGATTCCTGTCAGTGCAGTGAACACTATCCACTCTGCTCCTCCCTGAAGGGCCACGGAGAAGTTTCACTCACATGTAGCTCAGGGTGGACCAGAGTTCTCTGCCAGGGGACCAGGTGGCCAGAGGCTAAATTTCAGCCAGAGCCTCTCTGCAAGGAGATCTGGGTCATGAGGAGGTTCCTTTTCCCGTACCTGACCTTGGAGGCCGGCAGTTGCAATGGGGACTGCATGGCACAGTCACATCTCCTTACGTTCTTCCTCTGCAAATGGCAGTGTGGGGACAGAGTCACCGTTTTGCAAGTCGCACTGAAGGACATCAGCAGTTGCCAGGACGTGGGGTACGGTCTAGGACCTCATCTCTGCTCCCTAGCTTAGCTCCTGCTTCAGAAGGCTTGCTTGTTCTGTGCAGCTGTGGGAATGCACGGAATCTATGGCCCAATTGGTGTGAGTTCTGTGAGTGTGTGTATCATGGTGTTTCATCTTCCCCTAATGTGATCCCTACCCAGACTCCTGGAACACCTCCTTTTTACAGACTTTGTCTCTGATGGAGATAGAGAATATTCACAGGGGTCTGGTGGCTGTTGGACTGTGGGGTCTGCTTGATGTCGCAGTGGTCAGTACTGTATGTGAGAGACGGAGCCAGACCCTGAACTGTGTTTCTGTCAGTTTCTGTTACCTTCCCCAGGCTGCAATATCTTTTTAAGTAGCATTAATGAAAATACAAGACTGAGGAATGGAACATGTTTGTGAAAGCTTTTTATCAGTTGCTAATGACCTAAAGAACAATTATGTGTTTGTATTTATTATCTTCAAAGCAATGGGTTTGGTGAAAGTCTTACTTAGAAACCGCTGATTTTTTTTTTCCAGAATTCATTTCCCATCAATTTGGACATTGGGGTTGATCTGCAAGATTTTCAGCAAAATATCTTGATGAATGTGGATCTTTATCCCTTCCAGCAGGGTAGGAAATCCCAGTGGGACAATGCTCACAGAAAGAGATAAACATGTTTTTTTACAGAAAGCAATGCTGGGACCAGAGGGTTTAACAAGCCGTTTCTTTAATTCATTCAGTATCAGATAAGTTGATGTACTTCCTCAGTTGAAGAGTACTTCATGGTTACCACAGTCCTCTATGTTACCTTTGAGTAGCAAGTTTTGGTTGCATTTGTAAACAAAGAAAATATAAAATATGAGTTCTAATGAATCCTTTTGTTTTTCCCCACAAACTTATATGAATGCTTTTAGAATGCACAGAAATCAGCTAACAACACCATAATTACACTGGTTTTTTATACTTACTAAGTTTAACTTTAGGTAGAGGGATGAGTTGAATTTAACAGCTTCCAAGGTGACACTGAAGTTCACAATGACAACAACATGTCCCATAGCCTGTTAGCCTAGCTTTCCACAGCTCTCCACCATGTCTGAGTCCACGCAGCATCTTATTAAATCACATAGCACAAATCCCACCCTACCCTTGACCTCCTTGCTCTACAGGGTGATGACCTGAGATGGCAGCTGCCTCTCAGCGCCCCCAGCTTTCTCTCTCCTTGTGTTTGCTTCCCATGGAGCTGAGTTGTCCGAGTTTGTAGGAAGAAAATTCAGCATCTACACAAAAGCAGCTTTGGCTGTTGCCTGTTGGATGAGATTTCTGCCAGCTGAGCAGTTATTTCCACCTGGTTTCAGAGAAATTCATGAAGGACATTACTGAAGTAACAAAGCCTTTCTCACCTCCAACCAAAACACTGTCTCTCTTGGGGACTTCAGGACAAGGTCTTCCATTATTTCATTTATGACCCAGTTGTCACGGTGTCTTAGTCCTTTAGCCATTGCAAGAACAAAATACTTGAGTGTAGGTAATTCATAAGCTATTTGACTTATGCGTCGTCTGTCTGGAGGGTCCCAATAGCGTGGTATTGTGGTCCCAGTATGGACTCCTCCCTTCTCCTCCTCCTTCTCTTCTGGCCCCCTCTGCCCTTTCTGTTTCCCCTTCTCTCTTCCTCTGCCTCACCGTGGCTGCTCTGCTTTCTTTCCCCGGGTCCTTTACCCAGTTCTGCCCTTCCCTGCCATCTTACTTTTGTTCATGTACCTTCATTACAGTACCTTTGCATGCCTTGAGGAGGTACTATCATGGAAGGCCCTGTCTAGGGAGGGGCTGCTGCATTAGGTGAAATTCCTGGAAGTTCCTGAAAGATCAGGAACATCAGTTTTTAAGTGATAATATGGTATAAATTTGAGAGCACCGTGAATGCCAGATTGTACATGTAAAACTGTCATCTGAGTCATCATGATGAATGCAGTCAGAGCAGTTTTATCCAGATTTCCTTTTTCTCCACATCTTCCACAGCATTTGGTAAATTTTCACTTATGTAGTAGTCGTTCTACCATGTTAAATAGGGATACCAATTTAGTTTTGAGTTGAGTTTGAAATCCATTCTCTTGGCAGTTTGCAAGAAGGAAATGTACACTTATAGTACAATATCTCTGTTCAACTTGTTCTTGGTTTCAAGGTGACATTGTGTATCCTTTTCCCAAAGATGTTGAGCACTTTTTTTCCATAAATTTATTTGTAGCTTACTTCCTTTCATTTAAAAAAATGTCTATTCATACTATGGGATCATTTATTGAGTCAATTTAGATTAAATCTGAAGAGTTTTGAGTTCTTTATATATTCGGGAAATTAGTTCTGTATCACAAGAATAGCTAGCAATGACTTTTTTCTCTGTGTTTTCATCGCTCCATGGATTTTTTCCTTTGCTGTGTAGATCTCTGACTGCAATGTTTTATACCTTTGGACAGAGTTTGCTTTTGTGCCAGGGATGTTCTTGTAATATCTAGAAATCATCCCTGGGTGAATATTTTCATCACTTTCCTCCATGATTTCTTCTATTGCATTCAAATATTCTTGTCCTCCCTCCAGGTCTTGGACGTGCTTTGTCTCTATTTCTTTCTTTCATTTATTCATTGCAGCACTTGGGATTGGACCCAGGGCTTAGAGCACACCAGACAAGCAGGCTCCTCAGAGCTCCCTCCCGGTTCTCTGATTCATTTGCAGTTGACTTTTGCACAGAATGAGGGACGAGGACCTTGTTTCCTGTCTAGATGGGATTATCCAGTGAACCAGTTGATAGAAAGTTTTTCTGTGCTTCAAAGTTTGTTTTTTGAATCCTTGTCAGAAATCAACTGCCTGAAGGTGTGTGGGTTTATTTTTGGATTATCTGTCACACTGGGCTATGATTTTTTTTTGCCAATATTATGCTGATTTTCAGGACTGTTTTTTGTAGTTTTATGAAGTGTGTTGTGAGTCTTTTTACTGGAAATTGTATTCCATCTAGATTGCTTTGTTTAGCGTGGCCATTTCAACAGTGTTTTAAATCCATGAAGACAGGTTGCCTTTTGACATTTTAGACACTTTTTCAGTTCCTTTCTTCAATGTTTTCTAATTTTCACTGTAGAGGTCTTTCAAAAAATGAAGTATTATTTTTCCTTTTATTTTTCATAATCAAAGATTTTAGTATTTCCCTGTTGTTGAGAGATTAATAGAAAATACTTGCAAATTATACAGAAAATCTAAACCTCATTATCACTAAACTTCATGCAGTTGACACACAGAGAATTCTCCAAAAACACCTGCAGAATATTCCTTCCTTGGAAGTGTCAATGCACAAAGAATTGACTAAAAACATGAACAAATATTATAGTCTCTATCCTTAGAGAATGTGATTTCTGACCAAAGTAAAATCGCTTTACAAATTAAGAATGAGATCTAAAAATAAAATGAAATTAAAAAATAATTTATACACTTCTAATTAACACCAAAAATTTACAGAAAAATTTGAAAGTCAAAGTAAATAATGCAAAATGTATTAAAATTTGGGAGACACAGATAAAGTATTTCGTTTTCTTTTTTATTAATGCACTGTCATTAGACATAATAGTTGGGTTCATTTTGATATAATCATACATGGCTCTTGAGATGCTTATGAATGTAATTTTTTTCTGATTTCATTTTTTGTATATGAAAGCTATAACTTTTCAAATGTTAATTTTTATGTATTACTTTATTGAATTTAAAATTTCTGATAGACTTCTATCCAATTTCAGCATGAAATTATATATATATATATATATATATATATATATATATATATATATATATATACTAGATAAATAGAGAGTATTTTCTCATGTGTAAGCTAAAGAGAAAAAAAGAAATGAGAAATCTCAAAATAAAATGAGGAACAGTAGAGAATAGACAGGGAATCAAGGCATAGGAAATAAGGGTGGGAAGGGGAAGCACAGGGAAAAATTGAAAAACAATCATGCTGTGTGTGTCTGTGAGCATATCATAATGAAAGTGTATATTGCACCAGAACTGTGGAGGACAGGGACCATGGGAAGGGGGTTCAACAGGGAAAGGAAGTAGTGGGGAAGATAGTGAGACCCATTATGCCAGGCAGATACATGAATATGTCTGAAGCAGCCCCACTAGTACATATGATGATAATGCACCTAGCAAAACATACTAAATGAAGAAATGATAATATTTAAGGAGACAGACATGCAAATCCCCTCGATATTGCTAACAAATGTGTATGCAAATCAAACCTCAGACACTGCACCTCAGAAATGTGTACAACTATTGTGCCAAACAAAAAAAATTTGAAGTTACCAATTTTCACCTTTATTACTGTATCTTTATATTCAAGTTTAATTTTTGTTCAATATATTTTATAAATTCAATGATAACATATTAAGTGTCATAAGAATAACAGGAGAATTAGTACCCATATCTAAGTGTATTGTACTGATTAAATCAGAACATTTAGATTTCAGTAGAGTGCACTGAAACATCCTGTGTTCACACAGTTTCTGCTCAGAAAACATTGCATTAATGAATGTATATGTGATGCTTTTTCAAAAACACACTTCCTCTGACAAAACTGCCATCTCCAGCATTTGGTGAACTTTTCATCCAAACAATAAAACGTGGTATTTAGGATGGTGACTAGAGGTCTTCAACGGGAAACAGCAATACATGTCTTTTCCTTCAGAGGATATGTTTGGGGGAGATGGATGAGGTGGGCTGTGCCTGCTTCATCTAGCTTCCTGCTATTGACAATGAATCCAGTGGGAGCTAGAGCATCACTAACATGGAACTTGTTATGAAAACAATTCACAGGCTTCATCCCAAACCTGCAGAACCACAGTGTGGGAGAGAGGGCTGTGGGCATCACATGACTGACAGCACGTGGAAGCCCCAGAGGCATGGCTTTCCCAAAGAGTCTCAGCCAGGGCTCCCATCAAGATCCCTCGTCAGTGGCAGGAAATGCGTTCAGCTGTTCCACGACCACAGATTAGTCTATGATTCTGGGTAGAATCTTCAATATTGAGATAACTGTCAGGTGAAGGCAGAGAGAGGACA
This sequence comes from Spermophilus citellus, assembly GCF_964194105.1. Taxonomy (NCBI): domain Eukaryota; kingdom Metazoa; phylum Chordata; class Mammalia; order Rodentia; family Sciuridae; genus Spermophilus; species Spermophilus citellus. Next base: position 3,896,294 of record NC_138200.1, read on the forward strand.
GGCAAAACCAGGAGGGAATCTAGCTACATTTGGGAGACGTGAGTCTAGCATTCAGTAAGAGGATGTGCTGTGCTTGGCTGTTTTGGGGGCAGGTCTGAACAGTGCAGAGCTCCAGTGTTACAGCAGATATTTTTGCTTTTGCAGGTAATAGAGTTCAGCTGAAGGCAGTAAGAAGAAACTCACTTTAGTTCACTAGAGGGGAACTCACTGGTGTGAGAACGGAGATGAGAGCAAGGCCTTTTCTGCTCAGTAATACCCTTTTAGGGTGGTGTGGTGGGAGCAGGTGTAGGTGGTTTGCAGATGCCTTTAAAAGATTCTAAAGAGGAAGGTGTGGTTTGTCAAAGTAATCTTGCTAGAGAAGGAAACCCAGAGCAAGAGGAGGAAGAGGAAGAAATGTCAGCATCTCAGGTTAGTTGGTCCCAGGTCGGGGCCCTTTTTCAATTGTCCTGCTGTGCTGTTACATATATACAGCTTTCCTATCTGCTTCTGATATCCCTGCCTAATATCTGCTTCCAATTACTTTTTTGACTTTCTTTTCATTGTAGTCAAGGTGACCTCTTCATTTATGCATTCGTTTATTGCTCATCTTGCAGTCTTGGGGATTCAGCCCAGGGCCTCACATGTGTTAGCCTAGCTTTCTACCACTGAGGAGATCCCATGCCCCACGTTCACTGTTGAAACACTTCTCCCCTACACAGCAGAGCCTGCTCTCAGTCTCTCTTGACATTGCACAGCTCTTTCTTTCAGGAGAAAGTCTCACCATGAATTGATCAAGTGTGATATGGCAATTGCTTCTGGTAGGACAGACGCAAAAGGAACTATATTGACACTCAGCTCCTAGTGCAAACACAGCTGAGTCCTCAGAGGTCAGTGATGAATGCACACCTAGGATGTAGGACCATGTGGATGTGCCACGGGGTTTTGGTCTGCAAGCCTTAGAAAAATGTATGCTGAAAAGCGATGGAATTTATTGCCTAGAAGAACTCACATAAATTTATGTAAAATTAGTCAATTAAGGGACTTGCTCTCTTGGGTCCTCAGAAGAGAACAAATATTGAAAGTTGGTGAACACTTGTCCTAAACTTTGCATAAAATGATGTTTTAATAGTTGATCTAAATTATGGTTTACTCTTTTAATATCAATTTGCCCACTGATACCTTGGCAGGGGTGCTTGCCCTCTGTGTCCATCACCCTGGACTGCATGTTGTGTGAGTCTATGTGGACTTCACCCTGTTAAGGGGCTATCTGCCACATATATGACCATCTTGAAAAGTGCAATAATTGTCATGAGTCCCAGGGCTGCTCTACAATTGAGCTCCATCTCCAGCCCTTTTTAATTTTCATTTTTGACCAAGGTGTGCTGAATTGCTGAGATTGGCCTTGAACTTGCATTTCACCGCATCAGCCTCCTGATTTGCTAGGATCACAGGCATGTGTAATCACATCCAGCTAAGGATCTTTTAAAATATAACACATTTAATAATGCAGGATTCATGGGTTAAATTTTCCTTTTTTAGAATTTTATGTCTGTGTATTTTATGGGAGTGGGATGATTTCCTCAGATGAGAGATTGTAAGTTTTCTCTTTATCCTTAGGAAGGATAAGGTGGAAATGGAAAACTGACCTGCTAGCCTCACCTGGAAGCTTCTTAGCAATGTGAAGACTAGGCACAACCATCCATCTCCTTGAAGTGTGGTCAAATTTGAAAATATCTAACGTGGAATATATGCACATCAATATTGGAGAACAATGCTTTTTTAATATTTACTTTTACTTGTTCTTTTTAGTGAAACATGACAGTAGAGACAATTTGGACGTATTTATACAAACATGGAATTTATCTTATTCTAGCTAGGATCCCAGTCTTCTGGATGTAGCATGCTGTGGAGATTCCCTGTGGTGTATTCATGCATGTACATTGAAAGTTTATGTCAGATTCAATCCACTGTGTTTCCTATTTCTCTACCCCCTCCCTTCCACCATTTCCTTTTGTCTAATCCACAGAACATACATCCTTTCTTCCTCTCCCCTTTTGTTTTAGGTTAGCATCCACACATCAGAAAGAGTATTTGGTTTTGGGGATTTGGGGAATTTGGTTATTTCCCTTAGATCAATGGTCTCCACATCAATCCATTTATGAGCAAATGTACATAAAGTCATTTTTTAATGGATAAGTAATAATCCATTGTGCACATATACCAAACGTTCTTTATCATTTTATCTGTTGAAGGGCACGTAGATTGGATCCATATGGGAGCTATTGCAAACTCAGCCACTGTAAACACTGATATGTCTGTGTCACACTGTAGTATTCAAATTTTAACTTATTAGGATATATTCCAAGGACTGGTAAAGACAGTGTTTCCATTCCTCGATTTTTGAGGAATCTCCACACAGCATTCTAGAGTGTTTGCACTAATTCTTAGTCTCATCAACAGTCTTTGAGTGTTCCATTTCCTAATATCCTCACCAATATTTTTTTAAATTTGTATTCTTGATAAATCCAGTCTGACTGAGTGAGGTGAAAGTTCAGTATGGTTTTAACATACATTTTCTAATTTCCAGAGATGTTGAACATGTTTTATGTACTTGTTGACTTCAATTTCTTCATTTGAGAAGTGTCTGTTTAGTTCCTTTGTCTATTTATTGATTGGGTTATTTATATTTTCAGTCTAAAGCTTTTTGTGTTCTTTATATTTTCTGGAAATTAATTCATTATCTGAGATGTGGGTGGCAAAGATTTTTTTCCCATTCTGGAGATGCCCATTTCACATTCTTGGTTGTATCCTTTGCTATGAAGAAGCTTTTGATTTTGATGCTATCCCATTTATTGGGTATTTTTTCAAATTAACTCCATGCACTTTACAAGGCTTGTTGAGGAATTTTGTTCCTAAGCTGACATGTTGAGTGATGGTCTGCATTTTCTTCTAATAGGTGCAGTCTTTCTAGTCTGATGCACTTTGAGTTGACTTTTGTGGAGGGTGAGTGATAGGGGTTAAATTTCATGCTACTACATTGGATTTCCAGTTGTCCCAACAACATTATTTGAAGAGGCTTTTTAAATCTCCAACGTATGTGATTTGCACACTTGTCTAGTGTGAGATACTTGAGTTTATGTGGGTTTATCTCTGTGTCTTCTATTCTGTTTCATTGGTCTTCATCTGTTCTGATGGTTATATCTTGGTGCCTTTGTCACTATAGGTCTGTAGTCTAAGGTCAGGTATTATGATACTTCCTGCTTAATTTTCTCTCTGAAGATTGGTTTGGCTATTCTGGGGCTGTTACTCTTCCAAATTTAATGACTGCTGTTTCTAATTCTATAAAGAATGTCATTAGGATTTGAAAAGGAATTTAAATTTGGGGTAGTATTCAAAATTAAAAACTAAAAATTTTGGTAGTATTTAAAAATTAAAAATTTATGTTCATATGGCCATTAATACAATATTAATTTTGCTTATTCAAATCAGGAAAGATGTTTCCATCTCCTTAGGTCTTCAATTACTTTCTTTATCATTCTGTAATTTCACTGTAGAGGTATTTCACTTCTTTTGTTAGATTGAGGTTATAAGAGTTTTCATAATTTGTTTTTCAATTGATTCTTCATTGGAGTATAGCAATGCAGTTGCTATGAGTGTTATTTTTATATGCTGCCACTTTGCTGTTTTTGTTTATGGGTTCTAGAAGTCTCCTGGTGAAGATTTGGGTCTTCTAAATCAAGAATCATGTCTTCAACAAACAGAGATATTTGAAGCTATTCTGTAATTACTGGTACCTCTATAATTTTTTTCTTTATTTTCCTAATTGCTTTGGCTAGAATTTCTAGGTCTATTTTGAATGGAAGTGGTGAAAGAGTGTATCTCTGCATTATTCCAGTTTTTAGAGGGAATGACTTCTGTTTTTCCCCATTAGAATGATGGTGGCCTTAGGGTTTAATTTACATACCTTTTACAATGTTGAGGTAAGATCCTACTATTTCTAGTTCTTCTAGTGTTTTGAACATGAAAGGTGGTTGGAGCACACTTCAAATTGACCATTACTTTTCTGCTTTCACAGCTGATCCTGTATGATATAAAAATATATTTCAAGAAATATATTTGTGTTGATGTATTGGTTTTATATTTGATATTTCATAAGAGCATAGGATCAAAGCTGATTTTGAAGAAATGATCCCATCTGCATTTTATGTCTTCATGTAGTGTGTTAGTGAATCTTATTACATTTAAGATTTATTTTCTAAGTTAGGTGGTGTGCTTTCCATTGCCATAACAAAATTCCTGTGACACATCAACTCAAAGGAAGGTACATTTATTTGACAAGATTCGTGGTCTCAATGCATGTTCAGCTCCATTGTGTGGATGCCTTTGTGGAGGCAGAACATCACGGAAGGGAGCCACAGTAGAACAGAGCAGCTCATCTCCTGGACTCTGGATAGAGAAATAGCGGGGAGAGTAAGGAAGGGCAAGGAATAAATACACCATTCAAAGAATCATCTCAGGTACATTTTTCTATCTAGACCCAAACTTTTAAGTTTCCATCACCTCCATTTAGCCCATTAATTATGAATCCATCAATTTACCTGTTCCATGGTAGAGCCCCAATGATCCAGTCACCTCACCATGACCCATTTGTGAACACTGCTGCCTTGGGTACTACACTTGATACACTGTAGCTGAGAAAGCTTGTCACATCAAAGTCACAACAAGGATCCTACATAGGAACCAGTTCCTTAATCTTCTCATCTCACGTTGGGGTGGTATTGAACTCTGCTGCAGGACACATGACCAAAGTATGATTTCTTCTCAGGGTATGCTGACATTCAGGGATGTGGTCATAAGATTCTCCGAGGAGGAGTGGAAGTGCCTAAACCCTGCTCAGCGGGCTTTGTACAAGGATGTGATGCTGGAGAACTTCAGGAACCTTGTCTTTGTGGGTGAGAACACCTCTGTTTCACAATGCTTCACTGACACATCCTCAGGGCAACTGCTTGGCTTTGCCAAACATTTCAAAGGAGAGAATACTCTGTAGGAAGGATCTCAGATATCGGATATCCAACTAAAATTGGAAATTCCTTAATTTGAAAACACTTTGGACTTATTTTATCTTACTTTATCTTACTCACTTTGGGTCATGGTCTGCAGATTTTATTCTATGTTTCTGGAAACTGGAGTATCTTAGCATATAACACTATGGCACATGTCCTTAATTTGCATTTCTACATTTATTTTGAACATGTTTTGAATACTGCATAATAGCTGCACATGAATAGGATTCATTTTTATTCGATCCTAACTGCATGAACTTTAATTTTCTCTCATTTAATCTCCAGTAGTTCCTCTTAAACTTCCCTTCTCTCTAGCCCCATTCCATTTTCTCTACCTTGCTCTCCTTCCCTCTGTCTTTCTATTGTTCACTAGTTGGGATTTATAGATGTACTGAAATGTGAGCTTTACTGGGCTCTATGCCTCCCTTTTCCATTTTATCATCCATTCCCTCAGTCCACTTTTTCTACTCTGCTGACCTCCCTGGTATTTTATGTGGTCCCTCCATTTTTTCACTTATTTTACTCTTTATTTCATCTATAAGACTGAATATTTTACTTTTGAGTTTGCATATGTCACTTTGCTTGCTTCTCTTCAGTTTCATACATGAATGCAAAATGCAATGATTTTCTTTTTTAATGACTGTTAACTCCACTGTGTGTGTGAGTGTGTGTGTGTGTGTGTATGTGAGATAGAGATAGAGAGAGAGAGAGAGAGAGAGAGAGAGAGAGAGAGAGAGAGAGAGAGAGAGACTGTGTGTAAACCACATTTTTTGTCCATTCATGGACTCATAGGCATGTGGTGTGGTTACATAAACTGCTGTCATGATTTTTGTTGCTATACTGAAGTGTCGGTGTCAAGATAATTGTAGGTTTGGGGTAAATATGAAGGAGTAGTCACATGGTTAGTCCATTCCTTGTCTTTTCAGGATTCCACATGCTTCCTTCCTGAGTGGTCATACTTCCTTGCAATACCCTTACTCTTCCATTCTCAGTCACATCCATTATTTATCTGAATTCTCATTGATTGTCATTCTAACTGCAGTGAGTTGAAATCTCAATGTTGTTTTGGTTTCTACTTCTCCAGTAGGTAGGGATGATGATCATATTTCAGAGAATTTTTGGTTATTTGTATTTATTCTTTTGTGACACGTCTCTTTGCACATTGACTCATTTATTGGTTGAGTAGTTTGATTTCTTGGTGAGGTTTTCTGTTCTTTTTACTCATTGTGTTTAATGATTTTGTCAGAATCATACTTGGCAAAACATTCTCGCATTCCCTGGTTCTCTCTTCCCACTCTTAATGATTTACTTTACTGTGCACAGAATTTTTCAATTTGATTCTCTCCTACTTGGTTTTATTTTTTGAACTTTTATGAGGCTTGCTAAGAAAGTTGGAGGCTGAAGAGATAAGTTAGAATGTTGAATCTGTGTTTTCTTTTAGCAGTTGCAGGATTTTGGTATAATTCCTAGATTGTTTATCAACAGTGAGTTCAACTTTCTTTTGCAGTGGGAAATATAGGGATACTGTTTCATTTTCACTTATGTATATACATTTACTGTAGCCCTTAGTTTTTAAGAAGGCTACCTTTTCTCCCTTTGTTTTTCAAAACTTTGTAAAGTATCAGATGATTAAATTTATGTGGATTTGTGTCCATATCTTCTATTTTATTCTACTGATCTAACAGAAATGTTAGATGACATTTTGGTTTTATTTCTCTGAAAATTTTTATTAGTGTTTAGATATGGATTATGTCAAGTTTGTATGAGATTTTTGGTAGTAATGCCCTCTTCAAACATCGATTCTGCCCATTCAAGAACATGGGAGGTGTTTCTCACTTCACACCTTCTGTTTCTTCCTTCAGTTGCCTTTCACATTCCTTGTGGAGGTTTGCATCTTCCTTCTTAAATTTATTTCTAGAATTACATATTTTTTGAGGTTATTGTGAATGGAATATTTTTCTTCCTTTTCCTGCAGATTCAATATTAGAGTATAGAAACATATTCAATTTATATATGTAGTATTGATTTTGTTCCTGCACGTTTGCTGAATGTTTTTCATGAGTTTTACCAGGAATGAGTGCTAGATTTATTGAAATGCTTTTCCCGCATTGATTGAGATGATTCTGCTCTTCTTTTCCTTAATTCTGTTGGTGTGGTCCATTTATAGTTACTGATTTGTGCATGTTTAATCAAACACGCATCTCAGAAATAAAATATATTTGATTTTGATCTCTTTCATGTGTACTTGGATGCTGTTTTCAAATATTTTATTTAATTTTTTTCTATCTATGTTGATCTGGGATACAGGCACTGACATTGTTTTTTCTTGATTTATCTTTGGTTTTGGTATCTGGGTGAAATAGAGTACATAGATTCAATTTGGTAGTGTGTCCTACATTTGTGTTTCATGGAAAATTTGAGGAGAACTTGTATTAATTCTTCTCTAAATTTATAGATAAATTTCAGTGAGAATCCATTTGATCCTGATATTTTCTGTGTTGGAAAACATTTAATGGCTGCTTCAATCTCATTTTTTATATTGGTCCATTTTATGTTTTCTGTGTGTCAAGGGCACATTTGGTTAGGTTTTGTATGTATAAAAGTTTGTCAATATCATCTAGATTTTCCACTTTTTTGGAATGTACTTATTTTCAAAAAAGCGTGTAAGAATCTTATAAATTTCAGAAGTGTTTTTAATAGTTCCTTTTTTTTTTCAATTTTGCTGATTTGGATCTTTTATCTCTTTTAGGTTGGTTTGTCTATGGGTTTTAAAATGATGTTCATCTTTACAATAAATGAAACCTTTATTGCATTAATCTTTCCTTTATATTTTTGTTCCCATTTTTATTAATTTTAGCTCTGAGTTTTATTATTATTTTTTCTTCTTATTTCAAAAGAGTTTATTGATATTCTTGGAAGGGCTTATGTTGTAAGAGTTGATTATCTCTTTGGGGTCTTTCTAAACTAGAGTTTGAGATGAAACTGGATTTTTTGCTTCTTTTGGCTGGCAGGGCCTGTGCAACCCTGAGTCTTCTGCAGCCAAGAAAGACTTATATTGTTAGCAGCTAATCACAGTAGGAGAAGCCTGCAGGCATCAACTCTTCGGGCTGTGGCTGACAAAACCTGATTCTTCTCCACTACCCCTAAGTGGCATGTGTCAGGTCTCAGTTTTGTATGACTAAAGGGAGACTGTGCGCTCCCTAATACAGTAGACTCCAGTAGCTGAAATGTATTTGTATGCAATTTGCTAGAATTTTATTGAGAATGTGTGCATCTATGTTGATCAGTTATATTTCTTTTAGGGTAGTTTCTCTCTTTGCTGGATTTCACTTCTATTTGTTACTTCTTCTTCATGAAATGCAGTATTGACTCTAATTTGTAGTTCAGGCTTTCTAGTGATGAATTCTTTTAACTTTTGTTTATTGTGGAATAATTTTAATTTATCTTTGATTCTGAATCTTAATTTTGCTGGTCATAGTGTTCTTTGCTGGCATCCATTTTCTTTCAGATATTGGGTTCTATTGAGTGGTGGGTACTAGGTTTTGAACCCAGGGGTGCCTAAACAGTGAGGCACCCCAGCCCTATTTTGTATTTTATTGAGAAACAGGGCCTCAGTGAGTTTCCCAGGGCCTTACTTTTGCTGAGGCTGCTTTGAACTCATGATCTTCCTGCTTCAGATCCTGATCTACTAGGATTACAAGAATGTGTCCTGTGGTCTTCTTGATATTGGTATATACAATTGCAAGACCTCCTAGCATTGAGGGTCTATGTTGAGAAATCAGATGGGTTTCCCTCTCAATGGTATGTGTTGCTTTTGTCAGGGAGCCTTGAAAATGTTATTCTTAGTCTGCATGTTAATCATTTTCATGACATTGTGCTTATTTGTGGGTCTTTTGAAATTTTGTATATTTGGGGTCCTGGAAGCCTGCTGTATATGATTTTCCATTTCATTCTCTTGGTTTGGAACTTTACTTGGTTTATCTCTGTTTCTTTGGGTGTGGAGTTATTGATCATACCATGTCAAGACTGATATAATTCTTGGAAGGTCAGTCTAATCTTTGGTGTGTTCAGATACCTACTATGTTTCTGCTGGTTCAGGGAAAATGGTCTCTGATTATCTGTGAGTTAGCAGCCAGATTACTTCCTGTTATGGGGTGCTGTTTTGTGTGTCCTCCTGAAGTAAGGTTCTGATCTGTCAAAGCTACTGTGAGCTCCCTGGTGTGTATTTGGTAATGTGTGGGTTGTAGCACTCTAGATTATATGCATAAGTATCCTTAAGCACGTTTTCCCATTTCAGTTGCAAATAATTTCCATCCCTTCCATCCTCCATTTCCTGATCCCTATCTGCTTCTTTTGTGGTCTTTCCTTAATTAAGGAACCTATTTATTTATTTATTATTAACTTTATTTATTTATTTATGCATTATACTGGTATATAAAAATGAAATACAGTGCTATATTTTAAAGAATGTGGATAGCTTAATTTGTGAACCATGATTTCATTATTTTTATTCTAGTTTGAATGAATTGAGTTCTTGGATTATAATATAGTTTCATTCTGTATTTAAAGATTTCTCAACTTTATTTCTAGTTGCATTCTTCAGCATGAAAATTACTCTATTTTTGTATTTTTTTAGTTGATAGTTGATTTCATGTTTTTTTCTTTGTTTGTTTGGCTCTACGAGGATCACTTAGATGTTTATTTTTCATTGTTCACATATCTCATCAATCACCATTTCTTTAGAATTTAAGTCAGGAAGTTCATTTAGTTGCCTCCATTTGGCAATTTTCACCATATTCTTTGAATGTTTTTGTTATGTATTTAGAACTTTAGGCATTTGAAAAACACATCTGGAGATTTTTTATACATTTAATAGAACAGTTCTTCAAAAATGAACAACACATCTACTGTAGTGATGAGTAAAACCAGAACTGAGTTTACCAACTAGTTATGAATTCAGAATGTAGAAGAGATATCTGTGCTCCCATGCTTGCTGAATGATTATTCACAATGTGAAATATTGGAATTTTATTTGTAAATATGTATGATACATAGGAAAGAGAGAGAGAGAGAGAGAGAGAGAGAGAGAGAGAGAGAGAGAGAGAGAGAGAAGGAGAGACATACACTGAAAACATAGAATGAAACGATATGCCATTATAAGAAAGTGAATTTTATCATTTATGATAACATGGACAGACTAAAAGAGTATAATGCTTAGAGAAGAGAAAAGGCAGAAACAAGAAAATATCGCAAGATCTCAAATTTACGTGGAATGTAATAATAGTGCTGTCATGTCATTTTAGAATACATTAGTGGCAAAGCCTGTTGGGTTTGATGGTTTGGGAGATTTCACAGAAAGAATATAAAATGGTAGCATCAAAGTAGGAATAAGATGAAGACAGTTGTTTTCCCAGAGCTATCAATACATTTTCAACTTGAAAAATAATAACATAATGAATCTGAAACATTCTATCAAATATTATGATGGGATATATATAATAATTAAATAGATTCATCACTGCACAAGTTCATTTTGCTTTTGAAAAATCCACCTACACCTGGAAAGTGAATATAGTCTGATGTGCCTATTGGAAAACAATTAGTTAACCAAAACTATACCTGTTATAATCTAGAAAATTTCTTCATCCACCGGAAAATGACAACAATCAAAACTAGTAGGGACTTTTGAAACTTTATATCCTGATCTCAAGATGTCTCATTAAAATATTTGTGTCTGTAATTTTTCATTTACAAAGGAGTATATTCCTATTGTAAAAGAGTTTGGATGTCAAATGGGTTCTTTTTCTTGTAAATTTGAAGAATAAAATCCATAGTCACAGGGTGACTTAATTTGTGAAAGAAAGGAAGAGGAAAAATAAATGTAAGAAGAAAAGCAAAAAGAGAATAAAAGCTCACAATGTGGGAGCATTCCCAGGAGATGATTTTCAATAGGTGTCTTTTATCTATAGGTTTTGTAAGCTTGATCTTTCCTTATAGATGATTGATTAGGTATGGAATTCAGAAAGGGGAACATCACCTCTAATTTGCCTCCTTCCACAAGTCTGTAGAAAAGTGATTTCTAAATTACAGTGACAAAAGGAAAAACAGAGGGTCTATTGGCCCAAGAGAATGTACATTGTAGGGTTGGTCATTTCTAGGACCTGGTAAGGGGGCTGTCATTGTGCTGAGAAACAGCTGCTTCAGGAGCTCGATTTCTCAATCCTCTTTCTTCATTTCTTCTCTGAGACCCTTTTCCTGGATGCCTGTTGCTGATCTACCTTTCTTTCTCATTTTATCTGAATCAAATTCTCCCAATGGAATTCTTTCTGTTCCTTTTACAACCGTTTTCTCATGTCTGATCTAACTCAAGACATCTTCCAAAATAAACCCATTTTCTTTTGGCACATTGTTCACATATCTCACCAATCACCATTTCTTTAGAATTTCAGTCAGGAAATTTATTTAGTTGCCTCCATTTGGCAATTTTCACCAATTATTCCACAATAAACCCATTTTCTTTTGGCACATTATGTCAGGGACAGATTTTTCAGAAAGCACCCAAGGAGGAAAGAAACTAGATCCATTTTTTGGAATTCTCTCTTCATTGTATTCTGCTAATTTTTAGGGTAAGTATCTGTGGTGGAGAAATAGACACAACTCTCCTTCCCCCTTTGGAGGGCTTGTTAGAACTGTTGTAACCTGCAGCCTTGAAAGTACAATTTCTAGAGTATTCAGTAAGGCAATATGTTCAATGCATACATTTTAAGATTATGTATTTATGGAGGAAGGATGCAGTCAAGGTTTTTATTTTTTCATCTTCCTGGTATTCTCAGGTTGATATAATTTTACGCATTGCATTGGGATGTTCAGGTGAATCCAGTAAGAAGGATAAATTCTAACTTTTGTTTCTTTCATTTATGTCTCCCCTCCAAACTACTGGATGGTTACCAGAGGAGAATACACAAGGTTCATTTCAACAAGTGAGAAATAGAAGATATGAAATTAAGAATCTTGAGAATATACAATTCTTTAAACAAGAAATTGGGAGAAAGTGTAAAGGGGAGCCAGAATGTCATGGACCTTATCCCTGTGCAGTGGCTCCCTCTGAGAGGACTGGGAGAGAAGATGCACATCAAGAATCTGCTCAAAGTAATGACGTTGTGTCAGGAATTCATGTTGATTCAGTTTCTTCTTGGAGTAAATGTGTAGATCCACTTATGAAACATTCCTTCACTGAGAAAAACAACTTAGAAAATCAGCAAGGAAATGTAGCTCATGATGCAAAACATCATTTGAAACATTGTGAGTTTGGCTTGAATTGTCATTCAAATATTGCTGGAGATGAGAGATTCCAAAATATGAAAACAATATCTCAATGGGATTTGAGTGATAATTCGTTCATCAAAAGTTCACTATTTCTGCATCAAGACTTCCTTCAGTTCTGTTCCAATGTCTACAGTTTGGATAAAATTCAGATGGCCAATGTCAACACAGTGATGCTTAAGGAAAGAGAACACATTGGTAATTATGAGAAAATTTACATCAATGATGAAACTGGCGTGGTATTTGCTGATCGATGTAACCTAAGTAAATTGGAGGGAGGTTCTGTGGGACAGGAGAGCCATGAGCACAAGGAATCATGGGAAGACCCTAACCAGGGATCAGATCCACCTAACACACAGAGATGTCCTTTTACACAGAACCATGACAAGTGGGGGAAATGTGCGAAAGTCATCAATGAGTGGCCAAAAGCTCTTACTCATCCTAATGTCCAGAGGAAAGACAGATCTTATGAAGGTAAGAAATACAGTGAACTATTCAATCAGTTCTCAGTGTGTACGGAGCATGAGAAAATCAATACCATGGAAATGTCCAATCCAAATACAGGTGAAAAATACAGAGAAAGCCCTGATGAGTCACCAAACCAAGTTGGACCTAATACAATATGCACCCAAGAAGATCCATGGAGAATCACGGAATGTGATGAATCACTTCCACCAAGTTTAAAACTTGAACAACAGCAGAACATCCAGAATGAAGAGAAACTTCATGAAATAGAAGATTGTAAAACTTTCTTTTGTAGTTCCTCACATCAAGGGATGCATAAGAGTATCCATGCGGGAGAGAAAACCTACAATTGTAAAGAATGTGGCAAAACCTACATTTCTTCCTCAGAACTGCTTTGTCATCAGAGAATCCACATTGGAGGGAAACATTACAATTCTGAAGAAAGTGGGAAAGCATATATGTGTTCCACACAACTTGTTCCTCCTCAGCTACTCCATTCTGGAGAGAAACCATACAAATGTAAACATTGTGCAAAGACCTTTAAATGTACCTCAAGCCTTGTTATTCATCAGAGAATCCATACTGGAGAAAAACCGTACAAATGTAATGAGTGTGGCAAAGCTTCCATTTGTTTCTCACACTTAAATATTCATAAGCAAATGCATACAGGAGAGAAATCCTACAAATGTGAAAGTTGTGGAAAGGGTTTTCCTCATTCCTCATCTCTTGCTGTGCATCAGAGAACCCATACTGGAGAGAAACCTCACAAATGTAATGAGTGTGGCAAAGCTTTCATTTGTTCCTCACATTTAAATGTGCATAAGAGAACACATACAAGAGAGAAATCCTACAAGTGTGAAAGTTGTGGAAAGGCTTTTGCTCATTCCTCACATCTTGCTGTGCATCAGAGAATCCACAGTGGAGAGAAACCTTACAAATGTAATGAGTGTGGCAAAGCTTTCATTTGTTCCTCATATTTAACTGTGCATAGGAGAACACATACAGGAGAAAAATCCTACAAATGTGTAAGTTGTGGAAAGGCTTTTGCTCGTTCCTCACATCTTGCTGTGCATCAGAGAATCCACACTGGAGAGAAACCTCACAGATGTAATGAGTGTGGCAAGGCTTTCACTTGTTCCTCAACCTTAATTGTGCATAAGAGAATACATACAGGAGAGAAATCCTACAAATGTGAAAGTTGTGGAAAGGCTTTTGCTCATTCCTCATCTCTTGCTGTGCATCAGAGAATCCATACTGGTGAGAAACCCTATAATTGTAAAGATTGTGGGAAAACCTTCATTTCTTCCTCAGGTTTTAAAAAGCATCAGAGGATCCACACTGGAGAGAAACATTACAAATGCCAAGAGTGTGGAAAAGCTTTTATTCATTCTTCACAGCTTACTATTCATAAGAAAATCCATACTGGAGAGAAACCTCACAAATGTAATGAGTGTGGCAAAGCTTTCATTCTTTCCTCAACTTTAAATGTGCATAAGAGAATACATACAGGAGAGAAATCCTAGAAGTGTGAAAGTTGTGGAAAGGCTTTTGCTCGTTCCTCATCTCTTGCTGTGCATCAGAGAATCCATACTGGTGAGAAACCTTACAAATGCCAAGAGTGTGGAAAATCTTTTATTCGATCTTCACAGCTTGGTATTCATTAAAGAATCCATACTGGAGAGAAACCCTAAATTATAAAGATTGTCACAAAACCTTCATTTCCGACTCAGGATTTCATAGGAATCAGAATATCTACACTGTGTAGAAACTCTACAAATGTGAACATTGTGCAAAGGCATTTACTCATTCCTTACTTTCTGTTGTACATCACAGGATCCATACTGAAAATTTTTTTAAAAAAGAAAAAACCCTAGTTGAAGAATGTGGCAAAAACTTTCACCACAGTTGTCACTTGAGTGATCATCAAAGAATATAAACTGGAAACACATTCTTTGATATCAAAAAATGTGAAAAATCTTTAATAAATGCTCACATTTTATATTATATCAGACAATTCCTACTGATAAGAAAGATTGTAAACATAAAATATGTGAAAAAATTTTAAATACATTTTCCACCTTATACAAATTACAGAAATTATACTACCTATTTTCATAGAGGAAATGCAGGAGGAAAGGCTTTAGCAAAATATCCACAGTAGAGATCACAAGAAGTTACACAGGGAAAATAACGATTTTACATAGAATAAATCAGTGGATCTATTTCAACAAGCAGAAAACTACAATAGCAATGCAAATTTTCATGCTAGAGATGACTAAGGCACTGTCAACTTCATGCCATATTCTAATCTAGAGTATTATACAGATGAATGCAAAGTCAACAGTTGCATGATTTTTGTGGGTTTCAAAGGAACAAAGACATAATCTTTTTCTCTATATGTTTATATCAAATAGATGCATTTTTCTCAGGACAATTCTTCTACTTAAAAGTATAAGTAATAGACATTAATTTCACCTTCAAATCAGTTCTGACTACAACTTATTTCCTCATAATAACATAAAATCTTGAGGTCAATTTGCTGCATTTTAAAGAGAACTTTGCATAATACAGAGGCACCATTAATATTCATTTTCACTACTGATTAAGGGAAAGTGTAACGTACATCTAGAACATCCCTAGGTAAGCATGCTTTGTGTTTGAATTGCAGCTGAATGTATGCCAATATGCAGTTGGAATTCAGACCATCATTCTTCAGCATAAAACTGAGAAAAGAATATCAGAATTAGTGAAATGAAACATATCATCAATCAAGCCTTAAGGAGAAGACAACTCACCAGTGCATGAAAATATTGGTAAATATTCATAGTGAGGTATGATTCAAGTCTGCCATATTATTGGGTGTAAGGAGAATTTTCAATATCTTTACCAGTAACCATGGAAATTTGAAAGTAATGGAGAAAAATGGTTTTAAGTATATTTCATCTTGATATTTCATACCATGGTGGCCTTTTTTAAGGGACAATGAAGAAGTGCAACATCACTATGGCAGAAGAAAATTGATGCTTCCTCATTGCTGGTGAGGTGATATTTCATGAGGCATCATATGATGGACTTTACAAACCTTTATTTAAAATCAAACTATAACTTTTTTGATTAATAAAGTGTAATCTGTTTTTAATTTTAATGAATTTCAATTAATGAACTCTTATTTTGCACCAACATTAAACATTGCCAAATTGTTTCAGTCTTTTCGAAACCAAAGTGATTCTAGAAACTGTACCCAATTACAGGACAATACAGTGGAATCTTTTCTCTCATATTAAAATGGTTTCTCTCATGTAAAACTCAAATAAGAGGAAAAGATTTCTTCAAATCACTTATACAAAGATGAGGCTGTTTATTTCATCAACAAATCTGAAGCTTAGTTTTTCTGGATATACAATTTTTGGTTGGGCTGGGGATGTGGCTCAAGTGGTAGCACGCTCCCCTGGCATGCGTGGTCAGTGGAGTTTGTGAGTGATACACAATTTGAGATAAATTTTTAAAACTTATCTGTTTACCATGTTCAGGAATTCAAAATGAAAAATATTTGTCTTTGTAGGATCTACAAGTGGTCATGGTTAGTGGTACTCTCTTCAGTGAAGACAAAGTTTCTCACAGACCCGCAACCTAATGGCCATCACATAGGTAGCATCTCCCTGATGCTGTTGCAGGATCCTCCTCATGTGACCAGTGCTACACTAGCCCAGGGTGCTCCACATTGCAACCCAGGTTGTAACCTTGAGAGTCCAACAGCACAAAGTGACTAGTGAATGCTAGCCCTGGTTCTCTACTCCCTAAGAGACATAATGTCCATGTAGGCTACCATCAGGGCTATAGACTTACTTCTGAACTGCTCCAACACTCAGACAGATTGATAGGCAAAGACACCATAGGTCCTCACTAGGACCTCTCCCTGACACCAGCTTCTGCAGAAGTAAAAAAAATGCTGTGGGTTTTCTTTTTGAAGCCCATTTCAGGGATCTCTCTGCATCAATGGAATGGATCTCTGAACATGGGAATATGAAGAAGCAAGACTATGGTGGGGGATGGGCTATGTGACTTGTGTCTCTGACTTAACAATATGGGCATGAATAGATTCAAATCTGTGTTTTAAGAAAGAGGAGCACCTCAGATTCATTCAAGAAGCAGAACATGTAATCAGTACTGCAGAGTCTATCCAGCTCAAGCCCAGCCATGGGTGCTGTTTCCTCAGAAAAAAGGAATGCTTTCCATCAGGTGAAGCAACTGCCAAGCTTCATTCAGCTTGGAAGAGCGTATGCACTCATCACTAGAGTCCCACAGTTACATGACACAGGAACAAATAGTTCCAAAGGATTGTTAAGGGTTATGTGACAACCAAAAGGATATGAACCTAGAGTTCTAATTTAGCATCAGATTTAATTGATACCATCACGACTCACACCAATATGAATCTTTCACACTTCCTTGGGTCTCACAAGGGTTGATTCAGAAAGTTAAAGGTTATTAATGCTCTTCCTTTCCCCAAATCTCTTTGATTTAAATTGTTCACTTTTAGCTTTTGGATTGTTTCTTGCCCTCTACTTTTATAGCATTCCTGTGTCTCATTCAAAAACTATGATTTTACCTACATTTTTGTGTTACCATGAATTTATTTAGATATTTTTTTCCAGAAGAGCCAGGTAAAAGAAGGGAAAGGACACTTAATAAGAGAGCTAATTTTGTGTCCCACCAACTGCCTGTTACCTGGGCTGCCACTCAGGTCAGCGAGGTGGTCTTAGGGACAAGAAAGACATGTGGCAGAGAAATTGGGATTGAGTTCTCCAATTTGGTATATAGTTTATATAAATTCCCACCAGTTCTCCTTTTCCGAGAGTGGGCCAAAATGAGATAATCTTTTATGAGTCAGGGTTCAAATTGTCAAGAGCCTAGTAACGAAATAGTAAATGACATTCACTTCAGTATAACTAGAGTTGTGCCGTTAAGATAGGTGTCGAAACCGCATCACAAGGGGCATTTGAGTTGGAGATTGCTGCATTTACTAGAGGGTACCATTGAAGAACTCATGTTTTCCATGGGCACTAAGAGAATTTAGCCTAAGTATCATTCAAATCAGAGTGTTCCATTAACCTTCACTTAAAAACGGGATTCTAGCCAATCCCTAAAAAACAAATGCCAAATGTCTTCTTTGATATAAGGAGAACAACTAAGAACAGAGCAGGGAGGAAGAGCATGAGAAAAAGATTAACATTAAACAGGGACCAGAGGTGGGAGGGAAAGGGAGAGAGAAGGGGAATTGAATGGAAATGGAAGGAGACCCTCATTGTCATACAAAATCACATACAAGAGGAAGTGAGGGGAAAGGGAAAAAACAAGGGGGAGAAATGAAGTACAGTAGATGGGGTAGAGAGAAGATGGGAGGGGAGGGGCGGGGAGGGGGGATAGTAGAGGATAGGAAGGGCAGCAGAATACAACAGACACTAGTATGACAGTATGTAAAAACGTGGATGTGTAACCGATGTGATTCTGCAATCTGTATACGGGGTGAAAATGGGAGTCCATAACCCACTTGAATCAAATGTGTGAAATATGTCAAGAGCTTTGTAATGTTTTGAACAACCAACAATAAAAATTTTTTTTTAAAAAATGGGATTCTCGGGGCTGGGGATGTGGCTCAAACGGTGGTGTGCTCGCCTGGCATGCGTGCAGCCCGGGTTCGATCCTCAGCACCACATACCAACAAAGATGTTGTGTCCGCCGAGAACTAAGAAATAAATATTAAAAAAATTCTCTCTCTCTCTCTCTCTCTCTCTCTCTCTCTCTCTCTCTTCTCTCACTCTCTATTAAAAAAATGGGATTCTCTATCATGTTCCATTTCATCAGCTTTCTCCTCTCAGGAGACTGTTGATTACATCTAACTCACGAAGAGTGAGCCTGGCTTCTGGCTTTAAAACAAGAAGAGCACAAAATACCTACCAGATGCTGGAGAGGAGAGGTAGGAGGAATGCGGGATCAAGAGTGAGCCCCCCTCAGGAGAGCATGCCAGTGGAATTCCTCACTAAAGATTCTCCACCTGCTCCTCTCCCAGACCAATACTCTCTCCATGCTTGCTCTTACTCTCATCTGAATGCAGGGAACTGTTTCAGATGGGGATGTGGGCCCTGGTGTGGACAACAGTATTAAAAATGCACTTTCGGGCTTGGGATGTGGCTCAAGCGGTAGCCCACTTGCCTGGCATGCGTGCGGCCTGGGTTCGATCCTCAGCACCACATACAAACAAAGATGGTGTGTCCACCGAAAACTAAAAAATAAATATTAAAAAAACTCTCTCTCTCTCTCTCTCTCTCTCTCTCTCTAAAAAAATAAATAAAATAAATAAAAATGTACTTTCACCCACACCCCAAATATCTCAAGCAGATTCAACATTTTCTATGGAGCTGTAGATATGTATATATGTGGAGAGAGGGATTAGGGTGCAGATGGAGTGAAAAACTTCCTGCTACAAAGAACAGCAGCAACAAGCCACATCACCTTTTACTTTTCAGCAGCCTGTTTACTACTCTGATTGCATGCACATACTGATGAAGTGCTTCTGACTAACTCAAGGTATCACATCAGCTCTGAGTTATTTTATTCTTTTGCTTTGCTTTCCATGAGAGAAAGATTCATATTGTAATGCAGATTCATATTGCTCATTTTAGTTCTCCATGTCACACAATGAATTCATTAACACATCCAAGATGTGAGAGGTCTTGCTCTTACTTTATATGTGGGTGAGATAATTGGCCACTTATCTCATGGATCCTGCTTATAACCACAACAATGTATGTAAGTAATATGTCTTTTACAGAAAGCTTCAATTTCTCAGCATCCATCATAAGCAACAAAGAAACAAAACATCACAAGTCTTAAGATTTGCCCTTTCCAAAAGTCAACAATGTAGCCTGTTAGTTGAATGTGTACTGGAGGAAGGCATGAGATGAATGAGTCTGTGAGGAAATAGCTCACTGTTCATTGCACACATGAAAGTAAGGGCTTTGGACATGGATGTTTGCTCATGTTCACCTGAAGTGACAAAGAGAAGATGTGAAGAGGAGCAAATCAAAGTTTTATCCACAAACAATTACATTATCATTAAGGAATCAAAAGTTTAAGAACTATCAGTTGGGCATGGCTGCGAACTACACAGCTGAACCCTCAAATTGGGAGAGAGGTGATGGGGGATTAAGAAACACACACAAACATTTAGAGAACTCTGGGATCAGGTGGGACACTGACCGCTGATGGAGGAATGGTGACCTCAAATTAGCACTGCACGTTTGATATGTAGGATTTCATATCCAGGAAGTTAAAACTATAGGTGCATTTTTCTTTGTGCACTAAAAAGGTACAGAGAAACATTTTTATAGCTATCCTACTGTGGCAGTGATAGAATTATTATTGCACGGCAGTGCTGTTATTATTCTACTGTGCTCTGGAAGCCAATTGTCCAGAGTTTCTGCAAACCAGGCAAGCTTGGAGTTTGCAGTCCTTGATAGATATTGTGGTTATATTGCTATGCTTAAAATTCTCTATTCATGGAAGCTGGTGTCTGAGCTCAAGGTCAATACTGATGATGTTTGGTATGTTAGCACAGAACTTGCTCGTATAGGGCATTAGCTACCACAGCTCCTGGGCAATCTTGTCCTTCACCTTTGCACAGAAAGGTCCAATAGCAAAGCACAGCCACAGTTCTGAGACAATCAAAGACCACTATCCAAGTCCTGGCTCTCCACATCTCCCCCTTTTGTATTTTTTATGTGTGAATGGTCTGGTATTATTCGGAAATTTTGGGTTTCTCCTCAGAAAATTCAGCATCCTGACAGCTCAATAAAGCAAGACTAGCCTTACACATGGTGGCTGGAGATCAATGCCTCCTGGTGGTGAACCTTGTGCTGAGCCTCATGCATCAGATTCTTCAGTTGTTTGCATGTTGGTAGTTTGACATTGTGGGTATGCTGAGTTGTCCTCTGTTTTGTTCTCAATATCTTGCTTCCAGTGGAGTTTGGATCAGTATCTCAGTAGTGAGCTTCAATCATTTGAACTGCAGCTTGAGATTATCCATGGTGATTATGAAGAGCAAACTCAGGTACCCAGATTGTAGGTTCATCTCCTTATGGAACGACACAAGGATGGCCTGTACCACATTATCACGGGATCTGGTCCATGATCTGTTGTCCTGTTTGTAATTTTCTCTAACAAACAGACCTGCCTGGCCTATGGCATTAAGAGTCATATGTCATTCACCTGCAGTACAACCATAGGTACCACAATTAAACAAAAATAAAAACAAAGCATAATTCATTCAAATTTGAGGGGTTCTATAATTCCCACGTATTGTTTGCACTTAACTGATAATTGAACCTGCTATACAATTGCCTGGCCTTGAGAGTTATAAAGAATAACTGTTTGGAAATGAATATGATATTGATCACAAATGTGTCAAAAAGAGGATCTATATAAGCTGGACCATTCTGTTTTAATATGTAGAGGACATCTCAACATTGCAAAAGTAACCAAATATTGGAAATGACTTCATGTGTATTTTCTCCCATTTGAGCTGTGGCAAAAATGAAGTGAGAACAAGTGTTGATATTATCATGGATGGAACACTGTTTGCCAAATTTAGGGGTGTGATAATCTATCTGCCATGGCTGGTTTGGTGGATGACCATGAGGATTAACACCAGTAGGTCAAACTGGAGTACATCCTACACAATTAAGACCTTGGTGAACGGTTTCCTGAGCGTGTTCCCAGGTAATGTGGAATTCTGTGCATAGACTGAAAGCACTCAGATGATGCTTGAGATGCTTGGGCACAGTCATAACAGGACAGCTGCCGATAACCTGCAGCAAGGTGATCAGCTACAGTGTGGCCTGTTATCACAGGGACTGGAACTTTGGTGTGAACTCAGATGTGTCCAATAAATCAGGGATACTGAAGCACTTGAATTGTTTTCCATAGGTAGGGAATAAATGAAATAACCCTTCTGATTGTGCCTAGCCAGTGGAGGCTGTTTGATGTGCATGGCAACACCTACTTTATAGGCACTTTCACTGTAGGTGTTAACCAATTCATCACCAAAGTGGGCTAAAGCACAAGCAAAATCTTGAAGTTCTGCCCATCATGCAGAGGCATAGGAAGTTTGTACCATATTAGTAGGAGCAAGGCTATAGTAACCAGCCTTACCTGAGCTGCAGCCATCAGTAAAGGCATACATTATGGGGAAGATAAAGACTAGGGTAGCAAAGTGGATAAGCTTATTAAGAGAATACTGATTTACAACTTGGCCAGGAAAATTAGCAAAACTCACCCACCAAGCATGTGAGGATTTCCTGAGTCAGCACTGTTGTTGAACTGAAAAGGGAACCACAATGACAGAAGGCTCAGCTCCCACCAATTGTATGACTCAACTTCTGCCTTTAATAAGAAGCTCAGCAATGAGGTCATGAAATCTGGTCAAAGATTTTGAAGGGAAGTGAACATCTTGGACCATTTGATACCTCCTAAAGACTGTCATGAGGCTGCTGTGGGGTGTATGAGGAGAAGGAATTATCTGCCCATGTATTGGCTCCTGTCAATTAAATGTAGTAAGTTGTGCAGTATTGAGGCCCATTTCAACATTTACTAATGCAGCCCTTCCTACTAGTGAGCTGTCAATGGGCCAGAGAGGTATCTTCACATAAGATGTCAAATAAGGGGCTGAGCTAGAGTGAATAATCATAAGGTGGAGCATAACCAGTTATTATCTCCAAGTAACTTCTGAAAATCATTGTGGGAATGTAAGACATCCGTTCAAATTTGCATGTTTTATGGATGAATCCTCCATCCTTCAAATCAGCTGCCCCAAAGCTGAAAAGGAGAGTCTTTTTGAATTCATACAGTGCTAATCACAAGCCCACTGTGATAAGAGGGGTTTCCAAGTGGGCAAAAAGTATTTAAAATATTATGAATTATGAATGGGACAAAAGTATGTCATCAATGTCGTGAATAATATGTGCATAAGGATGTGGCTTCTGCATGGCAGGAATTGCTCAAGCTACAAAAGCCTGACATAAGGTAGAACTATTGGACATTTCCTGTGGTAAAACCATATCTTCTAACTGGCTCCTTGAAAGTAATGACTGGAACTCTAAGTGCAAAGTGCTAACAATCAGCTAGATGTAAGGATATAGTGCAACCACAATCCTTTAGGTCAGTTATTTTTAAAAGATAATGAAAGGACATAGCTGTAGGAGATGAAAGCCCAGGCTATAAACCAATTACATTGTCCAATTAGTTGCTCAGAGATCCTGTAACAGCCTCCAATTGCCAGATTTTTTCTTAATTGCAAAAGTGGGGTTATTTCATGGAGTACAAGTACAAGAGCATGTTCAGTATAACCAGCTTGATGTTGTCCTTGGACAATCATATGATCCACCTGAAGCTTTTCAGCAGTGAGGAGCCATTGATTAAGCCAGACATGGTCATCTGACAGTCACTTACTGTTTTCTACTGCCTTCTATGTGGGAGAAGAGACTGAGGCCCATACAGAAAAGGTTGATCAGGTGTATACCAGGATCAATGCCTTTCTTGTGGGTTTCTTCCCAACCCCTTTCTGGGAATCAATTTTTCAGTAAGAATGTGGGAAGTCAACACTGAAGTAGGACTCATCAATAAGACCCCCATACTGCTTAGTACATAATGGTCCCATTAACATATTGGCAAACTCTTAAGGACATAAGTTTTGAAAAGTCATTTATTACCTTCTAAGTCTTGACATGGAAAATACTGGTCACTCTGTTCAGCCTTAGAAATATGAACTACACCTTTCCATTCAGTGGAAGTCCCTGTGTAAGGACCAATCTTTCAGCCAATGTTTATAGACATAAGAATGTATTCTAGAGAAAACACATCTGCCTCAGGGTATGTAACTCCTTGAAAAAAATCTTTCCTTTTATAAAAGTTCCAATTGAAGATGTACTTCTCTAGTTAACTGAGCCCAGTGTGCCCTAACTGATGTCCCAATACCTTTATCAACTCTGGCTTCACTTGACAAAAATTTTCCTGTTGATCGATCAAGAAGGCAAGAGCAGAATTTAAGCTGTGTTATTTTTGTGGAGTATTTGAAGAACGGAATTGGTATTCTGAGCCATAAATTTTATTTCCCCTGTAAAATCTGCTTCTATCACTTCCAACACTACTTGAAATCTGTTCATGGTGGGATTACCCTACTCCAACACAAGTTCCAGTGTGCCAGAGGGCAAAGAACAATACACCAGGACTTACAGCCTGGGGCCCCATTTCTGTCAATACAGATCTGTCCGTGGGAGGGAGACAATCCTGCAAAGTCCTGTATATAGGATACAGGGATTGGTTGGATTGTGTGACAGCCTTGGATAGAGTGGCAGTGCCCACAGTGTTTAGTGGGGATGGAGCAGGCTCCAATGCCATTTTCCCTCGGGAGGAGGGAGAGACTGTCCATCCACACTTATCTCTGATCTGCACTCATTAGCCCAGTGTCTACCATGCTGGCAACATGGACACAGCCCTCATCTTGAAAGTGGTGCCCATGAAGATTGGTCCTTGGTATTCTTTTGGCTAGGTTGATGCTCACAGTCCCTGGCCAAATTTCCAGGCTTACTACAGTTGAAGGACCCCTCTGTGGAATTTTAAATAATCTAGGCAGGCTGAAAAACTTCCTTCAAGGCCGAGACCCTGGCTATTCCCTGGACAGAGGTACTACTATGTGAGCACCATCATTCCCAGGAGGGTTTAGAGGTCAGGGCCCACCTTTCTGTTTCTTCTTCTTGTTTCCCTCCCAGGGATTTTAGAATAAAATCAGAGAAGTTGAGGAAAATAACATGGATGTGAGGAGACAGAAAAAATGAAGCAGAAGTAGTGCACAGTGATTTTCAAAATCATTATTTTTATGCGAGCAGGTGGCTACACATAGAGTGCATTTTGTTCATTTTGACAAAGTCTTCCATGATGGAGTCAGATTCCAAACCCCAACCCCCTTCCCCTCTTTTTCTCCCTCCAGCCCCCAATTCCCTTTTTCCCTTTTCTTCTCCCTCCCCAGCCACCCCCCTCTACTCTGCTTGCCTTATTCTCACTCACTTGTGGTCTCTGATTCCTGTCGCAATTCCACACAGAGAACATGGTTCTGTGCAGCTGGATCCACTGCCTTCCCTCTCTGTCTCTCTGCGGCTGCCCTTGCATCTCCGTCTTCTGCTCCACTGATCTCCTCGGTAGCTTGGTGATATCCACTCCACCCACCTTCTTTCCCTTTTTTGGCTCTAGATTCCACATGAGAGAAAATATTTGACTCATTGGTTTTTGTTTTATTATTTTTATTTTACTGGGGATTGAACCCGGGATCACTTAACCATTGAGACACATCCTCAGCCATTTTTATTTTTCATTTTAAGACAGACTCCCACTCAGTTGCTAAGGGCCTCACTAATTTGATGAGGCTGGCCTTAAACTTGTTGATCCTCTTGCCTCAGCCTCCCAAGTGGCTAGCACTGCTGACATGTGCCTCCACACCACACCTGGCGAACACTTGGTTTTCGGAGTCTTGCTCATTTAATTCAGCAGGATGTTCTCCGTTTCCACCCATTTACTGGACTGTGACATAATTTCATTCTTCTTAGTGTGTAAGCTATTCTTTATTCTCAGTTACTAACAGTGTTGCTTGTATAAGTGTGTAGGCTTCACTGTGGTCCTTCCATGAATTCATGTATCAAGCTTTGATCTTGCGCACCCCCCTCTCCTACATGCCCCTCCTCATCTCCCTCATCTCCTTCCTACTCACTGATGGTCACTATTCTACTTTCAGGTCTTTTTTTAAAGTCCCACTTCTGTGAGTTTTGCTCTGTGTGGCTTATTTTGCTTCAATGGCGTCTTCTATTCGCATCCCATTGCCTTTTAGCCACAAGCTTAACAATATCCTGTAGTGTGTGTAGACCATACTTTCTGTATCTACTCATCTCCTGAGCATTCACCATGGCTATTGTGAGGAATGTCACAATAAGCATGGGCGCCCATGTATCTCCTCTGTGTCCTTCAGAGTGGTAGCTCTGGGTCATGTGGCAGCTCTATTTGTAGTGTTTTGAGAAACCTCCATACTATTTGCTATTGGGTTTTGACTAATTTATATTGCCACCAATAATGTATAAAGGTTCCTTCTTCTCCACAGCCTCATGAACATTTGTTATATTTTTTATTTGTGTTATCCTTTACTTATCTTCATTTTTATATGTTCGTTTTACATATAATGAAAATTGAATATTTTGGCATTTTATATAGACGTGGAGTACAACTGGTAATAATTAGGATTCCATTCTTGGGGTTGTACATGATATGGAGTTACACTGTCCATGTATGCACATGTGAACATAGGAAGTGACGTCTGTTTCATCCCACTGTCTTTCCTATTCCCACTCCCCATCCCTTCCCCTCATTCCCTTTGTCTAATCCAATGAACTTCCATTCCCCCCCCCCCCCACAAGTGTGTGTTAGCATTGAAATATCAGAACATTCAGCCTTTGGTTTGGGGGAGTAGCTTATTTCATTCACCATGATAGTCCCAGTTTCATTCATGTATCTGTAACTGCTATAATTTTATTCTTCTTTATGGCTGAATATTCCATTGTGTATAGGTACCACATTTTCTTTACCCATTTATCTGTTTAAGGGTTAGTGTCATAGCTTAGCTATTGTGAATTGAGCTGTTATCAACATTGATGTGGTGTGTCATCCTAGTATGATAATTTTAAGTCCTTTGGGTATATACCAAGAATTTGGATAACTGAGTCAAATGGTGGTTCCATTCCAGGTTTCCTGAGGAATATCCATACTGCTTTTCAGAGTGGTTGTACCAATTTGCAGTCCCACTGGCAATGCATGAGTGTCCCTTTTCCCTCACATCCTTGTCAATATTTACTTGTTTACTTGATAGTTGTCATTCAGACTGGAATGAGACAGAATCTTAGTGTAGTTGTAATTTTTATTTCTCTTATTGATAGAGGTATTGAACCGTTTTTCACATATTTGTTGACCTGTTATATTTCTTCTTCTGTGAAGTGTCTGTTCAATTCCATTCCCCATTTATTCCCCCCCCCATAATGATAAGTTTTTTGAGATCTTTGTATATCCTGTAGATTGATGATCTATCTGAGGTGCAGTGGCAAAATTCTCTACCTTTCTGTAGGCTTCCTCTTCATGATCTTATTTCCTTTGCTGGGAAGCAGCTTTTTAGTTAGATACTATCTCATTTATGATGCTTTTACTCCTTGCATGATACATTTTGTTGGTAACAGCTATTCTAAGTGGCGTGAAATGGTATCTGTACTTTAATATGCATATCCTCCATGATTAATGGTATTGAGCACTTTTTTCATATATTTGTTGGTCATTTGTTTCCTTCTTTTGAGAAGTGTTGCTTAAGAGCACTGTCTCTAGCCTGGTGCAGTGGGAACACCTGTAATCCCAGCTTCTTTGATGCTGAGAAAGGAGGGATCACAAATTCTAGACCAGTCTGAGCAAGTTAGCAAGACTCTCGAAATAAAAAATAAACAGCGCTGGTGGTGTAACTCGATCGTAGAGTGACCCTGGGTTACATTCACATACCGAAAAAAATAACTGCCACAAGTTTTTAGTCATTTTCTGTTTTTCTCTGGAACTCTTAAACCATGAGGGAAAACTTCAAAACATTGGTATAGGCAATGATTTTCTGGATAGGATCCTGCAAGTGCATGGAACTAAAGCAAAAATCAGCACATGGGACTTCAGCTAACTGCCAGAATTCTCCACAGCCAGTGTTTTGTTTCACAGGGTTAGTATCCAGAATTATAAGAAATTCAATATTCTACCTCATAGTTCTTCACCGAGGACCAGAAATAGAGAGATTTTCAGGAGAAGATCAACCAAGGAGATTCCTTCTGTGAGGGGAGAAAGCAATCCCAGTTGACTCTCTCCTCTCCCTCTGTGTTGGAAGCAGGATAAGATAACATGCTCAGCCTGTTTCCCATCTGCATGGGAAATCCCCCAATGTCTCGAAGTCCCCTGGGTGCTGGGAGAGGGTCTTTAGGGAGCTTGAACAGATGCCTGCAGAGTGACCAAAGCAGGAGAGACTCAGGCTGATTCTGTGAGGTCACAATAGAGAAGGGACCTGCCCTGGTCCAGGATTGGTATTCTCTGTCTCTGATCAGCTAACACTGGGGAAAGAGAAAGGAAGAGAATACTGTGTTGCAGGATCACAGTTTCAAGGTTGGTATACATGTAGACTGGCTGTGAATATCTGTGGGTCCTTAACCCCTGGCGACCCCTCTTCTCCCCTTCTCTGTCAAACAAATGTGGGTTACTCTGTCAGCACTGGGTTTGCCAATGCTCATTTTGCTGTTTTCACTTACAGATCCTTCCTGGCCAAACAGCCCTCACAGAGCTAGAGCAGGTCACTGGACAAGAGAACTCTGAGAGGGCCTCTGACCACAGAATCCATGTTGATTTCACACAGAAAAAAAAATATTTCCCCTTGGATGGCTGTACATACTTAGCCTGAATTCTGACCTGTCATGTGAATGCCAGCCTAAGGCCAGGCTCATTGTACAGAGTCTAGGGGATCATGCTGGCCTAGATCCCCGTTTACAGACAAGGGAAGGAAGCTAGAGGAGAGATCCCTTCAAGCAGGGTCCTGATAAAACCCCAGATCTTGGGGTGCAGCTCAGTGATAGAACAATTTTGCAGCCTATTTAAGGCCTAGAGTTCAATTCCCAGTACAAAAAATAATAAAGATAGTAACCACAGGCCCTGTACTCAGAATTGGTGGCTGCATATTTTTGTCCCTGGAGAAGAAAGGAGGCTGCAGGCCATAGATACATATTCCTGTGCATTTGCCAACACAGAAGGAGGCAGAAGATGGTCAAGATTCTCAGGCCAACTCAGTGCACTCTTGCATGTCCAGCTGGGCATCTGGACTCCACAGTCTCCGTAAACAATTTCACATCTCCAAGTGCATCAAAAGCCAAGGCTGGAATTGCCAGTTGCTTCCTTGTGAGGCTCCTTTGCCAGGAACCCCGGGCTAACTGTCCTTAGGAAGGTACTGTAGATCCCAGACAGGAAGGAAACATCCTGCGTACGGACTCTGAAGCCAGTGAGCTCTATTCTGCAGAATCCACACAGTCGGTTAGGAGTCTGGCCAGCCTCTGCCAATTGCTCCACTAGAGCAAAGCCTGATGAGGGCTGCCCGTGTTTATATCAGACATGATTCTGGACAGTGGTTAGGAAATAGACTTTAAAACAAATCACCACCAATCCTGAAAAACTTTCCCCACAATGAGAAGAGGACAAATATTTTATTATTCAATTAAATCAGGATGTGATATGAATTATAACCCATCTACTAAGGGATTAGAACACAGAAAGAAATGTCACCCTTCAATAAAATCAACCAGATACCACCCACCACACCCATGTTCCCAAGGTGAATAAGCAAGGAAGAAGAATTGAAAGTAGGAAGCCTGAGGTTGGCACAGCCACCCTGGGCCTTGAGGGAATAAGGTGGGCAGGAGACCTGCATGCAGACATAGAGAGGGGACATGGCAGCCAACTTGGAATTCCCACAGTCACTGGACTCTTTCACCCCTCCTGGGCTTCTAGTTGCTCAGTGTGTACATAAGACAGAAGACACGTCTTCTCTGTACTGTAATCTACCATTCCTTGTTTGATCTGAACACAAACTGACAGAGCTACTTTATTACAACTTATATCAGTATTTAATGTGTGAATATAACCCAGTGAACAAGCGCCCCATATTAACTTCCACAGCTGATAGACCCTTTCCACTGTAGTCAGGCACAGTGGAAGCATCACCGTCTCTGAAAGAACTTGGGGCCTTCGACCTACAACTGTATGGAGTTGCTGGGTCAAAACTCAGTGTCTGCCGGGCAGCTGCCTACCGAGGCCATTTCAGGCTTTTGCCTTCCAGGTGAGTGCCGGCTCCCCAACCCTACACCCAGTTCATTGAAGACCATCCCACTTGCTATTCATATTAATGGAACTAACCTTCCAACCTCTTGGCACTTACCTGTGGGGAAGTCTTCAATTGAAAATTACACATTCTATCTCTGCTTTATTTAAGAAAACTTATTTTATAATTATTGATGGGGCAATGAACTTTTGTACTCATTCATAAAATTAAGTTATATGTGAACTTACATAATACTTACAACCTATTTGATTTACTGCTGCTCATGTTTAGCATTTATTATGGGAGCAAGATCACATACACAGTCCTCTCTGCAATAAGAGTTTATCACAGTATAATTGAGATTCCTTCCATCAAACTCCAAAAGCACACACAGAAAACCAAAAAATGAATCAGTGGAATTATATCAAACTAAAATTTTCTGTACAACAAAGAAGTGAAAAAGTGACCCACAGTGCCACATTCTGGCTGGGCACAATTCAGGAGCCACTTGTCAAAAGAAACGAACTTTATTTTTAGAACCACACACGCCAAACAAAACAGCTCCTCAGGAAAACCTTCAGAGCCCAACTGCCACCACCAGCTTCCCACAAGCCTCTCCACCTCCCCCACTCCTCCTGCTCTTGAGGCCGATTGGCAGGGTCGCGTGGGCAGAGCCAAAATGTCCCCCAATGAGCAGCTCCGTGGTCTGAAAGGGCAGGGAAACAGCCCAATGAGCATCACCACAGTGGAGCCAATCAGTTGTCAGCTAGAAGTTGCTGGGGCTGCTGTGAGCCAATCATCAGCTGGCAGCTGGAAGTTTGCTGGCAGCTGGAAGTTTGCTGGCAGCTGGAAGTTTGCTGGGGCCCCTTGCTGTGGGTCTCAACATCTCCCCCTCTCTGTTTAAACAACAAGCATGTGGCTTAGGGACTGTGCCTGCCTTAGGTTGTCCAATAGTACATATGGTCCTCACCCATTATCAGATGAGCTGACTTCAAGGCGTCAGCCTCCTGTCTTAGGTTGGTACCATTGCAATTGGATCTTACCCGTCACTGACTACCGGTCCAGTATACAGCCACACCTGTGGATAGGTCTTTGTATCAGCAGGGGTGGGGGTGAGGTTCTTTGCCTCACCTCTGTTGGCCCCCAAATTTTAGCTGAACGACCATGACAAGCAGAAGAAAGGAAGATACACCAAGCCAATTGATGGCTCCTTTTGGAAAAATTGTACCACCGATGACACCATCAGAAAAATACCCCAACACTACCACAAGTCACTGCACTAACAGATAGTTCACAATGCATACAAGTGAGTTCACAATGCATACAAGTGATACATAGTCCAAGCAAGTTCTGCAAGCAGTTCAGTGATGGCTCCTTTTGGAAAAATTGTACCACCGGTGACACCATCAGCATAAATACCCCCAACACTACCACAAGTCGCTGCACCAACAGATAGTTCACAATGCATACAAGTGAGTTCATAATGTATACAAGTAATACATAGTCCAGGCAAGTTTTGTAAGCAGTTCAGTGATGGCTATTGCAGAAGCTGTAGATTGGTTTTATTTTTGTCTTCACCAGCACTGGGATGAAGATAGGAATTCTGGCAATAATGGCTAAAGAAAAAATTATATAATATAACATTCCAGAAGGCACTAAAAGAAAACAATTTTCTTTTCTTTTTTTTAGAAAACAATTTTCTTAACAATGTACCTTATCTTCAACAGAATTATTAAATATAATGAAAAGGAAAGGTGAAAGTAAACAAACAGATCTGTTAACCTCCTTTTTTGTTCATATATTAAAACAATCCTCAACAGCTGTTTACCCAATTTAAATTAAACCATTTAAATCACGTGAAAAAAATATTTGGATCCATTTTTTCATGAGCACTCATCATATATGATATATGGACATTATGGACATACATACATTAAAACATATAACACAAAACACAAGTGAGAACACATAATATAATACATACAACACATAACATAATAGTAAAGGCCTTATAACTTTTTACAGGTGAAATCTCCATTGCAATGTTTAAAAACTCTATAGTCAAAAAAATAGAACTGATCAGCAAAACATTAACCTAGGTCTGTATGAGCTCAAAAAACAAAATAGAACTTCATGATATGGGAAAGGGCAATAATAAAATAGATATTGAAAGAAGCATCCTGGTTCTGTCACAGATGTAAGAGTAGCCAAACTGGAGTTTTGGATATCAGTTGTTATGGATTTGAGCCAAATAATCTTCTTTTTGGTCTGTAGAAATCGCTTTAGTTAATCTTTCTGGAATCCAAATTGGCTGCTGTTCTCCTGTGGAAACACATAAACAGACCCCCAACTCCAGACAATCACTGGGTCCTACACTGGAACAATTTCCTCAGTTTCTCATCTCTGGTTGGTCTAATAAGGAACACTGCACAGGACACATGGTCAACATGTTATCTTCTCAGGGTTCCCATCTGCTATTTGTTTCCATATTCCATTTTTGTCAAAAAAGAGAGTTAGTGGACTGCAATGTTCTAACGTTTTCCAGGATTTTAATGGCCTATGTGGTGATCTATGCTGTGAGAGGTTCCTTGAGCTATTGATAAAACTGTGTATTCTGCTGTTTGGTGGAGTACTTTCTATAGGCTTGCTAGGCTTGATTGTTTTGCAGAATTGTGTTTATATCCTTGCTTTCTTATGCGTACTGTGTGATTTTCTTATCCACTATGGAAAGTAGGATAATTAAGGCTTCTCGTGTGCCTGTGATGCTGTCTACTGATTCATTTCTGTCAAAATTGCCTCAGATAGTTGGAAACCCCAAGGCAAACTGCATATATATTATGATTATATAGGTTCATAGTAAACACATTTCTTTTGGCCTGTTGTTTTTCTTTTCTTTCTTTTGTTCTATCTTTCTTTTATTTTTTTACAGTTTCTGTCTTAAAGGGCTCTTTACATGATAGAATAATAATGACCACTGTAAACCATGAAATAAACATGGTTTTGGTTTATAGTTTGGTTTACAGTTGCATGAGGAGTATTTTTCATTCCTTTGCTTGCAGCCTCTTTGTGTTCCTAGATCTATATTGAGTCTATTTTAGACAATATGTAGGTCAAAAATGTTTTTATTTTTTTAAATCCCTTTTGGCAATTTAGGCAATTTTATTGTAAAATTTAATCCATTTCTATTTTAAAATTATTGTGAAAGATTCTAAGAACATGATCTGAAAATACTCAGTTATCCACTAGCTGCTTATAGAATCAAAACAACTTGAGAGTATTGCTATTAATGTGGGTGACTATATAAAGGAACTGAAGTTTAGTTTTGAATAGAGTAAGGCAGATTTTGAAAATGCCAGTGGCATCTGAGAGTGGAACAGAGCTCTTAACACCCTACGTCACTGCAGATGCTTCAGGCAGAAGTGAATGGGGGGAGTGAGGTGCAGATCTAGAGAACACAAGTTGCTCAGATCTGAGCACCATGCAGAGATTCAGTCTAAACAGAGAGTTAACTTGGAGTTCTCATCACTTACCAGCATCAGGCACAGAGTCTATACTTCAGTCTAGGCACTGTCTTGGGAAGGTCACAGTTAAGTAACTCTCCCTGACAAGATCAGAAAGTAGTGTCAGGGAGCCACATAAAGAAGGTGATGCTGTATCACAGAGTCACTGTGCAACATCACTGTGCAGTACTGGGGAGCCAACTTGAGAAGTTGGCTGGCACTATCAGGAAGCCTTCTGAAGGAAATCCTGACATGACTGTCCATCCATATACAGAAAACTGTTCTACACACAGCCCAAAGCCTCCAAGGTCCACCACAGCCACCTACAGTGGGAACAGAACAATATGCAGGGCTCATATGACAATTTGGATACTGGAGAGTGAAACCAATCACACTTTGTTTTGTACATGTATTAATAAGCAAATGTCAACTATTCTGGATGATGACTATGTATCATAAAAATAGATAAGGAACCTATTATTAAAAATAAATATAAGAAGCTGGTGGTGGTGGTTCATGCTTGTAATCCCAGCAACTATGGAGGCTGAGGCAGGAGTATCTTAAGTTCAAATGCAGCCTCAGAAACTTAGCAAGGCTCTGAGCAATTCAGTGAGACCTGTCCCTAAATAAAATATAAAAATGGCTAGGAGTGTCTCAGTGGTTAAGTACTCCTGGGTTCAGTCCCTGGTACCTTCTCCAATAAACAAATAAAAAACAAAAATAAATAGATAAATAAATAAATGAAAGGAAAACTAATAGAGTAGAAGGGGTCATGGCCAGGAAGGAGGGGAGGGAATGGAAAAGTACTAGGTATTAATATGAAGCAAATTATGTTATATAAATATATGATTATGTTAAAATGAACCCCACTATCATGTAATGCACTAATAACAATATTTTCCAAAAGAGAGAGGTAGAACTAAGAACTTGCTGAAGGAAAGAAATTACTGAAGTAAAGGAATTACTGTGTCCATTTGGTCAATTGTTTTCTGTATTTCTCAGTCTTTTTTTCATCTTGATTTTTCTAGGGGCATGCATTGATCTGCTATCATTTCTTTTTATTTCTTGTATAATGGGCTTATAATAGCCATTGTAACATTACAAGTATATATTTTAAGCTGATTATAAATTGCTAGACTCCATACAAAGCTGTTTGGTTTTTTTTCAGTTAATTTTTAAATGTTTTTTTTGTTCTTATTATACATGATAGTAGAATGCATTTATGCAGTTTGATATATCAAAGATAAATGGAGTATAATTTCTTACTTTTCTTATTGTGCATGGGGTAGAATCACATCAGTCATGCAGTCATATATTTACACAAGGTATTAATGTCTGTTTCATTAACTATATCCTTCCTACCCCCACACTCCCTCACCTCCCTATATTCCCCTCTACCTAAAGTAAATCTATTCTTCCTTAGAGCCACCACTCCCATTTTGGATTGGCACCCACGTATCTGTCTTTATGTCTACCCGCACAATCACGCTGCTGATATCACAAACCATACCTATTCAGACTGCATAATGATTAACAGTTTTATGAATATTCATATGCTTTGTCTTTCAAATTCTGTGGCAATATTAAAACTCTTCTATGCATCAGTACAGCAGAACTACTGAATTCTGTATTTTGTATGTATCAAAATGTCTCAGAAAGCCTTGCTTTCCCATATAAGTTTGTTTTGCTTTCAGAAATTTGTTTTTCATTGTGTGGATTCCATTTAGCATTTCCTATAGGGCAGTTGTTGTGCTGCTGATGTTTTCCTTGGCACATTTTTTAAGCTGTACTTGACATTTACTATTGGTGAATAATAACATGTCAGCGTAACATTTATTATAGATATTTGCATAACGTGTAATGATCAGACAAGAGGATTGGACATAGCCATCTTCTCAAATATTTACCATTTCTTTGTGTTAAGAGCATTCAAAACATTCTCTATAAGCTTTTTTTCTTTAAAAATAATTAATTGTTGCCAACCACTGTTATCTTATTTTCCAGTGGAAGACTAGAGATGAACTATAAGAGCACACCACAGAAAGCCTTGAGAATGTCTCCTCTGATTGTGCTCCACTTCATTTCCCTCACAACTACTCAGGTGTGGGGCAGCCCTGCCTTGAGAAAGTTCCTTGCACAATTTTACCAGAGCATGTCTTTAATTTTTGTCTTCATGTCTCATTTTCATATTTTTTTGACATTTGAAACTATTTCATTAATATTAGGTCTGCTTTGGTGATGTCTGACCAGTGATCTTTGAGAGCACCATTGTAATTCCTTGAGGACTCCATAACCAAGGCCAATATGAGATAAAAATATCTCTGATAAATGTGTGTGTTCTGAAAGCTCATGAACATGCTGTCCCTGGCTCCCTCAGTCCCCTTGTGCCTACACCTAAGAGATAGGAAAGCACTGTGATTAGACCAATTAATGACTCAACAATGGCCAACAAGTCTTAAGTGAAAGGAGGCATCACACCTCTCTCACTATAATCAAAAGATACAAAAGGCTAGGTCTAGTGCAGAAGTCACGGCAAAAGGTAAGGTGGGTGAGCGAGGCCTCTCATGCCAAACAGGTGGCCACATCACTAGCACAAGAGAAAAGCTTCTGGGGAGTCTTAAAATGTGATCCAGAGAACCCCAGATTGGTAAGAAATGAAGCCAAATTACTCCTGATTTAGCAAAAGTTTGGAGGCCTGCATGGAACATCCCATTGGCCAAAGGTGAGTCAGATCCAGACCCTCACTATAATTTGGGGAAGGCTCTGAGAGTTGTGGAAACTGCAGAGGAAAAGCTGGAAGCTAGAAAAGATTTCTCCAGGATGTGAAAGGGGAATGAAAAACAGTAACTGTGGACGTAGAAGGGGCAGCAGGTTATCCAGAAGACAGTCAAGTTGATTTGATGACAGAGGTTACACTAAAGGGTTTTCATGAAAACAAAACTATCTTATTCTGAAGAAAGAACCCACTTCCTCCATCACACTTTACCTTCCTTCAGTTACCGTGTGGTTGATACTGTCTGAGATTCACCGATTGCATTACATCTGTCATAACCTAATCATTGCCCCCCCAAACCTTCCTGCATCATTTCACACATGATTTTTTGGGGGGACACAATATCATAGAATAAATGAGAAGAAATAAAGAAATCTCTCAGCAGTGGGATGGCATTTGCAAGACAAAATTTATAGCACTGAGTGCCTACATCAAAAAATAGATTACAGGGGCTGGGGATGTGGCTCAAGCAGTAGTGCGCTCACCTGGCATGCGTGCAGCCCGGGTTTGATCCTCAGTACCACATACAAAGATGTTGTGTCCGCCGAAAACTAAAAAATAAACATTAAAAAATTCACTCTGTCTCTCTCCTCTCTCTCTCTCTTTAAAAAAAATAGATTCCAAATAAAAATATAATGTTCCATCTCAAGGCTTTAGAAAAGAACAAACTTATTCTGGAATCAGTAGAACAAAGTAATAATTAAGATCACAGTTAAAATTAATGAAACTGAGGATAAAAATATAGAAAGGATCAACATATAACAGAGTTCATTCTTCAAAAAGATAGATAAGATTGATAAGTACTTAGTCAAACATACCAAGAAAGAAAATCCAAATGAACAAAAGGAGAGATGAAAAAAACAGATATCACCACAGACACTTATGAAATTCAGATGATAATTAGAAACTATTTTGAAAATTTATACTCCAATAAGCTGAAAAATCTAGAAGACAGTGACAATTCTAGACACATAAGATCTTCCCACATTGAATCAGAAAGATATAGAAACCTGACAAAACCATTACCAAGTAATGAAATTGAAAAAGCAACTAAAAGACTTCCAATAAAGAGAAACCTAGGGCCAGATGGATTCTCAGCTGAGTTCTGCTAGACCTTTAAAGGAATAACACCGTCTTTCTCAAATTATTTCCATGAAATTAAAAAGAAGGGAATACTCAAGTATATTCCAGGAAACCAGTATAACCCTGATCCCCAAACCAGCGAAAGACACATCAAGGAAACAAGGTCACAGACACAAATTGCTGAAGTACATAAAGGCAAAATCCTTTATAAAATATTAGCAAACCACATTACAAACACACATAGATAGTACATCAAGATCAAGTGGCTTTCTTCTAAGGGATGCAAGATTGTTTCAACATGAAAATCAGTAAAAGTAATTCTCCCTTTAAATAGAGTTAAGTACAAGGACCATATGATTATTTCAATAGATGCACACAAGGTCTTTGGTAAAATCCAGCAGGAATTCTTTTTTAAAATGCTGGAGAAAATAGAAATGCAAGGAACTTACTTCAACATTATCAAGGCTATATGTGTCACCAACTTAAAGCCAACATCATATTGAATATAGAAAAACTGAATGCATTTCCTCTAAAATGAGGAACAAGACAAAGATGTACACTGTCACCACTCCTATTCAATATAGTTCTTGACCCTCTGGCCAGATCAGTCAGGAAGAGAAGGAAAATAAAGGGTTATCATTTGGAAAGGAATAAGTCAAATTTTATGTTTGGCAATGAGATGATCCTACACCTAGAATACCTGAAAAACTCCACCAGAAGACTTCTACATGTGGTAAATGAATTCAGCAAATTAGAATGGAACAAAATTAATATTCAAAAAATCAACAGCTTTTCTGTAGTACAATAGTGATTATGCTGAGAAAGAAATGAGAAAATCTACACCTTTCACAAATGCCTAATAAAACTTGGAAATTTAAGTAAGGAGGTGAAAGAGCACTGAAGAAAGAAGTTGAAGAAGACCTTAGAAGATTGAACACCTCCCATGTTCTCTGATAGGCAGAATCAGTATTGTCAAAATGGCCATATTACTGAAAGTACTATATGTACGCAATAAAACCCCCTTCAAAATGCCCATGATTTTCTTCAGATAATTAGAAAAGAAATTTAAAAAATTAGTTGGGAAGAATACAAGACCCAGAATATCCAGAGAAATCCTGAGCAAGAATATCAATGTAAGAGCCATCACAGTATCTGATCTTAAATTTTACTACAGGACAATAGTAACAAAACCAGCATGAAATGGGTAGGTACAAAAGTACGACTCAAGACAGATGGAATAGAGAAAGCACAGAGACAAACTCACATTCTTACAGTCACCTGATAATTTGGAAAAGAATCTTATAATTTGAAAATTTGCCAAAAATATAGGTTGGAGAAAACATAGCCTTTTCAACAAATGGTGCTGGAAAACTGGCTATCTGTATGTAGAAGAACGAAACTAGATCCCTCTCTCTCACCCTGCACAAATGTCAACGCAAAATGGATCAACCACTTTGGAAATAAATTGAAAAATTTGCAACTGCCCAGGACCGGATGGGTATATAGCGGAGTTTTACAAAACATTTAAAGAAGAATTAATACCAATAATTTTCAAGTTATTTCAGGAAATAGAAAAAGAGGGAGCTCTTCCAAATTCATTCTATGAGGCCAACATCACCCTGATTCCGAAACCAGACAAAGACACCTCAAAGAAAGAAAACTACAGACCAATATCTCTAATGAACCTAGATGCAAAAATACTCAATAAAATTCTGGCGAATCGAATACAAAAACACATCAAAAAAATTGTGCACCATGATCAAGTAGGATTCATCCCTGGGATGCAAGGATGGTTCAATATACGGAAATCAATAAATGTTATTCACCACATCAATAGACTTAAAGATAAGAACCATATGATCATATTGATAGATGCAGAAAAAGCATTCAACAAAGTACAGCATCCCTTTATGTTCAAAACATTAGAAAAACTAGGGATAACAGGAACTAAAAGCTATCTATGCTAAGCCTCAGGCTAGCATCATTCTGAATGGAGAAAAATTGAAGGCATTCCCTCTAAAATCTGGAACAAGACAGGGATGCCCTCTATCACCACTTCTATTCAATATAGTTCTCGAAACACTGGCCAGAGCAATTAGACAGACGAAAGAAATTAAAGGCATAAAAATAGGAAAAGAAGAACTTAAATTATCACTATTTGCAGATGACATGATTCTATACCTAGAAGACCTAAAAGGGTCTACAAAGAAACTACTAGAACTAATAAATGAATTCAGCAAAGTGGCAGGATATAAAATCAACACGCATAAATCAAAGGCATTTCTGTATATCAGCGACAAAACTTCTGAAATGGAAATGAGGAAAAACACTCCATTCACAATATCCTCCAAAAAAATAAAATACTTGGGAATCAGCCTAACAAAAGAGGTGAAAGATTTATACAATGAAAACTACAGATTCCAACATGGCGGTGGGTGCAGAGAGATCAAGTCCCTGACCTCTTCAGCTGTGCAGGCATAGGGAGTCGTAAACAACCTAAATCTGTTTGCTCAGGATCAGTAGGCAATGCTGAGCTGACGTGGATCTGGGGTGAACAGTCTGGGCCTCTCAGAACACACACTGAGCCCGGATCAGCTGAATTCAAGCTCCCGTTCACCTGCTTCCCGCAGACAAACAGCTGTGACTCAGCACTAATCCATCCAGCTGAAACAACTGGTCAGCCCTTCTGATCCTACAGAGGTAAATGCCTACCGAGCCTTCATAGGTAGTGGCCACAGGTTTGAAACGGGGCTTGGGAGAGACAGTAAGGACCCACCCGTTGCATTGGTCGCCCAGCAAAGGGAAACGAACTGTCGCCATTTGCAAGAGACACCACCATGGCAGAGAACTGACGTCATCAGACTGCGATGGAGGAGATAACTTCATTGAAACCTGTGGCTACAGGTGTGTAATTCCCTAGCCTTCCCTCTCCACACATCGGGGAAACCTTAAGGGCCCCTCCCAGCTCTCCCATGAGCACGATAGCCAGCCCGAGGGAATCAGAGGTGGTACGGGACCTGCGGCACGGAACTACCGCTCCCACAAGGGCTGACAGCTGAGGTCTCTTGCACCAGCTACCGGGGGCGGGGGCGTGGCAAGTAAAATTCGCTGAGGATTCTCAGCCCCAAGCTCTACAAACTTAGGGTCTGAGGGAATGGCAAACTGGAAGAGTGTGCCCAGTCGTTCATGAAAACAGGGCTCCCGGGAGCAGCAGACCTGGCGTGTAGCCAGTATTGTGGTGAGTGGCACCCGAGAGAGGGGCCTGGCTAGAGGAAAAGTGGGAAGTGACTAGACACAAGAGGAGGCCCTAGGCACTCAGGATTGGAGACTTGCCCAGTCTGGGAGGAGGAGCTGCCGCACAGTGATTGGTTCCCGCGTATTGACAGGAGAAACTTGGCCTGGTGGGCACAGCGCCACCTACTGGAAGAGAAGTTAATCAAACTCTAAGACTGCATTTATTAATTTTTTTTTCTTATTTTCTTTTCTCTTTTTTTTTTTGATTTGGGTTTTTCTTTCATTTTCATTTTTCTTTCTTGTTCTTTTTTTAATTTTTTTTTTTTACAATTTTTTAAAATTTTTTTTCTTCTAATTTTAATTTTAATTAATTTATTTATTTTTTAAATTTTTTTTACTTCTTTTTTATTTCCTATTTTTTTCTTCTTTTGTGTTTTCATTTCTTTTCAATTATCTTATCCCCCCTTCCTTGAATTCTACCTGCTTACTCTCATTCTCTTTAGTGACTTCTTCCCTTCCCTTCTAATACCTTTCCTCCCAAGCATCAAATAAATTTATAGGAGTAAACAGTAACTCAGCAGTCAAACAGAACAAGAAGTAACATGAGCAGCTTCAAAAAGCAAGGAAGAAAAGGAGTACAAACAATGCAGGACAGCCTAAATATTCAGGAGGACCTAGAGTCATCAGAAAAATGGTCATATAAAGAACTCAAGGAACACTTTAGACAGATGGAATGGAACCTTAAAGAGGATACAAGACAGCAAATTCAAGCAGTGAAAGAACACATTGAGAATGAATTACATAAATAGATAAAAGAAGAAGTTAAGCATCTTTATCAGGAGATAGAGATTATAAAAATAATCAAACAATAATTCTAGAAATGAAAGAAATGATAAACCAAATTAAAAACTCAATTGAGAGTATCACTAACAGAGTGGAGCAAGTAGAAGCCAGAACGTCAGATAATGAAGGCAAAATATATCATCTTGAAAAGAGTCTAGCCAACTCAGAAAGGCTGGTAAAAAATCACGAGAAAAACATCAAGAGTTATGGGATAACATAAAAAAACCAAACTTATGAGTCATCGGGATAGAAGAAGGTACAGAGATTCAAACCAAGGGAATGAGTAACTTGCTGAATGAAATAATTACAGAAAAATTTCCATAAATAAAAAAGGAAACAGATATACAAATTGAAGATGCATACAGGACACCGAGCACACAAAATCACAGTA
The DNA here is from genome assembly GCF_964194105.1 of Spermophilus citellus. Lineage (NCBI taxonomy): Eukaryota > Metazoa > Chordata > Mammalia > Rodentia > Sciuridae > Spermophilus > Spermophilus citellus. The sequence continues at coordinate 3,937,920 of NC_138200.1, forward strand.
GACCAACGCCAAGACACATTGTTATGAAGATATCCAATATACAGAACAAAGAGAAAATATTAAAAGCTACAAGAGAAAGGAGACAGATTACATTCAGGGGTAAACCAATAAAGTTAACAATGGATTTTTCATCACAGACACTGAAAGCAAGAAGGTCATGGAACAATGTATTTCAAACACTGAAAGACAATGGATGCCAACCAAGAATTCTGTATCCAGCAAAATTAAGCTTCAGGTATGACAACGAAATAAAAATCTTTCAAGATAAACAAAAGTTAAAAGAATTTGCAGCCAGAAAACCAGCATTGCAAAGCATTTTGAGCAAAAACTACACGAGGAAGAAATGAAAAACAATAACCAAAACCATCAGTGGGAAGTGCCTCGGTAAAGACAGAGGGTGAGGGGAAAGATAATCATGGAGAAACAAACTAAATTTTTTTAAAAAAGGATAAATAATCAAACATGGATGGAAGTACAAACCACATATCAATAGTAACTCTCAATGTTAATGGCTTAAACTCTCCAATAAAGTGACATAGGCTGGTATCATGGATTAAAAAAACAAATCCAACAATATGCTGCCTCCAGGAGACACATCTGATTGGAAAAGACATATACAGGCTGAAGGTGAAAGGATGGGGAAAAATATACCATGCACACAGTCCTCGTAAGCAAGCAGGGGTGGCCATCCTCATATCGAATAAAATCGACTTCAAGACTAAGTTAATCAAAAGGGATAAAGAAGGACATTATATACTGTTAAAAGGAACCATTCACCAACAAGACATAACAATTATCAATATTTATGCACCAAATAATGGTGCTGCGACATTCATAAAACAAATTCTCCTCAAGTTCAAGAATCAAATAGACCACAACACAATAATTATGGGTGACTTCAACACACCTCTCTCACCATTGGACAGATCCTCCAAATAAAAGTTGAATAAAGAAACTATAGAACTCAATACCACAATCAATAACCTAGATTTAACTGACATATATAGAATATATCAACCATCATCAAATGGATATACTTTTTTCTCAGCAGCACATGGATCCTTCTCAAAAATAGACCATATATTATGTCATAGGGCAACACTCAGTAAATATAAAGGGGTGAAGATAATACCATGCATTTTATCTGATCATAATGGAATGAAACTGGAAATCAATGATAAAAGAAGGAAGGAAAATTCCTACATCACATGGAAAATGAACAACATGTTACTGAATGATCAATGGGTTACAGAAGACATAAAGGAGGAAATCAAAAAATTCTTAGAGATAAATGAAAATACAGACACAACATATTGGAATCTATGGGACACAATGAAAGCAGTTGTAAGAGGAAAATTCATCGCCTGGTGGTCATTCCTCAAAAAAAGAAAAAACCAACAAATAAATGAGCTCACACTTCATCTCAAAACCCTAGAAAAGGAAGAGCAAAACAACAGCAAATGTAGCAGAAGGCAAGAAATAATTAAAATCGGAGCGGAAATCAATGAAATTGAAACAAAAGAAACTATTGAAAAAATTAACAAAACTAAAAGTTGGTTCTTTGAAAAAATAAATAAGATCGACAGACCTTTAGCCATGCTAACGAAGAGAAGAAGAGAGAGAACTCAAATTACTAACATACGGGATGAAAAAGGCAATAGCACAACAGATGCTACAGAAATACAGAAGACAATTAGAAATTATTTTGAAAACCTATATTCCAATAAAATAGAAGATAGAGAAGACATCGATAAATTTCTTAAGTCATATGATTTGCCCAGACTGAGTCAGGAGGATACACACAATTTGAAGAGACCAATATCAATGGATGAAATTGAAGAAGCCATCAAAAGACTACCAACAAAGAAAAGCCCAGGACTGGATGGGTATACAGCGGAGTTTTACAAAACCTTTAACGAAGAATTAATACCAATACTTTTCAAGTTATTTCAGGAAATAGAAAAAGAAGGAGTTCTTCCAAATTCATTCTATGAGGCCAACATCACCCTGATTCCGAAACCAGACAAAGACACCTCAAAGAAAGAAAACTACAGACCAATATCTCTAATGAACCTAGATGCAAAAATCCTCAAATTTTAATTCTGGCGAATCGAATACAAAAACACATCAAAAAAATTGTGCACCATGATCAAGTAGGATTCATCCCTGGGATGCAAGGATGGTTCAATATACGGAAATCAATAAATGTTATTCACCACATCAATAGACTTAAAGATAAGAACCATATGATCATCTCGATAGACGCAGAGAAAGCATTCGACAAATTACAGCATCCCTTTATGTTCAAAACATTAGAAAAACTAGGGATAACAGGAACTTACCTTGACATTGTAAAAGCTATCTATGCTAAGCCTCAGGCTAGCATCATTCTGAATGGACAAAAGTTAAAGGCATTCCCTCTAAAATCTGGAACAAGACAGGGATGCCCTCTATCACCACTTCTATTCAATATACTTCTCGAAACACTGGCCAGAGCAATTAGACAGACGAAAGAAATTAAAGGCATAAAAATAGGAAAAGAAGAACTTAAATTATCACTATTTGTGGACGACATGATTCTATACCTAGAAGACCCAAAAGGGTCTACAAAGAAACTACTAGTACTAATAAATGAATTCAGCAAAGTGGCAGGATATAAAATCAACATGCATAAATCAAAGGCATTTCTGTATATCAGCGACAAAACTTCTGAAATGGAAATGAGGAAAAACACTCCATTCACAATATCCTCAAAAAAAAATACTTGGGAATCAACAAAAGAGGTGAAAGATTTATACAATGAAAACTACAGAACCCTAAAGAGAGAAGTAGAAGAAGATCTCAGAAGATGGAAAAATATACCCTGTTCATGGATAGGCAGAACTAACATTATCAAAATGGCGATATTACCAAAAGTTCTCTATAGGTTTAATGCAATGCCAATCAAAATCCCAACAGCATTTCTTGTAGAAATAGATAAAGCAATCATGAAATTCATATGGAAAAATAAAAGACCCAGAATAGCAAAAGCAATTCTAAGCAGAAAATGTGAATCAGGCGGTATAGCGATACCAGATTTCAAACTATATTACAGAGCAATAGTGACAAAAACAGCATGGTACTGGTACCAAAACAGGCGGGTGGACCAATGGTATAGAATAGAGGACACAGAGACTAATCCACAAAGTTACAACTATCTTATATTTGATAAAGGGGCTAAAAGCATGCAATGGAGGAAGGATAGCATCTTCAACAAATGGTGTTGGAAAAACTGGAAATCCATATGCAACAAAATGAAACTGAATCCCTTTCTCTCGCCATGCACAAAAGTTAACTCAAAATGGATCAAGGAGCTTGATATCAAATCATAGACTCTGCATCTGATAGAAGAAAAAGTTGGCTCCAATCTACATATTGTGGGGTCGGGCTCCAAATTCCTTAATCGGACACCCGTAGCACAAGAGTTAATAACAAGAATCAAGAAATGGGACTTACTTAAACTAAAAAGTTTTTTCTCAGCAAGAGAAACAATAAGAGAGGTAAATAGGGAGCCTACATCCTGGGAACAAATTTTTACTCCTCACACTTCAGATAGAGCCCTAATATCCAGAGTATACAAAGAACTCAAAAAATTAGACAATAAGATAACAAATAACCCAATCAACAAATGGGCCAAGGACCTGAACAGACACTTCTCAGAGGAGGATATACAATCAATCAACAAGTACATGAAAAAATGCTCACCATCTCTAGCAGTCAGAGAAATGCAAATCAAAACCACCCTAAGATACCATCTCACTCCAGTAAGATTGGCAGCCACTATGAAGTCAAACAACAAGTGCTGGCGAGGATGTGGAGAAAAGGGTACACTTGTACATTGCTGGTGGGACTGCAAATTGGTGCGGCCAATTTGGAAAGCAGTATGGAGATTCCTGGGAAAGCTGGGAATGGAACCACCATTTGACCCAGCTATTGCCCTTCTTGGACTATTCCCTGAAGACCTTAAAAGAGCATACTACAGGGATACTGCCACATCTATGTTCATAGCAGCACAATTCACAATAGCTAGACTGTGGAACCAACCCAGATGCCCTTCAATAGATGAATGGATAAAAAATGTGGCATTTATACACCATGGAGTATTATGCAGCACTAAAAAATGACAAAATCATGGAATTTGCAGGGAAATGGATGGCACTAGAGCAGATTATGCTTAGTGAAGCCAGCCAATCCCTAAAAAACAAATACCAAATGTCTTCTTTGATATAATGAGAGCAACTAAGAACAGAGCAGGGAGGAAGAGCAGGAAGAAAAGATTAACATTAAACAGAGACATGAGATTGGAGGGAAAGGGAGAGAAAAGGTAAATTACATGGAAATGAAGGGAGACCCTCATTGCTATACAAAATTACATATAAGAGATTGTGAGGGGAATGGGAAAATAAACAAGGAGAGAAATGAATTACAGTAGATGGGTAGAGAGAGAAGATGGGAGGGAAGGGGAGGGGGGATAGTAGAGGATAGGAAAGGTATCAAAATACAACAGTTACTAATAGGGCATTATGTAAAATTGTGGATGTGTAACCGACGTGATTCTGCAATCTGCATTTGGGGTAAAAATTGGGAGTTCATAACCCACTTCAATTTAATGTATGAAATATGATATGTCAAGAGCTTTGTAATGTTGTGAACAACCAATAAAAAAAATTTGCAACTGCTACAAGAAAACATTGAGTCAATGCTCCAACATATTGATGCAGCCCTGACTTCCCTAGCAAGAACTCTAAAGGGCTGGGGCTGTAGCTCAGGGCAGAGCACTGGGTTCAGTCCATCACAAATAAAACAAAGGCATTCTTTCCATCTACAACTACAGATCATTTTTAAACAATGGTTTAGAAAGAGAACTCTAAAGTCCAAGATATAAAATCAAGGATCAATAAGTAGGATGGCATCAAACAAGTACAAGAGAGAGCCTAGAAAATGGAAGAATATCTTTAGCAATTGTATTAATCCTCTAAAAGGGGATTAATATCCATCTCCTAGATATGCATTCATTTGTATAAAGAATTTAAAAAGCATAAGAAAACCAACAACAACAACAAAAGTAATCCAATGGAAAATTGGCAAAGGAACTGAGCAATTATTTCTCAAAAGAAGAAACATAAATGGCCAACAAATATATGAAAAAATCTTCAACTTCTCTAGCAATCAGGGAGATGCAAACCAGAAGTGCATAAAGAGCTCATCTCATTCAAGTCAGAACTTCATGTGATTTTTGTTTCTGTGTGTCATAATTTTATTTTTCATGGTAAAGTGCTGATTTTCTTTAGCATTTTCACTAGGGCAGGTATAGTGCTTATAAATTCCCTGAGGTTCATTTTTATATCCCCTTTATTTTTGAAGGACAGTTTCCAGACACACTGTTAATGGTTGGTATTTTTCATTTGATCAAAGATTTTTTTTAAATGTGATTCTAGGGATGGAAACCAGGGCTCCAGGCAAGTGTCCCACCACTGAGTTCCAAACCTAGCCCTCATTCAGAACCTTGAATATATTATTCATTCTGGCCTTCAGTGTTTTCCTCCTGGACATCTTACGGTTGTGGTCCTATTTTGTTTTTTATGTTAAGAGGTGGTTTAACAGTTCCAAACAAAATATTTCTTATCAGTTTTTAAAAGTTATTTACAAAAAGTTTTAATTCTACTACTTCTACTTTTAAGTATATCAAGCACTTCTGAATATATAGAAGGAATAGATATTTCACAAAAAACCCTGTCCGCTATTCAAACAGCACTGGTAAATAAAATTGCACGTGTAGCAGTGGTTAAGTACGAGGTAGCTTCTAACATGACCATTTTGTCGTGAACATTTCCCTCCTCAATTCCTTCTATTTTCAGTCCAGTGGACCAGTCCAGGCATATGTAACACTTGAGATGGCTGAAAAAATCCATATCCAAAATCATTATAGAGGACAAACTTTCCCCATGAATTTCAACAAAAAAAATGTACAAAATGTTCTAATTTTACTAACTACTTGGTCATACACTGGCAACCTGTTTAACATCTAGAGACTAGATGTTGCAAAATTGGGACTCATTTGCCCATTATTTACACTATATACACAGCAAAACAAAATGCACAAAACACAGAAAACTGATGTCTGAGAACGTCCAAGTATGAACACACTAACATATTACTTTTGCAATTGCTTCCGTCCCACCTCCTCCACATCACCGAGCAAGTACTAACAGTACTATACCACTTACAGAGGTGGTTTAATACTTCCATTCCTAAAAGACTATTTCATATGAATTTTAGCAGAAAGATATTTACAAAATGATATTTTACTACCTCTACATTTAACATTCATCGGCAACTTCTAAACATCTAGACAAGACTAGAGGACACAATTTGTCCACTCTGAAACAGTCTTGAATACACTGCACATGTAATAATAGTTCTAATTTGAAAATGTCTTCAAAATATGAGCATTCTGACCCTTCATTGACCCAGTGGTCTATAATGCTCAAATTTTCAGAAGACAGTCCTTCCTAGGAATTTTAACACAAAACATACAAAATTGGTTTACTAATTCTACTTTTGTCATACACTGGCAACCTCTTTAACGTCTAGAAAGACTAGATATAGATTAGGAGGACTCATTTGTCCTTCATACACAGTATGTACACAGCAAAGTAAAATAAAACCCACAGACAACTCTTGGCTCTCGGTAAGCACACTGGCTCGGTGCTCCCCAGGACTAGCACACAACTCTGGACTACTCAACAGGGGTTGGCTATTGCACCGCCCCCTCAACAAATTTTTGTAAGAATTTTAACAAAAAGAAATTTACACAATGTGTTATTTATTTTACCACTTTTAACATGTATCAGGCAGGCACTTTAGAACATCTAGAAAGCCTAGGTATTAAAAAAAATTGCTTAGCATTTTCAACTATATATACACTAATGAGGAATAAAATGCACACACAAAACAATGGTCATTATTTGAAAAATGTCTTCACGTAAAACCAGTGTGGCCAGGACCTCCTTCTCACGGCCACTCCTCTCCATGTCCAACAACCCACTGAACCCACGTGGACAAGTGTCGCTCCTGGAGGTGGCCTAACAAATCCATTTCAAAGTCAGTCACTTCCAGAAGGCATTTCTGATTTTTTCAAACAAATGGACATTTACAAGACGTTATTTTCTAACTCTATCACACGTCGGGCTCCTCTTCACATCTAGAATGTCCAGATATGGCACAGGTTTGGAAGGTTGGGGGCAGGTGGAGAGCAGCTTTTCCCCTACATCCACAGGCCTGCTAGGAACGGCCAGCAATCCTTCCCCAAGGGTGGCGGGGGTTCTGACTGGTCAGATACCGCAAATGACTCTACGTTTCTCTCTTTGGTAGAACCAACGCCAACAGGCGAGGCCGCTGACCGTCCACCGGTGGTTGTCTTCGGGGACTTCGCTCACCTTCCAGGACGGTTCCAGGTTGGCCTTGGTGAGACCAGGCGCGCTCTTGAGGAGCCGCACGGAGCGCTCCCGAGGGCCCTGGTCTGCGCGGCTCCGCGGTCCAGCTGTCCACCGCAGCGTGGAGCTTTCCCGTGTCCACGCTCCTTGGGACCTCGCAGCCCCCGCTGGCCTCCGCGGCGCTGGGGTGGCCGCCGTTCTTCTCCCCACCCCCGCCGTCACCCAAAGGCGCGATGACCTTGGCAGTGGCTTCAGCTGGGACGGACGGGATTGGGTCAGGAGACCCCACAGCGGGGTCTGGGGTCTGAAGGTCGCCGGCCACCATCAGGTCATCCAGCCTGGGTGCTAGGCTCACCAGTCCTTCACAGCCAGGCCAGCCAGGGGGCAGTCGCAGCAGGAGCTCCAGCGAGCTGCAGGGGAGCCCTGTCCCGGGTCCCCCAGCTCACCGCTGGCCTGGGGCCGGGGTCCCCCGAGGGTCCCGGAGAGCAGGCTGTGCTCCATTTCTCACTGCGCTCTCTGCAGGACAGCTCTTTGTGGGCCTGTGCTTCTATTTTCACTGGTCAATGTGATCCAGTTGACCACCGTAACCAACGAATATCACAGTTGGCAAAGAACCTGAATAGTCATTTCTCAGAGAAAACAAATGGTAAATGGGTGTATGAAAAATTTACAATTCCCCTGTCATCAGGAAAGCGCACGTTGAAACCACCGTGGGGTATCACCACATGCTGTTAGAATGGCTACTAAGGAAACAGACAAAAGCTAAAAATGTTGAAGAGGATGTGATAAAAATGGGACCCTTGTGGGGAAAGTAAGTCAGTACAGCCATTGTGGAGAAAAGTACAGAGCTTCCTCAAGAAATCCAAAACAGAACTACATGAAATCTATCCATCTCACCACTCGGGGGTGCAAATTTCAGGGAAATGTAGTCGGTATGTTGAAGAGATGTCTACACTCTCATGCTCATTACAGGATTTTACACAATAGCCAACACAAGGGGTCAACCTAAGACTCCATCAATGGATGAATGGTAAAGGAAATGTGGATTATATGCACAACAGGATAAAATATGGTCTGAAAAATACAGACCTGTCATTTTCACATGGATGAACTTGGAAGACACTATGTTAAGTGAAATAAGCCAGGCACATAAACACAAATACTGCCTGATCCCACGAACATGCGGAATGGAAACTGTTGAACTCAGAAGAATAGAAAGATGATCATCAGTGGTGGGAACATGGGGTGAGTTGTCACCCTATGTTAAGGGATAAAAATCATAGGAGGATTACATTTAGGAGCTCTGTTGTACAAGATGGTGGTTTCAGTCAATTGCAGTGCATTGTATTCTTGGAAGTTGCTACAAGAGTAGATTTTGTGTTATCACAAAATGTTGTGATGTATTAATTAGCTCAGTATAATCATTCTGTATGTATAGTAATGCATTTCTGTATCAGGAATTGAATCCAGGGGCACTTTATCATGGAGCTAAATTCCAGTCCTTTATGTTCATATTTTGAAAAAGGGTTTCATTAAGTTGCAGAGGCTGCCTCAAACTTTTTAGGCTGCCTCAATTGCTTGAGTTGTTGGAATTACAGGTAGGTGTGCACCTCTGCATCTGGCACATATATAATTCTTATGTATCACTTAGAATGGAAAAATAGTACACCTTCTTCACTCTGAATCCTTTATCTGTCAGGTCTCAACATTTTCTGCATGAGCATGTGAGGCTGTGTCTGTCCCTAGGCATTAAGGCAAAGGAAGTGTTTTTCCAAAACACTCACATCCTCTCTCTTTAGACCTGATTATAGAAACTTTGATAATCATTGAAACTTCTAAGTGCCTGTGGTAATTGGGACCTGGAAGAAAGTCTTATTAATGTCAACATCACAATCATGTGCTGTTGCTGAAACTATAAGTGAAGTGATAATTGTGTTTCTTTGGGGAGTTGGGGTCCCAGGGTGGGGGACCCAGCCTCAAGGTCTGTCTGCCTCCCTCTCATATGACACAGGGTGTCATGACTGTCAGTTGAGCCTGGCTTTCTGGAAGCAGGAAAGATTTGGTGAGTATTCTCAATTCAGCCTGTGAAACAGTGTGTAAGGGGATCAGCTATAAATGAGTCTGTGTCTGCTTAGGCAACACGTCTGGAAATGTGGTCCATGTGGAGTGACACAGCCACCTACAAGGAGGAAAAGAGACAAGGGCTGAGCTTGCAGAGTGACTGCAGTCTGAGACCCTACCCCAGCCTCTCTCTCCTCCTAACCTCCTTTAACTCAGCAGTGCTAATGATGGTCGTGGGAATTTGTTCCAAGAAGTACTGAGGGCTGCTCTGTATGAGCACTGAGACTGTGACTCAGGAGCCAGGGGACTCTTCAGCCTACTCTGCAGACACGGCCAGGACACGAGGGTGCCCAGTGTTGCTTCAGTAAATGTTCCATGTCTGCAAGGATGAGTTCCAGGGTGTCAATGGAGCCACCCAGTTTTCTATCTCAACAATGGGATCAAATGGCAATTTCTGGAGTGTAATGAGATTTCTTCCACTTGGGCTTGATGTATTCAATGGAGGTGATAATTTGTTCTCTCTGAAAATATTTGTACTTTATTGCTCAATGTGGGACAGTATTTCTTCCTGAAATGAGGGAAGGAGGTTTCTAAGAAAAGCTAATATTATATGCATGAGATTCACACAGCATTAAGGATTTAACATCTTTCAGATTTAAATATGTCTCATGATACTTGTCAGGCTGTAAAGATTCTAATGTTGTTTTCAGTCTCTACTTTTTTTTTTGTTTTCACAAGATCTGACACCTCCACATTTCATTCTACATACTTGTCTTGTGTCTTAGCATCATTCCAAAATTACCTTACCTTTTACTTGTTGTTGTACAATGAGAAGTTCACCATTATATGCTACCTAATGATGACAAATTTAATTCTACCATAAAATTGTTTGCTGCTTCTCTAAATTTCATAGACCTTAGTTTACACCAAGACAGTGTCTGTGGTAGATACTGTTGGCAAAAAGTTATGTGATTATTTCTGTTGATATTCTAATATGTATTTCTAATCAGTAAATCAAATTTGACCACGGAAAATTATCGGGTGCACAAATATTTTATCAAGTCTTTGCATCTTCATTTACAAGTGATACTGGGTATAAAATAAATTATTCATAGAAAATAGGAAATCATCACATTCAATCAGCAAATCTGAAGTATCACAAAATATATGTCTGTTTGGATTACTGAATGAACACCATTTAGCTATGATGATACAGTACCGAAATGAGCATCATCAATGTAACCTGGCCACTAAGTACAAAACCTTTTCATTAATATTTGGATGAGTCAGAGAGTATTATTTTTACTGAATTATCTTTTTTTCTTTTGGGGTACTGGAGATGATCCTGGAGAGTAGTTACCACTGAGTTATGCCCTCAGCCCTTTGCATTTTTAATTTGGAGACAGGGTCTCCTTTAGTGGTTGAGGTTGACCTTGAACTTGTGATCCTTCAGTCTCAGCCTCCCGAGTCATTGGGATCAAAGGCATGTATGACCATGCCTGGAGCCAAATTTTCTTTATGTGTAAAAGAAAAATAATATTAGGTATTGAGGAAGAAGTTTCTGATCATTAAATTATCATGTTAAATGTTATAATAGGTAAACCATTAATCACAGAGGGCCATACAATGTAAATTCGACACAAACACAGAGACTTTGGAAAACTCTTAACAATGAAAATCTATGTTATAAGTAAATTCTTAAGGAGAACTGATGGTAGGTGAAAAAATTTGAATTTTATTTTCTATGTCATATTAACCCTACAACGTTTCTTTTGGTACAGAGTCCTGTTTTCAATGTTTAAATGAAGTCCTGGATAATAGTAGGATGACCTCCAAGGTTTTGAGATTTGGAATAGTCTTGCTTTTGCAGATTTTCATTGGAACTCTGGGGAATTTCTCACTCTTGTTTTATCACGCCTTCCTTCACTTCAGCGGATTCCGATCAAGGCCCACAGACTTGATTCTCAGGCAGCTGACTGTGGCCAACTCCTTGGTCCTTCTCTCACGAGGAATCCCAGAGATCATGGCAGCTTTTGGGTTGCGACGTTTCCTCGGTGATATTGGATGCCAGCTTGTTTTCTCTGTTCACAGAGTGGCCAGAGGTGTGTCTGTTACCACCACCTGCCTGTTGAGTATCTTTCAGTACATCACCATCAGCCCCAGGAACTCCAGGTGGGCAGAGCATAGAGTGAAAGCCCAGAAGTCGGTTGGCTTATTTCATTTCCTCTGCTGGGTCCTACACATGCTGCTAAATATCAGAACTCCTATGCTTATGACTGACGGATGGAGCAACAGCAACCTCAGCACAGGTATAGATTTTCTAGACTGTTCAGCTGTGCTCCACGACAGAGACACAAACTCAGTATTTGCAGCACTGACTTTCTCACATGATGTTTTGTGTTTGGAACTCATGATCTGGGCCAGTGGCTCCATGGTTCTCATTCTGAACAGGCACATGCAACGTGTCCACCATATTCATAGACGCCAAGTGTCATCAAGATCTGCTGCTGAGTCCCGCGCTACATGAAGCATTCTTGTCCTGGCGAGTGCCTTCATTTTCTCCTATGCCCTGTCCTCCATTATTCATGTTTGCTTTCCTGAGTTTGGTACCACTGCGTGGTGGCTGGTGAGCACCTCGGCCTTAGTCAATGCGTGCTTCCCCACAGCCAGCCCCTTCATCCTCATGGGTCGCGAACGCTGCGTATCCCACCTCACCTGGAGGAAATAAACAAACAGCTCAACTCACACAGGTACCTTATTTTTCTGTGTATCATGGTTGCACTCTCTGTCACAGAATCTTAATTGCAATTATGAAGCCAGCCTAGTTGCAGAGAGAGGTAGACAGCTAAAGCATTTGTTTCTCTAACCAAGAGTAATAAATAACAGTACCACATGAAATCAGTTTACTGTTTATTTTTTAAAAATAATTTTGTATATATTTTGATTTTTTGTGCTCTCCTGCCTTCATTTTTTTTTTTTTGCTAAATGTGGTATATTTCATTGATATACTCCATGATTTAACAAGTTTGTTTTGCCTTTATTCTGTTTATTCAATCTAATAAATCTCATATATGACACTATCTTTAAGTCAACTTTCTCATTTTTAAATTTTTCTTAATTCTTTTATTTATTTCCTTTTTTTGTGGTTCTGAGGATTGAACCCATGCCTCACATGTGCTAGGCAAGTGTCCTACACTGAGCTACAACCCCAGCCCCAGTTTTCTCTCATTTAATATTTTTTTTGTTTCTCTCTACTTTTGTGTCTTCTAGGTATCCTTGCTTCATCCACCATGTCAGATCCAGATATTTTACATTTTTATTTCTGCATCATGTATATTTTAAATAATTCTTTAAATATTGATTACACTGTAGGCAATTATTAAAATTCTTTTATTCATTTTTCAACTGTTAATTTTATACTTGCATTACTGTGGTATGATTAATATACAACCATTTGCTGATTTTAAATCCATGTCTTAATATGTTTGAAATTACGTGTTCATTCATGAAGCCTTTATCAAAATACAAAAGAAAAAAAATCAGTAGAGGGAGGGGGCCAGAGGAAAGGAAAAGGTGGGAAGTCCTGGGGACTGAATTAGAATAAATCATATTCCACACTGTTGTTATTATGTCAAAATGTGTACTAACATTAGGTATAACTAAAGCAAAACTAAACTAAATTTCAAAAATCAATGCCATTCAAACCTGAGGCTCTGTGTGTGTGTGTGTGTGTGTGTGTGTGTGTGTTGTACTGGGGTTTGAACTCAGGTCTCCCCTTTGCTAGGCAAGCACTTTTGCTCTGAATTACATCTTCAGTCCTGAAACTGCCTGGAAATCTTGTCCTAATTCTTTCACAATAATTTTAAAATAGAAATGGATTAAATTTTACAATCAAATTGCCTAAATTGCCAAAAGGGATTTAAAAAAATAAAAACATTTTTGACCTAGATATTGTCTAAAATAGACTCAATATAGATCTAGGAACACAAAGAGGCTGCAAGCAAAGGAATGAAAAATACTCCCCATGCAACTGTAAACCAAACTATAAACCAAAACCATGTTTATTTCATGGTTTACAGTGGTCATTATTATTCTATCATGTAAAGAGCCCTTTAAGACAGAAACTGTAAAAAAATAAAAGAAAGATAGAACAAAAGAAAGAAAAGAAAAACAACAGGCCAAAAGAAATGTGTTTACTATGAACCTATATAATCATAATATATATGCAGTTTGCCTTGGGGTTTCCAACTATCTGAGGCAATTTTGACAGAAATGAATCAGTAGACAGCATCACAGGCACACGAGAAGCCTTAATTATCCTACTTTCCATAGTGGATAAGAAAATCACACAGTACGCATAAGGAAGCAAGGATATAAACACAATTCTGCAAAACAATCAAGCCTAGCAAGCCTATAGAAAGTACTCCACCAAACAGCAGAATACACAGTTTTATCAATAGCTCAAGGAACCTCTCACAGCATAGATCACCACATAGGCCATTAAAATCCTGGAAAACGTTAGAACATTGCAGTCCACTAACTCTCTTTTTTGACAAAAATGGAATATGGAAACAAATAGCAGATGGGAACCCTGAGAAGATAACATGTTGACCATGTGTCCTGTGCAGTGTTCCTTATTAGACCAACCAGAGATGAGAAACTGAGGAAATTGTTCCAGTGTAGGACCCAGTGATTGTCTGGAGTTGGGGGTCTGTTTATGTGTTTCCACAGGAGAACAGCAGCCAATTTGGATTCCAGAAAGATTAACTAAAGCGATTTCTACAGACCAAAAAGAAGATTATTTGGCTCAAATCCATAACAACTGATATCCAAAACTCCAGTTTGGCTATTCTTACATCTGTGACAGAACCAGGATGCTTCTTTCAATATCTATTTTATTATTGCCCTTTCCCATATCATGAAGTTCTATTTTGTTTTTTGAGCTCATACAGACCTAGGTTAATGTTTTGCTGATCAGTTCTATTTTTTTGACTATAGAGTTTTTAAACATTGCAATGGAGATTTCACCTGTAAAAAGTTATAAGGCCTTTACTATTATGTTATGTGTTGTATGTATTATATTATGTGTTCTCACTTGTGTTTTGTGTTATATGTTTGAATGTACGTATGTCCATAATGTCCATATATCATATATGATGAGTGCTCATGAAAAAATGGATCCAAATATTTTTTTCACGTGATTTAAATGGTTTAATTTAAATTGGGTAAACAGCTGTTGAGGATTGTTTTAATATATGAACAAAAAAGGAGGTTAACAGATCTGTTTGTTTACTTTCACCTTTCCTTTTCATTATATTTAATAATTCTGTTGAAGATAAGGTACATTGTTAAGAAAATTGTTTTCTAAAAAAAAGAAAAGAAAATTGTTTTCTTTTAGTGCCTTCTGGAATGTTATATTATATAATTTTTTCTTTAGCCATTATTGCCAGAATTCCTATCTTCATCCCAGTGCTGGTGAAGACAAAAATAAAACCAATCTACAGCTTCTGCAATAGCCATCACTGAACTGCTTACAAAACTTGCCTGGACTATGTATTACTTGTATACATTATGAACTCACTTGTATGCATTGTGAACTATCTGTTGGTGCAGCGACTTGTGGTAGTGTTGGGGGTATTTATGCTGATGGTGTCACCGGTGGTACAATTTTTCCAAAAGGAGCCATCACTGAACTGCTTGCAGAACTTGCTTGGACTATGTATCACTTGTATGCATTGTGAACTCACTTGTATGCATTGTGAACTATCTGTTAGTGCAGTGACTTGTGGTAGTGTTGGGGTATTTTTCTGATGGTGTCATCGGTGGTACAATTTTTCCAAAAGGAGCCATCAATTGGCTTGGTGTATCTTCCTTTCTTCTGCTTGTCATGGTCGTTCAGCTAAAATTTGGGGGCCAACAGAGGTGAGGCAAAGAACCTCACCCCCACCCCTGCTGATACAAAGACCTATCCACAGGTGTGGCTGTATACTGGACCGGTAGTCAGTGACGGGTAAGATCCAATTGCAATGGTACCAACCTAAGACAGGAGGCTGACGCCTTGAAGTCAGCTCATCTGATAATGGGTGAGGACCATATGTACTATTGGACAACCTAAGGCAGGCACAGTCCCTAAGCCACATGCTTGTTGTTTAAACAGAGAGGGGGAGATGTTGAGACCCACAGCAAGGGGCCCCAGCAAACTTCCAGCTGCCAGCAAACTTCCAGCTGCCAGCAAACTTCCAGCTGCCAGCTGATGATTGGCTCACAGCAGCCCCAGCAACTTCTAGCTGACAACTGATTGGCTCCACTGTGGTGATGCTCATTGGGCTGTTTCCCTGCCCTTTCAGACCACGGAGCTGCTCATTGGGGGACATTTTGGCTCTGCCCACGCGACCCTGCCAATCGGCCTCAAGAGCAGGAGGAGTGGGGGAGGTGGAGAGGCTTGTGGGAAGCTGGTGGTGGCAGTTGGGCTCTGAAGGTTTTCCTGAGGAGCTGTTTTGTTTGGCGTGTGTGGTTCTAAAAATAAAGTTCGTTTCTTTTGACAAGTGGCTCCTGAATTGTGCCCAGCCAGAATGTGGCACTGTGGGTCACTTTTTCACTTCTTTGTTGTACAGAAAATTTTAGTTTGATATAATTCCACTGATTCATTTTTTGGTTTTCTGTGTGTGCTTTTGGAGTTTGATGGAAGGAATCTCAATTATACTGTGATAAACTCTTATTGCAGAGAGGACTGTGTATGTGATCTTGCTCCCATAATAAATGCTAAACATGAGCAGCAGTAAATCAAATAGGTTGTAAGTATTATGTAAGTTCACATATAACTTAATTTTATGAATGAGTACAAAAGTTCATTGCCCCATCAATAATTATAAAATAAGTTTTCTTAAATAAAGCAGAGATAGAATGTGTAATTTTCAATTGAAGACTTCCCCACAGGTAAGTGCCAAGAGGTTGGAAGGTTAGTTCCATTAATATGAATAGCAAGTGGGATGGTCTTCAATGAACTGGGTGTAGGGTTGGGGAGCCGGCACTCACCTGGAAGGCAAAAGCCTGAAATGGCCTCGGTAGGCAGCTGCCCGGCAGACACTGAGTTTTGACCCAGCAACTCCATACAGTTGTAGGTCGAAGGCCCCAAGTTCTTTCAGAGACGGTGATGCTTCCACTGTGCCTGACTACAGTGGAAAGGGTCTATCAGCTGTGGAAGTTAATATGGGGCGCTTGTTCACTGGGTTATATTCACACA
This sequence comes from Spermophilus citellus, assembly GCF_964194105.1. Classification (NCBI taxonomy): domain Eukaryota; kingdom Metazoa; phylum Chordata; class Mammalia; order Rodentia; family Sciuridae; genus Spermophilus; species Spermophilus citellus. Next base: position 3,954,699 of record NC_138200.1, read on the forward strand.
TTAAATACTGATATAAGTTGTAATAAAGTAGCTCTGTCAGTTTGTGTTCAGATCAAACAAGGAATGGTAGATTACAGTACAGAGAAGACGTGTCTTCTGTCTTATGTACACACTGAGCAACTAGAAGCCCAGGAGGGGTGAAAGAGTCCAGTGACTGTGGGAATTCCAAGTTGGCTGCCATGTCCCCTCTCTATGTCTGCATGCAGGTCTCCTGCCCACCTTATTCCCTCAAGGCCCAGGGTGGCTGTGCCAACCTCAGGCTTCCTACTTTCAATTCTTCTTCCTTGCTTATTCACCTTGGGAACATGGGTGTGGTGGGTGGTATCTGGTTGATTTTATTGAAGGGTGACATTTCTTTCTGTGTTCTAATCCCTTAGTAGATGGGTTATAATTCATATCACATCCTGATTTAATTGAATAATAAAATATTTGTCCTCTTCTCATTGTGGGGAAAGTTTTTCAGGATTGGTGGTGATTTGTTTTAAAGTCTATTTCCTAACCACTGTCCAGAATCATGTCTGATATAAACACGGGCAGCCCTCATCAGGCTTTGCTCTAGTGGAGCAATTGGCAGAGGCTGGCCAGACTCCTAGCCGACTGTGTGGATTCTGCAGAATAGAGCTCACTGGCTTCAGAGTCCGTACGCAGGATGTTTCCTTCCTGTCTGGGATCTACAGTACCTTCCTAAGGACAGTTAGCCCGGGGTTCCTGGCAAAGGAGCCTCACAAGGAAGCAACTGGCAATTCCAGCCTTGGCTTTTGATGCACTTGGAGATGTGAAATTGTTTACGGAGACTGTGGAGTCCAGATGCCCAGCTGGACATGCAAGAGTGCACTGAGTTGGCCTGAGAATCTTGACCATCTTCTGCCTCCTTCTGTGTTGGCAAATGCACAGGAATATGTATCTATGGCCTGCAGCCTCCTTTCTTCTCCAGGGACATAAATATGCAGCCACCAATTCTGAGTACAGGGCCTGTGGTTACTATCTTTATTATTTTTTGTACTGGGAATTGAACTCTAGGCCTTAAATAGGCTGCAAAATTGTTCTATCACTGAGCTGCACCCCAAGATCTGGGGTTTTATCAGGACCCTGCTTGAAGGGATCTCTCCTCTAGCTTCCTTCCCTTGTCTGTAAACGGGGATCTAGGCCAGCATGATCCCCTAGACTCTGTACAATGAGCCTGGCCTTAGGCTGGCATTCACATGACAGGTCAGAATTCAGGCTAAGTATGTACAGCCATCCAAGGGGAAATATTTTTTTTTCTGTGTGAAATCAACATGGATTCTGTGGTCAGAGGCCCTCTCAGAGTTCTCTTGTCCAGTGACCTGCTCTAGCTCTGTGAGGGCTGTTTGGCCAGGAAGGATCTGTAAGTGAAAACAGCAAAATGAGCATTGGCAAACCCAGTGCTGACAGAGTAACCCACATTTGTTTGACAGAGAAGGGGAGAAGAGGGGTCGCCAGGGGTTAAGGACCCACAGATATTCACAGCCAGTCTACATGTATACCAACCTTGAAACTGTGATCCTGCAACACAGTATTCTCTTCCTTTCTCTTTCCCCAGTGTTAGCTGATCAGAGACAGAGAATACCAATCCTGGACCAGGGCAGGTCCCTTCTCTATTGTGACCTCACAGAATCAGCCTGAGTCTCTCCTGCTTTGGTCACTCTGCAGGCATCTGTTCAAGCTCCCTAAAGACCCTCTCCCAGCACCCAGGGGACTTCGAGACATTGGGGGATTTCCCATGCAGATGGGAAACAGGCTGAGCATGTTATCTTATCCTGCTTCCAACACAGAGGGAGAGGAGAGAGTCAACTGGGATTGCTTTCTCCCCTCACAGAAGGAATCTCCTTGGTTGATCTTCTCCTGAAAATCTCTCTATTTCTGGTCCTCGGTGAAGAACTATGAGGTAGAATATTGAATTTCTTATAATTCTGGATACTAACCCTGTGAAACAAAACACTGGCTGTGGAGAATTCTGGCAGTTAGCTGAAGTCCCATGTGCTGATTTTTGCTTTAGTTCCATGCACTTGCAGGATCCTATCCAGAAAATCATTGCCTATACCAATGTTTTGAAGTTTTCCCTCATGGTTTAAGAGTTCCAGAGAAAAACAGAAAATGACTAAAAACTTGTGGCAGTTATTTTTTTCGGTATGTGAATGTAACCCAGGGTCACTCTACGATCGAGTTACACCACCAGCGCTGTTTATTTTTTATTTCGAGAGTCTTGCTAACTTGCTCAGACTGGTCTAGAATTTGTGATCCCTCCTTTCTCAGCATCAAAGAAGCTGGGATTACAGGTGTTCCCACTGCACCAGGCTAGAGACAGTGCTCTTAAGCAACACTTCTCAAAAGAAGGAAACAAATGACCAACAAATATATGAAAAAAGTGCTCAATACCATTAATCATGGAGGATATGCATATTAAAGTACAGATACCATTTCACGCCACTTAGAATAGCTGTTACCAACAAAATGTATCATGCAAGGAGTAAAAGCATCATAAATGAGATAGTATCTAACTAAAAAGCTGCTTCCCAGCAAAGGAAATAAGATCATGAAGAGGAAGCCTACAGAAAGGTAGAGAATTTTGCCACTGCACCTCAGATAGATCATCAATCTACAGGATATACAAAGATCTCAAAAAACTTATCATTATGGGGGGGGGAATAAATGGGGAATGGAATTGAACAGACACTTCACAGAAGAAGAAATATAACAGGTCAACAAATATGTGAAAAACGGTTCAATACCTCTATCAATAAGAGAAATAAAAATTACAACTACACTAAGATTCTGTCTCATTCCAGTCTGAATGACAACTATCAAGTAAACAAGTAAATATTGACAAGGATGTGAGGGAAAAGGGACACTCATGCATTGCCAGTGGGACTGCAAATTGGTACAACCACTCTGAAAAGCAGTATGGATATTCCTCAGGAAACCTGGAATGGAACCACCATTTGACTCAGTTATCCAAATTCTTGGTATATACCCAAAGGACTTAAAATTATCATACTAGGATGACACACCACATCAATGTTGATAACAGCTCAATTCACAATAGCTAAGCTATGACACTAACCCTTAAACAGATAAATGGGTAAAGAAAATGTGGTACCTATACACAATGGAATATTCAGCCATAAAGAAGAATAAAATTATAGCAGTTACAGATACATGAATGAAACTGGGACTATCATGGTGAATGAAATAAGCTACTCCCCCAAACCAAAGGCTGAATGTTCTGATATTTCAATGCTAACACACACTTGTGTGTGGGGGGGGAATGGAAGTTCATTGGATTAGACAAAGGGAATGAGGGGAAGGGATGGGGAGTGGGAATAGGAAAGACAGTGGGATGAAACAGACGTCACTTCCTATGTTCACATGTGCATACATGGCCAGTGTAACTCCATATCATGTACAACCCCAAGAATGGAATCCTAATCATTACCAGTTGTACTCCACGTCTATATAAAATGCCAAAATATTCACTTTTCATTATATGTAAAAAGAACATATAAAAATGAAGATAAGTAAAGGATAACACAAATAAAAAATATAACAAATGTTGATGAGGCTGTGGAGAAGAAGGAACCTTTATACATTATTGGTGGCAATATAAATTAGTCAAAACCCAATAGCAAATAGTATGGAGGTTTCTCAAAACACTACAAATAGAGCTGCCACATGACCCAGAGCTACCACTCTGAAGGACACAGAGGAGATACATGGGCGCCCATGCTTATTGTGACATTCCTCACAATAGCCATGGTGAATGCCCAGAGATGAGTAGATACAGAAAGTATGGTCTACACACACTACGGGGTATTGTTAAGCTTGTGGCTAAAAGGCAATGGGATACGAATAGAAGACGCCATTGAAGCAAAATAAGCCACACAGAGCAAAACTCACAGAAGTGGGACTTTAAAAAAAGACCTGAAAGTAGAATAGTGACCATCAGTGAGTAGGAAGGAGATGAGGGAGATGAGGAGGGGCATGTAGGAGAGGGGGGTGGGCAAGATCAAAGCTTGGTACATGAATTCATGGAAGGACCACAGTGAAGCCTACCCACTTATACAAGCAACACTGTTAGTAACTGAGAATAAAGAATAGCTTACACACTAAGAAGAATGAAATTATGTCACAGTCCAGTAAATGGGTGGAAACGGAGAACATCCTGCTGAATTAAATGAGCAAGACTCAGAAAACCAAGTGTTCGCCAGGTGTGGTGTGGAGGCACATGTCAGCAGTGCTAGCCACTTGGGAGGCTGAGGCAAGAGGATCAACAAGTTTAAGGCCAGCCTCATCAAATTAGTGAGGCCCTCAGCAACTGAGTGGGAGTCTGTCTCAAAATGAAAAATAAAAATGGCTGAGGATGTGTCTCAATGTTTAAGTGATCCCGGGTTCAATCCCCAGTAAAATAAAAATAATAAAACAAAAAAAAATGAGTCAAATATTTTCTCTCATGTGGAATCTAGAGCCAAAAAAGGGAAAGAAGGTGGGTGGAGTGGATATCACCAAGCTACCGAGGAGATCAGTGGAGCAGAAGACGGAGATGCAAGGGCAGCTGCAGAGAGACAGAGAGGGAAGGCAGTGCCGAGTGACCTGAACAGAACCATGTTCTCTGTGTGTGTGGATTCGCCACAGGAATCAGAGACCACAAGTGAGTGAGAATAAGGCAAGCAGATTAAGGGGGGCTGGGGAGGGGGGAGAAAAGGGAAAAAGGGAATTGGGGGCTGGAGGGAGAAAAACAGGGTAAGGGGGTTGGGGTTTGGAATCCGACTTCATGCTGGAAGACTTTGTCACAATGAACCAAAGTGCACTCTATGTGTAGCCACCTGCTCGCATAAAAATAATGATTTTGAAAATCACTGTGCACTACTTCTGCTTCATTTTTTCTGTCTCCTCACATCCATGTTATTTTCCTCAACTTCTCTGATTTTATTCTAAAATCCCTGGGAGGGAAACAAGAAGAAGAAACAGAAAGGTGGGCCCTGACCTCTAAACCCTCCTGGGAATGATGGTGCTCACATAGTAGTACCTCTGTCCAGGGAATAGCCAGGGTCTCGGCCTTGAAGGAAGTTTTTCAGCCTGCCTAGATGAACTAAAATCCACAGAGGGGTCCTTCAACTATAGTAAGCCTGGAAATTTGGCCAGGGACTGTGAGCATCAACCTAGCCAAAAGAATACCAAGGACCAATCTTCATGGGCACCACTTTCAAGATGAGGGCTGTGTCCATGTTGCCAGCATGGTAGACACTGGGCTAATGAGTACAGATCAGAGATAAATGTGGATGGACAATCTCTCCCTCCTCAGGAGGGAAAATGGCATTGGAGCCTGCTCCATTCCCACTAAGCACTGTGGGCACTGCCACTCTATCCAAGGCTGTCACACAATCCAACCAATCCCTGTATCCTATATACAGGACTTTGCAGGATTGTCTCCCTCCCACGGACAGATCTGTATTGACAGAAATGGGGCCCCAGGCTGTAAGTCCTGGTGTATTGCTCTTTGCCCTCTGGCACACTGGAACTTGTATTGGAGTAGGGTAATCCCACCATGAACAGATTTCAAGTAGTGTTGGAAGTGATAGAACCAGATTTTACAGGGGAAACAAAATTTATGGCTCAGAATACCAATTCCCTTCTTCAAATACTCCACAAAAATAACACAGCTTAAATTCTGCTCTTGCCTTCTTGATCGATCAACAGGAAAATTTTTGTCAAGTGAAGCCAGAGTTGATAAAGGTATTGGGACATCAGTTAGGGCACACTGGGCTCAGTTAACTAGAGAAGTACATCTTCAATTGGAACTTTTATAAAAGGAAAGATTTTTTTCAAGGAGTTACATACACTGAGGCAGATGTGTTTTCTCTATAATACATTCTTATCTCTATAAACATTGGCTGAAAGATTGGTCTTTACACAGGTACTTCCACTGACTTGAAAGGTGTAGGTCATAATTCTAAGGCTGAACAGAGTGACCAGTATTTTCCATGTCAAGACTTATAAGGTAATAAGTGACTCTTCAAACCTTATGTCCTTAAGAGTTTGCCAATATGTTAATGGGACCATTATGTACTAAGCAGTATGGGGGTCTTATTGATGAGTCCAAATCAGTGTTGACTTCCCACATTCTTACTGAAGGATTGATTCCCAGAAAGGGGTTGGGAAGAAAGCAATGAGAAAGGCATGTAACAGTGTAAACACCTGATCAACCTTTTCTGTATGGGCCTCAGTCTCTTCTCCCACATAGAAGGCAGTAGAAAACAGTAAGTGACTGTCAGATGACCATGTCTGGCTTAATCAATGGCTCCTCACTGCTGAAAAGCTTCAGGTGGATCATATGATTGTCCAAGGACAACATCAAGCTGGTTATACTGAACATGCTCTTGTACTTGTACTCCATGAAATAACCCCACTTTTGCAATTAAGAAAAAATCTGGCAATTGGAGGCTGTTACAGGATCTCTGAGCAACTAATTGGACAATGAAATTGGTTTATAGCCTGGGCTTTCATCTCCTACAGCTATGTCCTTTCATTATCTTTTAAAAATAACTGACCTAAAGGATTGTGGTTGCACTATATCCTTACATCTAGCTGATTGTTAGCACTTTGCACTTAGTGTTCCAGTCATTAGTTTCAAGGATCCAGTTAGAAGATATGGTTTTACCACAGGAAATGTCCAATAGTTCTACCTTATGTCAGGCTTTTGTAGCTTGAGCAATTCCTGCCATGCAGAAGCCACATCCTTATGCACATATTATTCACGACATCGATGACATACTTTTGTCCCATTCATAATTCATGATATTTTAAATACTTTTTGCCCACTTGGAAACCCCTCTTATCACAGTGGGCTTGTGATTAGCACTGTATGAATTCAAAAAGCCTCTCCTTTTCAGCATTGGGGCAGCTGATTTGAAGGATGGAGGATTCATCCATAAAACATGCAAATTTGAATGGATGTCTTACATTCCCACAATGATTTTCAGAAGTTACTTGGAGATAATTACTGGTTATGCTCCACCTTACGATTATTCACTCTAGCTCAGCCCCTTATTTGACATCTTATGTGAAGATACCTCTCTGGCCCATTGACAGCTCACTAGTAGGAAGGGCTGCATTAGTAAATGTTGAAATGGGCCTCAAGACTGCACAACTTACTACATTTAATTGACAGGAGCCAATACATGGGCAGATAATTCCTTCTCCTCATACACCCCACAGCAGCCTCATGACAGTCTTTAGGAGGTATCAAATGGTCCAAGATGTTCACTTCCCTTCAAAATCTTTGACCCCATTTCATGACCTCATTGCTGAGCTTCTTATTAAAGGCAGAAGTTGAGTCATACAATTGGTGGGAGCTGAGCCTTCTGTCATTGTGGTTCCCTTTTCAGTTCAACAACAGTGCTGACTCAGGAAATCCTCACATGCTTGGTGGGTGAGTTTTGCTAATTTTCCTGGCCAAGTTGTAAATCAGTATTCTCTTAATAAGCTTATCCACTTTGCTACCCTAGTCTTTATCTTCCCCATAATGTATGCCTTTACTGATGGCTGCAGCTCAGGTAAGGCTGGTTACTATAGCCTTGCTCCTACTAATATGGTACAAACTTCCTATGCCTCTGCATGATGGGCAGAACTTCAAGATTTTGCTTGTGCTTTAGCCCACTTTGGTGATGAATTGGTTAACACCTACAGTGAAAGTGCCTATAAAGTAGGTGTTGCCATGCACATCAAACAGCCTCCACTGGCTAGGCACAATCAGAAGGGTTATTTCATTTATTCCCTACCTATGGAAAACAATTCAAGTGCTTCAGTATCCCTGATTTATTGGACACATCTGAGTTCACACCAAACTTTCAGTCCCTGTGATAACAGGCCACACTGTAGCTGATCATCTTGCTGCAGGCTGTCAGCAGCTGTCCTGTTATGACTGTGCCCAAGCATCTCAAGCATCATCTGAGTGCTTTCAGTCTATGCACAGAATTCCACATTACCTGGGAACACGCTCAGGAAACTGTTCGCCAAGGTCCTATGTGTAGGATGTACTCCAGTTTGACCTACTGGTGTTAATCCTCATGGTCATCCACCAAACCAGCCATGGCAGATGGATTATCACACCCCTAAATTTGGCAAACAGTGTTCCATCCATGTTAATATCAACACTTGTTCTTGCTTCATTTTTACCACAGCTCAAATGGGAGAAAATACATATGAAGTCATCTCCAATATTTGGTTACTTTTGCAATGTTGAGATGTCCTCTACATATTAAAACAGAATGGTCCAGCTTATATAGTTCTTCTTTTTGACACATTTGTGATAAATATCATATTCATTTCAAAACGGATATTCTTTATAACTCTCAAGGCCAGGCAATAGTATATCAGGTTCAATTATCAGTTAAGTGCAAACAATACGTGGGAATTATAGAACCCCTCAAATTTGTTTGAATTATGCTCTTTGTTTTTATTTTTGTTTAATTGTGGTACCTATGGTCGTACTGCAGGTGAATGACACATGACTCTCAATGCCATAGGCCAGGCAGGTCTGTTTGTTAGAGAAAATTACAAACAGGACAACAGATCATGGACCAGATCCTGTGATAATGTGGTAGAGGCCATCCTTGTGTCATTAAATAAGGAGATGAACCTACAATCTGGGTACCTGAGATTGCTCTTTATAATCACCATGGATAATCTCAAGCTGCAGTTCAAATGATTGAAGCTCACTACTGAGATACTGATCCAATCTCCACTGGAAGCAAGATGCTGAGGACATAACAGAGGACAACTCAGCATACCCACAATGTCAAACTACCAACATGGAAACAACTGAAGAACCTGATGTATGAGGCTGAGCACATGGTTCACCACCAGGAGGCATTGATCTCCAGCCACCATGTGTAAGGCTAGTCTTGCTTTATTGAGCTGTCAGGATGCTGCATTTTCTGAGGAGAAATCCAAAAGTTCCAAATAATACCAGACCATTCACACATAAAAAATACAAAAGGGGGAGATGTGGAGATCCATGACTTGGATAGTGGTCTTTGATTGTCTCAGAACTGTGGCTGTGCTTTGCTATGGGACCTTTCTGTGTAAAGGTGAAGGACAAGACTGCCCAGGAGCTGTGGTAGCTAATGCCCTATACGAGCAAGTTCTGTGCTAACATACCAAACATTATCAGTATTGAACTTGAGCTCAGACACCAGCTTCCATGAATAGAGAATTTTAAGCATAGCAATATAACCACAATATCTATCAAGGACTGCAAACTCCAAGCTTGCTTGGTTTGCAGAAACTCTGGACAATTGGCTTCCAGAGCACAGTAGAATAATAACAGCACTGCCGTGCAATAATAATTCTATCACAGCAACAGTAGGATAGCTATAAAAATGTTTCTCTGTACCTTTTTTGTGCACAAAGAAAAATGCACCTATAGTTTTAACTTCCTGGATATGAAATCCTACATATCAAACGTGCAGTGCTAGTTTGAGGTCACCATTCCTCCATCAGTGGTCAGTGTCCCACCTGATCCCAGAGTTCTCTAAATATTTGTGTGTGTTTCTTAATCCCCCATCACCTCTCTCCTAATTTGAGGGTTCAGCTGTGTAGTTCGCAGCCATGCCCAACTGATAGTTCTTAAACTTTTGATTCCTTAATGATAATGTAATTGTTTGTGGATAAAACTTTGATTTGCTTCTCTTCACATCTTCTCTTTGTCACTTCAGGTGAACATGAGCAAACATCCAAGTCCAAAGCCCTTACTTTCATGTGTGCAATGAACAGTGAGCTATTTCCTCACAGACTCATTCATCTCATGCCTTCCTCCAGTACACATTCAACTAACAGGCTACATTGTTGACTTTTGGAAAGGGAAAATCTTAAGACTTGTGATGTTTTGTTTCTTTGTTGCTTATAATGGATGCTGAGAAATTGAAGCTTTCTGTAAGAAGACATATTACTAACATACATTGTTGTGGTTATAAGCAGGATCCATGAGATAAGTAGCCAATTATCTCACCCACATATAAAGTAAGAGCAAGACCTCTCACATCTTGGATGTGTTAATGAATTCATTGTGTGACATGGAGGACTAAAATGAGCAATATGAATCTGCATTACAATATGAATGTTTCTCTCATGGAAAGCAAAGCAAAAGAATAAAATAACTCATAGCTGATGTGATACCTTGAGTTAGTCAGAAGCACTTCATCAGTATGTGCAATCAGAGTAGTAAACAGGCTGCTGAAAAGTAAAAGGTGATGTGGCTTGTTGCTGCTGTTCTTTGTAGCAGGAAGTTTTTCACTCCATCTGCACCCTAATCCCTCTCTCCACATACATACATATCTACAGCTCCATAGAAAATGTTGAATCTGCTTGAGATGTTTAGGGTGTGAGTGAAAGTACATTTTTATTTATTTTTTTAATTTTTTTAAAGAGAGAGAGAGAGAGAGAGTTTTTTTAATATTTATTTTTTAGTTTTCGGTGGACACAACATCTTTGTTTGTATGTGGTGCTGAGGATCGAACCCAGGCCGCACGCATGCCAGGCGAGCGGGCTACCGCTTGAGCCACATCCCAAGCCCGAAAGTACATTTTTAATACTTTGTTCCACACCAGGGCCCAAATCCCCATCTGAAACAGTTCCCTGCATTCAGATGAGAGTAAGAGCAAGCATGGAGAGAGTATTGGTCTGGGAGAGGAGCAGGTAGAGAATCTTTAGTGAGGAATTCCACTGGCATGCTCTCCTGAGGGGGGCTCACTCTTGATCCCGCATTCCTCCTACCTCTCCTCTCCCGCATCTGGTAGGTATTTTGTGCTCTTCTTGTTTTAAAGCCAGAAGCCAGGCTCACTCTTCGTGTGTTAGATGTAATCAACAGTCTCCTGAGAGGAGAAAGCTGATGAAATGGAACATGATAGAGAATCCCATTTTTTTAAATTATTATTGTTCGTTGTTCAAAACATTACAAAGCTCTTGACATTTCATATTTCACACATTTGATTCAAGTGGGTTATGAACTCCCATTTTTACCCCGTATACAGATTGCAGAATCACATCGGTTACACATCCACGTTTTTACATATTGTCATACTAGTGTCTGTTGTATTCTGCTGCCCTTCCTATCCTCTACTATCCCCCCTCCCCTCCCCTCCCCTCCCATCTTCTCTCTACCCCATCTACTGTACTTCATTTCTCCCCCTTGTTTTTTTTCCCTTTCCCCTCACTTCCTCTTGTATGTAATTTTGTATGACAATGAGGGTCTCCTTCCATTTCCATTCAATTCCCCTTCTCTCTCCCTTTCCCTCCCACCTCTGGTCCCTGTTTAATGTTAATCTTTTTCTCATGCTCTTCCTCCCTGCTCTGTTCTTAGTTGCTCTCCTTATATCAAAGAAGACATTTGGCATTTGTTTTTTAGGGATTGGCTAGAATCCCGTATTTAAGTGAAGGTTAATGGAACACTCTGATTTGAATGATACTTAGGCTAAATTCTCTTAGTGCCCATGGAAAACATGAGTTCTTCAATGGTACCCTCTAGCAAATGCAGCAATCTCTAACTCAAATGCCCCTTGTGATGCGGTTTCGACACCTATCTTAACGGCACAACTCTAGTTATACTGAAGTGAATGTCATTTACTATTTCGTTACTAGGCTCTTGACAATTTGAACCCTGACTCATAAAAGATTATCTCATTTTGGCCCACTCTCGGAAAAGGAGAACTGGTGGGAATTTATATAAACTATATACCAAATTGGAGGACTCAATCTGCAATTTCTCGGCCACATGTCTTTCTTGTCCCTAAGAACACCTCGCTGACCTGAGTGGCAGCCCAGGTAACAGGCAGTTGGTGGGACACAAAATTAGCTCTCTTATTAAGTGTCCTTTCCCTTCTTTTACCTGGCTCTTCTGGAAAAAAATATCTAAATAAATTCATGGTAACACAAAAATGTAGGTAAAATCATAGTTTTTGAATGAGACACAGGAATGCTATAAAAGTAGAGGGCAAGAAACAATCCAAAAGCTAAAAGTGAACAATTTAAATCAAAGAGATTTGGGGAAAGGAAGAGCATTAATAACCTTTAACTTTCTGAATCAACCCTTGTGAGACCCAAGGATGTGTGAAAGATTCATATTGGTGTGAGTCGTGATGGTATCAATTAAATCTGATGCTAAATTAGAACTCTAGGTTCATATCCTTTTGGTTGTCACATAACCCTTCACAATCCTATGGAACAATTTGTTTCTGTGTCATGTAATTGTAGGACTCTAGTGATGAGTGCATAGGCTCTGCCAGGCTGAATGAAGCTTGGCAGTTGCTTCACCTGATGCAAAGCATTACTTTTTCCTGAGGAAACAGCACCCATGGCTGGGCTTGAGCTGGATAGACTCTGCAGCACTGAATACATGTTCTGCTTCTTGAATGAATCTGAGGTGCTCCTCTTTCTTAAAACACAGATTTGAATCTATCCATGCCCATATTGTTAAGTCAGAGACACAAGTCACAAAAGGGACATAGCCCATCCCCCACCATAGTCTTGCTTCTTCATCTTCCCATGTTCAGAGATCCATTCCATTGATGCAGAGAGATCCCTGAAATGGGCTTCAAAAAGAGAACCCACAGCATTTTTTTTTTACTTCTACAGAAGCTGGTGTCAGGGAGAGGTCCTAGTGAGGACCTATGGTGTCTTTGCCTATCAATCTGTCTGAGTGTTGGAGCAGTTCAGAAGTAAGTCTATAGCCCTGATGGTAGCCTACGTGGACATCATGTCTCTTAGGGAGTAGAGAACCAGGGCTAGCATTCACTAGTCACCTTGTGCTGTTGGACTCTCAAGGTTACAACCTGGGTTGCAATGTGGAGCACCCTGGGCTAGTGTAGCACTGGTCACATGAGGAGGATCCTGCAACAGCATCAGGGAGATGCTACCTATGTGATGGCCATTAGGTTGCGGGGATGTGAGAAACTTTGTCTTTACTGAAGAGAGTACCACTAACCATGACCACTTGTAGATCCTGCAAAGACAAATATTTTTCATTTTGAATTCCTGAACATGGTAAACAGATAAGTTTTTAAAATTTATCTCAAATTGTGTAACACTCACAAACTCCACTGACCACGCATGCCAGGCGAGCGTGCTACCACTTGAGCCACATCCCCAGCCCAACCAAAAATTGTATATCCAGAAAAACTAAGCTTCAGATTTGTTGATGAAATAAACAGCCTCATCTTTGTATAAGTGATTTGAAGAAATCTTTTCCTCTTATTTGAGTTTTACATGAGAGAAACCATTTTAATATGAGAGAAAAGATTCCACTGTATTGTCCTGTAATTGGGTACAGTTTCTAGAATCACTTTGGTTTCCAAAAGACTGAAACAATTTTGTAATGTTTAATGTTCGTGCAAAATAAGAGTTCATTAATTGAAATTCATTAAAATTAAAAACAGATTACACTTTATTAATCAAAAAAGTTATAGTTTGCTTTTAAATAAAGGTTTGTAAAGTCCATCATGTGATGCCTCATGAAATATCACCTCACAAGCAATGAGGAAGCATCAATTTTCTTCTGCCATAGTGATGTTGCACTTCTTCATTGTCCCTTAAAAAAGGCCTCCATGGTATGAAATATCAAGATGAAATATACTTAAAACCATTTACCTCCATTACTTTCAAATTTCCATGGTTACTGGTAAAGATATTGAAAATTCTCCTTACACCCAATAATATGGCAGACTTGAATCATACCTCACTATGAATATTTACCAATATTTTCATGCACTGGTGAGTTGTCTTCTCCTTAAGGCTTGATTGATGATATGTTTCATTTCACTAATTCTTATATTCTTTTTCAGTTTTATGCTGACGAATGATGCTCTGAATTCCAACTGCATATTGGTATATGTTCAGCTGCAATTCAAACACAAAGCAGGCTTACCTAGGGATGTTCTAGATGTACGTTACATTTTCCCTTAATCAGTAGTGAAAATGAATATTAATGGTGCCTCTGTATTATGCAAAGTTCTCTTTAAAATGCAGCAAATTGACCTTGAGATTTTATGTTATTATGAGGAAATAAGTTGTAGTCAGAACTGATTTGAAGGTGAAATTAATGTCTATTACTTATACTTTTAAGTAGAAGAATTGTCCTGAGAAAAATGGATCTATTTGATAGAAACATATAGAGAAAAAGATTATGTCTTTGTTCCTTTGACACCCACAAAAATCATGCAACTGTTGACTTTGCATTCATCTGTATAATACTCTAGATTAGAATATGGCATGAAGTTGACAGTGCCTTAGTCATCTCTAGCATGAAAATTTGCATTGCTATTGTAGTTTTCTGCTTGTTGAAATAGATCCACTGATTTATTCTATGTAAAATCGTTATTTTCCCTGTGTAACTTCTTGTGATCTCTACTGTGGATATTTTGCTAAAGCCTTTCCTCCTGCATTTCCTCTATGAAAATAGGTAGTATAATTTCTGTAATTTGTATAAGGTGGAGAATGTATTTAAAATTTTTTCACATATTTTATGTTTACAATCTTTCTTATCAGTAGGAATTGTCTGACATAATATAAAATGTGAGCATGTATTAAAGAATTTTCACATTTTTTGATATCAAAGAATGTGTTTCCAGTTTATATTCTTTGATGATCACTCAAGTGACAACTGTGGTGAAATGTTTTGACACATTCTTCAACTAGGGTTTTTTCTTTTTAAAAAAATTTTTCAGTATGGATCCTGTGATGTACAACAGAAAGTAAGGAATGAGTAAATGCCTTTGCACAATGTTCACATTTGTAGAGTTTCTACACAGTGTAGATATTCTGATTCCTATGAAATCCTGAGTCAGAAATGAAGGTTTTGTGACAATCTTTATAATTCTAGGGTTTCTCTCCAGTATGGATTCTTTGATGAATACCAAGCTGTGAAGATCGAATAAAAGATTTTCCACACTCTTGGCATTTGTAAGGTTTCTCACCAGTATGGATTCTCTGATGTACAGCAAGAGATGAGGAACGAGCAAAAGCCTTTCCACAACTTTCACACTTGTAGGATTTCTCTCCTTTATGTATTCTCTTATGCACATTTAAAGTTGAGGAAAGAATGAAAGCTTTGCCACACTCATTACATTTGTGAGGTTTCTCTCCAGTATGGATTTTCTTATGAATAGTAAGCTGTGAAGAATGAATAAAAGCTTTTCCACACTCTTGGCATTTGTAATGTTTCTCTCCAGTGTGGATCCTATGATGCTTTTTAAAACCTGAGGAAGAAATGAAGGTTTTCCCACACTGTTTACAATTATAGGGTTTCTCACCAGTATGGATTCTCTGATGCACAGCAAGAGATGATGAGCTAGAAAAAGCCTTTCCACAACTTTCACATTTGTAGGATTTCTCTCCTGTATGTATTCTCTTATGCACAATTAAGGTTGAGGAAGAAGTGAAAGCCTTGCCACACTCATTACATCTGTGAGGTTTCTCTCCAGTGTGGATTCTCTGATGCACAGCAAGATATGAGGAACGAGCAAAAGCCTTTCCACAACTTACACATTTGTAGGATTTTTCTCCTGTATGTGTTCTCCTATGCACAGTTAAATATGAGGAACAAATGAAAGCTTTGCCACACTCATTACATTTGTAAGGTTTCTCTCCACTGTGGATTCTCTGATGCACAGCAAGATGTGAGGAATGAGCAAAAGCCTTTCCACAACTTTCACACTTGTAGGATTTCTCTCCTGTATGTGTTCTCTTATGCACATTTAAATGTGAGGAACAAATGAAAGCTTTGCCACACTCATTACATTTGTGAGGTTTCTCTCCAGTATGGGTTCTATGATGCACAACAAGAGATGAGGAATGAGGAAAACCCTTTCCACAACTTTCACATTTGTAGGATTTCTCTCCTGTATGCATTTTCTTATGAATATTTAAGTGTGAGGAACAAATGGAAGCTTTGCCACAATCTTTACATTTGTACGGTTTTTCTCCAGTATGGATTCTCTGATGAATAACAAGGCTTGAGGTACATTTAAAGGTCTTTGCACAATGTTTACATTTGTATGGTTTCTCTCCAGTATGGAGTAGCTGAGGAGGAACAAGTTGTGTGGAACACATATATGCTTTCCCACTTTCTTCAGAATTGTAATGTTTCCCTGCAGTGTGGATTCTCTGATGACAAAGCAGTTCTGAGGAAGAAATGTAGGTTTTGCCACATTCTTTACAATTGTAGGTTTTCTCTCCCGCATGGATAGTCTTATGCATCCCTTGATGTGAGGAACTACAAAAGAAAGTTTTACAATCTTCTGTTTCGTGAAGTTTCTCTTCATTCTGGATGTTCTGCTGTTGTTCAAGATTTAAACTTGGTGTAAATGATTCATCACATTCCGTGATTCTCCATGGATCTTCTTGGGTGCATATTGTATTAGGTCCAACTTGGTTTGGTGACTCATCAGGACTTTCCCTGTATTTTTCACCTGTATGTGTATTGGACATTTCCATGGTATTGATTTTCTCATGCTCCGTACACACTGAGAACTGATTGAATAGTTCACTGTATTTCTTACCTTCATAAGATCTGTCTTTCCTCTGGACATTAGGATGGGTAAGAGCTTTTGGCCACTCATTGATGACTTTTGCACATTTCTCCCACTTGCCGTGGTTCTGTGTAAAAGGACATCTCTGTGTGTTAGGTGGATCTGATCCCTGGTTAGGGTCTTCCCATGATTCCTTTTGCTCATGACTCTCCTGTCCCACAGAACCTCCCTCCAATTTACTTAGGTTACATCGATCAGCAAATACCACGCCAGTTTCATCATTGATGTAAATTTTCTCATAATTACCAATGTGTTCTCTTTCCTTAAGCATCACTGTGTTGACATTGGCCATCTGAATTTTATCCAAACTGTAGACATTGGAACAGAACTGAAGGAAGTCTTGATGCAGAAATAGTGAACTTTTGATGAACGAATTATCACTCAAATCCCATTGAGATATTTTTTTCATATTTTGGAATCTCTCGTCTCCAGCAATATTTGAATGACAATTCAAGCCAAATTCACAATGTTTCAAATGATGTTGTGCATCATGAGCTACATTTCCTTGCTGATTTTCTAAGTTGTTTTTCTCAGTGAAGGAATGTTTCATAAGTGGATCTACACATTTACTCCAAGAAGAAACTGAATCAACATGAATTCCTGACACAAAGTCATTACTTTGAGCAGATTCTTGATGTGCATCTTCTCTCCCAGTCCTCTCAGGGGGAGCCACTGCACAGGGATAAGGTCCATGACATTCTGGCTCCCCTTTACACTTTCTCCCAATTTCTTGTTTCATGAATTGTATATTCTCAAGATTCTTAATTTCATATCTTCTATTTCTCACTTGTTGGAATGAACCTTGTGTATTCTCCTCTGGTAACCATCCAGTAGTTTGGAGGGGAGACATAAATGAAAGAAACAAAAGTTAGAATGTATCCTTACTGGATTCTCCTGAACATCCCAATGCAATGCGTAAAATTCTATCAACCTGAGAATACCAGGAAGATGAAAAAATAAAAACCTTGACTGCATCCTTCCTCCATAAATATATGATCTCAAAATGTATGCATTGAACATATTGCCTTACTGAATACTCTAGACATTGTATTTTCAAGGCTGCGGGTGACAACAGTTCTAACAAGCCACAAAAAAAGGGAAGGAGAGTTGTGTCTATTTCTCCACCACAGATACTTACCCTAAAATTAGCAGAATACAAGGAAGAGAGAATTCCAAAAAAAATGGATCTAATTCCTTTCCTCCTTGGGTGCTTTCTGAAAAATCTGTCCCTGACATAATGTGCCAAAGAAAATGGGTTTATTGTGGAATAATTGGTGAAAATTGCCAAATGGAGGCAACTAAATAAATTTCCTGACTTAAATTCTAAAGAAATGGTGATTGGTGAGATATGTGAACAATGTGCCAAAAGAAAATGGGTTTATTTTGGAATATGTCTTGAGTTAGATCAGACATGAGAAAACGGTTGTAAAAGGAACAGAAAGAATTCCATTGGGAGAATTTGATTCAGATAAAATGAGAAAGAAAGGTAGATCAGCAACAGACATCCAGGAAAAGGGTCTCAGAGAAGAAATGAAGAAAGAGGATTGAGAAATCGAGCTCCCGAAGCAGCTATTTCTCAGCACAATGACAGCCCCCTTACCAGGTCCTAGAAATGACCAACCCTACAATGTACATTCTCTTGGGCCAATAGACCCTCTGTTTTTCCTTTTGTCACTGTAATTTAGAAATCACTTTTCTACAGACTTGTGGAAGGAGGCAAATTAGAGGTGATGTTCCCCTTTCTGAATTCCATACCTAATCAATCATCTATAAGGAAAGATCAAGCTTACAAAAACCTATAGATAAAAGACACCTATTGAAAATCATCTCCTGGTTATGCTCCCACATTGTGAGCTTTTATTCTCTCTCTCTTTTTCTTTTCTTCTTACATTTATTTTCCTCTTCCTTTCTCTGACTAATTAAGTCCTATTATTATGCTCTCACCCTTGTGACTATGGATTTTATTCTTCAATTTTACAAGAAAAAGAATCCATTTGCCATCCAAACTCTTTTACAATAGGGATATACTCCTTTGTAAATGAAAAATTACAGACACAAATATTTTAATGAGCCATCTTGAAATCAGGATATAAAGTTTCAAAGTCCCTACTAGTTTTGATTGGTGTCATTTTCCTGTGGATGAAGAAATTTTCTAGATTATAACAGGTATAGTTTTGGTTAACTAATTGTTTTCCAATAGGCACATCAGACTATATTCACTTTCCAGGTGTAGGTTGATTTTTCAAAAGCAAAAGGAACTTGTGCAGTGATGAATCTATTTAATTATTATATATATCCCATCATAATATTTGATAGAATGTTTCAGATTCATTATGTTATTATTTTTCAAGTTGAAAACGTATTGATAGCTCTGGGAAAACAACTGTCTTCATCTTATTCCTACTTTGATGCTACCATTTTATATTCTTTCTGTGAAATCTCCCAAACCATCAAACCCAATAGGCTTTGCCACTAATGTACTCTAAAATGACATGAAAGCACTATTATTACATTCCATGTAAATTTGAGATCTTGCGATATTTTCTTATTTCTGCCTTTTCTCTTCTCTAAGCATTATAACCTTTTAGTCTGTCCCTGCTACCATAAATGATAAAATTCACTTTCTTATAATGGCATATCTTTTCATTCTATGTGCTTCAGTGTATGTCTCTCCTTCTCTCTCTCTCTCTCTCTCTCTCTCTCTCTCTCTCTCATTTCCTATTTATCATACATATTTACAAATAAAATTTCAATATTTCACATTGTGAATAATCATTCAGCAAGCATGGGAGTGCAGATATCTCTTCTACATTCTGAATTCATAACTAATTGGTAAACTCAGTTCTGGTTTTACTCATCACTACAGTAGATGTGTTGTTCATTTTTGAAGAACTGTTCTACTATTAAATGTATAAAAAATCTCCAGATGTGTTTTTCAAATGCCTAAAGTTCTAAATACATAACAAAAATTTCAAAGAATATGGTGAAAATTGCCAAATGGAGGCAACTAAATAAACTTCCTGACTTAAATTCTAAAGAATTGGTGATTGATGAGATATGTGAACAATGCAAAATAAACATCTAAGTGATCCTCGTAGAGCCAAACAAACAAAGAAAAAAACATGAAATCAACTATCAACTAAAAAAAATACAAAAATAGAGTAATTTTCATGCTGAAGAATGCAACTAGAAATAAAGTTGAGAAATTCGTAAATACAGAATGAAACTATATTATAATTCAAGAAATCAATTCATTCAAACTAGAATAAAAATAATGAAATCATGGTTCACAAATTAAGCTATCCACATTCTTGAAAATATAGCACTGTATTTCATTTTTATACACCAGTATAATGCATAAATAAATAAAGTTAATAAATAAATAAACAAATAAACAAACAGGTCCCTTAATTAAGGAAAGACCACAAAAGAAGCAGATAGGGATCAGGAAATGGAGGATGGAAGGGATGGAAATTATTTGCAACTGAAATGGGAAAACGTGCTTAAGGATACTTATGCATATAATCTAGAGTGCTACAACCCACACATTACCAAATACACACCAGGGAGCCCACAGTAGCTTTGACAGATCAGAACCTTACTTCAGGAGGACACACAAAACAGCACCCATAACAGGAAGTAATCTGATTGCTAACTCACAGATAATCAGAGACCATTTTCCCTGAACCAGCAGAAACATAGTAGGTATCTGAACACACCAAAGATTAGACTGACCTTCCAAGAATTATATCAGTCTTGACCTGGTATGATCAATAACTCCACACCCAAAGAAACAGAGATAAACCAAGTAAAGTTCCAAACCAAGAGAATGAAATGGAAAATCATATACAGCAGGCTTCCAGGACCCCAAATATACAAAATTTCAAAAGACCCACAAATAAGCACAATGTCATGAAAATGATTAACATGCAGACTAAGAATAACATTTTCAAGGCTCCCTGACAAAAGCAACACATACCATTGAGAGGGAAACCCATCTGGTTTCTCAACATAGACCCTCAATGCTAGGAGGTCTTACAATTGTATATACCAATATCAAGAAGACCACAGGACACATTCTTGTAATCCTAGTAGATCAGGATCTGAAGCAGGAAGATCATGAGTTCAAAGCAGCCTCAGCAAAAGTAAGGCCCTAAGAAACTCACTGAGGCCCTGTTTCTCAATAAAATACAAAATAGGGCTGGGGTGCCTCACTGTTTAGGCACCCCTGGGTTCAAAACCTAGTACCCACAACTCAATAGAATCCAATATCTGAAAGAAAACGGATGCCAGCAAAGAACACTATGACCAGCAAAATTAAGATTCAGAATCAAAGATAAATTAAAATTATTCCACAATAAACAAAAGTTAAAAGAATTCACCACTAGAAAGCCTGAACTACAAATTAGAGTCAATACTGCATTTCATGAAGAAGAAGTAAAAAATAAAAGTGAAATCCAGCAAAGAGAGAAACTACCCTAAAAGAAATATAACTGATCAACATAGATGCACACATTCTCAATAAAATTCTAGCAAATTGCATACAAATACATTTCAGCTACTGGAGTCTACTGTATTATGGAGCCCACAGTCTCCCTTTAGTCATACAAAACTGAGACCTGACACATGCCACTAGGGATAGTTTAGAAGAATCAGGTTTTGTCAGCCACAGCCCTAAGAGTTGATGCCTGCAGGCTTCTCCTACTGTGATTAGCTGCTAACAATATAAGTCTTTCTTGGCTGTAGAAGACTCAGGGTAGCACAGGCCCTGCCAGCCAAAAGAAGCAAAAAATCCAGTTTCATCTCAAACTCTAGTTTAGAAAGACCCCAAAGAGATAATCAACTCTTACAACATAAGCCCTTCCAAGAATATCAATAAACTCTTTTGAAATAAGAAGAAAAAATAATAATAAAACTCAGAGCTAAAATTAATAAAAATGGGAACAAAAATATAAAGGAAAGATTAATGCAATAAAGGTTTCATTTATTGTAAAGATGAACATCATTTTAAAACCCATAGACAAACCAACCTAAAAGAGATAAAAGATCCAAATCAGCAAAATTGTGAAAAAAAAGGAACTATGAAAAACACTTCTGAAATTATAAGATTCTTACATGCTTTTTTGAAAATAAGTACATTCCAAAAAAGTGGAAAATCTAGATGATATTGACAAACTTTTATACATAGAAAACCTACCCAAATGTGCCCTTGATACACAGAAAACATAAAATGGACCAATATAAAAAATGAGATTGAAGCAGCTATTAAATGTTTTCCAACACAGAAAATATCAGGATCAAATGGATTCTCAGTGAAATTTATCTATAAATTTAGAAAAGAATTAATACAAGTTCCCCTCAAATTTTCCATGAAACACAAATGTAGGACACACTACCAAATTGAATCTATGTACACTATTTCACCCAGATACCAAAACCAAAGATAAATCAAGAAAAAACAACGTCAGTGCCTGCATCCCAGATCAACATAGATAGGAAAAAATTAAATAAAATATTTGAAAACAGCATCCAAGTACACATGAAAGAGATCAAAATCAAATATATTTTATTTCTGAGATGCGTGTTTGATTGAACATGCACAAATCAGTAACTATAAATGGACCACACCAACAGACTTAAGGAAAAGAAGAGCAGAATCATCTCAATCAATGCAGAAAAAGCATTTCAATAAATCTAGCACTCATTCCTGGTAAAACTCATGAAAAACATTCAGCAAACGTGCAGGAACAAAATCAATACTACATATATAAATTGAATATGTTTCTATACTCCAATATTGAATCTGCAGGGAAAGGAAGAAAAATATTCCATTCACAATAACCTCAAAAAATATGTAATTCAAGAAATAAATTTAAGAAGGAAGATGCAAACCTCCACAAGGAATGTGAAAGGCAACTGAAGAAAGAAACAGAAGATGTGAAGTGAGAAACACCTCCCATGTTCTTGAATGGGCAGAATCGATGTTTGAAGAGGGCATTACGACCAAAAATCTCATACAAACTTGACATAATCCATATCTAAACACTAATAAAAATTTTCAGAGAAATAAAAACAAAATGTCATCTAACATTTCTGTTAGATCAGTAGAATAAAATAGAAGATATGGACACAAATCCACATAAATTTAATCATCTGATACTTTACAAAGTTTTGAAAAACAAAGGGAGAAGACAAGAAATAATTAAAATTAGTTCATGATATATCATGAACTATGTAATGCGATAAATAATCAATAAAAAAAAACAAAGGGAGAAAAGGTAGCCTTCTTAAAAACTAAGGGCTACAGTAAATGTATATACATAAGTGAAAAGTGAAACAGTATCCCTATATTTCCCACTGCAAAAGAAAGTTGAACTCACTGTTGATAAACAATCTAGGAATTATACCAAAATCCTGCAACTGCTAAAAGAAAACACAGATTCAACATTCTAACTTATCTCTTCAGCCTCCAACTTTCTTAGCAAGCCTCATAAAAGTTCAAAAAATAAAACCAAGTAGGAGAGAATCAAATTGAAAAATTCTGTGCACAGTAAAGTAAATCATTAAGAGTGGGAAGAGAGAACCAGGGAATGCGAGAATGTTTTGCCAAGTATGATGCTGACAAAATCATTAAACACAATGAGTAAAAAGAACAGAAACCCTCACCAAGAAATCAAACTACTCAACCAATAAATGAGTCAATGTGCAAAGAGATGTGTCACAAAAGAATAAATACAAATAACCAAAAATTCTCTGAAATATGATCATCATCCCTACCTACTGGAGAAGTAGAAACCAAAACAACATTCAGATTTCAACTCACTGCAGTTAGAGTGACAATCATTAAGAATTCAGATAAATAATGGATGTGACTGAGAATGGAAGAGTAAGGGTATTGCAAGGAAGTATGTCCACTCTGGAAGGAAGCATGTGGAATCCTGAAAAGACAAGGAATGGACTAACCATGTGACTACTCCTTCATATTTACCCCAAACCTACAATTACCTTGACACCGACACTTCAGTATAGCAACAAAAATCATGACAGCAGTTTGTGTAACCACACCACATGCCTATGAGTCCATGAATGGACAAAAAATGTGGTTTACACACAGTCTCTCTCTCTCTCTCTCTCTCTCTCTCTCTCTCTCCTCTCTCTCTCTCTCTCTCTCTCTCTCTCTCTCTCACACACACACACACACACACACACACACTCTCACACACACAGTGGAGTTAACAGTCATGAAAAAAGAAAATAATTGCATTTTGCATTCATGTATGAAACTGAAGAGAAACAAGCAAAGTGACATATGCAAACTTAAAAGTAAAACATTCAGTCTTGTAGATGAAATAAAGAGTAAAATAAGTGAAAAAATGAAGGTACCACATAAAATACCAGGGAGGTCAGCAGAGAAGAAAAAGTGGACTGAGGGAATGGATGATAAAATGGAAAAGGGAGGCATAGAGCCCAGTAAATCTCACATTTCAGTACATCTATAAATCCCAACTAGTGAACAATAGAAAGGCAGAGGGAAGGAGAGCAAGGTAGAGAAATTGGAATGGGGCTCGAGAGGAGGGAAGGTTAAGAGGAACTACTGGAGATTAAATGAGAGAAAATTAAAGTTCATGCAGTTAGGATCGAATAAAAATGAATCCTATTCATGTGCAGCTATTATGCAGTATTCAAAACATGTTCAAAATAAATGTAGAAATGCAAATTAAGGACATGTGCCATAGTGTTATATGCTAAGTTACTCCAGTTTCCAGAAACATAGAATAAAATCTGCAGACCATGACCAAAAGTGAGTAAGATAAAGTAAGATAAAATAAGTCCAAAGTGTTTTCAAATTAAGGAATTTCCAATTTAGTTGGATATCCGATATCTGAGATCCTTCCTACAGAGTGTTCTCTCCTCTGAAATGTTTGGCAAAGCCAGGCAGTTGCCCTGAGGATGTGTCAGTGAAGCATTGTGAAACAGAGGTGTTCTCACCCACAAAGACCAGGTTCCTGAAGTTCTCCAGCATCACATCCTTGTACAAAGCCCGCTGAGCAGGGTTTAGGCACTTCCACTCCTCCTCGGAGAATCTTATGACCACATCCCTGAATGTCAGCACACCCTGAGAAGAAATCATACTTTGGTCATGTGTCCTGCATCAGAGTTCATTACCACCCCAACATGAGATGACACGGGTATCAGCTACAGTGTACCAAGTGTAGTACCCAAGGCAGCAGTGTTCTAAGTGGGTCTTGGTGAGGTGACTGGATCATTGGGGCTCTACCATGGAACAGGTAAACTGATGAATTCATGATTAATGGGCTAAATGGAGGTGATGGAAACTTAAGAGTTTGGGTATGGATAGAAAAAATGTACCTGAATTGTTTCTTTGAATGGTGTATTTATTCCTTGCCCTTCCTTACTCTCCCCGCTGTTTGTCCAGAGTCCATGAGATGAGCTGCTCTGTTCTACTGTTGCTCCCTTCCGTGATGTTCTGCCTCCAAAAAGGCATCCACACAATGGAGCTGAACATGCACTGAGACCATGAATCTTGTCAAATAAATTTACCTTCCTTTGAGTTGATGTGTCACCGGAATTTTGTTATGGCACTGGAAAGCACCACCTAACTTAGAAAATAAATCTTAAATGTAATAAGATTCACTAACACACTACATGAAGACATAAAATGCAGATGGGATCATTTCTTCAAAATCAGCTTTAATCCTATGCTCTTATGAAATATCAAATATAAAACCAAGACATGAACACAGGAATATATTTCTTGAAAGACATTTTTATGTCATATAGGATCAGTTGTGAAAGCAGAAAAGTAATGGTCAATTTGAAGTGTGCTCCAACCACCTTTCATATTCAAATCACTAAGAGAACAAGGAATAGTAGGATCTTACCTCAACATTGTAAAAGGTATGTAAATTAAACCCTAGGCCGCCATCATTCTAATGGGGAAAAACAGAAGTCACTCACTCTAAAAACTGGAATAAGGCAGAGATACACTCTTTCACCACTTTCATTCAAAATAGACCTAGAAATTCTAGCCAGAGCAATTAGGAAAATAAAGAAAAAATTATAGAGATACCAGTAAGTACAGAAAAGCTTCAGATATCTCTGTGTGTTGATGACATGATTCTTGATTTAGAAGACCCAAATCTTCACCAGGAGACTTCTAGAACCCATAAACAAAAACAGCATAGTGGCAGGATATAAAAATAACACTCATAGCAACTGCATTGCTATACTCCAATGAAGAATCAATTGAAAAACAAATTATGAAAACTCTTATAACCTCAATCTAACAAAAGAAGTGAAATACCTCTACAGTGAAATTACAGAATGATAAAGAAAGGAATTGAAGACCTAAGAAGATGAAAACATCTTTCATGATTTGAATAAGCAAAATTAATATAGTATAAATATCCATACGAACAAAAAAATTTTAA
Organism: Spermophilus citellus; assembly: GCF_964194105.1. Classification (NCBI taxonomy): domain Eukaryota; kingdom Metazoa; phylum Chordata; class Mammalia; order Rodentia; family Sciuridae; genus Spermophilus; species Spermophilus citellus. Next base: position 3,980,749 of record NC_138200.1, read on the forward strand.
TTTTTAAATACTACCAAAATTTTTAATTTTTAAATACTACCAAAATTTTCAGTTTTTAATTTTGAATGCTACTCAAAATTTTAATTCCTATTCAAATCGTAATGACATTCTTTATAGAATTAGAAAAAGCAGTCATGAGATTTATTTGGAAGAGTAACAGCCCCAGAATAGCCAAACCAATCTTCAGAGAGAAAATTAAGCAGGAAGCATCATAAATCTGACCTTAGACTACAGACCTATAGTGACAAAGGCACCATGATGTAACCACCAGAACAGATGAAGACCAATGAAACAGAATAGAAGTCACAGAGACAAACCCACATAAATTCAAGTATCTCACACTAGACAAGTGTGCAAATCACATACGTTGGAGATTTTAAAAGCCTCCTCAAACAATGGTTTTGGGACAACTGGAAATCCATATGTAGCAGCATGAAATTTACCCCCTATCACTCACCCTCCACAAAACTCAACTCAAAGTCCATCAAACACACAAGTATTAGACTAGAAAACCTGCACCTATTAGAAGAAAATGCAGACATCACTCAACATGTCAGCTTAGGAACAAAATTCCTCAACAAGCCTTGTAAAGTACATGGAGTAAATTTGAAAAAATACCCAGTAAATGGGGTGGCATCAAAATCAAAAGCTTCTTCATAGCAAAGGATACAACCAGGAATGTGAACAGGGCACCTACAAATGGGCAAAAAATCTTTGCCACCCACATCTCAGATAAGTCATTAATTTGCAGAAAATATAAAGAACCCCAAAAGCTTAAGAGCGAAAATACAAATAACCCAATCAATAAATAGACAAAGGAACTAAATAGACACTTCTCAAAAGAATAAATATGAAGTCAACAAGTGCATAAAACATGTTCAACATCTCTGGAAATTAGAAAATGTACATTACAACCACACTGAGCTTTCACCTCACTCCAGTCAGACTGGATTTATCAAGAATACAAGTTAAAAAAATATTGGTGAGGATGTTAAGAAATGGAACACTCAAAGACTGTTGATGAGACTAAGAATTAGTGCAAACACTCTAGAATGCTGTGTGGAGATTCCTCAAAAATCGAGGAATGGAAATGCCATTTGACCTGTATTTTCCAGTCCTTGGAATATATCCAAATAGTTAACATTTGAATACTACAGTGTGACACAGCCATATCAGTGTTTGCAAACGCTGAGTTTGCAATAGCTCCCATATAAATCCAATTTAGGTGCCCTTCAACAGAAAAATTGATAAAGAACATTTGGTATATGTGCACAATGGATTATTACTTACCCATAAAAAATAATGACATTATGTACATTTGCTCATAAATGGATGGATGTGGAGATCATTGAGCTAAGGGAAATAACCAAATTCCCCAAATCCCCCAAACCAAATACTCTTTCTGATGTGTGGATGCTAACCTATAACAAAAGGGGAGAGGAAGAAAGGATGTATGTTCTGTGGATTAGACAAAAGGAAATGGTGGAAGGGACGGGGTAGAGAAATAGGAAACACAGTGGATTGAATCTGACATAAACTTTCTATGTACATGCATGAATACACCACAGGGAATCTCCACAGCATGCTACATCCAGAAGACTGGGATCCTAGCTAGAATAAGATAAATTCCATGTTTGTATAAATATGTCCATATTAACTCTACTGTCATGTTTAACTAAAAAGAACAAGTAAAAGTAAATATTAAAAAGTATTGTTCTCCAATATTGATGTGCACAGATGCCACTTTAGATATTTTGAAATTTGGCCACACTTCAAGGAGATGGATGGTTGTGCCTAGTCTTCACATTGCTAAGAAGCTTCCAGGTGAGGCTAGCAGGTCAGTTTTCCATTTCCACCTTATCCTTCCTAAGGATAAAGAGAAAACTTACAATCTCTCATGTGAGGAAATCATCCCCCTCCCATAAAATACACAGACATAAAATTCTAAAAGAGGAAAATTTAACCCATGAATCCTGCATAATTAAATGTGTTATATTTTAAAAGATCCTTAGCTGAATATGATTACACATGCCTGTGATCCTAGCAAATCAGGAGGCTGATGCGGGTGAACTGCAAGTTCAAGGCCAATCTCAGCAATTCAGCACACCTTGGTCAAAAATGAAAATTAAAAAGGGCTGGAGATGGAGCTCAATGGTAGAGCACCCCTGGAACTAATAACAATTATTGCACTTTTCAAGATGGCCATATATGTGGCAGATAGCCCCTTAACAGTGTGAAGTCCACATAGACTCACACAACATGAGGTCCAGGGTGATGGACACAGAGGGCAAGCACCCCTGCCAAGGTATCAGTGGTCAAATTGATATTAAAAGAGTAAACCATAATTTAGATCAACTATTAAAACATCATTTTATGCAAAGTTTAGGACAAGTGTCCACCAACTTTCAATATTTTTTCTCTTCTGAGGACCCAAGAGAGCAAGTACCTTAATTGACTAATTTTACATAAATTTATGTGAGTTCTTCTTGCAATAAATTCCATCCCTTTTCAGCATATATTTTTCTAAGGCTTGCAGACCAAAACCCCTGGCACATCCACATGGTCCTACATCCTAGGTGTGCATTCATCACTGACCTATGAGGACTCAGCTGTGTTTACACTAGGAGCTGAGTGTCAATATATTTCCTTTTGCGTCTGTCCTACCAGAAGCAATTGCCATATCACACTTGATAAATTCATGGTGAGACTTTCTCCTGAAAGAAAGAAGCTGTGCAATGTCAAGAGAGACTGAGAGCAGGCTCTGCTGTGTAGGGGAGAAGTGTTTCAACAGTGAACGTGGGGCATGGGATCTCCTCAGTGGTAGAAAGCTAGGCTAACACATGTGAGGCCCTGGGCTGAATCCCCAACACCGCAAGATGCGCAATAAACGAATGCATAAATGAAGAGGTAACCTTGACTACAATGAAAAGAAAGTCAAGAAAAGTAATTGGAAGCAGATATTAGGCAGGGACATCAGAAGCAGATAAGAAAGCTGTATATATGTAACAGCACAGCAGGACAATTGAAAAAGGGCCCCGACCTGGGACCAACTAACCTGAGATGCTGACATTTCTTCCTCTTCCTCCTCCTGCTCTGGGGTTCCTTCTCTAGCAAGATTACTTTGACAAACCACACCTTCCTCTTTAGAATCTTTTAAAGGCATCTGCAAACCACCTACACCTGCTCCCACCACACCACACTAAAAGGGTATTACTGAGCAGAAAAGGCCTTGCTCTCATCTCCGTTCTCACACCAGTGAGTTCCCCTCTAGTGAACTAAAGTGAGTTTCTTATTACTGTCTTCAGCTGAACTCTATTACCTGCAAAAGAAAAAATATCTGCTGTAACACTGGAGCTCTGCACTGTTCAGACCTGCACCCAAAACAGCCAAGCACAGCACATCCTCTTACTGTTCTTCCTAAGAAGGCTAGACTCACGTCTCCTAAATGTAGCCACATTCCCTCCTGGTTTTGCCTGTCCTCTCTCTGCCTTCACCTGACAGTTAGTTATCTCAATATTGAAGATTCTACCCAGAATCATAGACTAATCTGTGGTCGTGGAACAGCTGAACGCATTTCCTGCCACTGACAAGGGATCTTGATGGGAGCCCTGGCTGAGACTCTTTAGGAAAGCCATGCCTCTGGGGCTTCCATGTGCTGTCAGTCATGTGATGCCCACAGCCCTCTCTCCCACACTGTGGTTCTGCAGGTTTGGAATGAAGCCTGTGAATTGTTTTCATAACAAGTTCCATGTTAGTGATGCTCTAGCACCCACTGGATTCATTGTCAATAGCAGGAAGCTAGATGAAGCAGGCACAGGTCACCTCATCCGTCTCCCCCAAACATATCCTCTGAAGGAAAAGACATGTATTGCTGTTTCCCGTTGAATACCTCTAGTCACCATTCTAAATACCACGTTTTTTTTGTTGTTTTTGTTGGGATGAAAGCTTCACCAAATGCTGGAGATGGCAGTTTTGTCAGAGGAAGTGTGTTTTTGAAAAAGCATCACATATACATTCATTAATGCAATATTTTCTGAGCAGAAACTGTGTGAACACAGGATGTTTCAGTGCACTCTACTGAAATCTAAATATTCTGATTTAATCAGTACAATACACTTAAACATGGGTACTAATTCTCCTGTTATTCTTATGACACTTAATATGTTATCATTGAATTTATAAAATATATTGAACAAAAAGTAAATATGAACATGAAGAAGCAGTAATTAAGGTGATATTCAGTGACTTCAAAATTTTTTCTTGTTTGGCACAACAGTTGTACAGATTTCTGAGGTGCAGTGTCTGATGTTTGATTTGAATATACATTTGTTAGCAATATCGAGGGGATTTGCTTCTCTGTATCCTTAAATATTATCATTTCTTCATTTATTGTGTCTTGCATGATTGATTTTCAATTTTCCCTGTGCTTCCCCTTCCCACCCTTATTTCGTATGCCTTGATTCCCTATCTATTCTCCACAGTTCCTCAATTTTTTCAGATTTCTCTTTTTATTTCTTTTTTTCTCTTTAGCTTCCACTTGAAAAAATACTCTCTCTTTATCTAGTATATATATAATTTCATGCTGAAATTTGATAGAAGTCTTGTAGAAATTTTAAATTTAATAAAGTAATACATAAAATTAACATATTAAAATATATAGCTTTCATATACACCAAAAATGTAGTCAGAAAAAATCACATTCATGAGCATCATAAGAGCCATGTATGATTATATCAAAATGAACCCACATATTATGTCTAATTACAATGCATTAATAAAAAAAAGGAACACTTTATCTGTGTCTCACAAATTTTAATACATTTTGCATTATTTAGTTTGACTTTCAAATTTTCCTGTAATTTTTTTGTTAATTAGAAATATATAAATTAATTTTTAGTATAATTTTATTTTTAGATTCACAGTCCTATTTTGTAAAGTGATTTCATTTTGGTCAGAAATAACATTTTGTTAGAATAAAGACTATAAAGTTTGTTCATTTTGTTTTAGCTCATTCTTTTTGCATTGACACTTCCAAGGAAGGAATATTCTGCAGGTGTGTTTTGGAGAATTCTCTGTGTGTTTACTACATGAAGTTTACTGATAATAAGGTTTAGAATTTCTATATAATTTACAAGTATTTTATATTAATCTCTCAATGACAGGGAAATACTAAAATTTTTAATCAAGAAAAATAAAAGGAAAAATGATACTTCACTTTTTGAATGACCTCTAGAATGAAAATTAGGAAACATTGAAGAAAGAAATTGAAAAAAGAAAGTGTTTAAAAGGTCAAAGGCACCTGTCTTCATGGATTGGAAAACACTGTTGAAATGGCCACGCTAAACAAAACAATCTAAATTCAATAAAATTTCCATTAAAAAGACTCACATCACCCTTCACAGAACTACAAAAAACAGTCCTGAAACTCAGCATAATATTGGCAAAAAACAAACCATAGCCCAATGTGACAGAAAATCCAAAAATAAACCCACACGTCTTCAGGCAGTTGATTTCTGACAAGGATTCCAAAAACAAACTTTGAAGCACAGAAAAGCTTTCTATCAACTGGTTCTAGGAACACAGGATAATCCCATCTAGAGACAGGAAACAAGGTCCTCGTCCGTCATTCTGTGCAAAAGTCAACTGCAAATGAATCAGAGAACCGGGAGGGAGCTCTGAGGAGCCTGCTTGTCTGGTGTGCTCGAAGCCCGGGGTCCAATCCCAAGTGCTGCAATAAATAAATGAAAGAAAGAAATAGAGACAAAGCAGGTCCAAGACCTGGAGGGAAGACAAGAATATTTGAATGCAATAGAAGAAATCATGGAGAAAAGTGTGGAAACTATTCACACAGACATGATTTCTAGATAGGACAAGTGGAGTTTACCCCAACACCTCCTGCCCATGTCCCACACTAGTGGTAGAAATTAGGTTCATCTGCATGGGGTAGGCAGGCAGCAAAGTCAGGCTAAGGAAAAAGAAGATGATGGAAAGACACAGAAATGATTTTGAAAATCAGGGCTGGGACGGCACTTTAATGTTAGAACTTACACACTGGAAAGAGAGCCAGAGAACCTGTGTGTGCTTTATTGACACAAGGGGGCTCCAAAATATTTTGAAGGAATGTTCTTTTGCCAAATAAGGTAGGAGGTGGGCTGTCCCAGCTTAACAGGTAACACCCAAGTCTGGAAAGACCAGAGCTGTCCCATTGTTAGAGTGAGGGCAGAGATCTCATGCCTTGGGCAGTCACCACATAGGAATGCCAGGATCCTTCACAAGGAGAGTCCTAAGGCCCTTAAATGTAGCAACAACCTGATTTTAGGGTTCTTTTTTCACATTTAATATTTTTTTATTTTACTTTTCTCATAAATTCTGGACAGCCTGCAAAACAGAGAAGAAATATAAAGAACCTCATTTCTCCACCACTCAGCTTCAATAGCTCTCAAATTATAGTGAATATGATTTTTTTCTATCACATCATACAGCATCCAGAATCTGGATAAACCCTAGCACTCTGTGCCTTAACTATGACAGTTAACAGGGCATCAAAATTTAAAGATTAAAAAATAAAGTTTTTTTCAAGAAACTTAGCAAATGTCTGTGCTCCTCAAATAAGAAAATATTTCTTAAACAGGACAGCAACATTTATGTAGGAAAGGAAAAGATAGCAGTACAGTGTGTTGGAATTTTGAGCTTCACATTGAAGAGGAGGTTCTTTTTCACAATCAGGACATGATACTCCATTTCTCATGGCTGCTGGTAGTGAGAGTTCACCATGGCAGCAGATGCAGCCTCCTTGTCCACCATTTTGGGAATGGGGCTGTGCATAACTCTGCTCAGGCTGTTCGTAGGGAGTGACTCACTAAACACCTAAAGATTGTGTAAAAGTATGCAAGGTACAGGTTCCTAACCTGATTCAGTGTTTTCCTATTCCCAGTGCAGGCACAGGAGCTCACAGATGTCAGAAAGGGGCCTGCAGCTGGGAAACACCTCAAGATTATTGCGCCTGTGTTCACCAGGCTCAGTTATGATAATTATGACAACCAAAAGAGTCGTGTACCTAGAAGAGAGGGTGTGAAAAGAGACAAAGGTGCTCACCAGCAGGACGATGGTTTTGGTGGCTCTGGACTCCAGGGAGGACCTGGGGCATTGGTCTTATGAATGTGCTGCATTCCCTGCTAGTGCCTGCACAGGATGAGCCCCAGGGAGCTACCAGACCAGAGAAGGAGCCCCCCACACCCATCAGGGAGAGACATCAATGCTGCCTGCAGGATTCTTCTGGTCTTTGATGATGAACAGCTGAACTGTGTCCAAACTCTTTATGTCTGTCATGATTTCTGTAGACTTATGCCAGTCTTATTAGAAGCATGGTGGTGTGCTGTGCAGACACCACTTATCCTGAGTGCTAGCTATGACTTCTCTAAGGTAGCCTGGTGAGCACATTGACTATATCCTTAACCTTTGAATTCTAGGTAACTTGTGCTTTCCACCAGGAATCAGATCTCTGCATTAGGAAGCACCAGGGACTGGTGTGTGGGGGTTGGGGGACGAAACCATGTATTGTTTTCCTAGCTCAGCTCACACTCCAGGAATTATTCATTCTTTCCATGTATCTGTGGCCCTTGACATATTTCAGATCCAGAAGAACTGCTTTCCTTATGTTGATATTACCTGGATTCCTGATGCACCTCCTTCCTTTATACATTCTGCCTCTGATACTGGAACAGGAGATACTCGCCTGCCTCCTTCTGGTTGCCAAGAGTCTGCCTGTGTGTACATGGGGGTTCTAATACCTGATATAGGGGAAAGAAAATCAGACCCTGAAATATGTGTTTGTTATTCTTTGACCTCACCTCCTTGCAGAAACCAGCTGTCATCTCACCTGCAATAGTAGAGGGTAGTCTGGGGGAGTAGAATCTTCTGAAAACAATACCATCCAGCTACTATTTACCAAAGTAATTACAGGGTCCTAACTCCAGGTACCTCCTGAAAGACTGCAGGCATCTTTGGTTCGGGCATTTGCTTTTCTATGGTACCTTGAGGAAAAACAGGTGTCACACAGAGGAGAGCTGCATATTGTGTGTTTTCATATGTTGAGGCCTGGGAATAAGATGTATTTGTGGGGGATGCACATACTTGCAATGTTTCCAATATAATTATGTATGTGGAAGGGCTATTAGCCTTTTCCATATTCATTAAAAATCATTGATTGAGAAACTAGAAATAGGAAAGAGTGCACTTAGCAAAAAAATTGCATTTGTCCTGGTACAAATGAACGATTCATTCACACCCATATTGTGTATTTCTTCATGGATTACTAAAGCTAGCTAGGATTGTATCTGAGAATTCAGGAGAGAGTTGGTGTGCAGGCTCATGGTCAACAGCAGTGCCCTTGAGTTGGAGGAAGTCATATGGACAGCATTAGATTCTGAAGCAGATGTAGAACCTACTTTTCGACCCCCAACACTAGTGAGAACATTTCTTGGTTTGAGTAAGGAATCATAATCTTTCTATGGCAATTGTTATGTCTGTATTTCCTATTCCTAGTAGGGGAAGGTAAAGTCAGTATTTATGAAATGATCTTTATGAGAAACCAGACTGGCACATACTTGCCAGCACACAGGCCCTGAGCTTTGCAAAACCCAGTGGGTCTGTGCAGTAACTATTCTCTTCATCTTCTTCATCTACTTTTGTCACCTTGAAAAAATACCCAGGCAAATGGTCTTATTTCTTGGGTCTTATGAAATGAAGTAACACTCGACTGTCCTGAAATTTAAAAAAGAGCTTCTGTGATAGAAAATGGCTCAGAGGAGGAGCTTGGTGCCAGTCCCTCCAGCGCCAGACCCTGCTGCCCCCTGCTCCCTGAATGGGAGTCCTATCTCTTCCAGGGATCAAGAAAACTAAAGAGATTCACAGACCCTGCAGCAGTCTCTTTGGAGATGACTACTGCATACCCACCATTGCTTCTGGGGCATTGGCAATGGCAAAACTTATTCCACCAAGATTCTCATGCCCAGGAGCCTGTGCCCTCATGGAAGTTACAGTTGAAAATGTCTGCACTTTTGAGAGGAGGGAGCACCCACATTAAAACCCATATTGCAAGTTCTGGCTGCCTCTTTCCAGATGCAGGAGTCCTGGCTGTTCTGATCATAACACTGAGCCAAGTGCAGGAGCCTAGAACACTGACAATACTTCTCTTTTCACCAGGGAAGAAGAACTGAACCAAGGAGTTGGATCAGGAGTTTGGGTAAGTGAACATTTGTTCTTTTGGGTTTCAATTTAGTTGAGAACCAAGCCACACAGGCATGAGGAGAAAAACCTGAGGAGGACCTGAGCCGTCAGGTGACATGGCTCAGAGGCTATGGACCAGCACCCTGTGGCTGCTGGTGTACTTGTGTTCTACGATGACAGGGCTTGTAGGTGTGTAGCCAAGTAGGAATCACAGGCAAATGCTAATGTGCCTGAGCACGCAGACCCAGCTAAATCTGATGTGTAGACTGCCTTGCAGGACCATGACCTGAACATTCAGGCTAACACCAGGAGTGCCTTAATATCTCCATAATCATGTTACAGAAGAAATCCACAGGAAGCCTCTTATCCCATGCAGAATCTCATATAGCATGCTACCTAAAGATTTCATGCAGGGACAGCTGAGCAGGCAGAAAGGCTTTCCTGGTTTTGGGGTCGTTGAGACTTTCATAGACTCAGGGATCTTTTCCTTCTGAAAATTTTCATGTTCTTTTAATTTGGGTAAGACTGTTTTCAACCGAACCTTAGGAGATCAGCATTGGTGGAAAAGTAATTTTATAGAAATGGGTTTGAGATTATGTAATTGTGCCAAAAATGTATATTCTGAAGTGTTTTCTCACTTCAAGATGTGAGTTCCCTTTTCTGCTCCCATGTCCTGGCCCATGCCCAGGACTAAATTAAAGATATGTGAACCTATGTTAACCATGTTGTCACCATTGCATTAGGGTCTCTGGGCAGCAAGGGCACCTGGGGAGGACATGTGGAGATTTTGAATGTATCCTGATTTTGTTTTTTTTTTTTTAATATTTAGCTATTTTTATTTATTTTTTTTTAATTTTTTATTGATTATTTAAAGCATTACATAGCTCATGATATATCATCTTTCATACATTAGACTCAAATTGTGTTTTGAACTCCCATTTTCACCCCAAATATAGATTGCAGAATCACATCTGTTACATATTCACATTTTTACATAATGCCATATTAGTGTCTGTTGTATTCTGCTACCTTTCCTAACCCCTACTATCCCCCCTCTCCTCCCCTCCCCTCCCATCTTCCCTCTCTATCTCCCCTGCTGTTGTTCAATTCTCTCCCTTTTTTTTCCCTCCCCCTTGCCCCTCATAGCCTCTTATAATTTTATGTATCCTTGAAGGTCTCCTACCATTTCCATGTGCTTTCCCTTCTCTCTCCGTTTCTCTCCCCCCATTCGTCTTTGTTTACTGTAGTCTTTTCCACATGCTCTTCCTTCCTGTTCTGTTCTTAGTTGTTCTCTTTATATCAAAGCAGACATTTGGCATTTGTTTTTTAGGGCTTGGCTAGCTTCGCTTAGCATAATCTGCTCTAATGCCATCCATTTCCCTGCAAATTCTATGATTTTGTCATTTCTTAGTGCTGCATAATATTCCATTGTGTATAGATGCCACATTTTCTTTATCCATTCATCTATTGAAGGGCATCTAGGTTGGTTCCACAGTCTAGCTATTGTGAATTGTGCCGCTATAATCATTGATGCAGCCGTATCCCTATAGTGCGCTCTTTTAAGGTCCTCAGGGAATAGTCCGAGAAGTGCAATAGCTGGGTCAAATGGTGGTTCCATTCCCAGCTTTCCCAGGAATCTCCATACTGCTTTCCAAATTGGCCTCACCATTTTGCAGCCCCACCAGCAGTGTACAAGTGTACCTTTTTCCCCATATCCCCGCCAACACTTGTTGTTGTTTGACTTCATAATGGCTGCCAATCTTACTGGAGTGAGATGGTATCTTAGGGTGGTTTTGATTTGCATTTCTCTGATTGCTAGAGATGGTGAGCATTTTTTCATGAACTTGGGAATTAAGGGAATTAAGGGAATTAAGTGGCTGCGACACGGTGGTATCCCACCAGCCAAGCCCAAGCCCGCACTGACCCCCGGGCTGAGTTCGGGATTGTTGGCGGGGACGGAAGTGGTACAGCCCCACCCCCCACAAGGGACACTCCACTAAGGTAACCAGCGGCCACCATCTTGGACAGCTGAAGTATCCACCGCCACTGTCCGACAGATTGCAACAACAAAACAGGCACAGAGTACAGTTTGAACTGCCGAGAATCATCACTGAGGGGAAATCTGGTCTAGCAGGAGAAACCAAGGCTAGCAGGAGAAACCAGGAGCCTAGAGGCAAGGCCCTCGCGACTGGGCAGCTGTAAACTGCAGGCCCACCGGCGACAGTTCACCCACTGCCCGCGTAACTGGGCGGTAGGAGAACGCCCTCCCGTTGGTGACGGATCACCTGCCCGCGGCCTGTGATACTGGGTGGCTGGAGTCTACCCGCCTGCCACGACCGGGAGCTGAAACCACACAGAGACAGTCCAGTCACACCCCCCCATTAGGGCACCCCGGCAAGGAGACTGGGGCCCGTCATAGCAGAGTAGTGTCATCACTGGAGCTCGAACGTCGGAATTCCTTCCCAGCGGAATCCACGTTAGCAGTCATACTTCAACAACACAAAGGAGAGACATCAGAGTAATACAGAAACAAAACAAATCTATAGAGGAGAGCAGAAACACGACAATCAAAAAGAGCTGGAAAGTAACGTGGACAACATGAGAAAACAAGGGAAAAAAGGATTACAAACAATGCAAGACTACTCAATTCTACAGGAGGACATAGAAACTTCAGAAACAGGTATAGGGAAAGAACTCAAGGCATACCTAACTCGAATGGAAAGGAATATTAGAGAAGACATGAGACAGCAAGTCCAAGAAATAAAAATATATTTTGAAAATGAATTAAACAAACAAATTCAAATGGCAAAGAACGAGCTCTACCAGGAGATAGAGATATTAAAAAAAAATCAAACAATAATCCTAGAATTCCAGGAAACTATAAACCAAATTAAAAACTCAAACGAGAATATTACAAATAGACTTGATCAAGTAGAAGTCAGAACATCAGATAATGAAGACAAGGTTTATCAACTTGAAAAGAATATAGTCAACACAGAAAAGATGCTTAATTCCCACGAGCAATCTATTCAAGAGATATGGGATGTCATAAAAAAACCAAATCTGAGAGTCATAGGGATAGAAGAAGGCACAGAGATTCAAACCAAAGGAATGGACAGCATATTAAATGAAATAATTCTAGAAAACTTCCCAGAGATGAAAGATGGAATGGATTGCCAAATCCTGGAAGCCTACAGGACCCCAAACATTCAAAACCATAATAGACCAACCCCAAGACATATAATTATGAAGATAGCCAACGTACAGAACAAGGAGAGAATATTAAAAGCTACGAGAGAAAAGAGGCAGATTACTTTCAGGGGTAAACCAATTAGGTTAATGACAGATTTCTCATCACAAACTTTGAAAGCGAGAAGATCCTGGAATAACGTATTTCAAACGCTGAAAAATAATGGATTCCAACCAAGAATACTATATCCAGCAAAATTGAGCTTCAAATTTGACAATGAAATTAAAATCTTTCACGATAAACAAAAGCTAAAAGAATTTGCAGCAAGAAAACCAGCTCTGCAAAGCATTTTGAACAAAACACTACAAGAAGAGGATGTGAAAAATAGTGCCCAAAACTAACAGCAGGAAGTATCTCAGTAAAGGGGGAGGAAAATAATCAAAAAGCAAAACTAACCAAACTAAAATAAATAAATAAAGAAGCATGACTGGAAATACAAATCATATCTCAATTGTAACCTTAAATGTTAATGGCCTAAACTCACCAATCAAGAGACATAGGCTAGTAAACTGGATCAAAAAAACAAATCCAACAATATGCTGCCTTCAAGAGACTCATATGATAGGAAAAGACATACACAGGCTGAAGGTAAAAGGTTGGGAAAAATCATACCACTCACATGGCCCTCGGAAGCAAGCAGGAGTGGCCATACTCATATCGAATAAAATCAACTTCAAACCTAAGTTAATCAAGAAGGACAAAGAAGGTCACTATATACTGTTAAAAGGAACCATCCACCAACAAGACATAACAATCATCAATTTGTATGCACCCAACAATGGAGCTGCAACGTTCATAAAACAAACTCTCCTCAAGTTCAAGAGTCAAATAGACCACAACACAATAATTATGGGTGACTTCAACACACCGCTCTCGCCATTAGACAGATCCTCTAGACAAAAACTGAATAAAGAAACTATAAAACTCAACAGCACAATCAATAATCTAGACTTAACCGACATATATAGAATATATCAACCATCATCAAGTGGATACACGTTCTTCTCAGCAGCACATGGATCCTACTCAAAGATAGACCATATATTATGCCATAAGACAACTCTTAGTAAATATAAAGGCGTGGAGATAATACCATGCACCATATCTGACCATAATGGAATGAAATTGGAAATCAATGATAAAAGAAGGAAGGAAAAATCCTACATCACATGGAAAATGAACAATATGTTATTGAATGATCAATGGGTTATAGAAGACATAAAGGAGGAGATGAAAAAATTCTTAGAGTCAAATGATAACACAGACACAACATACCGGAATTTATGGGACACAATGAAAGCAGTTTTAAGAGGGAAATTCATTTCTTGGAGTTCTTACCTCAAAAAAAGAAAAAACCAACAAATAAATGAACTCACACAACACCTCAAAAATCTAGAAAAGGAAGAGCAAAACAACAGCAAATGTAGTAGAAGACAAGAAATAATTAAAATTAGAGCAGAAATCAATGAAATTGAAACAAAAGAAACCATTGAAAAAATAGATAAAACTAAAAGTTGGTTCTTTGAAAAAATAAATAAGATAGACAAGCCCTTAGCCACGCTAACGAAAAGAAGAAGAGAGAGAACTCAAATTACTAACATACGGGATGAAAAAGGCAATATCACAACAGACACTACAGAAATACAGAAGATAATTAGAAAGTATTTTGAAACCCTATATTCTAATAAATTAGAAGATAACGAAGATATCGATAAATTTCTTAAGGCATATGAATTGCCCAGATTGAGACAGGAAGACACACACAATTTAAACAGACCAATAACAAAAGAAGAAATAGAAGAAGCCATCAAAAGACTACCAACTAAGAAAAGCCCTGGACCAGATGGGTATACAGCAGAGTTCTACAAAACCTTCAAAGAAGAATTAATACCAATACTTTTCAAGCTATTTCAAGAAATAGAAAAAGAAGGAGCTCTTCCAAATTCATTCTATGAGGCCAACATCACTTTGATCCCAAAACCAGACAAAGATACTTCAAAGAAAGAAAACTACAGACCAATATCTCTAATGAACTTGGATGCAAAAATTCTCAATAAAATTCTGGCGAATCGAATACAAAAACATATCAGAAAACTTGTGCACCATGATCAAGTAGGATTCATTCCTGGGATGCAAGGATGGTTCAATATACGGAAATCAATAAATGCTATCCACCACATCAATAGACTTAAAGACAAGAACCACATGATCATCTCGATGGATGCAGAAAAAGCATTTGACAAAGTACAGCATCCCTTTATGTTCAAAACACTAGAAAAACTAGGGATAACAGGAACTTACCTCAACATTGTAAAAGCTATCTATGCTAAGCCTCAGGCTAGCATCATTCTGAATGGAGAAAAATTGAAGGCATTCCCTCTAAAATCTGGAACAAGACAGGGATGCCCTCTATCACCACTTCTATTCAATTTAGTTCTCAAAGTACTAGCCAGAGCAATTAGACAGACAAAAGAAATTAAAGGCATAAAAATAGGAAAAGAAGAAATTAAACTATCGCTATTTGCGGATGACATGATAATATACTTAACAGACCCAAAAGAGTCTACAAAGAAGCTGCTAGAGTTAATAAATGAATTCAGCAAAGTGGCAGGTTATAAAATCAACACGCATAAATCAAAGGCATTCCTATATATCAGCAACAAAACTTCTGAAATGGAAATAAGGAAAACCACTCCATTCACAATATCCTCAAAGAAAATAAGATACTTGGGTATCAACCTAACAAAAGAGGTGAAAGATTTATACAATGAAAACTACAGAACCCTAAAGAGAGAGATAGAAGAAGATCTCAGAAGATGGAAAAATGTACCCTGTTCATGGATAGGCAGAACTAACATCATCAAAATGGCGATATTACCCAAAGTTCTCTATAGGTTTAATGCGATGCCAATCAAAATACCAACGGCATTTCTTGTAGAAATAGACAAAGCAATCATGAAATTCATATGGAAAAACAAAAGACCCAGAATAGCAAAAGCAATTCTAAGCAGGAAGTGTGAATCTGGAGGTATAGCGATACCAGAGGTCAAACTGTACTACAAAGCAATAGTAACAAAAACAGCATGGTACTGGTACCAAAACAGGCGGGTGGACCAATGGTACAGAATAGAAGACACAGAGACTAATCCACAAAGTTACAACTATCTTATATTTGATAAAGGGGCTAAAAGCATGCAATGGAGGAAGGATAGCATCTTCAACAAATGGTGCTGGGAAAATTGGAAATCCATATGCAACAAAATGAAATTGAATCCCTTTCTCTCGCCATCCACAAAAATTAACTCAAAATGGATCAGGGAGCTAGATATCAAATCAGAGACACTGCGTCTGATAGAAGAAAAAGTTGGCTACGATCTACAAATTGTGGGGTCGGGCTCCAAATTCCTTAATAGGACACCCATAGCCCAAGAGTTAACAACCAGAATAAACAAATGGGACTTACTTAAACTAAAAAGTTTTTTCTCAGCAAGAGAAACAATAAAAGAGGTAAATAGAGAGCCTACATCCTGGGAACAAATCTTTACCCCCCACACCTCTGATAGAGCCCTAATATCCAGAATGTACAAAGAACTCAAAAAATTAAATAATAAGATAACAAATAACCCAATTAACAAATGGGCCAAGGACCTCAACAGACACTTCTCAGAGGAGGACATACAATCAATCAACAAGTTCATGTATCCTGATTTTGAACAAGCTGGCCCCATGAATTGTGTCAATCGATTTGATCACATGATCATTTCTTTAAAAATCCTCAAGAACCTTAAGTCTGCATGTTCCACGTATGATCCCACAGCTCAAATTGTACAAAAACTATCACAAACTCTTACCACTGAAGCCTTACTGCCCAGGGATTGGCTTATGTTGGCCAAAGCGTCTTTATCAGGGAGTGACATGTGATGTGGAAATCGAATTGGATGAAGCTTAGTGAAGAACAGGCTGAGAGGAATTGGGCTCATGGAGTTCATATCACCCTGGAAGTGCTGACTGTAACTGGACATTATGCTGATCTAGGCTATGAGTTAAGTTTAGATCTACAAACTTATTGACAAGTGAACATATGTGCCAGGAGACCTGGAGAGAGTTGTCGACCTAGGAGAATAAACTGGATATCATCAAATTAGTCAGGGTCCCCATGAGCCTTAGGCAATTTGGGTGGATGGTGTTTTCAAGTTGTCAGCTGTGTGATCAGGGACCCAGAAACTAGTAATTTCCTGCTTAAACAGTACGCTTTTGAAAATGTCAGTGAGACATGTCAGGAGGTCACCCGTCCTTAGAAAAAGAAGGAAACACTGACTATCCATCTCTGTACTGACATACGTAGTACCTCTGTCCAGGGAATAGCCAGGGTCTCGGCCTTGAAGGAAGTTTTTCAGCCTGCCTAGATTATTTAAAATTCCAGAGAGGGGTCCTTCAACTGTAGTAAGCCTGGAAATTTGGCCAGGGACTGTGAGCATCAACCAAGCCAAAAGAATACCAAGGACCAATCTTCATGGGCACCACTTTCAAGATGAGGGCTGTGTCCATGTTGCCATCATGGTAGACACTGGGCTAATGAATGCAGATCAGAGATAAATGTGGATGGACAATCTCTCCCTCCTCCCAAGGGAAAATGGCATTGGAGCCTGCTCCATCCCCACTAAGCACTGTGGGCACTGCCACTCTATCCAAGGCTGTCACACAATCCAACCAATCCCTCTATTCTATATACAGGACTTTGCAGGATTGTCTCCCTCCCACGGACAGATCTGTATTGACAGAAATGGGGCCTCAGGCTGTAAGTCCTGGTGTATTGCTCTTTGCCCTCTGGCACACTGGAACTTGTATTGGAGTAGGGTAATCCCACCATGAACAGATTTCAAGTAGTGTTGGAAGTGATAGAACCAGATTTTGTAGGGGAAATAAAATTTGTGGGTCAGACCACCAATTCCCTTCTTCAAATACTCCACAAAAATAACACAGCTTAAATTCTGTTCTTGATTTCTTGATCAATCAACAGGAAAATTTTTGTCAAATGAACCCAGAGTTGATAAAGGTATTGGGACATCAGTTAGGTCACACAGGGATCAGTTAGGTAGAGAAGAGCATCTTCAATTGGAACTTCTATAGATGGAAAGATTTTTCAAGGTGTTATACACACTGGGGCAGATGTGTTTGCTATGTCTATAATACATTGGCCTAAAGATTGGTCCTTACCCAGGGACTTCCACTGAGGTGTAGGTCATATTTCTAAGGTGTAGGTCAAATTTCTAAGGCTCCACAGAGTCTTTAGTATTTTCAATTGCAAAGCTTAGAAGGTAATAAGCGACGTTTCATACCTCATTTTCTTAAGAGTTTGCCAATATATAAACAGGGCCATTATGTACTAAGCAGTATGGGGGTCTTATTGATGAGTCCTCATTCTGTGTTTACTTCCCAGATGCTTAATAAAGGATTGGTTCTCACAAATGTATTTGGAAGAAACCAATGAGAAATGCATGTAACAGTGTATTCACCTGATCAACTTTTTCTGTATGGGCCTCAGTCTCTTCTCCCACATAGAAGGCAGTAGAAAACAGTAATTGACTGTCTGATGACCATGTCTGGTTTAATCAATGGCTCCTCACTGCTGAAAAGCTTCAGGTGGATCATATGATTGTTCAAGGACAACATCAAGCTGGCTATACTGAACATGCTCTTGTAATTGTACTCCATGGAATAACCCCACTTTTGCAATTAAGAAAAATCTGGCAATTTGGAGGCTGTTACAGGATTTCTGAGTAACTAATTGTACAGTGAAATTGGTCTGTTTCCTGGGTTTTCATCTCCTACAGGTATGCCCTTTCATTATCATTTCAAAATAACTGACATAAAGGATTGTTGTTGCACTATATGCTTACATCTAGCTGGTTGTTAGCACTTTGCACTTAGTGTTCCAGTCATTGATTTTAAGGAGCCAGTTAGAAGATATGGTTGGAAGGTTTTATGACAGGAAATGTCCAATAGTTCTTCCTTATGTGAGGCTTTTGTAGCTTGAGCAATTCCTGCCATGCAAAAGCCACATCCTTATGCACATATTATTCATATCAATTACATACTTTTGTCCCATTCATAATTCAGACATTTTTAAAAAAACTTTTTGCATTCTTGGAAACCCCTTTATCACAGTAGGCTTGTGTACAGCTCTATATTGATACAGAAAGCCTCTCCTTTTCAGCATTTGGGCAGCTGAATTGAAAGATGCAGGATTCATCCATGAAACATGCAAATTTGAATGGATGTCTTACATTACCACAATGTTTTTCAGTTACTTGGAGATAATTACTGGTTATGCTCCACCTTATGATTATTCACTCTAGCTCAGCCCCTTATTTGACATCTTATGTGAAGATCCCTCTCTGGCCCATTGACAGCTCACTAGTAGGAAGGGCTGCATTAGTAAATGTTGAAATGGGCCTCAAGACTGCACAGCTTACTACATTTAATTGAAAGGAGCCAATTCATGGGCAGATAATTCCTTCTACTCATACCCTGTAGAGAGCCATTTTGCTGTGCTGCCTTGTGTGGGCGTGAGCCTAATTCTTGGGCTGAGACCCAGTTCTTTGTTTTCAGCCACTCCCTAGAATACAATGTATCAATTGTCCAGCTCCTGGAACAAACTGTTTTCAAGAAGTGCTTGTTGTTTTGCACAAGCTGGAGCTGGGTGTCTCTTGCATTATGTGCAAGTGCTGGGTCTATCATTCTATTGGCTGCTGCTGTGTTGCTATGCGCTCTTTGTCCAATGGTGTACGAGCAGGGCTGCAGCTGAAGTATATAAGGGGTGGTTTTTTCGGGCCCGGGGCTTTTTTCTCTCATCTATACCTCATGGAAGCTTCCAATAAAGTGTGTTAAAGAAGAATCCTGCTGTTGTCGTCTTTCCTGCCGGCGGGTAGACGCGACAAGTGGTGCCGAGACCCGGGATTCAGAACTTTCAGTCGTCAGGAGTGGTGCACCGATCGTCCCGGTGAGTGGACCCCTCGTCCCGTGAGCGGACCCCTCGTCCCCGTGAGTGGGACCCCTCGTCCCCGTGAGTGGGACCCCTCGTCCCCGTGAGTGGGACCCCTCGTCCCCGTGAGCGGGACCCCATAGGCCTCATATTTTATTGCAGCTGCAATGTGTGCTTTCACTTTTGTTTTCTGTGTTCTTTTTGTCGTCTGTGTCTTTTGTTTTCTGTGTTTTTCTTGTTGTTGTGTCAGGGGTGCCGCACCTTCAAGTCCGCTTTTCTCGGCCCTAGATGGTCTGTTACGTTCCAGGGGCCTGAAGGTGAAGCATCGTACCTTACAGAAATTTTTACAGAAGGTAGATGTTGCTGCACCGTGGTTTGCATATTCGGGCAGTCTTACTATACCTAGTTGGGATAAGTTAGGCAAAGATCTCGACTTTGCTTCTGAGCAGGGCATATTAGAGGGCGGAGTGATACCCCTTTGGAAGATAGTCCGTAGTTGCCTCACAGATGGCAGGTGTCATGACGCACTTGCTCAAGGACAGGAAGTTCTAGAACAGTTACATGAGGAGAAATCAGAGACGGCAGGAAGTGAGGCATCTCAGGAGGATGGGAGCGTGCGGAGCGTGAAACAGGGGAGGAGACGATTGCCTCCGGCAAAAGGTGAGGTATCTCGGGAGGATGGAAGTGTGCGGAGCGAGACACAGGGGAGGAAACGATTGTATCCAGATCTCAGTGCGCTGCGCACGCCTCCATGCGAAAGCGGGTCAGAGGACGAGGAGGATGAGGAGGAGGAGCTTGGAAGGCTGTCTCGCCAGCTAGGGAGTTTAGCTGTCGGAGAAGGGAACAAAGATAGATCGGGGCTCAAGAAATGTGATCCACCGGATCCACCGCCGTATGGTGGAAGTGTTTCGGGGAGAGCTTTCCATGCTCAAACATGGAAGGCTGTTAATGCTGAGATGGGTCTTGCTTATCCAGTTTTTCAGGATGAGAATAGGGGAAGATTTTCGGAGCCTTTAGATTTCAAAATTGTGAAGACCCTGGCAGAGTCTGTGCGCACTTATGGAGTGGATGCCGCCTTCACACTAACTCAGGTGGAGAGTCTGTCTAGATACTGTATGACTCCCTCTGATTGGGCTAGCCTTGTTCGGGCTTGTGTTTCCCCCGGTAAATATTTGGACTGGAGAGCATTTGTGCTAGAGGGCGCAATAGAGCAGGCCGCCCAAAACCATGCAGCAGGACATCCGCATTGGGATAAGGAAATGCTTTTGGGCCAAGGTAGATTTGCTAATCAACAGACAGGATTCCCTCCTGAGGTATATAATCAAATTAATAACATTTGCATTCGGGCATGGAAGTCACTTCCAAATAGAGGAGAGGTATCTGGTAATTTGACCAAGATTTTACAAGGCCCTACAGAACCCTTTTCAGATTTTGTAGCAAGGATGGTGGATGCTGCTGGAAAGATTTTTGGGGATCCTGATAGAGCCATGCCCCTTGTCAAGCAATTGGTCTTTGAGCAATGCACCAAGGAATGTAAAGCAGCAATCGCTCCTTATAAGAATAAAGGCATAGAAGCATGGATGAAAGTGTGTAGAGAGATTGGAGGACCTTTAACTAATGCAGGTCTTGCAGCTGCTGTCCTCCGGATTGCAAAAGGGGGCGGTCCTGCCGCCAGGACATGCTTCCAGTGTGGTCAACCCGGTCACGTCAGACGTGAGTGTCCCAAAAATGTCAATTCTACTGGACCTCCTTACAGTGGCCCTTCCACTGGCCTTCGTCCACCAGGATTGTGTCCAAAATGCAAAAAGGGGAGGCACTGGGCAAGAGAGTGTAGATCAGTGAGGGACATCCATGGACAACCTATTTCAGCTGGGCCAAAAAACGGCCGACGGGGCCCTCGACCCCAGGGCCCGCAAATATATGGGGCAGTGGAGAATGTCACACCCGAACCCGAGACATGGCCGTCTCTACGCCATCCCATGCAACGCGGAGAGCCACTACAGGTGCCGCGGGATTGGACCTCTGTTCCACCTCCAGACTCGTGTTAACACCTAAGATGGGAGTTCAATTGGTGGAAACTGAGTTCAAAGGGCCTCTACCACCTGGCACTGTAGGTTTGCTAATTGGACGTGCATCCTCTATTTTACAAGGTCTTCATGTTTTTCCCGGAGTCATAAGTCCTGATACTGTAGGGATAGTAAAGGTTATGGTGGAAGCTCCAAAGGGCATTGTGTCCATCTCCCCAGGGGATCGGATTGCTCAATTACTAATTTTGCCTAGTTTACATGATCATTTCCCTGCAGACTCAAAATCACGGACAGGGAATGAGATTGGTACCACCGGAGGGAATTGTGCTTATTTGTCACTAGATATGAGCAATCGCCCTACTTTGGAATTAAGTATAGAGGGTAAATCTATTGTGGGCTTACTCGATACAGGGGCAGACCGTAGCATCATTGCCCTTAAGGACTGGTCTAAGGGATGGCCAGTGCAAACTTCTGATCAGTCTCTGAGGGGACTTGGATATGCCCAAGCTCCTCAGATTAGCTGCAGGCATCTATGCTGGAAGGACCCGGAAGGACATAATGGTACTTTTCAGCCTTATGTACTTGATTTACCTATCTCTTTATGGGGCCGTGACCTGATGAAACACATGGGGTTCACTCTTAGTAATGAATATTCCCCAGTGTCTCAACAAATTATGCAAAATATGGGATATGAGCCAGGTCTAGGACTAGGAAAACATTTACAGGGACGTAAGCATCCTGTACAAGGTCATCAAAAGCTTGACAGATTTGGTCTGGGTTTTTCCTAGGGGCCGCTGAGGCTCACATACCCATAACATGGCTTACCGAGGAGCCTGTTTGGGTGCCTCAGTGGCCTCTTCCCACGGTTAAATTGGCAGCAGCCCACGCTCTAGTCAAAGAACAGTTTGACTTGGGTCACATCCAACCCTCTACTTCTCCATGGAATACTCCCATATTTGTCATTAAGAAAAAATCAGGGAAGTGGCGCCTACTGCATGATCTACGAGCAGTTAATGCTCAAATGCAACTTATGGGGCCCATTCAAAGAGGGCTGCCTCTGCTCTCTTCTGTTCCTCAAGGCTGGCACATTATTGTTATTGACATTAAAGACTGTTTCTTTTCTATTCCTTTGCATCCTAAAGACTCGCAACGTTTTGCCTTCACCCTTCCCTCGTGTAACCACGAGGAACCAGATCAAAGGTTTGAGTGGGTAGTGTTGCCGCAGGGGATGGCTAATAGTCCCACGATGTGTCAGATGTATGTGGGGAAGACACTCGCACCTCTCAGACAAAAGTATTCCTCCATCAAGATCATTCATTATATGGATGATGTCTTATTGGCTGCTAAATCAGAGCAGACAGTTCATGAGGCCTATGACGACCTCGTGAAGTTGTTAGCTCAACATGGTCTGCATATAGCACCTGAAAAGGTTCAAACAGGGGATCCTGTTAAGTATTTGGGAGCAACAATTGGGCATGACAAATTACGACCACAAAAAATCACCATACGAACTCAGGATCTCCAAACTCTAAATGATTTTCAAAAACTGCTGGGAGATATTAATTGGATACGAGGATATTTACATATTTCTAATGTTATGCTGCAGCCTTTGTATGCTATTCTTAAGGGTGATCCAGATCTTACTTCCCCTCGTAGCCTCACCAAAGAGGCTAGAGCGGCCCTTATGACGGTGGAAGAAGCTATACAACATGCTACTTTATGCAGGCTCCAGAGTGACAAACCTTTCCAGTTATGTGTGCTTGCCACTAGGCGGCAGCCTACTGGAGTACTATGGCAAGATGGACCTTTGCTATGGATACATCCACATGTATCCCCAGGAAAATCCTTAGAATATTATCCTGATGCTGTTGCAGCATTAGCACTTAAAGGGATTCAGCAAAGCATTCAATTTTTCGGACAATCACCCTCTTCTCTAATTATACCCTATACTAAAGCTCAACTTAATGTTTTGTGTGTTACTCTAGATAACTGGGCTATTCTATGTTGCTCGTTTCAAGGGAATATTGATAATCATTACCCTTCTCACCCGTTGCTCCATTTTGTTAAAGAACATCCTATCATTTTCCCTAAGGTAACTTCATCCACTCCAATTCCGGGGGCTGTTAACATTTTTACTGATGGTTCCAAGTCTGGAATGGGAGCTTATGTAATTAATGATTCTCCCCCTGTTCAGCATCAATTTGCTCCTGGAAATCCACAATGGGTAGAACTGCAAATTGTTATTGAGGTTTTTAAACAGTGTTCTTTTCCCTTTAATCTCATTTCGGATTCCATCTATGTAGTGCAAGCACTAAAAATCCTGGAGGTTGTGGGAGCTATTAGTGATGCACGTAATGTATCTGCTTATTTTAATCAGCTTCAACAGCTTATCTGTAGCCGCACTGCTCCTTTTTATCCAGTACATATCCGGGCCCATACCTCTCTTCCTGGCCCGTTATCGCAGGGTAATGCCTGTGCAGACTTAGCCACTAGATGTCAGTTGATCTGTTTGGCTTCCTCCTTAGAGGGGGCTAAATTGTTTCACCGAAATTTCCATGTTAATGCTTTAACGCTGCGCAGGCGTTTTTCCATTTCAAGAGCGGATGCTCGGCAGATAGTATTACACTGTCCCCATTGTGTCACATTTCTTCATCCCCCTACTTATGGAGTAAACCCACGGGGATTGAAGCCATTGGTTGTATGGCAAATGGATGTGACACACATACCTGACTTTGGTAACCTCAAGTATGTCCATGTTTCTGTTGATACGTGCTCTGGAATTATTCATGCTTCTGCTTTATCAGAAGAAAAGGCACGTAATGTCATTACCCATTGCCTGGAAGCCTGGGCGGCGTGGGGTGCGCCCACGTCCCTTAAGACTGATAATGGACCTGCTTATACTGGCAGACAATTTACATCCTTTTGTTCTGCTATGGGAGTACAACTTACTCATGGTTTGCCTTACAATCCTCAAGGACAAGGCATTGTTGAACGTGCTCATCGCACCTTAAAAGAAACTTTACAAAAACAAAAGGGGGGAATAGGAGCTGAACATACTCCTAAAGAACGCCTGTCCTTAGCTCTCTTTACCATTAATTTTTTGAATTTGGATATTCATGGTCGCTCTGCGGCCGATAGGCATGTGTCCCCTCAGCCCTCTGTGATTGGCTATGTTAAGTGGAAAGATGTTCTTACGGGCCAATGGAACGGCCCTGACCCCGTGCTGACATGGGCACGAGGATCTGTATGTGTTTTTCCCCAGGATCGCACGGAACCGTTGTGGGTCCCGGAACGCCTGACAAGAAGAGTCTTGGCGCCAGCTACTCAGCAACAAGAATTACCACGGCAATCCCGCGATGAGGATCTTCATTCTGCTGAGTGCCCTGGCTCTGGTGCTGATGCCGATGACGCAGACGACACCAATGCAGTGGTGGGCAGTGGCACGGGCTTGGACAATGCCGATGCCGGTTCATGATTTAATGATTCCAGGAATGCCTCCCGTATCATCGGCGAATACTTGGCTGGAAATTGGTCCATGGCAGCGGAAGACCTGATCCAGTCTCAACTAACCCAGATAGCTGTCTTGAATAGTACCCACGTCGATCCCATAACTTTGGGTCAATTCACCGATTGGATATCTTCAGCTTTTTCCTTTTTTAAAGAGTGGGTGGGGGTAGGCATTTTTGGTGCAATGTGTTGCTTCGGTATGGTTCTCTGCTTGTGGTTTCTCTGTCGCCTTAAGGCCCGCAATGCTCACGATAAGGCTATGCTCACACAAGCTCTTGCAGCTTTGGAAAATGGCAACTCACCTCAAGTTTGGCTTGCGCAAATTAAATAGTAAATCTTTGACATGGTCGTTGCACCCCAAGTTTACGGACATTGCACTGGGAACGACATGTCTCTTCTTGCTATTCTCTTAGTGTTGGAAAGCCCTTGCACTCTGCCGGCTTTACTGCCATTGCACGCAGATGGGTTTCCACACTAGTGCTTTTCTATCGCTTTAGGACCCGTGCCTTTCTTTTAGGGTGTTGCCAACTTGTTTGTCGTTGTATTTTTATAGCCACAGTTCAGCCTCAGAGACCTAATAATGACTGGCTGAGTAGATACCATTAAACGCCTTGGCAACAACGAGCTGATCTTGTAGTACCCAGAGACGGGCAACTTTCACGCTTGCACTGCAACCTAAGACAGGGGAATGGGGCCTCCCCAAGGACGGGTAAGCAATGTAAGGGCAGTGAACGACCTAAGACAGGGGCTACTTGATTCCCTTTGACGTGCAACAAACAAAAGGAAAACACTGCTGGCAGTGGATTCCCCCCGGCCCCCAGGGCTTGGATCCAGCCCTGAAGTTTATGCACGTCAAGGAGGCCAGCTCACAAGGCCTTATAAGATCTGTGGTGTCTGTTTTCATATTCAGCCAATACCGGTCATGCGGGAACGTCCTGACCTGCTTGGGTCTGATAAGGTTCCTGGTTGAAGGCTTAGTATGAGTAATGGCAATTCACCTCTACTCTTGCCTGTATTGTTTTTAGAAAACAAAAGGGGGGAACTGTAGAGAGCCATTTTGCTGTGCTGCCTTGTGTGGGCGTGAGCCTAATTCTTGGGCTGAGACCCAGTTCTTTGTTTTCAGCCACTCCCTAGAATACAATGTATCAATTGTCCAGCTCCTGGAACAAACTGTTTTCAAGAAGTGCTTGTTGTTTTGCACAAGCTGGAGCTGGGTGTCTCTTGCATTATGTGCAAGTGCTGGGTCTATCATTCTATTGGCTGCTGCTGTGTTGCTATGCGCTCTTTGTCCAATGGTGTACGAGCAGGGCTGCAGCTGAAGTATATAAGGGGTGGTTTTTTCGGGCCCGGGGCTTTTTTCTCTCATCTATACCTCATGGAAGCTTCCAATAAAGTGTGTTAAAGAAGAATCCTGCTGTTGTCGTCTTTCCTGCCGGCGGGTAGACGCGACAATACCCCAGTAACCATGTGACTGTCTTTAGGAGGTATCAAATGGCTCCATCTTGTTTACTGTCCTTCAAAATCTTTGACCCCCTCTCATGATCTCATTGCTGAGTTTCTTATTAAACACAGAATTTGAGTCATACAATTGGTGGGAGGTGAGTCATTGTAGTTCCCTTTTCAGTTCAACAACAGTGCTGACTCTCACAATCCTCACATGCTTGGTGGGTGAGTTTTGCTAATTTTCCTGGCCAAGTTGTAAATCACTATTCTCCTAATAAGCTTATCCACTTTGCTACCATAGTCTTTATCTTCCCCGACAATGTATGCCTTTACTGATGGCTGCAGCTAAGGTAAGGCTGGTTACTATAGCCTTACTCCTGCTAATGTGGTACAAACTTCCTATGCCTCTGCATGATGGGCAGAACTTCAAGATTTTGCTTGTGCTTTATCCCACTTTGCTGATGAATTGGTTAACACCTACAGTGAAAGTGCCTATAAAGTAGGTGTTGCTATGCACATCACACAGCCACCAATGGATATGCACAGTCATAAGGGTTATTTCATTGATTCCCTACCCTATGGAAAACAATTAAAGTGCTTCAATATCCCTGTTTTAATGGACACATCTGAGTTCACACCAAACTTTCATCTCTGTGATAACAGGCCACACCATAGCTGATCATCTTGGTGCAGGCTTTGAGCAGCTGTCCTGTTATGACTGTGCCCAAGCATCTCAAGCATCATCTGAGTGCTTTCAGTCTATGCACAGAATTCCACATTACCTGGGAACATGCTCAGGAAACTGTTCGCCAAGGTTCTAATTGTGTAGGACGTACTCCAGTTTGGCCTACTGGTGTTAATCCTCATGGTCATCCACCAAACCAGCCGTGGCAGATGGATTATCACACCCCTAAATTTGGCAAACAGTGTTCCATCCATGATAATATCAACACTTGTTCTCACTTAATTTTTACCACAGCTTAAATGGGATAAAATACACATGAAGTCATATCCAATGTTTGGTTACTTTTGCAATGTTGAGATGTCCTCTACATATTAAAACAGAATGGTCCAGCTTATATAGATCCTCTTTTTGACACATTTGTGATCAATATCATATTCATCACCAAATGGATATTCTTTACAACTCTCAAGGCCAGGCAATAGTATAGCAGGTTCAATTGTCAGTTAAGTGAAAACAATACATGGGAAGTATAGAACCCCCAAAATTTGTTTGAATCCTGCTCTTTGTTTTTATTTTTGTTTAATTGTGGTGCCTATGGTTGTACTGCAGGTGAATGACACGTGACTCTCAATGCCATAGGCCAGGCAGGCCTGGTTTGGTAGAGAAACTTACAAACAGGACAACAGAATGGACCAGATCCCATGATAATGTGGTAGAGGCCATCCTTGTGTTATTTCATAGGGGATGCTCCTACTATCTGGAAACCTGAGTTTGCTCTCCAAGGATCTCAAGCTGCAGTTCAAATGACTGAAGCTCACAACTGAGATACTGATCCAATCTCCACTGGAAGCAAGATGCTGAGGATGAAATACAGGGGAAACTCAGCAGACCCACAATGTCAAACTACCAACATGCAAACAACTGAAGAATCTGATGCATGAGGTTGAGCACATGTTTCACCACCAGGAGGTATTGATCTCCAGCCACCCTGTGTAAAGCTAATCTTGTTTTGTTGAGCTGTCAGGATGCTGCATTATCTGAGGAGAAATCCAAAAGTTCCAAATAATACCAGACCATTCACACATAAAAAATATAAAAGGGGGAGATGTGGAGAGCCATGACTTGGATAGTGATCTTTGATTGTCTCAGAACTGTGGCAGTGCTTTGCTATGGGACGTTTCTGTGCAAAGGTGCAGGACAAAATTGCCCAGGAGTTGACCTGTATGATGAAGTTCTGTGCTAAGGTACCAAACAATATCAGTATTGACCTTGAGCTCAGATACCAGCTGCCATGAATAGAGAATTTTGAGCATAACAATATTACCACAGTATCTATTAAGGACTGCAACCTCCAAGCTTGCCTGGTTTGCAGAAACTCTGAACAATTGGCTTCCAGGGTATAGTACAATAATAACAGCACTGCAGTGCAATAATAATTCTATCACTGCAACAGTAGGAGAGCTACAAAAAGTTTCTAGCTCTGTACCTTTTAAGTGTACAAAGAAAAATGCAGGGAGAGCAACATGGCGGCGGGCGCAGAGAGATCAAGTCTCTGACCTCTTCAGCTGCGCGGGCATAGGGAGTCTTAAACCATCTAAATGCTGTTTGCTCAGGATCACTAGGCAATGCTGAGCTGACGTGGATCTGGGGCGAACAGTCTGGGCCTCTCAGAACACACACAGAGCCTGGATTGGCTGAATTCAAGCTCCCGTTCACCTGCATCTCGCAGACAAACCACTGTGACTCAGCACTAAATGATCCCGCTGAAACAACTGGTCGGCCCTTTTGAACCTGTGGAGGTTAATACCAACCAAACCTTCATAGGCAGTGGCCACAGGATTGAGACAGGGCTTGGGAGAGCCAGTCAGGACCCACCCATTGCATTGGTCACCCAGCAAAGGGAACGAACTGTCTCCATTTGCATGGGATACCACCATGGCAGAGAACTGACATCACCAGAATGCGGCGGAGGAGATAACTCCATTGAAACCGGTGGCAACAGGTGAGTAACCCCGTAGCCCTCCCTCTCCACACAGTGGGGAAACCTTAAGGGCCCCTGGCAGCTCTTACATAAGGGCCCCTTCAAGCTCTCCCGTGAGCACGATAGTCAGACCGAGGGAATCAGGAGTGGAACGGGACCCACGGCGCCGAACTCCCAGCTACTGCTCCCACCAGTGCTGACAACTGAGGTCTCTTGCACCAGCTACTGGGGGTGTGGCTAACAGAGGGCAAGCAAAATATGCTGAGGGTTCTCAGCCCCATGGTCCAAAAACTTAGGGTCTGAGGGACTGGCAAACAGGGAGAGTGTGCCCAGTCATTCAAGAAAATAGAGCTCCTGGGATCAGCAGACTTGGCGTGTAGCCAGTATTGTGGTGAGCATCACCGATGTGTGGGGTCTGGCTTGAGGAAAAGTGGGGAAGGGACTAGACATAAGAAAAGGCCCTAGGCACTCAGGATTGGAGACCCACCCAGTCTGGGAGGAGGAGCTGCTGCACAGTGATTATTTACTGTGTATTCAGAGGAGAAGCTTGGCCCTGTGGGCACAGCTCCACCTACTGGCAGAGAAGTTAATCAAACTCTAAGACTGCATTTATTAAATTTTTTATTTGTTTTTTTTCATTTATTTTTAAATGTTTTTATTTTAATATTTTTTATTATATATTTTTTATTTTTATTTTTTTGATTTTTAAAAATTTTTTTCTTTTATATTTTTTTCTTTTTTCTTTTCATTTTTTTCAATTTCCTTATTCCCCCTTCCTTGAATTGTACCTGCGTACTCTCATTCTCTTTAGTGACTTCTTCCCTTCCCTTCTAATACCTTTCCTCCCAAGCATCAAATAAATTTATAGGAGTAACAGTAACTCAGCAGTCAACCAGAACAAGAAATAACATGAGCAGCATGAAAAGGCAAGGAAGAAAAGGAGTACAAACAATGCAGGACAGCCTAAATATTCAGGAGGAACTACAGGGATCAGAAAAAAATGGTCAAATAAAGAACTCAAGGAATAAATTAGAAAGATGGAATGGAATCTTAAAGAGGATATGAGACAGCAAATTCAAACAGTGAAAGAACACATTGAAAATGAATTACATAAACAGATAAAAGAAGCAAATAAGCATCTTTATCAGGAGATAGAGATTATAAAAAAATCAAACAATAATTCTAGAAATGAAGGAAACTATAAACCAAATTAAAAACTCAAATGAGAGTATCACTAACAGAGTAGAGCAAGTAGAGGCCAGAACGTCAGATAATGAAGACAAAATATATCATCTTGAAAAGAGTCGGGGCTGGCGATGTGGCTCAAGTGGTAGCGCGCTCGCCTAGCGTGCGTGCAGCCGGGTTCGATCCTCAGCACCACATACAAACGAAGATGTTGTGTCCGCCGAGAACTAAGAATAAATAAATGTTAAAATTCTCTCTCTCTGTCCCCCTCTCTCTCACTCTCTCTTTTAAAAAAAAATTAAAAAAGAAAAGAGTCTATCCAACTCAGAAAGGCTGGTAAAAAATCACGAGAAAAACATCCAAGAGATATGGGATAACATAAAAAAAAACTTAAGAGTCATCAGGATAGAGGAAGGTTAGAGGTTCAAACCAAGGGAATGAGCAACCTGCTGAATGAAATAATTATAGAAAACTTTCAAGAAATAAAAAAGGAAACGGAAGTACAAATTGTAGATGCATACAGGACACTGAGCATACAAAATCACAGTAGACCAATGCCAAGACACATTGTTATGAAGTTATCCAATATACAGAACAAAGAGAAAATATTAAAAGCTACAAGAGAAAGGAGGCAGATTACATTCAGGGGTAAACCAATAAGGTTAACAACGGATTTTTTATCACAGACACTGAAAGCAAGAAGATCCTGGAACAACGTATTTCAAACACTGAAAGACAATGGATGCCAGTCAAGAATTTTGTATCCAGCAAAATTAAGCTTCAGGTACGACAACAAAATAAAAGTCTTCAATGATAAACCAAAGTTAAGAATTTGCAGCCAGAAAACCAGCATTGCAAAGCATCTTGAGCAAAACACTACACGAGGAAGAAATGAAAAACAATAACCAAAACCAACAGTGGGAAGTATCTCAGTAAAGCCAGAGAGTGGGGAGAAAGCTAATCATGGAGAAACAAACCAAATTAAAAAAAAGACAAATAATCAAACATGTCTGGAAGTACAAACCATATATCAATAGTAACTCTAAACGTTAATGGCTTAATCTCTCCAATAAAGCAACATAGGCTGGTAACATGGATTAAAAAAAGAAATGCAACAATATGCTGCCTCCAGGAGACACATCTCATTGGAAAAGACATACACAGGCTGAAGGCGAAAGGTTGGGAAAAAATATACCATGCACATGGTCCTTGTAAGCAAGCAGGGGTGGCCATCCTCATATCAAATAAAATCGACTTCAAGACTAAGTTAATCAAAAGGGATAAGGAAGGATATTACATACTGTTAAAGGAACCATTCACCAATAAGACATAACAATTATCAATATTTATGCACCAAATAAGGGTGCTGCAATGTTCATAAAACAAACTCTCCTCAAGTTCAAGAATCAAATAGGCCACAACACAATAAT
This sequence comes from Spermophilus citellus, assembly GCF_964194105.1. Taxonomy (NCBI): domain Eukaryota; kingdom Metazoa; phylum Chordata; class Mammalia; order Rodentia; family Sciuridae; genus Spermophilus; species Spermophilus citellus. Next base: position 4,012,470 of record NC_138200.1, read on the forward strand.
TATGGGTGACTTCATCACACCTCTCTCACCATTCGAATATCCTCCAAACAAAAGTTGAATAAACAAACTAAAGAACTCAATATCACAATCAATAACCTAGACTTAAATGACATATATAGAATATATCAACCATCATCAAGTGGATATACTTTTTTCTCAGTAGCACATGGATCCTTCTCAAAAATATACCATATATTATTCCATAGGGCAACCCTCAGTAAATATAAAGGGGTGGAGATAATACCATGCATTTTATCTGATCATAATGGAATGAAACTGGAAATCAATGATGAAAGAAGGAAGGAAAAATCCTACATCACATGGAAAGTGAACAATATGTTACTGAATGATCCATGGGTTACAGAAGACATAAAGGAGGAAATCAAAAAATTCTTAGAGATAAATGAAAATACAGACACAACACATATCGGAATCTATGGGACACAATGAAAGCAGTTTTAAGAGGGAAATTCATCACCTGGAGGTCATTCCTCAAAAAAAGAAAAAACAACAAATAAATGAGCTCACACTTCATCTCAAAGCCTTAGGAAAGGAAGAACCAAACAACAGAAAATATAGCAGAAGGCAAGAAATAATTAAAATCAGAGCGGAAATCAATGAAATTGAAACAAAAGAAACTATTGAAAAAACTTGACAAAACTAAAAGTTGGTTCTTTGAAAAAATAAATAAGATTGACAGACCCTTAGCCATGCTAATGAAGAGAAGAAGAGAGAGAACTCAAATTACAAACATATGGGATGAAAAAGGCAATATCCCAACAGATGCTACACAAATACAGAAGACAATTAGAAATTATTTTGAAAAACTATATTCCAATGAAATAGAAGATAGTGAAGACATCAATAAAATTCTTAAGTCATATGATTTGCCCAGACTGAGTCAGGAGGATACACACAATTTGAATAGACCAATATCAATGGATGAAATAGAAGAAGCAATCAAAAGACTACCAACCAAGAAAAGCCCAGGACTGCATGGGTATACAGCAGAGTTTTGCAAAACCTTTAAAGAAGAATTAATACCAATACTTTTCAAGTTATTTCAGGAAATAGAAAAAGAGGGAACTCTTCCAAATTCATTCTATGACACCAACACCACCCTGATTCTGAAAACAGACAAAGACTCCTCAAAGAAAGAAAACTACAGACCAATATCTCTAATGAACCTAGATGCAAAAATCCTCAATAAAATTCTGGCGAATCGGATACAAAAACACATCAAAAAAATTGTGCACCATGATCAAGTAGGATTCATCCCTGGGATGAAAGGATGGTTCAATATACGGAAATCAATAAATGTTATTCACCACATCAATAGACTTAAAGATAAGAACCATATACCTACATACATATCTACATATCTACAGCTCCATAGAAAATGTTGAATCTGCTTGGAGATGTTGGGGGTGTGGGTGAAACTACATTCTTTATACTGTTGTTGCACACCAGGGCCCACATCCCCATCTGAAATAGTTCCCTGCATTCAGATGACAGTAGGAGCAAGCATGGAGAGAGCATTGGTCTGGGAGAGGAGCAGGTAGAGAATCTTTAGTGAGGAAATTCCAGTGGCATGCTCTCCTGAGGGGGGTTCACTCTTGATCCAGCATTCCTCCTACCTCTCCTCTCCAACATCTGGTAGGTATTTTGTGCTCTTCTTGTTTTAAAGTCAGAAATCCAGGCTCAATCTTTGTGTGTTAGATGTAATCAACAGTCTCCTGAGAGGAGAAAGCTGATGAAATGGAACATGATAGAGAATCCTGGTTTTGAAGGTTAATGGAACACTCTGATTTGAATGATACTTAGGCTAAATTCTCTTAGTGTCCATAAAAAACTTCAGTTCTTCAATGGTACCCTCTAGCAAATGCAGCAATCTCCAAGTTAAATGCCCCTTGTGATGTGGTTTAGACACTTAGCTTCCAGGGACAACAGTAGTTATACTGAAGTGAATATCATTTACTATATTGTTACAAGGATCTTGACAATTTGAACACTAACTCATAAAAGATTATCTCATTTTTACCCACTCTAGGTAAAGAACTGATGGGAATTTATATAAACTATATACCAAATTTGAGAACTCAATCTGCCAATTTCTCTGCCACAGGTCTCTCTTTTCCCTAAGAACACCTCTCTGACCTGAGTGGCAGCCCAGGTAACAGGCAGTTGGTGGGACTCAAAATTAGTTCTTTTATTAAGTGTTTTTTTCCCATCTTACCTGGCACTTCTGGAAAAAATATCTAAATAAATTCATGGTAACACAGAAATGTAGGTAAAATCATAGTTTGAATGAGACATGGAGATGCTATGAAAGTAGAGGGCAAGAAATAATCCAAAAGCTAAAAGTGAAAAATTTAAATCCAAGAGATTTGGGGAAAGAAAGAGCATTAATAATCTTTTATCTTTGTGAATCAACCCCTTTGAGACCCAAGGAAGTGTGAAACACTCGTATTGATCTGAGTAGTGATGGTATCAATTAAATCTGATGCTGAAATAGAGTGGTAGATTCATATCCTTTTGATTGTCACATAAGCCTTAACAATCCTTTGGAACTATTTGTTCCTGTGTCATGTAACTGTGGGACTCTAGTGATGAGTGCATATGCTCTTCCAAGCTGAATGAAGCTTGGCAGTTGCTTCACCTGATGGAAAGCATTCCTTTTTTCTGAGGAAACAGCATCCATGGCTGGGCTTGAGCTGGATAGACTCTGCAGCACTGAATACATGTTCTGCTTCTTGAATGAATCTGAGGTGCTCCTATTTCTTAAAACACAGATTTGAATCTATTTATGTCTATATTGTTAAGTCAGAGACACAAGTCACAAAAGGGACATAGCCAATCCCCCACCATAGTCTTGGTTCTTCCTCTTCCCATGTTCAGATATCCCTTCTATTAATGCAGAGAGATCCTTGAAATGGGCCTCAAAAAAAAAAAAAAAGAAAAACTATGATTTTTTTTTTACTTCTTCAGAAGCTGGGGTCAGGGTCCTAGTGAAGATCTCTGTTGTCTTTGCCTATAAATCTGTCTGAGTGTTGGAGCAGTTCAGAATTAATTCTTCAGCCCTGAAGGTAGCCTACATCGACATCATGTTTCTTAGGGAATAGAGAACCAGGGCTAGCATTCACCAGTCACCTTGTGCTCTTGGACTCTCAAGGTTCCAAACTGGGTTGGAATGTGTAGCACTGTAGGCTAGTGTAGCACTGGTCACATGAGGAGGATCCTGCAACAGCACCAGGGAGATGTCACCTATGTGATGGCGATTAGGTTGCTGGGCCAGTGAGAATCTTTCCCTTTACTCAAGAGAGTACCGATGACCATGACCACTTGTAGATTGTACAAGGACAAATGTTTTTAATTTTGAATTCCTCAACATGGTAAACTGATAAGTTTTTTAAATTTATTTCACATTGTGTAACACTCACAAACTCCACTGACCAGTATCACTGAAAAATATCACAGAGGGTTACTGTGTGATCCTGTCCAATCTTCATAACCTAAAAATATCTAGATCAATGGATACTATAAACAATGTTAAAATGTGCCAGGCAGGCCCTGGACAGCACTGCCCACACTCGCATAACACAGGCTGGACTATGTTAGCCCTGGTGACACCCACAGTGTATACATTGAGTCCAGAGTCTGACATAAGTCTATATGTCATAGAGCTCTGCCTCTGAACACATCACCCAACACCACTGCCTGCCATTCTGTTGCTTAAAGAAGCCTCCTCCATCTCAGGACACTTTTGTAGCCATCTTTAGTGGGGCAGTTCCCAGCTTGGAACACCAGCTGGGCAGATAATGATAGTCCCCAACAGCCCCCTCTCTACAGCAGACACTAACCTAGCAAAGTGACTGCCCAATACAAAATAGCTCTCCAAAACAAGGTCACAGCCCCCAGAGTGCACCCCACAAGATCTCTAGAGAGAAAGGTCTGTGTTTAGGAAGTAGAAATGGAGAGGGTGAGTGAGACAGAGTTTAGAGATGAGAGGCCAGAATGTATGAGGTACAGGCGATGTAAGGAGATAAGACCAGGCACCCACATCCACAGAAGCAGGCACCAAAGGAGATCCTTGGACATCAGTCTCCCACTGGGGACTTCTGGTGCCATACCACATTTCCACATGCCCTGCAAACAAGACCAACCCTCCCACCCTGTAACCTTCAGCATCCTGAGAATGGAAATACTAGCAAACAAAAGACAACCCCATTTATTGGATAAGCAGAAAAGAAGGAAAGAAACCGATATTCACTGAAAACAATCATTGCTTCTTCTTTCTAGATTCATTTTTTCTCCCTCTCTATTCTCGCACTCTCATAGCCAAACATTTGTGAAACCAAGAACTTTCTATGAATTAAGATACTGATGTCTGGGATACCTGAATAGTATGTTACAGTTGTGTGGTATATCCTTTTATCTCCTATTTTTACACTTTTTATTTTTCCTAGCATTTATGTGAGTTTGTTGCATGTCCTCTACAGTCTTCCCACTTATTGTCTCCCCAAGAGCACTTCCTCTTTCTTCCCCTGTTATAACTGTCTTCTTTAGATTCCTCGCTCACACTTCCTAAGGTCTAGAACTCTATATTCTACACTCCAACCACCTCAACTTTCCATCCTTAACCACACTCCCTGTTCTTTCTCCACCATCAGGAACTGTAAACACTTTTACTAACTACTGTTTATATTGTAATGATTGAACTCACCATTTCTCTATGTTGTGACAAGATTGTAAACATCTGAACAGCAATTATTTGGTTTAAGGTTATTTATTTTTTGTATTGGGATAAGTTAATATTATCTTTCCCTCAGAAGAGAGGTAGTGGAACCCTGAGAGGAACTGTAACCCTGTAGGGTAAAAACGGCAACACTTGGTCCACATGCTAGAAGGGAGGACACAAAAACAACATGAAAAAACAGTGGGGAAGAAAGTGCTCCAAAGAAATCCAGACACTGCAGTGTTAGAATCCATGGCAGCACAGTAGAAGAAAAGACAGAGAAGGACTTACAAAATTAAATTGTTCTGTGAATTAAAGGGTGATAAGTGAGCAACTAAGACAGTACAGGATATTTTGATACAGAGCTACACAAGCAAATACAGGAATCAAAGGATTACTTCAATAAGAAAACAGAGGTTCTGAAAAAGTACCTGTAATAAAAAAACAATAAACCAAAGTAAAAGCTCCATAGAAAGCACTGACAACAGATTAGACCACTTGCAAGACAGGACCTCAGACAATCCAGAGAAAATTTACATCCTTGAAAAGAATGTAGATCACACAGTGAAGATGGGAAGAAACTATGAGAACACTCAAGAATTCTGGTATAACATAAAAAGGCCAAATTTAAGAATTATTGGGATAGAGGAAGGCACAGAGTTCCAAACCAATGGAATCTATTCAATAAAAGAATCTCAGAAAGTTTTCCAAACATGGAGATGGAATTGGAAAACCAAATACAAGAGGCTTATAAGAGGCCAAAAGTACAAAATCACAACAGATCCACACCAAGACATGTTGTAGAGAAATGTCTAGAATAAAGAGAATATCTAAGGCCAACAGAGAAATAAATGAGATTACATACAGGAGGAAACCAATTAGAATACCTGCAGATTTTTCAACACAGAACCTGAAAGCGTGAAGATCCTGTAACAACGTATACCAAGCTGTAAAGAAAATGAATTTCAATCAAAAATTTTATATCCAGGAAAATTAAGCATGAACTTTGGAATGTTAAATCACATATTACTTCTCAGTTACCTCTGAGTAGACAAGGACAGGATTTGTGTGTAGAGGTTCTGAAACTGAGACACGGAATGTGGGAGAAAGTAGTCTCTTATATAGTAGTGGAACTCTTTAACTTGATCACCAGGGAGGTGACTAATCAGCTAGAAAATCTCTACTCTTCCAAAATACTTGTGTTTTTCAGTATTATATTTTCTTTCAATAGTAAACTTATGCACACAGAAGGACACTCACACACAAACTTATTCATTTATACTTCTCACACTCCTGAAATTCATCTTTGTATAAGTGATTTGAAGAAATCTTTCCCTCTTATTTGAGTTTTAAATGAAAGAAACAATTTTAATATGAGAGAAATGATTCCACTGTATTGTCCTGTAATGAGGGTACAGCCTCTAAAATCACTTTTGTTTCCAACAGACTGAAATAATTTGGGAATGTTTAATGTTGGTGCAAAATAAGAGTTCATAAATTAAAATTCATGTTAAAATTAAAAATTTTATTAATTAAAATGTTATAGTTTGATTCTAAATAAAGGATTGTAAAGTCCATCACATGATGCCTCATGAAATATCACCTCACCAGCAATGAGGAACCATCAAATTTCTTCTGCCATATTGATGTTGTACTTCTTCATTGTCCATTAAAAAATGGCCACCTTGCTGTAAAATATCAAGATGATATATACTTAAAAACATTTCCCTCCAGTACTTCAAATTTCCATGGTGACAGTTAAAGATATTTAAAATTCTTCTTACACCCAATAATATGGCAGACTTGAATCATATTTCACTATGTATATTTACTGATATTTTCATGTACAGGCGAGTTGTTTTCTCCTTAAGCCTTGATTCATGATATGTTTCATTTTACTAATTCTGAATTTCTTTTCTCAATTTTATACTGAAGAATGGTGCTCTGAATTCCAACTGCAGATTGAATTGCAACTGAATGCATGCCAAACACAAAGCATGCCCAACTAGGGATGTTCTAGATGTACATTACACTTTACCACCTTAATCACTATTTAAAATGAATATTAATGGTGCCTCTGTTTCATGCAAAGTTCTCTTTAAAATGCAGCAAAGTGACCTTGAGATTTTATGTAATTATGAGGAAATAAGATGTCGTCAAAACTGTATTGAGGGTGAAATTAATTTCTATTATGTACAATTTGAAATAACAGAATTGTCCAGAGAAAAATGGATCTATTTGATATAAACATATAGACAAAAGATATTGTCTTTGATCCTTTGAAACACACAAAAATCATGCAATTGTTGACTTTGCATTCTTATCTATAATACTCTAGATTAGAATATGGCATGAAGTTGCCAGTGCCTTAGTCATTTCTGGAATAAAAATTTGTATTGCTCTTGTAGTTTTCTGCTTGTTGAAATAGATCCACAGATTTATTCTATGTAAAAACATTATTTTTGCTATGTATTTTCTTGTGATCTCTATTGTGGGTATTTTGCCAAAGGCTTTCCACCTGCATGTCTTGAATGAATAATGGTAGTACAATTTCTGTGATTTGTATAAAGTTGAATCTGTATTTAAGTTTTTTTCCCATATTTTATGTTTATAATCTTTCTCATTGGTAGGAATTGTCTGATATAAAATAAAATATGAGTACTTATTAAACAATTTTTCACATTCTTTGAAATCACATTTATGTGTTTCCAGTATATATTCTTTGATGATTACTCAAGTGAGACCTGTGGTGAAATTTTTTGCCACATTCTTCAAATAGGGTGTTTTATTTTTTCCAGTATGGATCCTCTGATGTACAAGAGAAAATAAGGAATGAGTAAATGCCTTTGCACAATGTTCACATTTGTAGAGTTTCTACACAGTGTGGATACTCTGATGCCTATGAAATGCTGAGTAAAAAATGAAGGTTTTGCCACAATCTTTACTATTCTAGGGTTTCTCTCCAGCATGTATTATCTGATGAATACCAAGCTGTGAAGATCGAATAAAAGCTTTTCCACACTCTTGTCATTTCTAATGTTTCTCTCCAGTGTGGATTCTCTGATGCACAGCAAGATGTGAGGAACGAGAAAAAGCCTTTCCACAACTTTCACATTTGTAGGATTTCTCTCCTGTATGTGTTCTTTTATGCACATTTAAATGTGAGGAACAAATGAAAGCTTTGCCACACTCATTACATTTGTAAGGTTTCTCTCCAGTATGGATTCTCTGATGCACAGCAAGAGATGAGGAATGAGGAAAAGCCTTTCCACAACTTTCACATTTGTAGGATTTTTCTCCTGTATGTATTCTCTTATGCACACTTAAGCTATAGGAAGAAACGAAAGCTGTGGCGAGCCGCTTCTGCGGACTGTGGTCGCCATTACAAGATGGCGCTGGCCTTGTGGTGGTCTGTGATAAACAACTCCTTCTTTGGGAGAGTTGGCACATGGTTCTTTGACACCCTACGAGAAAGCTCCACGTGGCAGCTTCGCATTGGGTGTTTGGATACTTTATTAAGGCTGGGAGGGACTTCTGGGAGATTAGAAGAACTCTCGAGAGCTTGAATAAACAGCTGTAAGAAGATTCCCGGTGTTGCGTCTTCCTTGCGGGCAAGGGGGTCGCGACAAGTGGTGCCGAGACCCGGGAAAATCAAAACTTGCAAGTCGTCAGAGGTGGTGCACTGAACAGTCCCGGTAAGTGGGACCCCACAGTCCCCGTGGGTGGGACCCGACAGTCCCCGTGGGTGGGACACGACAGTCCCGGTGGGCGGGACCTGATAGTCCCGGTTAGTGGGACCCGCAATCAAAGCGGAGTCAGCTCCTCTACAAAGACAGAGAGAGCCTCATATTTTATTGCAGCTGCACTGTGTACTTTTCTTTTGTTTCTGTGTACTTTCGTTTTGTCCTCTGTATCTGTTCTGTTGCTGTGTCATGGGTGTCACATCTTCAAGCCCGCTTCTTCTGGCACTAGACGGCCTGTTACGTTCCAAAGGCCTGAAAGTGAAACATAGTATCTTACAGAGATTTTTGCAGAAAGTAGATGTTGCTGCACCGTGGTTTGCATATTCGGGCAGCCTTACTATGCCTTGTTGGGATAAATTGGGCAAGGATCTTGACTTTGCTTGTGAGCAGGGCATATTGGAGGGTGGGGTGATTCCCCTTTGGAAGATAGTCCGTAGTTGCCTCACAGATGGCAGATGTCATGACGCACTTGCTGAAGGACAGGAGGTTTTAGAAAAGTTACATGAGGAGAAATCGGAGACAGCAGGCAGTGTGATATCTCAGGAGGATGGGAGTGTGCGGAGCGAGAAGCAGGGGAGGAAACGCTTGTATCCAGATCTCAGTGCGCTGCGCACACCCCCATGTGGAAGCGGGTCAGAAGAAGAGGAGGATGAGGAGGAGGAGCTTGGGAGGCTGTCTCGCCAGCTAGGGAGTTTAGCTGCTGGAGAAGGGAACGAAGATAGACCGGGGCTCAAGAAATGTGATCCTCCGGACCCACCGCCGTATGGTGGGGGTGTTTCGGGGAGAGCTTTCCATGCTCAAACATGGAAGGCTGTTAACGCTGAGATGGGTCTTGCTTATCCAGTTTTTCAGGATGAGAATAGGGAAAGATTTTCGGAGCCTTTAGATTTCAAAATTGTGAAGACCCTGGCAGAGTCTGTACGCACTTATGGGGTGGATGCCGCCTTCACATTAACTCAGGTGGAGAGTCTGTCTAGATTCTGTATGACTCCCTCTGATTGGGCTAGCCTTGTTCGGGCTTGTGTTTCTCCGGGCAAGTATTTGGACTGGAGAGCATTTATGCTAGAGGGCGCAATAGAGCAGGCCGCCCAAAACCATGCAGCAGGACATCCTCATTGGGATAAGGACATGCTTTTGGGGCAAGGTAGATTTGCTAATCAACAGACAGGATTCCCTCCTGAGGTATATGATCAAATTAATAACATTTGCATTCGGGCATGGAAGTCACTTCCAAATAGAGGAGAAGTGTCTGGTAATTTGACCAAGATTTTACAAGGCCCTACAGAACCCTTTTCAGATTTCGTAGCAAGGATGGTGGATGCTGCTGGAAAGATTTTTGGGGATCCTGATAGAGCCATGCCCCTTGTTAAGCAATTGGTCTTTGAACAATGCACCAAGAAATGTAAAGCAGCAATCGCTCCTTATAAGAACAAAGACATAGAAGTATGGATAAAAGTGTGTAGAGAGATTGGAGGGCCTTTAACTAATGCAGGTCTTGCAGCTGCTGTCCTTCGGATTACAAAAGGGGGCAATCCTGCCGCCAGAACATGCTTCCATTGTGGTCAACCCGGTCATATCAGACGTGAGTGTCCCAAAAATGTCAATTTTACTGGACCTCCTCACGGTGGCCCTTCCACTGGCCTTCGATCACCGGGATTGTGTCCAAGGTACAAAAGGGGGAAACATTGGGCAAAAGAGTGTACATCAGTGAGGGACATCCATGGACAGCTTATTTCAGCTGGGCCAAAAAACGGCCGACGGGGCCCCCGACCCCAGGGCCCGCAAATATATGGGGCAGTGGAGAATGTCACACCCGAACCCGAGACATGGCCATCTCTACGCCATCCCATGAAACGCGGAGAGCCACTACAGGTGCCGCGGGATTGGACCTCTGTTCCACCTCCAGACTCGTGTTAACACCTAAGATGGGAGTCCAATTGGTGGAAACTGAGTTCAAAGGGCCTCTACCACCTGGCACTGTAGGTTTGCTAATTGGACATGCATCTTCCATTTTGCAAGGTCTTCATGTTTTCCCTGGAGTCATAAGTCCTGATACTGTAGGGATAGTAAAGGTTATGGTGGAAGCTCCAAAAGACATTGTGTCCATCTCCCCAGGAGATCGGATTGCTCAATTACTGGTTTTGCCTAGTTTACATGATCATTTCCCTGCAGACTCAAAGTCACGGACAGGGAATGAGGTTGGTACCACCGGAGGGAATTGTGCTTATTTGTCACTAGATATGAGTAATCGCCCTACTTTGGAATTAAGCATAGAAGGTAAATCAATTGTGGGCTTACTTGATACAGGTGCAGATCGTAGCATCATTGCACTTAAGGACTGGTCTAAGGGATGGCCAGTGCAGACTTCTGATCAATCTCTGAGAGGACTTGGATATGCCCAGGCTCCTCAGGTTAGCTGTAGACATCTTTCCTGGAAGGACCCGGAAGGACATCATGGTACTTTTCAGCCTTATGTACTTAATTTACCTATCTCTTTATGGGGCTGTGACCTGATGAAAGACATGGGGTTCACTCTTAGTAATGACTATTCCCCAGTGTCCCAACAAATTATGCACAATATGGGGTATAGGCCAGGTTTAGGACTAGGAAAACATTTACAGGGACGTAAGCATCCTGTACAAGGTCATCAAAAGCTTGACAGATTTGGTCTGGGTTTTTCCTAGGGGCCGCTGAGGCTCAAATACCCATAACATGGCTCACCGAGGAGCCTGTTTGGGTGCCTCAGTGGCCTCTTCCCTCGGTTAAACTGGCAGCAGCCCATGCTCTAGTTAAAGAACAACTTGACTTGGGTCACATCCAACCCTCTACTTCTCCATGGAATACTCCCATATTTGTCATTAAAAAAAAAATCAGGGAAGTGGCGCCTACTGCATGATCTACGAGCGGTTAATGCTCAAATGCAACCTATGGGGCCCATTCAGAGAGGGCTGCCTCTGCTCTCTTCTGTTCCTCAAGGCTGGCACATTATTGTTATTGACATTAAAGACTGTTTCTTTTCTATTCCTTTACATCCTAAAAACTCACAGCGTTTTGCCTTTACCCTTCCCTCGTGTAACCACGAGGAACCAGATCAAAGGTTTGAGTGGATAGTGTTGCCACAAGAAATGACTAATAGTCCCACAATGTGTCAGATGTATGTAGGGAAGACACTTGTGCCCCTCAGACAAAAGTACTCCTCCATCAAGATCATTCATTATATGAATGATGTATTATTGGCTGCTAAATCAAAACAAACAGTTCATGAGGCCTATGACGACCTCGTAAAGTTGTTAACACAATGTGGGCTACATATAACACCTGAAAAGGTTCAAACAGGAGATTCTATTAAGTATTTGGGAGCAACAATTGGGTATGACAAATTACAACCACAAAAAATCACCATACAAACTCAGAATCTTCAAACTCTAAATGATTTTCAGAAACTACTGGGAGATATTAATTAGATACGAGGATATTTACATATTTCTAATGTTGTACTACAGCCTTTGTATACTACTCTTAAAGGTGATCCAGATCTTACTTCCCCTCGTAGCCTCACCAAAGAGGCTAGAGCGGCCCTTATGACAGTAAAAAAAACTATACAACATGCCACTTTATGCAGGCTCCAGAGTGATAAACCTTTTCAATTATGTGTGCTTGCCACTATGCGACAGCCTACTGGAGTACTATGACAAGATGGACCTTTGCTATGGATACACCCACATATATCCCCAAAAAAATCCTTAGAATATTATCCTGATGCTGTTGCAGCATTAACACTTAAAGGGATTCAACAAAACATTCAATTTTTCGAACAATCACCTTCTTCTCTTATTATACCCTATACTAAAGCTCAACTTAATGTTTTGTGTGCTACTCTAGATAACTGGACTATTCTATGTTGTTCGTTTCAAGGGGATATTGATAATCATTACCCTTCTCATCCGTTACTCCATTTTGTTAAGAAACATCCTATTATTTTCCCTAAAGTAACTTCATCCAGTCCAATTCCGGGGGCTGTTAATATTTTTACTGATGGTTCCAAGTCTGAAATGGGAGCTTATGTCATTAATGATTCTCCCCCTGTCCAACATCAATTTGCTCCTGAAAATCCACAATGGGTAGAACTACAAATTGTTATTGAGGTGTTTAAACAGTGTTCTTTTCCTTTTAATCTCATTTCGGACTCCATCTATGTGGTGCAAGCACTAAAAATCCTAGAGGCTGTGGGAGCTATTAGTGATGCCCGTAATGTATCTACTTACTTTAATCAGCTTCGACAGCTTATCTGTAGCCGCACTGCTCCCTTTTATCCAATACACATCCGGGCTCACACCTCTCTCCCTGGTCCATTATCACAGGGTAATGCCTGTGCGGACTCAGCCACTCGAGGTCAGTTGATCTGTTTGGCTTCCTCCTTAGAAGAGGCTAAATTGTTTCACCAAAATTTCCATGTTAATGCTTTAACACTGCGCAGGCGTTTTTCCATTTCTAGAGCAGATGCTCGGCAGATAGTATTGCACTGTCCCCATTGTGTCACATTTCTTCATCCCCCTACTTATGGAGTGAACCCACGGGGGTTGAAGCCACTGGTTGTCTGGCAAATGGATGTGACACATATACCTGACTTTGGTAACCTCAAGTATGTCCATGTTTCTGTTGATACGTACTCTGGAGTTATTCATGCTTCTGCGTTATCAGGAGAAAAGGCACGTAATGTCATCACTCATTGCCTGGAAGCCTGGGCGGCGTGGGGTGCGCCCACGTCCCTTAAGACTGACAATGGACCTGCTTATACTGGCAGACAATTCACGTCCTTTTGTTCTACTATGGGAGTGCAACTTACTCATGGTCTGCCTTACAATCCTCAAGGACAAGGCATTGTTGAGCGTGCTCATCGCACCTTAAAGGAAACTTTACAAAAACAAAAAGGGGGAATAGGAGCTGGACATACTCCTAAAGAATGCTTGTCCTTAGCTCTCTTTACTATTAATTTTTTGAATTTGGATATTCATGGTCGCTCTGCGGCCGATAGACATGTGTTCCCTCAGCCCTCTGTGATTGGCTATGTTAAGTGGAAAGATGTTCTTACGGGCCAATGGAACGGCCCCGACCCCGTGCTGACATGGGCACGAGGATCCGTATGTGTTTTTCCCCAGGATCGCACGGAACCATTGTGGGTCCCTGAACGCCTGACAAGAAGAGTCCTGACGCCAGCTACTCAGCAACAAGAATTACCACAGCAATCCCGTGATGAGGATCTTCATTCTGCTGAGTGCTCTGGCTCTGGTGCTGATGCCGATGACACAGACGACACCAATGCAATGGTGGGCGGTGGCACGGGCTTGGCCAATGCCGATGCCGGTTCACGGTAATTCCAGTGTCCTTCCCACTCTTTTCTCTACCTCGTGTGAGATGTCTGCGCCCTGTGCCTCTCCTAGAGGGGACGTGGAACGCATTTACAATCAATCTCAAGTTAATCTCACAGGAGTGTTTTGTTTTAGCCTTGGGAACGCTCATTGTATCCGTCTTAAGACCAAGAATTCGACTAACTGGGACAATCCATTGCAGTCCAGTCAAGTCTCAGGGAGCATTCTCAGTACTGTATTGGGCCAAGTAGTCTCAGGGGAACAATCAGGCTCAGGAACCTCCGTAAATAGCTCTGCTTTAACCATAACTACCTTGGCTAGTATCTCCGAGGTACTAATTCCAATGCCCCCATATTCTAGTGGACTTCCTTATGCCACTCATTTTAAGGCTTCTCCTTACTGTACCCCTAATCTTGGTTTCCCCCCAACATTCACGCCTTGTCAGGATTATTCTTGGGAGAAACGTCAAGTTGCTAAAGGTTTCTCCCTTTCCCCCTCTCTTAAGAGGTATGTTTATGACTTTAGCAACAGTGCCAACTCCTCTACAGGAGTGGGTTGGTCCTGGTTTCAATGGCTGATTTCCAACACAAAGGGGGCTTCAGCTGATATTTCTGCACTGGCTCAATTGCTGGGAGCCAAAAGTTGGTTGGCTAATGTTTTTGGCACTGTTTACGAGAGTGAGCGAGGTAGTAGACTCACATCTGTTTCGTTCAACTCTCTGTTGGATAATGCCACATTGCCCCCTGCAGCGGTTTGTGTTCAATCTCCGTTCTTACTCCTTTTGGCTAATGACACCTCGTCAGAAATGCTGGATTGTTTTAATGTTAATTGTTTCTTATCTGAATGTTGGGATGGTTCTTCGGCTGTAGCAGTGGTTATGAAAATTCCAACCTTTGTTCCAATCCCAGTTATTGCGGACCCTGATAAATTCCCCACTGTTGAGCTACTTAGAGTCCGCAGGGATTTTGGAATCACAGCTGCTATAGTGACAGCCGTGGCGGTATCTGCTGCTGCAGCGGTCGCGGCCGGAGTGGCCATGGCCAATCAAGTGCAGACTGCTGCCTCCGTTAATCAAGTTGTTCAACAAACTTCTATGATACTTGAGTCCCAAAATGCAATTAATCAACATATTTTGTCAGGGATCTTAGCTGCCAACCAAAGAATAGATTTACTCCAAGCTCAGGTAGAAGAATTGGCTGATTTGGTGCTTTTGGGCTGTGTTGATCAACGTGCACATTTATGCATAACCTCTGTCAGATTTAATGATTCCAGGAATGCCTCCCGTATCATCGGAGAATACTTGGCTGGAAATTGGTCCATGGCAGCGGAAGACATGATCCAGTCTCAACTAACCCAGATAGCTGTCTTGAATAGTACCCACGTTGATCCCATAACGTTGGGTCAATTCACTGATTGGATATCTTCTGCCTTTTCCTTTTTTAAAGAGTGGGTGGGGGTAGGCATTTTTGGCGCAATGTGTTGCTTCGGTATGGTTCTCTGTTTGTGGTTTCTCTGCCGCCTTAAGGCTCGCAATGCTCGCGATAAAGCTATGATTATACAAGCACTTGCAGCTTTGGAAACTGGCAACTCACCTCAAGTTTGGCTTGCACAAATTAAACAGTAAACCTTTGACATGGTCGTTGCACCCCAAGTTTTACGGACATTGCACTGGGAACGACATATCCTTCCTTGTTATTCTCCTAGTGTTGGAAAGCCCTTGCACTCTGCCGGCTTTACTGCCATTGCACACAGATGGGTTTCCACGCTAGTACTTTTCTATCGCTCTATGACCCGTGCCTTTCTTTTAGGGTGTTGCCAACTTGTTTGTCGTTGTATTTCTATACAGCCACAGTTCAGCCTCAGAGACCTAATCATGACTGGCTGAGTAGATACCATTAAACGCCTTGGCAACAACGAGCTGATCTTGTAGTACCCAGAGACGGGCAACTTTCACGCTTGCACTGCAACCTAAGACAGGGGAATGGGGCCTCCCCAAAGACGGGTAAGCAATGTAAGGGCAGTGAACGACCTAAGACAGGGGCTACTTGATTCCCTTTGACGTGCTATAAACAGAAGGAAAAAACTGCTGGCAGTGGATTCCCCCCGGCCCCCAGGGCTTGGATCCAGCCCTGATTTGTATGCACGTCAAGGAGGCCAGCTCACAGGGCCTTAACAGCTTTGTGGTGTCTGTTTTCATATTCAGCCAATAACGGTCATGTGGGAACGTCCTGACCTGCTTGGGTCTGATGAGGTTCCTGGTTGAAGGCTTCGTATGAGTAATGGCGATTCACCTCTACTCTTGCCTGTTTTGTTTTTAGTAAACGAAAGGGGGAACTGTGGCGAGCCGCTTCTGCGGACTGTGGTCGCCATTACAAGATGGCGCTGGCCTTGTGGTGGTCTGTGATAAACAACTCCTTCTTTGGGAGAGTTGGCACATGGTTCTTTGACACCCTACGAGAAAGCTCCACGTGGCAGCTTCGCATTGGGTGTTTGGATACTTTATTAAGGCTGGGAGGGACTTCTGGGAGATTAGAAGAACTCTCGAGAGCTTGAATAAACAGCTGTAAGAAGATTCCCGGTGTTGCGTCTTCCTTGCGGGCAAGGGGGTCGCGACAGAAAGCTTTGCCACAGTCATTACATTTGTGAGGTTTCTCTCCAGTATGAGTTCTCTTATGAATAGCAAATTGTGAAGAATGATTAAAAGCTTTTCCACATTCTTGGCATTTGTAATATTTCTCTCCAGTGTGGATTCTCTGATGCCTATGAAGTTCTGAGGAAGAAATGAAGGTTTTCCCACAATCTTTACAATGATAGGGTTTATCTCCAGTATGGATTCTCTGATGCACAGCAAGATATGATGAACTAGAAAAAGCCTTTCCACAACTTTCACATTTGTAGGATTTCACTCCTGTATGTATTCTCTTATGCACATTTAAGGTTGCGGAACAAATGAAAGATTTGCCACACTCATTACATTTGTGAGGTTTCTCTCCAGTATGGATTCTCTGATGCACAGCAAGATATGATGAACTAGCAAAAGCCTTTCCACAACTTTCACATTTGTAGGATTTCACTCCTGTATGTATTCTCTTATGCACATTTAAGGTTGCGGAACAAAGAAAGCTTTGCCACACTCATTACATTTGTGAGGTTTCTCTCCAGTATGGATTCTCTGATGCACAGCAAGATATGATGAACTAGCAAAAGCCTTTCCACAACTTTCACATTTGTAGGATTTCTCTCCTGTATGTAATCTCTTATGCACATTTAAGGTTGAGGAAGAAATGAAGGATTTGCCACACTGGTTACATTTGTAAGGTTTCTCTCCAGTGTGAGTTCTCTTATGAATAGCAAACTGTGATGCATAAATAAAAGCCTTTTCACATACTTGGCATTTGTAATGTTTCTCTCTAGTGTGGATTCTCTTATGCACAGTAAGATTTGAGGAAGAAGTAAAAGCCTTTCCACAACTTTCACATTTGTAGGATTTCTCTCCTGTATTCATTCTCTTATGAATATTTAAGTGTGAGGGACAAATGGAAGCTTTGCCACAATCTTTGCATTTGTACGGTTTTTCTCCAGTATGGATTCTCTGATGAATAACAAGGCTTTTGGTACAATCTTTACATTTGTATGGTTTCTCTCCATTATGGAGTAGCTGAGGAACAACAAGTTGTGTGGAACACATATATACTTTCCCACTTTCTTCAGAATTGTAATGTTTCTCCACCGTGTGGATTCTCTGATGACAAAGCAGTTCTGAGAAAGAAATGTAGTTTTTGCCACATTCTTTATTCTTGTAGGGATTCTCTCCTGCATGGATACTCTTATGCACCTCATGATGTGAGGAATTACTAACGAAAGTTTTACAATCTTCTATTTTATAAAGTTTCTCTTCATTCTGGATGTTCTGTCGTTGTTCAAGATTTAAACATGGTGTAAATGATTCATCACATTCTTTGATTTTCCATGGATCTTCTTGGGTGCATATTTTATAAGGTCCAATTTGGTTTGGTGATTCATCAGGGCTTTCCCTGTATTTTTCACCTGTATGTGTATTAGACATTTCCATGGTATTGATTTTCTCATGCTCTGTACACACTGAGAACTGATTAAATAGTTCACTGTATTTCTTACATTCATAAGATCTGTCTTTCCTCTGGACATTAGGATGGGCAAGAGCTTTTGGCCACTCATTGATGACTTTTGCACATTTCCCCCACTTGCCGTGGTTCTGTGTAAAAGGAGATCTCTGTGTGTTAGGTGGATCTGATCCCTTGTTAGTGTCTTCCCATGTTTCCTTGCGTTCATGGCTCTCCTGTGCAACAGAACTACCCTCCAATTTACTTAGGTTACATCGATCAGCAAATGCCACCCCCGTTTCATCATTGATGCAAATTTTCTCATACTTACCAGTGTGTTCTCTTTTCTCAGTCATCACTGTGTTGACATTGGCCCTCTGAATTTTATCCAAACTGCAGATATTGGAACAGAACTGAAGGAAGTCTTGATGCAGAAATAGAGAACTTTCGATGAATAAATTATCACACAAATTCCATTGAGATTTTTGTCTCATATTTTGGAATCTCTTGTATAAAGCAATATTTGAATGACAATCCAAGCCAAATTCACAATGTTTCAAATGATGTTTTGCATCACGATCTTCATTTCCTTGCTGATTTTCTATATTGTTATTCTCAGTAAAGGAATGTTTAATAAGTGGAGCCACACACTTACTCCAAGAAGCAAATGAATCCAACTGAATTCCTGACACAAACTCATTAGTTTGGGCAGATTCTTGATGTTCATCTTCTCTCCCAGTCCTCTCAGAGGATGCCACTGCACAGTGATAAAGTCCATGACATTCTGGCTTCCATTTACACTTTCTCCTAATTTCATGTTTACTGAATTGTATATTCTCAAGATTCTTATTTTCATATCTTCTATATCTCACCTGTTGGAATGAACCTTGTAGATTCTCCTCTGGTAATCATCCAGGAGTTTACAGGGAAGATATAAATGAAAGAAACAAAAGTTAGAATTTATCCTTACTGGATTCACCTGAAAATCCCAATGCCATATTTAAAATTCTATCAACCTGAGAATACCAGGAAGATGAAAAAACAGAAACCTTGACTGCATCCTTCCTCCATAAATATATAATCTTAAAATGTATGCATTGAACATATTGCCCTACTGAATACTCTAGACATTGTATTTTCAAGGCTGCAGATGACAACAGTTCTAACAAGCTACAAATAGAAGGAAGGAAAGTTGTTTCCATTTCTCCACCACAGATACTTACCCTAAAAATTAGCAGAATACAATGAAGAGAGAATTCCAAAAAAATGGATGTAATTTCTTGCCTACTTGTGTGGTTTCTGAAAAATCTGTCCCTGACATAATGTGCCAAAAGGAAATGGATTTATTTTGGAAGATGTCTTGAGTAGATCAGACGTGAGAAAATGATTGTAAAGGAACAGAAAGAATTCCACTGGGAGAAGTTGATGCAGACAAAATGAGAACGAAATGTAGATCAGCAATAGGCATCCAAGAAAAGGGTCTCAGAGAAGAGATGCAGAAACAGTATTGAGAAATTGAGCTCCTAACACCAGCTGTTGCTCATCACAATGACAGCCCCCTTACCAGTTCCTAGAAATGACCAACCCTACAATGTACATTCTCTTGGGCCAATGAACCCTCTCTTTTAACCTTTTGTCAATGTAATTTAGAAATCACTTTTCTACAGACCTGTGGAAGGAGGCAAATTAGAGGTGATATTCTACTTTCTGAATCCCATACCTAATCAATCATCTATAGGGAAAGATCAAGCTTACAAAACTTATAGATAAAAGACACCTTTTAAAATCATCTCCTGGGATCGCTCCCACTTTATGAGCTTTTATTCTCTTTTTTCTTACATTTCCTTCTTCCTTTTTTTTCACTAAATAAGTCATATTATGATGCTCTCACCCTTATGACTATGGCTTTTATTCTTCAAATTTACAAGACAAAGAACCCATTTGACATCGAAACTCTTTTACAATATGGATATACTCCTTTGTAAATGAAAAACTACAGACACAAATATTTTAATGAGACATCTTGAGATCAGGCTTTAAAGTTTCAAAAGTCCCTACTAGTTTTGATTGGTGTCATTTTTCTGTGGATGAAGAAATTTTCTAGATTATTACTAGTGTATTTTTGGTTAACTAATTGTTTTCCAATTGGCAAATAAGACTATATTCACTTTCCAGGTGTAGATTGATTTTTCAAAAGCAAAAGTAACTTGTTCAGTGATGAATGTATTTAATTATTATATATATCCCATTACAATATTTGCATTGCATTTTTTTGATAGAATGTTTCAGATTCATTATGTTATTATTTTTCAAGTTGAAAACGTATTGTTGGTTCTGAGAAAACAACTGTCTTCATCTTATTCCTACTTTCATGCTACCATTTTATATTCTTTCTGTGAAACTCCCAAACCATCAGACCCAATAGTCTTGCCACTAATGTATTCTAAAATGACATGACAGCACTATTTTTATTCTCCACGTAAGTTTGAGATCATGAGATATTTTCTGATTTCTGCCTTTTCTATTCTCTGAGCATTATATACTTTTAGTCTGTCCATGTTACCATAAATGATAAAATTCATTTTTTATGACAGCATAGCATTTAATTCTATTAAATGCTTCAGTGTGTGTGTGTGTGTGTGTGTGTGTGTGTGTACATTTCCTATTTATCCATACATACTTACCAATACATTTTTCATATTTCACATTGTGAATAATCATTCAACAAGCATGGGAGTGCAGACATCTCTTCTACATTCTGAATTCATTCCTAGTTGGTAAACTCAGTTCTGGTTTACTCAGCACTACAGTAGATGTGCTGTTCATTTTCAAAAAACTGTTCTACTGTTAAACTATAAAAAAAATCTCCAGATGTGTTTTTCTGTGGGAAGCTGTTCTCGCACGTGACTGAGATAGCTCACTGACTGGGTGTGAAGCGCTCAGACCAGCTGAGTCAGAGCTTTCTCCACCCTTTCTGGGTACAAGGGCTTGTCTGTGTGGGGGTGTGGCTCACCACTGACCTGGAAATTAATCACTGACCCTGACTTTGGAATGCTGTCTCCCTTGACCTTCATTGGATGGAATTTTCCCCTGAATTTTTTGTTTCCCAATAAAAGCCCACTCTCTGGCATGCTCCTTCCTCTTTCATTCTGGTCTCTTGTGTTAACCTCCCTACTGCCAAGTGGCTCGAGGCAGGAGCCAGAAAGGGCTGTGCAAGAAAAAGGTAAATTGAGTTTATGTGTCTTTATTTTGATCTTACCAGTTACCTTGTATGTTTGGACACTCTAGTATGAAGCTAGCATGCTAGTAGCATGGCAGATTTTTCAAATGCCTAAAGTTCTAAATAGATAACAAAAACATTCAAAGAATATGGCAAATATGGCCAAATGGAGGCAACTAAATAAATTTCCTGACTTAAATTCTAAAGAAATGGTGATTGTTGAGGTATGTGAAGAATGCAAAATAAACATCTCAGTGATCCTCATAGAGCCAAACAAGGAAAAAATAAAAAATAAAACATAAAATCAAGCTATCAACTAAAAAAATACAAAAAACAGATTAATTTTCATGCTGAAGAATGCAACTAGAAATAAAAGTTGAGAAATTCTTAAATACAGAATGAAACTATATTATAATCCAAAAAGTCGATTCATTCAAACTAGAATAAAAAATAATGAGGGTTGGGGATGTGGCTCACGCGGTAGCATGCTCGCCTGGCATGCGTGTGGCCCGGGTTCAATCCTCAGCACCACATACAAACAAAGATATTGTGTCCGCCAAAAACTAAAAAATAAATATTAAAATTCTCTCTCTCTCTCTCTCTCTCTCTCTCTCTCTCTCAAAAAAAAAATTTAAAAAAATTATAAAATAAAAAATGTTTCACAAACTAAGCTATCCACATCCTTGAACATATAACACTGTATTTCATTTCTATATACAACTATAATGCATAAATAAATAAACAAATAGGTTACTTAATTAAGGAAAGACCACAAAAGAAGCAGACAGGTATTAGGAAATGGAGGATGGAAGGGATGGAAATTATTTGCAACTGAAATGGGAAAACGTGCTTAAGGATACTTATGCATATAATCTGGAGTGCTACAACCCACACATTACCAAATACACACCAGGGAGCCCACAGTATCTTTGACAGATCAGAACTTTACTTCAGGAGGACACACAAAACAGCACCCCATAACAGGAAGTAATCTGACTGCTAACTCACAGATAATCAGGTACCATTTTCCCTGAACCAGCAGAAACACAGTAGATATCCGAACACACCAAAGATTAGACTGACCTTCCAAGAATTATATCAGACTTGACCTGGTATGATCAATACCTCAACACCCAAAGAAACAGAAATAAACCCAGTAGTTTTTCTTTTTTTTTCAATTTTTATTTTATTTTATTTTATTTTATTTTTTATTGGTTGTTGAAAACATTATATAGTTCTTGATATATCATATTTCACACTTTGATTCAAGTGGGTTATGAACTCCCATTTTTACCCCGTATACAGATTGCAGAGTCACATCAGTTACACTTCCACTTATTTACATATTGACATACTCATGTCTGTTGTATTCTGCTGCCTTTCCTATCCTCTACTATCCCCCCTCCCCTCCCCTCTTCTCTCTCTACCCCCTCTACTGTAATTCATTTCTCCCCCTTGTATTATTTTTCCCTTTCCCCTCACTTACTCTTGTATGTAATTTTGTATAACCCTAAGGGTTTTAATAATAAAACTCAGAGCTAAAATTAATAAAAATGGAAACAAAAATATAAAGGAAAGATTAATGCAATAAAGGGTTCATTTATTGTAAAGATGAACATCATTTTAAAACCCATGGACAAAACAACCTAAAAGAGATAAAAGATCCAAATCAGCAAAATTGCAAAAAAAAGAAACTATGAAAAACACTTCTGAAATTTATAAGATTCTTAGACGCCAGATCATCTGAAGCATGTATCTCCTGAATTCTTTATCTGACATTCCATCTGCTGCAGAAATTACCTCTTCTAGCGTTGAGTTGACCTGCATTGCTTGTGGTCCTTTCTTTCCTTGTCTCTTCATCCTGTTCGCATTTCTTCCTGCTTACTGAGACTGTTGTGTTGTTGAATTTTCCCCCTATATATTTGTATTACTCTTGTATAGTTGCAAAGTCTCCCGCGCAGGCGCAGGCAGGGGCTCTGCTCCTCCTCCAATTGGGGCGCTGTGCCTACCACATCGGCAGGCCACTGGGCCTGTTCTGCTGGTTGGTAGCAGGTGCGCCTACCTTGCAGGCGCGTGGGGTGGCTCTGCCACTCCCAGGTTGCTGGACCTGACCTGCTGGTGGGTTGTAGGTCCGGCTACCTTGCAGGCGCGGGGTAAGGGCTCACCCCTATTTGTATTTAGACAGTTACGCGAAATGGAGGACGTAATGCTTGGGATGAAAGTTGGGGGGAAGGGGAAGGTAGGTGCTCTTGAAAAGAAAGAAGGAGAGGGAGATAGATAGCATAGAGTAGAATGGAAAGAGCCATATAACTTGGAAGGGGAGAGAGAGAGGGAAAAGGGAGAGAAACAGTTAAAATGAAATAGGAAATAAAATTAGGTCTTAGGGATCCATTTTCTTCTCTTCCCGTAGGCAAAGCTGTGCCCTCCGGGCTGAGTTTTGCCCTCAATGTGTCAACAGCAATCCCTGTAAGGCGGTTCCTGGGAGTCTCTCAATCCTGTTGGTCCAGAGCCGTCTCACTTCTACAGCCCCTCCTCCCCTTCCTCCTGCCAGCCAGCCAGCCAGGTCCTGCTCACCGGAGGCAGTTCACCAAGGATTTGGTTACACTTTCAGCCCCACCAAGTGCTCTATTTCCCTAACTACTGAGCACTCTCGTTGTCATTCTTCTAAGCCCCAGTGCTGTGGAGCTGTAGTCTGGCAGTCAATTGTTTAATTTTTCCGGACCCCTTTGGTGGGCACACCTTCGGAATCTGGCAGCTAGGACCATTGGTGTCGCTGCTGGTGGTAATAGGAGTTGGGGGTCGAGGATCCCCTCTACTTCCCTCAGCCCCTACAGTCACAACCACACTGCTGGCGGTAGGAGGAGTTGGGGGTCTGGAGTGTCCTCTGTTTCCCTCCGCCCCTACCGTCACACCCTCTCAGTTCGCGGTTGGGGGATTTGGGGGTGGGCAGTCTTCTCTGCTTCCCCCTGCCCCTACAGTCACGCCCTCGTCACTGGCAGTAGGGGGAGTTGGGGGTCGAGAGTCCTTTGGCCCTTAGGGTCACGCCCACAGAGAGATTTTGAAGTTTCCCGGTTGTTTGTATCTGATGTGGGTGGGAGTCACACACCTGCTAAAGTAGATTCCGCTGGGACGGAATCTCTTTGTCCGAACTTTGGTGACTTCCCCTCTCTGCTAAGGCGGGCCCCTGGCTCCTTGCCGGAGTGTCCGAAGGGAGGGGTGGAACTGGCTTGTCTCAGGTCTGACACAATCTCTGGTTTTAGTTCCCAGTTCGCTATTTCGTAAAGGGTTGGTTAGATTCCCTTCACGCTGTCTCAGGGGGGGGAGCCGTTCTCCGGGTGGGCGGGGCTGTTAGTAGGGCCCCGAGGGCATGGGCTAACTGCTGGGCCAGGTGGGGATATTTCTCGCTGCGCCGGGCCGCCGGTAGAGCCGGGCAGCTGCGGCTGCGTGGCTATGATCCGGGAGGGTGGAGTGCCTGTTCGCTGAGCGAGAGCGGAGCCTCTCGGGACTGCGAGGTGGCGGGTGCAGTCTGCGGGTTCCGGCGGGACGAGCCGCTCGGAGCCTCCAGCTGCTTTCTGAAGCGGCTGGTGGCTGCGGGGCTGGTCCTCCGCGCCCGCGTGGCCGGCCAAGATCCACTTGTTTGGGACAAACTGACACTTCTAATAAACGTACCGATTCCCGGCAGGTCCCCGGTACAGCAAAATCAGACAATGAAAGATCTCCTCAACAATGAAATACAGAAACAAATCCAGGAAGCAAAAGATCAACTATACAGGGAGATAGAAGTTATAAAACACAAACAAACAGAAATCCTAGAAAGGCAGGAAGCAATAAACCAACTTAAAAACTCAATTGAGAATACCACCAGCAGAGTAGAACACTTAGAAGATAGAACATCAGACAATGAAGACAAAGTATTTCAACTTGAAAAGAACATAGACAGCTCAGCAAGACAGTTAAGAAATCATGAGCAGAACATCCAAGAGATATGGGATAACATAAAGAGACCAAACTTAAGAGTCATTGGGATACAGGAAGGCATGGAGGTCCATACCAAAGGAATAAACCATCTATTCAATGAAATAATACGAGAAAACTTCCCAGACTTGAAGAATGAGACAGAATCCCAAATCCTAGAAGCCTACAGGACGCCGAATGTGCATAATCATAAGAGATCCACACCTAGACACATTATAATGAAGATGCCCAACATACAGAATAAGGAGAGAATTTTAAAAGCTACAAGAGAAAGGAAACAGATTACATTTAGGGGTAAACCAATCAGGATAACAGCTGATCTCTCAACACAGACTTTGAAAGCTAGAAGATCCTGGAATAACATATTTCAAACACTGAAAGAAAATGGGTTCCAACCAAGAATTGTGTATCCAGCAAAATTGAGCTTCAAGATGGAAGATGAAATTAAAACCTTCCACGATAAACAAAAGTTAAAAGAATTTGCAGCTAGAAAACCATCTCTCCAAAAAATCCTCAGCAAAACATTACAGGAAGAGGAAATGGAAAATAACAATGAAAGTCAACAGTGGGAGGTAGGACAGTAAAGGGGGGAAAATAATCAAAGAGGAAAACAAACCATATTCAGTAACATAAATAAACAAATATGGCTGGAAGGATAACCCATATCTCAATAATAACCCTAAATGTTAATGGCTTAAACTCACCAATTAAGAGACACAGGCTAGTAGAATGGATCACAAAACATGACCCAACAATATGCTGCCTACAGGAGACGCATTTGATAGAAAAAGACATACATAGACTGAAGGTGAAAGGTTGGGAAAAATCATATCACTCATATGGACTTCGGAAACAAGCAGGAGTGTCCATACTCATATCAAATAAAATAGATTTCAAGCCAAAGTTAATAAAAAGGGATAAAGAGGGACACTACATACTGCTCAAGGGAACCATACACCAACAAGACATAACAATCATAAATATATATGCTCCAAACAATGGTGCAGCTATGTTCATCAAACAAACTCTTCTCAAGTTCAAGAGTCTAATAGACCACCATACAATAATCATGGGAGACTTCAACACACCTCTCTCACCACTGGACAGATCTTCCAAACAAAAGTTGAATAAGGAAACTATAGAACTCAATAACACAATTAACAACCTAGACTTAATTGACATATATAGAATATACCACCCAACATCAAGCAGTTACACTTTTTTCTCAGCAGCACATGGATCCTTCTCAAAAATAGATCATATATTATGTCACAGGGCAACTCTTAGACAATATAAAGGAGTAGAGATAATACCATGCATCTTATCTGACCATAATGGAATGAAACTGAAAATCAACGATAAAAGAAGGAAGGAAAAATCATGCATCACTTGGAGAATGAACAACAGGTTACTGAATGATCAATGGGTTATAGAAGACATTAAGGAGGAAATTAAAAAATTCTTAGAGATAAATGAAAACACAGACACAACATATCGGAATCTATGGGACACATTGAAAGCAGTTCTAAGAGGAAAATTCATTGCATGGAGTTCATTCCTTAAAAAAAGAAAAAACCAACAAATAAATGATCTCATACTTCATCTCAAAATCCTAGAAAAAGAAGAGCAAAATAACAGCAAAAGAAGTAGAAGGCAAGAAATAATTAAAATCAGAGCTGAAATTAATGAAATCGAAACAAAAGAAACAATTGAAAAAATTGATAAAACTAAAAGTTGGTTCTTTGAAAAAATAAATAAGATCGACAGACCCTTAGCCATGCTAACGAAGAGAAGAAGAGAGAGAACTCAAATTACTAGCATACAGGATGAAAAAGGCAATATCACAACAGACACTTCAGAAATACAGAAGATAATCAGAAATTATTTTGAATCCTTATACTCCAATAAAATAGAAGATAGTGAAGGCATCGATAAGTTTCTTAAGTCATATGATCTGCCCAGATTGAGACAGGAGGATATAGACAACCTAAACAGACCAATATCAATTGAGGAAATAGAAGAAACCATCAAAAGATTACCAACTAAGAAAAGCCCAGGACCGGATGGGTATACAGGAGAGTTTTACAAAACCTTTAAAGAGGAACTAATACCAATACTTTTCAAGCTATTTCAGGAAATAGAAAAAGAGGGAGAACTTCCAAATTCATTCTATGAGGCCAACATCACACTGATTCCTAAACCAGACAAAGACACTTCAAAGAAAGAAAACTACAGACCTATATCTCTAATGAACCTAGACGCAAAAGTCCTCAATAAAATTCTGGCGAATCGGATACAAAACCATATCAAAAAAATTGTACACCATGATCAAGTAGGATTCATCCCTGGGATGCAAGGCTGGTTCAATATACGGAAATCAATAAATGTTATCCACCACATCAATAGACTTAAAAATAAGAACCATATGATCATCTCGATAGATGCGGAAAAAGCATTCGACAAAGTACAGCATCCCTTTTTGTTCAAAACTCTCGAAAAAATAGGGATAACAGGAACATACCTCAACATTGTAAAAGCAATCTACGCTAAGCCCCAGGCTAGCATCATTCTGAATGGAGAAAAATTGAAGGCATTCCCTCTAAATTCTGGAACAAGACAGGGATGCCCTCTCTCACCACTTCTGTTCAACATAGTTCTCGAAACACTGGCCAGAGCAATTAGACAGACGAGAGAAATTAAAGGCATAAAAATAGGAAAAGAAGAACTTAAATTATCACTATTTGCAGATGACATGATTCTATACCTAGCAGACCCAAAAGGGTCTACAAAGAAACTATTAGAGCTAATAAATGAATTCAGCAAAGTGGCAGGATATAAAATCAACACGCATAAATCAAAGGCATTTCTGTATATCAGCGACAAAACTTCTGAAACGGAAATGAGGACAACCACTCCATTCACAATATCCTCAAAAACAATAAAATACTTGGGAATCAACCTAACAAAAGAGGTGAAAGACTTATACAATGAAAACTACAGAACCCTAAAGAGAGAAATTGAAGAAGATCTTAGAAGATGGAAAAATATACCCTGTTCATGGATAGGCAGAACTAACATCATCAAAATGGCGATATTACCAAAAGTTCTCTATAGGTTTAATGCAATACCAATCAAAATCCCAATGGCATTTCTTGTAGAAATAGAGAAAGCAATCATGAAATTCATATGGAAAAACAAAAGACCCAGAATAGCAAAAACAATGCTAAGCAGGAAGTGTGAATCAGGTGGTATAGCGATACCAGACTTCAAACTATACTACAGAGCAATAGTAACAAAAACAGCATGGTATTGGTACCAAAACAGGCGGGTGGACCAATGGTACAGAATAGAGGACACAGAAACCAACCCACAAAACTACAACTTTCTTATATTTGATAAAGGGGCTAAAAGCATGCAATGGAGGAAGGATAGCATCTTCAACAAATGGTGCTGGGAAAACTGGAAATCCATATGCAACAAAATGAAACTGAATCCCTTTCTCTCGCCATGCACAAAAGTTAACTCAAAATGGACCAAGGAGCTTGATATCAAACCAGAGACAAGGCATCTGATAGAAGAAAAAGTTGGCTACGACCTACACACTGTGGGATCGGGCTCCAAATTCCTCAATAGGACACCCATAGCACAAGAATTAATATCTAGAATCAACAAATGGGACTTGCTCAAACTAAAAAGTTTTTTCTCAGCAAAAGAAACAATAAGAGAGGTAAATAGGGAGCCTACATCCTGGGAACAAATCTTTACTCCTCACACTTCAGATAGAGCCCTAATATCCAGAATATACAAAGAACTCAAAAAATTAGGCAATAAGATAACAAATAACCCAATCAACAAATGGGCCAAGGACCTAAACAGACACTTCTCAGAGGAGGACATACAATCAATCAACAAGTACATGAAAAAATGCTCAACATCGCTAGCAGTCAGAGAAATGCAAATCAAAACCACCCTAAGATATCATCTCACTCCAGTAAGATTGGCAGCCATTAAGAAGTCAAACAACAACAAGTGCTGGCGAGGATGTGGGGAAAAGGGTACACTTGTACATTGTTGGTGGGACTGCAAATTGGTGCAGCCAATTTGGAAAGCAGTATGGAGATTTCTTGGAAAGCTGGGAATGGAGCCACCATTTGATCCAGCTATTCCCCTTCTGGGTCTATTCCCTAAAGACCTAAAAACAGCATGCTACAGGGACACGGCTACATCGATGTTCATAGCAGCACAATTCACAATAGCAAGACTGTGGAAGCAACCTAGATGCCCTTCAACAGACGAATGGATAAAAAAAATGTGGCATTTATACACAATGGAGTATTACTCTGCATTAAAAAATGACAAAATTATAGAATTTGGAGGGAAATGGATGGCATTAGAGCAGATTATGCTAAGTGAAGCTAGCCAATCCCTAAAAAACAAATGCCAAATGGCCTCTTTGATATAAGGAGAGTAACTAAGAACAGAGTAGGGAAGAAGAGCATGAGAAGATGACTAACATTAAACAGGGATGAGAGGTGGGAGGGACAGGGAGAGAGAAGGGAAATTGCTTGGAAATGGAAGGAGACCCTCAGGGTTATACAAAATTATATACAAGAGGAAGTGAGGGGAAAGGGAAAAATAATACAAGGGGGAGAAATGAATTACGGTAGAAGGGGTAGAGAGAGAAGAGGGGAGGGGAAGGGAGGGGAGGGGGGATAGTAGAGGATAGGAAAGGCAGCAGAATACAACAGACACTCATATGGCAATATGTAAATCAATGGAAGTGTAACTGATGTGACTCTGCAATCTGTATACGGGGTAAAAATGGGAGTTCATAACCCACTTGAAACAAAGTGTGAAATATGATATATCAAGAACTATGTAATGTTTTGAACAACCAATAAAAAAATTAAAAAAAAAGATTCTTACACGCTATTTTGAAAATAAGTACATTCCAAAAAAGTGGAAAATCTAGATGATATTGACAAACTTTTATACATACAAAACCTAACCAAATGTGCTCTTGATACACAGAAAACATAAAATGGACCAATATAAAAAATGAGATTGAAGCAGCTATTAAATGCTTTACACCACAAAAATATCAAACATCAGGATCAAATGGATTCTCAGTGAAATTTATCTATAAATTTAGAGAAGAATTAATACAAGTTCTCATCAAATTTTCCATGAAACACAAATGTTGGACACACTACCAAATTGAATCTATGTACACTATTTCACCCAGATACCAAAACAAAATATAAATCAAGGAAAAACAACTTCAGTGCCTGCATCCCTGATCAACATAGATAGAAAAAAATTAAATAAAATATTTGAAAACAGCATCCAAGTACACATGAATGAGGTCAAAATCAAATATATTTTATTTCTGAGATGCGTGTTTGATTAAACATGCACAAATCAGTAACTATAAATGGACCACACCAACAGAATTAAGGAAAAGAAGAGAAGAATCATCTGAATCAATGCAGGAAAAGCATTTCAATAAATCTAGCACTCATTCCTGGGAAAACTCATGAAAAACATTCAGCAAACGTGCAGGAACAAAATCGATACTACATATATAAATTGAATATGTTTCTATACTCTAATATTGAATCTGCAGGAAAAGGAAGAAAAATATTCCATTCTCAATAACCTCAAAAAATATGTAATTCTAGAAATAAATTTAACAAGGAAGATGCAAACCTCCACAAGGAATGTGAAAGGCAACTGAAGGAAGAAACAGAAGGTGTGAAGTGAGAAACACCTCCCATGTTCTTGAATGGGCAGAATCGATGTTTGAAGAGGGCATTACGACCAAAAATCTCATACAAACTTGACATAATCCATATCTAAACACTAATAAAAATTTTCAGAGAAATAAAAACAAAATGTCATCTAACATTTCTGTTAGATCAGTAGAATAAAATAGAAGATATGGACACAAATCCACATAAACTTAATCATCTGATACTTGACAAAGTTTTGAAAAATAAAGGGAGAAAAGGTAGCCTTCTTAAAAACTAAGGGCTACAGTAAATGTATATACATAAGTGAAAAGTGAAACAGTATCCCTATATTTCCCACTGCAAAAGAAAATTGAACTCACTGTTGATAAACAATCTAGGAATTATACCAAAATCCTGCAACTGCTAAAAGAAAACACAGATTCAACATTCTAACTTATCTCTTCAGGCTCCAACTTTCTTAGCAAGCCTCATAAAAGTTCAAAAAATAAAACCAAGTAGGAGAGAATCAAATTGAAAAATTCTGTGCACAGTAAAGTAAATCATTAAGAGTGGGAAGAGAGAACCAGGGAATGTGAGAATGTTTTGCCAAGTATGATTCTGACAAAATCATTAAACACAATGAGTAAAAAGAACAGAAAACCTCACCAAGAAATCAAACTACTCAACCAATAAATGAGTCAATGTGCAAAGAGATGTGTCACAAAAGAATAAATACAAATAACCAAAAATTCTCTGAAATATGATCATCATCCCTACCTACTGGAGAAGTAGAAACCAAAACAACATTGAGATTTCAACTCACTGCAGTTAGAATGACAATCATTAAGAATTCAGATAAATAATGGATGTGACTGAGAATGGAAGAGTAAGGGTATTGCAAGGAAGTATGACCACTCTGGAAGGAAGCATGTGGAATCCTGAAAAGACAAGGAATGGACTAACCATGTGACTACTCCTTCATATTTACCCCAAACCTACAATTATCTTGACACCGACACTTCAGTATAGCAACAAAAATCATGACAGCAGTTTATGTAAACACACCACATGCCTATGAGTCCATGAATGGACAAAAAATGTGGTTTACACACAGTCTCTCTCTGTCTCTCTCTGTCTCTCTCTCTCTCTCTCTCTCTCTCTCTCTCTCTCTCACACACACACACACACACACACACACACACACACTCACACACACAGTGGAGTTAACAGTCATGAAAAAAGAAAATAATTGCATTTTGCATTCATGTATGAAACTGAAGAGAAACAAGCAAAGTGACATATGCAAACTTAAAAGTAAAACATTCAGTCTTGTAGATGAAATAAAGAGTAAAATAAGTGAAAAAATGAAGGTACCACATAAAATACCAGGGAGGTAAGCAGAGAAGAAAAAGTGGACTGAGGGAATGGATGAGAAAATGGAAAAGGGAGGCATAGAGCCCAGTAAAGCTCACATTTCAGTACATCTATAAATCCCAACTAGTGAACAATAGAAAGACAGAGGGAAGGAGAGCAAGGTAGAGAAAATGGAATGGGGCTAGAGAGGAGGGAAGGTTAAGAGGAACTACTGGAGATTAAATGAGAGAAAATTAAAGTTCATGCAGTTAGGATCGAATAAAAATGAATCCTATTTATGTGCAGCTATTATGCAGTATTCAAAACATGTTCAAAATAAATGTAGAAATGCAAATTAAGGCCATGTGCCATAGTGTTATATGCTAAGTTACTCCAGTTTCCAGAAACATAGAATAAAATCTGCAGACCATGACCCAAAGGGAGTAAGATAAAGTAAGATAAAATAAGTCCAAAGTGTTTTCAAATTAAGGAATTTCCAATTTTAGTTGGATATCCGATATCTGAGAACCTTCCTACAGAGTATTCTCTCCTCTGAAATGTTTGGCAAAGCCAGGCATTTGCCATGAGGATGTGTCAGTGAAGCATTGTGAAACAGAGGTGTTCTCACCCACAAAGACAAGGTTCCTGAAGTTCTCCAGCATCACATCCTTGTACAAAGCCCGCTGAGCAGGGTTTAGGCACTTCCACTCCTCCTCGGAGAATCTTATGACCACATCCCTGAACGTCAGTACACCCTGAGAAGAAATCATACTTTGGTCATGTGTCCTGCATCAGAGTTCATTACCACCCCAACATGAGATGACATGTGTATCAGCTACAGTGTACCAAGTGTAGTACCCAAGGCAGCAGTGTTCTAAGTGGGTTTTGGTGAGGTGACTGGATCATTGGGGCTCTATCATGGAACGGGTAAATTGATGGATTCATAATTAATGGGCTAAATGGAGGTGATGGAAACTTAAGAGTTTGGGTCTAGATAGAAAAAATGTACCTTAATTGATTCTTTGAATGGTGTATTTATTCCTTGCCGTTCCTTACTCTCCCCACTATTTCTCTATCCAGAGTCCATGAGATGAGCTGCTCTGTTCTACTGTGGCTCCCTTCCATGAATTTCTGCCTCCACAAAGGCATCCACGCAATGGAGCTGAACATGCACTGAGACCACAAATCTTGTCAAATAAATGTACCTTCCTTTGAGTTGATGTGTCACAGGAATTTTGTTATGGCAATGGAAAGCACACCACCTAACTTAGAAAATAAATCTTAAATGTAATAAGATTCACTAACCCACTACATGAAGACATAAAATGCAGATGGTATCATTTCATCAAAATCAGCTTTAATCCTATGCTCTCATGAAATATCAAATATAAAACCAAGACATCAACACAGGAATATATTTCTTGAAAGACATTTTTATGTCATACAGGATCAGTTGTGAAAGCAGAAAAGTAATGGTCAATTTGAAGTGTGCTCCAACCACCTTTCATGTTCAAAAGACTAGAAGAACTAGGAATAGTAGGATCTTACCTCAACATTGTAAAAGGTATGTAAATTAAACCCTAGGCCACCATTATTCTAATGGGGAAAAACAGAAGTCATTCCCTCTAAAAACTGGAATAATGCAAAGATACACTTTTCACCACTTCCATTCAAAATAGACCTAGAAATTCTAGCCAGAGCAATTAGAAAAATAAAGAAAAAAATTATAGATATACCAGTAATTACAGAATAGCTTCAAATATCTCTGTGTGTTGATGACATGATTCTTGATTTAGAAGACCCAAATCTTCACCAGGAGACTTCTAGAACCCATAAACAAAAACAGCAAAGTGGCAGCATATAAAAACAACACTCATATCAGCTGCATTATTATACTCCAATGGAGAATCAATTGAAAAACAAATTAGGAAAACTCTTCGATTCAAATAACCTCAATCTAACAAAAGAAAGACCTCTGCAGTGAAATTACAGAATGATAAAGAAAGGAATTGAAGACCTAAGAACATGAAAACATCTTTCCTGATTTGAATAAGCAAAATTAATATTGTATAAATGGCCATATGAACAAAAATTTTTGAGTTTTAAATACTACCAAAATTTTTAATTTTAAAATACTACCAAAATCTTCAGTTTTAATTTTGAATACTACCCAAAATTTTAATTCCTTTTCAAATCTTAATGACATTCTTTATAGAATTAGAAACAGCAGTCATTTAGTTTGGAAGAGTAACAGCCCCAGAATTAGCCAAACCAATCTTCAGAGAGAAAATTAAGCAGGAAGCATCATAAAACTGACCTTAGGCTACAGACCTATAGTGACAAAGGCACCATGTTGTAACCACCAGAACAGATGAAGACCAATGAAACAGAATAGAAGTCACAGAGACAAACCCACATAAACTCAAGTATCTCACACTAGACAAGTGTGCAAATCACATACGTTGGAGATTTAAAAAGCCTCCTCAAACAATTGTGTTGGGACAACTGGAAATCCATATGTAGCAGCATGAAATTTACCCCCTATCACTCACCCTCCACAAAACTCAACTCAAAGTGCATCAGACACACAAGTATTAGACTAGAAAACCTGCACCTATTAGAAGAAAATGTAGACCATCACTCAACATGTCAGCTTAGGAACAAAATTCCTCAACAAGCCTTGTAAAGTACATGGAGTAAATTTGAAAAAATACCCAATAAATGGGGTGGCATCAAAATCAAAAGCTTCTTCATAGCAAAGGATACAACCAGGAATGTGAACAGGGAACCTACACAATGGGAAAAAATCTTTGCCACCCACATCTTAGATAATGAATTACTTTGCAGAAAATATAAAGAAGCCCAAAAGCTTAAGACTGAAAATACAAATAACCCAATCAATCAATAGACAAAGGAACTAAACATACATTTCTTAAAAGAAGAAATATGAAGTCAACAAGTGCATAAAACATGTTCAACATCTCTGGAAATTAGAAAATGCATGTTAAAACCACACTGAGATTTCATCTCACTCCAGTCAGACTGGATTTATCAAGAATACAAGTTAAAAAAATATTGGTGAGGATATTAGGAAATGGAACACTCAAAGACTGTTGATGAGACTAAGAATTAGTGCAAACACTCTAGAATGCTGTGTGGAGATTCCTCAAAAATTGAGGAATGGAAACACTGTCTTTACCAGTCCTTGGAATATATCCTAATAAGTTAAAATTTGAATACTACAGTGTGACACAGACATATCAGTGTTTACAGTGGCCGAATTTGCAATAGCTCCCATATTGATCCGATCTAGGTTCCCTGCAACAGAAAAATTGATAAAGAACGTTTGGTATATGTGCACAATGGATTATTACTTATCCATAAAAAATAATGACTTCATGTACATTTGCTCATAAATGGATGGATGTAGAAACCATTGGCCTAAGGGAAATGACCAAATTCCCCAAAACCAAATACTCTTTCTGATGTGTGGATGCTAAGCTATAACAAAAGGGGAGAGGAAGAAAGGATGTATGTTCTGTGGATTAGACAAAAGGAAATGGTGGAAGGGAGGGGGTAGAGAAATAGGAAACACAGTGGATTGAATCTGACATAAACTTTCTATGTACATGCATGAACACACCACAGGGAATCTCCACAGCATGCTACATCCAGAAGACTAGGATCCTAGCTAGAATAAGATAAATTCCATGTTTGTATAATATGTCCAAATTGACTCTACTGTCATGATTAACTAAAAAGAACAAGTAAAAGTAAATATATAAAAGCATTGTTCTCCAATATTGATGTGCACAGATTCCTCATTAGATATGTTGAAATTCAGCCACACTTCAAGGAGATGGATGATTGTGCCTAGTTCACATTGCTAAGAAGCTTCCAGGTGAGGCTAGCAGGTCAGTTTTCCATTTCCACCTTATCCTTCCTAAGGATAAAAAGAAAACTTACAATCTCTCATGTAAGGAAATCATCCCCCTCCCAATTAAATACATTGAAATAAAATTCTAAAAAAGGAAAATTTAACCCATGAATCCTGCAAAATTAAATGTGTTATATTTTAAAAGATCCTTAGCTGGATGTGATTACACATGCCTGTGATCCTAGCAAATCAGGAGGCTGATGCGGGTGAACTACAAGTTTAAGGCCAATCTCAGCAATTCAGCACACCCTGGTCAAAAATGAAAATTAAAAAGGGCTGGAGATGGAGCTCAATGGTAGAGCAGCCCTGGGACTCATGACACATATTGCACTTTTCAAGATGTTCATATATGTGGCAGGTAGCCCCTTAACAGGGTGAAGTCCACATAGACTCACACAACATGAGGTCCAGGGTGATGGACACAGAGGGCAAGCACCCCTGCCAAGGTATCAGTGGGCAAATGGATATTAAAAGAGTAAACCGTAATTTAGATCAACTATTAAAACATCATTTTATGCAAAGTTTAGGACAAGTGTTCACCAACTTTCAATATTTGTTCTCTTCTGAGACCGGAGAGAGCAAGTCCCTTAATTACCCAATTTCACATAAATCTATGAGTTCTTCTAGGCAATAAATTCCATCCCTTTTCAGCATATATTTTTCTAAGGCTTGCAGACCAAAACCCCTAGCACATCCACATGGTCCTACATCCTAGGTGTGCATTCATCACTGACCTCTGGGGAACTCAACTGTGTTTGCACTAGGAGCTGAGTGTCAACATATTTCCATTTTCATCTGTCCTACCAGAAGCAATTGGCATATCACACTTGATCAATTCATGGTGATACTTTCTCCTGAAAGAAAGAAGCTGTGCAATGTCAGAGAGACTGAGAGCAGGCTCTGCTGTGTAGGGGAGAAGTGTTTCAACAGTGAACGTGGGGCATGGGATCTCCTCAGAGGTAGTAAAGCTAGGCTAACACATGTGAGGCCCGGGGCTGAATCCCCAACACTGCAAGATGAGCAATAAATGAATGCATAAATGAAGAGGTCACCTTGACTACAATGAAAAGAAACCCAAAAAAAAAGTAATTGGAAGCAGATATTAGGCAGGGATATCAGAAGCAGTTAAGAAAGCTATAAATATGTAACAGCACAGCATGACAATTGAAAAAGGGCTCCGACCTGGGACCAACTAACCTGAGATGCTGACATTTCTTCCTCTTCCTCCTCCTGCTCTGGGTTTCCTTCTCTAGCAAGATTACTTTGACAAACCACACCTTCCTCTTTAGAATCTTTTAAAGGCATCTGCAAACCACCTACACCTGCTCCCACCACACCACCCTAAAAGGGTATTACTGAGCAGAAAAGGCCTTGCTCTCATCTCCGTTCTCACACCAGTGAGTTCCCCTCTAGTGAACTAAAGTGAGTTTCTTCTTACTGCCTTCAGCTGAACTCTATTACCTGCAAAAGAAAAAATATCTGCTGTAACACTGGAGCTCTGCACTGTTCAGACCTGCCCCCAAAACAGCCAAGCACAGCACATCCTCTTACTGTTCTTCATAAGAAGGCTAGACTCACGTCTCCTAAATGTAGCCAGATTTTCGCCTGGTTTTGCCTGTCCTCACTCTGCCTTCACCTGACAGTTAGTTATCTCAATATTGAAGATTCTACCCAGAATCATAGACTAATCTGTGGTCATGGAACAGCTGAACGCATTTCCTGCCACTGACAAGGGATCTTGATGGGAGCCCTGGCTGAGACTCTTTAGGAAAGCCATGCCTCTGGGGCTTCCATGTGCTGTCAGTCATGTGATGCCCACAACCCTCTCTCCCACACTGTGGTTCTGCAGGTTTGGAATGAAGCCTGTGATTTGTTTTCATAACAAGTTCCATGTTAGTGATGCTCTAGCACCCACTAGATTTATTGTCAATAGCAGGAAGCTAGATGAAGCAGGCACAGCCCACCTCATCCATCGCCTCCAAACATATCCTCTGAAGGAAAAGACATGTATTGCTGTTTCCCATTGAAGACCTCTAGTCACCATCCTAAATACCACTTTTTTTGGGGGGGGGGGGCGGGGGATGAAAGCTTCACCAAATGCTGCATATGGCAGTTTGGCAGTTTTGTCACAGGAAGTTTTTTTTGGGGAAAGCATCACATATACATTCATTAATGCAATATTTTCTGAGCAGAAACTGTGTGAACACAGGATGTTTCAGTGCACTCTACTGAAATCTAAATGTTCTGATTTAATCAGTACAATACACTTAAACATGGTACTAATTCTCCTGTTGTTCTTATGACACTTAATATGTTATCATTGAATTTATAAAATATATTGAACAAAAAGTAAATATGAACATGAAGATGCAGTAATAAAGGTGATATTCAGTGACTTCAAAATTTTTTCTTGTTTGGCACAATAGTTGTACAAATTTCTGAGGTGCAGTGTCTGATGTTTTATTTGAATATACATTTGTTAGCAATATCGAAGGGATTTGCATGTCTGTCTCCTTAAATATTATCATTTCTTCATTTATTGTGTCTTGCATGATTGATTTTCAATTTTCCCTGTGCTTCCCCTTCCCACCCTTATTTCATATGCCTTGATTCCCTATCTATTCTCCACAGTTCCTCAATTTTTTGAGATTTCTCTTTTTATTTCTTTTTTTCTCTTTAGCTTCCACTTGAAAAAATACTCTCTCTTTATCTAGTATATATATAATTTCATGCTGAAATTTGATAGAAGTCTTGTAGAAATTTTAAATTTAATAAAGTAATACATAAAATTAACATATTAAAATATATAGCTTTCATATACACCAAAAATGTAGTCAGAAAAAATCACATTCATAAGCATCATAAGAGCAATGTATGATTATATCAAAATGAACCCAACTATTATGTCTAATTACAATGCATTAATAAAAAAGAAAAAGAAATACTTTATCTGTGTCTCACAAATTTTAATACATTTTGCATTATTTAGTTTGACTTTCAAATTTTCCTGTATTTTTTTTGTTAATTAGAAATATATAAATTAATTTTAATATAATTTTTTTTTTAGATTCACAGTCCTATTTTGTAAAGTGATTTTGTTTTGGTCAGAAATCACATTTTGTTCGAATAAAGACTATAAAGTTTGTTCATTTTGTTTTAGCTCATTCTTTGTGCATTGACACTTCCAAGGAAGGAATATTCTGCAGGTGTGTTTTGGAGAATTCTCTGTGTGTTTACTACATGAAATTTACTGATAATGAGGTTTAGAATTTCTATATAATTTACAAGTATTTTATATTAATCTCTCAATGACAGGGAAATACTTAAATTTTTAATCAAGAAAAATAAAAGGAAAAATGATACTTCACTTTTTGAATGACCTCTAGAGTGAAAATTAGGAAACATTGAAGAAAGAAATTGAAAAAAAAAAAGTGTTTAAAAGGTGAAAGGCACCTGTCTTCATGGATTGGAAAACACTGTTGAAATGGTCACACTAAACAAAACAATCTAAAGTCAATAAAATTTCCATTAAAAAGACTCACATCACACTTCACAGAACTACAAGAAATAGTTCTGAAACTCAGAATAATATTGGCAAAAAACAAACCATAGCCCAATGTGACAGAAAATACAAAAATAAACCCACACATCTTCAGGCAGTTGATTTCCAACAGGGATTCGAAAAACAAACTTTGAAGCACAGAAAAGCTTTCTATCAACTGGTTCTAGGAACACAGGATAATCCCGTCTAGAGGCATGAAACGAGGTCCTCGTCCCTCATTCTGTACAAAAGTCAACTGCAAATGAATCAGAGATCTGGGAGGGAGCTCTGAGGAGCCTGCTTGTCTGATGTGCTTGAAGCCCGGGGTCCAATCCCAAGTGCTGCAATGAATAAATGAAAGAAAGAGAAAAAGCAGGTCCAAGACCTGGAGGGAAGACAAGAATATTTGAGGGCCTTAGAAGAAATCATGGAGGAAAGTGATGAAACTATTCACACAGAGACGATTTCTAGATAGGACAAGAATGTCCCTGGAACAAAAGCAAAATTTGTCCAAAGGAATAAACCATTGCAGTGAGAGAGCTCCTACATAGCAAAGGAAAAAAATCCATGGAGTGATGAAAACACAGAGAAAAATAAGTCATTGCTAGCTATTCTTGTGATACAGAACTAATTTCCCGAATATATAAAGAACACAAAACTCTTCACATTAAACTAAATTGACTCAATAAATGGTCCCATGGTCTGACTAGACATTTTTCAAAAGAAAAGAAGTGAACTACAAATAAATCCTGAGACGTTTTCTTTTCATTTTCTTCTCTGTTAACATGCACAGCCTGCTCACTCCATATTTTTAATCTTGCTTATTCAGTAGCTGGGGCAGGAAGCAGCCATACCTGGGGACAGGGGAAGGGTTCTGGGCTACTCTCATGGGAAACTATGAAAACCTGGAAGTCATTTATATTATGCAAAAAATATGTAAAGACAGAACCTGCCAAAGGCAAAAAGAAACTCACTGTGATGACAACAATTTCCATTCTCCAGAAAGCTGAAAGACTTGTAAGTCTATATGCACTTTACCTCAGGATTGCAAAATGTATGAGGTAAACATTGGCAAAAGTAATTCAAATAAATAGAAATAACCACATTCTGACAAAAATATTTCACTTACTCACTTTCAATAATTAATACAAATTAATATAAAATAAAGAAACAAGGACATGAACCACACTATAAAATAATAAATTGAGGCATATTGAGAATACTGCAAAAAGACAGCAGAATTCATGATCTTCTCAAACATTCAAGGGTCTACAGCTCATGGAGGTGATCTGGACCAGATCTATACTAGGTTCCTTCTTAGAGCATGAACAGTCTTCAAAAATACTGAAAATTAAGAGGTATTAACTTCGTTTTCTGAATAAAATCAAATTAAAAATAAATAGCAGAGGTAAAATCAGAAGATCCATGATTACGGAGGGAAATCAAATATCATATTCTAAGTGTACTTTGATTGAAGGACTGGAACACAATATTAAATGCTGTTCATATTTTCTAAAGACACCAACAATCATTATCAAAACCCCAATATCATTTCTTGAAGAAATAGAGAAAGTGATATAAAAATCATGTGGTGTCTCAAAGGAGCACAAAGGTCCAAGAATGTTCAAAAGAGAATCAATGTTAGGGGCATCACATTTCTAGAGTCAACGCATTAACCCTGTAGCAATCAAATCCACTTCATGCTGGAAGAAAGGCAGAGAATTATAGACAGTGAAGAACACAGAAAAACACTCACAGACACAGTGAAAAAATGATGTCTACGTACACACATTCACTACAGCATTATTCTTGAAAGCCAATAGGTGAAAGCAACCCAAAGTCCCCAGAACACTGATTGAAGGCACTTTGCAGTACACAAACAATAAAGACTACTCAATCATAATGATGAGTGAATTTTGTAACATCTGCAATGAGGATAAATCTTGAGGACTGTAGAGAATCACATGTGACTGCGTTACTATTACTCTTCTTGATGGAGTTTGCCTGCAAACGGGATATTCTGTCAAGGTATAGAAAGGCAACAGTGAACATGCTTGAAAACGGGGTGTCTGCTGTCTTTGGGAGGGCCTGCTCGCAAATGAGAGGCTCCTTCAAGGTTTAGATAAGGTAACAGCGGACATGGTTGAAAACGAGGTGTCTGCTGTCCTTGGGAGGACTTGCCTGCAAACGGATGTTCTGCCAAGTGGGCTAGGAGGGCGCTGAGAAAAATTTTATTATCTGTTCTTAATAAAGAGCAGAGCTCAGCATACTCCAGGCCAAGAGTAGATTATCCATGAGAAGCAGGTCACTTCTGATTAGAAAGTAAAACTTCTGTGTGCTATATTTAATTAGCTGAAAGACCTGATTCATTGATGTTGGAAGGCTGCCTTCTTTGTTCACAATACTATAAAAAGATTGCTTGTACACAACAAAGGACTTTTTTTCTGCTGCTGCTTTGCTTGCTCTGCTTCTTCTTTCTTTTCCCATGCTGACCTGCAAGTGAATTACTGCAACATTTGGCGTAGTCGGCAGGATCCAGCACTGAAAGGGTAAGCACCCTGGGTTAAGAAAATGAAAGGGGGACTTTCAGGATTAACAAAATATCAAAAGGTATCGCCCCAGGCTGAAAGAAACTTTAGGGGGACTTTCAGAACTAACAAATATCGAAAGGTATCACCCCAGATTGAAAGAGACTTTAGGGGGACTTTCAGAACTAACATGGGAAACTCCCAGTCCTTAAAGAAACAATATATGGAGTTACTACAAGGATTATTATATTCCATAGGTGTGAAAACATAAGAGACTCAAGGAGTTATTTAAAATTATAGAATATCATTGTCACTGGTTCCAGTATCAAACTAAGTTCCAATTAAATTTAGGGGAATAGAAATTGGTTCAGAAAGAGCTCCGTAAGCAGCATCAGGCTGGAAATGTTATTTCTTTGAAGATTTGGACATTTTGTAGCGTTATTACTCAGACATTACAATTATTAGAAAGCAATAATGAAAAGGGCTCTCTTTGTGAAAGTCAAGTTCATACATCAGAATCTGATAATAAGGTTAACAAAACGGAGCGCAAGGAAGATATTTGTAATACTATAGATGACTCTCCTAAATCAGATCTGGGTGATGAGGAAGATTCAAAAAGTTCAGATAGTGACTCTAGTATGAAAGAAATTATGGAAGCCTTTGTGGAAAAAATGAAATTAAAAAAGCAAAGGTCCTCTCTTAAACCTACTACTCCTTCTAATGCTTCTCTCTTTCCAATGACAGAGTATAGAGTCGATGTAGGTAGAGAACAACAACGTTTTTTCATTTCCTCTTACTATGATACATGATGATGATGGTCTTGCAGCTCCCCCTGGTGGTTTTGTTGATCCACCACATTTGTTTCCTATAACTAGACAACAAAATCTTCAAAATCTCCAAATGATTTATGTTCACTATACTTCAGTGGAGTACAAATTTATTAAGGATTTAAATGCTGCAGTCTCTCAATATGGCCGTCAGTCTCCTTTTGTGTTAGGTATGTTAGAAAATTTGGGAAGTTCTAAATTACTTATTCCTTTGGATTGGCATTAGCCAAAACAGTTTTGGAGGAATCTCAATGGTTACAATTGAGAAGTTGGTGGGAAGATGAGGCAGGAAAAGAAGCTCGAGAGAATGAGGCTCAAAATCCCC
Organism: Spermophilus citellus; assembly: GCF_964194105.1. Lineage (NCBI taxonomy): Eukaryota > Metazoa > Chordata > Mammalia > Rodentia > Sciuridae > Spermophilus > Spermophilus citellus. The sequence continues at coordinate 4,055,837 of NC_138200.1, forward strand.
CGGGGCCTATGTAGGATAAGTTAATGGGGGAGGGTAATTACCGTGCCTTTAGAGAGCAGGCTCAATATACAGATCCAGATCTTCAACAAGTTCGACAGGTTTTCTTAAGAGCTTGGAGACGTGTGATACCCACTGGTCAAGTTACTAAAACTGTACAAGGGGCTAGTGAACCTTATACTGATTTTCTTGCTAGACTGTGTACTGCTGTAATGAGGGCAGTAAGTCAAGATCAAATAGCAAAGGTATTATTGGAAACATTAGCATTTGAAAATGCAAATCCTGAATGGAAGCGTATTTTGGGGCCATTAAAAGGGCAAAATGCCTCATTAAGTGAATATGTGAGAGCTTGTGCTGGAGTGGGAGGAACTGAACATCAAGCTTCTGTTTTTGCTGCAGCCATGGCTGGAGCCCTTAAACGTAATAAATCAGGAACCTGTTTCAACTGTGGTAAAGCAGGTCATTTTAAAAAGGATTGTAAGAAAAAAGGTAATAGTAACAATAGTATATCTCCCAGTGCAAAAAGGACACCTACTGAAGTTTGCTGACCATGTAAACGAGGCAAACATTGGACAAATGAATGTTATTCTAAGACAGATAAAGATGGAAACCCTTTGCCCCCATCGGGAAACTGCTCAATGGGCCGTCATCCCTGGAGCCCATAAACAATACTGGGGATCATTTCTCATTTGTTTCGGGCATCTGTGACTCCCAAGTTGGGTCACCCACCAAACAACCCCAGGATAGTACTAAGTTAACTATTGATAATCTTTATGCGGCTACTCAACAAAGTGCTGCTGCTGACTTACCAATTAATGAAAATGTCTTGACATCTCCTGGAGGTGGAATTTACAAAATAAAGACTGGTGTTTTTGGACCTCTTCCCTCTAAGAGTTTTGGATTAATTGTTGGATGTAGTATTTCTACCTTAAGAGGAATTCATGTTATTCCTGGCATTGTTGATCCTGATTTTACAGATGAAATTTTCATCATGGCATATTCTACTCAAATCCTTTCTTTGATCAGTGGAAAACAAACAGCGCAGATTTTGCTGTTAACTTTTTTTCAATTTCCTTCTCAAAATCAATCAAGGACTGGAGGATTTAATAATACAGAAAACATATATTTTGGGAAACCTTTGTAAAGGTAAAATTTCTAAGCTGATTCTAAGCTGCAAAAGCCTGAGTTAAAGTGTAAAAGACTGGGCATTGTAAAGTCTCTAAATTGCAAGGCCTGGGCTAAAGAGTAAAAGACCAGGTATTGCTAAATTTCCTCTGCTACCCCCGGAACCTGTAATCCCTGTAGCTGTTAGGACAATACCTGAACTGCCCAGTAAATATTTCTCCTGGTCCCCTGGTTGTTTAATAGCTAAGGGCTCCAAGTAGCTCAGCATGTAAGCTTCCAGGCCACAAAACCAATCAGTTTAAATGTGTACCCTGTTTAGGAGTGACCAATCACCCCTGCCCAGCCTGTTCCCGCCAATGAATGTACTAATCCTGTCTCAGAGTTGTTGTTCAATTTTCCCTTGCCTCATGATGATTTGTTCTGGTGTATGCAAAGCCCCCCGCCCTCTCCAAAAGGTGTACTTAAGCTCTGCTTGACCTCTGCTCTGGGCTCTGGGCTGCTCTATCTTCCTGAGTGAGCCTGGAACCTCAGCATGCTGAATTAATAAATCCCCTTTTGCCAATTGCATGGAGCCAGTCTCTTGTGTGGTCTCTTTCTCCGACACTCCGCCAGACCCTTACACCTTAATTACTGATCAGAGACCCCCTTTAACTCTAATTATTCAAGGAAAATATTTTGAAGGGTTAATAGATACTGGAGCTGATGTCTCAGTTATCTCTATTGAAAAACCAGCCTCTATCTCAGAGCAAAGCCTGTCCAAGGAAGGGACATGGCCTTTGTCCTTGGAAAATTCCACAGAGCCCTCCTAGGCACATTCCCACCCTGCTAAGTTGTTTATCTACAAATAACAGGACACATCTGCTTCCCTCAGGTGTCCCTGACTCAGTCAGGCTAGGTGGAGATCCATAGCAACCCCCTAGCAGCCACCAATCAGCATGAGACAGGGAAATACCTGGAATTCCAGGTGACCCTCCCAGTAGTTTATGGTGGTTGATAACATGTTGGGAAACCATGTAGTTCAGCACGTACACCCCTCTTGGCTTAAACCAATCAGTTCAAACGAATACCCCTTTTGTACTGACCAATCACCCTTACCCAACTTGTTCCCGCCAGTGAACGAGCTAATCATGTTTTAGAGTTGTTATTTGATTTTCCCGAGGTGTGTGATGATTTGCTATGATGTATGTGAAGTCCCTGCCCTCTCCAAAAAATGTATAAAAATGCTGCAAACCCTGGGCTTGGGGCCTCTCAGGGTCACCAGTTGCTGTGTGTGTGTGTGTGGAGGATCGAGCTAGCTCGCAATAAACACCTCTTGGCTGCTTACATTGATCTTGGGTCTCTGGTGTTCTTTGCGGGTCCCAAATTCGAGCATAACACTATAAGACAATGGCCACAAGAATGGCCTATACAAAAATATCAAATAACATTAAATGGATTAGGGGCAATAACGGATGTGTGGGTCAGTTCTGGCCCTTTATCATGTCATACCTTAGAAAATATTGGATTTTTAACAGTCTTTTACATAATCAATGTTCCAATTAATATTTGGAGCCATGATATTTTATCTCAGCTTGGAGCACACATTAATATTCCTTCAAAAAACTTGTAGCCACTGTTCAGTCCCCTGGAGCTATGCCATTAACCTGGCTAACCAGTACTCCTAAATGGATTGAGCAATGACCTTTAAAAAAAGAAAAGCTCGAGGCATTAAAACAATTAGTTACTGAACAATTACAGGCGGGACATATTGAATATTTCACATCACCTTGGAATTCCCCTGTATTTGTTGTTAAGAAAAAGTCTGGAAAATGGCGTTTATTGACAGATTTAAGGGAAATTAATAAATGTACTAAACCTGTGGGAAGATTACAATTAGGACTTTCCCTCTCCTGCTATGATTCCAAATAAATGGTCAATTTCTGTTATTGATTTAAAAGATTGTTTTTTTACAATACTTCTCCAACCTAAGGATAAGGAAAAATTTGCTTTTATAGTACCTGAATATAATAATCATCAACCTGATAAACGTTATCAATGGACTGTGTTACCTCAAGGCATGATTAATAGTGTAAGGGTCTGGCTAACGTTGGAGGAAGAGACCACCAAGAGACCAACTCATGCAACAGCAAAAGAGGTTTATTGCAGATCCAGCGCACTGGGGCTCCATGCCCACTCGAGAAGGGAGAACGGCCAAGAGCCCCGAGCAGGGGTTGAGCAGTGCTTAAGTACACTTTTTTAGGGAGGGCAGGGACTTTACATACATCACAGTCTCCTTTAACAAATCAACGTACACTGCAGGAAAATCAAACAATTCTCAAACATGATTAGTACATTCATTGGCGGGAACAGGTCGGGCGGGAGTGATAGGTCAGTCCTAAGGAGGGGATACATTCAAACTGATTGGTTTGGGCCCTGAATGCCTACGTGCCAAACTGCAAAGGGTCCAGGTTATTTAACAACTAAATGGTCAGTACCGGGCATTGTCTTAACTGCCTCAGGAATTTCAGGTTCTGTGTGCAGTTCAGAAACTTTACAATACCTAGTCCTTTACATTTTAACTCAGGATTTGCAGCATAGAAACTTTACCCTTTCAATAGTCCTACATTATGTGAGGAATTTGTTTCCAGAGCCTTAGAACCAGCTAGACAACAATTCCCTCACTATATTTTATATCATTATATGGATGATCTTTTATTAGCAGCCCCTACTAACATTGAACGTGAACGTTTTTATAAAGCAGGTCTAAAAGCTTTATCTAAATTTGGATTACAAATAGCTCCAGAGAAAGTGAAAATTAATTTTCCTTATTCATATTTAGGATTTGTTTTAGATAAATAAAAAAATTAAGCCTCAAAAGGTTCAAATAAGAAAAGATAATTTAAAGACTCTTACTGATTTTCAAAAATTACTGGGAGATATCAATTGGATTCGTTCAACTATAGGAATCCCTACTTATCAATTGCAGCATTTAGTTGCTACTTTAGAAGGTAATTCTGAACTAAATAATCCTAGAACTTTAACTAAACAAGCATTACAAGAGTTAACTTTAGTTGAACAACATTTAAATGAAGGATATTTGTCTTATATAGAATTAGAAAAATCTGTACAACTAATTCTCTTCCATACTCCTCACTCCCCGTCTGGAGTACTAACTCAAAATGATCATATAATAGAGTGGATTTTTTTTTACCTAATAAGTATAATAAATGATTAACTACATATATGGATAAACTAGCCTTTTTAATAATTAAAGGTAGATCTAGATTGTTACAATTGAGTGGCAGAGAGCCAAATCAAATTATTACTCAAATAACTCAGCAACAAATTTCTTACAATTTACAATTAAATGATAATTGGCAAATTGCTCTAGCTGGTTATTCTGGAGCTTTAACTACTCAATATCCTAAATCTAAATTATTTGATTTTTTTAGAAAACATTCTATGATATTAGTAAACCCTATTTCTTCAATTCCTCTTTCCGGTATTACTGTTTTTCCTGATGCTAACAAAACTTCAGCAGGATATTGGACTCCTATAGCTTCTAAAGTATATCCTCATGAGTTTTCCTCTGTTCAACCTGCTGAATTATGGGCTATTACCTTAGCTTTATTAGATTTTTCAAATGTTCCTCTTAATATTGTTTCTGACTCTCAGTATGCAGTTTTGGTGTTCACACATTTACCTTCAGTTAGCCTTCCTATTAATCCAAAGACTGTTATTGAAAAACTATTTGCTTTTACACAAAGATTATTGTTACAGGAGAACTATTTCAGTATATATTACTCATGTTAGAGCACATTCTACACTGCCAGGACCATTATCTAGAGGAAATCAAAATATAGATCAGCTATTATTCCCTTTACAAAAGGCTCATCTAGAACATGCTTGACCTATCCCTGGAGAAGAGAGATGTCTGAGGAAGGGTTCAAGGAGGTCCTGGAGGGGAGGGGGTTCCACCCAGGACCAGCAGTGTTCTTGGCATATGTGATGGGGACTTTCAGGCCCTGCCACACAAAGGGAGGGAGGTTTATTCAGGAAGTGGATGCACTTTCAAGAGAGAAGGTGAGCTATCTTGACAGTGAGAAGCACAATGTCAGCTGTGGTTTTCATGTGGATGGAAGGGCAGCAGTGAGGGGCTGCCTGGAGGAGGGGCTAGGGAGCAAGTCTTTCCTGGGCTTCCCCCCATTTTGGAAGGGATCAGCCAAGGGCATATCATTCAGGAGTTGCAATGGTTCATGGGTGTTTTTCTTGCATTTCAATTGTTTAAGCACACTACCTTGCTAATTCAGTAACTTTCCATTTATTCCCAAATTCCTATCTCAGATCTGGGTCAAACATTGGATAAGTTTGTGGGGAAAAACAAAAGGATTCATTAGAACTCATATTTTATATTTTCTTTATTTACAAATGCAACCAAAACTTGCTACTCAAAGGTAACATAGAGGACTGTGGTAACCATGAAGTACTCTTCAACTGAGGAAGTACATCAACTTATCTGATACTGAATGAATTAAAGAAACGGCTTGTTAAACCCTCTGGTCCCAGCATTGCTTTATGTAAAAAAACATGTTTCTCTCTTTCTGTGAGCATTGTCCCACTGGGATTTCCTACCCTGCTGGAAGGGATAATGATCCACATTCATCAAGATATTTTGCTGAAAATCTTGCAGATCAACCCAAATGTCCAAATTGATGGGAAATGAATTCTGGAAAAAAAAAATCAGCGGTTTCCAAGTAAGACCTTCACCAAACCCATTGCTTTGAAGATAATAAATACAAATACATAATTGTTCTTTAGGTCATTAGCAACTGATAAAAAGCTTTCACAAACATGTTCCATTCCTCAGTCTTGTATTTTCATTAATGCTACTTAAAAAGATATTGTAGCCTGGGGAAGGTAACAGAAACTGACAGAAACACAGTTCAGGGTCTGGCTCCATCTCACACATACAGTACTGACCACTGGGACATCAAACAGACCCACAGACCAACAGCCACCAGACCCCTGTGAATATTCTCTATCTCCATCAGAGACAAAGTCTGTAAAAAGGAGGTGTTCCAGGAGTCTGGGTAGGGATCACATTAGGGGAAGATGAAACACCATGATACACACACTCACAGAACTCACACCAATTGGGCCATAGAATCCATGCATTCCCACAGCTGCACAGAACAAGCAAGCCTTCTGAAGCAGGAGCTAAGCTAGGGAGCAGAGATGAGGTCCTAGACCGTACCCCACGTCCTGGCAACTGCTGATGTCCTTCAGTGCGACTTGCAAAACGGTGACTCTGTCCCCACACTGCCATTTGCAGAGGAAGAATGTAAGGAGATGTGACTGTGCCATGCAGTCCCCATTGCAACTGCCGGCCTCCAAGGTCAGGTACGGGAAAAGGAACCTCCTCATGACCCAGATCTCCTTGCAGAGAGGCTCTGGCTGAAATTTAGCCTCTGGCCACCTGGTCCCCTGGAAGAGAACTCTGGTCCACCCTGAGCTACATGGTGAGTGAAACTTCTCCGTGGCCCTTCAGGGAGGAGCAGAGTGGATGGTGTTCACTGCACTGACAGGAATCCTGGCAGAGAAAGGCTGTCCTTCAGAGAATGTTGTGGAAGAAACTCTGTGGATTGTGCCTTCCAGATGAGAAAATACCAGAAGAGGTGAGATTCTGGAGCTGACAAAGGGGCTGCTGAGCTTCCTGATCAAGCGAGGCAGAAGCTCCCTGAACAGCTGGGGACTTTGGAATCATGCTTGGGACCTTCTTCACCCTGAATCACTGCTGTAAACTGTGCTGCACTTTGAAGTCCTTTGGTTTAAATAAATTGAATGTTTGCTCATGGTTCAGAAACAAATGAGACATACATGTATGTTTTCCATGCTATTCACATACTCACAGATATTTAAAATATAGAGAAGGGGACGAATATCCAGTTACAAACTTATTCACTCCTGAATTTGTCCCATCGACCAGCTGCACACAGATAGGGAGAGGACTGCAGGATGGTGAAACTCCCTGATACACACACACTCACAAAACTCACACTGAATGGAACTCCCATTCAAGGTTCCTTTATGAGGTTCCATAAGATTTGCTTCTTGATTACCTCCAAACACCCTGGAAATAATTAGCATCACAGATTCCTGGATCTGGCCTAATGCAGAAGACCGGGATTCTGAACTTCCCATTACCATAGCCTCATGGTGTTTGGAAGCTCATGATTCCATATGCTCCACGGATACTCCAACCTGCCATACCAGGCTGGGTACATGGGCTGAGAGGATTCCCTGATGCCCTGCAATGCTGAGGCTCTGCCCTGTGGTCCTTCTACATTCCCCAGTGGGTGTCCCTGGACTGTTGCTTCTGGGTCAGGGAAAACCTTGACATCAACGTAGGCAGCCCAGAGTTGAAGAAATGGCTCTCATGTGTGGTGTATTTGGACATCGCTGGTGGAAGCCCACTTGAGCAGTTCTACCTGTTTCTTTATTGACCACTTTCTGTTCATTGGTTTTGGACCACCCAACAGAGGCAGCCTAGATTCTCAAATCTTCTCACTTTTTAGGACAAAGTCCTAGAAAGACAACAAAGTCCCCAAGGCAGAAAGAGGACTTGGGCTTTGGTCCTGCCACTGAAATCCCACCCTCGAGAATCCCCTCTGCCTTTTATTGATTCAGGACTGTTTCCTTCAAACCAAGAAAGGAGAAGGGAGGGTAGCAGAGCACCACCTCTGCTTTCCTCCCCCAGGTTTCTTAACCTTCACTGCAGGATAGAATTATCTAGGGGAGGAGGTGAACAGTCCTGGTCCAGGTGGATTTAGCATGACCTGACAGCAGCTATCTAGGGTCACACCACCATGTGCCCAGAGAAACCCCCGTCTGTTTTGCCCATGGTTTCCCATGAACAAAAGCAGTAGAGTGGTTTGTGTAGTTCTCAGATTGAACTTGGGCACCCTGGGGGCCAGGAATGTGCCCAAGGACTTTGATGCCAGCTGGGGATAAACCAGGTACAGTCGGTGAGGATGAAGTCACCTTGGTGCTGACCATTATGTGCACCCTCATTGTGACCCTCATGCAGGGTCCTCTTATTCTCCCTCCCTCTCTTGTGTCAGCAAGTCCCAGAGAATGTGACTCTGGGCCAATTTGGGTCTGCCTGCTACCCTCTTGAGTCTCACAGCTCCAGGGTCCAGTTCTAATGCACCAGGACCAGGAGTTTTAGAGCAAGACTCCCTGCCAGATTGAGGAAAGCAGTATCTTGTGTGGGGACCCAGTCCTGAGCAGTTATTACAGCTCATGAGGTGGACTGGGATACAGCCACAAGAGGAACCAGGCTATTTGCCTCCTACTCACACCTTTACGCCACCTGAAACACCTGGATGGGTATTAAAATGCAGATACTGACTCAGAGCACCAGCTGCTTATGCTGGAGGGATCAGGTGTGTGGCATATATACCAAGGTCCTCTTTACTCAAGTAAAGAAATTGGGTGATTAAAACATATAGGAGTGACCCATCTTCATATCCAGCTATTGCATGTTAATTACAAAGAAAAGATAACATTTACAGGAAAGCAAGCCCAGCTGGTCCAGGGGATTTTAAAATGGGGTCTATGCACCCTCAAAAATCCGGGATAAAATTGAGGGAGTCCATGAGCCTCATGGGGAAAGTGATAGAAAGTTTTCAATATGCTCTGGCCACAGCTCTTCCTTCCTTCAATTGAATGCAGACAGCCAAGTCCAGGCCTGAATTGCCCACCACATGCTAGACTTTCCCTCACAAACCACAATTTGTGTAGGTATCACAAATGCTCATACTCAGGACAAGTTTAAAGTATTCATGGTTATGAGACCTGAAAAGGAAACAATTTTGATGCATTTTAAAAAAAATACTACATATTCTTTTACAAGTTGCCAAAAACACAATTGGTTTATTTGTCAGTCTAAAAAAAAAGGAAATGATTTTGAAGTGATGAGGAAATATCAGCATGTCCTAGTTCATAAAATGGACAAATATTGAGAGAAGTCAACCCAACACAATTTTAGAGTGACATTTAATGACAACAGGGACCAAGCCAAAGGGAAAATTCCCTCATAAGTAAGATACTAATTTAAATTCAACAAGTATGATAATCACAGTGACACACTATTATTTACCCTGTGCCACTCATTATCTAAGCAGGTTACATACTTCAATCGCTCAACAGGGAGAGGGATCGCCATCTGCACTTCCTAAATGAGCTCGGATGCCAGGCCTATCTCATAGAATTCAGTGCAAAACAAGCTTCATAAGCGCTAGTGAGCCATGGCCCTCTTCAGGACTCGGGATCCATTCATTGGGCACAGAGCTGAACAGTTCCAATCTTTCAATGAATTCACCTACAAAACAAAAATCCCCAAGAAAGAAGAGCATCTTCCCCATGTGCTGAAGGCAGTGAGAGTTCCCAGCTGAGGCACTCAGTCAGAGTCAGAAGGTGAAGACTCCAGATGCCACTGTTGAAAAGACACACACTCTCCCCCACGCAATGACAGGCCTGGGGCGCAGTGTCTCTGAGCTCAGCCAGGTGGGTGCATGCACAGATGAATCTCATAACTTTCTATTGACATGATGTTGTGACATCATTCCTTGGGTTCACTCAGGGTTTCATCCTAGTTTGTCTAATTTTCAAAGGATTTCAGGAAATTCTCATGAGCCCCATATAAATGGGCTCCAACTGGCCAAATGATCGGCAGTCATCCACTGATCCCCAGGTGATCTCAGGTCCACTCTGGGTACACACATGACAGCCTGGGAAGTGCCATTTGTGGCACAGGGCTGTTCCCAGCCTCTTAACCCTCCTCCACCTTTCAGGCACTTCCAGTTCCTTGGAGGCTGGGAACAGAGTCTTCTCCAACATGTAGGGGTCTCCCTCCTAGTCACTGTCCTCAGAGGAGGAAGACACCAGAAGGTCCTCATAGAGGACACTCCTTGGGACGCAGGGAGCCAGGTCCTCAGACTCCTTGCAGACACGAGGGCGGGGGGCAGCCAGAGGGGACTTCACAGAAGGAATGCCTGTGGGAGCCAGGCTGAGCCTGGGGCTGGGCTGACCCTTGTGCCTTCTCATGGAGCCACTGTCCCTGGGTTTCCCCTGAGTGGAGCTGGACGTTAGAGGCAGGAAGACAGTACCACCGTGTACTGGGCTCAGGCCAGGTGAGAAGAGCAGAGGCTGCAGGTCCACAGTGGGCTTCCAGCTTGGAGCCTGAGTGGTCGCCTTGGGTGCTGGTTTGGGTGCCCATCCACTTGTACGTGGGGTGGCTGGAGGAACCACCTGGAGACTCTGGAAGGACTTCAGTTTCTTGGGTTTGCTTCTGACCACACTGTTCACGGGCCTGGAACTCGACTGTGAATCCCCCGCAGGATGTTTGCTGTGGGCCTAGAGGTCAAAGACAGGACCAGGGTCAGGCTGAGCAACATCATGGGGCAAAGAGCGGACCCTGTAGCTGTGGGCGTGGAGCTGACAGCAGGTCGGGGGCAGACAGGGACACCCACCTCACGTCCCTGGGCTGCTCCACTGCTGCTCAGCTGGGGATTCTCTTTGTGAGACCACGCAGGGCCTAATGATCTCAGGTCAGCTGTCTTCCCAGCCGGAGGGCCTCTGAGAATGGGGTCCGGGGCATGTCTCCTCTTAGGTGCTAGGACAGGCAGCGGCCTGCAAGGTTTCTGTGGGACAGGAAAGCTCAAATCCGACACCTCGGCATTCAAAATTATCTCCCTATGGAAAGTGCCACCGTTTTCCCCAGCATTTAACAGAAACTATGTGAAAATAGCTAGCAGTTTAGGAAGAAGGAAAATGGCCACCAGTAGAATAAATAAGACAACAGGGACATTAGGGTTTCATCTAAATCAGGGATTTAAAAAGCCCAATACTAATCTGGGCTGTTTTTCTGTTTGGATTTGGTTTGGTTTTATGGCCTAACCATTTGATTTCTTCCCCATCAGATATTACTCTTTTGACTATCAATTAAGTTTCATCACATATTCTGTTTTTAAGATCAAGAAAACAAGCCTTTTTCTCCACAATATGGAGAGTATAATGGAAAACACTCTTTTGAAGGGAGATTTGGGAGTTTTATCAAAAGTGTAGGAAATGCCTGTAGATATACATAACAGGGTTGTGTACAAAAACATCAGGTGCACAAAATTTTTCCCCTTTCATTGGGAGTCATCTTGGAAAAAATAGTATAAAATATCCAAATAAATCAATATAAAGTTAGGTACAGTGGTGCACACCTGTACCCCAGTGGATGGGGAGGCTGAGGCAGGAGGATCCCAAGTTAAAGACAGAGTCAGCAATTTAGCAAGGCCCCAAGCAACTTAGCAAGACTCTGACTCAAATAAATAAATAAAAAGATCTGGGGATGTGGCCCAGTAATTAGACACACCTGGGTTCAGTCCCTGGTCCTGAAAAAAATGAATGAAGAGGCAAGGAATGAGAGGAAGGTGGAGGAAAGGAGAACAAGGAGGACAAGGGAAAAGAAAAAGAAGGAGCAGGGGAGGAAATGAGGGAGGAAGGGAGGGAGGAAGAAGGAAGGAAGGAAGGAAGGAAGGAGTCGGCATATGCAGGATGTCCTGCAGGCCAGCCTCAGTTGCAACGTAATCCTACTAGGGGCATAGAAGAGAGCCACTCAGGGCACTGGGTTGTGAGACCAGACTCACCCGCATGGGGACAGGAGATCCTGCAGTTGCCCTCCGGATCCTCGCCATCTCCTCTGAGGACCTCTTGGGAAGTCTCTGGGGCAGAGCCTTCCTCTGCTGCTCCTGCTGCCTGCAGAACAGATCCGAGAACCTCATCTGACATGCCTGACCTCCTGTCCACACCAAGGATGGGGAGCCAAAGGCAATTCCAGAGCTCGGTCCCAGCCCTAGTGTGGGGACGAGGGAGGCAGGACAGCCCCTGTGCACTTCTTATCTGATGTTGCACCTTCCCTTATCCCAGAAGCAGCCCCCACTTCCAGGAATCCCCCTCTCCCCTGAACTTCTGAACTCCACTGCGGCTCTGCCTGCTCTGAGCAGCATTCCAAGTCCCCACACACCAGGGCTTCTCAGCCCCACAGTGTGCTCTGGGTGTGGCCCCAAGATGTGCAGCCCTGGCCTGTCCCTCTGGCATGTCCCTGTCTGTGCTCACAGATGGATGCACAGAAGAGGGAGGGGGAGATACTGAGGGTGCAAAGGCCATTCTGATTCTGCAGCATCCTCACCTTTGCCCTGGATCCTTCTCTCTCCTGACTAAATCATCCTGGCCTCTCAGGGGCTGGGGCTTCCTTGGCTTCAGGTTTTCCTTGTCCTTATTTGAGTCCAAGGGCTGCAAGGAAAGGGCTTGAGCACAGCACTTCCCCGGGCACCTGTGGTTGTGGGAGGTGTGCCCAGAGGCTCCGACGTCCTTGCACGTTGCCTGTGGAGGAGAGACCGCCTGCTAGTGAGTTGGAAGCAGCCACAGGCAGCCTTCAGAGGTCAGGACAGGGACGGGTGTTTGGAACCTAGATGCATGGCCTACAGTTGCAGGAAACTCAAGATATCATGGTCTTACCCAGAACCTGTCAGGCACCCAAGAAGGAAGGACTTTTGTGTCTAAGGATGAGGCCAAGAAATCAGAGTTTGGTATTGCACAGACACCAGGCTGGAGGTGCCACCAAACAGGGAATGGGGTGGTTCCTCAGGGGCTCTGAATGGCCAAATTGCCAGATGAAGACAGCACAAACCAGGTCCCTGAGATATGACAGAGCAGTCGTCACAGACACAGGGCCCTCTGGAGACCCGCGCTCTGGGGTCCATGCAGAACCCTCTTCTCCTAAGTTCCAACCCTACACTTACCACAGTGTCCTCCTCCTCTGGTGCAGGAGCCCAGTGCCCATCTGATCCCCTCTGTCGCTTCTTCAGGTTCTTATCTTTAGCAGCTCCTTGAGGTGGAAGATGCGTGTAAACACCTGACACTTGTGTCACAGCCCTGGGCTTCTGCTCAGTCTTGCTCATTAATTGATTGTTAGATTTCCTGGTGATGATAAAAGAATTTTTAAAAATTATACAAACACAAGAAAAATGTCCAGCCTACACCCAACTCCAGATGGGAGGACTAACTGACACCAAGTCACACCCACCACAATCTGGTATTCTCAGGATTAATGTCCCATTCTGTGACACTCTGCCAGCATCGACCAGCTCCCTAAAGGAGACACTGCCTGAGAGAAGCCCACTGACTTACAGAGGGCAAAATGCCATGTGCACCCTTGGCAGGAAAGTATTCTAGGCTCTGAGTTTCTGCCAGGCTCTCACTACAGGATGAAAGCCTCAAACAATATTTATCACAGCCAGTAGACAGGAAGCCAATAACTACTGGGTTTTCCAAATTATATGCAGAAAATCAGAAAACCCAACAGTGTTATTTTTGTTTTTATTTATTTTATTTGTTTTGTTTTATTTTTCTTTTGTTGTTTATTTCCTTGTTTATTTGTTTATTTTTTAGTACTGGGGATGAACTCAGAGTCACTCGACCACTGAGCCACACCGCCAAGCCTATTTTGTGTTTGATTTAGAGACAGGGTCTCATTGAGTTACTTAGTGCCTTGCTTTTGCTGAGGCTGGGTTTGAATTTGACATCCTCCTGCCTCAGCCTCACAAGCCACTGGAATTATAGGCCTGCAAAACTTCATCTGGCCAGAAAACCCACTGGTTTTACAAAATAATTTCTTAATCAGAAAACCAACCAGATGCAATGACAAAGCATTTCAGAGCTCTCATATGTAAGCTCATGAGCACTTTGGGATGTTTCACAGAGACCCCATAAGCACACGGCAGGGTACACAGGGAAGATGGCACAAAGCCACACCAGGACAAGCAAACTCAGGGTACCTGAGCAAGCCAACAACAGGTGCAAACTTACCCCTAGGCGACTCAAATGTAAGCTGTGTTAGAGTTAGCAACATGCAGGGCAGACACCCCCAAGAGAGTTCAGGCAGAAATCTGCTGTCCACACCTGGGCATGCCCCGGCAGTTCCCACAGAGCTCCTGACGCTGGACCTACCCTTTCTTATGCTCTCCTCCTCTATGTGAGGTCATGCGGGGCCTGTCCACCAAAGGCTGATATTTTCCACTGGTGACACAGCGGGCTGCTGGGTCCTCTCCTGGCCTCAGAGGGAATCTCAGCAGAACCTCCACAGAGGCGACAATCATCCATTTCTCTTTCAATACATCAATCTGATGAAGAGAATCAAGATACAGTTCAAGTTCTCTGGGTAGGAAGAGGTCTTGGGATAAAGAGATGAGTGAGCTCCTGATTCCTTTAGTTCTAATGATGTGTAATCAATTAAAGTCTCTTTAGTCCACAGCCCACCACGAGGTGGCTCATGACCTTTACATGGCAGCAAAGGGCACCACCTGAGAGAACAAGGACAAGGTTGGCATTCCCACAGCAGTTGCATGCACCTTCGTCCATCCTGATGGTGCCTGCATATTTTAACTGGCCAGCACCCAGGTGTTTGAAGTTTTTTAACCATGAACACCCACTCCCAGCCCAGGCAGAGAGCCTGCCTCAGAATGGACTCTCTCTTTGACTCCACCCCTTCCCCAGCCTCTCACTAGCCCCAAGGACTCGCACACTTACGTCTCTTTGTGGGATCCCACACTGCTTTAAGAACTGCCTCCCCTGTTCCATGGAGAGGGTGTTGGGATCCATTGGTGCTGATCCTGCCCAAGGGATTCTGTTTCCCTAGAGGAGAGAAAATGAGACCCTGAATTCCCCACATCCCTGGATTCTCCCGCACACAGAGGCACTGAGGATTCTGTCATTCCCAGGGAGCAAGTCTGCTTACTAAACCTACCCTGCTTTACACAAAGGGAATGCAGAGACCCTCATACCCCATCATACAATGCCTAGGAAAATTGTCATGTCATTGGCTTCCAAGACAATTCGATACACTGATAGCCACCAACTTGCAAGCTTAAGGCAGCACGTTTCACACCTTATGATGGTACAAAAGTGTCATCTGTACTATACAAACCTTTGCATTTTAAACTTTGCTTTTGACCCAGACTAATAATACTTGGCAGGATACTCTCTGACGATGCTGGGCAGTGGTGCCAGGCAGTTGGAGCTCCCAGATAGCCACACAACCACGAGGTAACCAATGGACACTCCACAGTGCACCATCCTGTCAGTGTTTGTTGGACACCAGCATTCAGTAAATGACAGGAGATGGTCAACATGTGTGGGGAGTAGGCTTCTTTAAGTATTCTGAGCACATTGAAGGTGGGCGTGGCTAAGCACCAGGCTCTGTAGGTTGAAGGCTTTGAATAAATATTTGCCTTATGTTATATTCAATTTCCTGTAGATTTGTTGGAATGTAATCACATCACAAGATTAGCTATATTAGAAAACTGGAAAAGTAGTCATGCATGGTGCCAGACGCCTGTAATCCCAGTGGCTAGAGAGTCTGAGGCAGGAGGATCCCCCAGTAAAGAAAAAGGAAAAAAAAGAAAGAAAGAAAACTGGATGTTTGCAGTCTGTATTCCCCTTGGTTATAACTTGACAAAATTAGCATGGCCTGGTGACACACACCTGGAATCTTAGTGGCTCCAGAGGCTGAGACAGAAGGATAGCGAGTTCAAAGCCAGCATCAGCAAAACCAAAACACTTAGCAACTCAGTGAGACTCAATCTCTAAACAAAATATAAAATAGGGCTTAGGTTGTGACTCAGTGGTTGAGTGGCCGTGGGTTCAGTCCCAGTACCAAAAATAATAAAAATTAAAAAAATAATCAGACAAAATTAAATAGGGCTGTGCCATGTCACTCCATTGTAATGTTAAATATGTCGTAAATTATTAAACACATTCAATGAAATTCCTGAAATCAAGTAGCTTGAAATAAACAATGAAATTCAAATAGATATCATAAAGTCTCAGTAAAATGAAAGAGAAAGCCTTTTGGGCACAACTTTATCAGCAGTGTAAATCCTGCCTTCAGGGGCAAGTCTTCATCTAAATGACCATGTTCTAAAATGTTAATGTAGGCTCAGTTTATGAATTAGAGACCCCAAATCACATTACTAAAAACCAAAAAGAATGGGAATTGTTAGCCAAAAATAGATTCTAAGGAAAAAATAAATAAAATATGACAAGATGGAGGTTTTCTTTGAAAACAATAGAACACATTATAATAGGCTGCCATAAAAGATACTAAATCTGTTGGAAAAACTATGTTAAGAAAACAAAAGACAATACTTGCCACAGCAAAAGAAAAGAACAAATTCAGAAATTCTATGGGAGAAAACTTATTTTAAATCAAAAATAAGTCTGATTTGTTTTAAAAATGCAAATGATTATTTGAAACTCATCAATTGAAGAATAAGAAGGGGAGGGCACCTCAAATTCATGATCAGTCTGGAAAATTTAGCAAGACCCCATCTCAAAATGAAAAATACAAAGGGCTGGGGATGTGGCCAAGTGGTAGAGCACCCCTGGATTAAATCCCCCAGTAACACACACATATAAATAAAAGAGAGAGAGAAAGGGGGGGGGAGAGAGAGATATGCAACAAACAAAAATAGAAAAGTGGAGAAGATTTTCCAAGGTCAAGTTGAGGATAAGACTCTCATCCTACACCAACACCTTAGCAGCTCACAGCCAGATCCTGCTCATCTTGGTATGTCATTCTAGGGTCAGGGTCATTTTTCTCAACCAACGCCTATCAAATCAATGAATACATTGAAATAAAATACAAGTGTATCAATCCCTGAGAGTCTTTAAATTCCTTCCACGCAGGGACCCAAGGTCACCCTATCTGCTCAACCATCAACTCCAGGTGAGAGTGATGACTCTTTGGGAACTCTGACTTCTTATAATATTGCTAAAATGTTTTCAATTATGTTCTGTACTAAGAAAGGCTATCACACCATAGACTTGAAATGCATTCTGCTGTCATGTATAACTAACAAAAATTAAAAATAAAGAAAAAAAGAAAGGATATCACCCCACTAATGAAGTCTTTTCTGTGTGTGTGTGTGTGTGTGTGTGTGTGTGTGTAGCTGGATTGAACCCAGGGCCTTGTATATAGGAGGCAAGCACTGTACCAGCTGAGCTATATACCCAGACCTAATTAATTCTTAATACCTAAGATCACACACTAAATATCTTTTTTCATATCCCTATATTTCTATTGGGATTAAACCACAGCAAAAAATAAGAATGAAAAGTCACCTTTTGTCTTTCTGCCTGTCTCTGGTTACACGGGTATGTGAACAAAGAGCCAAATCCACTGGAGACCCTGCGGCTTCCAGGAGCTGAAAAGATGGACTGAGGGAAGGCCCCTCCTACCGGGCTTTATATAGTGCCTCAGGACCCCTGGTTCTGCCCCGGAAGACCTGACCAGATTGATGTAAGCAATCACGTGATCTACTCATTGATTGATGGAAGGTTCTGTTTGGTGTTTCAGCTTTTTGCCACACTCATTTTCTTACATTCTTTAAAAGAATTTAACTTCCTACTTACAGTTCCCAAGACTGCAAAGAGCTTAGCATATAACTGTATACTTTCAACAACAAATAGATGTGACTCTGTATACACAGTAATATCCAGATTTCTAGCAGTGCAAGGCCCAACAGGCAAGTTCTGAAACCAGCTCAGTTGCTAATTATGGATGAATGGATATAGAAGGTGTGTCCTATGTGCAGAACAGAGTAATATTCATAAAAAGAATGAAATTATGTCATGTTCATAACAATGGATGGTACTGGAAAGCATCATGTCAAGCATAATAAGCCAGACCCAGAAAGTCAAGGGTCAAAACTTCTCTCTCTAATTTGTAAGCTGTGGCAGGGAGCTTTTATGACAAAAGAGGAGGGGTTTGGGTGTGACTCAGTGTAGAGCACTTGCCAAGCACTGGGTTCCATCCTCAGCTTACTGAAGAAAGAAAGGAAGGAAGGAAGGAAGGAAGGAAGGAAGGAAGGAAGGAAGGAATAAAGAAAGGAAGGAAGGAAGGAAGGAAGGAAGGAAGAAAGAAAAAATAAAGATAAATTTTTCTCCATCTACAACTAAAAAAATTTGATTCCACTCTAATGGATAATTATAAAAGGAATAAAATGTTTAATAACTACACACATATGCAGATGCTTCTCAGCTTAGAAGCACTAAGCAACTCAGGGAGACCCTGCCTCGAAACAAAATAGAAAATACGGCTTAGGGTGTGGCTCAGTGCTTAAGTGCACCTGGGTTCGATCCCAGTACCAAAAATAATAAAAATAAAAATATTAATCTGACAAAATTAAATAGTGCTATGCCATGTCACTTCTTTATAATGTTAAATATGTCTTAACCTATGAAACACATTCTTTGAAATTCCTGAAATTGAGTAGCTACAAATAAACAATGAAATTCAAATAGAAATCATAAAGTCTCAGTAAAATAAAAGAGAAAGCCTTTTGTGGACCACCTTAGGAGCAGTGTAAATCCTGCCTTCAGGGGCAAGTCTTCATCTAAATGACCATGTTCTAAAATGTAAAGGTGTGCTCAGCTTATGAATTAGAGACCCAAAATGACATTACTAAAAATAGAGAAGGATGGAAATTTTAGCCAGAAAAAAATTCTTAGGAAAAAATAAATAAAATATGACACGATGGAGGGTTTCTTTGAAAACAATAGGGAATCTTATAACATGCTGTTCTAAAAAGATACTACATCTGTTGGAAAGGACTATATTGAGAAAACAAAAGACAATATTTGGCACAGCGAAAGGAAAGAACAAATTCAAAAATTCTATGGGGAGAAAACCTATTTTAAATCTAAAATAAAGTCTGATTTGTTTTAAAAATGCAAATGATTATCTGAATCCCAGCAACTGAAGAATAAGAAGGGGAGGGCATCTCAATTTCAAGATCAGCATGGACAACTTAGCAAGACTCCATCTCAAAACTAAAAATATAAAGGGCTGGGTATTTTGCTCAGGGATAGAGGACCCCTGGATTCAATTTCCCAGTAACACACACTTAACAACACACACATATAAATAAAAAGACAGACACAGACGAGAGAGAGAGAGAGAGAGAGAGAGAGAGAGAGAGAGAGAGAGAGAGAAAGAGAGAGTAATGCAACAAACAAAAATAGAAAAGTGGAGAAGATTTTCCAAGGTCAAGTTGAGGTTAAGACTCTCATCCTCCACCAACACCTTAGCAGCTCACAGCCAGATCCTGTTCATCTTGGTATGTGATTCTAGGGTCAGGATCATTTTTTTCAACCATCTCCTATCAAATCAATGAATACATTGAAATAAAATACAAGTGTATCAATCCCTGAGAGTCTTTAAATTCCTTCCACCCAGGGACCCAAGGTCACCCTGTCTATTCAACCACACAACTCCAGGTGAGAGTGATGACTCTTTGGGAACTCTGACTTCTTATAATATTTCTAAAATGTTTTTAATTACGTTCTGTACTAAGAAAAGCTATCACACCATAGACTTGAAATGCATTCTGCTGTCATGTATAACTAACAAAAATAAAAAATAAAATAAAAAAGAAAGGATATCACACCACTAATGAATTCTTTTCTGTGTATGTGTGTGTGTGTGTGTGTGTGTGTGTGTGTGTAGCTGGATTGAACCCAGGGCCTTGTATATAGGAGGCAAGCACTGTACCAGCTGAGCTATATACCCAGAACTAATTAATTCTTAATACCTAAGATCACACACTAAATATCTTTTTTCATATCCCTATATTTCTATTGGGATTAAACCACAGCAAAAAATAAGAATGAAAAGTCACCTTTTGTCTTTCTGCCTGTCTCTGGTTACACGGGTATGTGAACAAAGAGCCAAATCCACTGGAGACCCTGCGGCTTCCAGGAGCTGAAAAGATGGACTGAGGGAAGGCCCCTCCTACCGGGCTTTATATAGTGCCTCAGGACCCCTGGTTCTGCCCCGGAAGACCTGACCAGATTGATGTAAGCAATCACGTGATCTACTCATTGATTGATGGAAGGTTCTGTTTGGTGTTTCAGCTTTTTGCCACACTCATTTTCTTACATTCTTTAAAAGAATTTAACTTCCTACTTACAGTTCCCAAGACTGCAAAGAGCTTAGCATATAACTGTATACTTTCAACAACAAATAGATGTGACTCTGTATACACAGTAATATCCAGATTTCTAGCAGTGCAAGGCCCAACAGGCAAGTTCTGAAACCAGCTCAGTTGCTAAGTATGGATGAATGGATAAAGAAGGTGTGTCCTATGTGCAGAACAGAGTAATATTCATAAAAAGAATGAAATTATGTCATGTTCATAACAATGGATGGTACTGGAAAGCATCATGTCAAGCATAATAAGCCAGACCCAGAAAGTCAAGGGTCAAAACTTCTCTCTCTAATTTGTAAGCTGTGGCAGGGAGCTTTTTTGACAAAAGATGAGGGGTTTGGGTGTGACTCAGTGTAGAGCACTTGTCTAGCACTGTGTTCCATCCTCAGCTTACTGAAGAAAGAAAGAAAGGAAGAAAGAAGAAAGAGAGAGAGAAAGAAAGAAAGAAAGAAAGAAAGAAAGAAAGAAAGAATAATTTTTCTCCATCTACAACTAAAAAAAATTATGATTCCACTCTAATGGATAATTATAAAAGGAATAAAATGTTTAATAACTACACACATATGCAGATGCTTCTCAGCTTAGAAGCACTAAGCAACTCAGGGAGACCCTGCCTCTTAACAAAATAGAAAATACGGCTTAGGGTGTGGCCCAGTGCTTAAGTGCACCTGGGTTCAATCCCAGTACCAAAAATAATAAAAATAAAAATATTAATCTGACAAAATTAAATAGTGCTAGGCCATGTCACTTCTTTATAATGTTAAATGTGTCTTAACGTATAAAACACATTCTTTGAAATTCCTGAAATTGAGTAGCTTGAAATAAACAATGAAATTCAAATATAAATCATAAAGTCTCAGTAAATTAAAAAAGAAAGCCTTTTGTGGACAACCTTAGGAGCAGTGTAAATCCTGCATTCAGGGGCAAGTCTTCATCTAAATGACCATGTTCTAAAATGTAAAGGTGTGCTCAGCTTATGAATTAGAGACCCAAAATTACATTACTAAAAATAGAGAAGGATGGAAATTTTTAGCCAGAAAATAGATTCTTAGGGAAACATAAATAAAATATGACAAGATGAAGGGTTTCTTTGAAAACAATAGGACATCTTATAACAGGCTGTCCTGAAAAGATACTACATCTGTTGGAAAGGACTATATTGAGAAAAGAAAAGACAATATTTGGCACAGCGAAAGGAAAGAACAAATTCAGAATTTCTATGGGGGAGAAAACCTATTTTAAATCTAAAATAAATGTCTGATTTTTTTTAAAAAATGCAAATGATTATCTGAATCCCAGCAACTGAAGAATAAGAAGGGGAGGGCATCTCAATTTCAAGATCAGCATGGACAACTTAGCAAGACTCCATCTCAAAACTAAAAATATAAAGGGCTGGGTATTTTGCTCAGGGATAGAGGACCCCTGGATTCAATTTCCCAGTAACACACACTTAAAAACACACACATATAAATAAAAATACAGAAACAGACGAGAGAGAGAGAGAGAGAGAGAGAGGCAATTTAAAAAAATAGAAAAGTGGAGAAGATTTTCCAAGTTCAAGTTGACGATAATTCTCTTATCCTCCACCAACAACTTAGCAGCTCACAGCCAGATCCTGCTCAACTTGATCTATGATTCTAGGGTCATTGTCATAATTTCAACCAACTCCTATTGAATTAATGAATACCCTGAAATAAAATACAAGTGTATCAATTCCTGGGTGTCTTTAAATTCACTCCACCCAGGGACCCAAGGCCACCCTATCTGCTCAACCACACAACTCCAGGTGAGAGTGACGGGTCTTTGGGAACTCTGACTTTGTTTTCTTTTTTTTTATTGGTGGTTCACAACATTACAAAGCTCTTGACATATCATATTTCATACATTAGATTGAAGTGGGTTATGAACCCCCAATTTTACCCCAAATGCAGATTGCAGAATCACGTCGGTTACACATCCACAATTTTACATAATGCCCTATTAGTAATTGTTGTATTCTGCTACCTTTCCTATCCCCTACTATCCCTCCTCCCTTTCCCTCACATCTTCTCTCTCTTCCCCATCTACTGTAATTCATTTCTCTCCTTGTTTATTTTCCCATTCCCCTCACAACCTCTTATATGTATTTTTGTATAACAATGAGGGTCTCCCTTTATTTCCATGCAATTTCCCTTTTCTCTCTCTTTCCCTCCCATCTCATGTCTCTGTTTCAAGTTAATCTTTTCTTCCTGCTCTTCCTCCCTACTCTGTTCATAGTTGCTCTAATTATATCAAAGAAGACATTTGGTATTTTTTTTTACGGATTGGCTAGCTTCACTAAGCATAATCTGCTCTAGTGCCATCCATTTCCCTGCAAATTCCATGATTTTGTCATTTTTTAATGCTGCGTAATATTCCATGGTGTATAAATGCCACATTTTTTTTATCCATTCATCTATTGAAGGGCATCTGGGTTGTTTCCACAGTCTAGCTATTGTGAATTGTGCTGCTATGAACATCGATGTGGCAGTATCCCTGTAGCATGCTCTTTTAAGGTCTTCAGGGAATAGTCCGAGAAGGGCAATAGCAGGGTCAAATGGTGGTTCCATTCCCAGCTTTCTCAGGAATCTCCAAACTGCTTTCCAAATTGGCCACATCAATTTGCAGTCCCACCAGCAATGTACAAGTGTACCCTTTTCTCCACATTCTCACCAGCACTTGTTGTTGTTTGACTTCATAATGGCTGCCAATCTTACTGGAGTGAGATGGTATCTTAGGGTGGTTTTGATTTGCATTTCTCTGACTGCTAGAGATGGTGAGCATTTTTTCATGTACTTGTTGATTGATTGTATATCCTCCTCTGAGAAGTGTCTGTTCAGGTCCTTGGCCCATTTGTTGATTGGGTTATTTGCTATCTTATTGTCTATTTTTTTGAGTTCTTTGTATACTCTGGATATTAGGGCTCTATCTGAAGTGTGAGGAGTAAAAATTTGTTCCCAGGATGTAGGCTCCCTATTTACCTCTCTTATTGTTTCTCTTGCTGAGAAAAAACTTTTTAGTTTAAGTAAGTCGCATTTATAGATTCTTGTTATTAACTCTTGTGCTATGGGTGTCCTATTAAGGAATTTGGAGCCCGACCCCACAATATGTAGATCTGAGCCAACATTTTCTTCTATCAGACGCAGAGTCTCTGATTTGATATCAAGCTCCTTGATCCATTTTGAGTTAACTTTTGTGCATGGCGTGAGAAAGGGATTCAGATTCATTTTGTAGCATATGGATTTCCAGTTTTCCCAACACCGTTTGTTGAAGATGCTATCCTTCCTCCATTGCATGCTTTTAGCCCCTTTATCAAATATAAGATAGTTGTAACTTTGTGGATTAGTCTCTGTGTCCTCTATTCTATACCATTGGCCCACCCACCTGTTTTGGTACCAGTACCATGCTGTTTTTGTCACTATTGCTCTGTAATATAGTTTGAAGTCTGGTATCGCTATACCACCTGATTCACACTTCCTGCTTAGAATTGCTTTTGCTATTCTGGGTCTTTTATTTTTCCATATGAATTTCATGATTGCTTTATCTATTTCTACAAGAAATGCCATTGGGATTTTGATTGGTATTGCATTAAACCTATAGAGAGCTTTTGGTAATATCGCCATTTTGATAATGTTAGTTCTGCCTATCCATGAACAGGGTATATTTTTCCATCTTCTAATATCTTCTTCTACTTCTCTCTTTAGGGTTCTGTAGTTTTCATTGTATAAATCTTTCACCTCTTTTGTTAGGTTGATTCCCATGTATTTTATTTTTTTTGAGGATATTGTGAATGGAATGTTTTTCCTCATTTCCATTTCAGAAGTTTTGTCGCTGATATACAGAAATGCCTTTGATTTATGCGTGTTGATTTTATATCCTGCCACTTTGCTGAATTCATTTATTATTAGTAGTAGTTTCTTTGTAGACCCTTTTGGGTCTTCTAGGTATAGAATCATGTCGTCCACAAATAGTGATAATTTAAGTTCTTCTTTTCCTATTTTTATGCCTTTAATTTCTTTTGTCTCTCTAACTGCTCTGGCTAGTATTTCAAGGACTAAATTAAATAGAAGTGGTGAGAAAGGGCATCCCTGTCTTGTTCCAGATTTTAGAGGGAATGCCTTCAACTTTTGTCCATTCAGAATGATGCTAGCCTGAGGCTTAGCATAGATAGGTTTTACAATGTCAAGGTAAGTTCCTGTTATTCCTAGTTTTCCTAATGTTTTGAACATAAAGGGATGCTGTACTTTGTCAAATGCTTTCTCTGCATCTATCGAGATGATCATATGGTTCTTATCTTTAAATCTATTGATGTGGTGAATAACATTTATTGATTTCTGTATATTGAACCATCCTTGAATCCCAGGGATGAATCCTACTTGATCATGGTGCACAATTTTTTTGATGTGTTTTTGTATTCGATTCGCCCGAATTTTATTGAGGATTTTTGCATCTAGGTTCATTAGAGATATTGGTCTGTAATTTTCTTTCATTGAGGTGTATTTGTCTGGTTTCGGAATCAGAGTGATGTTGGCCTCATACAGTGAATTTGGAAGAGCTCCCTCTTTTTCTATTTCCTGAAATAACTTGAAAAGTATTGGTATTAATTCTTCTTTAAAGGTTTTGTAAAACTCTGCTGTATACCCATCCAGTCCTGGGATTTTCTTGGTTTGTAGTCTTTTGATTGCTTCTTCAATTTCATCCATTGATATTGGTCTGTTAAATTGTGTGTATCCTCCTGACTCAGTCTGGACTAATCATAAGACTTAAGACATTTATCGATGTCTTCACTATCTTCTATTTTATTGGAATATAGGTTTTCAAAATAATTTCTAATTGTCTTCTGTATTTCTGTAGCATCTGTTGTGATATTGCCTTTTTCATCCCGTATGTTAGTAATTTGAGTTCTCTCTCTTCTTCTCTTCGTTAGCATGGCTAAAGGTCTGTCGATCTTATTTATTTTTTCGAAGAACCAACTTTTAGTTTTGTGAATTTTTTCAATAGTTTCTTTTGTTTCAATTTCATTGATTTCTGCTCTGATTTTAATTATTTCTTGCCTTCTGCTACATTTGCTGTTGTTTTGCTCTTCCTTTTCTAGGGCTTTGAGATGAAGTGTGAGCTCATTTATTTGTTGGTTTTTACTTTTTTTGAGGAATGACCACCAGGTGATGAATTTCCCTCTTAACACTGCTTTCATTGTGTCCCATAGATTCCGATATGTTGTGTCTGTATTTTCATTTATCTCTAAGAATTTTTTTTATATCCTCCTTTATGTCTTCTGTAACGCATTGATCATTCAGTAACATATTGTTCATTTTCCATGTGATGTAGGATTTTTCCTTCCTTCTTTTATCATTGATTTCCAGTTTCATTCCATTATGATCAGATAAAATGCATGGTATTATCTCCACCCCTTTATATTTACTGAGTGTTGCCCTATCGCATAATATATGGTCTATTTTTGAGAAGGATCCATGTGCTGCTGAGAAAAAAGTATATCCATTTGATGATGGTTGATATATTCTATATATGTCAGTTAAGTCTAGGTTATTGATTGTGGTATTGAGTTCTATAGTTTCTTTATTCAACTTTTGTTTGGAGGATCTGTCCAATGGTGAGAGAGGTGTGTTGAAGTCACCCATAATTATTGTGTTGTGGTCTATTTGATTCTTGAACTTGAGGAGAATTTGTTTTATGAATGTCGCAGCACCATTATTTGGTGCATAAATATTGATAATTGTTATATCTTGTTGGTGAATGGTTCCTTTTAACAGTATATAATGTCCTTCCTTATCCCTTTTGATTAACTTAGTCTTCAAGTCGATTTTATTCGATATGAGGATGGCCACCCCTTCTTGCTTACAAGGACCCTGTGCGTGTTATATTTTTTCCCATCCTTTCACCTTCAGCCTCTGTATGTCTTTTCCAATCAGATGTGTCTCCTGGAGGCAGCATATTGTTGGATTTGATTTTTTAATCCATGATACCAGCCTATGTCGCTTTATTGGAGAGTTTAAGCCATTAACATTCAGAGTTACTATTGATATATGGTTTGTACTTCCATCCATGTTTATTATTTATCCTTTTTTAAAAAAAATTTAGTTTGTTTCTCCATGATTATCTTTCCCCTCACCCTCTGTCTTTACTGAGGCACTTCCCACTGATGGTTTTGGTTATTGTTTTTCATTTCTTCCTCGTGTAGTGTTTTGCTCAAAATGCTTTGCAATGCTGGTTTTCTGGCTGCAAATTCTTTTAACTTTTGTTTATCTTGAAAGATTTTTATTTCGTTGTCATACCTGATGCTTAATTTTGCTGGATACAGAATTCTTGGTTGGCATCCATTGTCTTTCAGTGTTTGAAATACATTGTTACATGACCTTCTTGCTTTCAGCGTCTGTGATGAAAAATCCGTTGTGAACCTTATTGGTTTACCCCTGAATGTAATCTGTCTCCTTTCTCTTGTAGCTTTTAATATTTTCTCTTTGTTCTGTATATTGGATATCTTCATAACAATGTGTCTTGGCGTTGGTCTACTGTGATTTTGTGTGCTCGGTGTCCTGTATGCATCTTCAATTTGTATATCTGTTTCCTTTTTTATTTCTGGAAAGTTTTCTGTAATTATTTCATTCAGGAGGTTACTCATTCCCTTGGTTTGAATCTCTGTACCTTCTTCTATCCCGATGACTCATAAGTTTGTTTTTTTTATGTTATTCCATAACTCTTGGATGTTTTTCTCATGATTTTTTACCAGCCTTTCTGAGTTGGCTAGACTCTTTTCAAGATGATATATTTTGTCTTCATTATCTGACGTTCTGGCTTCTACTTGCTCCACTCTGTTAGTGATACTCTCAATTGAGTTTTTAATTTGGTTTATCATTTCCTTCATTTCTAGAATTATTGTTTGATTATTTTTTATAATCTCTATCTCCTGATAAAGATGCTTAACTTCTTTTTTAATCTGTTTATGTAATTCATTCTCAATGTGTTCTTTCGCTGCTTGAATTTGCTGTCTCATATCCTCTTTAAGGTTCCATTCCATCTGTCTAAGGTGTTCCTTGAGTTTTTTATATGACCATTTTTCTGATGACTCTAGGTCCTCCTGAATATTTAGGCTGTCCTGCATTGTTTGTACTCCTTTTCTTCCTTGCTCTTTCAAGTTGCTCATGTTACTTCTTGTTCTGTTTGACTGCTGAGTTACTGTTTACTCCTATAAATTTATTTGATGCTTGGGAGGAAAGGTATTAGAAGGGAAGGGAAGAAGTCACTAAAGAGAATGAGAGTAAGCAGGTAGAATTCAAGGAAGGGGGGATAAGATAATTGAAAAGAAATGAAAAGACAAAAGAAGAAAAAAATAGGAAATAAATAAAGAAAAAAAATTTTTTAAAAAAATAATAATAATTTAAAAAATTAAAATTAAAATTAGAAGAAAAAAATTTAAAAAAATTGTAAAAAAAATTTAAAAAACAACAAGAAAGAAAAATGAAAATGAAAGAAAAAACCCAAATCAAAATAAAGAGAAAAAAAAACTAATAAATGCAGTCTTAGAGTTTGATGAACTTCTCTTAAAGTAGGTGGCGCTGTGCCCACCAGGCCAAGCTTCTCCTGTCAATACGCGGGAACCAATCACTGTGCAGCAGCTCCTCCTCCCAGACTGGGCGGGTCTCCAATCCTGAGAGCCTAGGGCCTCCTCTTGTGTCTAGTCACTTCCCACTTTTCCTCTAGCCAGGCCCCTCTCACGGGTGCCGCTCACCACAATACTGGCTACACGCCAGGTCTGCTGCTCCCTGGAGCCCTGTTTTCATGAACGACTTGGCACACTCTCCCAGTTTGCCATTCCCTCAGACCCTAAGTTTGTAGAGCTTGGGGCTGAGAATCCTCAGCGAATTTTACTTGCCCTCCGGTAGCCACGCCCCCGGTAGCTGGTGCAAGAGACCTCAGCTGTCAGCCCTGGTGGGAGCAGTAGTTCTGCGCCGCAGGTCCTGCGCCACCTCTGATTCCCTTGGAAATCAGCCATCCAAGGGGAAATATTTTTCTTTTCTGTGTGAGATCAACATGGACTCTGTGGTCAGAGGCCCTCTCAGAGTTCTCTTGTCCAGTGACCTCCTCTAGCTCTGTGAGGGCTGTTTGGCCAGGAAGGATCTGTAAGTGAAAACAGCAAAATGAGCATTGGCAAACCCAGTGCTGACAGAGAAACCCACATTTGTTTGACAGAGAAGGGGAGAAGAGGGGTCGCCAGGGGTTAAGAACCCACAGATATTCACAGCCAGTCTACATGTATACCAACCTTGAAACTCTGCTCCTGCAACACAGTATTCTCTTCCTTTCTCTTTCCCCAGTGTTAGCTGATCAGAGACAGAGAATACCAATCCTGGACCAGGGCAGGTCCCTTCTCTATTGTGACCTCACAGAATCAGCCCGAGTCTCTCCTGCTTTGGTCACTCTGCAGGAATCTGTTCAAGCTCCCTAAAGATCCTCTCCCAGCACCCAGGGGACTTCGAGACATTGGGGGATTTCCCATGCAGATGGGAAACAGGCTGAGCATGTTATCTTATCCTGCTTCCAACACACAGAGAGAGAGGAGAGTCAACTGGGATTGCTTTCTCCCCTCACAGAAGGAATCTCCTTGGTTGATCTTCTCCTGAAAATCTCTCTATTTCTGGTCCTCGGTGAAGAACTATGAGGTAGAATATTGAATTTCTTATAATTCTGGATATTAACCCTGTGAAACAAAACACTGGCTGTGGAGAATTCTGGCAGTTAGCTGAAATCCCATGTGCTGATTTTTGCTTTAGTTCCATGCACTTGCAGGATCCTATCCAGACAATCATTGCCTATACCAATGTTTTGAAGTTTTCCCTCATGGTTTAAGAGTTCCAGAGAAAAACAGAAAATGACTAAAAACTTGTGGCAGTTATTTTTTTCGGTATGTGAATGTAACCCAGGGTCACTCTACATTCGAGTTACACCACCAGCGCTGTTTATTTTTTATTTCGATAGTCTTGCTAATTTGCTCAGACTGGTCTAGAATTTGTGATCCCTCCTTTCTCAGAATCAAAGAAGCTGGCATTACTGGTGTTCCCACTGCACCAGGCTAGAGACAGTGCTCTTAAGCAACACTTCTCAAAAGAAGGAAACAAATGACCAACAAATATATGAAAAAAATGCTCAATACCATTAATCATGGAGGATATGCATATTAAAGTACAGATACCATTTCACGCCACTTAGAATAGCTGTTACCAACAAAATGTATCATGCAAGGAGTAAAAGCATCATAAATGAGATGGTATCTAACTAAAAAGCTGCTTCCCAGCAAAGGAAATAAGATCATGAAGAGGAAGCCTACAGAAAGGTAGAAAATTTTGCCACTGCACCTCACATAGATCATCAATCTACAGGATATACAAAGATCTCAAAAAACTTATCATTATGGGGGGGGGGAATAAATGGGGAATGGAATTGAACAGACACTTCACAGAAGAAGAAATATAACAGGTCAACAAATATGTGAAAAACGGTTCAATACCTCTATCAATAAGAGAAATAAAAATTACAACTACACTAAGATTCCATCTCATTCCAGTCTGAATGACAACTATCAAGTAAACAAGTAAATATTGACAAGGATGTGAGGGAAAAGGGACACTCATGCATTGCCAGTGGGACTGCAAATTGGTACAACCACTCTGAAAAGCAGTATGGATATTCCTCAGGAAACCTGGAATGGAACCACCATTTGACTCAGTTATCCAAATTCTTGGTATATACCCAAAGGACTTAAAATTATCATACTAGGATGACACACCACATCAATGTTGATAACAGCTCAATTCACAATAGCTAAGCTGTGACACTAACCCTTAAACAGATAAATGGGTAAAGAAAATGTGGTACATATACACAATGGAATATTCAGCCATAAAGAAGAATAAAATTAAAGCAGTTACAGATACATGAATGAAACTGGGACTATCATGGTGAATGAAATAAGCTACTCCCCCAAACCAAAGGCTGAATGTTCTGATATTTCAATGCTAACACACACTTGTGTGGGGAGGGAATGGAAGTTCATTGGATTAGACAAAGGGAATGAGGGGAAGGGATGGGGAGTGGGAATAGGAAAGACAGTGGGATGAAACAGACGTCACTTCCTATGTTCACATGTGCATACATGGCCAGTGTAACTCCATATCATGTACAACCCCAAGAATGGAATCCTAATCATTACCAGTTGTACTCCACGTCTATATAAAATGCCAAAATATTCACTTTTCATTATATGTAAAAAGAACATATAAAAATGAAGATAAGTAAAGGATAACACAAATAAAAAATATAACAAATGTTGATGAGGCTGTGGAGAAGAAGGAACCTTTATACATTATTGGTGGCAATATAAATTAGTCAAAACCCAATAGCAAATAGTATGGAGGTTTCTCAAAACACTACAAATAGAGCTGCCACATGACCCAGAGCTACCACTCTGAAGGACACAGAGGAGATACATGGGCGCCCGTGTTTATTGTGACATTCCTCACAATGGCCATGGTGAATGCCCACGAGATGAGTAGATACAGAGAGTATGGTCTACACACACTACGGGATATTGTTAAGCTTGTGGCTAAAAGGCAATGGGATGCGAATAAAAGATGCCATTGAAGCAAAATAAGCCACACAGAGCAAAACTCACAGAAGTGGGACTTTAAAAAAAGACCTGAAAGTAGAATAGTGACCATCAGTGAGTAGGAAGGAGATGAGGGAGATGAGGAGGGGCATGTAGGAGAGGGGGGTGGGCAAGATCAAAGCTTGGTACATGAATTCATGGAAGGACCACAGTGAAGCCTACCCACTTATACAAGCAACACTGTTAATAACTATGAGAATAAAGAATAGCTTACACACTAAGAAGAATGAAATTATGTCACAGTCCAGTAAATGGGTGGAAACGGAGAACATCCTGCTGAATTAAATGAGCAAGACTCAGAAAACCAAGTGTTCGCCAGGTGTGGTGTGGAGGCACATGTCTGCAGTGCTAGCAACTTGGGACACTGAGGCAAGAGGATCAACAAGTTTAAGGCCAGCCTCATCAAATTAGTGAGGCCCTCCGCAACTGAGTGGGAGTCTGTCTCAAAATGAAAAATAAAAATGGCTGAGGATGTGTCTCAATGTTTAAGTGATCCCGGGTTCAATCCCCAGTAAAATAAAAATAATAAAACAAAAAACAATGAGTCAAATATTTTCTCTCATGTGGAATCTAGAGCCAAAAAAGGGAAAGAAGGTGGGTGGAGTGGATATCACCAAGCTACCGAGGAGATCAGTGGAGCAGAAGATGGAGATGCAAGGGCAGCTGCAGAGAGACAGAGAGGGAAGGCAGTGCCGAGTGACCTGAACAGAACCATGTTCTCTGTGTGTGTGGATTCGCCACAGGAATCAGAGACCACAAGTGAGTGAGAATAAGGCAAGCAGAGTAGAGGGGGGTGGCTGGGGAGGGAGAAGAAAATGGAAAAAGGGAATTGGGGGCTGGAGGGAGAAAAAGAGGGGAAGGGGGTTGGGGTTTGGAATCTGACTCCATGCTGGAAGACTTTGTCAAAATGAACCAAATGCACTCTATGTGTAGCCACCTGCTCGAATAAAAATAATGATTTTGAAAATCACTGTGCACTACTTCTGCTTCATTTTTTCTGTCTCCTCACATCCATGTTATTTTCCTCAACTTCTCTGATTTTATTCTAAAATCCCTGGGAGGGAAACAAGAAGAAGAAACAGAAAGGTGGGCCCTGACCTCTAAACCCTCCTCAGAATGATGGTGCTCACATAGTAGTACCACTGTCCAGGGAATAGCCAGGGTCTCGGCCTTGAAGGAAGTTTTTCAGCCTGCCTAGATGAACTAAAATCCACAGAGGGGTCCTTCAACTGTAGTAAGCCTGGAAATTTGGCGAGGGACTGTGAGCATCAACCTAGCCAAAAGAATACCAAGGACCAATCTTCATGGGCACCACTTTCAAGATGAGGGCTGTGTCCATGTTGCCATCATGGTAGACACTGGGCTAATGAGTGCAGATCAGAGATAAGTGTGGATGGACAGTCTCTCCCTCCTCCCGAGGGAAAATGGCATTGGAGCCTGCTCCATCCCCACTAAACACTGTGGGCACTGCCACTATATCCAAGGCTGTCACACAATCCAACCAATCCCTGTATCCCATATACAGGACTTTGCAGGATTGTCTCCCTCCCAAGGACAGATCTGTATTGACAGAAATGGGGCCCCAGGCTGTAAGTCCTGGTGTATTGCTCTTTGCCCTCTGGCACACTGGAACTTGTATTGGAGTAGGGTAATCCCACCATGAACAGATTTCAAGTAGTGTTGGAAGTGATAGAACCAGATTTTACAGGGGAAATAAAATTTGTGGCTCAGAATACCAATTCCCTTCTTCAAATACTCCACAAAAATAACACAGCTTAAATTCTGCTCTTGCCTTCTTGATCGATCAACAGGAAAATTTTTGTCAAGTGAAGCCAGAGTTGATAAAGGTATTGGGACATCAGTTAGGGCACACTGGGCTCAGTTAACTAGAGAAGTACATCTTCAATTGGAACTTTTATAAAAGGAAATATTTTTTCAAGGAGTTACATACCCTGAGGCAGATGTGTTTTCTCTAGAATACATTCTTATGTCTATAAACATTGGCTGAAAGATTGGTCCTTACACAGGGACTTCCACTGACTGGAAAGGTGTAGGTCATATTTCTAAGGCTGAACAGAGTGACCAGTATTTTACATGTCAAGACTTAGAAGGTAATAAGTGACTTTTCAAACCTTATGTCCTTAAGAGTTTGCCAATATATTAATGGGACCATTATGCACTAAGCAGTATGGGGGTCTTATTGATGAGTCCAACTTCAGTGTTGACTTCCCACATTCTTACTGAAAAATTGATTCCCAGAAAGGGGTTGGGAAGAAAGCAATGAGAAAGGCATGTAACAGTGTAAACACCTGATCAACCTTTTCTGTATGGGCCTCAGTCTCTTCTCCCACATAGAAGGCAGTAGAAAACAGTAAGTGACTGTCCAATGACCATGTCTGGCTTAATCAATGGCTCCTCACTGCTGAAAAGCTTCAGGTGGATCATATGATTGTCCAAGGACAACATCAAGCTGGTTATACTGAACATGCTCTTGTACTTGTACTCCATGAAATAACCCCACTTTTGCAATTAAGAAAAAATCTGGCAATTTGGAGGCTATTACAGGATTTCTGAGTAACTAATTGTACAGTGAAATTGGTTTATAGCCTGGGCTTTCATCTCCTACAGCTATGTCCTTTCATTATCTTTTAAAAATAACTGACCTAAAGGATTGTGGTTGCACTATAT
Source organism: Spermophilus citellus (assembly GCF_964194105.1). Lineage (NCBI taxonomy): Eukaryota > Metazoa > Chordata > Mammalia > Rodentia > Sciuridae > Spermophilus > Spermophilus citellus. The sequence goes on from NC_138200.1 coordinate 4,089,425, forward strand.
CCTTACATCTAGCTGATTGTTAGCACTTTGCACTTAGTGTTCCAGTCATTAGTTTCAAGGATCCAGTTAGAAGATATGGTTTTACCACAGGAAATGTCCAATAGTTCTACCTTATGTCAGGCTTTTGTAGCTTGAGCAATTCCTGCCATGCAGAAGCCACATCCTTATGCACATATTATTCACGACATCAATGACATACTTTTGTCCCATTCATAATTCATAATATTTTAAATACTTTTTGCCCACTTGGAAACCCCTCTTATCACAGTGGGCTTGTGATTAGCACTGTATGAATTCAAAAAGCCTCTCCTTTTCAGCATTGGGGCAGCTGATTTGAAGGATGGAGGATTCATCCATAAAACATGCAAATTTGAACGGATGTCTTACATTCCCACAATGATTTTCAGAAGTTACTTAGAGATAATTACAGGTTATGCTCCACCTTACGATTATTCACTCTAGCTCAGCCCCTTATTTGACATCTTATGTGAAGATACCTCTCTGGCCCATTGACAGCTCACTAGTAGGAAAGGCTGCATTAGTAAATGTTGAAATGGGCCTCAAGACTGCACAGCTTACTACATTTAATTGACAGGAGCCAATACATGGGCAGATAATTCCTTCTCCTCATACGCCCCACAGCAGCCTCATGACAGTCTTTAGGAGGTATCAAATGACTCCAAGTTGTTCACTTCCCTTCAAAATCTTTGACCCCATTTCATGACCTCATTGCTGAGCTTCTTATTAAAGGCAGAAGTCGAGTCATACAATTGGTGGGAGCTGAGCCTTCTGTCATTGTGGTTCCCTTTTCAGTTCAACAACAGTGCTGACTCAGGAAATCCTCACATGCTTGGTGGGTGAGTTTTGCTAATTTTCCTGGCCAAGTTGTAAATCACTATTCTCCTAATAAGCTTATCCACTTTGCTACCCTAGTCTTTATCTTCCCCATAATGTATGCCTTTACTGATTGCAGCTCAGGTAAGGCTGGTTACTATAGCCTTGCTCCTACTAATATGGTACAAACTTCCTATGCCTCTGCATGATGGGCAGAAGTTCAAGATTTTGCTTGTGCTTTATCCCACTTTGCTGATGAATTGGTTAACACCTACAGTGAAAGTGCCTATAAAGTAGGTGTTGCCATGCACATCAAACAGCCTCCACTGGCTAGGCACAATCAGAAGGGTTATTTCATTTATTCCCTACCTATGGAAAACAATTCAAGTGCTTCAGTATCCCTGATTTATTGGACACATCTGAGTTCACACCAAAGTTCCAGTCCCTGTGATAACAGGCCACACTGTAGCTGATCACCTTGCTGCAGGCTGTCAGCAGCTGTCCTGTTATGACTGTGCCCAAGCATCTCAAGCATCATCTGAGTGCTTTCAGTCTATGCACAGAATTCCACATTACCTGGGAACACGCTCAGGAAACCGTTCGCCAAGTTCCTAATTGTGTAGAACATACTCCAGTTTGAACTACTGGTGTTAATCCTCATGGTCATCCACCAAACCAGCCATGGCAGATAGATTATCACACCCCTAAATTTGGCAAACAGTGTTCCATCCATGATAATATCAACACTTGTTCTCACTTCATTTTTGCCACAGCTCAAATGGGAGAAAATACACTTGAAGTCATTTCCAATATTTGGTTACTTTTGCAATGTTGAGATGTCCTCTACATATTAAAACAGAATGGTCCAGCTTATATAGATCCTCTTTTTGACACATTTGTGATCAATATCATATTCATTTCCAAACATTTATTCTTTATAACTCTCAAGGCCAGGCAATTGTATAGCAGGTTCAATTATCAGTTAAGTGCAAACAATACGTGGGAATTATAGAACCCCTCAAATTTGTTTGAATTATGCTCTTTGTTTTTATTTTTGTTTAATTGTGGTACCTATGGTTGTACTGCAGGTGAATGACATATGACTCTTAATGCCATAGGCCAGGCAGGTCTGTTTGTTAGAGAAAATTACAAACAGGACAACAGATCATGGACCAGATCCCGTGATAATGTGGTACAGGCCATCCTTGTGTCGTTCCATAAGGAGATGAACCTACAATCTGGGTACCTGAGTTTGCTCTTCATAATCACCATGGATAATCTCAAGCTGCAGTTAAAATGATTGAAGCTCACTACTGAGATACTGATCCAAACTCCACTGGAAGCAAGATATTGAGAACAAAACAGAGGACAACTCAGCATACCCACAATGTCAAACTACCAACATGCAAACAACTGAAGAATCTGATGCATGAGGCTCAGCACAAGGTTCACCACCAGGAGGCATTGATCTCCAGCCACCATGTGTAAGGCTAGTCTTGCTTTATTGAGCTGTCAGGATGCTGAATTTTCTGAGGAGAAACCCAAAATTTCCGAATAATACCAGACCATTCACACATAAAAAATACAAAAGGGGGAGATGTGGAGAGCCAGGACTTGGATAGTGGTCTTTGATTGTCTCAGAACTGTGGCTGTGCTTTGCTATTGGACCTTTCTGTGCAAAGGTGAAGGACAAGATTGCCCAGGAGCTGTGGTAGCTAATGCCCTATACGAGCAAGTTCTGTGCTAACATACCAAACATCATCAGTATTGACCTTGAGCTCAGACACCAGCTTCCATGAATAGAGAATTTTAAGCATAGCAATATAACCACAATATCTATCAAGGACTGCAAACTCCAAGCTTGCCTGGTTTGCAGAAACTCTGGACAATTGGCTTCCAGGGCACAGTAGAATAATAACAGCACTGCAGTGCAATAATAATTCTATCACAGCCACAGTAGGATAGCTATAAAAATGTTTCTCTGTACCTTTTTAGTGCACAAAGAAAAATGCACCTATAGTTTTAACTTCCTGGATATGAAATCCTACATATCAAACGTGCAGTGCTAATTTGAGGTCACCATTCCTCCATCAGCGGTCAGTGTCCCACCTGATCCCAGAGTTCTCTAAATGTTTGTGTGTGTTTCTTAATCCCCCATCACCTCTCTCCCAATTTGAGGGTTCAGCTGTGTAGTTCGCAGCCATGCCCAACTGATAGTTCTTAAACTTTTGATTCCTTAATGATAATGTAATTGTTTGTGGATAAAACTTTGATTTGCTTCTCTTCACATCTTCTCTTTGTCACTTCAGGTGAACATGAGCAAACATCCAAGTCCAAAGCCCTTACTTTCATGTGTGCAATGAACAGTGAGCTATTTCCTCACAGACTCATTCATCTCATGCCTTCCTCCAGTACACATTCAACTAACAGGCTACATTGTTGACTTTTGGAAAGGGCAAATCTTAAGACTTGTGATGTTTTGTTTCTTTGTTGCTTATGATGGATGCTGAGAAATTGAAGCTTTCTGTAAAAGACATATTACTTACATACATTGTTGTGGTTATAAGCAGGATCCATGAGATAAGTGGCCAATTATCTCACCCACATATAAAGTAAGAGCAAGACCTCTCACATCTTGGATGTGTTAATGAATTCATTGTGTGACATGGAGGACTAAAATGAGCAATATGAATCTGCATTACAATATGAATCTTTCTCTCATGGAAAGCAAAGCAAAAGAATAAAATAACTCAGAGCTGATGTGATACCTTGAGTTAGTCAGAAGCACTTCATCAGTATGTGCATGCAATCAGAGTAGTAAACAGGCTGCTGAAAAGTGAAAGGTGATGTGGCTTGTTGCTGCTGTTCTTTGTAGCAGGAAGTTTTTCACTCCATCTGCACCCTAATCCCTCTCTCCACATATATACATATCTACAGCTCCATAGAAAATGTTGAATCTGCTTGAGATATTTGGGGTGTGGGTGAAAGTACATTTTTATTTATTTTATTTATTTTTTTTTAGAGAGAGAGAGAGAGAGAGAGAGAGAGAGAGAGAGAGAGAGAGTTTTTTTAATATTTATTTTTTAGTTTTCGGTGGACACACCATCTTTGTTTGTATGTGGTGCTGAGGATCGAACCCAGGCCGCACGCATGCCAGGCAAGTGGGCTACCGCTTGAGCCACATCCCAAGCCCGAAAGTGCATTTTTAATACTGTTGTCCACACCAGGGCCCACATCCCCATCTGAAACAGTTCCCTGCATTCAGATGAGAGTAAGAGCAAGCATGGAGAGAGTATTGGTCTGGGAGAGGAGCAGGTAGAGAATCTTTAGTGAGGAATTCCACTGGCATGCTCTCCTGAGGGGGGCTCACTCTTGATCCCGCATTCCTCCTACCTCTCCTCTCCCGCATCTGGTAGGTATTTTGTGCTCTTCTTGTTTTAAAGCCAGAAGCCAGGCTCACTCTTCGTGTGTTAGATGTAATCAACAGTCTCCTGAGAGGAGAAAGCTGATGAAATGGAACATGATAGAGAATCCCATTTTTTTTTAGAGGGAGTGGGAGAGAGAGAGAGAGAGAGAGAGAGAGAGAGAGAGAGAGAGAGAATTTTTTTAATATTTATTTTTTAGTTCTCGGCAGACACAACATCTTTGTTGGTATGTGGTGCTGAGGATCGAACCCGGGCCGCACGCATGCCAGGCGAGCGCGCCACAGCTTGAGCCACATCCCCAGCCCCGAGAATCACATTTTTTAAAAAAATTTTTATTGTTGGTTGTTCAAAACATTACAAAGCTCTTGAAATATTTCACACATTTGATTCAAGTGGGTTATGAACTCCCATTTTTACCCTGTATACAGATTGCAGAATCACATCGGTTACACATCCACGTTTTTACATAGTGCCATACTAGTGTCTGTTGTATTCTGCTGCCCTTCCTATCCTCTACTATCCCCCCTCCCCTCCCCTCCCCTCCCATCTTCTCTCTACCCCATCTACTGTACTTCATTTCTCCCCCTTGTTTTTCTCCCTTTCCCCTCACTTCCTCTTGTATGTGATTTTGTATGACAATGAGGGTCTCCTTCCATTTCCATTCAATTCCCCTTCTCTCTCCCTTTCCCTCCCACCTCTGGTCCCTGTTTAATGTTAATCTTTTTCTCATGCTCTTCCTCCCTGCTCTGTTCTTAGTTGTTCTCCTTATATCAAAGAAGACATTTGCATTTGTTTTTTAGGGATTGGCTAGAATCCCGTTTTTAAGTGAAGGCTAATGGAACACTCTGATTTGAATGATACTTAGGCTAAATTCTCTTAGTGCCCATGGAAAACATGAGTTCTTCAATGGTACCCTCTAGTAAATGCAGCAATCTCCAACTCAAATGCCCCTTGTGATGCGGTTTCGACACCTATCTTAATGGCACAACTCTAATTATACTGAAATGAATGTCATTTACAATTTCGTTACTAGGCTCTTGACAATTTGAACCCTGACTCATAAAAGATTATCTCATTTTGGCCCACTCTCGGAAAAGGAGAACTGGTGGGAATTTATATAAACTATATACCAAATTGGAGAACTCAATCTGCCAATTTCTCTGCCACATGTCTTTCTTGCCCCTAAGAACATTTCGCTGACCTGAGTGGCAGCCCAGGTAACAGGCAGTTGGTGGGACACAAAATTAGCTCTTTTATTAAGTGTCCTTTCCCTTCTTTTACCTGGCTCTTCTGGAAAAAAATATCTAAATAAATTCATGGTAACACAAAAATGTAGGTAAAATCATAGTTTTTGAATGAGACACAGGAATGCTATAAAAGTAGAGGGCAAGAAACAATCCAAAAGCTAAAAGTGAACAATTTAAATTGAAGAGATTTGGGGAAAGGAAGAGCATTAATAACCTTTAACTTTCTGAATCAACCCTTGTGAGACCCAAGGAAGTGTGAAAGATTCATATTGGTGTGAGTCGTGATGGTATCAATTAAATCTGATGCTAAATTAGAACTCTAGGTTCATATCCTTTTGGTTGTCACATAACCCTTCACAATCCTATGGAACAATTTGTTTCTGTGTCATGTAACTGTAGGACTCTAGTGATGAGTGCATAGGCTCTGCCAAGCTGAATGAAGCTTGGCAGTTGCTTCACCTGATGGAAAGCATTCCTTTTTTCTGAGGAAACAGCACCCATGGCTGGGCTTGAGCTGGATAGACTCTGCAGCACTGATTACATGTTCTGCTTCTTGAATGAATCTGAGGTGCTCCTCTTTCTTAAAACACAGATTTGAATCTATTCATGCCCATATTGTTAAGTCAGAGACACAAGTCACAAAAGGGACATAGCCCATCCCCCACCATAGTCTTGCTTCTTCATCTTCCCATGTTCAGAGATCCATTCCATTGATGCAGAGAGATCCCTGAAATGGGCTTCAAAAAGAAAACCCACAGCATTTTTTTTTACTTCTACAGAAGCTGGTGTCAGGGAGAGGTCCTAGTGAGGACCTATGGTGTCTTTGCCTATCAATCTGTCTGAGTGTTGGAGCAGTTCAGAAGTAAGTCTATAGCCCTGATGGTAGCCTACGTGGACATCATGTCTCTTAGAGAGTAGAGAACCAGGGCTAGCATTCACTAGTCACCTTGTGCTGTTGGACTCTCAAGGTTACAACCTGGGTTGCAATGTGGAGCACCCTGGGCTAGTGTAGCACTGGTCACATGAGGAGGATCCTGCAACAGCATCAGGGAGATGCTACCTATGTGATGGCCATTAGGTTGCGGGGATGTGAGAAACTTTGTCTTTACTGAAGAGAGTACCACTAACCATGACCACTTGTAGATCCTGCAAAGACAAATATTTTTCATTTTGAATTCCTGAACATGGTAAATAGATAAGTTTTTAAAATTTATCTCAAATTGTGTAACACTCACAAACTCCACTGACCATGCATGCCAGGCGAGCGTGCTACCACTTGAGCCACATCCCCAGCCCAACCAAAAATTGTATATCCAGAGAAACTAAGCTTCAGATTTGTTGATGAAATAAACAGATTCATCTTTCTATAAGTGATTTGAAGAAATCTTTTCCTCTTATTTGAGTTTTACATGAAACCATTTTAATATGAGAGAAAAGATTCCACTGTATTGTCCTGTAATCAGGTACAGTTTCTAGAATCACTTTGGTTTCCAAAAGACAGAAACAATTTGGCAATGTTTAATGTTCGTGCAAAATAAGAGTTCATTAATTGAAATTCATTAAAATTAAAAACAGATTACACTTTATTAATCAAAAAAGTTATAGTTTGCTTTTAAATAAAGGTTTGTAAAGTCCATCATATGATGCCTCATGAAATATCACCTCACCAGCAATGAGGAAGCATCAATTTTCTTCTGCCATAGTGATGTTGCACTTCTTCATTGTCCCTTAAAAAAGGCCACCATGGTATGAAATATCAAGATGAAATATACTTAAAACCATTTACCTCCATTACTTTCAAATTTCCATGGTTGCTGGTAAAGATACTGAAAATTCTCCTTACACCGAATAATATGGCAGACTTGAATCATACCTCACTATGAATATTTACCAATATTTTCATGCACTGGTGAGTTGTCTTCTCCTTAAGGCTTGATTGATGATATGTTTCATTTCACTAATTCTTATATTCTTTTTTCAGTTTTATGCTGACGAATGATGCTCTGAATTCCAACTGCATATTGGTATATGTTCAGCTGCAATTCAAACACAAAGCATGCTTACCTAGGGATGTTCTAGATGTACGTTACACTTTCCCTTAATCAGTAGTGAAAATGAATATTAATGGTGCCTCTGTATTATGCAAATTTCTCTTTAAAATGCAGCAAATTGACCTTGAGATTTTATGTTATTATGAGGAAATAAGTTGTAGTCAGAACTGATTGGAAGGTGAAATTAATGCCTATTACATATACTTTTAAGTAGAAGAATTGTCCAGAGAAAAAATGGATCTATTTGATATAAACGTAGAGAGAAAAAGATTTTGTCTTTGTTCCTTTGAAACCCACAAAAAGCATGCAACTGTTGACTTTTTATTCATCTGTGTAATACTCTAGATTAGAATATGGCATGAAGTTGACAGTGCCTTAGTCATCTCTAGCATGAAAATTTGCATTGCTATTGTAGTTTTCTGCTTGTTGAAATAGATCCACTGATTTATTCTATGTAAAAACGTTATTTTCCCTGTGTAACTTCTTGTGATCTCTACTGTGGATATTTTGCTAAAGCCTTTCCTCCTGCATTTCCTCTATGAAAATAGGTAGTATAATTTCTGTAATTTGTATAAGGTGGAAAATGTATTTAAAATTTTTTCACATATTTTATGTTTACAATCTTTCTTATCAGTAGGTATTGTCTGATATAATATAAAATGTGAGCATTTATTAAAGAATTTTCACATTTTTTGATATCAAAGAATGTGTTTCCAGTTTATATTCTTTGATGATCACTCAAGTGACAACTGTTGTGAAAGGTTTTGCCACATTCTTCAACTAGGGTTTTTTTCTTTTTTAAAAAAATTTTCAGTATGGATCCTGTGATGTACAACAGAAAGAAAGGAAAGAGTAAATGCCTTTGCACAATGTTCACATTTGTAGAGTTTCTATACAGTGTAGATATTCTGATTCCTATGAAATCCTGAGTCAGAAATGAAGATTTTGTGACAATCTTTAGAATTCTAGGGTTTCTCTTCAGTATGGATTCTTTGATGAATACCAAGCTGTGAAGATTGAATAAAAGCTTTTCCACACTCTTGGCATTTGTAATGTTTCTCTCCAGTGTGGATCCTCTGATGCTTTTTAAAACCTGAGGAAGAAATGAAGGTTTTCCCACAATCTTTACAATTATAGGGTTTATCACCAGTATGGATTCTCTGATGCACAGGAAGATATGATGAGCTAGAAAAAGCCTTTCCACAACTTTCACATTTGTAGGATTTCTTTCCTGTATGTATTCTCTTATGCACAATTAAGTTTGAGGAACAAGTGAAAGCCTTGCCACATTCATTACATCTGTGAGGTTTCTCTCCAGTGTGGATTCTCTGATGCACAGCAAGATGTGAGGAACGAGCAAAAGCCTTTCCACAACTTTCACACTTGTAGGATTTCTCTCCTGTATGTATTCTCTGATGCACATTTAAAGTTGAGGAAAGAATGAAAGCTTTGCCACACTCATTACATTTGTGAGGTTTCTCTCCAGTATGGATTTTCTTATGAATAGTAAGGTGTGAAGAATGAATAAAAGCTTTTCCACACTCTTGGCATTTGTAATGTTTCTCTCCAGTGTGGATCCTCTGATGCTTTTTAAAACCTGAGGAAGAAATGAAGGTTTTCCCACAATCTTTACAATTATAGGGTTTCTCACCAGTATGGATTCTCTGATGCACAGGAAGATATGATGAGCTAGAAAAAGCCTTTCCACAACTTTCACATTTGTAGGATTTCTCTCCTGTATGTATTCTCTTATGCACAATTAAGGTTGAGGAACAAGTGAAAGCCTTGCCACACTCATTACATCTGTGAGGTTTCTCTCCAGTGTGGATTCTCTGATGCACAACAAGATGTGAGGAACGAGCAAAAGCCTTTCCACAACTTACACATTTGTAGGATTTTTCTCCTGTATGTGTTCTCCTATGCACAGTTAAATATGAGGAACAAATGAAAGCTTTGCCACACTCATTACATTTGTAAGGTTTCTCTCCAGTGTGGATTCTCTGATGCACAGCAAGATGTGAGGAATGAGCAAAAGCCTTTCCACAACTTTCACACTTGTAGGATTTCTCTCCTGTATGTGTTCTCTTATGCACATTTAAATGTGAGGAACAAATGAAAGCTTTGCCACACTCATTACATTTGTGAGGTTTCTCTCCAGTATGGGTTCTATGATGCACAGCAAGAGATGAGGAATGAGGAAAAGCCTTTCCACAACTTTCACATTTGTAGGGTTTCTCTCCTGTATGAATTCTCTTATGAATATTTAAGTGTGAGCAACAAATGGAAGCTTTGCCACAATCTTTACATTTGTACGGTTTTTCTCCAGTATGGATTCTCTGATGAATAACAAGGCTTGAGATACATTTAAAGGTCTTTGCACAATGTTTACATTTGTATGGTTTCTCTCCAGTATGGAGTAGCTGAGGAGGAACAAGTTGTGTGGAACACATATATGCTTTCCCACTTTCTTCAGAATTGTAATGTTTCCCTGCAGTGTGGATTCTCTGATGACAAAGCAGTTCTGAGGAAGAAATGTGGGTTTTGCCACATTCTTTACAATTGTAGGTTTTCTCTCCCACATGGATACTCTTATGCATCCCTTGATGTGAGGAACTACAAAAGAAAGTTTTACAATCTTCTATTTCATGAAGATTCTCTTCATTCTGGATGTTCTGCTGTTGTTCAAGATTTAAACTTGGTGGAAGTGATTCATCACATTCCGTGATTCTCCATGGATCTTCTTGGGTGCATATTGTATTAGGTCCAACTTGGTTTGGTGACTCATCAGGGCTTTCCCTGTATTTTTCACCTGTATTTGTATTGGACATTTCCATGGTATTGATTTTCTCATGCTCTGTACATACTGAGAACTGATTGAATAGTTCACTGTACTTCTTACATTCATAAGATCTGTCTTTCCTCTGGACATTAGGATGGGTAAGAGCTTTTGGCCACTCATTGATGACTTTTGCACATTTCTCCCACTTGCCGTGGTTCTGAGTAAAAGGACATCTCTGTGTGTTAGGTGGATCTGATCCCTGGTTAGGGTCTTCCCATGATTCCTTGTGCTCATGGCTCTCCTGTCCCACAGAACCTCCCTCCAATTTACTTAGGTTACATCGATCAGCAAATACCACGCTAGTTTCGTCACTGATGTAAATTTTCTCATAATTACCAATGTGTTCTCCTTCCTTAAGCATCACTGTGTTGACATTGGCCATCTGAATTTTATCCAAACTGTAGACATTGGAACAGAACTGAAGGAAGTCTTGATGCAGAAATAGTGAACTTTTGATGAACGAATTATCACTCAAATCCCATTGAGATATTTTTTTCATATTTTGGAATCTCTCGTCTCCAGCAATATTTGAATGACAATTCAAGCCAAATTCACAATGTTTCAAATGATGTTTTGCATCATGAGCTACATTTCCTTGCTGATTTTCTAAGTTGTTTTTCTCAGTGAAGGAATGTTTCATAAGTGGATCTACACATTTACTCCAAGAAGAAACTGAATCAACATGAATTCCTGACACAAAGTCATTACTTTGAGCAGATTCTTGATGTGCATCTTCTCTCCCAGTCCTCTCAGAGGGAGCCACTGCACAGGGATAAGGTCCATGACATTCTGGCTCCCCTTTACACTTTCTCCCAATTTCTTGTTTCATGAATTGTATATTCTCAAGATTCTTAATTTCATATCTTCTATTTCTCACTTGTTGGAATGAACCTTGTGTATTCTCCTCTGGTAACCATCCAGTAGTTTGGAGGGGAGACATAAATGAAAAAAACAAAAGTTAGAATTTATCCTTACTGGATTCACCTGAACATCCCAATGCAATGTGTAAAATTCTATCAACCTGAGAATACCAGGAAGATGAAAAAATAAAAACCTTGACTGCATCCTTCCTCCATAAATATATAATCTTAAAATGTATGCATTGAACATATTGCCTTACTGAATACTCTAGAAATTGTATTTTCAAGGCTGCGGGTGACAACAGTTCTAACAAGCCACAAAAAAAGGGAAGGAGAGTTGTGTCTATTTCTCCACCACAGATACTTACCCTAAAATTAGAAGAATACAATGAAGAGAGAATTAAAAAAATGGATCTAATTTCTTTCCTCCTTGGGTGCTTTCTGAAAAATCTGTCCCTGACATAATGTGCCAAAGAAAATGGGTTTATTGTGGAATAATTGGTGAAAATTGCCAAATAGAGGCAACTAAATAAATTTCCTGACTTAAATTCTAAAGAAATAGTGATTGGTGAGATATGTGAACAATGTGCCAAAAGAAAATGGGTTTATTTTTGAAGATGTCTTGAGTTAGGTCAGACATGAGAAAACGATTGTAAAAGGAACATAAAGAATTCCATTGGGAGAATTTGATTCAGATAAAATGAGAAAGAAAGGTAGATCAGCAACAGGCATCCAGGAAAAGGGTCTCAGAGAAGAAATGAAGAAAGAGGATTGAGAAATCGAGCTCCTGAAGCAGCTGTTTCTCAGCACAATGACAGCCCCCTTACCAGGTCCTAGAAATGACCAACCCTACAATGTACATTCTCTTGGGCCAATAGACCCTCTGTTTTTCCTTTTGTCACTGTAATTTAGAAATCACTTTTCTGCAGACTTGTGGAAGGAGGCAAATTAGACGTGATGTTCCCCTTTCTGAATTCCATACTTAATCAATCATCTATAAGGAAAGATCAAGCTTACAAAAACCTATAGATAAAAGACACCTATTGAAAATCATCTCCTGGGAATGCTCCCACATTGTGAGCTTTTATTCTCTCTCTGTTTTTCTTTTCTTCTTACATTTATTTTTCCTCTTCCTTTCTCTCACTAATTAAGTCCTATTACTATGCTCTCACCCTTGTGACTATGGATTTTATTCTTCAATTTTACAAGAAAAAGAACCCATTTGCCATCCAAACTCTTTTACAATAGGGATATACTCCTTTGTAAATGAAAAATTACAGACACAAATATTTTAATGAGCCATCTTGAAATCAGGATATAAAGTTTCAAAAGTCCCTACTAGTTTTGATTGGTGTCATTTTCCTGTGGATGAAGAAATTTTCTAGATTATAACAGGTATATTTTTGGTTAACTAATTGTTTTCCCATAGGCACATCAGACTATATTCACTTTTCAGGTGTAGGTTGATTTTTCAAAAGCAAAAGGAAATTGTGCAGTGATGAATCTATTTAATTATTATATATATCCCATCATAATATTTGATAAAATGTTTCAGATTCATTATGTTATTATTTTTCAAGTTGAAAACGTATTGATAGCTCTGGGAAAACAACTGTCTTCATCTTATTCCTACTTTGATGCTACCATTTTATATTCTTTCTGTGAAATCTCCCAAACCGTCAAACCCAACAGGCTTTGCCACTAATGTATTCTAAAATGACATGACAGCACTATTATTACATTCCACGTAAATTTGAGATCTTGCGATATTTTCTTATTTCTGCCTTTTCTCTTCTCTAAGCATTATACACTTTTAGTCTGTCCCTGCTACCATAAATGATAAAATTCACTTTCTTACAATGGCATATTGTTTCATTCTATGTGCTTCAGTGTATGTCTCTCCTTCTCTCTCTCTCTCTCTCTCTCTCTCTCTCTCTCTCTCTCCATTTCGTATGTATCATACATATTTACAAATAAAATTCCAATATTTCACATTGTGAATAATCATTCAGCAAGCATGGGAGTGCAGATATCTCTTCTACATTCTGAATTCATAACTAGTTGGTAAACTCAGTTCTGGTTTTACTCATCACTACAGTAGATGTGTTGTTCATTTTTGAAGAACTGTTCTACTATTAAATGTATAAAAAAATCTCCAGATGTGTTTTTCAAATGCCTAAAGTTCTAAATACATAAAAAAAACATTCAAAGAATATGGTGAAAATTGCCAAATGGAGGCAACTAAATAAACTTCCTGACTTAAATTCTAAAGAAATGGTGATTGATGAGATATGTGAACAATGCAAAATAAACATCTAAGTGATCCTCGTAGAGCCAAACAAACAAAGAAAAAAACATGAAATCAACTATCAACTTAAAAAAATACAAAAATAGAGTAATTTTCATGTTGAAGAATGCAACTAGAAATAAAGTTGAGAAATTCGTAAATACAGAATGAAACTATACTATAATCCAAGAACTCAATTCATTCAAACTAGAATAAAAATAATGAAATCATGGTTCACAAATTAAGCTATCCACATTCTTGAAAATATAGCACTGTATTTCATTTTTATACACCAGTATAATGCATAAATAAATAAAGTTAATAAATAAATAAACAAATAAACAAAGAGGTCCCTTAATTAAGGAAAGACCACAAAAGAAGCAGATAGGGATCAGGAAATGGAGGATGGAAGGGATGGAAATTATTTGCAACTGAAATGGGAAAACGTGCTTAAGGATACTTATGCATATAATCTAGAGTGCTACAACCCACACATTACCAAATACACACCAGGGAGCCCACAGTAGCTTTGACAGATCAGAACCTTACTTCAGGAGGACACACAAAACAGCACCCATAACAGGAAGTAATCTGACTGCTAACTCACAGATAATCAGAGAGCATTTTCCCTGAACCAGCAGAAACATAGTAGGTATCTGAACACACCAAAGATTAGACTGACCTTCCAAGAATTATATCAGTCTTGACCTGGTATGATCAATAACTCCACACCCAAAGAAACAGAGATAAACCAAGTAAAGTTCCAAACCAAGAGAATGAAATGGAAAATCATATACAGCAGGCTTCCAGGACCCCAAATATACAAAATTTCAAAAGACCCACAAATAAGCACAATGTCATGAAAATGATTAACATGCAGACTAAGAATAACATTTTCAAGGCTCCCTGACAAAAGCAACACATACCATTGAGAGGGAAACCCATCTGTTTTCTCAACATAGACCCTCAATGCTAGGAGGTCTTGCAATTGTATATACCAATATCAAGAAGTCCACAGGACACATTCTTGTAATCCTAGTAGATCAGGATCTGAAGCAGGAAGATCATGAGTTCAAAGCAGCCATAGCAAAAGTAAGGCCCTAAGAAACTCACTGAGGCCCTGTTTCTCAATAAAATACAAAATAGGGCTGGGGTGCCTCACTGTTTAGGCACCCCTGGGTTCAAAACCTAGTACCCACAACTCAATAGAATCCAATATCTGAAAGAAAACGGATGCCAGCAAAGAACACTATGACCAGCAAAATTAAGATTCAGAATCAAAGATAAATTAAAATTATTCCACAATAAACAAAAGTTAAAAGAATTCACCACTAGAAAGCCTGAACTACAAATTAGAGTCAATACTGCATTTCATGAAGAAGAAGTAAAAAATAAAAGTGAAATCCAGCAAAGAGAGAAACTACCCTAAAAGAAATATAACTGATCAACACAGATGCACACATTCTCAATAAAATTCTAGCAAATTGCATACAAATACATTTCAGCTACTGGAGTCTACTGTATTATGGAGTGCACAGTCTCCCTTTAGTCATAGAAAACTGAGACCTGACACATGCCACTAGGGGTAGTGGAGAAGAATCAGGTTTTGTCAGCCACAGCCCTAAGAGTTGATGCCTGCAGGCTTCTCCTACTGTGATTAGCTGCTAACAATATAAGTCTTTCTTGGCTGTAGAAGACTCAGGGTAGCACAGGCCCTGCCAGCCAAAAGAAGCAAAAAATCCAGTTTCATCTCAAACTCTAGTTTAGAAAGACCCCAAAGAGATAATCAACTCTTACAACATAAGCCCTTCCAAGAATATCAATAAAGACTTTTGAAATAAGAAGAAAAAATAATAATAAAACTCAGAGCTAAAATTAATAAAAATGGGAACAAAAATATAAAGGAAAGATTAATGCAATAAAGGTTTCATTTATTGTAAAGATGAACATCATTTTGAAACCCATAGACAAACCAACCTAAAAGAGATAAAAGATCCAAATCAGCAAAATTGCAAAAAAAAAGGAACTATGAAAAACACTTCTGAAATTTATAAGATTCTTACACGCTTTTTTGAAAATAAGTACATTCCAAAAAAGTGGAAAATCTAGATGATATTGACAAACTTTTATACATATAAAACCTAACCAAATGTGCCCTTGACACACAGAAAACATAAAATGGACCAATATAAAAAATGAGATTGAAGCAGCTATTAAAGGTTTTCCAACACATAAAATATCAGGATCAAATGGATTCTCAGTGAAATTTATCTATAAATTTAGAGAAGAATTAATACAAGTTCCCCTCAAATTTTCCATGAAACACAAATGTAGGACACATTACCAAATTGAATCTATGTACTCTATTTCACCCAGATACCAAAACCAAAGATAAATCAAGAAAAAAAAAAACGTCAGTGTCTGCATCCCAGATCAACATAGATAGAAAAAAAATAAATAAAATATTTGAAAACAGCATCCAAGTACACATGAAAGAGATCAAAATCAAATATATTTTATTTCTGAGATGCGTGTTTGATTGAACATGCACAAATCAGTAACTATAAATGGACCACACCAACAGAATTAAGGAAAAGAAGAGAAGAATCATCTGAATCAATGCAGGAAAAGCATTTCAATAAATCTAGCACTCATTCCTGGGAAAACTCATGAAAAACATTCAGCAAACGTGCAGGAACAAAATCGATACTACATATATAAATTGAATATGTTTCTATACTCTAATATTGAATCTGCAGGAAAAGGAAGAAAAATATTCCATTCTCAATAACCTCAAAAAATATGTAATTCTAGAAATAAATTTAACAAGGAAGATGCAAACCTCCACAAGGAATGTGAAAGGCAACTGAAGGAAGAAACAGAAGGTGTGAAGTGAGAAACACCTCCCATGTTCTTGAATGGGCAGAATCGATGTTTGAAGAGGGCATTACGACCAAAAATCTCATACAAACTTGACATAATCCATATCTAAACACTAATAAAAATTTTCAGAGAAATAAAAACAAAATGTCATCTAACATTTCTGTTAGATCAGTAGAATAAAATAGAAGATATGGACACAAATCCACATAAACTTAATCATCTGATACTTGACAAAGTTTTGAAAAATAAAGGGAGAAAAGGTAGCCTTCTTAAAAACTAAGGGCTATAGTAAATGTATATACATAAGTGAAAAGTGAAACAGTATCCCTATATTTCCCACTGCAAAAGAAAGTTGAACTCACTGTTGATAAACAATCTAGGAATTATACCAAAATCCTGCAACTGCTAAAAGAAAACACAGATTCAACATTCTAACTTATCTCTTCAGCCTCCAACTTTCTTAGCAAGCCTCATAAATTATCTTGACACTGACACTTCAGTATAGCAACAAAAATCATGACACCAGTTAATGTAACCACACCACATGCCTATGAGTCCATGAATGGACAAAAAATGTGGTTTACACACAGTCTCTCTCTCTCTCTCTCTCTCTCTCTCTCTCTCACACACACACACACACACACACACACACACACACACACTCTCTCTCACACACACAGTGGAGTTAACAGTCATTAGAAAAGAAAATAACTGCATTTTGCATTCATGTATGAAACTGAAGAGAAGCAAGCAAAGTGACATATGCAAACTCAAAAGTAAAATATTCAGTCTTGTAGATGAAATAACGAGTAAAATAAGTGAAAAAATGAAGGGACCACATAAAATACCAGGGAGGTCAGCAGAGTAGAAAAAGTAGACTGAGGGAATGGATGAGAAAATGGAAAAGGGAGGAATAGAGCCTAGTAAAGCTCACATTTCAGTACATCTATAAATCCCAACTAGTGAACAATAGAAAGACAGAGGGAAGGAGAGCAAGGTAGAGAAAATGGAATGGGGCTAGAGAGGAGGGAAGTTTAAGAGGAACTACTGGAGATTAAATGAGAGAAAATTAAAATTCATGCTGTTAGAATCAGATAATAATGAATCCTATTCATGTGCAGCTATTATGCAGTATTCAAAACATGTTCAAAATAAATGTAGAAATGCAAATTAAGGACATGTGCCATAGTGTTATATGCTAAGATACTCCAGTTTCCAGAAACATAGAATAAAATCTGCAGACCATGACCCAAAGTGAGTAAGATAAAGTAAGATAAAATAAGTACAAAGTGTTTTCAAATTAAGGAATTTCCAATTTTAGTTGGATATCCGATATCTGAGATCCTTCCTACAGAGTGTTCTCTCCTCTGAAATGTTTGGCAAAGCCAGGCATTTGCCCTGAGGATGTATCAGTGAAGCATTGTGAAACAGAGGTGTTCTCACCCACAAAGACAAGGTTCCTGAAGTTCTCCAGCATCACATCCTTGTACAAAGCCCGTTGAGCAGGGTTTAGGCACTTCCACTCTTCCTCGGAGAATCTTATGACCACATCCGTGAATGTCAGCATACCCTGAGAAGAAATCATACTTTGGTCATGTGTCCTGCAGCAGAGTTCATTACCACCCCAACATGAGATGACACGGGTATCAGCTACAGTGTACCAAGTGTAGTACCCAAGGCAGCAGTGTTCTAAGTGGGTCTTGGTGAGCTGACTGGATCATTGGGGCTCTACCATGGAACAGGTAAATTGATGGATTCATAATTAATGGGCTATATGGAGGTGATGGAAACTTAAGAGTTTGGGTCTAGATAGAAAAATGTACCTGAGATGATTCTTTGAATGGTGTATTTATTCCTTGCCCTTCCTTACTCTCCCCACTGTTTGTCCAGAGTCCATGAGATGAGCTGCTCTGTTCTACTGTGGCTCCCTTCCATGAATTTCTGCCTCCACAAAGGCATCCACGCAATGGAGCTGAACATGCACTGAGACCATGAATCTTGTCAAATAAATCTACCTTCCTTTGAGTTGATGTGTCACAGGAATTTTGTTATGGCAATGGAAAGCACCACCTAACTTAGAAAATAAATCTTAAATGTAATAAGATTCACTAACACACTACATGAAGACATAAATGCAGATGGAATCATTTCTTCAAAATCAGCTTTAATCCTATGCTCTTATGAAATATCAAATATAAAACCAAGACATGAACACAGGAATATATTTCTTGAAAGCCATTTTTATGTCATACAGGATCAGTTGTGAAAGCAGAAAAGTAATGGTCAATTTGAAGTGTGCTCCAACAACCTCTCATATTCAAAACACTAGAAGAACTAGGAATAGTAGGATCTTACCTCAACATTGTAAAAGGTATGTAAATTAAACCCTAGGCCGCCATCATTCTAATGGGGAAAAACAGAAGTCACTCACTCTAAAAACTGGAATAAGGCAGAGATACACTCTTTCACCACTTTCATTCAAAATAGACCTAGAAATTCTAGCCAGAGCAATTAGGAAAATAAAGAAAAAATTATAGAAATACCAGTAAGTACAGAAAAGCTTCAGATATCTCTGTGATGACATGATTCTTGATTTAGAAGACCCAAATCTTCACCAGGAGACTTCTAGAACCCATAAACAAAAACAGCATAGTGGCAGGATATAAAAGTAACACCCATAAATCAATTGCATTGCTATACTACAATCATGAATCAACTGAAAAACAAATTAGGAAAACTGCTCCATTTAAATAGCCTCAATCTAACAAAAGAAGTGAAAGCCTCTACAATGAAACTGCAGAATGATAAAGAAAGGAATTGAAGACCTAAGAAGATGAAAACATCTTTCATGATTTGAATAAGCAAAATTAATATAGTATAAATGTCCATATGAACAAAAAAATTTTAATTTTTAAATACTACCAAAATTTTTAATTTTTAAATACTATCAAAATTTTCAGTTTTTAATTTTGAATGCTACTCAAAATTTTAATTCCTATTAAAATCCTAATGACATTTTTTATAGAATTAGAAAAAGCAGTCATGAGATTCATTTGGAAGAGTAACAGCCCCAGAATAACCAAAACAATCTTCAGAGAGAAAATTAAGCAGGAAGAATCATAATACCTGACCTTAGACTACAGACCTATAGTGACAAAGGCACCATGTTGTAACCACCAGAACAGATGAAGACCATGGAAACAGAATAGAAGACACAGAGACAAACCCACATAAATTCAAATATCTCACACTAGACAAGTGTGCAAATCACATACGTTGGAGATTTAAAAAGCCTCCTCAAACAATGTTGTTGGGACAACTGGAAATCCATATGTAGCAGCATGAAATTTGCCCCCTATCACTCACCCTCCACAAAACTCAACTCAAAGTCCATCAAACACACAAGCATTAGACTAGAAAACCTGCACCTACTAGAAGAAAATGCAGACCATCACTCAACATGTCAGCTTAGGAACAAAATTCCTCAACAAGCCTTGTAAAGTGCATGGAGTTAATTTGAAAAAAAAAAAACAATAAATGGGATGGCATCAAAATCAAAACTTCTTCACAGCAAAGGATACAACCAAGAATGTGAACAGGGCACCTACACAATGTAAAAAATATCTTTGCCACCCACATCTCAGATAAGTCATTAATTTGCAGAAAATATAAAGAACCCCAAAAGCTTAAGAGCGAAAATACAAATAACCCAATCAATAAATAGACAAAGGAACTAAATAGACACTTCTCAAAAGAAGAAATATGAAGTCAACAAGTGCATAAAACATGTTCAACATCTCTGGAAATTAGAAAATGTACATTAAAACCACACTGAGCTTTCACCTCACTCCACTCAGACTGGATTTATCAAGAATACAAATTAAAAAAATATCGGTGAGGATATTAGGAAATGGAACACTCAAAGACTGTTGATGAGACTAAGAATTAGTGCAAACACTCTAGAATGCTGTGTGGAGATTCCTCAAAAATCGAGGAATGGAAATGCCATTTGACCTGTATTTTCCAGTCCTTGGAATATATCCAAATAGTTAACATTTGAATACTACAGTGTGACACAGCCATATCAGTGTTTACAGTGGCTGAGTTTGCAATAGCTCCCATATAAATCCAATGTAGGTGCCCTTCAACAGAAAAATTGATAAAGAACATTTGGTATATGTGCACAATGGATTATTACTTATCCATAAAAATAATGACTTTATGTACATTTGCTCATAAATGGATGGATGTGGAGATCATTGAGCTAAGGGAAATAACCAAATTACCCAAATCCCCAAAACCAAATACTCTTTCTGATGTGTGGATGCTAAGCTATAACAAAAGGGGAGAGGAAGAAAGGATGTATGTTCTGTGGATTAGACAAAAGGAAATGTTGGAAGGGAGGGGGTAGAGAAAGAGGAAACACAGTGGATTGAATCTGACATAAACTTTCTATGTACATGCATGAATACACCACAGGGAATCTCCACAGCATGCTACATCCAGAAGACTGGGATCCTAGCTAGAATAAGATAAATTCCATGTTTGTATAAATATGTCCAAATTAACTCTACTGTCATGTTTCACTAAAAAGAACAAGTAAAGTAAATATTAAAAAGTATTGTTCTCCAATATTGATGTGCACAGCTGCCACTTTAGATATTTTGAAATTTGGCCACACTTCAAGGAGATGGATGGTTGTGCCTAGTCTTCACATTGCTAAGAAGCTTCCAGGTGAGGCTAGCAGGTCAGGTTTCCATTTCCACCTTATCCTTCCTAAGGATAAAGAGGAAACTTACAATCTCTCACGTGAGGAAATCATCCCCCTCCAATAAAATACACAGACATAAAATTCTAAAAGAAAAAAATTTATCCCATGAATCCTGCATAATTAAATGTGTTATATTTTAAATGATCCTTAGCTGGATGTGATTACACATGCCTGTGATCCTAGCAAATCAGGAGGCTGATGCAGTGAACTGCAAGTTCAAGGCCAATCTCAGCAATTCAGCACACCTTGGTCAAAAATGAAAATTAAAAAGGGCTGGAGATGGAGCTCAATGGTAGAGCACCCCTGGAACTAATAACAATTATTGCACTTTTCAAGATGGCCATATATGTGGCAGATAGCCCCTTAACAGGGTGAAGTCCACATAGACTCACACAACATGCAGTCCAGGGTGATGGACACAGAGGGCAAGCACCCCTGCCAAGGTATCAGTGGGCAAATTGATATTAAAAGAGTAAACCATAATTTAGATCAACTATTAAAACATCATTTTATGCAAAGTTTAGGACAAGTGTTCACCAACTTTGAATATTTGTTCTCTTCTGAGACCTGAGAGAGCAAGTCCCTTAATTGACTAATTTTACATAAATTTATGTGAGTTCTTCTAGGCAATAAATTTCATGTCTTTTCAGCATACATTTTTCTAAGGCTTGCAGACCAAAACCCCTAGCACATCCACATGGTCCTACATCCTAGGTGTGCATTCATCACTGACCTCTGAGGACTCAGCTGTGTTTGCACTAGGAGCTGAGTGTCAACATATTTCCATTTTCATCCGTCCTACCAGAAGCAATTGACATATCACACTTGATTAATTCATGGTGAGACTTTCTCCTGAAAGAAAGAAGCTGTGCAATGTCAAGAGAGACTGAGAGCAGGCTCTGCTGTGTAGGGGAGAAGTGTTTCAACAGTGAATGTGGGGCATGGGATCTCCTCAGTGGTAGAAAGCTAGGCTAACACATGTGAGGCCCTGGGCTGAATCCCCAACACTGCAAGATGAGCAATAAACCAATGCATAAATGAAGAGGTCACCTTGACTACAATGAAAAGAAAGTCAAAAACAAGTAATTCGAAGCAGATATTAGGCAGGGATATCAGAAGCAGATAAGAAAGCTGTATATATGTAACAGCACAGCAGGACAATTGAAAAAGGGCCCCGACCTGGGACCAACTAACCTGAGATGCTGACATTTCTTCCTCTTCCTCCTCCTGCTCTGGGTTTCCTTCTCTAGCAAGATTACTTTGTCAAACCACACCTTCCTCTTTAGAATCTTTTAAAGGCATCTGCAAACCACCTACACCTGCTCCCACCACACCACCCTAAAAGGGTATTACTGAGCAGAAAAGGCCTTGCTCTCATCTCCGTTCTCACACCCGTGAGTTCCCCTCTAGTGAACTAAAGTGAGTTTCTTCTTACTGCCTTCAGCTGAACTCTATTACCTGCAAAAGAAAAAATATCTGCTGTAACACTGGAGCTCTTCTCTCTTCAGACCTGCCCCCCAAACAGCCAAGCACAACACATCCTCTTACTGTTCTTCATAAGAAGGCTAGACTCACGTCTCCCAAATGTAGCTAGATTCCCTCCTGGTTTTGCCTGTCCTCTCTCTGCCTTCACCTGACAGTTATCTCAATATTGAAGATTCTACCCAGAATCATAGACTAATCTGTGGTCGTGGAACAGCTGAACGCATTTCCTGCCACTGACGAGGGATCTTGATGGGAGCCCTGGCTGAGACTCTTTAGGAAAGCCATGCCTCTGGGGCTTCCATGTGCTGTCAGTCATGTGATGCCCACAGCCCTCTCTCCCACACTGTGGTTCTGCAGGTTTGGAATGAAGCCTGTGAATTGTTTTCATAACAAGTTCCATGTTAGTGATGCTCTACCTCCCACTGGATTTCATTGTCAATAGCAGGAAGCTAGATGAAGCAGGCACAGCCCACCTCGTCCATCTCCCCCAAACATATCCTCTGAAGGAAAAGACATGTATTGCTGTTTCCAGTTGAAGACCTCTAGTCACCATCCTAAATACCACGTTTTTTTTTGTTTTTGTTGGGATGAAAGCTTCACCAAATGCTGGAGATGGCAGTTTGGCAGTTTTGTCACAGGAAGTTTTTTTTTGGGGGGCGGGGAAGCATCACATATACATTCATTAATGCAATATTTTCTGAGCAGAAACTCTGTGAACACAGGATGTTTCAGTGCACTCTACTGAAATCTAAATGTTCTGATTTAATCAGTACAATACACTTAAACATGGGTACTAATTCTCCTGTTATTCTTATGACACTTAATATGTTATCTTTGAATTTATAAAATATATTGAACAAAAAGTAAATATGAACATGAAGATGCAGTAATAAAGGTGATATTCAGTGACTTCAAAATTTTTTCTTGTTTGGCACAATAGTTGTACAGATTTCTGAGGTGCAGTGTCTGATGTTTGATTTGAATATACATTTGTTAGCAATATTGAGGGGATTTGCATGTCTGTCTCCTTAAATCTTATCATTTCTTCATTTATTGTGTCTTGCATGATTGATTTTGAATTTTCCCTGTGCTTCCCCTTCCCACCCTTATTTCATATGCCTTGATTCCCTATCTATTCTCCACAGTTCCTCAATTTTTTCAGATTTCTCTTTTTATTTCTTTTTTTCTCTTTAGCTTCCACTTGAAAAAATACTCTCTCTTTATCTAGTATATATATAATTTCATGCTGAAATTTGATAGAAGTCTTGTAGAAATTTTAAATTTAATAAAGTAATATATAAAATTAACATATTAAAATATATAGCTTTCATATACACCAAAAATGTAGTCAGAAAAAATCACATTCATAAGCATCTCAAGAGCCATGTATGATTATATCAAAATGAACCCAACTATTATGTCTAATTACAATACATTAATAAAAAAGAAACACTTTATATGTGTCTCACAAATTTTAATATATTTTGCATTATTTAGTTTGACTTTCAAATTTTCCTGTAATTTTTTGTTAATTAGAAATATATAAATTAATTTTCAATATAATTTTATTTTTAGATTCACAGTCCTATTTTGTAAAGTGATTTCATTTTGGTCAGAAATCACATTTTGTTAGAATAAAGACTATAAAGTTTGTTCATTTTGTTTTAGCTCATTCTTTGTGCATTGACACTTCCAAGGAAGGAATATTCTGCAGGTGTGTTTTGCAGAATTCTGTATGTGTTTACTACATGTAGTTTACTGATAATGAGGTTTAGAATTTCTATATAATTTACAAGTATTTTATATAAATCTCTCAATGACAGGGAAATACTAAAATTTTTAATCAAGAAAAATAAAAGGAAAATGATACTTCACTTTTTGAATGACCTCTAGAATGAGAATTAGGAAACATTGAAGAAAGAAATTGAAAAAAGAAAGTGTTTAAAAGGTCAGAGGCACCTGTCTTCATGGATTGGAAAACACTGTTGAAATGGCCACGCTAAACAAACCAATCTAAATTCAATAAAATTTCCTTTAAAAAGACTCACATCACACTTCACAGAACTACAAAAAACAGTCCTGAAACTCAGCATAATATTGGCAAAAAACAAACCATAGCCCAACGTGACAGAAAATCCAAAAATAAACCCACACGTCTTCAGGCAGTTGATTTCTGACTAGGATTCCAAAAACAAACTTTGAAGCACAGAAAAGCTTTCTATCAACTGGTTCTAGGAACACAGGATAATCCCATCTAGAGACAGGAAACAAGGTCCTCATCCGTCATTCTGTGCAAAAGTCAACTGCAAATGAATCAGAGAACCGGGAGGGAGCTCTGAGGAGCCTGCTTGTCTGGTGTGCTCCAAGCCCGGGGTCCAATCCCAAGTGCTGCAATAAATAAATGAAAGAAAGAAATAGAGACAAAGCAGGTCCAAGACCTGGAGGGAAGACAAGAATATTTGAATGCAATAGAAGAAATCATGGAGGAAAGTGTTGAAACTATTCACACAGAGATGATTTCTAGATAGGACAAGTGGAGTTTACCCCAACGCCTCCTGCCCATGTCCCACACTAGTGGTAGAAATTAGGTTCATCTGCATGGGGTAGGCAGGCAGCAAAGTCAGGCTAAGGAAAAAGAAGATGATGGAAAGACACAGAAATGATTTTGAAAATCAGGGCTGGGACGGCACTTTAATGTTAGAACTTACACACTGGAAAGAGAGCCAGAGAACCTGTGTGTGCTTTATTGACACAAGGGGGGCTCCAAAATATTTTGAAGGAATATTCTTTTGCCAAATAAGGTAGGAGGTGGGCTGTCCCAGCTTAACAGGTAACACCCAAGTCTGCAAAGACCAGAGCTGTCCCATTGTTAGAGTGAGGGCAGAGATCTCATGCCTTGGGCAGTCACCACATAGGAATGCCAGGATCCTTCACAAGGAGAGTCCTAAGGCCCTTAAATGTAGCAACAACCTGATTTTAGGGTTCTTTTTTCACATTTAATATTTTTTTATTTTACTTTTCTCATAAATTCTGGACAGCCTGCAAAACAGAGAAGAAATATAAAGAACCTCATTTCTGGGGCTGGGGATGTGGCTCAAGCGGTAGCGCACTCCCCTGGCATGCGTGCGGCCGGGTTTCGATCCTCAGCACCACATACAGACAAAGATGTTGTGTCCGCCGAGAACTAAGAAAAAATAAATAAATGTAAAAAAAAAGAACCTCATTTCTCCACCAGTCAGCTTCAATAGCTCTCAAATTATAGTGAATATGATTTTTTTCTATCACATCATACAGCATCCAGAATCTGGATAAACCCTAGCACTCTGCGCCTTAACTATGACAGTTAACAGGGCTTCAAAATTTAAAGATTAAAAAATAAAGTTTTTTTCAAGAAACTTAGCAAATGTCTGTGCTCCTCAAATAGGAAAATATTTCTTAAACAGGACAGCAACATTTATGTAGGAAAGGAAAAGATAGTAGTACAGTGTGTTGGAATTTTGAGCTTCACATTGAAGAGGAGGTTCTTTTTCACAATCAGGACATGATACTCCATTTCTCATGGCTGCTGCTAGTGAGAGTTCACCATGGCAGCAGATGCAGCCTCCTTGTCCACCATTTTGGGAATGGGGCTGTGCATAACTCTGCTCAGGCTGTTCTTAGGGAGTGACTCACTAAACACCTAAAGATTGTGTAAAAGTATGCAAGGTACAGGTTCCTAACCTGATTCAGTGTTTTCCTGTTCCCAGTGCAGGCACAGGAGCTCACGGATGTCAGAAAGTGGCCTGCAGCTGGGAAACACCTCAAGATTATTGCGCCTGTGTTCACTAGGCTCAGTTATGATAATTATGACAACCAAAAGAGTTGTGTACCTAGAAGAGAGGGTGTGAAAAGAGACAAAGGTGCTCACAGGCAGGACGATGGTTTTGGTGGCTCTGGACTCTAGGGAGGACCTGGGGCATTGGTCTTATGAATGTGCTCCATTCCCTGCTAGTGCCTGCACAGGATGAGCCCCAGGGAGCTACCAGACCAGAGAAGGAGCCCCCCACACCCATCAGGGAGAGACATCAATGCTGCCTGCAGGATCCTTCTGGTCTTTGATGATGAACAGCTGAACTGTGTCCAAACTCTTTATATCTGTCATGATTTCTGGAGACTTATGCCAGTCTTATTAGAAGCATGGAGGTGTGCTGTGCAGACACCACTTATCCTGAGTGCTAGCTATGACTTCTCTAAGGTAGCCTGGTGAGCACATTGACTATAAAGCTATATCCTTAACCTTTGAATTCTAGGTCTCGTTGTAACTTGCGCTTTCCACCAGGAATCAGGTCTCTGCATTAGGAAGCACCAGGGACTGGTGTGTGGGGGTTGGGGGACGAAACCATGTATTGTTTTCCTAGCTCAGCTCACACTCCAGGAATTATTCATTCTTTCATGTATCTGTGGCCCTTGACATATTTCAGATCCAGAAGAACTGCTTTTCTTATGTTGATATTACCTGGATTCCTGATGCACCTCCTTCCTTTACACATTCTGCCTCTGATACTGGAACAGGAGATACTCCCCTGCCTCTTTCTGGTTGCCAAGAGTCTGCCTGTGTGTACATGGGGGTTCTAATATCTGATATAGGGGAAAGAAAATCAGACCCTGAAATATGTGTTTGTTATTCTTTGACCTCACCTCCTTGCAGAAACCAGCTGTCATCTCACCTGCAATAGTAGAGGGTAGTCTGGGGGAGTAGAATCTTCTGAAAACAATACCATCCAGCTACTATTTACCAAAGTAATTACAGGGTCCTAACTCCAGGTACCTCCTGAAAGACTGCAGGCATCTTTGGTTCGGGCATTTGCTTTTCTATGGTACCTTGAGGAAAAACAGGTGTCACACAGAGGAGAGCTGCATATTGTGTGTTTTCATATGTTGAGGCTTGGGAATAAGATGTATTTGTGGGGGATGCACATACTTGCAATGTTTCCAATATAATTATGTATGTGGAAGGGCTATTAGCCTTTTCCATATTCATTAAAAATCATTGATTGAGAAACTAGAAATAGGAAAGAGTGCACTTAGCAAAAAATTGCATTTGTCCTGGTACAAATGAACGATTCATTCACACCCATATTTTGTATTTCTTCATGGATTACTAAAGCTAGCTAGGATTGTATCTGAGAATTCAGGAGAGAGTTGGTGTGCAGGCTCATGGTCAACAGCAGTGCCCTTGAGTTGGAGGAAGTCATATGGACTGCATTAGATTCTGAAGCAGATGTAGAACCTACTTTTCGAACCCAACACTAGTGAGAACATTTCTCGGTTTGAGTAAGGAATCATAATCTTTCTATGGCAATTGTTATGTCTGTACTTCCTATTCTTAGTAGGGGAAGGTAAAGTCAGTATTTATGAAGTGATCTTTATGAGAAACCAGACTGGCACATACTTGCCAGCACACAGGCCCTGAGCTTTGCAAAACCCAGTGGGTCTGTGCAGTAACTATTCTCTTCATCTTCTTCAGCTACTTTTGTCACCTTGAAAACATACCCAGGCAAATGGTCTTATTTCTTGGGTCTTATGAAATGAAGTACCACTCGACTGTCCTGAAATTGAAAAAAGAGCTTCTGTGGTAGAAAATGGCTCAGAGGAGGAGCTTGGTGCCAGTCCCTCCAGCGCCAGACCCTGCTGCCCCCTGCTCCCTGAATGGGAGTCCTATCTCTTCCAGGGATCAAGAAAACTAAAGAGATTCACAGACCCTGCAGCAGTCTCTTTGGAGATGACAACTGCAAACCCACCATTGCTTCTGGGGCATTGGCAGTGGCAAAACTTATTCCACCAAGATTCTCATGCCCAGGAGCCTGTGCACTCATGGAAGTTACAGTTGAAAATGTCTCTGCACTTTTGAGAGGAGGGAGCACCCACAATAAAACCCATATTGCAAGTTCTGGCTGCCTCTTTCCAGATGCAGGAGTCCTGGCTGTTCTGATCATAACACTGAGCCAAGTGCAGGAGCCTAGAACACTGACAATACTTCTCTTTTCATCAGGGAAGAAGAACTGAACCAAGGAGTTGGATCAGGAGTTTGGGTAAGTGAACATTTGTTCTTTTGGGTTTCAATTTAGTTGAGAACCAAGCCACACAGGCATGAGGAGAAAAACCTGAGGAGGACCTGAGCTGTCAGGTGACATGGCTCAGAGGCTATGGACCAGCACCCTGTGGCTGCTGGTGTACTTGTGTTCTACAATGACAGGGCTTGTAGGTGTGTAGCCAAGTAGGAATCACAGGCAAATGCTAATGTGCCTGAGGATGCAGACCCAGCTAAATCTGATGTGTAGACTTTCTTGCAGGACCATGACCTGAACATTCAGGCTAACACCAGGAGTGCCTTAATATCTCCATAATCATGTTACAGAAGAAATCCACAGGAAGCCTCTTATCCCATGAAGAATCTCATATAGCATGCTACCTAAAGATTTCATGCAGGGACAGCTGAGCAAGCAGAAAGGCTTTCCTGGTTTTGGGGTCGTTGAGACTTTCATAGACTCAGGGATCTTTTCCTTCTGAAAATTTTCATGTTCTTTTAATTTGGGTAAGACTGTTTTCAACCGAACCTTAGGAGATCAGCATTGGTGGAAAAGTAATTTTATAGAAATGGGTTTGAGATTATGTAATTGTGCCAAAAATGTATATTCTGAAGTGTTTTCTCACTTCAAGATGTGAGTTCCCTTTTCTGCTCCCATGTCCTGGCCCATGCCCAGGATTAAATTAAAGATATGTGAACCTATGTTAACCATGTTGTCACCATTGCATTAGGGTCTCTGGGCAGCAAGGGCACCTGGGGAGGACATGTGGAGATTTTGAATGTATCCTGATTTTGAACAAGCTGGCCCCATGAATTGTGTCAATCGATTTGATCACATGACCATTTCTTTAAAAATCCTCAAGAACCTTAAGTCTGCATGTTCCATGTATGATCCCACAGCTCAAATTGTACAAAAACTATCACAAACTCTTACCACTGAAGCCTTACTGCCCAGGGATTGGCTTATGTTGGCCAAAGCGTCTTTATCAGGGAGTGACATGTGATGTGGAAATCGAATTGGATGAAGCTTAGTGAAGAACAGGCTGAGAGGAATTGGGCTCATGGAGTTCATGTCACCCTGGAAGTGCTGACTGTAACTGGACATTATGCTGATCTAGGCTATGAGTTAAGTTTAGATCTACAAACTTATTGACAAGTGAACATATGTGCCAGGAGACCTGGAGAGAGTTGTCGACCTAGGAGAATAAACTGGATATCATCAAATTAGTCAGGGTCCCCATGAGCCTTAGGCAATTTGGGTGGATGGTGTTTTCAAGTTGTCAGCTGTGTGATCAGGGACCCAGAAACTAGTAATTTCCTGCTTAAACAGTACGCTTTTGAAAATGTCAGTGAGACATGTCAGGAGGTCACCCGTCCTTAGAAAAAGAAGGAAACACTGACTATCCATCTCTGTACTGACATACGTAGTACCTCTGTCCAGGGAATAGCCAGGGTCTCGGCCTTGAAGGAAGTTTTTCAGCCTGCCTAGATTATTTAAAATTACAGAGAGGGGTCCTTCAACTGTAGTAAGCCTGGAAATTTGGCCAGGGACTATGAGCATCAACCAAGCCAAAAGAATACCAAGGACCAATCTTCATGGGCACCACTTTCAAGATGAGGGCTGTGTCCATGTTGCCATCATGGTAGACACTGGGCTAATGAATGCAGATCAGAGATAAATGTGGATGGACAATCTCTCCCTCCTCCCGAGGGAAAATGGCATTGGAGCCTGCTCCATCCCCACTAAGCACTGTGGGCACTGCCACTCTATCCAAGGCTGTCACACAATCCAACCAATCCCTCTCTTCTATATACAGGACTTTGCAGGATTGTCTCCCTCCCACGGACAGATCTGTATTGACAGAAATGGGGCCTCAGGCTGTACGTCCTGGTGTATTGCTCTTTGCCCCCTGGCACACTGGAAATTGTATTGGAGTAGGGTAATCCCACCATGAACAGATTTCAAGTAGTGTTGGAAGTGATAGAACCAGATTTTACAGGGGAAATAAAATTTGTGGGTCAGACCACCAATTCCCTTCTTCAAATACTCCACAAAAATAACACAGCTTAAATTCTGTTCTTGATTTTTTGATCAATCAACAGGAAAATTTTTGTCAAATGAACCCAGAGTTGATAAAGGTATTGGGACATCAGTTAGGTCACACAGGGATCAGTTAGGTAGAGAAGAGCGTCTTCAATTGGAACTTCTATAGATGGAAAGATTTTTCAAGGTGTTATACACACTGGGGCAGATGTGTTTGCTATGTCTATAATACATTGGCCTAAAGGTTGGTCCTTACACAGGGACTTCCACTGAGGTGTAGGTCATATTTCTAAGGTGTAGGTCAAATTTCTAAGGCTCCACAGAGTCTTCAGTATTTTCAATTGCAAAGCTTAGAAGGTAATAAGCGACGTTTCAAACCTCATTTTCTTAAGAGTTTGTCAATATATAAACAGGGCCATTATGTACTAAGCAGTATGGGGGTCTTATTGATGAGTCCTCATTCTGTGTTTAATTCCCAGATGCTTAATAAAGGATTGGTTCTCACAAATGTATTTGGAAGAAACCAATGAGAAATGCATGTAACAGTGTATTCACCTGATCAACCTTTTCTGTATGGGCCTCAGTCTCTTCTCCCACATAGAAGGCAGTAGAAAACAGTAAGTGACTGTCTGATGACCATGTCTGGTTTAATCAATGGCTCCTCACTGCTGAAAAGCTTCAGGTGGATCATATGATTGTTCAAGGACAACATCAAGCTGGCTATACTGAACATGCTCTTGTAATTGTACTCCATGGAATAACCCCACTTTTGCAATTATGAAAAATCTGGCAATTTGGAGGCTGTTACAGGATTTCTGAGTAACTAATTGTACAGTGAAATTGGTCTGTTTCCTGGGTTTTCATCTCCTACAGGTATGCCCTTTCATTATCATTTCAAAATAACTGTCATAAAGGATTGTTGTTGCACTATATGCTTACATCTAGCTGGTTGTTAGCACTTTGCACTTAGTGTTCCAGTCATTGATTTTAAGGAGCCAGTTAGAAGATATGGTTGGAAGGTTTTATGACAGGAAATGTCCAATAGTTCTTCCTTATGTGAGGCTTTTGTAGCTTGAGCAATTCCTGCCATGCAAAAGCCACATCCTTATGCACATATTATTCATATCAATTACATACTTTTGTCCCATTCATAATTCAGACATTTTTAAAAAAACTTTTTGCATTCTTGGAAACCCCTTTTATCACAGTAGGCTTGTGTACAGCTCTATATTGATACAGAAAGCCTCTCCTTTTCAGCATTTGGGCAGCTGAATTGAAAGATGCAGGATTCATCCATGAAACATGCAAATTTGAATGGATGTCTTACATTCCCACAATGTTTTTCAGTTACTTGGAGATAATTACTGGTTATGCTCCACCTTATGATTATTCACTCTAGCTCAGCCCCTTATTTGACATCCTATGTGAAGATCCCTCTCTGGCCCATTGAAAGCTCACTAGTAGGAAGGGCTGCATTAGTAAATGTTGAAATTGGCCTCAAGACTGCACAGCTTACTACATTTAATTGAAAGGAGCCAATTCATGGGCAGATAATTCCTTCTACTCATACCCCAGTAACCATGTGACTGTCTTTAGGAGGTATCAAATGGATCCATCTTGCTTACTGTCCTTCAAAATCTTTGACCCCCTCTCATGATCTCATTGCTGAGTTTCTTATTAAACACATAATTTGAGTCATACAATTGGTGGGACGTGAGTCATTGCGGTTCCCTTTTCAGTTCAACAACAGTGCTGACTCTCACAATCCTCACATGCTTGGTGGGTGAGTTTTGCTAATTTTCCTGGCCAAGTTGTAAATCACTATTCTCCTAATAAGCTTATCCACTTTGCTACCATAGTCTTTATCTTCCCCGACAATGTATGCCTTTACGGATGGCTGCAGCTCAGATAAGGCTGGTTACTATAGCCTTGCTCCTACTAATGTGGTACAAACTTCCTATGCCTCTGCATGATGGGCAGAACTTCAAGATTTTGCTTGTGCTTTATCCCACTTTGCTGATGAATTGGTTAATACCTATAGTGATAGTGCCTATAAATTAGGTGTTGCCATGCACATCACAGAGACACCAATGGATATGCACAATCAGAAGGGTTATTTCATTTATTCCCTACCTATGGAAAACAATTCAAGTGCTTCAATATCCCTGATTTATTGGACACATCTGAGTTCACACCAAAGTTCCAGTCCCTGTGATAACAGGCCACACTGTAGCTGATCATCTTGCTGCAGGCTGTCAGCAGCTGTCCTGTTATGACTGTGCCCAAGCATCTCAAGCATCATCTGAGTGCTTTCACTCTATGCACAGAATTCCACATTACCTGGGAACACGCTCAGGAAACTGTTTGCCAAGGTCCTAATTGTGTAGAACATACTCCAGTTTTACCTACTGGTGTTAACACCCATTGTTATCAGCCAAACCAGCTGTGGCAGATGGATTAACTCACACCCCTAAATTTGGCAAACAGTGTTCCATCCATGATAATATCAACACTTGTTCTCACTTCATTTTTGCCACAGCTTAAATGGGATAAAATACACATGAAGTCATATCCAATGTTTGGTTACTTTTGCAATGTTGAGATGTCCTCTACATATTAAAACAGAATGGTCCAGCTTATATAGATCCTCTTTTTGACACATTTGTGATCAATATCATATTCATCACCAAATGGATATTCTTTATAACTCTCAAGGCCAGGCAATAGTATAGCAGGTTCAATTGTCAGTTAAGTGAAAACAATACATGGGAAGTATAGAACCCCACAAATTTAATTGAATCCTGCTCTTTGTTTTTATTTTTGTTTAATTGTGGTGCCTATGGTTGTACTGCAGGTGAATGACACATGACTCTCAATGCCATAGGCCAGGCAGGTCTGGTTTGGTAGAGAAACTTACAAACAGAACAACAGAATGGACCAGATCCCATGATAATGTGGTAGAGGCCATCCTTGTGTTATTTCATAGGGGATGCTCCTACTATCTGGATACCTGAGTTTGCTCTCCAAGGATCTCAAGCTGCAGTTCAAATGACTGAAGCTCACAACTGAGATACTGATCCAATCTCCACTGGAAGCAAGATGCTGAGGATGAAATACAGGGGAAACTCAGCAGACCCACAATGTCAAACTACCAACATGCAAACAACTGAAGAATCTGATGCATGAGGTTGAGCACATGGTTCACCACCAGGAGGTATTGATCTCCAGCCACCCTGTGTAAAGCTAATCTTGTTTTGTTGAGCTGTCAGGATGCTGCATTATCTGAGGAGAAATCCAAAAGTTCCATATAATACCAGACCATTCACACATAAAAAACATAAAAGGGGGAGATGTGGAGAGCCATGACTTGGAGAGTGATCTTTGATTGTCTCAGAACTGTGGCAGTGCTTTGCTATGGGACGTTTCTGTGCAAAGGCGCAGTTCAAAATTGCCCAGGAGTTGACCTGTATGATGAAGTTCTGTGCTAAGGTACCAAACAATATCAGTATTGACCTTGAGCTCAGATACCAGCTGCCATGAATAGAGAATTTTGAGCATAAAAATATTACCACAGTATCTATTAAGGACTGCAACCTCCAAGCTTGCCTGGTTTGCAGAAACTCTGAACAATTGGCTTCCAGGGTATAGTACAATAATAACAGCACTGCAGTGCAATAATAATTCTATCACTGCAACAGTAGGATAGCTACAAAAAGTTTCTAGCTCTGGACCTTTTAAGTGTACAAAGAAAAATGCAGGGAGAGCAACATGGTGGCGGGCGCAGAGAGATCAAGTCTCTGACCTCTTCAGCTGCGCGGGCATAGGGAGTCTTAAACCATCTAAATGCTGTTTGCTCAGGATCACTAGGCAATGCTGAGCTGACGTGGATCTGGAGCGAACAGTCTGGGCCTCTCAGAACACACACAGAGCCTGGATTGGCTGAATTCAAGCTCCCGTTCATCTGCATCTCGCTGACAAACCACTGTGACTCAGCACTAAACGATCCCGCTGAAACCACTGGTTGGCACTTTTGAACCTGTGGAGGTTAATACCAACCAAGCCTTCATAGGCAGTGGCCACAGGATTGAGACAGGGCTTGGGAGAGCCAGTCAGGACCCACCCATTGCATTGGTCACCCAGCAAACGGAACGAACTGTCTCCATTTGCATGGGATACCACCATGGCAGAGAACTGACATCACCAGAATGTGGCGGAGGAGATAACTTCATTGAAATTGGTGGCAACAGGTGAGTAACCCTGTAGCCCTCCCTCTCCACACAGTGAGGAAACCTTAAGGGCCCCTGCCAGCTCTTACATAAGGGCCCCTTCCAGCTCTCCGGTGAGCATGATAGTCAGACCGAGGGAATCAGGAGTGGCGCGGGACCCACGGCGCGGAACTCCCAGCTACTGCTCCCACCAGTGCTGACAACTGAGGTCTCTTGCACCACCTACTGGGGGTGTGGCTAACAGAGGGCAAGCAAAATACGCTGAGGGTTCTCAGCCCCACGGTCCACAAACTTAGGGTCTTTGGGACTGGCAAACAGGGAGAGTGTGCCCAGTTGTTCAAGAAAATAGAGCTCCTGGGATCAGCAGACTTGGCGTGTAGCCAGTATTGTGGTGAGCATCACCGATGTGCGGGGCCTGGCTTGAGGAAAATTGGGGAAGGGACTAGACATAAGAAAAGGCCCTAGGCACTCAGGATTGGAGACCCACCCAGTCTGGGAGGAGGAGCTGCTGCACAGTGATTATTTCCTGTGTATTCAGAGGAGAAGCGTGGCCCTGTGGGCACAGCTCCACCTACTGGCAGAGAAGTTAATAAAACTCTAAGACTGCATTTATTAATTTTTTTTTGTTTTTTTTCATTTATTTTTAAATTTTTTCATTTTAATATTTTTTATTATATATTTTTTATTTTTATTTTTTTCTTTTATATTTTTTTCTTTTGTCTTTTCATTTTTTTTCAATTTCCTTATTCCCCCTTCCTTGAATTCTACCTGCTTACTCTCATTCTCTTTAGTGACTTCTTCCCTTCCCTTCTAATACCTTTCCTCCCAAGCATCAAATAAATTTATAGGAGTAACAGTAACTCAGCAGTCAACCAGAACAAGAAGTAACATGAGCAGCATGAAAAGGCAAGGAAGAAAAGGAGTACAAACAATGCAGGACAGCCTAAATATTCAGGAGGAACTAGAGGCATCAGAAAAAAATGGTCAAATAAAGAACTCAAGGAATAACTTAGACAGATGGAATGGAATCTTAAAGAGGATATGAGACAGCAAATTCAAACAGTGAAAGAACACATTGAAAATGAATTACATAAACAGATAAAAGAAACAAATAAGCATCTTTATCAGGAGATAGAGATTATAAAAAAAATCAAACAATTATTCTAGAAATGAAGGAAACTATAAACCAAATTAAAAACTCAAATGAGAGTATCACTAACAGAGTAGAGCAAGTAGAAGCCAGAACGTCAGATAATGAAGACAAAATATATCATCTTGAAAAGAGTCTAGCCAACTCAGAAAGGCTGGTATAAAATCACGAGAAAAACATCCAAGAGATATGGGATAACATAAAAAAAACTTAAGAGTCATCAGGATAGAGGAAGGTGTAGAGGTTCAAACAAGGGAATGAGCAACCTGCCGAATGAAATAATTATAGAAAACTTTCCAGAAATAAAAAAGGAAACAGATGTACAAATTGTAGATGCATACAGGACACCGAGCATACAAAATCACAGTAGACCAATGCCAAG
This sequence comes from Spermophilus citellus, assembly GCF_964194105.1. Taxonomy (NCBI): domain Eukaryota; kingdom Metazoa; phylum Chordata; class Mammalia; order Rodentia; family Sciuridae; genus Spermophilus; species Spermophilus citellus. The sequence goes on from NC_138200.1 coordinate 4,125,976, forward strand.
ACACATTGTTATGAAGATATCCAATATACAGAACAAAGAGAAAATATTAAAAGCTACAAGAGAAAGGAGACAGATTACATTCAGGGGTAAACCAATAAGGTTTAAAACGGATTTTTTATCACAGACACTGAAAGCAAGAAGATCCTGGAACAACGTATTTCAAACACTGAAAGACAATGGATGCCAATCAAGAATTTTGTATCCAGCAAAATTAAGCTTCAGGTACGACAACAAAATAAAAGTCTTTAATGATAAACAAAAGTTAAGAATTTGCAGCCAGAAAACCAGCATTGCAAAGCATCTTGAGCAAAACACTACTTGAGGAAGAAATGAAAAACAATAACCAAAACCAACAGTGGGAAGTACCTCAGTAAAGCCAGAGAGTGGGGAGAAAGCTAATCATGGAGAAACAAACCAAATTTAAAAAAAAAGGTAAATAATCACACATGGCTGGAAGTACAATCCATATATCAATAGTAACTCTAAACGTTAATGGCTTAAACTCTCCAATAAAGCAACATAGGCTGGTATCATGGATTAAAAAAACAAATCCAACAATATGCTGCCTCCAGGAGACACATCTAATTGGAAAAGACATACACAGGCTGAAGGTGAAAGGTTGGGAAAAAATATACCACGCACAGGGTCCTTGTAAGCAAGCAGGGGTGGCCATCCTCATATCGAATAAAATCGACTTGAAGACTAAGTTAATCAAAAGGGATAAGGAAGGATATTACATACTGTTAAAGGAACCATTCACCAATAAGACATAACAATTAACAATATTTATGCACCAAATAAGGGTGCTGCAATGTTCATAAAACAAACTCTCCTCAAGTTCAAGAATCAAATAGGCCACAACACAATAATTATGAGTGACTTCAACACACCTCTCTCACCATTGGACAGATCCTCCAAACAAAAGTTGAATAAAGAAACTAAAGAACTCAATATCACAATCAATAACCTAGAATTAAATGACATATATAGAATATATCAACCATCATCAAGTGGATATACTTTTTTCTCAGGAGCACATGGATCCTTCTCAAAAATAGACCATATATTATGCCATAGGGCAACCCTCAGTAAATATAAAGGGGTGGAGATAATACCATGCATTTTATCTGATCATAATGGAATGAAACTGGAAATCAATGATAAAAGAAGGAAGGAAAAATCCTACATCACATGGAAAGTGAACAATATGTTACTGAATGATCCATGGGTTACAGAAGACATAAAGGAGGAGATCAAAAAATTCTTAGAGATAAATGAAAATACAGACACAACACATATCGGAATCTATGGGACACAATGAAAGCAGTTTTAAGAGGGAAATTCATCACCTGGAGGTCATTCCTCAAAAAAAGAAAAAACAACAAATAAATGAGCTCACACTTCATCTCAAAGCCCTAGGAAAGGAAGAACCAAACAACAGCAAATATAGCACAAGGAAAGAAATAATTAAAATCAGAGCGGAAATCAATGAAATTGAAACAAAAGACACTATTGAAAAAATTGACAAACCTAAAAGTTGGTTCTTTGAAAAAATAAATAAGATCGACAGACCCTTAGCCATGCTAACAAACAGAAGAAGAGAGAGAACTCAAATTACTAACATACGGGATGAAAAAGGCAATATCACAACAGATGCTACACAAATACAGAAGACAATTAGAAATTATTTTGAAAACCTATATTCCAATAAAATAGAAGATAGTGAAGACATCAATAAATTTCTTAAGTCATATGATTTGCCCAGACTGAGTCAGGAGGATACACACAATTTGAATAGACCAATATCAATGGATGAAATAGAAGAAGCAATCAAAAGACTACCAACCAAGAAAAGCCCAGGACTGGATGGGTATACAGCAGAGTTTTACAAAACCTTTAAAGAAGAATTAATACCAATACTTTTCAAGTTATTTCAGGAAATAGAAAAAGAGGGAGCTCTTCCAAATTCATTCTATGACACCAACACCACCCTGATTCTGAAACCAGACAAAGACTCCTCAAAGAAAGAAAACTACAGACCAATATCTCTAATGAACCTAGATGCAAAAATCCTCAATAAAATTCTGGTGAATCGGATACAAAAACACATCAAAAAAATTGTGCACCATGATCAAGTAGGATTCATCCCTGGGATGAAAGGATGGTTCAATATACGGAAATCAATAAATGTTATTCACCACATCAATAGACTTAAAGATAAGAACCATATACCTACATACATATCTACATATCTACAGCTCCATAGAAAATGTTGAATCTGCTTGGAGATGTTGGGGGTGTGGGTGAAACTACATTCTTTATACTGTTGTTGCACACCAGGGCCCACATCCCCATCTGAAATAGTTCCCTGCATTCAGATGACAGTAGGAGCAAGCATGGAGAGAGTATTGGTCTGGGAGAGGAGCAGGTAGAGAATCTTTAGTGAGGAAATTCCAGTGGCATGCTCTACTGAGGGGGGCTCACTCTTGATCCAGCATTCCTCCTACCTCTCCTCTCCAACATCTGGTAGGTATTTTGTGCTCTTCTTGTTTTAAAGTCAGAAATCCAGGCTCAATCTTTGTGTGTTAGATGTAATCAACAGTCTCCTGAGAGGAGAAAGCTGATGAAATGGAACATGATTGAGAATCCTGGTTTTGAAGGTTAATGGAACACTCTGATTTGAATGATACTTAGGCTAAATTCTCTTAGTGTCCATGGAAAACTTCAGTTCTTCAATGGTACCCTCTAGCAAATGCAGCAATCTCCAACTTAAATGCCCCTTGTGATGTGGTTTAGACACTTAGCTTCCTGGGACAACAGTAGTTATACTGAAGTGAATATCATTTACTATATTGTTACAAGGCTCTTGACAATTTGAACACTAACTCATAAAAGATTATCTCATTTTTACTCACTCTAGGTAAAGAACTGATGGGAATTTATATAAACTATATACCAAATTTGAGAACTCAATCTGCCAATTTCTCTGCCACAGGTCTCTCTTTTCCCTAAGAACACCTCTCTGACCTGAGTGGCAGCCCAGGTAACAGGCAGTTGGTGGGACTCAAAATTAGTTCTTTTATTGAGTGTTTTTCCCATCTTACCTGGCACTTCTGGAAAAAATATCTAAATAAATTCATGGTAACACAGAAATGTAGGTAAAATCATAGTTTGAATGAGACATGGAGATGCTATGAAAGTAGAGGGCAAGAAATAATCCAAAAGCTAAAAGTGAAAAATTTAAATCCAAGAGATTTGGGGAAAGAAAGAGCATTAATAATCTTTTATCTTTGTGAATCAACCTCTTTGAGACCCAAGGAAGTGTGAAACACTCGTATTGATCTGAGTAATGATGGTATCAATTAAATCTGATGCTGAAATAGAGTGCTAGATTCATATCCTTTTGGTGGTCACATAACCCTTCACAATCCTTTGGAACTATTTGTTTCTGTGTCATGTAACTGTAGGACTCTAGTGATGAGTGCATAGGCTCTGCCAAGCTGAATGAAGCTTGGCAGTTGCTTCACCTGATGGAAAGCATTCCTTTTTTCTGAGGAAACAGCACCCATGGCTGGGCTTGAGCTGGATAGACTCTGCAGCACTGAATACATGTTCTGCTTCTTGAATGAATCTGAGGTGCTCCTATTTCTTAAAACACAGATTTGAATCTATTTATGTCTATATTGTTAAGTAGAGACACAAGTCACAAAAGGGACATAGCCAATCCCCCACCATAGTCTTGGTTCTTCCTCTTCCCATGTTCAGATATCCCTTCTATTAATGCAGAGAGAACCTTGAAATGGGCCTCAAAAAAAAAACCTACAGATTTTTTTTTAGTTCTTCAGAAGCTGGGGTCAGGGTCCTAGTGAAGATCTCTGTTGTCTTTGCCTATAAATCTGTCTGAGTGTTGGAGCAGTTCAGAATTAATCCTTCAGCCCTGAAGGTAGCCTACATCGACATCATGTTTCTTAGGGAGTAGAGAACCAGGGCTAGCATTCACCAGTCACCTTGTGCTCTTGGACTCTCAAGGTTCCAAACTGGGTTGGAATGTGGAGCACTGTAGGCTAGTGTAGCACTGGTCACATGAGGAGGATCCTGCAACAGCACCAGGGAGATGTCACCTATGTGATGGCGATTAGGTTGCTGGGCCAGTGAGAATCTTTCCCTTTACTCAAGAGAGTACCGATGACCATGACCACTTGTAGATTGTACAAGGACAAATGTTTTTAATTTTGAATTCCTCAACATGATAAACTGATAAGTTTTTTAAATTTATTTCACATTGTGTAACACTCACAAACTCCACTGACCAGTATCACTGAAAAATATCACAGAGGGTTACTGTGTGATCCTGTACAATCTTCATAACCTAAAAATATCTAGATCAATGGATACTATAAACAATGTTAAAATGTGCCAGGTAGGCCCTGGACAGCACTGCCCACACTCGCATATCACAGGCTGGACTATGTTAGCCCTGGTGACACCCACAGTATATACATTGAGTCCAGAGTCTGACATAAGTCTATATGTCATAGAGCTCTGTCTCTGAACACATCACCCACACCACTGCCTGCCATTCTGTTGCTTAAAGAAGCCTCCTCCATCTCAGGACACTTTTGTAGCCATCTTTAGTGGGGCAGTTCCCAGCTTGGAACACCAGCTGGGCAGATAATGATAGTCCCCAACAGCCCCCTCTCTAGAGCAGACACTAACCTAGCAAAGTGAATGCCCAATACAAAATAGCTCTCCAAAACAAGGTCACAGCCCCCAGAGTGCACCCCACAAGACCTCTAGAGAGAAAGGTCTGTGTTTAGGAAGTAGAAATGGAGAGGGTGAGTGAGACAGAGTTTAGAGATGAGAGGCCAGAATGTATGAGGTACAGGCGATGTAAGGAGATAAGACCAGGCACCCACATCCACAGAAGCAGGCACCAAAGGAGATCCTTGGACAGCAGTCTCCCACTGGGGACTTCTGGTGCCATACCACATTTCCACATGCCCTGCAAACAAGACCAACCCTCCCACCCTGTAACTTTCAGCATCCTGAGAATGGAAATACTAGCAAACAAATGACAACCTTATTTATTGGATAAGCAGGAAAGAAGGAAAGACACTGATATTCACTGAAAACAATCATTGCTTCTTCTTTCTAGATTCATTTTTCCTCCCTCTCTCTTCTCCCACTCTCATAGCCAAACATTTGTGAAACCAAGAACTTTCTATGAATTAAGATACTGATGTCTGGGATACCTGAATAGTATGTTACAGTTGTGTGGTATATCCTTTTATCTCCTATTTTTACACTTTTTATTTTTCCTAGCATTTATGTGAGTTTGTTGCATGTCCTCTACAGTCTTCCCACTTATTGTCTCCCCAAGAGCACTTCCTCTTTCTTCCCCTGTTATAACTGTCTTCTTTAGATTCCTCGCTCACACTTCCTAAGGTCTAGAACTCTATATTCTACACTCCAACCACCTCAACTTTCCATCCTTAACCACACTCCCTGTTCTTTCTCCACCATCAGGAACTGTAAACACTTTTACAAACTACTGTTTATATTGTAATGATTGAACTCACCATTTCTCTATGTTATGAAAAGATTGTAAACATCTGAACAGCAATTATTTGGTTTAAGGTTATTTATTTTTTGTATTGGGATAAGTTAATATTATCTTTCCCTCAGAAGAGAGGTAGTGGAACCCTGAGAGGAACTGTAACCCTGTAGGGTAAAAACGGCAACACTTGGTCCACATGCTAGAAGGGAGGACACAAAAACAACATGAAAAAACAGTGGGGAAGAAAGTGCTCCAAAGAAATCCAGACACTGCAGTGTTAGAATCCATGGCAAGCACAACAAAAGAAAAGACAGAGAAGAACTTACAAAAGTAAATTGTTCTGTGAATTAAAGGGTGATAAGTGAGCAAATAATACAGTACAGGATATTTTGATACAGAGCTACACAAGCAAATACAGAAATCAAAGGATTACTTCAATAAGAAAACAGAGCTTCTGAAAAACGTACCTGTAATAAAAAAAAACAATAAACCAAAGTAAAAGCTCCATAGAAAGCACTGACAACAGATTAGACCACTTGCAAGACAGGACCTCAGACAATCCAGAGAAAATTTACATCCTTAAAAAGAATGTAGATCACACAGTGAAGATGGGAAGAAACTATGAGATCACTCAAAAATTATGGTATAACATAAAGACCAAATTTAAGAATTATTGGGATAGAGGAAGGCACAGAGTTACAAACCAATGGAATCTATTCAATAAAATAATCTCAAAAAGTTTTCCAAACATGAAGATGGAATTGGAAAACCAAATACAAGAGGCTTATAGGAGGCCAAAAGTACAAAATCACAACAGATCCACACCAAGACACATTGTAGAGAAATGTCTAGAATAAAGAGAATATCTAAGGCCAACAGAGAAATAAATGAGATTACATATGGGAGGAAACCAGTTAGAATACCTGCAGATTTTCCAACACAGACCCTGAAAGCGTGAAGATCCTGTAACAACGTATACCAAGCTGTAAAGAAAACGAATTTCAACCAAAAATTTTATATCCAGGAAAATTAAGCATGAACTTTGGAATGTTAAATCACATATTACTTCTCAGTTACCTCCGAGTAGACAAGGACAGGATTTGTGTGTAGAGGTTCTGAAACTGAGACACGGACTGTGGGAGAAAGTAGTCTCTTATATAGTAGTGGAACTCTTTAACTTGATCACCAGGGAGGTGACTAATCAGCTAGAAAATCTCTACTCTTCCAAAATACTTGTGTTTTTCAGTATTATATTTTCTTTCAATAGTAAACTTATGCCCAAACAAGGACACTCACACACAAACTTATTCATTTATACTTCTCACACTCCTGAAATTCTTCTTTGTATAAGTGATTTGAAGAAATCTTTCCCTCTTATTTGAGTTTTAAATGAAAGAAACAATTTTAATATGAGAGAAATGATTCCACTGTATTGTCCTGTAATGAGGGTACAGCCTCTAAAATCACTTTTGTTTCCAACAGACTGAAATAATTTAGGAATGTTTAATGTTGGTGCAAAATAAGAGTTCATAAATTGAAATTCATGTTAAAATTAAAAATTTTATTAATTAAAAAGTTATAGTTTGATTCTAAATAAAGGATTGTAAAGTCCATCACATGATGCCTCATGAAATATCACCTCACCAGCAATGAGGAACCATCAAATTTCTTCTGCCATATTGATGTTGTACTTCTTCATTGTCCATTAAAAAATGGCCACCTTGCTATAAAATATCAAGATGATATATACTTAAAAACATTTCCCTCCAGTACTTCAAATTTCCATGGTGACAGTTAAAGATATTTAAAATTCTTCTTACACCCAATAATATGGCAGACTTGAATCATATATCACTATGTGTATTTACCGATATTTTCATGTACTGGCGAGTTGTTTTCTCCTTAAGCCTTGATTCATGATATGTTTCATTTTACTAATTCTGAATTTCTTTTCTCAATTTTATGCTGAAGAATGGTGCTCTGAATTCCAACTGCAGATTGGCATGCATTCAGTTGCAATTCAAACACAAAGCATGCCCAACTAGGGATGTTCTAGATGTACATTACACTTTACCACCTTAATCACTATTTAAAATGAATATTAATGGTGCCTCTGTTTCATGCAAAGTTCTCTTTAAAATGCAGAAAATTGACCTTGAGATTTTATGTAATTATGAGGAAATAAGATGTCGTCAAAACTGAATTGAGGGTGAAATTAATCTCTATTATGTACAATTTGAAATAACAGAATTGTCCAGAGAAAAATGGATCTATTTGATATAAACATAGACAAAAGATATTTTCTTTGATCCTTTGAAACACACAAAAATCATGCAATTGTTGACTTTGCATTCTTATCTATAATACTCTAGATTAGAATATGGCATGAAGTTGCCAGTGCCTTAGTCATTTCTAGAATAAAAATTTGTATTGCTCTTGTAGTTTTCTGCTTGTTGAAATAGATCCACAGATTTATTCTATGTAAAAACATTATTTTCTCTATGTATTTTCTTGCGATCTCTATTGTGGGTATTTTGCCAAAGGCTTTCCACCTGCATGTCTTGAATGAATAATGGTAGTACAATTTCTGTGATTTGTATAAAGTTGAATCTGTATTTAAGTTTTTTTCACATATTTTATGTTTATAATCTTTCTCATTAGTAGGAATTGTCTGATATAAAATAAAATGTGAGTACTTATTAAACAATTTTTTCACATTCTTTGAAATCACATTTATGTGTTTCCAGTATATATTCTTTGATGATTACTCAAGTGAGACCTGTGGTGAAATGTTTTGCCACATTCTTCAAATAGGGTGTTTTATTGTTTTCCAGTATGGATCCTCTGATGTACAAGAGAAAATAAGGAATGAGTAAATGCCTTTGCACAATGTTCACATTTGTAGAGTTTCTACACAGTGTGGATACTCTGATGCTTATGAAATGCTGAGTAAGAAATGAAGGTTTTGTCACAATCTTTACAATTCTAGGGTTTCTCTCAAGCATGTATTATCTGATGAATACCAAGCTGTGAAGATAGAATAAAAGCTTTTCCACACTCTTGTCATTTCTAATGTTTCTCTCCAGTGTGGATTCTCTGATGCACAGCAAGATGTGAGGAACGAGAAAAAGCCTTTCCACAACTTTCACATTTGTAGGATTTCACTCCTGTATGTATTCTCTTATGTATATTTAAGGTGGAGGAACAAATGAAAGCTTTGCCACACTCATTACATTTGTAAGGTTTCTCTCCAGTATGGATTCTCTGATGCACAGCAAGAGATGAGGAATGAGCAAAAGCCTTTCCACAACTTTCACATTTGTAGGATTTCTCTCCTGTATGTATTCTCTTATGCACACTTAAGTTATAGGAAGAAAAGAAAGCTTTGCCACAGTCATTACATTTGTGAGGTTTCTCTCCAGTATGAGTTCTCTTATGAATAGCAAATTGTGAAGAATGATTAAAAGCTTTTCCACATTCTTGGCAATTATAATATTTCTCTCCAGTGTGGATTCTCTGATGCCTATGAAGTTCTGAGGAAGAAATGAAGGTTTTCCCACAATCTTTACAATGATATGGTTTATCTCCAGTATGGATCCTCTGATGCACAGCAAGATATGATGAACTAGAAAAAGCCTTTCCACAACTTTCACATTTGTAGGATTTCACTCCTGTATGTATTCTCTTATGCACATTTAAGGTTGAGGAACAAATGAAAGCTTTGCCACACTCATTACATTTGTGAGGTTTCTCTCCAGTATGGATTCTCTGGTGCACAGCAAGATATGATGAACTAGCAAAAGCCTTTCCACAACTTTCACATTTGTATGATTTGTCTCCTGTATGTATTCTCTTATGCACATTTAAATGTGAGGAACAAATGAAGGATTTGCCACACTCATTACATTTGTAAGGTTTCTCTCCAGTGTGATTTCTCTTATGAATAGCAAACTGTGATGCGTAAATAAAAGCCTTTTCACATATTTGGCATTTGTAATGTTTCTCTCTAGTGTGGATTCTCTTATGCACATTTAAGGTTGAGGAACAAGTGAAAGCTTTGCCACACTCATTACATTTGTGAGTTTTCTCTCCAGTATGGATTCTCTGATGCACAGAAAGATATGATGAACTAGAAAAAGCCTTTCCACAACTTTCACATTTGTAGGGTTTCTCTCCTGTATGAATTCTCTTATGAATATTTAACTGTGAGGAACAAATGTAGGCTTTGCCACAATCTTTACACTTGTACGGTTTTTCTCCAGTATGGATTCTCTGATGAATAACAAGGCTTGAGGTACATTTAAAAGTCTTTGCACAATGTTTACATTTGTATGGTTTCTCTCCAGTATGGGGTAGCTGAGGATGAACAAGTTGTGTGGAACACATATATACTTTCCCACTCTCTTCAGAATTGTAATGTTTGCCTCCAGTGTGGATTCTCTGATGACAAAGCAGTTCTGAGAAAGAAATGTAGTTTTTGCCACATTCTTTATTCTTGTAGGGATTCTCTCCTGCGTGGATACTCTTATGCACCTCATGATGTGAGGAATTACTAATGAAAGTTTTACAATCTTCTATTTTATGAAGTTTCTCTTCATTCTGGATGTTCTGTCGTTGTTCAAGATTTAAACATGGTGTAAATGATTCATCACATTCCTTGATTTTCCATGGATTTTCTTGGGTGCATATTGTATAAGGTCCAATTTGGTTTGATGACTCATCAGGGCTTTCCCTGTATTTTTCACCTGTATGTGTATTGGACATTTCCATGGTATTGATTTTCTCATGCTCTGTACACACTGAGAACTGATTAAATAGTTCACTGTATTTCTTACATTCATAAGATCTGTCTTTCCTCTGGACATTAGGATGGGTAAGAGCTTTTGGCCACTCATTGATGACTTTTGCACATTTCTCCCACTTGTCGTGGTTCTGTGTAAAAGGAGGTCTCTGTGTGTTAGGTGGATCTAATCCCTTGTTAGTGTCTTCCCATGTTTCCTTGTGTTCATGGCTGTCCTGTGCAACAGAACCTCCCTCCAATTTACTTAGGTTACATCGATCAGCAAATGCCACCCCCATTTCATCATTGATGCATATTTTCTCATACTTACCAGTGTGTTCTCTTTTCTCAGTCATCACTGTGTTGACATTGGCCCTCTGAATTTTATCCAAACTGCAGACATTGGAACAGAACTGAAGGAAGTCTTGATGCAGAAATAGTGAACTTTTGATGAATAAATTATCACACAAATCCCATTGAGATTTTTGTCTCATATTTTGGAATCTCTTGTATAAAGCAGTATTTGAATGGCAATCCAAGCCAAATTTACAATGTTTCAAATGATGTTTTGCATCATGATCTTCATTTCCTTGCTGATTTTCTATATTGTTATTCTCAGTAAAGGAATATTTAATAAGTGGATCTACACCCTTACTCCAAGAAGCAAATGAATCCAACTGAATTCCTGACACAAACTCATTAGTTTGGGCAGATTGTTGATGTTCATCTTCTCTCCCAGTGCTCTCAGAGGATGCCACTGCACAGTGATAAGGTCCAGGACATTCTGGCTTCCCTTTACACTTTCTCCTAATTTCATGTTTACTGAATTGTATATTCTCAAGATTCTTATTTTCATATCTTCTATTTCTCACCTGTTGGAATGAACCTTGTAGATTCTCCTCTGGTAACCATCCAGGAGTTTACAGGGAAAACATAAATGAAAGAAACAAAAGTTAGAATGTATCCTTACTGGATTCTCCTGAACATACCAATGCAATGCATAAAATTATATCAACCTGAGAATACCAGGAAGAGGAAAAAATAAAATCATTGACTGCATCCTTCCTCCATAAATATATAATCTTAAAATGTATGTATTGAACATATTGCCTTACTGAATACTCTAGACATTGTATTTTCAAGGCTGCAGGTTACAACAGTTCTAACAAGCTACAAATAAAAGGAAGGAAAGTTGTTTCCATTTCTCCACCACAGATACTTACCCTAAAATTAGCAGAATACAATGAAGAGAGAATTCCAAAAATATGGATCTAATTTCTTGCCTACTTGTGTGGTTTCTGAAAAAATATGTCTGTGACATAATGTGCCAAAAGGAAATGGGTTTATTTTGGAAGATGTCTTGAGTAGATCAGACGTGAGAAAATGATTGTAAAGTAACAAAAAGAATTCCACTGGGATAAATTGATGCAGACAAAATGAGAATGAAATGTAGATCAGCAATAGGCATCCAAGAAAAGGGTCTCAGAGAAGAAATGAAGAAAAAGGATTGAGAAATCGAGCTCCTAAACCCAGCTGTTGCTCATCACAATGACAGCCCCCTTACCAGTTCCTAGAAATGACCAACCCTACAATGTACATTCTCTTGGGTCAATGAACCCTCTCTTTTAAACTTTTGTCAATGTAATTTAGAATTCACTTTTCTACAGACCTGTGGAAGGAGGCAAATTAGAGGTGATGTTCCACTTTCTGAATCCCATACCTAATCAATCATCTATAGGGAAATATCAAGCTTACAAAACCTATAGATAAAAGACACCTTTTAAAATCATCTCCTGGGAACACTCCCACTTTGTGAGCTTTTATTCTTTTTTCTCTTCTTCTTACATTTCCTTCTTCCTTTTTTTCACTAAATAAGTCAAATTACGATGCTCGCACCCTTGTGACTATGGATTTTATTCTTCAAATTTACAAGAGAAAGAACCCATTTGACATCCAAACTCTTTTACAATAGGGATATACTCCTTTGTAAATGAAAAACTACAGACACAAATATTTTAATGAGACATCTTGAGATCAGGCTATAAAGTTTCAAAAGTCCCTACTAGTTTTGATTGGTGTCATTTTTCTGTGGCTGAAGAAATTTTCTAGGTTATTACTAGTGTATTTTTGGTTAACTAATTGTTTTCCAATTGGCAAATAAGACTATATTCACTTTCCAGTGTAGATTGATTTTTCAAAAGCAAAAGTAACTTGTTCAGTGATGAATCTATTTAATTATTATATATATCCCATTACAATATTTGCATTGCATTTTTTTGATAGAATGTTTCAGATTCATTATGTTATTATTTTTCAAGTTGAAAACATATTGTTGGTTCTGGGAAAACAACTGTCTTCATCTTATTCCTACTTTCATGCTACCATTTTATATTCTTTCTGTGAAACTCCCAAACCATCAAACCCAATAGTCTTGCCACTAATGTATTCTAAAATGACATGACAGCACTATTTTTATTCTCCACATAAATTTGAGATCATGAGATATTTTCTGATTTCTGCCTTTTCTATTCTCTAAGCAGTATACACTTTTAGTCTGTCCGTGTTCCCATAAATGATAAAATTCACTTTTTTATGACAGCATAGCATTTAATTCTATGTGCTTCAGTGTGTGTGTGTGTGTGTATGTACATTTCCTATTTATTCATACATACTTACAAATAAATTTTTCATATTTCACATTGTGAATAATCCTTCAACAAGCATGGGAGTGCAGACATCTCTTCTACATTCTGAATTCATTCCTAGTTGGTAAACTCAGTTCTGGTTTACTCAGCACTACAGTAGATGTGCTGTTCATTTTCAAAGAACTGTTCTACTGTTAAATTATAAAACAATCTCCAGATGTGTTTTTCTGGGGGAAGTTGTTCTCTCACATGACTGAGATACCTCACTGACTGGGTGTGAAGCGCTCAGACCAGCTGAGTCAGAGCTTTCTCCACCCTTTCTGGGTACAAGGGCTTGTCTGTGTGGGGGTGTGGCTCACCATTGACCTGGAAATCAACCACTGACCCTGACTTTGGAATGCTGTCTCCCTTGACCTTCATTGGATGGAATTTTCCCCTGAATTTTTTGTTTCCCAATGAAACCCCACTCTCTGGCATGCTCCTCCCTCTTTCTTGCTGGTCTCTTGTGTTAACCTCACTACTGCTGGGTGGCTCGAGGCAGGAGCCAGAAAGGGCTGTGCAAGAAAAAGGTAAATTGAATTTATGTGTCTTTATTTTGATCTTACCAGTTAACTTGTATGTTTGGAACCTCTAGTATGAAGCTAGCGTGCTGGTAGCATGACAGATTTTTCAAATGCCTAAAGTTCTAAATAGATAACAAAAACATTCAAAGAATATGGCAAATATGGCCAAATGGAGGCAACTAAATAAATTTCCTGACTTAAATTCTAAAGAAATGGTGATTGTTGAGATATGTGAGGAATGCAAAACAAACATCTCAGTGATATTCATAGAGCCAAACAAGGAAAAAATAAAAAATAAAACATAAAATCAAGCTATCAACTAAAAAATACAAAAATAGATTAATTTTCATGCTAAAGAATGCAACTAGGAATAAAAGTTGAGAAATTCTTAAATACAGAATGAAACTATATTATAATCCAAAAAATTGATTCATTCAAACTAGAATAAAAAAGTAATGAAATAATCTTTCACAAACTAAGCTATCCACATCCTTGAACATATAACACTGTATTTCATTTCTATATACAACTATAATGCATAAATCAATAAACAAATAGGTTACTTAATTAAGGAAAGACCACAAAAGAAGCAGATAGGGATTAGGAAATGGAGGATGGAAGGGATGGGAAATTATTTGCAACTGAAATGGGAAAACGTGCTTAAGGATACTTATGCATATAATCTAGAGTGCTACAACCCACACATTACCAAATACACACCAGGGAGCCCACAGTAGCTTTGACAGATCAGAACTTTACTTCAGGAGGACACACAAAACAGCACCCCATAACAGGAAGTAATCTGACTGCTAACTCACAGATAATCAGGGACCATTTTCCCCGAACCAGCAGAAACATAGTAGATATCTGAACACACCAAAGATTAGACTGACCTTCCAAGAATTATATCAGACTTGACCTGGTATGATCAATATCTCAACACCCAAAGAAACAGAAATAAACCCAGTAGGTTTTCAAGCCAAGAGAATGAAATGGAAAATCATATATAGCAGGCTTCTAGGACCCCAAATATACAAAATTTCAACAGACCCACAAATAAGCACAATGTCATAAAAATGATTAACATGCAGACTAACAATAACATTTTCAAGGCTACCTGACAAAAGCAATACATACCATTTAGAGGGAACCCCATGTGATATCTCAACATAGACCCTCAATGTTAGGAGTTCTTGCAGTTATATATACCAATATCTAGAAGAGTGCAGGGGCACATCCTTGTAATCCTAGTGGGACAGGATTCTGAAGCAGGAAGATCATGAGTTCAAAGCAGCCTCAACAAAGTAAGGCCCTAAGAAACTCATTGAGGCCCTGTCTCTAAATAATATACAAAATAGTGCTGGGGATCCAGTTCACTGTTTAGGCACCCCTGGGTTCAAAACCTAGTACCCACCACTCAATAGAACCCAATATCTGAAAGAAAATGGATGCCACAAAGAACACTATGACCAGCAAAATGAAGATTCAGAATCAAAGATAAATTAAAATTATTCCACAATAAACAAAAGTTAAAAGAATTCACCACTAGAAAGCCTGAAGTACAAAGCAGACTCAATATTATATTTCATGAAGAAGAAGTAAAAAATAAAAGTGAAATCCAGCAAAGAGAGAAACTACCCTAAAAGAAATATAACTGATCAACATAGATGCACACATTCTCAATAAAATTCTAGAAAATTGCATACAAATACATTTCAGCTACTGGAGTCTACTGTATTATGGAGTACACAGTCTCCCTTTAGTCATACAAAACTGAGACCTGACACATGCCACTTAGGGGTAGTGGAGAAGAATCAGGTTTTGTCAGCCACAGCCCTAAAAGTTGATGCCTGCAGGCTTCTCCTACTGTGATTAGCTGCTAACAATATAAGTCTTTCTTGGCTGCAGAAGACTCAGGGTTTCACAGGCCCTGCCAGCCAAATAAGCAAAAAATCCAGTTTCATCTCAATCTCTAGTTTAGAAAGACCCCAAAGAGATAATCAACTCTTACAACATAAGCCCTTCCAAGAATATCAATAAACTCTTTTGAAATAATAAGAAAAAATAATAATAAAGCTCAGAGCTAAAATTAATAAAAATGGGAACAAAAATATAAAGGAAAGATTAATGCAATAAAGGTTTCATTTATTGTAAAGATGAACATCATTTAAAAACCCATAGACAAACCAACCTAAAAGAGATAAAAGATCCTAATCAGCATAATTGCAAAAAAAAGGAACTATGAAAAACACTTCTGAAATTTATAAGATTCTTACACGCTTTTTTGAAAATAAGTACATTCCAAAAAAGTGGAAAATCTAGATGATATTGACAAACTTTTATACATACAAAACCTAACCAAATGTGCCCTTGATACACAGAAAACATAAAATGAACCAATATAAAAAATGAGATTGAAGTAGCTATTAAATGCTTTCCAACACAGAAAATATCAGGATCAAATGGATTCTCAGTGAAATTTATCTATATATTTAGAGAAGAATTAATACAAGTTTTGCTCAAATTTTCCATGAAACACAAATGTAGGACACACTACCAAATTGAATCTATGTACACTATTTCACCCAGATACCAAAACAAAATATAAATCAAGGAAAAACAACGTCAGTGCCTGCATCCCTGATCAACATAGATAGAAAAAAATTAAATAAAATATTTGAAAACAGCATCCAAGTACACATGAATGAGGTCAAAATCAAATATATTTTATTTCTGAGATGCGTGTTTCATTAAACATGCACAAATCAGTAACTATAAATGGACCACACCAACAGAATTAAGGAAAAGAAGAGCAGAATCATCTGAATCAATGCAGAAAAAGCATTTCAATAAATCTAGCACTCATTCCTGGTAAAACTCATGAAAAACATTCAGCAAACGTGCAGGAACAAAATCAATACTACATATATAAATTGAATATGTTTCTATACTCTAATATTGAATCTGCAGGAAAAGGAAGAAAAATATTCCATTCACAATAACCTCAAAAAATATGTAATTCAAGAAATAAATTTAAGAAGGAAGATGCAAACCTCCACAAGGAATGTGAAAGGCAACTGAAGGAAGAAACAGAAGATGTGAAGTGAGAAACACCTCCCATGTTCTTGAATGGGCAGAATCGATGTTTGAAGAGGGCATTACGACCAAAAATCTCATACAAACTTGACATAATCCATATCTAAACACTAATAAAAATTTTCAGAGAAATAAAACCAAAATGTGATCTAACATTTCTGTTAGATCAGTAGAGTAAAATAGAAGATATGGACACAAATCCACATAAATTTAATCATCTGATACTTGACAAAGTTTTGAAAAACAAAGGGAGAAAAGGTAGCCTTCTTAAAAACTAAGGGCTACAGTAAATGTATATACATAAGTGAAAAGTGAAACAGTATCCCTATATTTCCCACTGCAAAAGAAAGTTGAACTCACTGTTGATAAACAATCTAGAAATTATACCAAAATCCTGCAACTGCTAAAAGAAAACACAGATTCAACATTCTAACTTATCTCTTCAGGCTCCAACATTCTTATCAAGCCCCATGAAAGTTCAAAAAATAAAACCAAGTAGCAGAGAATCAAATTGAAAAATTCTGTGCACAGTAAAGAAAATCATTAAGAGTGGGAAGAGAGAACCAGGGAATGTGAGAATGTTTTGCCAAGTATGATTCTGACAAAATCATTAAACACAATGAGTAAAAAGAACAGAAAACCTCACCAAGAAATCAAACTACTCAACCAATAAATGAGTCAATGTGCAAAGAGATGTGTCACAAAAGAATCAATACAAATAACCAAAAATTCTCTGAAATGTGATCATCATCCCTACCTACTGGAGAAGTAGAAACCAAAACAACATTCAGATTTCAACTCACTGCAGTTAGAATGACAATCATTAAGAATTCAGATAAATAATGGATGTGACTGAGAATGGAAGAGTAAGGGTATTGCAAGGAAGTATGACCACTCGGGAAGGAAGCATGTGGAATCCTGAAAAGACAAGGAATATACTCACCATGTGACTACTCCTTCATGTTTACCCCAAACCTACAATTATCATGACACCGACACTTCAGTATAGCAACAAAAATCATGACAGCAGTTTATGTAACCACACCACATGCCTATGAGTCCATGAATGGACAAAAAATGTGGTTTACACACAGTCTCTCTCTCTCTCTCTCTCTCTCTCTCTCTCTCTCTCTCTCTCTCTCACACACACACACACACACACACACACACACACTCACACACAGAGTGGAGTTAACAGTCATGAAAAAAGAAAATAATTGCATTTTGCATTCATGTATGAAACTGAAGAGAAGCAAGCAAAGTGACATATGCAAACTCAAAAGTAAAACATTCAGTCTTGTAGATGAAATAAAGAGTAAAATAAGTGAAAAAATGAAGGTACCACATAAAATACCAGGGAGGTCAGCAGAGAAGAAAAAGTGGACTGAGGGAATGGATGATAAAATGGAAAAGGGAGGCATAGAGCCCAGTAAAGCTCACATTTCAGTACATCTATAAATCCCAACTAGTGAACAATAGAAAGGCAGAGGGAAGGAGAGCAAGGTAGAGAAATTGGAATGGGGCTCGAGAGGAGGGAAGGTTAAGAGGAACTACTGGAGATTAAATGAGAGAAAATTAAAGTTCATGCAGTTAGGATCGAATAAAAATGAATCCTATTCATGTGCAGCTATTATGCAGTATTCAAAACATGTTCAAAATAAATGTAGAAATGCAAATTAAGGACATGTGCCATAGTGTTATATGCTAAGTTACTCCAGTTTCCAGAAACATAGAATAAAATCTGCAGACCATGACCAAAAGTGAGTAAGATAAAGTAAGGTAAAATAAGTCCAAAGTGTTTTCAAATTAAGGAATTTCCAATTTAGTTGGATATCCGATATCTGAGATCCTTCCTACAGAGTGTTCTCTCCTCTGAAATGTTTGGCAAAGCCAGGCAGTTGCCCTGAGGATGTGTCAGTGAAGCATTGTGAAACAGAGGTGTTCTCACCCACAAAGACCAGGTTCCTGAAGTTCTCCAGCATCACATCCTTGTACAAAGCCCGCTGAGCAGGGTTTAGGCACTTCCACTCCTCCTCGGAGAATCTTATGACCACATCCCTGAATGTCAGCACACCCTGAGAAGAAATCATACTTTGGTCATGTGTCCTGCATCAGAGTTCATTACCACCCCAACATGAGATGACACGGGTATCAGCTACAGTGTACCAAGTGTAGTACCCAAGGCAGCAGTGTTCTAAGTGGGTCTTGGTGAGGTGACTGGATCATTGGGGCTCTACCATGGAACAGGTAAACTGATGAATTCATGATTAATGGGCTAAATGGAGGTGATGGAAACTTAAGAGTTTGGGTATGGATAGAAAAAATGTACCTGAATTGTTTCTTTGAATGGTGTATTTATTCCTTGCCCTTCCTTACTCTCCCCGCTGTTTGTCCAGAGTCCATGAGATGAGCTGCTCTGTTCTACTGTTGCTCCCTTCCGTGATGTTCTGCCTCCAAAAAGGCATCCACACAATGGAGCTGAACATGCACTGAGACCATGAATCTTGTCAAACAAATCTACCTTCCTTTGAGTTGATGTGTCACCGGAATTTTGTTATGGCACTGGAAAGCACCACCTAACTTAGAAAATAAATCTTAAATGTAATAAGATTCACTAACACACTACATGAAGACATAAAATGCAGATGGGATCATTTCTTCAAAATCAGCTTGAATCCTATGCTCTTATGAAATATCAAATATAAAACCAAGACATCAACACAGGAATATATTTCTTGAAAGACATTTTTATGTCATATAGGATCAGTTGTGAAAGCAGAAAAGTAATGGTCAATTTGAAGTGTGCTCCAACCACCTTTCATATTCAAATCACTAAGAGAACAAGGAATAGTAGGATCTTACCTCAACATTGTAAAAGGTATGTAAATTAAACCCTAGGCCGCCATCATTCTAATGGGGAAAAACAGAAGTCACTCACTCTAAAAACTGGAATAAGGCAGAGATACACTCTTTCACCACTTTCATTCAAAATAGACCTAGAAATTCTAGCCAGAGCAATTAGGAAAATAAAGAAAAAATTATAGAGATACCAGTAAGTACAGAAAAGCTTCAGATATCTCTGTGTGTTGATGACATGATTCTTGATTTAGAAGACCCAAATCTTCACCAGGAGACTTCTAGAACCCATAAACAAAAACAGCATAGTGGCAGGATATAAAAATAACACCCATAAATCAATTGCATTGCTATACTACAATCATGAATCAACTGAAAAAGAAATTAGGAAAACTTTTCTATTTAAATAGCCTCAATCTAACAAAAGAAGTGAAAGCCTCTACAATGAAACTGCAGAATGATAAAGAAAGGAATTGAAGACCTAAGAAGATGAAAACATCTTTCATGATTTGAATAAGCAGAATTAATATAGTATAAATGTCCATACGAACAAAAAAATTTTAATTTTTAAATACTACCAAAATTTTTAATTTTTAAATACTACCAAAATTTTCAGTTTTTAATTTTGAATGCTACTCAAAATTTTAATTCCTATTCAAATCGTAATGACATTCTTTATAGAATTAGAAAAAGCAGTCATGAGATTCATTTGGAAGAGTAACAGCCCCAGAATAGCCAAACCAATCTTCAGAGAGAAAATTAAGCAGGAAGCATCATAAATCTGACCTTAGACTACAGACCTATAGTGACAAAGGCACCATGATGTAACCACCAGAACAGATGAAGACCAATGAAACAGAATAGAAGTCACAGAGACAAACCCACATAAATTCAAGTATCTCACACTAGACAAGTGTGCAAATCACATACGTTGGAGATTTTAAAAGCCTCCTCAAACAATGGTTTTGGGACAACTGGAAATCCATATGTAGCAGCATGAAATTTACCCCCTATCACTCACCCTCCACAAAACTCAACTCAAAGTCCATCAAACACACAAGTATTAGACTAGAAAACCTGCACCTATTAGAAGAAAATGCAGACATCACTCAACATGTCAGCTTAGGAACAAAATTCCTCAACAAGCCTTGTAAAGTACATGGAGTAAATTTGAAAAAATACCCAGTAAATGGGGTGGCATCAAAATCAAAAGCTTCTTCATAGCAAAGGATACAACCAGGAATGTGAACAGGGCACCTACAAATGGGAAAAAAATCTTTGCCACCCACATCTCAGATAAGTCATTAATTTGCAGAAAATATAAAGAACCCCAAAAGCTTAAGAGCGAAAATACAAATAACCCAATCAATAAATAGACAAAGGAACTAAATAGACACTTCTCAAAAGAATAAATATGAAGTCAACAAGTGCATAAAACATGTTCAACATCTCTGGAAATTAGAAAATGTACATTACAACCACACTGAGCTTTCACCTCACTCCAGTCAGACTGGATTTATCAAGAATACAAGTTAAAAAAATATTGGTGAGGATGTTAAGAAATGGAACACTCAAAGACTGTTGATGAGACTAAGAATTAGTGCAAACACTCTAGAATGCTGTGTGGAGATTCCTCAAAAATCGAGGAATGGAAATGCCATTTGACCTGTATTTTCCAGTCCTTGGAATATATCCAAATAGTTAACATTTGAATACTACAGTGTGACACAGCCATATCAGTGTTTACAAACGCTGAGTTTGCAATAGCTCCCATATAAATCCAATTTAGGTGCCCTTCAACAGAAAAATTGATAAAGAACATTTGGTATATGTGCACAATGGATTATTACTTATCCATAAAAAATAATGACATTATGTACATTTGCTCATAAATGGATGGATGTGGAGATCATTGAGCTAAGGGAAATAACCAAATTCCCCAAATCCCCAAAACCAAATACTCTTTCTGATGTGTGGATGCTAAGCTATAACAAAAGGGGAGAGGAAGAAAGGATGTATGTTCTGTGGATTAGACAAAAGGAAATGGTGGAAGGGACGGGGTAGAGAAATAGGAAACACAGTGGATTGAATCTGACATAAACTTTCTATGTACATGCATGAATACACCACAGGGAATCTCCACAGCATGCTACATCCAGAAGACTGGGATCCTAGCTAGAATAAGATAAATTCCATGTTTGTATAAATATGTCCATATTAACTCTACTGTCATGTTTAACTAAAAAGAACAAGTAAAAGTAAATATTAAAAAGTATTGTTCTCCAATATTGATGTGCACAGATGCCACTTTAGATATTTTGAAATTTGGCCACACTTCAAGGAGATGGATGGTTGTGCCTAGTCTTCACATTGCTAAGAAGCTTCCAGGTGAGGCTAGCAGGTCAGTTTTCCATTTCCACCTTATCCTTCCTAAGGATAAAGAGAAAACTTACAATCTCTCACGTGAGGAAATCATCCCCCTCCCATAAAATACACAGACATAAAATTCTAAAAGAGGAAAATTTAACCCATGAATCCTGCATAATTAAATGTGTTATATTTTAAAAGATCCTTAGCTGAATATGATTACACATGCCTGTGATCCTAGCAAATCAGGAGGCTGATGCGGGTGAACTGCAAGTTCAAGGCCAATCTCAGCAATTCAGCACACCTTGGTCAAAAATGAAAATTAAAAAGGGCTGGAGATGGAGCTCAATGGTAGAGCACCCCTGGAACTAATAACAATTATTGCACTTTTCAAGATGGCCATATATGTGGCAGATAGCCCCTGAACAGGGTGAAGTCCACACAGACTCACACAACATGAGGTCCAGGGTGATGGACACAGAGGGCAAGCACCCCTGCCAAGGTATCAGTGGGCAAATTGATATTAAAAGAGTAAACCATAATTTAGATCAACTATTAAAACATCATTTTATGCAAAGTTTAGGACAAGTGTCCACCAACTTTCAATATTTGTTCTCTTCTGAGGACCCAAGAGAGCAAGTACCTTAATTGACTAATTTTACAAAAATTTATGTGAGTTCTTCTTGCAATAAATTCCATCCCTTTTCAGCATATATTTTTCTAAGGCTTGCAGACCAAAACCCCTGGCACATCCACATGGTCCTACATCCTAGGTGTGCATTCATCACTGACCTATGAGGACTCAGCTGTGTTTGCACTAGGAGCTGAGTGTCAATATATTTCCTTTTGCGTCTGTCCTACCAGAAGCAATTGCCATATCACACTTGATAAATTCATGGTGAGACTTTCTCCTGAAAGAAAGAAGCTGTGCAATGTCAAGAGAGACTGAGAGCAGGGTCTGCTGTGTAGGGGAGAAGTGTTTCAACAGTGAACGTGGGGCATGGGATCTCCTCAGTGGTAGTAAAGCTAGGCTAACACATGTGAGGCCCTGGGCTGAATCCCCAACACCGCAAGATGCGCAATAAACGAATGCATAAATGAAGAGGTAATCTTGACTACAATGAAAAGAAAGTCAAGAAAAGTAATTGGAAGCAGATATTAGGCAGGGACATCAGAAGCAGATAAGAAAGCTGTATATATGTAACAGCACAGCAGGACAATTGAAAAAGGGCCCCGACCTGGGACCAACTAACCTGAGATGCTGACATTTCTTCCTCTTCCTCCTCCTGCTCTGGGTTTCCTTCTCTAGCAAGATTACTTTGACAAACCACACCTTCCTCTTTAGAATCTTTTAAAGGCATCTGCAAACCACCTACACCTGCTCCCACCACACCACACTAAAAGGGTATTACTGAGCAGAAAAGGCCTTGCTCTCATCTCCGTTCTCACACCAGTGAGTTCCCCTCTAGTGAACTAAAGTGAGTTTCTTATTACTGTCTTCAGCTGAACTCTATTACCTGCAAAAGAAAAAATATCTGCTGTAACACTGGAGCTCTGCACTGTTCAGACCTGCACCCAAAACAGCCAAGCACAGCACATCCTCTTACTGTTCTTCCTAAGAAGGCTAGACTCACGTCTCCTAAATGTAGCCACATTCCCTCCTGGTTTTGCCTGTCCTCTCTCTGCCTTCACCTGACAGTTAGTTATCTCAATATTGAAGATTCTACCCAGAATCATAGACTAATCTGTGGTCGTGGAACAGCTGAACGCATTTCCTGCCACTGACAAGGGATCTTGATGGGAGCCCTGGCTGAGACTCTTTAGGAAAGCCATGCCTCTGGGGCTTCCATGTGCTGTCAGTCATGTGATGCCCACAGCCCTCTCCCACACTGTGTTTCTGCAGGTTTGGAATGAAGCCTGTGATTTGTTTTCATAGCAAGTTCCATGTTAGTGATGCTCTAGCTCCCACTGGATTCATTGTCAATAGCAGGAAGCTAGATGAAGCAGGCACAGCCCACCTCGTCCATCTCCCCCAAACATATCCTCTGAAGGAAAAGACATGTATTGCTGTTTCCCGTTGAAGACCTCTAGTCACCATTCTAAATACCACGGTTTTTTTGTTGTTTTTGTTGGGATGAAAGCTTCACCAAATGCTGGAGATGGCAGTTTTGTCAGAGGAAGTGTGTTTTTGAAAAAGCATCACATATACATTCATTAATGCAATATTTTCTGAGCAGAAACTGTGTGAACACAGGATGTTTCAGTGCACTCTACTGAAATCTAAATATTCTGATTTAATCAGTACAATACACTTAAACATGGGTACTAATTCTCCTGTTATTCTTATGACACTTAATATGTTATCATTGAATTTATAAAATATATTGAACAAAAAGTAAATATGAACATGAAGAAGCAGTAATTAAGGTGATATTCAGTGACTTCAAAATTTTTTCTTGTTTGGCACAACAGTTGTACAGATTTCTGAGGTGCAGTGTCTGATGTTTGATTTGAATATACATTTGTTAGCAATATCGAGGGGATTTGCTTGTCTGTCTCCTTAAATATTATCATTTCTTCATTTATTGTGTCTTGCATGATTGATTTTCAATTTTCCCTGTGCTTCCCCTTCCCACCCTTATTTCGTATGCCTTGATTCCCTATCTATTCTCCACAGTTCCTCAATTTTTTCAGATTTCTCTTTTTATTTCTTTTTTTCTCTTTAGCTTCCACTTGAAAAAATACTCTCTCTTTATCTAGTATATATATAATTTCATGCTGAAATTTGATAGAAGTCTTGTAGAAATTTTAAATTTAATAAAGTAATACATAAAATTAACATATTAAAATATATAGCTTTCATATACACCAAAAATGTAGTCAGAAAAAATCACATTCATAAGCATCATAAGAGCCATGTATGATTATATCAAAATGAACCCACATATTATGTCTAATTACAATGCATTAATAAAAAAAAGAAACACTTTATCTGTGTCTCACAAATTTTAATATATTTTGCATTATTTTTTTGACTTTCTAATTTTCCTGTAATTTTTTTGTTAATTAGAAATATATAAATTAATTTTTAATATAATTTTATTTTTAGATTCACAGTCCTATTTTGTAAAGTGATTTCATTTTGGTCAGAAATAACATTTTGTTAGAATAAAGACTATAAAGTTTGTTCATTTTGTTTTAGCTCATTCTTTTTGCATTGACACTTCCAAGGAAGGAATATTCTGCAGGTGTGTTTTGGAGAATTCTCTGTGTGTTTACTACATGAAGTTTACTGATAATAAGGTTTAGAATTTCTATATAATTTACAAGTATTTTATATTAATCTCTCAATGACAGGGAAATACTAAAATTTTTAATCAAGAAAAATAAAAGGAAAAATGATACTTCACTTTTTGAATGACCTCTAGAATGAAAATTAGGAAACATTGAAGAAAGAAATTGAAAAAAGAAAGTGTTTAAAAGGTGAAAGGCACCTGTCTTCATGGATTGGAAAACACTGTTGAAATGGCCACGCTAAACAAAACAATCTAAATTCAATAAAATTTCCATTAAAAAGACTCACATCACCCTTCACAGAACTACAAAAAACAGTCCTGAAACTCAGCATAATATTGGCAAAAAACAAACCATAGCCCAATGTGACAGAAAATCCAAAAATAAACCCACACGTCTTCAGGCAGTTGATTTCTGACTAGAATTCCAAAAACAAACTTTGAAGCACAGAAAAGCTTTCTATCAACTGGTTCTAGGAACACAGGATAATCCCATCTAGAGACAGGAAACTAGGTACTCGTCCCTCATTCTGTGCAAAAGTCAACTGCAAATGAATCAGAGAACCGGGAGGGAGCTCTGAGGAGCCTGCTTGTCTGGTGTGCTCGAAGCCCGGGGTCCAATCCCAAGTGCTGCAATAAATAAATGAAAGAAAGAACTAGAGACAAAGCAGGTCCAAGACCTGGAGGGAAGACAAGAATATTTGAATGCAATAGAAGAAATCATGGAGGAAAGTGTGGAAACTATTCACACAGAGATGATTTCTAGATAGGACAAGTGGAGTTTACCCCAACGCCTCCTGCCCATGTCCCACACTAGTGGTAGAAATTAGGTTCATCTGCATGGGGTAGGCAGGCAGCAAAGTCAGGCTAAGGAAAAAGAAGATGATGGAAAGACACAGAAATGATTTTGAAAATCAGGGCTGGGACGGCACTTTAATGTTAGAACTTACACACTGGAAAGAGAGCCAGAGAACCTGTGTGTGCTTTATTGACACAAGGGGGCTCCAAAATATTTTGAAGGAATGTTCTTTTGCCAAATAAGGTAGGAGGTGGGCTGTCCCAGCTTAACAGGTAACACCCAAGTCTGGAAAGACCAGAGCTGTCCCATTGTTAGAGTGAGGGCAGAGATCTCATGCCTTGGGCAGTCACCACATAGGAATGCCAGGATCCTTCACAAGGAGAGTCCTAAGGCCCTTAAATGTAGCAACAACCTGATTTTAGGGTTCTTTTTTCACATTTAATATTTTTTTATTTTACTTTTCTCATAAATTCTGGACAGCCTGCAAAACAGAGAAGAAATATAAAGAACCTCATTTCTCCACCACTCAGCTTCAATAGCTCTCAAATTATAGTGAATATGATTTTTTTCTATCACATCATACAACATCCAGAATCTGGATAAACCCTAGCACTCTGCGCCTTAACTATGACAGTTAACAGGGCTTCAAAATTTAAAGATTAAAAAATAAAGTTTTTTTCAAGAAACTTAGCAAATGTCTGTGCTCCTCAAATAAGAAAATATTTCTTAAACAGGACAGCAACATTTATGTAGGAAAGGAAAAGATAGTAGTACAGTGTGTTGGAATTTTGAGCTTCACATTGAAGAGGAGGTTCTTTTTCACAATCAGGACATGATACTCCATTTCTCATGGCTGCTGGTAGTGAGAGTTCACCATGGCAGCAGATGCAGCCTCCTTGTCCACCATTTTGGGAATGGGGCTGTGCATGACTCTGCTCAGGCTGTTCTTAGGGAGTGACTCACTAAACACCTAAAGATTGTGTAAAAAAGTATGCAAGATACAGGTTCCTAACCTGATTCAGTGTTTTCCTATTCCCAGTGCAGGCACAGGAGCTCACAGATGTCAGAAAGGGGCCTGCAGCTGGGAAACACCTCAAGATTATTGCGTCTGTGTTCACCAGGCTCAGTTATGATAATTATGACAACCAAAATAGTCGTGTACCTAGAAGAGAGGGTGTGAAAAGAGACAAAGGTGCTCACCAGCAGGACGATGGTTTTGGTGGCTCTGGACTCCAGGGAGGACCTGGGGCATTGGTCTTATGAATGTGCTCCATTCCCTGCTAGTGCCTGCACAGGATGAGCCCCAGGGAGCTACCAGACCAGAGAAGGAGCCCCCCACACCCATCAGGGAGAGACATCAATGCTGCCTGCAGGATTCTTCTGGTCTTTGATGATGAACAGCTGAACTGTGTCCAAACTCTTTATGTCTGTCATGATTTCTGTAGACTTATGCCAGTCTTATTAGAAGCATGGTGGTGTGCTGTGCAGACACCACTTATCCTGAGTGCTAGCTATGACTTCTCTAAGGTAGCCTGGTGAGCACATTGACTATATCCTTAACCTTTGAATTCTAGGTCTCGTTGTAACTTGCGCTTTCCACGAGGAATCAGGTCTCTGCATTAGGAAGCACCAGGGACTGGTGTGTGGGGGTTGGGGGACGAAACCATGTATTGTTTTCCTAGCTCAGCTCACACTCCAGGAATTATTCATTCTTTCCATGTATCTGTGGCCCTTGACATATTTCAGATCCAGAAGAACTGCTTTCCTTATGTTGATATTACCTGGATTCCTGATGCACCTCCTTCCTTTATACATTCTGCCTCTGATACTGGAACAGGAGATACTCGCCTGCCTCCTTCTGGTTGCCAAGAGTCTGCCTGTGTGTACATGGGGGTTCTAATACCTGATATAGGGGAAAGAAAATCAGACCCTGAAATATGTGTTTGTTATTCTTTGACCTCACCTCCTTGCAGAAACCAGCTGTCATCTCACCTGCAATAGTAGAGGGTAGTCTGGGGGAGTAGAATCTTCTGAAAACAATATCACCCAGCTACTATTTACCAAAGTAATTACAGGGTCCTAACTCCAGGTACCTCCTGAAAGACTGCAGGCATCTTTGGTTCGGGCATTTGCTTTTCTATGGTACCTTGAGGAAAAACAGGTGTCACACAGAGGAGAGCTGCATATTGTGTGTTTTCATATGTTGAGGCCTGGGAATAAGATGTATTTGTGGGGGATGCACATACTTGCAATGTTTCCAATATAATTATGTATGTGGAAGGGCTATTAGCCTTTTCCATATTCATTAAAAATCATTGATTGAGAAACTAGAAATAGGAAAGAGTGCACTTAGCAAAAAAATTGCATTTGTCCTGGTACAAATGAACGATTCATTCACACCCATATTGTGTATTTCTTCATGGATTACTAAAGCTAGCTAGGATTGTATCTGAGAATTCAGGAGAGAGTTGGTGTGCAGGCTCATGGTCAACAGCAGTGCCCTTGAGTTGGAGGAAGTCATATGGACAGCATTAGATTCTGAAGCAGATGTAGAACCTACTTTTCGACCCCCAACA
This sequence comes from Spermophilus citellus, assembly GCF_964194105.1. Taxonomy (NCBI): domain Eukaryota; kingdom Metazoa; phylum Chordata; class Mammalia; order Rodentia; family Sciuridae; genus Spermophilus; species Spermophilus citellus. Next base: position 4,154,508 of record NC_138200.1, read on the forward strand.
CTAGTGAGAACATTTCTCGGTTTGAGTAAGGAATCATAATCTTTCTATGGCAATTGTTATGTCTGTATTTCCTATGCCTAGTAGGGGAAGGTAAAGTCAGTATTTATGAAATGATCTTTATGAGAAACCAGACTGGCACATACTTGCCAGCACACAGGCCCTGAGCTTTGCAAAACCCAGTGGGTCTGTGCAGTAACTATTCTCTTCATCTTCTTCATCTACTTTTGTCACCTTGAAAAAATACCCAGGCAAATGGTCTTATTTCTTGGGTCTTATGAAATGAAGTAACACTCGACTGTCCTGAAATTTAAAAAAGAGCTTCTGTGATAGAAAATGGCTCAGAGGAGGAGCTTGGTGCCAGTCCCTCCAGCGCCAGACCCTGCTGCCCCCTGCTCCCTGAATGGGAGTCCTATCTCTTCCAGGGATCAAGAAAACTAAAGAGATTCACAGACCCTGCAGCAGTCTCTTTGGAGATGACTAGTGCATACCCACCATTGCTTCTGGGGCATTGGCAATGGCAAAACTTATTCCACCAAGATTCTCATGCCCAGGAGCCTGTGCCCTCATGGAAGTTACAGTTGAAAATGTCTCTGCACTTTTGAGAGGAGGGAGCACCCACATTAAAACCCATATTGCAAGTTCTGGCTGCCTCTTTCCAGATGCAGGAGTCCTGGCTGTTCTGATCATAACACTGAGCCATGTGCAGGAGCCTAGAACACTGACAATACTTCTCTTTTCACCAGGGAAGAAGAACTGAACCAAGGAGTTGGATCAGGAGTTTGGGTAAGTGAACATTTGTTCTTTTGGGTTTCAATTTAGTTGAGAACCAAGCCACACAGGCATGAGGAGAAAAACCTGAGGAGGACCTGAGCCGTCAGGTGACATGGCTCAGAGGCTATGGACCAGCACCCTGTGGCTGCTGGTGTACTTGTGTTCTACAATGACAGGGCTTGTAGGTGTGTAGCCAAGTAGGAATCACAGGCAAATGCTAATGTGCCTGAGCACGCAGACCCAGCTAAATCTGATGTGTAGACTGCCTTGCAGGACCATGACCTGAACATTCAGGCTAACACCAGGAGTGCCTTAATATCTCCATAATCATGTTACAGAAGAAATCCACAGGAAGCCTCTTATCCCATGCAGAATCTCATATAGCATGCTACCTAAAGATTTCATGCAGGGACAGCTGAGCAGGCAGAAAGGCTTTCCTGGTTTTGGGGTCGTTGAGACTTTCATAGACTCAGGGATCTTTTCCTTCTGAAAATTTTCATGTTCTTTTAATTTGGGTAAGACTGTTTTCAACCGAACGTTAGGAGATCAGCATTGGTGGAAAAGTAATTTTATAGAAATGGGTTTGAGATTATGTAATTGTGCCAAAAATGTATATTCTGAAGTGTTTTCTCACTTCAAGATGTGAGTTCCCTTTTCTGCTCCCATGTCCTGGCCCATGCCCAGGACTAAATTAAAGATATGTGAACCTATGTTAACCATGTTGTCACCATTGCATTAGGGTCTCTGGGCAGCAAGGGCACCTGGGGAGGACATGTGGAGATTTTGAATGTATCCTGATTTTGAACAAGCTGGCCCCATGAATTGTGTCAATCGATTTGATCACATGACCATTTCTTTAAAAATCCTCAAGAACCTTAAGTCTGCATGTTCCATGTATGATCCCACAGCTCAAATTGTACAAAAACTATCCCAAACTCTTACCACTGAAGCCTTACTGCCCAGGGATTGGCTTATGTTGGCCAAAGCGTCTTTATCAGGGAGTGACATGTGATGTGGAAATCGAATTGGATGAAGCTTAGTGAAGAACAGGCTGAGAGGAATTGGGCTCATGGAGTTCATGTCACCCTGGAAGTGCTGACTGTAACTGGACATTATGCTGATCTAGGCTATGAGTTAAGTTTAGATCTACAAACTTATTGACAAGTGAACATATGTGCCAGGAGACCTGGAGAGAGTTGTCGACCTAGGAGAATAAACTGGATATCATCAAATTAGTCAGGGTCCCCATGAGCCTTAGGCAATTTGGGTGGATGGTGTTTTCAAGTTGTCAGCTGTGTGATCAGGGACCCAGAAACTAGTAATTTCCTGCTTAAACAGTACGCTTTTGAAAATGTCAGTGAGACATGTCAGGAGGTCACCCGTCCTTAGAAAAAGAAGGAAACACTGACTATCCATCTCTGTACTGACATACGTAGTACCTCTGTCCAGGGAATAGCCAGGGTCTCGGCCTTGAAGGAAGTTTTTCAGCCTGCCTAGATTATTTAAAATTACAGAGAGGGGTCCTTCAACTGTAGTAAGCCTGGAAATTTGGCCAGGGACTATGAGCATCAACCAAGCCAAAAGAATACCAAGGACCAATCTTCATGGGCACCACTTTCAAGATGAGGGCTGTGTCCATGTTGCCATCATGGTAGACACTGGGCTAATGAATGCAGATCAGAGATAAATGTGGATGGACAATCTCTCCCTCCTCCCGAGGGAAAATGGCATTGGAGCCTGCTCCATCCCCACTAAGCACTGTGGGCACTGCCACTCTATCCAAGGCTGTCACACAATCCAACCAATCCCTCTCTTCTATATACAGGACTTTGCAGGATTGTCTCCCTCCCACGGACAGATCTGTATTGACAGAAATGGGGCCTCAGGCTGTAAGTCCTGGTGTATTGCTCTTTGCCCTCTGGCACACTGGAACTTGTATTGGAGTAGGGTAATCCCACCATGAACAGATTTCAAGTAGTGTTGGAAGTGATAGAACCAGATTTTGTAGGGGAAATAAAATTTGTGGGTCAGACCACCAATTCCCTTCTTCAAATACTCCACAAAAATAACACAGCTTAAATTCTGTTCTTGATTTCTTGATCAATCAACAGGAAAATTTTTGTCAAATGAACCCAGAGTTGATAAAGGTATTGGGACATCAGTTAGGTCACACAGGGATCAGTTAGGTAGAGAAGAGCGTCTTCAATTGGAACTTCTATAGATGGAAAGATTTTTCAAGGTGTTATACACACTGGGGCAGATGTGTTTGCTATGTCTATAATACATTGGCCTAAAGATTGGTCCTTACCCAGGGACTTCCACTGAGGTGTAGGTCATATTTCTAAGGTGTAGGTCAAATTTCTAAGGCTCCACAGAGTCTTTAGTATTTTCAATTGCAAAGCTTAGAAGGTAATAAGCGACGTTTCATACCTCATTTTCTTAAGAGTTTGCCAATATATAAACAGGGCCATTATGTACTAAGCAGTATGGGGGTCTTATTGATGAGTCCTCATTCTGTGTTTACTTCCCAGATGCTTAATAAAGGATTGGTTCTCACAAATGTATTTGGAAGAAACCAATGAGAAATGCATGTAACAGTGTATTCACCTGATCAACTTTTTCTGTATGGGCCTCAGTCTCTTCTCCCACATAGAAGGCAGGAGAAAACAGTAATTGACTGTCTGATGACCATGTCTGGTTTAATCAATGGCTCCTCACTGCTGAAAAGCTTCAGGTGGATCATATGATTGTTCAAGGACAACATCAAGCTGGCTATACTGAACATGCTCTTGTAATTGTACTCCATGGAATAACCCCACTTTTGCAATTAAGAAAAATCTGGCAATTTGGAGGCTGTTACAGGATTTCTGAGTAACTAATTGTACAGTGAAATTGGTCTGTTTCCTGGGTTTTCATCTCCTACACGTATGCCCTTTCATTATCATTTCAAAATAACTGACATAAAGGATTGTTGTTGCACTATATGCTTACATCTAGCTGGTTGTTAGCACTTTGCACTTAGTGTTCCAGTCATTGATTTTAAGGAGCCAGTTAGAAGATATGGTTGGAAGGTTTTATGACAGGAAATGTCCAATAGTTCTTCCTTATGTGAGGCTTTTGTAGCTTGAGCAATTCCTGCCATGCAAAAGCCACATCCTTATGCACATATTATTCATATCAATTACATACTTTTGTCCCATTCATAATTCAGACATTTTTAAAAAAACTTTTTGCATTCTTGGAAACCCCTTTTATCACAGTAGGCTTGTGTACAGCTCTATATTGATACAGAAAGCCTCTCCTTTTCAGCATTTGGGCAGCTGAATTGAAAGATGCAGGATTCATCCATGAAACATGCAAATTTGAATGGATGTCTTACATTCCCACAATGTTTTTCAGTTACTTGGAGATAATTACTGGTTATGCTCCACCTTATGATTATTCACTCTAGCTCAGCCCCTTATTTGACATCTTATGTGAAGATCCCTCTCTGGCCCATTGACAGCTCACTAGTAGGAAGGGCTGCATTAGTAAATGTTGAAATGGGCCTCAAGACTGCACAGCTTACTACATTTAATTGAAAGGAGCCAATTCATGGGCAGATAATTCCTTCTACTCATACCCCAGTAACCATGTGACTGTCTTTAGGAGGTATCAAATGGCTCCATCTTGTTTACTGTCCTTCAAAATCTTTGACCCCCTCTCATGATCTCATTGCTGAGTTTCTTATTAAACACAGAATTTGAGTCATACAATTGGTGGGAGGTGAGTCATTGTAGTTCCCTTTTCAGTTCAACAACAGTGCTGACTCTCACAATCCTCACATGCTTGGTGGGTGAGTTTTGCTAATTTTCCTGGCCAAGTTGTAAATCACTATTCTCCTAATAAGCTTATCCACTTTGCTACCATAGTCTTTATCTTCCCCGACAATGTATGCCTTTACTGATGGCTGCAGCTAAGGTAAGGCTGGTTACTATAGCCTTACTCCTACTAATGTGGTACAAACTTCCTATGCCTCTGCATGATGGGCAGAACTTCAAGATTTTGCTTGTGCTTTATCCCACTTTGCTGATGAATTGGTTAACACCTACAGTGAAAGTGCCTATAAAGTAGGTGTTGCTATGCACATCACACAGCCACCAATGGATATGCACAGTCATAAGGGTTATTTCATTGATTCCCTACCCTATGGAAAACAATTAAAGTGCTTCAATATCCCTGTTTTAATGGACACATCTGAGTTCACACCAAACTTTCATCTCTGTGATAACAGGCCACACCATAGCTGATCATCTTGGTGCAGGCTTTGAGCAGCTGTCCTGTTATGACTGTGCCCAAGCATCTCAAGCATCATCTGAGTGCTTTCAGTCTATGCACAGAATTCCACATTACCTGGGAACATGCTCAGGAAACTGTTCGCCAAGGTTCTAATTGTGTAGGACGTACTCCAGTTTGGCCTACTGGTGTTAATCCTCATGGTCATCCACCAAACCAGCCGTGGCAGATGGATTATCACACCCCTAAATTTGGCAAACAGTGTTCCATCCATGATAATATCAACACTTGTTCTCACTTAATTTTTACCACAGCTTAAATGGGATAAAATACACATGAAGTCATATCCAATGTTTGGTTACTTTTGCAATGTTGAGATGTCCTCTACATATTAAAACAGAATGGTCCAGCTTATATAGATCCTCTTTTTGACACATTTGTGATCAATATCATATTCATCACCAAATGGATATTCTTTACAACTCTCAAGGCCAGGCAATAGTATAGCAGGTTCAATTGTCAGTTAAGTGAAAACAATACATGGGAAGTATAGAACACCCAAAATTTGTTTGAATCCTGCTCTTTGTTTTTATTTTTGTTTAATTGTGGTGCCTATGGTTGTACTGCAGGTGAATGACACGTGACTCTCAATGCCATAGGCCAGGCAGGCCTGGTTTGGTAGAGAAACTTACAAACAGGACAACAGAATGGACCAGATCCCATGATAATGTGGTAGAGGCCATCCTTGTGTTATTTCATAGGGGATGCTCCTACTATCTGGATACCTGAGTTTGCTCTCCAAGGATCTCAAGCTGCAGTTCAAATGACTGAAGCTCACAACTGAGATACTGATCCAATCTCCACTGGAAGCAAGATGCTGAGGATGAAATACAGGGGAAACTCAGCAGACCCACAATGTCAAACTACCAACATGCAAACAACTGAAGAATCTGATGCATGAGGTTGAGCACATGTTTCACCACCAGGAGGTATTGATCTCCAGCCACCCTGTGTAAAGCTAATCTTGTTTTGTTGAGCTGTCAGGATGCTGCATTATCTGAGGAGAAATCCAAAAGTTCCAAATAATACCAGACCATTCACACATAAAAAATATAAAAGGGGGAGATGTGGACAGCCATGACTTGGATAGTGATCTTTGATTGTCTCAGAACTGTGGCAGTGCTTTGCTATGGGACGTTTCTGTGCAAAGGTGCAGGACAAAATTGCCCAGGAGTTGACCTGTATGATGAAGTTCTGTGCTAAGGTACCAAACAATATCAGTATTGACCTTGAGCTCAGATACCAGCTGCCATGAATAGAGAATTTTGAGCATAACAATATTACCACAGTATCTATTAAGGACTGCAACCTCCAAGCTTGCCTGGTTTGCAGAAACTCTGAACAATTGGCTTCCAGGGTATAGTACAATAATAACAGCACTGCAGTGCAATAATAATTCTATCACTGCAACAGTAGGAGAGCTACAAAAAGTTTCTAGCTCTGTACCTTTTAAGTGTACAAAGAAAAATGCAGGGAGAGCAACATGGCGGCGGGCGCAGAGAGATCAAGTCTCTGACCTCTTCAGCTGCGCGGGCATAGGGAGTCTTAAACCATCTAAATGCTGTTTGCTCAGGATCACTAGGCAATGCTGAGCTGACGTGGATCTGGGGCGAACAGTCTGGGCCTCTCAGAACACACACAGAGCCTGGATTGGCTGAATTCAAGCTCCCGTTCACCTGCATCTCGCAGACAAACCACTGTGACTCAGCACTAAATGATCCCGCTGAAACAACTGGTCGGCCCTTTTGAACCTGTGGAGGTTAATACCAACCAAGCCTTCATAGGCAGTGGCCACAGGATTGAGACAGGGCTTGGGAGAGCCAGTCAGGACCCACCCATTGCATTGGTCACCCAGCAAAGGGAACGAACTGTCTCCATTTGCATGGGATACCACCATGGCAGAGAACTGACATCACCAGAATGCGGCGGAGGAGATAACTCCATTGAAACCGGTGGCAACAGGTGAGTAACCCCGTAGCCCTCCCTTTCCACACAGTGGGGAAACCTTAAGGGCCCCTGGCAGCTCTTACATAAGGGCCCCTTCAAGCTCTCCCGTGAGCACGATAGTCAGACCGAGGGAATCAGGAGTGGAACGGGACCCACGGCGCCGAACTCCCAGCTACTGCTCCCACCAGTGCTGACAACTGAGGTCTCTTGCACCAGCTACTGGGGGTGTGGCTAACAGAGGGCAAGCAAAATATGCTGAGGGTTCTCAGCCCCATGGTCCAAAAACTTAGGGTCTGAGGGACTGGCAAACAGGGAGAGTGTGCCCAGTCATTCAAGAAAATAGAGCTCCTGGGATCAGCAGACTTGGCGTGTAGCCAGTATTGTGGTGAGCATCACCGATGTGTGGGGCCTGGCTTGAGGAAAAGTGGGGAAGGGACTAGACATAAGAAAAGGCCCTAGGCACTCAGGATTGGAGACCCACCCAGTCTGGGAGGAGGAGCTGCTGCACAGTGATTATTTACTGTGTATTCAGAGGAGAAGCTTGGCCCTGTGGGCACAGCTCCACCTACTGGCAGAGAAGTTAATCAAACTCTAAGACTGCATTTATTAAATTTTTTTATTTGTTTTTTTTTCATTTATTTTTAAATGTTTTTATTTTAATATTTTTTATTATATATTTTTTATTTTTATTTTTTTTATTTTTAAAAATTTTTTTTCTTTTATATTTTTTTCTTTTTTCTTTTCATTTTTTTCAATTTCCTTATTCCCCCTTCCTTGAATTCTACCTGCGTACTCTCATTCTCTTTAGTGACTTCTTCCCTTCCCTTCTAATACCTTTCCTCCCAAGCATCAAATAAATTTATAGGAGTAACAGTAACTCAGCAGACAACCAGAACAAGAAATAACATGAGCAGCATGAAAAGGCAAGGAAGAAAAGGAGTACAAACAATGCAGGACAGCCTAAATATTCAGGAGGAACTACAGGGATCAGAAAAAAATGGTCAAATAAAGAACTCAAGGAATAAATTAGAAAGATGGAATGGAATCTTAAAGAGGATATGAGACAGCAAATTCAAACAGTGAAAGAACACATTGAAAATGAATTACATAAACAGATAAAAGAAACAAATAAGCATCTTTATCAGGAGATAGAGATTATAAAAAAATCAAACAATAATTCTAGAAATGAAGGAAACTATAAACCAAATTAAAAACTCAAATGAGAGTATCACTAACAGAGTAGAGCAAGTAGAGGCCAGAACGTCAGATAATGAAGACAAAATATATCATCTTGAAAAGAGTCGGGGCTGGCGATGTGGCTCAAGTGGTAGCGCGCTCGCCTAGCGTGCGTGCAGCCGGGTTCGATCCTCAGCACCACATACAAACGAAGATGTTGTGTCCGCCAAGAACTAAGAATAAATAAATGTTAAAATTCTCTCTCTCTGTCCCCCTCTCTCTCACTGTCTCTTTTAAAAAAAAATTAAAAAAGAAAAGAGTCTATCCAACTCAGAAAGGCTGGTAAAAAATCACGAGAAAAACATCCAAGAGATATGGGATAACATAAAAAAAAACTTAAGAGTCATCAGGATAGAGGAAGGTTAGAGGTTCAAACCAAGGGAATGAGCAACCTGCTGAATGAAATAATTATAGAAAACTTTCAAGAAATAAAAAAGGAAACGGATGTACAAATTGTAGATGCATACAGGACACTGAGCATACAAAATCACAGTAGACCAATGCCAAGACACATTGTTATGAAGATATCCAATATACAGAACAAAGAGAAAATATTAAAAGCTACAAGAGAAAGGAGGCAGATTACATTCAGGGGTAAACCAATAAGGTTAACAACGGATTTTTTATCACAGACACTGAAAGCAAGAAGATGCTGGAACAACGTATTTCAAACACTGAAAGACAATGGATGCCAGTCAAGAATTTTGTATCCAGCAAAATTAAGCTTCAGGTACGACAACAAAATAAAAGTCTTCAATGATAAACCAAAGTTAAGAATTTGCAGCCAGAAAACCAGCATTGCAAAGCATCTTGAGCAAAACACTACACGAGGAAGAAATGAAAAACAATAACCAAAACCAACAGTGGGAAGTATCTCAGTAAAGCCAGAGAGTGGGGAGAAAGCTAATCATGGAGAAACAAACCAAATTAAAAAAAAGACAAATAATCAAACATGTCTGGAAGTACAAACCATATATCAATAGTAACTCTAAACGTTAATGGCTTAATCTCTCCAATAAAGCAACATAGGCTGGTAACATGGATTAAAAAAAGAAATGCAACAATATGCTGCCTCCAGGAGACACATCTCATTGGAAAAGACATACACAGGCTGAAGGCGAAAGGTTGGGAAAAAAATATACCATGCACATAGTCCTTGTAAGCAAGCAGGGGTGGCCATCCTCATATCAAATAAAATCGACTTCAAGACTATGTTAATCAAAAGGGATAAGGAAGGATATTACATACTGTTAAAGGAACCATTCACCAATAAGACATAACAATTATCAATATTTATGCACCAAATAAGGGTGCTGCAATGTTCATAAAACAAACTCTCCTCAAGTTCAAGAATCAAATAGGCCACAACACAATAATTATGGGTGACTTCATCACACCTCTCTCACCATTCGAATATCCTCCAAACAAAAGTTGAATAAACAAACTAAAGAACTCAATATCACAATCAATAACCTAGACTTAAATGACAAATATAGAATATATCAACCATCATCAAGTGGATATACTTTTTTCTCAGTAGCACATGGATCCTTCTCAAAAATAGACCATATATTATTCCATAGGGCAACCCTCAGTAAATATAAAGGGGTGGAGATAATACCATGCATTTTATCTGATCATAATGGAATGAAACTGGAAATCAATGATGAAAGAAGGAAGGAAAAATCCTACATCACATGGAAAGTGAACAATATGTTACTGAATGATCCATGGGTTACAGAAGACATAAAGGAGGAAATCAAAAAATTCTTAGAGATAAATGAAAATACAGACACAACACATATCGGAATCTATGGGACACAATGAAAGCAGTTTTAAGAGGGAAATTCATCACCTGGAGGTCATTCCTCAAAAAAAGAAAAAACAACAAATAAATGAGCTCACACTTCATCTCAAAGCCTTAGGAAAGGAAGAACCAAACAACAGAAAATATAGCAGAAGGCAAGAAATAATTAAAATCAGAGCAGAAATCAATGAAATTGAAACAAAAGAAACTATTGAAAAAACTTGACAAAACTAAAAGTTGGTTCTTTGAAAAAATAAATAAGATTGACAGACCCTTAGCCATGCTAATGAAGAGAAGAAGAGAGAGAACTCAAATTACAAACATATGGGATGAAAAAGGCAATATCCCAACAGATGCTACACAAATACAGAAGACAATTAGAAATTATTTTGAAAAACTATATTCCAATGAAATAGAAGATAGTGAAGACATCAATAAAATTCTTAAGTCATATGATTTGCCCAGACTGAGTCAGGAGGATACACACAATTTGAATAGACCAATATCAATGGATGAAATAGAAGAAGCAATCAAAAGACTACCAACCAAGAAAAGCCCAGGACTGCATGGGTATACAGCAGAGTTTTACAAAACCTTTAAAGAAGAATTAATACCAATACTTTTCAAGTTATTTCAGGAAATAGAAAAAGAGGGAGCTCTTCCAAATTCATTCTATGACACCAACACCACCCTGATTCTGAAAACAGACAAAGACTCCTCAAAGAAAGAAAACTACAGACCAATATCTCTAATGAACCTAGATGCAAAAATCCTCAATAAAATTCTGGCGAATTGGATACAAAAACACATCAAAAAAATTGTGCACCATGATCAAGTAGGATTCATCCCTGGGATGAAAGGATGGTTCAATATACGGAAATCAATAAATGTTATTCACCACATCAATAGACTTAAAGATAAGAACCATATACCTACATACATATCTACATATCTACAGCTCCATAGAAAATGTTGAATCTGCTTGGAGATGTTGGGGGTGTGGGTGAAACTACATTCTTTATACTGTTGTTGCACACCAGGGCCCACATCCCCATCTGAAATAGTTCCCTGCATTCAGATGACAGTAGGAGCAAGCATGGAGAGAGCATTGGTCTGGGAGAGGAGCAGGTAGAGAATCTTTAGTGAGGAAATTCCACTGGCATGCTCTCCTGAGGGGGGTTCACTCTTGATCCAGCATTCCTCCTACCTCTCCTCTCCAACATCTGGTAGGTATTTTGTGCTCTTCTTGTTTTAAAGTCAGAAGCCAGGCTCACTCTTCGTGTGTTAGATGTAATCAACAGTCTCCTGAGAGGAGAAAGCTGATGAAATGGAACATGATAGAGAATCCTGGTTTTGAAGGTTAATGGAACACTCTGATTTGAATGATACTTAGGCTAAATTCTCTTAGTGTCCATAAAAAACTTCAGTTCTTCAATGGTACCCTCTAGCAAATGCAGCAATCTCCAACTTAAATGCCCCTTGTGATGTGGTTTAGACACTTAGCTTCCAGGGACAACAGTAGTTATACTGAAGTGAATATCATTTACTATATTGTTACAAGGATCTTGACAATTTGAACACTAACTCATAAAAGATTATCTCATTTTTACCCACTCTAGGTAAAGAACTGATGGGAATTTATATAAACTATATACCAAATTTGAGAACTCAATCTGCCAATTTCTCTGCCACAGGTCTCTCTTTTCCCTAAGAACACCTCTCTGACCTGAGTGGCAGCCCAGGTAACAGGCAGTTGGTGGGACTCAAAATTAGTTCTTTTATTAAGTGTTTTTTTCCCATCTTACCTGGCACTTCTGGAAAAAATATCTAAATAAATTCATGGTAACACAGAAATGTAGGTAAAATCATAGTTTGAATGAGACATGGAGATGCTATGAAAGTAGAGGGCAAGAAATAATCCAAAAGCTAAAAGTGAAAAATTTAAATCCAAGAGATTTGGGGAAAGAAAGAGCATTAATAATCTTTTATCTTTGTGAATCAACCCCTTTGAGACCCAAGGAAGTGTGAAACACTCGTATTGATCTGAGTAGTGATGGTATCAATTAAATCTGATGCTGAAATAGAGTGGTAGATTCATATCCTTTTGATTGTCACATAAGCCTTAACAATCCTTTGGAACTATTTGTTCCTGTGTCATGTAACTGTGGGACTCTAGTGATGAGTGCATACGCTCTTCCAAGCTGAATGAAGCTTGGCAGTTGCTTCACCTGATGGAAAGCATTCCTTTTTTCTGAGGAAACAGCATCCATGGCTGGGCTTGAGCTGGATAGACTCTGCAGCACTGAATACATGTTCTGCTTCTTGAATGAATCTGAGGTGCTCCTATTTCTTAAAACACAGATTTGAATCTATTTATGTCTATATTGTTAAGTCAGAGACACAAGTCACAAAAGGGACATAGCCAATCCCCCACCATAGTCTTGGTTCTTCCTCTTCCCATGTTCAGATATCCCTTCTATTAATGCAGAGAGATCCTTGAAATGGGCCTCAAAAAAAAAAAAAAAAGAAAAACTATGATTTTTTTTACTTCTTCAGAAGCTGGGGTCAGGGTCCTAGTGAAGATCTCTGTTGTCTTTGCCTATAAATCTGTCTGAGTGTTGGAGCAGTTCAGAATTAATTCTTCAGCCCTGAAGGTAGCCTACATCGACATCATGTTTCTTAGGGAATAGAGAACCAGGGCTAGCATTCACCAGTCACCTTGTGCTCTTGGACTCTCAAGGTTCCAAACTGGGTTGGAATGTGTAGCACTGTAGGCTAGTGTAGCACTGGTCACATGAGGAGGATCCTGCAACAGCACCAGGGAGATGTCACCTATGTGATGGCGATTAGGTTGCTGGGCCAGTGAGAATCTTTCCCTTTACTCAAGAGAGTACCGATGACCATGACCACTTGTAGATTGTACAAGGACAAATGTTTTTAATTTTGAATTCCTCAACATGGTAAACTGATAATTTTTTTAAATTTATTTCACATTGTGTAACACTCACAAACTCCACTGACCAGTATCACTGAAAAATATCACAGAGGGTTACTGTGTGATCCTGTCCAATCTTCATAACCTAAAAATATCTAGATCAATGGATACTATAAACAATGTTAAAATGTGCCAGGCAGGCCCTGGACAGCACTGCCCACACTCGCATAACACAGGCTGGACTATGTTAGCCCTGGTGACACCCACAGTGTATACATTGAGTCCAGAGTCTGACATAAGTCTATATGTCATAGAGCTCTGTCTCTGAACACATCACCCAACACCACTGCCTGCCATTCTGTTGCTTAAAGAAGCCTCCTCCATCTCAGGACACTTTTGTAGCCATCTTTAGTGGGGCAGTTCCCAGCTTGGAACACCAGCTGGGCAGATAATGATAGTCCCCAACAGCCCCCTCTCTACAGCAGACACTAACCTAGCAAAGTGACTGCCCAATACAAAATAGCTCTCCAAAACAAGGTCACAGCCCCCAGAGTGCACCCCACAAGACCTGTAGAGAGAAAGGTCTGTGTTTAGGAAGTAGAAATGGAGAGGGTGAGTGAGACAGAGTTTAGAGATGAGAGGCCAGAATGTATGAGGTACAGGCGATGTAAGGAGATAAGACCAGGCACCCACATCCACAGAAGCAGGCACCAAAGGAGATCCTTGGACATCAGTCTCCCACTGGGGACTTCTGGTGCCATACCACATTTCCACATGCCCTGCAAACAAGACCAACCCTCCCACCCTGTAACCTTCAGCATCCTGAGAATGGAAATACTAGCAAACAAAAGACAACCCCATTTATTGGATAAGCAGAAAAGAAGGAAAGAAACCGATATTCACTGAAAACAATCATTGCTTCTTCTTTCTAGATTCATTTTTCCTCCCTCTCTATTCTCCCACTCTCATAGCCAAACATTTGTGAAACCAAGAACTTTCTATGAATTAAGATACTGATGTCTGGGATACCTGAATAGTATGTTACAGTTGTGTGGTATATCCTTTTATCTCCTATTTTTACACTTTTTATTTTTCCTAGCATTTATGTGAGTTTGTTGCATGTCCTCTACAGTCTTCCCACTTATTGTCTCCCCAAGAGCACTTCCTCTTTCTTCCCCTGTTATAACTGTCTTCTTTAGATTCCTCTCTCACACTTCCTAAGGTCTAGAACTCTATATTCTACACTCCAACCACCTCAACTTTCCATCCTTAACCACACTCCCTGTTCTTTCTCCACCATCAGGAACTGTAAACACTTTTACTAACTACTGTTTATATTGTAATGATTGAACTCACCATTTCTCTATGTTGTGACAAGATTGTAAACATCTGAACAGCAATTATTTGGTTTAAGGTTATTTATTTTTTGTATTGGGATAAGTTAATATTATCTTTCCCTCAGAAGAGAGGTAGTGGAACCCTGAGAGGAACTGTAACCCTGTAGGGTAAAAACGGCAACACTTGGTCCACATGCTAGAAGGGAGGACACAAAAACAACATGAAAAAACAGTGGGGAAGAAAGTGCTCCAAACAAATCCAGACACTGCAGTGTTAGAATCCATGGCAGCACAATAGAAGAAAAGACAGAGAAGGACTTACAAAATTAAATTGTTCTGTGAATTAAAGGGTGATAAGTGAGCAAATAAGACAGTACAGGATATTTTGATACAGAGCTACACAAGCAAATACAGGAATCAAAGGATTACTTCAATAAGAAAACAGAGGTTCTGAAAAAGTACCTGTAATAAAAAAACAATAAACCAAAGTAAAAGCTCCATAGAAAGCACTGACAACAGATTAGACCACTTGCAAGACAGGACCTCAGACAATCCAGAGAAAATTTACATCCTTGAAAAGAATGTAGATCACACAGTGAAGATGGGAAGAAACTATGAGAACACTCAAGAATTCTGGTATAACATAAAAAGACCAAATTTAAGAATTATTGGGATAGAGGAAGGCACAGAGTTACAAACCAATGGAATCTATTCCATAAAAGAATCTCAGAAAGTTTTCCAAACATGGAGATGGAATTGGAAAACCAAATACAAGAGGCTTATAAGAGGCCAAAAGTACAAAATCACAATAGATCCACACCAAGACATGTTGTAGAGAAATGTCTAGAATAAAGAGAATATCTAAGGCCAACAGAGAAATAAATGAGATTACATACAGGAGGAAACCAATTAGAATACCTGCAGATTTTTCAACACAGAACCTGAAAGCGTGAAGATCCTGTAACAACGTATACCAAGCTGTAAAGAAAATGAATTTCAACCAAAAATTTTATATCCAGGAAAATTAAGCATGAACTTTGGAATGTTAAATCACATATCACTTCTCAGTTACCTCTGAGTAGACAAGGACAGGATTTGTGTGTAGAGGTTCTGAAACTGAGACACGGAATGTGGGAGAAAGTAGTCTCTTATATAGTAGTGGAACTCTTTAACTTGATCACCAGGGAGGTGACTAATCAGCTAGAAAATCTCTACTCTTCCAAAATACTTGTGTTTTTCAGTATTATATTTTCTTTCAATAGTAAACTTATGCACACAGAAGGACACTCACACACAAACTTATTCATTTATACTTCTCACACTCCTGAAGTTCTTCTTTGTATAAGTGATTTGAAGAAATCTTTCCCTCTTATTTGAGTTTTAAATGAAAGAAACAATTTTAATATGAGAGAAATGATTCCACTGTATTGTCCTGTAATGAGGGTACAGCCTCTAAAATCACTTTTGTTTCCAACAGACTGAAATAATTTGGGAATGTTTAATGTTGGTGCAAAATAAGAGTTCATAAATTAAAATTCATGTTAAAATTAAAAATTTTATTAATTAAAATGTTATAGTTTGATTCTAAATAAAGGATTGTAAAGTCCATCACATGATGCCTCATGAAATATCACCTCACCAGCAATGAGGAACCATCAAATTTCTTCTGCCATATTGATGTTGTACTTCTTCATTGTCCATTAAAAAATGGCCACCTTGCTGTAAAATATCAAGATGATATATACTTAAAAACATTTCCCTCCAGTACTTCAAATTTCCATGGTGACAGTTAAAGATATTTAAAATTCTTCTTACACCCAATAATATGGCAGACTTGAATCATATTTCACTATGTATATTTACTGATATTTTCATGTACAGGCGAGTTGTTTTCTCCTTAAGCCTTGATTCATGATATGTTTCATTTTACTAATTCTGAATTTCTTTTCTCAATTTTATACTGAAGAATGGTGCTCTGAATTCCAACTGCAGATTGAATTGCAACTGAATGCATGCCAAACACAAAGCATGCCCAACTAGGGATGTTCTAGATGTACATTACACTTTACCACCTTAATCACTATTTAAAATGAATATTAATGGTGCCTCTGTTTCATGCAAAGTTCTCTTTAAAATGCAGCAAAGTGACCTTGAGATTTTATGTAATTATGAGGAAATAAGATGTCGTCAAAACTGTATTGAGGGTGAAATTAATTTCTATTATGTACAATTTGAAATAACAGAATTGTCCAGAGAAAAATGGATCTATTTGATATAAACATATAGACAAAAGATATTGTCTTTGATCCTTTGAAACACACAAAAATCATGCAATTGTTGACTTTGCATTCTTATCTATAATACTCTAGATTAGAATATGGCATGAAGTTGCCAGTGCCTTAGTCATTTCTGGAATAAAAATTTGTATTGCTCTTGTAGTTTTCTGCTTGTTGAAATAGATCCACAGATTTATTCTATGTAAAAACATTATTTTCGCTATGTATTGTCTTGTGATCTCTATTGTGGGTATTTTGCCAAAGGCTTTCCACCTGCATGTCTTGAATGAATAATGGTAGTACAATTTCTGTGATTTGTATAAAGTTGAATCTGTATTTAAGTTTTTTTCACATATTTTATGTTTATAATCTTTCTCATTGGTAGGAATTGTCTGATATAAAATAAAATATGAGTACTTATTAAACAATTTTTCACATTCTTTGAAATCACATTTATGTGTTTCCAGTATATATTCTTTGATGATTACTCAAGTGAGACCTGTGGTGAAATTTTTTGCCACATTCTTCAAATAGGGTGTTTTATTTTTTCCAGTATGGATCCTCTGATGTACAAGAGAAAATAAGGAATGAGTAAATGCCTTTGCACAATGTTCACATTTGTAGAGTTTCTACACAGTGTGGATACTCTGATGCCTATGAAATGCTGAGTAAAAAATGAAGGTTTTGCCACAATCTTTACTATTCTAGGGTTTCTCTCCAGCATGTATTATCTGATGAATACCAAGCTGTGAAGATCGAATAAAAGCTTTTCCACACTCTTGTCATTTCTAATGTTTCTCTCCAGTGTGGATTCTCTGATGCACAGCAAGATGTGAGGAACGAGAAAAAGCCTTTCCACAACTTTCACATTTGTAGGATTTCTCTCCTGTATGTGTTCTTTTATGCACATTTAAATGTGAGGAACAAATGAAAGCTTTGCCACACTCATTACATTTGTAAGGTTTCTCTCCAGTATGGATTCTCTGATGCACAGCAAGAGATGAGGAATGAGGAAAAGCCTTTCCACAACTTTCACATTTGTAGGATTTTTCTCCTGTATGTATTCTCTTATGCACACTTAAGCTATAGGAAGAAACGAAAGCTTTGCCACAGTCATTACATTTGTGAGGTTTCTCTCCAGTATGAGTTCTCTTATGAATAGCAAATTGTGAAGAATGATTAAAAGCTTTTCCACATTCTTGGCATTTGTAATATTTCTCTCCAGTGTGGATTCTCTGATGCCTATGAAGTTCTGAGGAAGAAATGAAGGTTTTCCCACAATCTTTACAATGATAGGGTTTATCTCCAGTATGGATTCTCTGATGCACAGCAAGATATGATGAACTAGAAAAAGCCTTTCCACAACTTTCACATTTGTAGGATTTCACTCCTGTATGTATTCTCTTATGCACATTTAAGGTTGCGGAACAAATGAAAGATTTGCCACACTCATTACATTTGTGAGGTTTCTCTCCAGTATGGATTCTCTGATGCACAGCAAGATATGATGAACTAGCAAAAGCCTTTCCACAACTTTCACATTTGTAGGATTTCACTCCTGTATGTATTCTCTTATGCACATTTAAGGTTGCGGAACAAATGAAAGCTTTGCCACACTCATTACATTTGTGAGGTTTCTCTCCAGTATGGATTCTCTGATGCACAGCAAGATATGATGAACTAGCAAAAGCCTTTCCACAACTTTCACATTTGTAGGATTTCTCTCCTGTATGTAATCTCTTATGCACATTTAAGGTTGAGGAACAAATGAAGGATTTGCCACACTGGTTACATTTGTAAGGTTTCTCTCCAGTGTGAGTTCTCTTATGAATAGCAAACTGTGATGCATAAATAAAAGCCTTTTCACATACTGGGCATTTGTAATGTTTCTCTCTAGTGTGGATTCTCTTATGCACAGTAAGATTTGAGGAAGAAGTAAAAGCCTTTCCACAACTTTCACATTTGTGGGATTTCTCTCCTGTATTCATTCTCTTATGAATATTTAAGTGTGAGGGACAAATGGAAGCTTTGCCACAATCTTTGCATTTGTACGGTTTTTCTCCAGTATGGATTCTCTGATGAATAACAGGGCTTTTGGTACATTTAAAGGTCTTTGCACAGTCTTTACATTTGTATGGTTTCTCTCCAGTATGGAGTAGCTGAGGAGGAACAAGTTGTGTGGAACACATATATACTTTCCCACTTTCTTCAGAATTGTAATGTTTCTCCACCGTGTGGATTCTCTGATGACAAAGCAGTTCTGAGAAAGAAATGTAGTTTTTGCCACATTCTTTATTCTTGTAGGGATTCTCTCCTGCATGGATACTCTTATGCACCTCATGATGTGAGGAATTACTAACGAAAGTTTTACAATCTTCTATTTTATAAAGTTTCTCTTCATTCTGGATGTTCTGTCGTTGTTCAAGATTTAAACATGGTGTAAATGATTCATCACATTCTTTGATTTTCCATGGATCTTCTTGGGTGCATATTTTATAAGGTCCAATTTGGTTTGGTGATTCATCAGGGCTTTCCCTGTATTTTTCACCTGTATGTGTATTAGACATTTCCATGGTATTGATTTTCTCATGCTCTGTACACACTGAGAACTGATTAAATAGTTCACTGTATTTCTTACATTCATAAGATCTGTCTTTCCTCTGGACATTAGGATGGGCAAGAGCTTTTGGCCACTCATTGATGACTTTTGCACATTTCCCCCACTTGCCGTGGTTCTGTGTAAAAGGAGATCTCTGTGTGTTAGGTGGATCTGATCCCTTGTTAGTGTCTTCCCATGTTTCCTTGCGTTCATGGCTCTCCTGTGCAACAGAACTACCCTCCAATTTACTTAGGTTACATCGATCAGCAAATGCCACCCCCGTTTCATCATTGATGCAAATTTTCTCATACTTACCAGTGTGTTCTCTTTTCTCAGTCATCACTGTGTTGACATTGGCCCTCTGAATTTTATCCAAACTGCAGATATTGGAACAGAACTGAAGGAAGTCTTGATGCAGAAATAGAGAACTTTCGATGAATAAATTATCACACAAATCCCATTGAGATTTTTGTCTCATATTTTGGAATCTCTTGTATAAAGCAATATTTGAATGACAATCCAAGCCAAATTCACAATGTTTCAAATGATGTTTTGCATCACGATCTTCATTTCCTTGCTGATTTTCTATATTGTTATTCTCAGTAAAGGAATGTTTAATAAGTGGAGCCACACACTTACTCCAAGAAGCAAATGAATCCAACTGAATTCCTGACACAAACTCATTAGTTTGGGCAGATTCTTGATGTTCATCTTCTCTCCCAGTCCTCTCAGAGGATGCCACTGCACAGTGATAAAGTCCATGACATTCTGGCTTCCATTTACACTTTCTCCTAATTTCATGTTTACTGAATTGTATATTCTCAAGATTCTTATTTTCATATCTTCTATATCTCACCTGTTGGAATGAACCTTGTAGATTCTCCTCTGGTAATCATCCAGGAGTTTACAGGGAAGATATAAATGAAAGAAACAAAAGTTAGAATTTATCCTTACTGGATTCACCTGAAAATCCCAATGCCATATTTAAAATTCTATCAACCTGAGAATACCAGGAAGATGAAAAAACAGAAACCTTGACTGCATCCTTCCTCCATAAATATATAATCTTAAAATGTATGCATTGAACATATTGCCCTACTGAATACTCTAGACATTGTATTTTCAAGGCTGCAGATGACAACAGTTCTAACAAGCTACAAATAGAAGGAAGGAAAGTTGTTTCCATTTCTCCACCACAGATACTTACCCTAAAAATTAGCAGAATACAATGAAGAGAGAATTCCAAAAAAATGGATGTAATTTCTTGCCTACTTGTGTGGTTTCTGAAAAATCTGTCCCTGACATAATGTGCCAAAAGGAAATGGATTTATTTTGGAAGATGTCTTGAGTAGATCAGACGTGAGAAAATGATTGTAAAGGAACAGAAAGAATTCCACTGGGAGAAGTTGATGCAGACAAAATGAGAACAAAATGTAGATCAGCAATAGGCATCCAAGAAAAGGGTCTCAGAGAAGAGATGCAGAAACAGTATTGAGAAATTGAGCTCCTAACACCAGCTGTTGCTCATCACAATGACAGCCCCCTTACCAGTTCCTAGAAATGACCAACCCTACAATGTACATTCTCTTGGGCCAATGAACCCTCTCTTTTAACCTTTTGTCAATGTAATTTAGAAATCACTTTTCTACAGACCTGTGGAAGGAGGCAAATTAGAGGTGATATTCTACTTTCTGAATCCCATACCTAATCAATCATCTATAGGGAAAGATCAAGCTTACAAAACTTATAGATAAAAGACACCTTTTAAAATCATCTCCTGGGATCGCTCCCACTTTATGAGCTTTTATTCTCTTTTTTCTTACATTTCCTTCTTCCTTTTTTTTCACTAAATAAGTCATATTATGATGCTCTCACCCTTATGACTATGGCTTTTATTCTTCAAATTTACAAGACAAAGAACCCATTTGACATCGAAACTCTTTTACAATATGGATATACTCCTTTGTAAATGAAAAACTACAGACACAAATATTTTAATGAGACATCTTGAGATCAGGCTTTAAAGTTTCAAAAGTCCCTACTAGTTTTGATTGGTGTCATTTTTCTATGGATGAAGAAATTTTCTAGATTATTACTAGTGTATTTTTGGTTAACTAATTGTTTTCCAATTGGCAAATAAGACTATATTCACTTTCCAGGTGTAGATTGATTTTTCAAAAGCAAAAGTAACTTGTTCAGTGATGAATGTATTTAATTATTATATATATCCCATTACAATATTTGCATTGCATTTTTTTGATAGAATGTTTCAGATTCATTATGTTATTATTTTTCAAGTTGAAAACGTATTGTTGGTTCTGAGAAAACAACTCTCTTCATCTTATTCCTACTTTCATGCTACCATTTTATATTCTTTCTGTGAAACTCCCAAACCATCAGACCCAATAGTCTTGCCACTAATGTATTCTAAAATGACATGACAGCACTATTTTTATTCTCCACGTAAGTTTGAGATCATGAGATATTTTCTGATTTCTGCCTTTTCTATTCTCTGAGCATTATATACTTTTAGTCTGTCCATGTTACCATAAATGATAAAATTCATTTTTTATGACAGCATAGCATTTAATTCTATTAAATGCTTCAGTGTGTGTGTGTGTGTGTGTGTGTGTGTGTGTACATTTCCTATTTATCCATACATACTTACCAATACATTTTTCATATTTCACATTGTGAATAATCATTCAACAAGCATGGGAGTGCAGACATCTCTTCTACATTCTGAATTCATTCCTAGTTGGTAAACTCAGTTCTGGTTTACTCAGCACTACAGTAGATGTGCTGTTCATTTTCAAAAAACTGTTCTACTGTTAAACTATAAAAAAAATCTCCAGATGTGTTTTTCTGTGGGAAGCTGTTCTCGCACGTGACTGAGATAGCTCACTGACTGGGTGTGAAGCGCTCAGACCAGCTGAGTCAGAGCTTTCTCCACCCTTTCTGGGTACAAGGGCTTGTCTGTGTGGGGGTGTGGCTCACCACTGACCTGGAAATTAATCACTGACCCTGACTTTGGAATGCTGTCTCCCTTGACCTTCATTGGATGGAATTTTCCCCTGAATTTTTTGTTTCCCAATAAAAGCCCACTCTCTGGCATGCTCCTTCCTCTTTCATTCTGGTCTCTTGTGTTAACCTCCCTACTGCCAAGTGGCTCGAGGCAGGAGCCAGAAAGGGCTGTGCAAGAAAAAGGTAAATTGAGTTTATGTGTCTTTATTTTGATCTTACCAGTTACCTTGTATGTTTGGACACTCTAGTATGAAGCTAGCATGCTAGTAGCATGGCAGATTTTTCAAATGCCTAAAGTTCTAAATAGATAACAAAAACATTCAAAGAATATGGCAAATATGGCCAAATGGAGGCAACTAAATAAATTTCCTGACTTAAATTCTAAAGAAATGGTGATTGTTGAGATATGTGAAGAATGCAAAATAAACATCTCAGTGATCCTCATAGAGCCAAACAAGGAAAAAATAAAAAATAAAACATAAAATCAAGCTATCAACTAAAAAAATATAAAAAACAGATTAATTTTCATGCTGAAGAATGCAACTAGAAATAAAAGTTGAGAAATTCTTAAATACAGAATGAAACTATATTATAATCCAAAAAGTCGATTCATTCAAACTAGAATAAAAAATAATGAGGGTTGGGGATGTGGCTCACGCGGTAGCATGCTCGCCTGGCATGCGTGTGGCCCGGGTTCAATCCTCAGCACCACATACAAACAAAGATATTGTGTCCGCCAAAAACTAAAAAATAAATATTAAAATTCTCTCTCTCTCTCTCTCTCTCTCTCTCTCTCAAAAAAAAAATTTTAAAAAATTATAAAATAAAAAAATAATGAAATAATGTTTCACAAACTAAGCTATCCACATCCTTGAACATATAACACTGTATTTCATTTCTATATACAACTATAATGCATAAATAAATAAACAAATAGGTTACTTAATTAAGGAAAGACCACAAAAGAAGCAGACAGGTATTAGGAAATGGAGGATGGAAGGGATGGAAATTATTTGCAACTGAAATGGGAAAACGTGCTTAAGGATACTTATGCATATAATCTGGAGTGCTACAACCCACACATTACCAAATACACACCAGGGAGCCCACAGTATCTTTGACAGATCAGAACTTTACTTCAGGAGGACACACAAAACAGCACCCCATAACAGGAAGTAATCTGACTGCTAACTCACAGATAATCAGGTACCATTTTCCCTGAAGCAGCAGAAACACAGTAGATATCCGAACACACCAAAGATTAGACTGACCTTCCAAGAATTATATCAGACTTGACCTGGTATGATCAATACCTCAACACCCAAAGAAACAGAAATAAACCCAGTAGTTTTTCTTTTTTTTTTTCAATTTTTATTTTATTTTATTTTATTTTATTTTTTATTGGTTGTTCAAAACATTATATAGTTCTTGATATATCATATTTCACACTTTGATTCAAGTGGGTTATGAACTCCCATTTTTACCCCGTATACAGATTGCAGAGTCACATCAGTTACACTTCCACTGATTTACATATTGACATACTCATGTCTGTTGTATTCTGCTGCCTTTCCTATCCTCTACTATCCCCCCTCCCCTCCCCTCTTCTCTCTCTACCCCCTCTACTGTAATTCATTTCTCCCCCTTGTATTATT
Source organism: Spermophilus citellus (assembly GCF_964194105.1). Taxonomy (NCBI): domain Eukaryota; kingdom Metazoa; phylum Chordata; class Mammalia; order Rodentia; family Sciuridae; genus Spermophilus; species Spermophilus citellus. The sequence continues at coordinate 4,178,430 of NC_138200.1, forward strand.
TTTCCCTTTACCCTCACTTACTCTTGTATGTAATTTTGTATAACCCTAAGGGTTTTAATAATAAAACTCAGAGCTAAAATTAATAAAAATGGAAACAAAAATATAAAGGAAAGATTAATGCAATAAAGGGTTCATTTATTGTAAAGATGAACATCATTTTAAAACCCATGGACAAAACAACCTAAAAGAGATAAAAGATCCAAATCAGCAAAATTGCAAAAAAAAGAAACTATGAAAAACACTTCTGAAATTTATAAGATTCTTAGACGCCAGATCATCTGAAGCATGTATCTCCTGAATTCTTTATCTGACATTCCATCTGCTGCAGAAATTACCTCTTCTAGCGTTGAGTTGACCTGCATTGCTTGTGGTCCTTTCTTTCCTTGTCTCTTCATCCTGTTCGCATTTCTTCCTGCTTACTGAGACTGTTGTGTTGTTGAATTTTCCCCCTATATATTTGTATTACTCTTGTATAGTTGCAAAGTCTCCCGCGCAGGCGCAGGCAGGGGCTCTGCTCCTCCTCCAATTGGGGCGCTGTGCCTACCACATCGGCAGGCCGCTGGGCCTGTTCTGCTGGTTGGTAGCAGGTGCGCCTACCTTGCAGGCGCGTGGGGTGGCTCTGCCACTCCCAGGTTGCTGGACCTGACCTGCTGGTGGGTTGTAGGTCCGGCTACCTTGCAGGCGCGGGGTAAGGGCTCACCCCTATTTGTATTTAGACAGTTACGCGAAATGGAGGACATAATGCTTGGGATGAAAGTTGGGGGGAAGGGGAAGGTAGGTGCTCTTGAAAAGAAAGAAGGAGAGGGAGATAGATAGCATAGAGTAGAATGGAAAGAGCCGTATAACTTGGAAGGGGAGAGAGAGAGGGAAAAGGGAGAGAAACAGTTAAAATGAAATAGGAAATAAAATTAGGTCTTAGGGATCCATTTTCTTCTCTTCCCGTAGGCAAAGCTGTGCCCTCCGGGCTGAGTTTTGCCCTCAATGTGTCAACAGCAATCCCTGTAAGGCGGTTCCTGGGAGTCTCTCAATCCTGTTGGTCCAGAGCCGTCTCACTTCTACAGCCCCTCCTCCCCTTCCTCCTGCCAGCCAGCCAGCCAGGTCCTGCTCACCGGAGGCAGTTCACCAAGGATTTGGTTACACTTTCAGCCCCACCAAGTGCTCTATTTCCCTAACTACTGAGCACTCTCGTTGTCATTCTTCTAAGCCCCAGTGCTGTGGAGCTGTAGTCTGGCAGTCAATTGTTTAATTTTTCCGGACCCCTTTGGTGGGCACACCTTCGGAATCTGGCAGCTAGGACCATTGGTGTCGCTGCTGGTGGTAATAGGAGTTGGGGGTCGAGGATCCCCTCTACTTCCCTCAGCCCCTACAGTCACAACCACACTGCTGGCGGTAGGAGGAGTTGGGGGTCTGGAGTGTCCTCTGTTTCCCTCCGCCCCTACCGTCACACCCTCTCAGTTCGCGGTTGGGGGATTTGGGGGTGGGCAGTCTTCTCTGCTTCCCCCTGCCCCTACAGTCACGCCCTCGTCACTGGCAGTAGGGGGAGTTGGGGGTCGAGAGTCCTTTGGCCCTTAGGGTCACGCCCACAGAGAGATTTTGAAGTTTCCCGGTTGTTTGTATCTGATGTGGGTGGGAGTCACACACCTGCTAAAGTAGATTCTCTTTGTCCGAACTTTGGTGACTTCCCCTCTCTGCTAAGGCGGGCCCCTGGCTCCTTGCCGGAGTGTCCGAAGGGAGGGGTGGAACTGGCTTGTCTCAGGTCTGACACAATCTCTGGTTTTAGTTCCCAGTTCGCTATTTCGTAAAGGGTTGGTTAGATTCCCTTCATGCTGTCTCAGGGGGGGGAGCCGTTCGCCAGGTGGGCGGGGCTGTTAGTAGGGCCCCGAGGGCATGGGCTAACTGCTAAACCAGGTGGGGATATTTCTCGCTGCGCCGGGCCGCCGGTAGAGCCGGGCAGCTGCGGCTGCGTGGCTATGATCCGGGAGGGTGGAGTGCCTGTTCGCTGAGCGAGAGCGGAGCCTCTCGGGACTGCGAGGTGGCGGGTGCAGTCTGCGGGTTCCGGCGGGACGAGCCGCTCGGAGCCTCCAGCTGCTTTCTGAAGCGGCTGGTGGCTGCGGGGCTGGTCCTCCGCGCCCGCGTGGCCGGCCAAGATCCACTTGTTTGGGACAAACTGACACTTCTAATAAACGTACCGATTCCCGGCAGGTCCCCGGTACAGCAAAATCAGACAATGAAAGATCTCCTCAACAATGAAATACAGAAACAAATCCAGGAAGCAAAAGATCAACTATACAGGGAGATAGAAGTTATAAAACACAAACAAACAGAAATCCTAGAAAGGCAGGAAGCAATAAACCAACTTAAAAACTCAATTGAGAATACCACCAGCAGAGTAGAACACTTAGAAGATAGAACATCAGACAATGAAGACAAAGTATTTCAACTTGAAAAGAACATAGACAGCTCAGCAAGACAGTTAAGAAATCATGAGCAGAACATCCAAGAGATATGGGATAACATAAAGAGACCAAACTTAAGAGTCATTGGGATACAGGAAGGCATGGAGGTCCATACCAAAGGAATAAACCATCTATTCAATGAAATAATACGAGAAAACTTCCCAGACTTGAAGAATGAGACAGAATCCCAAATCCTAGAAGCCTACAGGACGCCGAATGTGCATAATCATAAGAGATCCACACCTAGACACATTATAATGAAGATGCCCAACATACAGAATAAGGAGAGAATTTTAAAAGCTACAAGAGAAAGGAAACAGATTACATTTAGGGGTAAACCAATCAGGATAACAGCTGATCTCTCAACACAGACTTTGAAAGCTAGAAGATCCTGGAATAACATATTTCAAACACTGAAAGAAAATGGGTTCCAACCAAGAATTGTGTATCCAGCAAAATTGAGCTTCAAGATGGAAGATGAAATTAAAACCTTCCACGATAAACAAAAGTTAAAAGAATTTGCAGCTAGAAAACCATCTCTCCAAAAAATCCTCAGCAAAACATTACAGGAAGAGGAAATGGAAAATAACAATGAAAGTCAACAGTGGGAGGTAGGACAGTAAAGGGGGGAAAATAATCAAAGAGGAAAACAAACCATATTCAGTAACATAAATAAACAAATATGGCTGGAAGGATAACCCATATCTCAATAATAACCCTAAATGTTAATGGCTTAAACTCACCAATTAAGAGACACAGGCTAGTAGAATGGATCACAAAACATGACCCAACAATATGCTGCCTACAGGAGACGCATTTGATAGAAAAAGACATACATAGACTGAAGGTGAAAGGTTGGGAAAAATCATATCACTCATATGGACTTCGGAAACAAGCAGGAGTGTCCATACTCATATCAAATAAAATAGATTTCAAGCCAAAGTTAATAAAAAGGGATAAAGAGGGACACTACATACTGCTCAAGGGAACCATACACCAACAAGACATAACAATCATAAATATATATGCTCCAAACAATGGTGCAGCTATGTTCATCAAACAAACTCTTCTCAAGTTCAAGAGTCTAATAGACCACCATACAATAATCATGGGAGACTTCAACACACCTCTCTCACCACTGGACAGATCTTCCAAACAAAAGTTGAATAAGGAAACTATAGAACTCAATAACACAATTAACAACCTAGACTTAATTGACATATATAGAATATACCACCCAACATCAAGCAGTTACACTTTTTTCTCAGCAGCACATGGATCCTTCTCAAAAATAGATCATATATTATGTCACAGGGCAACTCTTAGACAATATAAAGGAGTAGAGATAATACCATGCATCTTATCTGACCATAATGGAATGAAACTGAAAATCAACGATAAAAGAAGGAAGGAAAAATCATGCATCACTTGGAGAATGAACAACAGGTTACTGAATGATCAATGGGTTATAGAAGACATTAAGGAGGAAATTAAAAAATTCTTAGAGATAAATGAAAACACAGACACAACATATCGGAATCTATGGGACACATTGAAAGCAGTTCTAAGAGGAAAATTCATTGCATGGAGTTCATTCCTTAAAAAAAGAAAAAACCAACAAATAAATGATCTCATACTTCATCTCAAAATCCTAGAAAAAGAAGAGCAAAATAACAGCAAAAGAAGTAGAAGGCAAGAAATAATTAAAATCAGAGCTGAAATTAATGAAATCGAAACAAAAGAAACAATTGAAAAAATTGATAAAACTAAAAGTTGGTTCTTTGAAAAAATAAATAAGATCGACAGACCCTTAGCCATGCTAACGAAGAGAAGAAGAGAGAGAACTCAAATTACTAGCATACAGGATGAAAAAGGCAATATCACAACAGACACTTCAGAAATACAGAAGGTAATCAGAAATTATTTTGAATCCTTATACTCCAATAAAATAGAAGATAGTGAAGGCATCGATAAGTTTCTTAAGTCATATGATCTGCCCAGATTGAGACAGGAGGATATAGACAATCTAAACAGACCAATATCAATTGAGGAAATAGAAGAAACCATCAAAAGATTACCAACTAAGAAAAGCCCAGGACCGGATGGGTATACAGCAGAGTTTTACAAAACCTTTAAAGAGGAACTAATACCAATACTTTTCAAGCTATTTCAGGAAATAGAAAAAGAGGGAGAACTTCCAAATTCATTCTACGAGGCCAACATCACACTGATTCCTAAACCAGACAAAGACACTTCAAAGAAAGAAAACTACAGACCTATATCTCTAATGAACCTAGACGCAAAAGTCCTCAATAAAATTCTGGCGAATCGGATACAAAACCATATCAAAAAAATTGTACACCATGATCAAGTAGGATTCATCCCTGGGATGCAAGGCTGGTTCAATATACGGAAATCAATAAATGTTATCCACCACATCAATAGACTTAAAAATAAGAACCATATGATCATCTCGATAGATGCGGAAAAAGCATTCGACAAAGTACAGCATCCCTTTTTGTTCAAAACTCTCGAAAAAAATAGGGATAACAGGAACATACCTCAACATTGTAAAAGCAATCTACGCTAAGCCCCAGGCTAGCATCATTCTGAATGGAGAAAAATTGAAGGCATTCCCTCTAAATTCTGGAACAAGACAGGGATGTCCTCTCTCACCACTTCTGTTCAACATAGTTCTCGAAACACTGGCCAGAGCAATTAGACAGACGAGAGAAATTAAAGGCATAAAAATAGGAAAAGAAGAACTTAAATTATCACTATTTGCAGATGACATGATTCTATACCTAGCAGACCCAAAAGGGTCTACAAAGAAACTATTAGAGCTAATAAATGAATTCAGCAAAGTGGCAGGATATAAAATCAACACGCATAAATCAAAGGCATTTCTGTATATCAGCGACAAAACTTCTGAAACGGAAATGAGGACAACCACTCCATTCACAATATCCTCAAAAACAATAAAATACTTGGGAATCAACCTAACAAAAGAGGTGAAAGACTTATACAATGAAAACTACAGAACCCTAAAGAGAGAAATTGAAGAAGATCTTAGAAGATGGAAAAATATACCCTGTTCATGGATAGGCAGAACTAACATCATCAAAATGGCGATATTACCAAAAGTTCTCTATAGGTTTAATGCAATACCAATCAAAATCCCAATGGCATTTCTTGTAGAAATAGAGAAAGCAATCATGAAATTCATATGGAAAAACAAAAGACCCAGAATAGCAAAAACAATGCTAAGCAGGAAGTGTGAATCAGGTGGTATAGCGATACCAGACTTCAAACTATACTACAGAGCAATAGTAACAAAAACAGCATGGTATTGGTACCAAAACAGGCGGGTGGACCAATGGTACAGAATAGAGGACACAGAAACCAACCCACAAAACTACAACTTTCTTATATTTGATAAAGGGGCTAAAAGCATGCAATGGAGGAAGGATAGCATCTTCAACAAATGGTGCTGGGAAAACTGGAAATCCATATGCAACAAAATGAAACTGAATCCCTTTCTCTCGCCATGCACAAAAGTTAACTCAAAATGGACCAAGGAGCTTGATATCAAACCAGAGACAAGGCATCTGATAGAAGAAAAAGTTGGCTACGACCTACACACTGTGGGATCGGGCTCCAAATTCCTCAATAGGACACCCATAGCACAAGAATTAATATCTAGAATCAACAAATGGGACTTGCTCAAACTAAAAAGTTTTTTCTCAGCAAAAGAAACAATAAGAGAGGTAAATAGGGAGCCTACATCCTGGGAACAAATCTTTACTCCTCACACTTCAGATAGAGCCCTAATATCCAGAATATACAAAGAACTCAAAAAATTAGGCAATAAGATAACAAATAACCCAATCAACAAATGGGCCAAGGACCTAAACAGACACTTCTCAGAGGAGGACATACAATCAATCAACAAGTACATGAAAAAATGCTCAACATCGCTAGCAGTCAGAGAAATGCAAATCAAAACCACCCTAAGATATCATCTCACTCCAGTAAGATTGGCAGCCATTAAGAAGTCAAACAACAACAAGTGCTGGCGAGGATGTGGGGAAAAGGGTACACTTGTACATTGTTGGTGGGACTGCAAATTGGTGCAGCCAATTTGGAAAGCAGTATGGAGATTTCTTGGAAAGCTGGGAATGGAGCCACCATTTGATCCAGCTATTCCCCTTCTGGGTCTATTCCCTAAAGACCTAAAAACAGCATGCTACAGGGACACGGCTACATCGATGTTCATAGCAGCACAATTCACAATAGCAAGACTGTGGAAGCAACCTAGATGCCCTTCAACAGACGAATGGATAAAAAAAATGTGGCATTTATACACAATGGAGTATTACTCTGCATTAAAAAATGACAAAATTATAGAATTTGGAGGGAAATGGATGGCATTAGAGCAGATTATGCTAAGTGAAGCTAGCCAATCCCTAAAAAACAAATGCCAAATGGCCTCTTTGATATAAGGAGAGTAACTAAGAACAGAGTAGGGAAGAAGAGCATGAGAAGATGACTAACATTAAACAGGGATGAGAGGTGGGAGGGACAGGGAGAGAGAAGGGAAATTGCTTGGAAATGGAAGGAGACCCTCAGGGTTATACAAAATTATATACAAGAGGAAGTGAGGGGAAAGGGAAAAATAATACAAGGGGGAGAAATGAATTATGGTAGAAGGGGTAGAGAGAGAAGAGGGGAGGGGAAGGGAGGGGAGGGGGGATAGTAGAGGATAGGAAAGGCAGCAGAATACAACAGACACTCATATGGCAATATGTAAATCAATGGAAGTGTAACTGATGTGACTCTGCAATCTGTATACGGGGTAAAAATGGGAGTTCATAACCCACTTTAAACAAAGTGTGAAATATGATATATCAAGAACTATGTAATGTTTTGAACAACCAATAAAAAAATTAAAAAAAAGATTCTTACACGCTATTTTGAAAATAAGTACATTCCAAAAAAGTGGAAAATCTAGATGATATTGACAAACTTTTATACATACAAAACCTAACCAAATGTGCTCTTGATACACAGAAAACATAAAATGGACCAATATAAAAAATGAGATTGAAGCAGCTATTAAATGCTTTACACCACAAAAATATCAAACATCAGGATCAAATGGATTCTCAGTGAAATTTATCTATAAATTTAGAGAAGAATTAATACAAGTTCTCATCAAATTTTCCATGAAACACAAATGTTGGACACACTACCAAATTGAATCTATGTACACTATTTCACCCAGATACCAAAACAAAATATAAATCAAGGAAAAACAACTTCAGTGCCTGCATCCCTGATCAACATAGATAGAAAAAAATTAAATAAAATATTTGAAAACAGCATCCAAGTACACATGAATGAGGTCAAAATCAAATATATTTTATTTCTGAGATGCGTGTTTGATTAAACATGCACAAATCAGTAACTATAAATTGACCACACCAACAGAATTAAGGAAGAGAAGTGCAGAATCATCTGAATCAATGCAGAAAAAGCATTTCAATAAATCTAGCACTCATTCCTGGTAAAACTCATGAAAAACATTCAGCAAATGTGCAGGAACAAAATCAATACTACATATATAAATTGAATATGTTTCTATACTCTAATATTGAATCTGCAGGAAAAGGAAGAAAAATATTCCATTCACAATAACCTCAAAAAATATGTAATTCTAGAAATAAATTTAACAAGGAAGATGCAAACGTCCACAAGGAATGTGAAAGGCAACTGAAGGAAGAAACAGAAGATGTGAAGTGAGAAACACCTCCCATGTTCTTGAATGGGCAGAATCGATGTTTGAAGAGGGCATTACTACCAAAAATCTCATACAAACTTGACATAATTCATATCTAAACACTAATAAAATTTTTCAGAGACATAAAACCAAAATGTCATCTAACATTTCTGTTAGATCAGTAGAATAAAATAGAAGATATGGACACAAATCCACATAAATTTAATCATCTGATACTTTACAAAGTTTTGAAAAACAAAGGGAGAAAAGGTAGCTTTCTTAAAAACTAAGGGCTACAGTAAATGTATATACGTAAGTGAAAATGAAACAGTATCCCTATATTTCCCACTACAAAAGAAAGTTGAACTCACTGTTGATAAACAATCTAGGAATTATACCAAAATCCTGCAACTGCTAAAAGAAAACACAGATTCAACATTCTAACTTATCTCTTCAGGCTCCAACTTTCTTAGCAAGCCTCATAAAAGTTCAAAAAATAAAACCAAGTAGGAGAGAATCAAATTGAAAAATTCTGTGCACAGTAAAGTAAATCATTAAGAGTGGGAAGAGAGAACCAGGGAATGTGAGAATGTTTTGCCAAGTATGATTCTGACAAAATCATTAAACACAATGAGTAAAAAGAACAGAAAACCTCACCAAGAAATCAAACTACTCAACCAATAAATGAGTCAATGTGCAAAGAGATGTGTCACAAAAGAATAAATACAAATAACCAAAAATTCTCTGAAATATGATCATCATCCCTACCTACTGGAGAAGTAGAAACCAAAACAACATTCAGATTTCAACTCACTGCAGTTAGAATGACAATCATTAAGAATTCAGATAAATAATGGATGTGACTGAGAATGGAAGAGTAAGGGTATTGCAAGGAAGTATGACCACTCTGGAAGGAAGCATGTGGAATCCTGAAAAGACAAGGAATGGACTAACCATGTGACTACTCCTTCATATTTACCCCAAACCTACAATTATCTTGACACCGACACTTCAGTATAGCAACAAAAATCATGACAGCAGTTTATGTAAACACACCACATGCCTATGAGTCCATGAATGGACAAAAAATGTGGTTTACACACAGTCTCTCTCTGTCTCTCTCTCTCTCTCTCTCTCTCTCTCTCTCTCTCTCTCTCTCTCTCTCTCTCACACACACACACACACACTCACACACACAGTGGAGTTAACAGTCATTAAAAAAGAAAATAATTGCATTTTGCATTCATGTATGAAACTGAAGAGAAGCAAGCAAAGTGACATATGCAAACTCAAAAGTAAAATATTCAGTCTTGTAGATGAAATAAAGAGTAAAATAAGTGAGAAAATGAAGGGACCACATAAAATACCAGGGAGGTCAGCAGAGTAGAAAAAGTGGACTGAGGGAATGGATGAGAAAATGGAAAAGGGAGGCATAGAGCCCAGTAAAGCTCACATTTCAGTACATCTATAAATCCCAACTAGTGAACAATAGAAAGACAGAGGGAAGGAGAGCAAGGTAGAGAAAATGGAATGGGGCTAGAGAGGAGGGAAGGTTAAGAGGAACTACTGGAGATTAAATGAGAGAAAATTAAAGTTCATGCAGTTAGGATCGAATAAAAATGAATCCTATTTATGTGCAGCTATTATGCAGTATTCAAAACATGTTCAAAATAAATGTAGAAATGCAAATTAAGGCCATGTGCCATAGTGTTATATGCTAAGTTACTCCAGTTTCCAGAAACATAGAATAAAATCTGCAGACCATGACCCAAAGTGAGTAAGATAAAGTAAGATAAAATAAGTCCAAAGTGTTTTCAAATTAAGGAATTTCCAATTTTAGTTGGATATCCGATATCTGAGAACCTTCCTACAGAGTATTCTCTCCTCTGAAATGTTTGGCAAAGCCAGGCATTTGCCATGAGGATGTGTCAGTGAAGCATTGTGAAACAGAGGTGTTCTCACCCACAAAGACAAGGTTCCTGAAGTTCTCCAGCATCACATCCTTGTACAAAGCCCGCTGAGCAGGGTTTAGGCACTTCCACTCCTCCTCGGAGAATCTTATGACCACATCCCTGAATGTCAGTACACCCTGAGAAGAAATCATACTTTGGTCATGTGTCCTGCAGCAGAGTTAATTACCACCCCAACATGAGATGACATGTGTATCAGCTACAGTGTACCAAGTGTAGTACCCAAGGCAGCAGTGTTCTAAGTGGGTTTTGGTGAGGTGACTGGATCATTGGGGCTCTATCATGGAACGGGTAAATTGATGGATTCATAATTAATGGGCTAAATGGAGGTGATGGAAACTTAAGAGTTTGGGTCTAGATAGAAAAATGTACCTGAATTGATTCTTTGAATGGTGTATTTATTCCTTGCCCTTCCTTACTCTCCCCACTATTTCTCTATCCAGAGTCCATGAGATGAGCTGCTCTGTTCTACTGTGGCTCCCTTCCATGAATTTCTGCCTCCACAAAGGCATCCACGCAATGGAGCTGAACATGCACTGAGACCACAAATCTTGTCAAATAAATGTACCTTCCTTTGAGTTGATGTGTCACAGGAATTTTGTTATGGCAATGGAAAGCACACCACCTAACTTAGAAAATAAATCTTAAATGTAATAAGATTCACTAACCCACTACATGAAGACATAAAATGCAGATGGTATCATTTCATCAAAATCAGCTTTAATCCTATGCTCTCATGAAATATCAAATATAAAACCAAGACATCAACACAGGAATATATTTCTTGAAAGACATTTTTATGTCATACAGGATCAGTTGTGAAAGCAGAAAAGTAATGGTCAATTTGAAGTGTGCTCCAACCACCTTTCATGTTCAAAAGACTAGAAGAACTAGGAATAGTAGGATCTTACCTCAACATTGTAAAAGGTATGTAAATTAAACCCTAGGCCACCATTATTCTAATGGGGAAAAACAGAAGTCATTCCCTCTAAAAACTGGAATAATGCAGAGATACACTTTTCACCACTTCCATTCAAAATAGACCTAGAAATTCTAGCCAGAGCAATTAGAAAAATAAAGAAAAAAATTATAGATATACCAGTAATTACAGAATAGCTTCAAATATCTCTGTGTGTTGATGACATGATTCTTGATTTAGAAGACCCAAATCTTCACCAGGAGACTTCTAGAACCCATAAACAAAAACAGCAAAGTGGCAGCATATAAAAACAACACTCATATCAGCTGCATTATTATACTCCAATGGAGAATCAATTGAAAAACAAATTAGGAAAACTCTTCGATACAAATAACCTCAATCTAACAAAAGAAAGACCTCTGCAGTGAAATTACAGAATGATAAAGAAAGGAATTGAAGACCTAAGAACATGAAAACATCTTTCCTGATTTGAATAAGCAAAATTAATATTGTATAAATGGCCATATGAACAAAAATTTTTGAGTTTTAAATACTACCAAAATTTTTAATTTTAAAATACTACCAAAATCTTCAGTTTTAATTTTGAATACTACCCAAAATTTTAATTCCTTTTCAAATCTTAATGACATTCTTTATAGAATTAGAAACAGCAGTCATTTAGTTTGGAAGAGTAACAGCCCCAGAATTAGCCAAACCAATCTTCAGAGAGAAAATTAAGCAGGAAGCATCATAAAACTGACCTTAGACTACAGACCTATAGTGACAAAGGCACCATGTTGTAACCACCAGAACAGATGAAGACCAATGAAACAGAATAGAAGTCACAGAGACAAACCCACATAAACTCAAGTATCTCACACTAGACAAGTGTGCAAATCACATACGTTGGAGATTTAAAAAGCCTCCTCAAACAATTGTGTTGGGACAACTGGAAATCCATATGTAGCAGCATGAAATTTACCCCCTATCACTCACCCTCCACAAAACTCAACTCAAAGTGCATCAGACACACAAGTATTAGACTAGAAAACCTGCACCTATTAGAAGAAAATGTAGACCATCACTCAACATGTCAGCTTAGGAACAAAATTCCTCAACAAGCCTTGTAAAGTACATGGAGTAAATTTGAAAAAATACCCAATAAATGGGGTGGCATCAAAATCAAAAGCTTCTTCATAGCAAAGGATACAACCAGGAATGTGAACAGGGAACCTACACAATGGGAAAAAATCTTTGCCACCCACATCTTAGATAATGAATTACTTTGCAGAAAATATAAAGAAGCCCAAAAGCTTAAGACTGAAAATACAAATAACCCAATCAATCAATAGACAAAGGAACTAAACAGACATTTCTTAAAAGAAGAAATATGAAGTCAACACGTGCATAAAACATGTTCAACATCTCTGGAAATTAGAAAATGCATGTTAAAACCACACTGAGATTTCATCTCACTCCAGCCAGACTGGATTTATCAAGAATACAAGTTAAAAAAATATTGGTGAGGATATTAGGAAATGGAACACTCAAAGACTGTTGATGAGACTAAGAATTAGTGCAAACACTCTAGAATGCTGTGTGGAGATTCCTCAAAAATCGAGGAATGGAAACACTGTCTTTACCAGTCCTTGGAATATATCCTAATAAGTTAAAATTTGAATACTACAGTGTGACACAGACATATCAGTGTTTACAGTGGCCGAATTTGCAATAGCTCCCATATTGATCCGATCTAGGTTCCCTTCAACAGAAAAATTGATAAAGAACGTTTGGTATATGTGCACAATGGATTATTACTTATCCATAAAAAATAATGACTTCATGTACATTTGCTCATAAATGGATGGATGTAGAAACCATTGGCCTAAGGGAAATGACCAAATTCCCCAAAACCAAATACTCTTTCTGATGTGTGGATGCTAACCTATAACAAAAGGGGAGAGGAAGAAAGGATGTATGTTCTGTGGATTAGACAAAAGGAAATGGTGGAAGGGAGGGGGTAGAGAAATAGGAAACACAGTGGATTGAATCTGACATAAACTTTCTATGTACATGCATGAATACACCACAGGGAATCTCCACAGCATGCTACATCCAGAAGACTAGGATCCTAGCTAGAATAAGATAAATTCCATGTTTGTATAATATGTCCAAATTGACTCTACTGTCATGATTAACTAAAAAGAACAAGTAAAAGTAAATATATAAAAGCATTTTTCTCCAATATTGATGTGCACAGATTCCTCATTAGATATGTTGAAATTCAGCCACACTTCAAGGAGATGGATGATTGTGCCTAGTTCACATTGCTAAGAAGCTTCCAGGTGAGGCTAGCAGGTCAGTTTTCCATTTCCACCTTATCCTTCCTAAGGATAAAAAGAAAACTTACAATCTCTCATGTAAGGAAATCATCCCCCTCCCAATTAAATACATTGAAATAAAATTCTAAAAAAGGAAAATTTAACCCATGAATCCTGCAAAATTAAATGTGTTATATTTTAAAAGATCCTTAGCTGGATGTGATTACACATGCCTGTGATCCTAGCAAATCAGGAGGCTGATGCGGGTGAACTACAAGTTTAAGGCCAATCTCAGCAATTCAGCACACCCTGGTCAAAAATGAAAATTAAAAAGGGCTGGAGATGGAGCTCAATGGTAGAGCAGCCCTGGGACTCATGACACATATTGCACTTTTCAAGATGTTCATATATGTGGCAGATAGCCCCTTAACAGGGTGAAGTCCACATAGACTCACACAACATGAGGTCCAGGGTGATGGACACAGAGGGCAAGCACCCCTGCCAAGGTATCAGTGGGCAAATGGATATTAAAAGAGTAAACCGTAATTTAGATCAACTATTAAAACATCATTTTATGCAAAGTTTAGGACAAGTGTTCGCCAACTTTCAATATTTGTTCTCTTCTGAGACCAGAGAGAGCAAGTCCCTTAATTACCCAATTTCACATAAATCTATGAGTTCTTCTAGGCAATAAATTCCATCCCTTTTCAGCATATATTTTTCTAAGGCTTGCAGACCAAAACCCCTAGCACATCCACATGGTCCTACATCCTAGGTGTGCATTCATCACTGACCTCTGGGGAACTCAACTGTGTTTGCACTAGGAGCTGAGTGTCAACATATTTCCATTTTCATCTGTCCTACCAGAAGCAATTGGCATATCACACTTGATCAATTCATGGTGATACTTTCTCCTGAAAGAAAGAAGCTGTGCAATGTCAAGAGAGACTGAGAGCAGGCTCTGCTGTGTAGGGGAGAAGTGTTTCAACAGTGAACGTGGGGCATGGGATCTCCTCAGAGGTAGTAAAGCTAGGCTAACACATGTGAGGCCCGGGGCTGAATCCCCAACACTGCAAGATGAGCAATAAATGAATGCATAAATGAAGAGGTCACCTTGACTACAATGAAAAGAAACCCAAAAAAAGTAATTGGAAGCAGATATTAGGCAGGGATATCAGAAGCAGTTAAGAAAGCTATAAATATGTAACAGCACAGCATGACAATTGAAAAAGGGCTCCGACCTGGGACCAACTAACCTGAGATGCTGACATTTCTTCCTCTTCCTCCTCCTGCTCTGGGTTTCCTTCTCTAGCAAGATTACTTTGACAAACCACACCTTCCTCTTTAGAATCTTTTAAAGGCATCTGCAAACCACCTACACCTGCTCCCACCACACCACCCTAAAAGGGTATTACTGAGCAGAAAAGGCCTTGCTCTCATCTCCGTTCTCACACCAGTGAGTTCCCCTCTAGTGAACTAAAGTGAGTTTCTTCTTACTGCCTTCAGCTGAACTCTATTACCTGCAAAAGAAAAAATATCTGCTGTAACACTGGAGCTCTGCACTGTTCAGACCTGCCCCCAAAACAGCCAAGCACAGCACATCCTCTTACTGTTCTTCATAAGAAGGCTAGACTCACGTCTCCTAAATGTAGCCAGATTTTCGCCTGGTTTTGCCTGTCCTCACTCTGCCTTCACCTGACAGTTAGTTATCTCAATATTGAAGATTCTACCCAGAATCATAGACTAATCTGTGGTCATGGAACAGCTGAACGCATTTCCTGCCACTGACAAGGGATCTTGATGGGAGCCCTGGCTGAGACTCTTTAGGAAAGCCATGCCTCTGGGGCTTCCATGTGCTGTCAGTCATGTGATGCCCACAACCCTCTCTCCCACACTGTGGTTCTGCAGGTTTGGAATGAAGCCTGTGATTTGTTTTCATAACAAGTTCCATGTTAGTGATGCTCTAGCACCCACTAGATTTATTGTCAATAGCAGGAAGCTAGATGAAGCAGGCACAGCCCACCTCATCCATCGCCTCCAAACATATCCTCTGAAGGAAAAGACATGTATTGCTGTTTCCCATTGAAGACCTCTAGTCACCATCCTAAATACCACTTTTTTTTGGGGGGGGGGCGGGGGATGAAAGCTTCACCAAATGCTGCAGATGGCAGTTTGGCAGTTTTGTCACAGGAAGTTTTTTTTGGGGAAAGCATCACATATACATTCATTAATGCAATATTTTCTGAGCAGAAACTGTGTGAACACAGGATGTTTCAGTGCACTCTACTGAAATCTAAATGTTCTGATTTAATCAGTACAATACACTTAAACATGGTACTAATTCTCCTGTTGTTCTTATGACACTTAATATGTTATCATTGAATTTATAAAATATATTGAACAAAAAGTAAATATGAACATGAAGATGCAGTAATAAAGGTGATATTCAGTGACTTCAAAATTTTTTCTTGTTTGGCACAATAGTTGTACAAATTTCTGAGGTGCAGTGTCTGATGTTTTATTTGAATATATATTTGTTAGCAATATCGAAGGGATTTGCATGTCTGTCTCCTTAAATATTATCATTTCTTCATTTATTGTGTCTTGCATGATTGATTTTCAATTTTCCCTGTGCTTCCCCTTCCCACCCTTATTTCATATGCCTTGATTCCCTATCTATTCTCCACAGTTCCTCAATTTTTTGAGATTTCTCTTTTTATTTCTTTTTTTCTCTTTAGCTTCCACTTGAAAAAATACTCTCTCTTTATCTAGTATATATATAATTTCATGCTGAAATTTGATAGAAGTCTTGTAGAAATTTTAAATTTAATAAAGTAATACATAAAATTAACATATTAAAATATATAGCTTTCATATACACCAAAAATGTAGTCAGAAAAAATCACATTCATAAGCATCATAAGAGCAATGTATGATTATATCAAAATGAACCCAACTATTATGTCTAATTACAATGCATTAATAAAAAAAAAAAAGAAATACTTTATCTGTGTCTCACAAATTTTAATACATTTTGCATTATTTAGTTTGACTTTCAAATTTTCCTGTATTTTTTTTGTTAATTAGAAATATATAAATTAATTTTAATATAATTTTTTTTTTAGATTCACAGTCCTATTTTGTAAAGTGATTTTGTTTTGGTCAGAAATCACATTTTGTTCGAATAAAGACTATAAAGTTTGTTCATTTTGTTTTAGCTCATTCTTTGTGCATTGACACTTCCAAGGAAGGAATATTCTGCAGGTGTGTTTTGGAGAATTCTCTGTGTGTTTACTACATGAAATTTACTGATAATGAGGTTTAGAATTTCTATATAATTTACAAGTATTTTATATTAATCTCTCAATGACAGGGAAATACTTAAATTTTTAATCAAGAAAAATAAAAGGAAAAATGATACTTCACTTTTTGAATGACCTCTAGAGTGAAAATTAGGAAACATTGAAGAAAGAAATTGAAAAAAAAAAGTGTTTAAAAGGTGAAAGGCACCTGTCTTCATGGATTGGAAAACACTGTTGAAATGGTCACACTAAACAAAACAATCTAAAGTCAATAAAATTTCCATTAAAAAGACTCACATCACACTTCACAGAACTACAAGAAATAGTTCTGAAACTCAGAATAATATTGGCAAAAAACAAACCATAGCCCAATGTGACAGAAAATACAAAAATAAACCCACACATCTTCAGGCAGTTGATTTCCAACAGGGATTCGAAAAACAAACTTTGAAGCACAGAAAAGCTTTCTATCAACTGGTTCTAGGAACACAGGATAATCCCGTCTAGAGGCATGAAACGAGGTCCTCGTCCCTCATTCTGTACAAAAGTCAACTGCAAATGAATCAGAGATCTGGGAGGGAGCTCTGAGGAGCCTGCTTGTCTGATGTGCTTGAAGCCCGGGGTCCAATCCCAAGTGCTGCAATGAATAAATGAAAGAAAGAGAAAAAGCAGGTCCAAGACCTGGAGGGAAGACAAGAATATTTGAGGGCCTTAGAAGAAATCATGGAGGAAAGTGATGAAACTATTCACACAGAGACGATTTCTAGATAGGACAAGAATGTCCCTGGAACAAAAGCAAAATTTGTCCAAAGGAATAAACCATTGCAGTGAGAGAGCTCCTACATAGCAAAGGAAAAAAATCCATGGAGTGATGAAAACACAGAGAAAAATAAGTCATTGCTAGCTATTCTTGTGATACAGAACTAATTTCCCGAATATATAAAGAACACAAAACTCTTCACATTAAACTAAATTGACTCAATAAATGGTCCCATGGTCTGACTAGACATTTTTCAAAAGAAAAGAAGTGAACTACAAATAAATCCTGAGACGTTTTCTTTTCATTTTCTTCTCTGTTAACATGCACAGCCTGCTCACTCCATATTTTTAATCTTGCTTATTCAGTAGCTGGGGCAGGAAGCAGCCATACCTGGGGACAGGGGAAGGGTTCTGGGCTACTCTCATGGGAAACTATGAAAACCTGGAAGTCATTTATATTATGCAAAAAATATGTGAAGACAGAACCTGCCAAAGGCAAAAAGAAACTCACTGTGATGACAACAATTTCCATTCTCCAGAAAGCTGAAAGACTTGTAAGTCTATATGCACTTTACCTCAGGATTGCAAAATGTATGAGGTAAACATTGGCAAAAGTAATTCAAATAAATAGAAATAACCACATTCTGACAAAAATATTTCACTTACTCACTTTCAATAATTAATACAAATTAATATAAAATAAAGAAACAAGGACATGAACCACACTATAAAATAATAAATTGAGGCATATTGAGAATACTGCAAAAAGACAGCAGAATTCATGATCTTCTCAAACATTCAAGGGTCTACAGCTCATGGAGGTGATCTGGACCAGATCTATACTAGGTTCCTTCTTAGAGCATGAACAGTCTTCAAAAATACTGAAAATTAAGAGGTATTAACTTCGTTTTCTGAATAAAATCAAATTAAAAATAAATAGCAGAGGTAAAATCAGAAGATCCATGATTACGGAGGGAAATCAAATATCATATTCTAAGTGTACTTTGATTGAAGGACTGGAACACAATATTAAATGCTGTTCATATTTTCTAAAGACACCAACAATCATTATCAAAACCCCAATATCATTTCTTGAAGAAATAGAGAAAGTGATATAAAAATCATGTGGTGTCTCAAAGGAGCACAAAGGTCCAAGAATGTTCAAAAGAGAATCAATGTTAGGGGCATCACATTTCTAGAGTCAACGCATTAACCCTGTAGCAATCAAATCCACTTCATGCTGGAAGAAAGGCAGAGAATTATAGACAGTGAAGAACACAGAAAAACACTCACAGACACAGTGAAAAAATGATATCTGTGTACACACATTCACTACAGCATTATTCTTGAAAGCCAATAGGTGAAAGCAATCCAAAGTCCCCAGAACACTGATTGAAGGCACTTTGCAGTACACAAACAATAAAGACTACTCAATCATAATGATGAGTGAATTTTGTAACATCTGCAATGAGGATAAATCTTGAGGACTGTAGAGAATCACATGCGACTGCGTTACTATTACTCTCCTTGATGGAGTTTGCTTGCAAACGGGATATTCTGTCAAGGTATAGAAAGGCAACAGCGAACATGCTTGAAAACGGAGTGTCTGCTGTCTTTGGGAGGGCCTGCTCGCAAATGAGAGGCTCCTTCAAGGTTTAGATAAGGTAACAATGGACATGCTTGAAAACGAGGTGTCTGCTGTCCTTGGGAGGACTTGCCTGCAAAGGGGATGTTCTGCCAAGTGGGCTAGGTGGGTGCTGAGAAAAATTTTATTATCTGTTCTTAATAAAGAGCAGAGCTCAGCATACTCCAGGCCGAGAGTAGATTATCCATGAGAAGCGGGTCACTTCTGATTAGAAAGTAAAATTTCTGTGTGCTATATTTAATTAGCTGAAAGACCTGATTCATTGATGTTGGAAGGCTGCCTTCTTTGTTCACAATACTATAAAAAGATTGCTTGTACACAATAAAGGACTTTTTTTCTGCTGCTGCTTTGCTTGCTCTGCTTCTTCTTTCTTTTCCCATGCTGACCTGCAAGTGAATTACTGCAACATTTGGCATAGTCAGCAGGATCCAGCACCGAAAGGGTAAGCACCCTGGGTTAAGAAAAAGAAAGGGGGACTTTCAGGATTAACAAAATATCAAGGGGCTGGGGATGTGGCTCAAGCGGTAGCGCGCTCGCCTGGCATGTGTGCGGCCCGGGTTCGATCCTCAGCACCACATACCAACAAAGATGTTGCGTCTGCCGAGAACTAAAAAAATAAATATTAAAAAATTCTCTCTCTCTCTCTCTCTCTCTCTCTCTCTCTCTCTCTCTCTCTCTCCTCTCTCACTCTATCTTTAAAAAAAAAATATCAAAAGGTATCGCCCCAGGCTGAAAGAAACTTTAGGGGGACTTTCAGAACTAACAAATATCGAAAGGTATCACCCCAGATTGAAAGAGACTTTAGGGGGACTTTCAGAACTAACATGGGAAACTCCCAGTCCTTAAAGGAACAATATATGGAGTTACTACAAGGATTATTATATTCCATAGGTGTGAAAACATAAGAGACTCAAGGAGTTATTTAAAATTATAGAATATCATTGTCACTGGTTCCAGTATCAAACTAAGTTCCAATTAAATTTAGGGGAATAGAAATTGGTTCAGAAAGAGCTCCGTAAGCAGCATCAGGCTGGAAATGTTATTTCTTTGAAGATTTGGACATTGTGTAGCGCTATTACTCAGACATTACAATTATTAGAAAGCAATAATGAAAAGGGCTCTCTTTGTGAAAGTCAAGTTAATACATCAGAATCTGATAATAAGGTTAACAAAACGGAGCGCAAAGAAGATATTTGTAATACTATAGATGACTCTCCTAAATCAGATCTGGGTGATGAGGAAGATTCAAAAAGTTCAGATAGTGACTCCAGTATGAAAGAAATTATGGAAGCCTTTGTGGAAAAAATGAAATTAAAAAAGCAAAGGTCCTCTCTTAAACCTACTGCTCCTTCTAATGCTTCTCTCTTTCCAATGACAGAGTATAGAGTCGATGTAGGTAGAGAACAACAACGTTTTTCGTTTCCTCTTACTATGATACATGATGATGATGGTCTTGCAGCTCCCCCTGGTGGTTTTGTTGATCCACCACATTTGTTTCCTATAACTAGACAACAAAATCTTCAAAATCTCCAAATGATTGATGTTCACTATACTTCAGTGGAGTACAAATTTATTAAGGATTTAAAAGCTGCAGTCTCTCAATATGGCCCTCAGTCTCCTTTTGTGTTAGGTATGTTAGAAAATTTGGGAAGTTCTAAATTACTTATTCCTTTGGATTGGCATTAGCCAAAACAGTTTTGGAGGAATCTCAATGGTTACAATTGAGAAGTTGGTAGGAAGATGAGGCAGGAAAAGAAGCTCGAGAGAATGAGGCTCAAAATCCCCCGGGGCCTATGTAGGATAAGTTAATGGGGGAGGGTAATTACCGTGCCTTTAGAAAGCAGGCTCAATATACAGATCCAGATCTTCAACAAGTTCGACAGGTTTTCTTAAGAGCGTGGAGACGTGTGATACCCACTGGGCAAGCTACTAAAACTGTACAAGGGGCTAGTGAACCTTATACTGATTTTCTTGCTAGACTGTGTACTGCTGTAATGAGGGCAGTAAGTCAAGATCAAATAGCAAAGGTATTATTGGAAACATTAGCATTTGAAAATGCAAATCCTAAATGGAAGCGTATTTTGGGGCCATTAAAAGGGCAAAATGCCTCATTAAGTGAATATGTGAGAGCTTGTGCTGGAGTGGGAGGAACTGAACATCAAGCTTCTGTTTTTGCTGTAGCCATGGCTGGAGCCCTTAAACCCAATAAATCAGGAACCTGTTTCAACTGTGGTAAAGCAGGTCATTTTAAAAAGGATTGTAAGAAAAAAGGTAATAGTAACAATAGTATATCTCCCAGTGCAAAAAGGACACCTACTGAAGTTTGCTGACCATGTAAACGAGGCAAACATTGGACAAATGAATGATATTCTAAGACAGATAAAGATGGAAACCCTTTGCCCCCATCGGGAAACTGCTCAATGGGCCGTCATCCCTGGAGCCCATAAACAATACTGGGGATCATTTCTCATTTGTTTCGGGCATCTGTGACTCCCAAGTTGGGTCACCCACCAAACAACCCCAGGATAGTACTAAGTTAACTATTGACAATCTTTATGCGGCTACTCAACAAAGTGCTGCTGCTGACTTACCAATTAATGAAAATGTCTTGACATCTCCTGGAGGTGGAATTTACAAAATAAAGACTGGTGTTTTTGGACCTCTTCCCTCTAAGAGTTTTGGATTAATTGTTGGACGTAGTATTTCTACCTTAAGAGGGATTCATGTTATTCCTGGCATTGTTGATCCTGATTTTACAGATGAAATTTTCATCATGGCATTTTCTACTCAAACACTTTCTTTGATCAGTGGAGAACAAATAGCGCAGATTGTGCTGTTAACTTTTTTTTCAATTTATTTCTAAAAATCAATCAAGGACTGGAGGATTTAATAATACAGAAAACATATATTTTGGGAAACCTTTGTAAAGGTAAAATTTCTAAGCTGATTCTAAGCTGCAAAAGCCTGAGTTAAAGTGTAAAAGACTGGGCATTGTAAAGTCTCTAAATTGCAAGGCCTGGGCTAAAGAGTAAAAGACCAGGTATTGTTAATTTCCTCTGCTACCCCCGGAACCTGTAATCCCTGTAGCTGTTAGGACAATACCTGAACTGCCCAGTAAATATTTCTCCTGGTCCCCTGGTTGTTTAATAGCTAAGGGCTCCAAGTAGCTCAGCATGTAAGCTTCCAGGCCACAAAACCAATCAGTTTAAATGTGTACCCTGTTTAGGAGTGACCAATCACCCCTGCCCAGCCTGTTCCCGCCAATGAATGTACTAATCCTGTCTCAGAGTTGTTGTTCAATTTTCCCTTGCCTCATGATGATTTGTTCTGGTGTATGCAAAGCCCCCCGCCCTCTCCAAAAGGTGTACTTAAGCTCTGCTTGACCTCTGCTCTGGGCTCTGGGCTGCTCTATCTTCCTGAGTGAGCCTGGAACCTCAGCATGCTGAATTAATAAATCCCCTTTTGCCAATTGCATGGAGCCAGTCTCTTGTGTGGTCTCTTTCTCCGACACTCCGCCAGACCCTTACACCTTAATTACTGATCAGAGACCCCCTTTAACTCTAATTATTCAAGGAAAATATTTTGAAGGGTTAATAGATACTGGAGCTGATGTCTCAGTTATCTCTATTGAAAAACCAGCCTCTATCTCAGAGCAAAGCCTGTCCAAGGAAGGGACATGGCCTTTGTCCTTGGAAAATTCCACAGAGCCCTCCTAGGCACATTCCCACCCTGCTAAGTTGTTTATCTACAAATAACAGGACACATCTGCTTCCCTCAGGTGTCCCTGACTCAGTCAGGCTAGGTGGAGATCCATAGCAACCCCCTAGCAGCCACCAATCAGCATGAGACAGGGAAATACCTGGAATTCCAGGTGACCCTCCCAGTAGTTTATGGTGGTTGATAACATGTTGGGAAACCATGTAGTTCAGCACGTACACCCCTCTTGGCTTAAACCAATCAGTTCAAACGAATACCCCTTTTGTACTGACCAATCACCCTTACCCAACTTGTTCCCGCCAGTGAACGAGCTAATCATGTTTTAGAGTTGTTATTTGATTTTCCCGAGGTGTGTGATGATTTGCTATGATGTATGTGAAGTCCCTGCCCTCTCCAAAAAATGTATAAAAATGCTGCAAACCCTGGGCTTGGGGCCTCTCAGGGTCACCAGTTGCTGTGTGTGTGTGTGTGGAGGATCGAGCTAGCTCGCAATAAACACCTCTTGGCTGCTTACATTGATCTTGGGTCTCTGGTGTTCTTTGCGGGTCCCAAATTCGAGCATAACACTATAAGACAATGGCCACAAGAATGGCCTATACAAAAATATCAAATAACATTAAATGGATTAGGGGCAATAACGGATGTGTGGGTCAGTTCTGGCCCTTTATCATGTCATACCTTAGAAAATATTGGATTTTTAACAGTCTTTTACATAATCAATGTTCCAATTAATATTTGGAGCCATGATATTTTATCTCAGCTTGGAGCACACATTAATATTCCTTCAAAAAACTTGTAGCCACTGTTCAGTCCCCTGGAGCTATGCCATTAACCTGGCTAACCAGTACTCCTAAATGGATTGAGCAATGACCTTTAAAAAAAGAAAAGCTCGAGGCATTAAAACAATTAGTTACTGAACAATTACAGGCGGGACATATTGAATATTTCACATCACCTTGGAATTCCCCTGTATTTGTTGTTAAGAAAAAGTCTGGAAAATGGCGTTTATTGACAGATTTAAGGGAAATTAATAAATGTACTAAACCTGTGGGAAGATTACAATTAGGACTTTCCCTCTCCTGCTATGATTCCAAATAAATGGTCAATTTCTGTTATTGATTTAAAAGATTGTTTTTTTACAATACTTCTCCAACCTAAGGATAAGGAAAAATTTGCTTTTATAGTACCTGAATATAATAATCATCAACCTGATAAACGTTATCAATGGACTGTGTTACCTCAAGGCATGATTAATAGTGTAAGGGTCTGGCTAACGTTGGAGGAAGAGACCACCAAGAGACCAACTCATGCAACAGCAAAAGAGGTTTATTGCAGATCCAGCGCACTGGGGCTCCATGCCCACTCGAGAAGGGAGAACGGCCAAGAGCCCCGAGCAGGGGTTGAGCAGTGCTTAAGTACACTTTTTTAGGGAGGGCAGGGACTTTACATACATCACAGTCTCCTTTAACAAATCAGCGTACACTGCAGGAAAATCAAACAATTCTCAAACATGATTAGTACATTCATTGGCGGGAACAGGTCGGGCGGGAGTGATAGGTCAGTCCTAAGGAGGGGATACATTCAAACTGATTGGTTTGGGCCCTGAATGCCTACGTGCCAAACTGCAAAGGGTCCAGGTTATTTAACAACTAAATGGTCAGTACCGGGCATTGTCTTAACTGCCTCAGGAATTTCAGGTTCTGTGTGCAGTTCAGAAACTTTACAATACCTAGTCCTTTACATTTTAACTCAGGATTTGCAGCATAGAAACTTTACCCTTTCAATAGTCCTACATTATGTGAGGAATTTGTTTCCAGAGCCTTAGAACCAGCTAGACAACAATTCCCTCACTATATTTTATATCATTATATGGATGATCTTTTATTAGCAGCCCCTACTAACATTGAACGTGAACGTTTTTATAAAGCAGGTCTAAAAGCTTTATCTAAATTTGGATTACAAATAGCTCCAGAGAAAGTGAAAATTAATTTTCCTTATTCATATTTAGGATTTGTTTTAGATAAATAAAAAAATTAAGCCTCAAAAGGTTCAAATAAGAAAAGATAATTTAAAGACTCTTACTGATTTTCAAAAATTACTGGGAGATATCAATTGGATTCGTTCAACTATAGGAATCCCTACTTATCAATTGCAGCATTTAGTTGCTACTTTAGAAGGTAATTCTGAACTAAATAATCCTAGAACTTTAACTAAACAAGCATTACAAGAGTTAACTTTAGTTGAACAACATTTAAATGAAGGATATTTGTCTTATATAGAATTAGAAAAATCTGTACAACTAATTCTCTTCCATACTCCTCACTCCCCGTCTGGAGTACTAACTCAAAATGATCATATAATAGAATGGATTTTTTTTACCTAATAAGTATAATAAATGATTAACTACATATATGGATAAACTAGCCTTTTTAATAATTAAAGGTAGATCTAGATTGTTACAATTGAGTGGCAGAGAGCCAAATCAAATTATTACTCAAATAACTCAGCAACAAATTTCTTACAATTTACAATTAAATGATAATTGGCAAATTACTCTAGCTGGTTATTCTGAAGCTTTAACTACTCAATATCCTAAATCTAAATTATTTGATTT
This sequence comes from Spermophilus citellus, assembly GCF_964194105.1. Taxonomy (NCBI): domain Eukaryota; kingdom Metazoa; phylum Chordata; class Mammalia; order Rodentia; family Sciuridae; genus Spermophilus; species Spermophilus citellus. The sequence continues at coordinate 4,203,912 of NC_138200.1, forward strand.
TTTTAGAAAACATTCTATGATATTAGTAAACCCTATTTCTTCAATTCCTCTTTCCGGTATTACTGTTTTTCCTGATGCTAACAAAACTTCAGCAGGATATTGGACTCCTATAGCTTCTAAAGTATATCCTCATGAGTTTTCCTCTGTTCAACCTGCTGAATTATGGGCTATTACCTTAGCTTTATTAGATTTTTCAAATGTTCCTCTTAATATTGCTTCTGACTCTCAGTATGCAGTTTTGGTGTTCACACATTTACCTTCAGTTAGCCTTCCTATTAATCCAAAGACTGTTATTGAAAAACTATTTGCTTTTACACAAAGATTATTGTTACAGGAGAACTATTTCAGTATATATTACTCATGTTAGAGCACATTCTACACTGCCAGGACCATTATCTAAAGGAAATCAAAATATTGATCAGCTATTATTCCCTTTACAAAAGGCTCATCTAGAACATGCTTGACCTATCCCTGGAGAAGAGAGATGTCTGAGGAAGGGTTCAAGGAGGTCCTGGAGGGGAGGGGGTTCCACCCAGGACCAGCAGTGTTCTTGGCATATGTGATGGGGACTTTCAGGCCCTGCCACACAAAGGGAGGGAGGTTTATTCAGGAAGTGGATGCACTTTCAAGAGAGAAGGTGAGCTATCTTGACAGTGAGAAGCACAATGTCAGCTGTGGTTTTCAAGTGGATGGAAGGGCAGCAGTGAGGGGCTGCCTGGAGGAGGGGCTAGGGAGCAAGTCTTTCCTGGGCTTCCCCCCATTTTGGAAGGGATCAGCCAAGGGCATATCATTCAGGAGTTGCAATGGTTCATGGGTGTTTTTCTTGCATTTCAATTGTTTAAGCACACTACCTTGCTAATTCAGTAACTTTCCATTTATTCCCAAATTCCTATCTCAGATCTGGGTCAAACATTGGATAAGTTTGTGGGGAAAAACAAAAGGATTCATTAGAACTCATATTTTATATTTTCTTTATTTACAAATGCAACCAAAACTTGCTACTCAAAGGTAACATAGAGGACTGTGGTAACCATGAAGTACTCTTCAACTGAGGAAGTACATCAACTTATCTGATACTGAATGAATTAAAGAAACGGCTTGTTAAACCCTCTGGTCCCAGCATTGCTTTATGTAAAAAAACATGTTTCTCTCTTTCTGTGAGCATTGTCCCACTGGGATTTCCTACCCTGCTGGAAGGGATAATGATCCACATTCATCAAGATATTTTGCTGAAAATCTTGCAGATCAACCCAAATGTCCAAATTGATGGGAAATGAATTCTGGAAAAAAAAATCAGCGGTTTCCAAGTAAGACCTTCACCAAACCCATTGCTTTGAAGATAATAAATACAAATACATAATTGTTCTTTAGGTCATTAGCAACTGATAAAAAGCTTTCACAAACATGTTCCATTCCTCAGTCTTGTATTTTCATTAATGCTACTTAAAAAGATATTGTAGCCTGGGGAAGGTAACAGAAACTGACAGAAACACAGTTCAGGGTCTGGCTCCATCTCACACATACAGTACTGACCACTGGGACATCAAACAGACCCACAGTCCAACAGCCACCAGACCCCTGTGAATATTCTCTATCTCCATCAGAGACAAAGTCTGTAAAAAGGAGGTGTTCCAGGAGTCTGGGTAGGGATCACATTAGAGGAAGATGAAACACCATGATACACACACTCACAGAACTCACACCAATTGGGCCATAGATTCCGTGCATTCCCACAGCTGCACAGAACAAGCAAGCCTTCTGAAGCAGGAGCTAAGCAAGGGAGCAGAGATGAGGTCCTAGACCCTACCCCACATCCTGGCAACTGCTGATGTCCTTCAGTGCGACTTGCAAAACGGTGACTCTGTCCCCACACTGCCATTTGCACAGGAAGAACGTAAGGAGATGTGACTGTGCCAAGCAGTCCCCATTGCAACTGCCGGCCTCCAAGGTCAGGTACGGGAAAAGGAACCTCCTCATGACCCAGATCTCCTTGCAGAGAGGCTCTGGCTGAAATTTAGCCTCTGGCCACCTGGTCCCCTGGAAGAGAACTCTGGTCCACCCTGAGCTACATGGTGAGTGAAACTTCTCCGTGGCCCTTCAGGGAGGAGCAGAGTGGATGGTGTTCACTGCACTGACAGGAATCCTGGCAGAGAAAGGCTGTCCTTCAGAGAAGGTTGTGGAAGAAACTCTGTGGATTGTGCCTTCCAGATGGGAAACTACCAGAAGAGGTGAGATTCTGGAGCTGACAAAGGGGCTGCTGAGCTTCCTGAGAAAGCGAGGCAGAAGCTCCCTGAGCATCCAGGGACTTTGGAATCATGCTTGGGACCTGCTTCACCCTGAAACACTGCTGTAAACTGTGCTGCACTTCGAAGTCCTTTGGTTTAAATAAATTGACTGTTTGCTCATGGTTCAGAAACAAATGAGACATACATGTATGTTTTCCATGCTATTCACATACTCACAGATATTTAAAATGTAGAGAAGGGGACGAATATCCCCTTACAAACTTATTCACTCCTGAATTTGTCCCATCGACCAGCTGCACACAGATAGGGAGAGGACTGCAGGATGGTGAAACCCCCTGATACACACACACTCACAAAACTCACACCGAATGGAACTCCCATTCAAGGTTCCTTTATGAGGTTCCATAAGATTTGCTTCTTGATTACCTCCAAACACCCTGGAAATAATTAGCATCACAGATTCCTGGATCTGGCCTAATGCAGAAGACTGTGATTCTGAACTTCCCATTACCAAAGCCTCATGGTGTTTGGAAGCTCATGATTCCATATGCTCCAAGGATACTCCAACCTGCCATGCCAGGCTGGGTACATGGGCTGAGAGGACTCACTGAGGCCCTGCAATGCTGAGGCTCTGCCCTGTGGTCCTTCTACATTCCCCAGTGGGTGTCCCTGGACTATTGCTTCTGGGTCAGGGAAAACCTTGACATCAACGTAGGCAGCCCAGAGTTGAAGAAATGGCTCTCATGTGTGGTGTATTTGGACATCGCTGGTGGAAGCCCACTTGAGCAGTTCTACCTGTTTCTTTATTGACCACTTTCTGTTCATTGGTTTTGGACCACCCACCAGGAGGCAGCCTAGATTCTCAAATCTTCTCACTTTTTAGGACAAAGTCCTAGAAAGACAACAAAGTCCCCAAGGCAGAAAGAGGACTTGGGCTTTGGTCCTGCCACTGAAATCCCACCCTAGAGAATCCCCTCTGCCTTTTATTGATTCAGGACTGTTTCCTTCAAACCGAGAAAGGAGAAGGGAGGGTACCAGAGCACCACCTCTGCTTTCCTCCCCCAGGTTGCTTAACCTTCACTGCAGGATAGAATTATCTAGGGGAGGAGGTGAACAGTCCTGGTCCAGGTGGATTTAGCATGACCTGACAGCAGCTATCTAGGGTCACAACACCATGTGCCCAGAGAAACCCCTGTCTGTTTCGCCCATGGTTTCCCATGAACAAAAGCAGTAGAGTGGTTTGTGTAGTTCTCAGATTGGGTGCCCTGGGGGCCAGGAATGTGCCCAAGGACTTTGATGCCGGCTGGGGATAAACCAGGTACAGTCGGTGAGGATGAAGCCACCTTGGTGCTGACCATTATGTGCACCCTCCTTGTGACTGCATGAAGGGTCCTCTTATTCTCCCTCCCTCTCTTGTGTCAGCAAGTCCCAGGAAACGGGCCTCTGGGCCAATTTGGGTCTGCCTGCGACCCTCTTGAGTCTCACAGCTCCAGGGTCCAGTTCTAATGCACCAGGACAAGGAGTTTTAGAGCAAGCCTCCTGCCAGACTGAGGAAAGCAGTATCTTGGGTGGGGACCCAGTCCTGAGCAGTTATTACACCTCATGAGGTGGACTGGGACACAGCCACAAGAGGAACCAGGCTATTTTCCCTCTACTCACACCCTTATGCCACCTGAAACACCTGGGTGGTATTAAAATGCAGACACTGACTCAGAGCATCAGCTGCTGATACTGGAGGGATAAGGTGTGTGACATACATACCAAGGTCCTCTTTACTCAAGTAAAGAAATTTGGTGATTAAAACATATAGGAGTGACCCATCTTCATATCCAGCTATTGCATGTTAATTACAAAGAAAAGATAACATTTACAAGAAAGCAAGCCCAGCTGGTCCAGGGGGTTTTAAAATGGGGTCTATGCACCCTCAAAATTCCTGGATAAAATTGAGGGAGTCCATGAGCCTCATGGGGAAAGTTATAGAAAGTTTTCAATATGCTCTGGCCACAGCTCTTCCTTCCTTCAATTGAATGCAGACAGCCAAGTCCAGCCTGCCTGCCTTACTACATGACTTGCCCACAACATGCTAGACTTTCCCTCACACACCACAATTTGTGTAGGTATCACAAATGCTCATACTCAGCACAAGTTTAAAGTATTCATGGTTATGAGACCTGAAAAGGAAACAATTTTGATGCATTTTTAAAAAAAATATGACATATTCTTTTACAAGTTGCCAAAAATACAATTGGTTTATTTGTCAGTCTAAAAAAAAAAGGAAATGATTTTGAAGTGATGAGGAAATATCAGCCTGTCCTAATTCATAAAATGGACAAATATTGAGAGAAGTCAACCCAACACAATTTTAGAGTGACATTTAATGGCAACAGGGACCAAGCCAAAGGGAAAATTCCCTCATAAGTAAGATACTAACTTAAATTCAGACAAGTATGGTAATCACAGTGACACACTATTATTTACCCTGTGCCACTCATTGTCTAAGCAGGTTACATACTTCAATCGCTCAACAGGGAGAGGGATCGCCATCTGCACTTCCTAAATGAGCTCGGATGCCAGGCCTATCTCATAGAATTCAGTGCAAAACAAGCTTCATAAGCGCTAGTGAGCCATGGCCCTCTTCAGGACTCGGGATCCATTCATTGGGCACAGAGCTGAACAGTTCCAATCTTTCAATGAATTCACCTACAAAACAAAAATCTCCAAGAAAGAAGAGCATCTTCCCCATGTGCTGAAGGCAGTGAGAGTTCCCAGCTGAGGCACTCAGTCAGAGTCAGAAGGTGAAGACTCCAGATGCCACTGTTGAAAAGACACACACTCTCCCCCACCCAATGACAGGCCTGGGGCACAGTGTCTCTGAGCTCAGCCAGGTGGGTGCATGCACAGAGGAATCTCATAACTTTCTATTGACATGATGTTGTGACATCATTCCTTGGGTTCACTCAGGGTTCCATCCTAGTATGTCTAATTTTCAAAGGATTTCAGGAAATTCTCATGAGCCCCATATAAATGGGGTCCAACTGGCCAAATGATCGGCAGTCATCCACTGATCCCCAGGTGATCTCAGGTCCACTCTGGGTACACACATGACAGCCTGGGAAGTGCCATTTGTGGCACAGGGCTGTTCCCAGCCTCTTAACCCTCCTCCACCTTTCAGTCACTTCCAGTTCCTTGGAGGCTGGGAACAGAGTCTTCTCCACGATGTAGGGGTCTCCCTCCTAGTCACTGTCCTCAGAGGAGGAAGACACCAGAAGGTCCTCATAGAGGACACTCCTTGGGACACAGGGAGCCAGGTCCTCAGCCTCCTTCCAGACATGAGGGCGGGGGGCAGCCAGAGGGGACTTCACAGAAGGAATGCCTGTGGGAGCCAGGCTGAGCCTGGGGCTGGGCTGACCCTTGTGCCTTCTCTTGGAGCCACTGTCCTTGGGTTTCCCCTGAGTGGAGCTGGACGTTAGAGGCAGGAAGACAGTACCACCCTGTACTGGGCTCAGGCCAGGTGAGAAGAGCAGAGGCTGCAGGTCCACAGTGGGCTTCCAGCTTGGAGCCTGAGTGGTCGCCTTGGGTGCTGGTTTGGGTGCCCATCCACTTGTACGTGGGGTGGCTGGAGGAACCACCTGGGGACTCTGGAAGGACTTCAGTTTCTTGGGTTTGCTTCTGACCACACTGTTCATGGGCCTGGAACTCGACTGTGAATCCCCGGCAGGATGTTTGCTGTGGGCCTAGAGGTCAAAGACAGGACCAGGGTCAGGCTGAGCAACATCATGGGGCAAAGAGCAGACCCTGTAGCTGTGGGCTTGTAGCTGACAGCAGGTCGGGGGCAGACAGGGACACCCACCTCAGGTCCCTGGGCTGCTCCACTGCTGCTCAGCTGGGGATTCTTGTTGTGAGACCACGCAGGGCCTAATGATCTCAGGTCAGCTGTCTTCCCAGCCGGAGGGCCTCTGAGAATGGGGTCCGGGGCATGTCTCCTCTTAGGTGCTAGGACAGGCAGCGGCCTGCAAGGTTTCTGTGGGACAGGAAAGCTCAAATCAGACACCTCGGCATTCAAAATTATCTCCCTATGGAAAGTGCCACTATATTTCCCCAGCATTTAACAGAAACTATGTGAAAATAGCTAGAAGTTTAGGAAGAAGGAAAATGGCCACCAGTAAAATACATAAGACAACAGGGACATTAGGGTTTCATCTAAATCAGGGATTTAAAAAGCCCAATACTAATCTGGGCTGTTTTTCTGTTTGGATTTGGTTTGGTTTTATGGCCTAACCATTTGATTTCTTCCCCATCAGATATTACTCTTTTGACTATCAATTAAGTTTCATCGCATATTCTGTCTTTAAGATCAAGAAAACAAGCCTTTTTCTCCACAATATGGAGAGTATAATGGAAAACACTCTTTTGAAGGGAGATTTGGGAGTTTTATCAAAAGTATAGGAAATGCCTGTAGATATACATAACAGGGTCGTGTACAAAAACATCAGGTGCACAAAATTTTTCCCCTTTCATTGGGAGTCATCTTGGAAAAAAATAGTATAAAATATCCAAATAAATCAATATAAAGTTAGGTACAGTGGTGCACACCTGTACCCCAGTGGATGGGGAGGCTGAGGCAGGAGGATCCCAAGTTTAAGGACAGAGTCAGCAATTTAGCAAGGCCCCAAGCAACTTAGCAAGACTCTGACTCAAATAAATAAATAAAAAGATCTGGGGATGTGGCCCAGTAATTAGACACACCTGGGTTCAGTCCCTGGTCCTGAAAAAAATGAATGAAGAGGCAAGGAATGAGAGGAAGGTGGAGGAAAGGAGAACAAGGAGGAGGAGGGAAAAGAAAAAGAAGGAGCAGGGGAGGAAGTGAGGGAGGAAGGGAGGGAGGAAGAAGGAAGGAAGGAAGGAAGGAAGGAAGGAGTCGGCATATGCAGGACGTCCTGCGGGCCAGCCTCAGTTGCAACGTAACCCTACTAGGGGCATAGAAGAGAGCCACTCAGGGCACCCGGTTGTGAGACCAGACTCACCCGCACGGGGACAGGAGATCCTGCAGTTGCCCTCCGGATCCTCGCCATCTCCTCTGAGGACCTCTTGGGAAGTCTCTGGGGCAGAGCCTTCCTCTGCTGCTCCTCCTGCCTGCAGAACAGATCCAGAGAACCTTATCTGACATGCCTGACCTCCTGTCCACACCAAGGATGGGGAGCCAAAGGCAATTCCAGAGCTGGGTCCCAGCCCTAGTGTGGGGACGAGGGAGGCAGGATAGCCCCTGTGCACTTCTTATCTGATGTTGCACCTTCCCTTATCCCAGAAGCAGCCCCCACTTCCAGGAATCCCCCTCTCCCCTGAACTTCTGAACTCCATAATTTCACTAGACCCCACTGTGGTTCTGCCTGCTCTGAGCAGCATTCCAAGTCCCCCACACCAGGGCTTCTCAGCCCCACAGTGTGCTCTGGGTGTGGCCCCAAGATGTGCAGCCCTGGCCTGTCCCTCTGGCATGTCCCTGTCTGTGCTCACAGATGGATGCACAGAAGAGGGACGGGGAGATACTGAGGGTACAAAGGCCATTCTGATTCTGCAGCATCCTCACCTTTGCCCTGGATCCTTCTCTCTCCTGACTAAATCATCCTGGCCTCTCAGGGGCTGGGGCTTCCTCGGCTTCAGGTTTTCCTTGTCCTTATTTGAGTCCAAGGGCTGCAAGGAAAGGGCTTGAGCACAGCACTTCCCCGGGCACCTCTGGTGGTGGGAGGTGTGCCCAGAGGCTCCGAAGTCCTTGCACGTTGCCTGAGGAGGAGAGACCGCCTTCTAGTGAGTTGGAAGCAGCCACAGGGAGCCTTCAGAGGTCAGGACAGGGACGGGTGTTTGGAACCTAGATGCATGGCCTACAGTTGCAGGAAACTCAAGATATCATGGTCCTACCCAGAACCTGTCAGGCACCCAAGAAGGAAGGACTTTTGTGTCTAAGGGTGAGGCCAAGAAATCAGAGTTTGGTATTGCACAGACACCAGGCTGGAGGTGCCACCAAACAGGGAATGGGGTTGTTCCTCAGGGGCTCTGAATGGCCAAATTGCCAGATGAAGACAGCACAAACCAGGTCCCTGAGATATGACAGAGCAGTCGTCACAGACACAGGGTCCTCTGGAGACCCGCTCTCTGGGGTCCATGCAGAACCCTCTTCTCCTAAGTTCCAACCCTACACTTACCACAGTGTCCTCCTCCTCTGGTGCGGGAGCCCACTGCCCATCTGATCCCCTCTGTCGCTTCTTCAGGTTCTTATCTTTAGCAGCTCCTTGAGGTGGAAGATGCGTGTAAACACCTGACACTTGTGTCACAGCCCTGGGCTTCTGCTCAGTCTTGCTCATTAATTGATTGTTAGATTTCCTGGTGATGATAAAAGAATTTTTAAAAATTATACAAACACAAGAAAAATGTCCAGCCTACACCCAACTCCAGATGGGAGGACTAACTGACACCAAGTCACACCCACCACAATCTGGTATTCTCAGGATTAATGTCCCATTCTGTGACACTCTGCCAGCATCGACCAGCTCCCTAAAGGAGACACTGCCTGAGAGAAGCCCACTGACTTACAGAGGGCAAAATGCCATGTGCACCCTTGGCAGGAAAGTATTCTAGGCTCTGAGTTTCTGCCCAGCCTCTCACTACAGGATGAAAGCCTCAAACAATATTTATCACAGCCAGTAGACAGGAAGCCAATAACTACTGGGTTTTCCAAATTATATGCAGAAAATCAGAAAGCCCAACAGTGTTATGTTTGTTTTTATTTATTTTATTTTATTTGTTTTGTTTTATTTTTCTTTTGTTGTTTATTTCCTTGTTTCTTTGTTTATTTTTTAGTACTGGGGATGAACTCAGAGTCACTCGACCACTGAGCCACACCGCCAAGCCTATTTTGTGTTTGATTTAGAGACAGGGTCTCATTGAGTTACTTAGTGCCTTGCTTTTGCTGAGGCTGGGTTTGAATTTGACATCCTCCTGCCTCAGCCACACAAGCCACTGGAATTATAGGCGTGCAAAACTTCATCTGGCCAGAAAACCCACTGGTTTTACAAAATAATTTCTTAATCAGAAAACCAACCAGATGCAATGACAAAGCATTTCAGAGCTCTCATATGTAAGCTCATGAGCACTTTGGGATGTTTCACAGAGACCCCATAAGCACACGGCAGGGTACACAGGGAAGATGGCACAAAGCCACACCAGGACAAGCAAACTCAGGGTACCTGAGCAAGCCAACAACAGGTGCAAACTTACCCCTAGGCGACTCAAGTGTAAGCTGTGTTAGAGTTAGCAACATGCAGGGCAGACACCCCCAAGAGAGTTCAGGCAGAAATCTGCTGTCTACACCTGGGCATGCCCCGGCAGTTCCCACAGAGCTCCTGACGCTGGACCTACCCTTTCTTATGCTCTCCTCCTCTATGTGAGATCGTGCGGGGCCTGTCCACCAAAGGCTGATATTTTCCACTGGTGACACAGCGGGCTGCTGGGTCCTCTCCTGGCCTCAGAGGGAATCTCAGCAGAACCTCCACAGAGGCGACAATCATCCATTTCTCTTTCAACACATCAATCTGATGAAGAGAATCGAGATACAGTTCAAGTTCTCTGGGCAGGAAGAGGTCTTGGGATAAAGAGATGAGTGAGCTCCTGATTCCTTTAGTCCTAATGATGTGTAATCAATTAAAGTCTCTTTAGTCCACAGCCCACCACGAGGTGGCTCATGACCTTTACATGGCACCAAAGGGCACCACCTGAGAGTACAAGGACAAGGATGGCATTCCCACAGCAGTTGCATGCACCTGCGTCCATCCTGATGGTGCCTGTGCATTTTAACTGGCCAGCACCCAGGTGTTTGAAGTTGTTAAACCATGAACACCCACTCCCAGCCCAGGCAGAGAGCCTGCCTCAGAGCGGACTCTCTCTTTGACGCCACCCCTTCCCCAGCCTCTCACTAGCCCCAAGGACTCGCACACTTACATCTCTTTGTGGGATCCCACACTGTTTTAAGAACTGCCTCCCCTGTTCCATGGAGAGGGTGTTGGGATCCATTGGTGCTGATCCTGCCCAAGGGGTTCTGTTTCCCTAGAGGAGAGAAAATGAGACCCTGAGTTCCCCACATCCCTGGATTCTCTCGCACACAGAGGCACTGAGGATTCTGTCATTCCCAGGGAGCAAGTCTGCTTACTAAACCTACCCTGCTTTACACAAAGGGAATGCAGAGACCCTCATACCCCATCATACAATGCCTAGGAAAATTGTCATGTCATTGGCTTCCAAGACAATTCGATACACTGATAGCCACCAACTTGCAAGCTTAAGGCAGCACGTTTCACACCTTATGATGGTACAAAAGTGTCATCTGTACTATACAAACCTTTGCGTTTCAAACTTTGCTTTTGACCCAGACTAATAATACTTGGCAGGATACTCTCTGACGATGCTGGGCAGTGGTGCCAGGCAGTTGGAGCTCCCAGATAGCCACACAACCACGAGGTAACCAATGGACACTCCACAGTGCACCATCCTGTCAGTGTTTGTTGGACACCAGCATTCAGTAAATGACAGGAGATGGTCAACATGTGTGGGGAGTAGGCTTCTTCTTTAAGTATTCTGAGCACATTGAAGGTGGCCGTGGCTGAGCACCAGGCTCTGTAGGTTGAAGGCTTTGAATAAATATTTGCCTTATGCTATATTCAATTTACTGTAGATTTGTTGGAATGTAATCACATCACAAGATTAGCTACATCAGAACTGGAAAAGTAGTCAGGCATGGTGCCGGACGCCTGTAATCCCAGTGGCTAGAGAGTCTGAGGCAGGAGGATCCCCCAGTAAAGAAAAAGGAAAAGAAAGAAAGAAAGAAAGAAAACTGGATGTTTTCAGTCTGTATTCCCCTTGGTTATAACTTGACAAAATTAGCATGGCCTGGTGGCACACACCTCTAATCTTAGTGGCTCCAGAGGCTGAGACAGAAGGATAGCGAGTTCAAAGCCAGCATCAGCAAAACCGAAACACTTAGCAACTCAGTGAGACCCAGTCTCTAAACAAAATATAAAACTGGGCTTAGGTTGTGACTCAGTGGTTAATTGGCCGTGGGTTCAGTCCCAGTACCAAAAATAATAAAAATTAAAAAAATAATCAGACAAAATTAAATAGGGCTGTGCCATGTCACTGCATTGTAATGTTAAATATGTCATAAATTATGAAACACATTCTTTGAAATTCCTGAAATTGAGTAGCTTGAAATAAACAATGAAATTCAAATAGAAATCATAAAGTCTCAGTAAAATGAAAGAGAAAGACTTTTGTGGACCACCTTAGGAGCAGTGTAAATCCTGCCTTACGGAGCAAGTCTTCATCTAAATGACCATGTTCTAAAATGTAAAGGTAGGCTCAGCTTATGAATTAGAGACCCCAAATGACATTACTAAAAACAGAAACGGATGGAAATTTTAGCCAAAAAAAGATTCTAAGGAAAAAATGAATAAAATATGACAAGACGGAGGGTTTCTTTGAAAACAATAGAACACCTTATAATAGGCTGTCATAAAAAGATACTAAATCTGTTGGAAAATCTATGTTAAGAAAACAAAAGACAATATTTGCCACAGCAAAAGAAAAGAACAAATTCAGAAATTCTATGGGGGAAAACCTATTTTAAATAAAAAATAAGTCTGATTTGTTTTAAAAATGCAAATGATTATTTGAAACTCATCAATTGAAGAATAAGAAGGGGAGGGCACCTCAAATTCATGATCAGCCTGCAAAATTTACCAAGACTCCATCTCAAAATGAAAAATACAAAGGGCTGGGGATGTGGTCAAGTGGTAGAGCACCCCTGGATTAAATCCCCCAGTAACACACACATATAAATAGAGAGAGAGAGAGAGAAAGGGGGGAAGAGAGAGTAATGCAACAAACAAAAATAGAAAAGTGGGGAAGATTTTCCAAGGTCAAGTTGAGGATAAGACTCTCATCCTCCACCAACACCTTAGCAGCTCACAGCCAGATCCTGCTCATCTTGGTATGTCATTCTAGGGTCAGGGTCATTTTTCTCAACCAACTCCTATCAAATCAATGAATACATTGAAATAAAATACAAGTGTATCAATCCCTGAGAGTCTTTAAATTCCTTCCACCCAGGGACCCAAGGTCCCCCTATCTGCTCAACCACACAACTCCAGGTGAGAGCGACGACACTTTGGGAACTCTGACTCTTATAATATTTCTAAAATGTTTTAAATTACGTTCTGTACTAAGAAAGGCTATCACACCAATGACTTGAAATGCATTCTGCTGTCATGTATAACTAACGGAAATTAAAAATAAAGAAAAAAAGAAAGGATATCACCCCACTAATGAATTCTTTTCTCTCTCCCTCTGTGTGTGTGTGTGTGTGTGTGTGTGTGTGTGTGTGTAGCTGGGGATTGAACCCAGGGCCTTGTATATACGAGGCAAGCACTGTACCAGCTGAGCTATATACCCAGACCTAATTAATTCTTAATACCTAAGATCATGCACTAAATATCTTTTTTCATATCCCTATATTTCTATTGGGATTAAACCACAGCAAAAAATAATAATGAAAAGTCACCTTTTGTCTTTCTGCCTGTCTCTGGCCACACGGGTATGTGAACAAAGAGCCAACACCACTGGAGACCCTGCGGTTTCCAGGAGCTGAAAAGATAGACTGAGGAAAGGCCCCTCCTACCGGGCTTTATATAGTGCCTCAGGACCCCTGGTTCTGCCCCGGAAGACCTCACCAGATTGATGTAAGCAATCACGTGATCTACTCATTGATTGATGGAAGGTTCTGTTTGGTGTTTCAGCTCATTTTATTACATTCTTTAAAAGAATTTAATTTCCTACTTACAGTTCCCAAGACTGCAAAGAGCTTAGCATATAACTGTATACTTTCAACAACAAATAGATGTGACTCTGTATACACAGTAATATCCAGATTTCTAGCAGTGCAAGTCCCAACAGGCAAGTTCTGAAACCAGACCAGTTGCTGCGTATACATGAATGGATAAAGAAGGTGTGTCCTATGTGCAGAACAGAGTAATATTCACAAAAAGAATGAAATTATGTCATGTTCATAACAATGGATGGTACTGGAAAGCATCATGTCAAGCATAATACGCCAGACCCAGAAAGTCAAGGGTCAAAACTTCTCTCTCTAATTTGTAAGCTGTGGCAGGGAGCTTTTATGACAAAAGAGGAGGGGTTTGGGTGTGACTCAGTGTAGAGCACTTGGCTAGCACTGGGTTCCATCCTCAGCTTACTGAAGAAAGAAAAAAAGAAAGGAAGAAAGAAAGAAAGGAAGGAAGGAAGGAAGGAAGGAAGGAAGGAAGGAAGGAACAAAGAAAGAAAGAAAGAAAGAAAGAAAGAAAGAAAGAAAGAAAGAAAGAAAGAAAGAAAATAAAAATAAATTTTTCTCCATCTACAACTAAAACAATTTGATTCCACTCTAATGGATAATTATAAAAGGAATAAAATGTTTAATAACTACACACATATGCAGAGAAGCACTAAGCAACTCAGGGAGACCCTGCCTCGAAACAAAATAGAAAATACGGCTTAGGGTGTGGCTCAGTGCTTAAGTGCACCTGGGTTCGATCCCAGTACCAAAAATAATAAAAATAAAAATATTAATCTGACAAAATTAAATAGTGCTTGGCCATGTCACTTCTTTATAATGTTAAATATGTCTTAACCTATGAAACACATTCTTTGAAATTCCTGAAATTGAGTAGCTTGAAATAAACAATGAAATTCAAACAGAAATCATAAAGTCTCAGTAAAATAAAAGAGAAAGCCTTTTGTGGACCACCTTAGCAGCACTGTAAATCCTGCCTTACGGAGCAAGTCTTCATCTAAATGACCATGTTCTAAAATATAAAGGTGTGCTCAGCTTATGAATTAGAGACCCAAAATGACATTACTAAAAAGAGAAAAGGATGGAAATTTTAGCCAGAAAATACATTCTTAGGGAAACATAAATAAAATATGACAAGATGGAGGGTTTCTTTGAAAACAACAGGACATCTTATAACAGGCTGTCCTAAAAAGATACTACATCTGTTGGAAAGGAGTATATTGAGAAAACAAAAGACAATATTTGCCACAGCAAAAGGAAAGAACAAATTCAGAAATTCTATGGGGAGAAAACCTATTTTAAATCTAAAATAAAGTCTGATTTGTTTTAAAAATGCAAATGATTATCTGAATCCCAGCAAATGAAGAATACGAAGGGGAGGGCATCTCAATTTCAAGATCAGCATGGACAATTTAGCAAGACTCCATCTCAAAACTAAAAACATAAAGGGCTGGGGTTGTGGCTCAGGGGTAGAGGACCCCTGGATTCAATTCCCCAGTAACAAACACTTAAAAACACACACATATAAATAAAAATACAGAAACAGATGAGAGAGAGAGAGAGAGAGAGAGAGAGAGAGAGAGAGAGAGAGGGAAAGAGAGAGTAATGCAACAAACAAAAATAGAAAAGTGGGGAAGATTCTCCAAGGTCAAGTTGAGGATAAGACTCTCATCCTCCACCAACACCTTAGCAGCTCACAGCCAGATCCTGCTCATCTTGGTATGTCCTTCTAGGGTCAGGGTCATTTTTCTCAACCAACTCCTATCAAATCAATGAATACATTGAAATAAAATACAAGTGTATCAATCCCTGAGAGTCTTTAAATTCCTTCCACCCAGGGACCCAAGGTCCCACTATCTGCTCAACCACACAACTCCAGGTGAGAGCGACGACACTTTGGGAACTCTGACTTCTTATAATATTTCTAAAATGTTTTAAATTACGTTCTGTACTAAGAAAGGCTATCACACCAATGACTTGAAATGCATTCTGCTGTCATGTATAACTAACGGAAATTAAAAATAAAGAAAGAAAGAAAGGATATCACCCCACTAATGAATTCTTTTCTGTGTGTGTGTGTGGGTGTGTGTGTGTGTGTGTGTGTAGCTGGGGATTGAACCCAGGGCCTTGTATATACGAGGCAAGCACTGTACCAGCTGAGCTATATACCCAGACCTAATTAATTCTTAATACCTAAGATCACGCACTAAATATCTTTTTTCATATCCCTATATTTCTATTGGGATTAAACCACAGCAAAAAATAATAATGAAAAGTCACCTTTTGTCTTTCTGCCTGTCTCTGGCCACACGGGTATGTGAACAAAGAGCCAACTCCACTGGAGACCCTGCGGCTTCCAGGAGCTGAAAAGATGGACTGAGGGAAGGCCCCTCCTACCGGGCTTTATATAGTGCCTCAGGACCCCTGGTTCTGCCCCGGAAGACCTCACCAGATTGATGTAAGCAATCACGTGATCTACTCATTGATTGATGGAAGGTTCTGTTTGGTGTTTCAGCTCATTTTATTACATTCTTTAAAAGAATTTAATTTCCTACTTACAGTTCCCAAGACTGCAAAGAGCTTAGCATATAACTGTATACTTTCAACAACAAATAGATGTGACTCTGTATACACAGTAATATCCAGATTTCTAGCAGTGCAAGTCCCAACAGGCAAGTTCTGAAACCAGCCCAGGTGCTGCGTATACATGAATGGATAAAGAAGGTGTGTCCTATGTGCAGAACAGAGTAATATTCACAAAAAGAATGAAATTATGTCATGTTCATAACAATGGATGGTACTGGAAAGCATCATGTCAAGCATAATAAGCCAGACCCAGAAAGTCAAGGGTCAAAACGTCTCTCTCTAATTTGTAAGCTGTGGCAGGGAGCTTTTATGACAAAAGAGGAGGGGTTTGGGTGTGACTCAGTGTAGAGCACTTGGCTAGCACTGGGTTCCATCTTCAGCTTACTGAAGAAAGAAAAAAAGAAAGGAAGAAAGAAAGGAAGAAAGAAAGAAAGAAAGAAAGAAAGGAAGGAAGGAAGGAAGGAAGGAAGGAAGGAAGGAAGGAAGAAAGAAAGAAAGAAAGAAAGAAAAAATAAAAATAAAATTTTCTCCATCTACAACTAAAACAATTTGATTCCACTCTAATGGATAATTATAAAAGGAATAAAATGTTTAATAACTACACACATATGCAGAGAAGCACTAAGCAACTCAGGGAGACCCTGCCTCGAAACAAAATAGAAAATACGGCTTAGGGTGTGGCTCAGTGCTTAAGTGCACCTGGGTTCGATCCCAGTACCAAAAATAATAAAAATAAAAATATTAATCTGACAAAATTAAATAGTGCTAGGCCATGTCACTTCTTTATAATGTTAAATATGTCTTAACCTATGAAACACATTCTTTGAAATTCCTGAAATTGAGTAGCTTGAAATAAACAATGAAATTCAAATAGAAATCATAAAGTCTCAGTAAAATAAAAGAGAAAGCCTTTTGTGGACCACCTTAGCAGCACTGTAAATCCTGCCTTACGGAGCAAGTCTTCATCTAAATGACCATGTTCTAAAATGTAAAGGTGTGCTCAGCTTATGAATTAGAGACCCAAAATGACATTACTAAAAATTGAAAAGGATGGAAATTTTAGCCAGAAAATACATTCTTAGGGAAACATAAATAAAATATGACAAGATGGAGGGTTTCTTTGAAAACAACAGGACATCTTATAACAGGCTGTCCTAAAAAGATACTACATCTGTTGGAAAGGAGTATATTGAGAAAACAAAAGACAATATTTGCCACAGCAAAAGGAAAGAACAAATTCAGAAATTCTATGGGGAGAAAACCTATTTTAAATCTAAAATAAAGTCTGATTTGTTTTAAAAATGCAAATGATTATCTGAATCCCAGCAAATGAAGAATACGAAGGGGAGGGCATCTCAATTTCAAGATCAGCATGGACAATTTAGCAAGACTCCATCTCAAAACTAAAAACATAAAGGGCTGGGGTTGTGGCTCAGGGGTAGAGGACCCCTGGATTCAATTCCCCAGTAACACACACTTAAAAACACACACATATAAATAAAAATACAGAAACAGATGAGAGAGAGAGAGAGAGAGAGAGAGAGAGAGAGAGAGAAGAGAGAGAGAGAGAGAGAGAGAGAAAGAGAGGCAATTAAAAAAAATAGAAAAGTGGTGAAGATTCTCCAAGGTCAAGTTGAGGATAAGACTCTCATCCTCCACCAACACCTTAGCAGCTCACAGCCAGATCCTGCTCATCTTGGTATGTCCTTCTAGGATCAGGGTCATTTTTCTCAACCAACTCCTATCAAATCAATGAATACATTGAAATAAAATACAAGTGTATCAATCCCTGAGAGTCTTTAAATTCCTTCCACCCAGGGACCCAAGGTCCCACTATCTGCTCAACCACACAACTCCAGGTGAGAGCGACGACACTTTGGGAACTCTGACTTCTTATAATATTTCTAAAATGTTTTAAATTACGTTCTGTACTAAGAAAGGCTATCACACCAATGACTTGAAATGCATTCTGCTGTCATGTATAACTAACGGAAATTAAAAATAAAGAAAGAAAGAAAGGATATCACCCCACTAATGAATTCTTTTCTGTGTGTGTGTGTGGGTGTGTGTGTGTGTGTGTGTGTGTAGCTGGGGATTGAACCCAGGGCCTTGTATATACGAGGCAAGCACTGTACCAGCTGAGCTATATACCCAGACCTAATTAATTCTTAATACCTAAGATCACGCACTAAATATCTTTTTTCATATCCCTATATTTCTATTGGGATTAAACCACAGCAAAAAATAATAATGAAAAGTCACCTTTTGTCTTTCTGCCTGTCTCTGGCCACACGGGTATGTGAACAAAGAGCCAACTCCACTGGAGACCCTGCGGCTTCCAGGAGCTGAAAAGATGGACTGAGGGAAGGCCCCTCCTACCGGGCTTTATATAGTGCCTCAGGACCCCTGGTTCTGCCCCGGAAGACCTCACCAGATTGATGTAAGCAATCACGTGATCTACTCATTGATTGATGGAAGGTTCTGTTTGGTGTTTCAGCTCATTTTATTACATTCTTTAAAAGAATTTAATTTCCTACTTACAGTTCCCAAGACTGCAAAGAGCTTAGCATATAACTGTATACTTTCAACAACAAATAGATGTGACTCTGTATACACAGTAATATCCAGATTTCTAGCAGTGCAAGTCCCAACAGGCAAGTTCTGAAACCAGCCCAGGTGCTGCGTATACATGAATGGATAAAGAAGGTGTGTCCTATGTGCAGAACAGAGTAATATTCACAAAAAGAATGAAATTATGTCATGTTCATAACAATGGATGGTACTGGAAAGCATCATGTCAAGCATAATAAGCCAGACCCAGAAAGTCAAGGGTCAAAACGTCTCTCTCTAATTTGTAAGCTGTGGCAGGGAGCTTTTATGACAAAAGAGGAGGGGTTTGGGTGTGACTCAGTGTAGAGCACTTGGCTAGCACTGGGTTCCATCTTCAGCTTACTGAAGAAAGAAAAAAAGAAAGGAAGAAAGAAAGGAAGAAAGAAAGAAAGAAAGAAAGAAAGGAAGGAAGGAAGGAAGGAAGGAAGGAAGGAAGGAAGGAAGGAAGAAAGAAAGAAAGAAAGAAAAAATAAAAATAAAATTTTCTCCATCTACAACTAAAACAATTTGATTCCACTCTAATGGATAATTATAAAAGGAATAAAATGTTTAATAACTACACACATATGCAGAGAAGCACTAAGCAACTCAGGGAGACCCTGCCTTGAAACAAAATAGAAAATACGGCTTAGGGTGTGGCTCAGTGCTTAAGTGCACCTGGGTTCGATCCCAGTACCAAAAATAATAAAAATAAAAATATTAATCTGACAAAATTAAATAGTGCTAGGCCATGTCACTTCTTTATAATGTTAAATATGTCTTAACCTATGAAACACATTCTTTGAAATTCCTGAAATTGAGTAGCTTGAAATAAACAATGAAATTCAAATAGAAATCATAAAGTCTCAGTAAAATAAAAGAGAAAGCCTTTTGTGGATCACCTTAGCAGCACTGTAAATCCTGCCTTACGGAGCAAGTCTTCATCTAAATGACCATGTTCTAAAATGTAAAGGTGTGCTCAGCTTATGAATTAGAGACCCAAAATGACATTACTAAAAATAGAAAAGGATGGAAATTTTAGCCAGAAAATACATTCTTAGGGAAACATAAATAAAATATGACAAGATGGAGGGTTTCTTTGAAAACAACAGGACATCTTATAACAGGCTGTCCTAAAAAGATACTACATCTGTTGGAAAGGAGTATATTGAGAAAACAAAAGACAATATTTGCCACAGCAAAAGGAAAGAACAAATTCAGAAATTCTATGGGGAGAAAACCTATTTTAAATCTAAAATAAAGTCTGATTTGTTTTAAAAATGCAAATGATTATCTGAATCCCAGCAAATGAAGAATACGAAGGGGAGGGCATCTCAATTTCAAGATCAGCATGGACAATTTAGCAAGACTCCATCTCAAAACTAAAAATATAAAGGGCTGGGGATGTGGCTCAGGGATAGAGGACCCCTGGATTCAATTTCCCAGTAACACACACTTAAAAACACACACATAGAAATAAAAATACAGAAGCAGACGAGAGAGAGAGAGAGAGAGAGAGAGAGAGAGAGAGAGAGAGAGAGAGAGAGAGAGAGAGAGAGAGAGAAAAAGAGGCAATTAAAAAAAATAGAAAAGTGGAGAAGATTTTCCAAGTTCAAGTTGAGGATAAGACTCTTATCCTCCACCAACACCTTAGCAGCTCACAGCCAGATCTTGCTCAACTTGATGTATGATTCTAGGGTCAGGATCATAATTTCAACCAACTCCTATTGAATCAATTAATACCCTGAAATAAAATACACGTGTATCAATTCCTGGGAGTCTTTAAATTCACTCCACCCACGGACCCAAGGCCACCCTATCTGCTCAACCACACAACTCCCGGTGAGAGTGATGGGTCTTTGGGAACTCTGACTTTTTTTTCTTTTTTTTTAATTGGTAGTTCACAACATTACAAAGCTCTTTACATATCATATTTCATACATTACATTGAAGTGGGTTATGAACCCCCAATTTTACCCCAAATGCAGATTGCAGAAACACGTCGGTTACACATCCACAATTTTACATAATGCCCTATTAGTAATTGTTGTATTCTGCTACCTTTCCTATCCCCTACTATCCCTCCTCCCCTCCCCTCCCATCTTCTCTCTCTACCCCATCTACTGTAATTCATTTCTCTCCTTTTTTATTTTCCCATTCCCCTCACAACCTCTTATATGTAATTTTGTATAGCAATGAGGGTCTCCCTTTATTTCCATGGAATTTCCCTTTTCTCTCTCTTTCCCTCCCATCTCATGTCTCTGTTTAAAGTTTATCTTTTCTTCCTGCTCTTCCTCCCTACTCTGTTCATAGTTGCTCTCATTATATCAAAGAAGACATTTGGTATTTGTTTTTTACGGATTGGCTAGCTTCACTAAGCATAATCTGCTCTAATGCCATCCATTTCCCTGCAAATTCCATGATTTTGTCATTTTTTAGTGCTGCGTAATATTCCATGGTGTATAAATGCCACATTTTTTTTTATCCATTCATCTATTGAAGGGCATCTGGCTTGGTTCCACATTCTAGCTATTGTGAATTGTGCTGCTATGAACATCGATGTGGCAGTATCCCTGTAGCATGCTCCTTTAAGGTCTTCAGGGAATAGTCCATGAAGGGCAATAGCAGGGTCAAATGGTGGTTCCATTCCCAGCTTTCTCAGGAATCTCCAAACTGCTTTCCAAATTGGCCGCACCAATTTGCAGTCCCACCAGCAATGTACAAGTGTACCCTTTTCTCCACATCCTTGTCAGCACTTGTTGTTGTTTGACTTCATAGTGGCTGCCAATCTTACTGGAGTGAGATGGTATCTTAGGGTGGTTTTGATTTGCATTTCTCTGACTGCTAGAGATGGTGAGCATTTTTTCATGTACTTGTTAATTGATTGTATATCCTCCTCTGAGAAGTGTCTGTTCAGGTCCTTGGCCCATTTGTTGATTGGGTTATTTGCTATCTTATTGTCTAATTTTTTGAGTTCTTTGTATACTCTGGATATTAGGGCTCTATCTGAAGTGTGAGGAGTAAAAATTTGTTCCCAGGATGTAGGCTCTGTATTTACCTCTCTTATTATTTCTCTTGCTGAGAAAAAACTTTTTAGTTTATGTAAGTCCCATTTATTAATTCTTGTTATTAACACTTGGGCTATGGGTGTCCTATTAAGGAATTTGGAGTCCGACCCCACAATATGTAGATCTGAGCCAACTTTTTCTTCTATCAGACGCAGAGTCTCTGATTTGATATCAAGCTCCTTGATCCATTTTGAGTTAACTTTTGTGCATGGCGAGAGAAAGGGATTCAGATTCATTTTGTTGCATATGGATTTCCAGTTTTCCCAACACCATTTGTTGAAGATGCTATCCTTCCTCCATTGCATGCTTTTAGCCCCTTTATCAAATATAAGATGGTTGTAACTTTGTGGATTAGTCTCTGTGTCCTCTATTCTATACCATTGGCCCACCTGCCTGTTTTTGTACCAGTACCATGCTGTTTTTGTCACTATTGCTCTGTAATATAGTTTGAAATCTGGTATCGCTATACCCCCTGATTCACACTTCCTGCTTAGAATTGCTTTTGCTATTCTGGGTCTTTTATTTTCCCATGTGAATTTCATGATTGCTTTATCTATTTCTACAAGAAATGCCATTGGGATTTTGATGGGTATTGCATCAAACCTATAGAGAACTTTTGGTAATATCACCATTTTGATAATGTTAGTTCTGCCTATCCATGAACAGGGTATATTTTTCCATCTTCTAAGGTCTTCTTCTACTTCTCTCTTTAGGGTTCTGTAGTTTTCATTGTATAAATCTTTCACCTCTTTTGTTAGGTTGATTCCCAAGTATTTTATTTTTTTTGAGGATATTGTGAATGGAATGCTTTTCCTCATTTCCGTTTCAGAAGTTTTGTCGCTGATATACAGAAATGCCTTTGATTTATGCGTGTTGATTTTATATCCTGCCACTTTGCTGAATTTATTTATTAGTACTAGTAGTTTCTTTGTAGACCCTTTGGGTCTTCTAGGTATAGAATCATGTCGTCCACCAATAGTGATATTTTAAGTTCTTCTTTTCCTATTTTTATGCCTTTAATTTCTTTTGTCTGTCTAATTGCTCTGGCTAGTATTTCAAGGACTAAATTAAATAGAAGTGGTGAGAAAGGGCATCCCTGTCTTGTTCCAGATTTTAGAGGGAATGCCTTCAACTTCTGTCCATTCAGAATGATGCTAGCCTGAGGCTTAGCATAGATAGCTTTTACAATATCAAGGTAAGTTCCTGTTATCCCTAGTTTTCTTAATGTTTTGAACATAAAGGGATGCTGTACTTTGTTGAATGCTTTCTCTGCGTCTATCGAGATGATCATATGGTTCTTATCTTTAAATCTATTGATGTGGTGAATAACATTTATTGATTTCCGTATATTGAACCATCCTTGCATCTCAGGGATGAATCCTACTTGATCATGGTGCACAATTTTTTTGATGTGTTTTTGTATTCGATTCACCAGAATTTTATTGAGGATTTTTGCATCTAGGTTCATTAGAGATATTGATCTGTAGTTTTCTTTCTTTGACGTGTCTTTGTCTGGTTTCGGAATCAGGGTGATGTTGGCCTCATAGAATGAATTTGGAAGAGCTCCCTCTTTTTCTATTTCCTGAAATAACTTGAAAAGTATTGGTATTAATTCTTCCTTAAAGGTTTTGTAAAACTCCACTGTATACCCATCCAGTCCTGGGATTTTCTTGGTTGGTAGTCTTTTGATTGCATCTTCAATTTCATCCATTGATATTGGTCTGTTCAAATTGTGTGTATCCTCCTGAATCAGTCTGGGCAAATCGTAAGACTTAAGAAATTTATCGATGTCTTCACTATCTTCTATTTTATTGGAATATAGGTTTTCAAAATAATTTCTAATTGTCTTCTGTATTTGTGTAGCATCTGTTGTGATATTGCCTTTTTCATCCCGTATGTTAGTAATTTGAGTTCTCTCTCTTCTTCTCTTCATTAGCATGGCTAAAGGTCTGTCGATCTTATTTATTTTTCTGAAGAACCAACTTTTAGTTTTGTTAATTTTTTCAATAGTTTCTTTTGTTTCAATTTCATTGATTTCCGCTCTGATTTTAATTATTTCTTGCCTTCTGCTACATTTGCTGTTGTTTTGCTCTTCCTTTTCTAGGGCTTAGAGATGAAGTGTGAGCTCATTTATTTGTTGGTTTTTACTTTTTTTGAGGAATGACCACCAAGTGATGAATTTCCCTCTTAAAACTGCTTTCATTGTGTCCCATAGATTCCGATATGTTGTGTCTGTATTTTCATTTATCTCTAAGAATTTTTTTTATTTCCTGCTTTATGTCTTCTGTAACCCATTGATCATTCAGTAACATATTGTGCACTTTCCATGTGATGTAGGATTTTTCCTTCCTTCTTTTATCGTTGATTTTCAGTTTCATTCCATTATGATCAGATAAAATGCATGGTATTATCTCCACACCTTTATATTTACTGAGGGTTGCCCTATGGCATAATAGGAAAGGATTTTGAGAAGGATCCATGTGCTGCTGAGAAAAAAGTATATCCATTTGATGATGGTTGATATATTCTATATATGTCAGTTAAGTCTAGGTTATTGATTGTGGTATTGAGTTCTATAGTTTCTTTATTCAACTTTTGTTTGGAGGATCTGTCCAATGGTGAGAGAGGTGTGTTGAAGTCACCCATAATTATTGTGATGTGGTATATTTGATTCTTGAACTTGAGGAGAATTTGTTTTATGAATGTCGCAGCACCATTATTTGGTGCATAAATATTGATAATTGTTATGTCTTGTTGGTGAATGGTTCCTTTTATCAGTATATAATGTCCTTCCTTATCCCTTTTGATTAACTTAGTCTTGAAGTCGATTTTATTCGATATGAGGATGGCCACCCCTGCTTGCTTACGAGGATCGTGTGCGTGTTATATTTTTTCCCATCCTTTCACCTTCAGCCTGTGTATGTCTTTTCCAATCAGATGTGTCTCCTGGAGGCAGCATATTGTTGGATTTGTTTTTTTAATCCATGATACCAGCCTATGTTGCTTTATTGGAGAGTTTAAGCCATTAACATTCAGAGTTACTATTGATATATGGTTTGTACTTCCATCCATGTTTGATTATTTATCCTTTTTTAAAAAAAAATTTAGTTCGTTTCTCCATGATTATCTTTCCCCTCACCCTCTGTCTTTACCGAGGCACTTCCCACTGATGGTTTTGGTTATTGTTTTTCATTTCTTCCTCGTGTAGTGTTTTGCTCAAAATGCTTTGCAATGCTGGTTTTCTGGCTGCAAATTCTTTTAACTTTTGTTTATCATGAAAGATTTTTATTTCGTTGTCATACCTGAAGCTTAATTTTGCTGGATACATAATTCTTGGTTGGCATCCATTGTCTTTCAGCGTTTGAAATACATTGTTCCATGACCTTCTTGCTTTCAGTGTCTGTGATGAAAAATCCGTTGTTTACCTTATTGGTTTACCCCTGAATGTAATCTGTCTCCTTTCTCTTGTAGCTTTTAATATTTTCTCTTTGTTCTGTATATTGGATATCTTCATAACAATGTGTCTTGGCATTGGTCTACTGTGATTTTGTGTGCTCGGTGTCCTGTATGCATCTTCAATTTGTATATCTGTTTCCTTTTTTATTTCTGGAAAGTTTTCTGTAATCATTTCATTCAGCAGGTTACTCATTCCCTTGGTTTGAATCTCTGTACCTTCTTCTATCCCGATGACTCATAAGTTTGTTTTTTTTATGTTATTCCATAACTCTTGGATGTTTTTCTCGTGATTTTTTACCAGCCTTTCTGAGTTGGCTAGACTCTTTTCAAGATGATATATTTTGTCTTCATTATCTGACGTTCTGGCTTCTACTTGCTCCACTCTGTTAGTGATACTCTCAATTGAGTTTTTAATTTGGTTTATCATTTCCTTCATTTTTAGAATTATTGTTTGATTATTTTTTATAATCTCTATCTCCTGATAAAGATGCTTAACTTCTTCTTTTATCTGTTTATGTAATTCATTCTCAATGTGTTCTTTCACTGCTTGAATTTGCTGTCTTGTATCCTCTTTAAGGTTCCATTCCATCTGTCTAAAGTGTTTCTTGAGTTTTTTATATGACCATTTTTCTGATGACTCTAGGTCCTCCTGAATATTTAGGCTGTCCTGCATTGTTTGTACTCCTTTTCTTCCTTGCTTTTTCAAGTTGCTCATGTTACTTCTTGTTCTGTTTGCTGAGTTACTGTTTACTCCTATAAATGAATCTGATGCTTGGGAGGAAAGGTATTAGAAGGGAAGGGAAGAAGTCACTAAAGAGAATGAGAGTAAGCAGGTAGAATTCAAGTAAGGGGGGATAAGATAATTGAAAAGAAATGAAAAGACAAAAGAAGAAAAAAATAGGAAATAAAAAAAGAAAAAAAATTAAAACAAATAATAAAAAAAATTAAAATTAAATTTAGAAGAAAAAAAATTTTAAAAAAATTTTTAAAAAAATTTAAAAAAACAACAAAAAAGAAAAATGAAAATGAAAGAAAAACCCAAATTAAAAAAAAATAGAAAAAAGAAAAAAAGAAAAAAAAAACTAATAAATGTAGTCTTAGAGTTTGATTAACTTGTCTTCCAGTAGGTGGCGCTGTGCCCACCTGGCCAAGTTTCTCCTGTCAATTCGCGGGAACCAATCACTGTGCAGCAGCTCCTCCCAGACTGGACTAGTCTCCAATCCTGAGTGTCTAGGGCCTCCTCTTGTGTCTAGTCACTTCCCACTTTTCCTCTAGCCAGGCCCCTCTCAGGGGCGCAGCTCACCACAATACTGGCTACACGCCAAGTCTGCTGCTCCCGGGAGCCCTGTTTTCATGAACGACTGGGGACACTCTTCCAGTTTGCCATTCCCTCAGACCCTAAGTTTGTAGAGCTTGGGGCTGAGAATCCTCAGCGAATTTTACTTGCCCTCCGGTAGCCACGCTCCCGGTAGCTGGTGCAAGAGACCTCAGCTGTCAGCACTGGTGGGAGCAGTAGTTCCGCGCCGCGAGTCCCGCGCCACCTGTGATTCTCTCGGGAATCAGCCATCCAAGGGGAAATATTTTTTTTTTTTCTGTGTGAGATCAACATGGACTCTATGGTCAGAGGCCTCTCAGAGTTCTCTTCTCCAGTGACCTGCTCTAGCTCTGTGAGAGCTGTTTGGCCAGGAAGGATCTGTAAGTGAAAACAGCAAAATGAGCATTGGCAAACCCAGTGCTGACAGAGAAACCCACATTTGTTTGACAGAGAAGGGTAGAAGGGGGTCGCCAGGGGTTAAGAACCCACAGATATTCACAGCCAGTCTACATGTATACCAACCTTGAAACTGTGCTGCTGTAACACAGTATTCTCTTCCTTTCTCTTCCCCCAGTGTTAGCTGATGAGAGACAGAGAATACCAATCCTGGACCAGGGCAGGTCCCTTCTCTATTGCAACCTCACAGAATCAGCCCGAGTCTCTCCTGCTTTGGTCACTCTGCAGGCATCTGTTCAAGCTCCCTAAAGACCCTCTCCCAGCACCCAGGGGACTTCGAGACATTGGGGGATTTCCCATGCAGATGGGAAACAGGCTGAGCATGTTATCTTATCCTGCTTCCAACACAGAGGGAGAGGAGAGAGTCAACTGGGATTGCTTTCTCCCCTCACAGAAGGAATCTCCTTGGTTGATCTTCTCCTGAAAATCTCTCTATTTCTGGTCCTCGGTGAAGAACTATGAGGTAGAATATTGAATTTCTTATAATTCTGGATATTAACCCTGTGAAACAAAACACTGGCTGTGGAGAATTCTGGCAGTTAGCTGAAGTCCCATGTGCTGATTTTTGCTTTAGTTCCATTCACTTGCAGGATCCTATCCAGAAAATCATTGCCTATACCAATGTTTTGAAGTTTTCCCTCATGGTTTCAGAGTTCCAGAGAAAAACAGAAAATGACTAAAAACTTGTGGCAGTTATTTTTTTCGGTATGTGAATGTAACCCAGGGTCACTCTACGATCGAGTTACACCACCAGTGCTGTTTATTTTTTATTTCGAGAGTCTTGCTAACTTGCTCAGACTGGTCTAGAATTTGTGATCCCTCCTTTCTCAGAATCAAAGAAGCTGGGATTACAGGTGTTCCCAATGTACCAGGCTAGAGACAGTGCTCTTCAGCAACACTTCTCAAAAGAAGGAAACAAATGACCAACAAATATAGGAAAAAAATGCTCAATACCATTAATCATGGAGGATATGCATATTAAAGTACAGATACCATTTCACGCCACTTAGAATAGCTGTTACCAACAAAATGTATCATGCAAGGAGTAAAAGCATCATAAATGAGATAGTATCTAACTAAAAAGCTGCTTCCCAGCAAAGGAAATAAGATATTGAAGAGGAAGCCTACAGAAAGGTAGAAAATTTTGCCACTGCACCTCACATAGATCATCAATCTACAGGATATACAAAGATCTCAAAAAACTTATCACTATGGGGGGGGGAATAAATGGGGAATGGAATTGAACAGACACTTCACAGAAGAAGAAATATAACAGGTCAACAAATATGTGAAAAACGGTTCAATACCTCTATCAATAAGAGAAATAAAAATTACAACTACACTAAGATTCCATCTCATTCCAGTCTGAATGACAACTATCAAGTAAACAAGAAAATATTGACAAGGATGTGAGGGAAAAGGGACACTCATGCATTGCCAGTGGGACTGCAAATTGGTGCAACCACTCTGAAAAGCAGTATGGATATTCCTCAGGAAACCTGGAATGGAACCACCAGTTGACTCAGTTATCCAAATTCTTGGTATATACCCTAAGGACTTAAAATTATCATACTAGGATGACACACCACATCAATGTTGATAACAGCTCAATTCACAATAGCTCAGCTATGACACTAACCCTTAAACAGATAAATGGGTAAAGAAAATGTGGTATATATACACAATGGAATATTCAGCCATAAAGAAGAATAAAATTAAAGCAGTTACAGATACATGAATGAAACTGGGACTATCATGGTGAATGAAATAAGCTACTCCCCCAAACCAAAGGCTGAATGTTCTGATATTTCAATGCTAACACACACTTGTGTGTGGGGGAATGGAAGTTCATTGGATTAGACAAAGGGAATGAGGGGAAGGGATGGGGAGAGGGAATAGGAAAGACAGTGGGATGAAACAGACGTCACTTCCTATGTTCACATGTGCATACATGGCCAGTGTAACTCCATATCATGTACAACCCCAAGAATGGAATCCTAATTATTACCAATTGTACTCCACCTCTATATAAAATGCCAAAATATTCACTTTTCATTATATGTAAAAAGAACATATAAAATGAAGATAAGTAAAGGATAACACAAATAAAAAATATAACAAATGTTGATGAGGCTGTGGAGAAGAAGGAACCTTTATACATTATTGGTGGCAATATAAATTAGTCAAAACCCAATAGCAAATAGTATGGAAGTTTCTCAAAACACTACAAATACAGCTGCCATATGACCCAGAGCTACCACTCTGAAGGACACAGAGGAGATACATGGGCGCCCATGCTTATTGTGACATTCTTCACAATGGCCATGGTGAATGCCCAAGAGATGAGTAGATACAGAAAGTATGGTCTACACACACTACGGGATATTGTTAAGCTTGTGGCTAAAAGGCAATGGGATGCGAATAGAAGACGCCATTGGAGCAAAATAAGTCACACAGAGCAAAACTCACAGAAGTGGGACTTTAAAAAAAGACCTGAAAGTAGAATAGTGACCATCAGTGAGTAGGAAGGAGATTAGGGAGATGAGGAGGGGCATGTAGGAGAGGGGGGTGGGCAAGATCAAAGCTTGGTACATGAATTTATGGAAGGACCACAGTGAAGCCTACCCACTTATACAAGCAACACTGTTAATAACTATGAGAATAAAGAATAGCTTACACACTAAGAAGAATGAAATTATGTCACAGTCCAGTAAATGGGTGGAAACGGAGAACATCCTGCTGAATTAAATGAGCAAGACTCAGAAAACCAAGTGTTCACCAGGTGTGGTGTGGAGGCACATGTCGGCAGTGCTAGCCACTTGGGAGGCTGAGGCAAGAGGATCAACAAGTTTAAGGCCAGCCTCATCAAATTAGTGAGGCCCTCAGCAACTGAGTGGGAGTCTGTCTCAAAATGAAAAATAAAAACGGCTGAGGATGTGTCTCAATGTTTAAGTGACCCCGGGTTCAATCCCCAGTAAAATAAAAATAATAAAATAAAAACCAATGAGTCAAAGATATCTCTCATGTGGAATCTAGAGCCAAAAAAGGGAAAGAAGGTGGGTGGAGTGGATATCACCAAGCTACCGAGGAGATCAGTGGAGCAGAAGACGGAGACGCAAGGGCAGCCGCGGAGGGACAGAGAGGGAAGGCAGTGCCGAGCGACCTGAACAGAACCATGTTCTCTGTGTGTGTGGATTCGGCACAGGAACCAGAGACCACAAGTGAGTGAGAATAAGGCAAGCAGAGTAAAGGGGGGCTGGGGAGGGGGGAGAAAAGGGAAAAAGGGAATTGGGGGCTGGAGGGAGAAAAAAAGGGGAAGGGGTTGGGGTTTGGAATCCGACCTCATGCTGGAAGACTTTGTCAAAATGAACCAAAGTGCACTCTATGTGTAGCCACCTGCTCGCATAAAAATAATGATTTTGAAAATCACTGGGCACTACTTCTGCTTCATTTTTTCTGTCTCCTCACATCCATGTTATTTTCCTCAACTTCTCTGATTTTATTCTAAAATCCCTGGGAGGGAAACAAGAAGAAGAAACAGAAAGGTGGGCCCTGACCTCTAAACCCTCCTCGGAATGATGGTGCTCACATAGTAGTACCTCTGTCCAGGGAATAGCCAGGGTCTCGGCCTTGAAGGAAGTTTTTCAGCCTGCCTAGATGAATTAAAATCCACAGAGGGGTCCTTCAACTGTAGTAAGCCTGGAAATTTGGCCAGGGACTGTGAGCATCAACCAAGCCAAAAGAATACCAAGGACCAATCTTCATGGGCACCACTTTCAAGATGAGGGCTGTGTCCATGTTGCCATCATGGTAGACATTGGGCTAATGAGTGCAGATCAGAGATAAATGTGGATGGACAATCTCTCCCTCCTCCCGAGGGAAAATGGCATTGGAGCCTGCTCCATCCCCACTAAGCACTGTGGGCACTGCCACTCTATCCAAGGCTGTCACACAATCCAACCAATCCCTGTATCCTATATCCAGGACTTTGCAGGATTGTCTCCCTCCCACGGACAGATCTGTATTGACAGAAATGGGGCCCCAGGCTGTAAGTCCTGGTGTATTGCTCTTTGCCCTCTGGCACACTGGAACTTGTATTGGAGTAGGGTAATCCCACCGTGAACAGATTTCAAGTACTGTTGGAAGTGATAGAACCAGATTTTACAGGGGAAACAAAATTGATGGCTCAGACTACCAATTCCCTTCTTCAAATACTCCACAAAAATAACACAGCTTAAATTCTGCTCTTGCCTTCTTGATTGATCAACAGGAATATTTTTATCAAGTGAAGCCAGAGTTGATAAAGTTATTGGGAAATCAGATAGGGCACACTGGTATCAGGTAGCTAGGGAAGAGCAACTTCAATTGGAACTTTTAAAAAAGGAAAGATTTTTTCAGGAGTTACATACCCTGAGGCAGATGTGTTTTCCTTAGAATACATTCTTATGTCTATAAACATTGGCTGAAAGACTGGTCCTTACACAGGGACTTCCACTGACTGGAAAGGTGTAGGTCATATTTCTAAGGCTGAACAGAGTGACCAGTATTTTCCATGTCAAGACTTAGAAGGTAATAAGTGACTTTTCAAACCTTATGTCCTTAAGAGTTTGCCAATATATTAATGGGACCATTATGTACTAAGCAGTATGGGGGTCTTATTGATGAGTCCTACTTCAGTGTTGACTTCCCACATTCTTAATGAAGGATTGATTCCCAGAAAGGGGTTGGGAAGAAACCCACAAGAAAGGCATTGATCCTGGTATACACCTGATCAACCTTTTCTGTATGGGCCTCAGTCTCTTCTCTCACATAGAAGGCAGTAGAAAACAGTAAGTGACTGTCAGATGACCATGTCTGGCTTAATCAATGGCTCCTCACTGCTGAAAAGCTTCAGGTGGATCATATGATTGTCCAAGGACAACATCAAGCTGGTTATACTGAACATGCTTTTGTACTTGTATTCCATGGAATAACCCCACTTTTGTAATTAAGAAAAATCTGGCAATTGGAGGCTCTTACAGGATCTCTGAGCAACTAATTGGACAATGAAATTGGTTTATAGCCTGGGATTTCATCTTCTACACCTATGCCCTTTCATTAACATTTAAAAATAACTGACCTAAAGGATTGTGGTTGCACTATATCCTTACATCTAGCTGATTGTTAGCACTTTGCACTTAGTGTTCCAGTCATTAGTTTCAAGGAGCCAGTTAGAAGATATGGTTTTACCATAGGAAATGTCCAATAGTTCTACCTTATATCAGGCTTTTGTAGCTTGAGCAATTCCTGCCATGCAAAAGCCACATCCTTATGCACATATTATTAATGACATCGATGACATACTTTTGTCCATTCATAATTCATGATATTTTAAATACTTTTTGCCCACTTGGAAACCCCTCTTATCACAGTGGGCTTGTGATTAGCACTGTATGAATTCAAAAAGACTCTCCTTTTCAGCATTGGGGCAGCTGAATTGAAGGATGGAGGATTCATCCATAAAACATGCAAATTTGAATGCATGTCTTACATTCCCACAATGATTTTCAGAAGTTACTTGGAGATAATTACTGGTTATGCTCCACCTTACAATTATTCACTCTAGTTCAGCCCCTTATTTGACATCTTATGTGAAGATACCTCTCTGGCCCATTGACAGCTCACTAGTAGGAAGGGCTGCATTAGTAAGGATTGAAATTGGCCTCAAGACTGCACAACTTACTACATTTATTTGACAGGAGCCGATACATGGGCAGATAATTTCTCCTCCTCATATGCCCCACAGCAGCCATATGACAGTCTTTATGAGGTATCAAATGACTCCAAGTTGTTCACTTCCCTTCAAAATCTTTGACCCCATTTCATGATCTCATTGCTGAGCTTCTTATTAAAGGCAGAAGTCGAGTCATACAATTGGTGGGAGCTGAGCCTTCTGTCATTGTGGTTCCCTTTTCAGTTCAACAACAGTGCTGACTCAGGAAATCCTCACATGCTTGGTGGGTGAGTTTTGCCAATTTTCCTGGCCAAGTTGTAAATCACTATTCTCCTAATAAGCTTATCCACTTTGCTACCTTAGTCTTTATCTTCCCCCATATTGTATGCCTTTACTGATGGCTGCAGCTCAGGTAAGTCTGGTTACTATAGCCTTGGTCCTACTAATGTGGTACAAACTTCCTATGCCTCTGCATGATGGGCAGAACTTCAAGATTTTCTTTGTGCTTTATCCCACTTTGCTGATGAATTGGTTAACACCTACAGTGAAAGTGCCTATAAGGTACATGTTGCTATGCACATCACACAGCCACCACTGGCTAGGCACAATCAGAAGGGTTATTTCATTTATTGCCTACCTATGGAAAACAATTCAAGTGCTTCAATATCCCTGATTTATTGGACACATCTGAGTTCACACCAAAGTTCCAGTCCCTGTGATAACAGGCAACACTGTAGCTGATCACCTTGCTGCAGGCAGTCAGCAGCTGTCCTGTTATGATTGTGCCCAAGCATCTCAAGCATCATCTGAGTGCTTTCAGTCTATGCACAGAATTCCACATTACCTGGGAACACGCTCAGGAAACTGTTCGCCAAGGACTTAATTGTGTAGGACGTACTCCAGTTTGACCTACTGGTGTTAATCCTCATGGTCATCCACCAAACCAGCCGTGGCAGATAGATTATCACACCCCTAAATTTGGCAAACAGTGTTCCATCCATGTTAATATCAACACTTGTTCTTGCTTCATTTTTGCCACAGCTCAAATGGGAGAAAATACACATGAAGTCATTTCCAATATTTGGTTACTTTTGCAATGTTGAGATGTCCTCTACATATTAAAACAGAATGGTCCAGCTTATATAGATCCTCTTTTTGACACATTTGTGATCAATATCATATTCATTTCCAAACAGTTATTCTTTATAACTCTCAAGGCCAGGCAATTGTATAGCAGGTTCAATTATCAGTTAAGTGCAAACAATACGTGGGAATTATAGAACCCCTCAAATTTGTTTGAATTTTGCTCCTTGTTTTTATTTTTGTTTAATTGTGGTACCTATGGTTGTACTGCAGGTGAATGACACATGACTCTTAATGCCATTGGCCAGGCAGGTCTGTTTGTTAGAGACAATTACAAACAGGACAACAGATCATGGACCAGATCCCGTGATAATGTGGTACAGGCCATCCTTGTGTCATTCCATAAGGAGATGAACCTACAATCTGGGTACCTGAGTTTGCTCTTCATAATCACCATGGATAATCTCAAGCTGCAGTTCAAATGATTGAAGCTCACTACTGAGATACTGATCCAAACTCCACTGGAAGCAAGATGCTGAGGACATAACAGAGGACAACTCAGTATACCCACAATGTCAAACTACCAACATGGAAACAACTGAAGAACCTGATGCATGAGGCTGAGCTCATGGTTCACCACCAGGAGGCATTGATCTCCAGCCACCATGTGTAAGGCTAGTCTTGCTTTATTGAGCTGTCAGGATGCTGCATTTTCTGAGGAGAAATCCAAAAGTTCCAAATAATACCAGACCATTCACACATAAAAAATACAAAAGGGGGAGATGTGGAGAGCCAGGACTTGGATAGTGGTCTTTGATTGTCTCAGAACTTTGGCTGTGCTTTGCTATGGGACCTTTCTGTGCAAAGGTGAAGGACAAGACTGCCCAGGAG
Source organism: Spermophilus citellus (assembly GCF_964194105.1). Lineage (NCBI taxonomy): Eukaryota > Metazoa > Chordata > Mammalia > Rodentia > Sciuridae > Spermophilus > Spermophilus citellus. The sequence continues at coordinate 4,238,203 of NC_138200.1, forward strand.
CTGTGGTAGCTAATGCCCTATATGAGCAAGTTCTGTGCTAACATACCAAACATCATCAGTATTGACCTTGAGCTCAGACACCAGCTTCCATGAATAGAGAATTTTAAGCATAGCAATATAACCACAATATCTATCAAGGACTGCAAACTCCAAGCTTGCCTGGTTTGCAGAAACTCTGGACAATTGGCTTCCAGAGCACAGTAGAATAATAACAGCACTGCCGTGCAATAATAATTCTATCACTGCCACAGTAGGATAGCTATAAAAATGTTTCTCTGTACCTTTTTTAGTGCACAAAGAAAAATGCACCTATAGTTTTAACTTCCTGGATATGAAATCCTACATATCAAACGTGCAGTGCTAATTTGAGGTCACCATTCCTCCATCAGCGGTCAGTGTCCCACCTGATCCCAGAGTTCTCTAAATGTTTGTGTGTGTTTCTTAATCCCCCATCACCTCTCTCCCAATTTGAGGGTTCAGCTGTGTAGTTCGCAGCCATGCCCAACTGATAGTTCTTAAACTTTTGATTCCTTAATGATAATGTAATTGTTTGTGGATAAAACTTTGATTTGCTCCTCTTCACATTTTCTCTTTGTCACTTCAGGTGAACATGAGCAAACATCCAAGTCCAAAGCCCTTACTTTCACGTGTGCAATGAACAGTGAGCTATTTCCTCACAGACTCATTCATCTCATGCCTTCCTCCAGTACACATTCAACTAACAGGCTACATTGTTGACTTTTGGAAAGGGCAAATCTTAAGACTTGTGATGTTTTGTTTCTTTGTTGCTTATAATGGATGCTGAGAAATTGAAGCTTTCTGTAAGAAGACATATTACTTACATACATTGTTGTGGTTATAAGCAGGATCCATGAGATAAGTAGCCAATTATCTCACCCACATATAAAGTAAGAGCAAGACCTCTCACATCTTGGATGTGTTAATGAATTCATTGTGTGACATGGAGGACTAAAATGAGCAATATGAATCTGCATTACAATATGAATCTTTCTCTCATGGAAAGCAAAGCAAAAGATTAAATAACTCAGAGCTGATGTGATACCTTGAGTTAGTCAGAAGCACTTCAACATTATGTGCATGCAATCAGAGTAGTAAACAGGCTGCTGAAAAGTAAAAGGTGATGTGGCTTGTTGCTGCTGTTCTTGGTAGCAGGAAGTTTTTCACTCCATCTGCACCCTAATCCCTCTCTCCACATACATACATACCTACAGCTCCATAGAAAATGTTGAATCTGCTTGAGATGTTTAGGGTGTGAGTGAAAGTACATTTTTATTTATTTTATTTTTTTTAAAGAGAGAGAAAGAGAGAGAGAGAGAGAGAGAGAGAGAGAGAAATTTTTTTAAATATTTATTTTTTAGTTTTCGCTGGACACAACATCTTTGTTTGTATGTGGTGCTGAGGATCGAACCAAGGCCACACACATGCCAGGCGAGTGGGCTACCGCTTGAGCCACACCCCAAGCCCAAAAGTACATTTTTAATACTGTTGTTCCACACCAGGGCCCGCATCCCCATCTGAAATAGTTCCCTGCATTCAGATGACAGTAGGAGCAAGCATGGAGAGAGTATTGGTCTAGGAGAGGAGCAGGTAGGGAATCTTTAGTGAGGAATTCCACTGGCATGCTCTCCTGAGGGGGGCTCACTCTTGATCCCGCATTCCTCCTACCTCTCCTCTCCAACATCTGGTAGGTATTTTGTGCTCTTCTTGTTTTAAAGCCAGAAGCCAGGCTCACTCTTCGTGTGTTAGATGTAATCAACAGTCTCCTGAGAGGAGAAAGCTGATGAAATGGAACATGATAGAGAATCCCATTTCTTTTGAGAGAGAGAGAGAGAGAGAGAGAGAGAGAGAGAGAGAGAGAGAGAGAATTTTTTTAATATTTATTTTTTAGTTCTCGGCGGACACAACATCTTTGTTGGTATGTGGTGCTGAGGATTGAACCCGGGCCGCACGCATGCCAGGCGAGCGCGCCACCGCTTGAGCCACATCCCCAGCCCCGAGAATCCCATTTTTTTAAAAAAATTTTATAGTTGGTTGTTCAAAACATTACAAAGCTCTTGATATATTTCACACATTTGATTCAAGTGGGTTATGAACTCCCATTTTTACCCCGTATACAGAATGCAGAATCACATCGGTTACACATCCACGTTTTTACATATTGCCATACTAGTGTCTGTTGTATTCTGCTGCCCTTCCTATCCTCTACTATCCCCCCTCCCCTCTCCTCCCCTCCCCTCCCATCTTCTCTCTACCCCATCTACTGTACTTCATTTCTCCCCCTTGTTTTTTTCCCTTTCCCCTCACTTCCTCTTGTATGTAATTTTGTGTGACAATGAGGGTCTCCTTCCATTTCCATTCAATTCCCCTTCTCTCTCCCTTTCCCTCCCACCTCTGGTCCCTGTTTAATGTTAATCTTTTTCTCATGCTCTTCCTCCCTGCTCTGTTCTTAGTTGTTCTCCTTATATCAAAGAAGACATTTGGCATATGTTTTTAGGGATTGGCTAGAATCCCATTTTTAAGTGAAGGTTAATGGAACACTCTGATTTGAATGATACTTAGGCTAAATTCTCTTAGTGCCCATGGAAAACATGAGTTCTTCAATGGTACCCTCTAGTAAATGCAGCAATCTCTAACTCAAATGCCCCTTGTGATGCGGTTTCGACACCTATCTTAACGGCACAACTCTAGTTATACTGAAGTGAATGTCATTTACTATTTCGTTACTAGGCTCTTGAAAATTTGAACCCTGACTCATAAAAGATTATCTTATTTTGGCCCACTCTCGGAAAAGGAGAACTGGTGGGAATTTATATAAACTATATACCAAATTGGAAACTCAATCTGCCAATTTCTCTACCACATGTCTTTCTTGTCCCTAAGAACACCTCGCTGACCTGAGTGGCAGCCCAGGTAACAGGCAGTTGGTGGGACTCAAAATTAGCTCTTTTATTAAGTGTCCTTTCCCTTCTTTTACCTGGCTCTTCTGGAAAAAAATATCTAAATAAATTCATGGTAACACAAAAATGTAGGTAAAATCATAGTTTTTGAATGAGACACAGGAATGGTATAAAAGTAGAGGGCAAGAAACAATCCAAAAGCTAAAAGTGAACAATTTAAATCAAAGAGATTTGGGGAAAGGAAGAGCATTAATAACCTTTAACTTTCTGAATCAACCCTTGTGAGACCCAAGGAAGTGTGAAAGATTCATATTGGTGTGAGTCGTGATGGTAGCAATTAAATCTGATGCTAAATTAGAACTCTAGGTTCATATCCTTTTGGTTGTCATATAACCCTTCACAATCCTATGGAACAATGTGTTTCTGTGTCATGTAACTGTAGGACTCTAGTGATGAGTGCATAGGCTCTGCCAAGCTGAATGAAGCTTGGCAGTTGCTTCACCTGATGGAAAGCATTCCTTTTTTCTGAGGAAACAGCACCCATGGCTGGGCTTGAGCTGGACAGACTCTGCAGCACTGAATACATGTTCTGCTTCTTGAATGAATCTGAGGTTCTCCTCTTTCTTAAAACACAGATTTGAGTCTATTAATGCCCATATTGTTAAGTCAGAGACACAAGTCACAAAAGGGACATAGCCCATCCCCCACTATAGTCTTGCTTCTTCATCTTCCCATGTTCAGAGATCCATTCCATTGATGCAGAGAGATCCCTGAAATGGGCTTCAAAAAGAAAACCCACAGGATTTTTTTTTACTTCTACAGAAGCTGGTATCAGGGAGAGGTTCTAGTGAGGACCTATGGTGTCTTTGCCTATCAATCTGTCTGAGTGTTGGAGCAGTTCAGAAGTAAGTCTATAGCCCTGATGGTAGCCTACGTGGACATCATGTCTCTTAGGGAGTAGAGAACCAGGGCTAGCATTCACTAGTCACCTTGTGCTGTTGGACTCTCAAGGTTACAACCTGGGTTGCAATGTGGAGCACCCTGGGATAGTGTAGCACTGGTCACATGAGGAGGATCCTGCAACAGCATCAGGGAGATGCTACCTATGTGATGGCCATTAGGTTGCGGGGCTGTGAGAAACTTTGTCTTTACTGAAGAGAGTACCACTAACCATGACCACTTGTAGATCCTGCAAAGACAAATATTTTTCATTTTGAATTTCTGAACATGGTAAACAGATAAGTTTTTAAAATTTATCTCAAATTGTGTAACACTCACAAACTCCACTGACCATGCATGCCAGGCGAGCGTGCTACCACTTGAGCCACATCCCCAGCCCAACCAAAAATTGTATATCCAGAAAAACTAAGCTTCAGATTTGTTGATGAAATAAACAGCCTCATCTTTGTATAAGTGATTTGAAGAAATCTTTTCCTCTTATTTGAGTTTTACATGAGAGAAACCATTTTAATATGAGAGAAAAGATTCCACTGTATTGTCCTGTAATTGGGTACAGTTTCTAGAATCACTTTGGTTTCGAAAAGACTGAAACAATTTGGCAATGTTTAATGTTGGTGCAAAATAAGAGTTCATTAACTGAAATTCATTAAAATTAAAAACAGATTACACTTTATTAATCAAAAAAGTTATAGTTTGATTTTAAATAAAGGTTTGTAAAGTCCATCATATGATGCCTCATGAAATATCACCTCACCAGCAATGAGGAAGCATAAATTTTCTTCTGCCATAGTGATGTTGCACTTCTTCATTGTCCCTTAAAAAAGGCCACCATGGTATGAAATATCAAGATGAAATATACTTAAAACCATTTACCTCCATTACGTTCAAATTTCCATGGTTACTGGTAAAGATATTGAAAATTCTCCTTACACACAATAATATGGCAGACTTGAATTATATGTCACTATGAATATTTACCAATATTTTCATGCACTGGTGGGTTGTCTTCTCCTTAAGGCTTGATTGATGATATGTTTCATTGCACTAATTCTGATATTCTTTTCTCAGTTTGATGCTGAAGAATGATGCTCTGAATTCCAACTGCATATTGGTATATATTCAGCTGCAATTCAAACACAAAGCATGCTTACCTAGGGATGTTCTAGATGTACGTTACACTTTCCCTTAATCAGTAGTGAAAATGAATATTAATGGTGCCTCTGTATTATGCAAAGTTCTCTTTAAAATGCAGCAAATTGACCTTGAGATTTTATGTTCTTATGAGGAAATAAGTTGTAGTCAGAACTGATTTGAAGGTAAAATTAATGTCTATTACTTATACTTTTAAGTAGAAGAATTGTCCTGAGAAAAATGGATCTATTTGATATAAACATAGAGAGAAAAAGATTATGTCTTTGTTCCTTTGAAACCCACAAAAATCATGCAACTGTTGACTTTGCATTCATCTGTATACTACTCTAGATTAGAATATGGCATGAAGTTGACTGTGCCTTAGTCATCTCTAGCATGAAAATTTGCATTGCTATTGTAGTTTTCTGCTTGTTGAAATAGATCCACTGATTCATTCTATGTAAAAACGTTATTTTCCCTGTGTAACTTCTTGTGATCTCTACTGTGGATATTTTGCTAAAGCCTTTCCTCCTGCATTTCCTCTATGAAAATAGGTAGTATAATTTCTGTAATTTGTATAAGGTGGAAAATGTATTTAAAATTTTTTCACATATTTTATGTTTACAATCTTTCTTATCAGTAGGAATTGTCTGATATAATATAAAATGTGAGCATTTATTAAAGAATTTTCACATTTTTTGATATCAAAGAATGTGTTTCCAGTTTATATTCTTTGATGATCACTCAAGTGACAACTGTGGTGAAAGGTTTTGACACCTTCTTCAACTAGGGTTTTTTCTTTTTTAAAAAAATTTTCAGTATGGATCCTCTGATGTACAACAGAAAGTAAGGAATGAGTAAATGCCTTTGCACAATGTTCACATTTGTAGAGTTTCTACACAGTGTAGATATTCTGATTCCTATGAAATCCTGAGTCAGAAATGAAGGTTTTGTGACAATCTTTACAATTCTAGGGTTTCTCTCCAGTATGGATTCTTTGATGAATACCAAGCTCTGAAGATTGAATAAAAAATTTTCCACACTCTTGGCATTTGTAAGGTTTCTCACCAGTATGGATTCTCTGATGCACAGCAAGAGACGAGGAACGAGCAAAAGCCTTTCCACAACTTTCACATTTGTAGGATTTCTCACCTGTATGTATTCTCTTATGCACAATTAAGGTTGAGGAACAAGTGAAAGCCTTGCCACACTCATTACATCTGTGAGGTTTCTCTCCAGTGTGGATTCTCTGATGCACAGCAAGATGTGAGGAACGAGCAAAAGCCTTTCCACAACTTACACATTTGTAGGATTTCTCTCCTGTATGTGTTCTCCTATGCACATTTAAATATGAGGAACAAATGAAAGCTTTGCCACACTCATTACATTTGTAAGGTTTCTCTCCAGTGTGGGTTCTCTGATGCACAGCAAGGGATGAGGAATGAGCAAAAGCCTTTCCACAACTTTCACATTTGTAGGATTTCTCTCCTGTATGTGTTCTCTTATGCACATTTAATTGTGAGGAACGAATGAAAGGTTTGCCACACTCATTACATTTGTGAGGTTTCTCTCCAGTGTGGATTCTCTGATGCACAGCAAGAGATGAGGAACGAGCAAATGCCTTTCCACAACTTACACATTTGTAGGATTTCTCTCCTGTATGTGTTCTCTTATGCACAATTAAATGTGAGGAACAAATGAAAGCTTTGCCACACTCATTACATTTGTGAGGTTTCTCTCCAGTGTGGGTTCTATGATGCACAGCAAGAGATGAGGAATGAGGAAAAGCCTTTCCACAACTTTCACATTTGTAGGATTTCTCTCCTGTATGTGTTCTCTTATGCACATTTAAATGTGAGGAACAAATGAAAGCTTTGCCACACTCATTACATTTGTGAGGTTTCTCTCCAGTATGGGTTCTATGATGCACAGCAAGAGATGAGGAATGAATAAAAGCCTTTCCACAACTTTCACATTTGTAGGATTTCTCTCCTGTATGCAATTTCTTATGAATATTTAAGCGTGAGGAACAAATGGAAGCTTTGCCACAACCTTTACATTTGTACGGTTTTTCTCCAGTATGGATTCTCTGATGAATAACAAGGCTTGAGGTACATTTAAAGGTCTTTGCACAATCTTTACATTTGTATGGTTTCTCTCCAGTATGGAGTAGCTGAGGAGGAACAAGTTGTGTGGAACACATATATGCTTTCCTACTTTCTTCAGAATTGTAATGTTTGCCTCCAGTGTGGATTCTCTGATGACAAAGCAGTTCTGAGGAAGAAATGTAGGTTTTGCCACATTCTTTACAATTGTAGGTTTTCTCTCCCGCATGGATACTCTTATGCATCCCTTGATGTGAGGAACTACAAAAGAAAGTTTTACAATCTTCTATTTCATGAAGTTTCTCTTCATTCTGGACGTTCTGCTGTTGTTCAAGATTTAAACTTGGTGGAAGCGATTCATCACATTCCGTGATTCTCCATGGATCTTCTTGGGTGCATATTGTATTAGGTTCAACTTGGTTTGGTGACTCATCAGGGCTTTCCCTGTATTTTTCACCTGTATGTGTATTGGAAATTTCCATGGTATTGATTTTCTCATGCTCTGTACACACTGAGAACTGATTGAATAGTTCACTGTATTTCTTACATTCATAAGATCTGTCTTTCCTCTGGACATTAGGATGGGTAAGAGCTTTTGGCCACTCATTGTTGACTTTTGCACATTTCTCCCACTTGTCATGGTTCTGTGTAAAAGGACATCTCTGTTTGTTAGGTGGATCTGATCCCTGGTTAGGGTCTTCCCATGATTCCTTGTGCTCATGGTTCTCCTGTCCCACAGAACCTCCCTCTAATTTACTTAGGTTACATCAATCAGCAAACACCATGCCAGTTTCATCACTGATGTAAATTTTCTCATAATTACCAGTGTGTTCTCTTTCCTTAAGCATCACTGTGTTGACATTGGCCATCTGAATTTTATCCAAACTGTTGACATTGGAACAGAACTGAAGGAAGTCTTGATGCAGAAATAGTGAACTTTTGATGAACAAATTATCACTCAAATCCCATTGAGATATTTTTTTCATATTTTGGAATCTCTCATCTCCAGCAATATTTGAATGACAATTCAAGCCAAATTCACAATGTTTCAAATGATGTTTTGCATCATGAGCTACATTTCCTTGCTGATTTTCTAAGTTGTTTTTCTCAGTGAAGGAATGTTTCATAAGTGGATCTACACATTTACTCCAAGAAGAACCTGAATCAACATGAATTCCTGACACAAAGTCATTACTTTGAGCAGATTCTTGACGTGCATCTTCTCTCCCAGTCCTCTCAGAGGGAGCCACTGCACAGGGATAAGGTCCCTGACATTCTGGCTCCCCTTTACACTTTCTCCCAATTGCTTGTTTCATGAATTGTATATTCTCAAGATTCTTAATTTCATATCTTCTATTTCTCACTTGTTGAAATAAACCTTGTATATTCTCCTCTGGTAACCATCCAGTAGTTTGGAGGGGAGACATAAATGAAAGAAACAAAAGTTAGAATGTATCCTTACTGGATTCTCCTGAACATCCCAATGCAATGCGTAAAATTCTATCAACCTGAGAATACCAGGAAGATGAAAAAATAAAAACCTTGACTGCATCCTTCCTCCATAAATATATAATCTTAAAATGTACGCATTGAACATACTGCCTTACTGAATACTCTAGACATTGTATTTTCAAGGCTGCAGGTTACAACAGTTCTAACAAGCCCCCCAAAGGGGGAAGGAGAGTTGTGTCTATTTCTCCACCACAGATACTTACCCTAAAATTAGCAGAATACAATGAAGAGAGAATTCCAAAAAATGGATCTAGTTTCTTTCCTCCTTGGGTGCTTTCTGAAAAATCTGTCCCTGACATAATGTGCCAAAGAAAATGGGTTTATTGTGGAATAATTGGTGAACATTGCCAAATGGAGGCAACTAAATAAATATCCTGACTTAAATTCTAAAGAAATGGTGATTGGTGAGATATGTGAACAATGTGCCAAAAGAAAATGGGTTTATTTTGGAAGATGTCTTGAGTTACATCAGACATGAGAAAACAGTTGTAAAAGGAACAGAAAGAATTCCATTGGGAGAATTTGATTCAGATAAAATGAGAAAGAAAGGTAGATCAGCAACAGGCATCCAGGAAAAGGGTCTCAGAGAAGAAATGAAGAAAGAGGATTGAGAAATCGAGCTCCTGAAGCAGCTGTTTCTCAGCACAATGACAGCCCCCTTACCAGGTCCTAGAAATGACCAACCCTACAATGTACATTCTCTTGGGCCAATAGACCCTCTGTTTTAAACTTTTGTCAATGTAATTTAGAAATCACTTTTCTACAGACTTGTGGAAGGAGGCTAATTAGAGGTGATGTTCCCCTTTCTGAATTCCATACTTAATCAATCATGTATAAGGAAAGATCAAGCTTACAAAACCTATAGATAAAACACACCTATGGAAAATCATCTCCTGGGAATGCTCCCACATTGTGAGCTTTTATTCTCTTTTTTCTTTTCTTCTTACATTTATTTTTCCTCTTCCTTTCTCTCACTAATTAAGTCCTATTACTATGCTCTCACCCTTGTGACTATGGATTTTATTCTTCAATTTTACAAGAAAAAGAGTCCATTTGCCATCCAAACTCTTTTACAATAGGGATATACTCCTTTGTAAATGAAAAATTACAGACACAAATATTTTAATGAGCCATCTTGAAATCAGGATATAAAGTTTCAAAAGTCCCTACTAGTTTTGATTGGTGTCATTTTCCTGTGGATGAAGAAATTTTCTAGATTATAACAGGTATAGTTTTGGTTAACTAATTGTTTTCCAATAGGCACATCAGACTATATTCACTTTCCAGGTGTAGGTTGATTTTTCAAAAGCAAAAGGAACTTGTGCAGTGATGAATCTATTTAATTATTATATATATCCCATCATAATATCTGATGGAATGTTTCAGATTCATTATGTTATTATTTTTCAAGTTGAAAACGTATTGATAGCTCTGGGAAAACAACTGTCTTCATCTTATTCCTACTTTGATGCTACCATTTTATATTCTTTCTGTGAAATCTCCCAAACCATCAAACCCAATAGGCTTTGCCACTAATGTATTCTAAAATGACATGACAGCACTATTATTACATTCCACGTAAATTTGAGATCTTGCGATATTTTCTTGTTTCTGCCTTTTCTCTTCTCTAAGCATTATACCCTTTTAGTCTGTCCCTGCTACCATAAATGATAAAATTCACTTTCTTATAATGGCATATCGTTTCATTCTATGTGCTTCAGTGTATGTCTCTCCTTCTCTCTCTCTCTCTCTCTCCATTTCCTATTTATCATACATATTTACAAATAAAATTTCAATATTTCACATTGTGAATAATCATTCAGCAAACATGGGAGTGTAGATATCTCTTCTACATTCTGAATTCATAACTAGTTGGTAAACTCAGTTCTGGTTTTACTCATCACTACAGTAGATGTGTTGTTCATTTTTGAAGAACTGTTCTACTATTAAATGTATAAAAAATCTCCAGATGTGTTTTTCAAATGCCTAAAGTTCTAAATACATAACAAAAACATTCAAAGAATATGGTGAAAATTGGCAAATGGAGGCAACTAAATAAACTTCCTGACTTAAATTCTAAAGAAATGGTGATTGATGAGATATGTGAACAATGCAAAATAAACATCTAAGTGATCCTCGTAGAGCCCAACAAACAAAGAAAAAAACATGAAATCAACTATCAACTAAAAAAATACAAAATAGAGTAATTTTCATGCTGAAGAATGCAACTAGAAATAAAGTTGAGAGATTCGTAAATACAGAATGAAACTATATTATAATCCAAGAAATCAATTCATTCAAACTAGAATAAAAATAATGAAATCATGGTTCACAAATTAAGCTATCCACATTCTTGAAAATATAGCACTGTATTTCATTTTTATACACCAGTATAATGCATAAATAAATAAATAAAGTTAATAAATAAATAAACAAATAAACAAATAGGTCCCTTAATTAAGGAAAGACCACAAAAGAAGCAGATAGGGATCAGGAAATGGAGGATGGAAGGGATGGAAATTATTTGCAACTGAAATGGGAAAACGTGCTTAAGGATACTTATGCATATAATCTAGAGTGCTACAACCCACACATTACCAAATACACACCAGGGAGCCCACAGTAGCTTTGACAGATCAGAACTTTACTTCAGGAGGACACACAAAACAGCACCCCATAACAGGAAGTAATCTGACTGCTAACTCACAGATAATCAGAGACCATTTTCCCTGAACCAGCAGAAACATAGTAGGTATCTGAACACACCAAAGATTAGACTGACCTTCCAAGAATTATATCAGTCTTGACCTGGTATGATCAATAACTCCACACCCAAAGAAACAGAGATAAACCAAGTAAAGTTCCAAACCAAGAGAATGAAATGGAAAATCATATACAGCAGGCTTCCAGGACCCCAAATATACAAAATTTCAAAAGACCCACAAATAAGCACAATGTCATGAAAATGATTAACATGCAGACTAAGAATAACATTTTCAAGGCTCCCTGACAAAAGCAACACATACCATTGAGAGGGAAACCCATCTGATTTCTCAACATAGACCCTCAATGCTAGGAGGTCTTGCAATTGTATATATCAATATCAAGAAGACCACAGGACACATTTTTGTAATCCTAGTAGATCAGGATCTGAAGCAGGAAGATCATGAGTTCAAAGCAGCCTCAGCAAAAGTAAGGCCCTAAGAAACTCACTGAGGCCCTGTTTCTCAACAAAATACAAAATAGGGCTGGGGTGCCTCACTGTTTAGGCACCCCTGGGTTCAAAACCTAGTACCCACCACTCAATAGAACCCAATATCTGAAAGAAAATGGATGCCAGCAAAGAACACTATGACCAGCAAAATTAAGATTCAGAATCAAAGATAAATTAAAATTATTCCACAATAAACAAAAGCTAAAAGAATTCACCACTAGAAAGCCTGAAGTACAAAGCAGACTCAATATTATATTTCATGAAGAAGAAGTAAAAAATAAAAGTGAAATCCAGAAAAGAGAGAAACTACCCTAAAAGAAATATAACTGATCAACATAGATGCACACATTCCCAATAAAATTCTAGCAAATTGCATACAAATACATTTCAGCTACTGGAGTCTACTGTATTATGGAGCGCACAGTCTCCCTTTAGTCATACAAAACTGAGACCTGACACATGCCACTTAGGGGTAGTGGAGAAGAATCAGGTTTTGTCAGCCACAGCCCTAAGAGTTGATGCCTGCAGGCTTCTCCTACTGTGATTAGCTGTTAACAATATAAGTCTTTCTTGGCTGCAGAAGACTCAGGGTTGCACAGGCCCTGCCAGCCAAAAGAAGCAAAAAATACAGTTTCATCTCAAACTCTAGTTTAGGAAGACCCCAAAGAGATAATCAACTCTTACAACATAAGCCCTTCCAAGAATATCAATAAACTCTTTTGAAATAAGAAGAAAAAATAATAATAAAACTCAGAGCTAAAATTAATAAAAATGGGAACAAAAATATAAAGGAAAGATTAATGCAATAAAGGTTTCATTTATTGTAAAGATGAACATCATTTTAAACCCCATAGACAAACCAACCTAAAAGAGATAAAAGATCCAAATCAGCAAAATTGCAAAAAAAAAGGAACTATGAAAAACACTTCTGAAATTTATAAGATTCTTACACGCTTTTTTGAAAATAAGTACATTCCAAAAAAGTGGAAAATCTAGATGATATTGACAAACTTTTATACATACAAAACCTAACCAAATGTGCCCTTGATACACAGAAAACATAAAATGGACCAATATAAAAAATGAGATTGAAGCAGCTATTAAATGCTTTACACCACAAAAATATCAAACATCAGGATCAAATGGATTCTCAGTGAAATTTATCTATAAATTTAGAGAAGAATTAATACAAGTTCTCCTCAAATTTTCCATGAAACACAAATGTAGGACACACTACCAAATTGAATCTATGTACACTATTTCACCCAGATACCAAAACAAAATATAAATCAAGGAAAAACAACTTCAGTGCCTGCATCCCTGATCAACATAGATAGAAAAAAAATTAAATAAAATATTTGAAAACAGCATCCAAGTACACATGAATGAGGTCAAAATCAAATAGATTTTATTTCTGAGATGCGTGTTTGATTAAACATGCACAAATCACCAACAGAATTAAGGAAAAGAAGAGCAGAATCATCTGAATCAATGCAGAAAAAGCATTTCAATAAATCTAGCACTCATTCCTGGTAAAACTCATGAAAAACATTCAGCAAACGTGCAGGAACAAAATCAATACTACATATATAAATTGAATATGTTTCTATACTCTAATATTGAATCTGCAGGAAAAGGAAGAAAAATATTCCATTCACAATAATCTCAAAAAATATGTAATTCTAGAAATAAATTTAACAAGGAAGATGCAAACCTCCACAAGGAATGTGAAAGGCAACTGAAGGAAGAAACAGAAGCTGTGAAGTGAGAAACACCTCCCATGTTCTTCAATGGGCAGAATCAATGTTTGAAGAGGGCATTACTACCAAAAATCTCATACAAACTTGACATAATCCATACCTAAACACTAATAAAAATTTTCAGAGAAATAAAACCAAAATGTCATCTAACATTTCTGTTAGATCAGTAGAATAAAATAGAAGATATGGACACAAATCCACATAAATTTTATCATCTGATACTTTACAAAGTTTTGAAAAACAAAGGGAGAAAAGGTAGCCTTCTTAAAAACTAAGGGCTACAGTAAATGTATATACATAAGTGAAAAGTGAAACAGTATCCCTATATTTCCCACTGCAAAAGAAAATTGAACTCAATGTTGATAAACAATCTAGGAATTATACCAATATCCTGCAACTGCTAAAAGAAAACACAGATTCAACATTCTAACTTATCTCTTCAGGCTCCAGCTTTGTTAGCAAGCCTCATAAAAGTTCAAAAAATAAAACCAAGTAGGCGAGAATCAAATTGAAAAATTCTGTGCACAGTAAAGTAAATCATTAAGAGTGGGAAGAGAGAACCAGGGAATGCGAGAATGTTTTGCCAAGTATGATCCTGACAAAATCATTAAACACAATGTGTAAAAAGAACAGAAAACCTCACCAAGAAATCAAACTACTCAACCAATAAATGAGTCAATGTGCAAAGAGATGTGTCACAAAAGAATAAATACAAATAACCAAAAATTCTCTGAAATATGATCATCATCCCTACCTACTGGAGAAGTAGAAACCAAAACAACATTGAGATTTCAACTCACTGCAGTTAGAATTACAATCATTAAGAATTCAAATAAATAATGGATGTGACTGAGAATGGAAGAGTAAGGGTATTGCAAGGAAGTATGACCACTCGGGAAGGAAGCATGTGGAATCCTGAAAAGACAAGGAATGGACTAACCATGTGACTACTCCTTCATATTTACCCGAAACCTACAATTATCTTGACACCAACACTTCAGTATAGCAACAAAAATCATGACAGCAGTTTATGTAACCACACCACATGCCTATGAGTCCATGAATGGACAAAAAATGTGGTTTACACACAGTCTCTCTCTCTCTCTCTCTCTCTCTCTCTCTCTCTCTCTCTCTCACACACACACACACACACACTCACACACACTGTGGAGTTAACAGTCATTAAAAAAGAAAATAACTGCATTTTGCATTCATGTATGAAACTGAAGAGAAGCAAGAAAAGTGACATATGCAAACTCAAAATATTCAGTCTTGTAGATGAAATAAAGAGTAAAATAAGTGAAAAAATGAAGGGACCACATAAAATACCAGGGAGGTCAGCAGAGTAGAAAAAGTGGACTGAGGGAATGGATGAGAAAATGGAAAAGGGAGGCATAGAGCCCAGTAAAGCTCACATTTCAGGACATCTATAAATCCCAACTAGTGAACAATAGAAAGACAGAGGGAAGGAGAGCAATGTAGAGAAAATGGAATGGGGCTAGAGAGAAGGGAAGGTTAAGAGAAACTACTGGAGATTAAATGAGAGAAAATTAAAGTTCATGCAGTTAGGATCGAATAAAAATGAATCCTATTCATGTGCAGCTATTATGCAGTATTCAAAATATGTTCAAAATAAATGTAGAAATGCAAATTAAGGACATGTGCCATAGTGTTATGTGGGGAGCCATTCTGACACGTGATTGGGTGACTCCCGTTAAGGGCCTGAGGCACTCTGGCTGTGTCGGAGTTATCCCGACCCTTTCCTGATGAGAGAGCCCATCCGTGTGGGGGTGTGCGTAACCACTGACCCTGGAGACCCAATCACTGACCCTGACCTTGGAGTACAGCCCCCCCTCAACCTTCATTGGATGGAATTCTCCCCTGAATCTCTTGTTTCCCCCAAATAAAAGGCTGATCCCCGGCGTGTTCGCTCTCTCTCTCTCTCTCTCTCTCCCCTGCTAGCCCAGAGTAATCCTCGCTGCCCTGCTGAGCGGCTGGAGGCAGGGAAACAGGGAGGCGAGGCGAGTCGTCTTGGACCTAGCATTAAAATAAGGTACTGTCTGTGTGTTTTATTTTGATCTCTTCTAACTAACTGAATGCCAGAACCTCATTAATGAAACCACTGCGCAGGCCGCGTGGTAGAATTGGCGCCCAACGTGGGGCATTCTGAATTAGTTAGATTGAGTGGGAGCGCGCGCTAAAAAGATTAAGGGAAAAAATAAAAAGGAAGATAAGGAAAAGAAATAAAGAGAAAATAAAGGAAAGTAAGGAATAAAGAATAAAAAATAAGGAAGAGGTGACATTTGGGTCACAAAAGTAATAAAGAGGATAAGGAAAATAAGAAATAAGAGAAAGGAAAAAGTGACATTTGAGTCACAAAAGTACCGGGAGATATTGAAGGAAAGAGACATTAATTTACTTAAAATGGGAAATTCTACTTCTTCGGATAAGGAAATGTATCTAACTATTTTAGACAGTATAATTAATCAGAAAGGAAAACAGATAAAGAAAACTCAGTTATTGCAATTCTTAAAGATTGTAGGTGAATATTGTCCTTGGTTTTGTGACCAAGAGTCTCCAAATTTACTTACTTGGGAGAAATTAGGAAGAAAGTTACAGAGAGTTTGTCTTTCTACTGAAATACCTGGAGGCATAGAGAATATACAGAAAACTTGGATGGCCCTAGAAATTTGTCTCTTTGAATACATGGACCAGAGTCCGTGGCCACCAGAAGAGCTTCTGAGAGGTATTCAAAGAGCTATTAAGTCTATTCAAATGGAAAATCAGCCTGAGGCTAAGTTAACAAAAGCACTAGGGACCAAGGTTAGAAATGTGAACTTAAAGTCGCAGCCCCATGCGGAGAATTTAAATGGCGCGGATCAGCCCGCAGCATTCCCTCCTAGTGGGAGCCAAGGAATTCCAGGAACGGTCGCACAGTGTGACGTCATCGCGCCGGCCATGGGGGCCGCCATCTTTAGATTTACCGGAGCAAAACAAACAGTTTCCATGCCGACCATGGGGGCTGCCATCTTTAATTTTACTGGAGCGGAACCACAGTTTCCGTACAAACCCCTAATAATTTTCAAGGCTTTTAAGAGAGATAATTCAGCCTATGGGATCATTACAGCCAGGACTTCCCTCCCCCACAGCCATTCCTTTAGATTATAGCTTGATGGTAATAGATTTAAAAGACTGTTTTTTCTCTATAAGGTTACATCCTGAAGATTGTGAAAAATTTGCTTTCACTGTCCCAGCAGTTAATTTTAAGGAACCTGTTAAAAGATACTGCTGGAAAGTCCTTCCTCAGGGAATGCGTAATAGCCCTACACTGTGTCAAAAATATGTTGATCAGGCAATAGATCCCATTAGAAATAGCTTCCCTGATGCATACATTATTCATTTTATGGATGATATATTATTGGCCCATGCTAATTCAGAAGTACTTTCAGAAATTTTTACTCAGTTAGAGGCTTCCCTTACAACTATGGGTTTATGTCTAGCTCCTCAAAAAATTCAAAAGGTATCTCCTTTTCAATATCTAGGTCAGATAATTCAAGGGAGTACAATCCGTCCTCAAAACCTTCAGATAAGAGTTAAGGAGTTACATACCCTTAATGATTTTCAAAAACTATTAGGAGATATTAACTGGCTAAGACCATCCTTAAAGTTAACTACTTCTGAGTTAAGTCCCTTATTTCAGATATTACAAGGAAATCCTTCTCCAACCTCTCCACGTCAACTAACTTTGGAGGCCAAAGCAGCCTTAAGGAAAGTGGAAATTGCAATTAAAAATGCACAGCTTACTAGAATAGATCCTAAAAAAATACTGTATTTATTAATATTTCCAACTGAGCATACCCCAACAGGAGCCATATGGCAAAGATTAGGAGTTATTGAATGGATCTACTTATCTCATTCCCCTCAAAAAACATTACTTCTTTTTCATGATTCTACAGCTCAATTAGTAATTAAGGGTAGAACTAGGATTTTACAATTAATTGGATCTGAGCCTGATATCATAATTATTCCATTTTCTGTTCAACAGACTAATTGGCTTTTTCAAACTTCTACTTCATGGCAGATAGCTTTTGCAGATTTTCCTGGGCAGATAGATAGCCATTATCCTCGTGATAAGATTGTACAATTTGCATCATTAACATCACTTATTTTTCCAAAGATTGTACTTTCCCATCCAATAGAGGGAGCTTTATCGGTGTTCACAGATGGTTCCAGCTCTGGTAAGGCAGGTTTCTTCAGCCATGTTCACACAGAGGTAATACAAACTTCTTATACTTCAGCTCAAAGGGCAGAACTTCAAGCCCTGATTTTGGCCTTAGATTATTTTTCAAATGAGCCTATTAATATCTATTCTGACAGCTTATATGCAGTCAGAGTTACCAAAAATATTGAAACCTCAGTTATTGGGTTTACTTCATCACAGGAGTTATTTGAATTATTTCATAATTTACAAAAGACAGTGCTAATGAGGAAGTACCCATGTTTTATTACACACATCCGTGCACATGCTTACCTCCCTGGACCTTTGGTTGCAGGTAATGATAAAATTGATAAATTAGTAGCTTTTTGTCAACAGATGTCTTCATATGACTGTGCCCTAGCTTCCCATTCCTTGCATCATCAAAATGCTTCTAGCTTACGTAAAAAATTCAGTATTACCAGAGAACAGGCTCGTCAGATTGTAAGCCAATGCCCTAAGTGTGTTATTCACACTCCATCTCTGCCATCAGGGGTAAATCCCCGTGGTTTAAAACCAAATCAAATATGGCAAATGGATGTAACTCATATTCCTCAATTTGGTAAGCAATGTTATGTGCATGTCATAGTGGACACTTATTCTAGATTTATTTTTGCCACAGCACGTACTAAGGAAAATACTCAACATGTAATTTCTCATTGCTTAGCAGCTTTTTCTGTTTTAGGGTGTCCTATGCAGATTAAAACAGATAATGCTCCAGCTTATGTAAGCTCTGCTTTTCAACAATTTTGTCAAGAGTTTCAAATTAATCATAAAACAGGAATTCCTTATAACCCCCAAGGTCAAGCCATTGTAGAACGAGCTCATTTATCTATTAAACTTCAATTACAAAAATTAAAAAGGGGGAATAAGATAATGACTCCCCAAAATAGCCTTAATCATGCCTTATTTGTTTTAAATTTTTTAAACTGTGACACAGAAGGTCACACTGCTGCTGAGAGGCAAATGTCTCCCTCGGTGACAGGCCCTTTAGGCAGAGTTCTGTGGAAAGATTTACAGACTGGTCAGTGGAAGGGCCCAGATCCGGTAATATCATGGGGCCGAGGGCATGCTTGTATTTTTCCAGAAGGTGCTTTTCGTCCTATCTGGGTGCCTGAACGTGCTATCAGACATGGAGGAGATAGAACCCAGACTCAAGCGACTGAGGATAGACACGGAGGAGCCACAACCCAGAAGGAGGAGATATCGGAAAAAGATGAAGAAAGACCAGATTGAACCAGCCGAGAAGCTGATTTCGTGGAAAGATGTGAAGAAATTGACAACCCAGGCTTCCCAAATACTTCGACGCCTAGGAAAGAACAGGACACCAGTCTTGATGGTAGCGACAGTAATTGCCCTACTGGGCTGTCAGGTAAAAGGGAATCAAGTAGACACTTATTGGACATATTTCCCAGATCCACCCCTGGTACACCCAGCTGTGTGGACTGGAGAATCTATTCCAGTATTTACTAATGACTCATTCATGATGGGAGGATTTACAGATGCTCATATTACTCCCAATCATGTGACTAGATTTAATTATTCTGGCTACAGTGCCCAATTACCTTTATGTTGGTCACATGATAAACATGCTGGCTGTCTGAAAGTATCATTTGAAGAAAAGACAGCGATTGGTAAACCTAGACTGACAAATAATTCTATTTATGGAGACTTAAAACCTAATACTAGATCAATAATTAAGATGGGACTTTCCCATAACAAGCCAGTCATTTCTGCAAAACCTCCACCGGTACCCCACTGTCCAAATAGTTCTATAATTGAAATTGGCACCTTTCCTAAATGGATGGATTGTGTAAATACCTTTCCTGTACAACATAAGGTGTCTAAAGCTAGTGGGTATATTTTAGACTGGTCTCCAAAAATTGATAAGAGACAATTACGAAGAAATTCTGCTATGACACCTGCAGGATTTGTTAGTAATATTTTGACCTATAGTGAAGGAGGTATTCAAAAAGATATTTGGCGTTTAATTGCTGCCTCAGAGTATTTACATTTTTCAGACAAACCTTTACCAAAATTTGTTGGCAAGAACTGTAAAGAGGGATCTTGCTATGGCCTAAGAGCCTGTGTCCAATCTCCTTATGTTTTAATTATTGGAAATGTAAAAGTTAGATGGATAGATGATAGATATTTTGTTACTTGTAATAAGTGCAACCTAACCAATTGTATTTCTAGGTATAATGGAGGAAAAGGAGTGCTGATACTTCATCAGCCCTCTTTTGTTTTATTACCTGCTAATATTTCAGAGCCATGGTATGCTGATGTTGGTTTACAAGTCCTGCAACAAATTCATGCCCAGCTAACAAGACCTAAACGTGCTATTGGAGTCATAATTGTTGGTGTCTTAGCACTGGTCTCATTTATTGCCTCAACCGTCTCTGCATCTCTGACATTGTCTCAGAATATTCAGCATGCAAAATTTCTTAATAATTTAGCTCAAAATACTTCCAAGGCTCTGCGTAATCAAGTAAATATTGATGAAAGGATTGAAACTAAATTAAACGCCTTAGAGGCGACTGTTATTAACATTGGTAATGAACTTTCAGCCTTAAAATTTAAGGAAAGGCTTAAATGCCATGCTAATTATAAGTATGTATGTGTTACAGCTGCCAAGTACAATACTTCTCTCTGGGATTGGGAAAAAGTTAAAAACCATTTATTAGGTATTTGACAAAATAGTAATAATAGCTTGGATATTCTGGAACTTCATCACCATATCCAAGACATTCAAAATAATAGAGCTGATTTTTCAGATCCTTCTTCTTTGGCTAACCAAATATTGAAGGAATTAAATGGATTCAACCCTAAAAATATTCTTAAACACTCCGCTTGGTACATTATTGGATTATTCTCTTTGCTGTTAATTCTCTTTTGTATTGTAACTATAGGATGGCGAGTCCTCCAATCAAGAATCCGGGGACTCCAGAGAGTGAACCGCCGCCTCATTGTTAAGAATAAAAAGGGGGAATATGTGGGGAGCCATTCTGACACGTGATTGGGTGACTCCCGTTAAGGGCCTGAGGTACTCTGGCTGTGTCGGAGTTATCCCGACCCTTTCCTGATGAGAGAGCCCATCCGTGTGGGGGTGTGCGTAACCACTGACCCTGGAGACCCAATCACTGACCCTGACCTTGGAGTACAGCCCCCCCTCAACCTTCATTGGATGGAATTCTCCCCTGAATCTCTTGTTTCCCCCAAATAAAAGGCTGATCCCCGGCGTGTTCGCTCTCTCTCTCTCTCTCTCTCTCCCCTGCTAGCCCAGAGTAATCCTCGCTGCCCTGCTGAGCGGCTGGAGGCAGGGAAACAGGGAGGCGAGGCGAGCCGTCTTGGACCTAGCATTAAAATAAGGTACTGTCTGTGTGTTTTATTTTGATCTCTTCTAACTAACTGAATGCCAGAACCTCATTAATGAAACCACTGCGCAGGCCGCGTGGTAGAGTGTTATATGCTAAGATACTCCAGTTTCCAGAAACACAGAATAAAATCTGCAGACCATGACCCAAAGTGAGTAAGATAAACTAAGATAAAATAAGTCCAAAGTGTTTTCAAATTAAGGAATTTCCAATTTTAGTTGGATATCCGATATCTGAGAACCTTCCTACAGAGTATTCTCTCCTCTCAAATGTTTGGCAAAGCCAGGCATTTGCCCTGAGGATGTGTCAGTGAAGCATTGTGAAACAGAGGTGTTCTCACCCACAAAGACAAGGTTCCTGAAGTTCTCCAGCATCACATCCTTGTACAAAGCCCGCTGAGCAGGGTTTAGGCACTTCCACTCTTCCTCGGAGAATCTTATGACCACATCCGTGAATGTCAGCACACCCTGAGAAGAAATCATACTTTGGTCATGTGTCCTGCAGCAGAGTTCAATACCACCCCAACGTGAGATGAGAAGATTAAGGAACTGGTTCCTATGTAGGATCCTTGTTGTGTCTTTGATGTGACAAGCTTTCTCAGCTACAGTGCATCAAGTGTAGTACCCAAGGCAGCAGTGTTCACAAATGGGTCTTGGTGAGGTGACTGGATCATTGGGGCTCTAGCATGGAACATGTAAATTGATGGATTCATAATTAATGGGCTATATGGAGGTGATGGAAACTTAAGAGCTGAGGTCTAGATAGCAAAATGTACCTGAGATGATTCTTTGAATGGTGTATTTATTCCTTGCCCTTTCTTACTCTCCCCGCTATTTCTCTATCCAGAGTCCATGAGATTTGCTGCTCTGTTCTACTGTGGCTCCCTTCCATGATGTTCTGCCTCCACAAAGGCATCCACGCAATGGAGCTGAACATGCACTGAGACCATGAATCTTGTCAAATAAATGTACCTTCCTTTGAGTTGATGTGTCACAGGAATTTTGTTATGGCACTGGAAAGCACCACCTAACTTAGAAAATAAATCTTAAATGTAATAAGATTCACTAACACACTACATGAAGACATAAATGCAGATAGTATCATTTCTTCAAAATCAGCTTAATCCTATGCTCTTATGAAATATCAAATATAAAACCAATACATCAACACAAATATATTTCTTGAAATATGTTTTTACATCATACAGGATCAGCTGTGAAAGCAGAAAAGTAATGGTCAATTTGAAGTGTGCTCCAACCACCTTTCATGTTCAAAACACTAGAAGAACTAGGAATAGTAGGATCTTACCTCAACATTGTAAAATGTATGTAAATTAAACCCTAGGCCACCATCATTCTAATGGGGAAAACCAGAAGTCATTCCCTCTAAAAACTGGAATAATGCAGAGATACACTCTTTCACCACTTCCATTCAAAATAGACCTAGAAATTCTAGCCAAAGCAATTATGAAACTAAGAAAAAATTATAGAGGTACCAGTAATTACAGAATAGCTTCGAATATCTCTGTTTGTTGATGACATGATTCTTGATTTAGAAGACCCAAATCTTCACCAGGAGACTTCTAGAACCCATAAACAAAAACAGCATAGTGGCAGGATATAAAAATAACACTCATAGCAACTGTATTGCTATACTCCAATGAAGAATCAATTGAAAAACAAATTATGAAAACTCTTATAACCTCAATCTAACAAAAGAAGTGAAATACCTCTACAGTGAAATTATAGAATGATAAAGAAAGTAATTGAAGACCTAAGGAGATGGAAACATCTTTCCTGATTTGAATAAGCAAAATTAATATTGTATTAATGGCCATATGAACACAAATTTTTAATTTTTAAATACTACCAAAATTTTTAGTTTTTAATTTTGAATAGTACCCCAAATTTAAACTGCTTTTCAAATCCTAATGACATTCTTTATAGAATTAGAAACAGCAGTCATTAAATTTGGAAGAGTAACAGCCCCAGAATAGCCAAATCAATCTTCAAAGAGAAAATTAAGCAGGAAGTATCATAATACCTGACTTTAGACTACAGACCTATAGTGACAAAGGCACCAAGATATAACCATCAGAACAGATGAAGACTAATGAAACAGAATAGAAGACACAGAGATAAACCCACATAAACTCAAGTATCTCACACTAGACAAGTGTGCAAATCACATACGTTGGAGATTTAAAAAGCCTCTTCAAATAATGTTGTTGGGACAACTGGAAATCCAATGTAGTAGCATGAAATTTAACCCCTATCACTCACCCTCCACAAAACTCAACTCAAAGTGCATCAGACACACATGTATTAGACTAGAAAACCTGCACCTATTAGAAGAAAATGCAGACCATCACTCAACATGTCAGCTTAGGAACAAAATTCCTCAACAAGCCTTGTAAAGTGCATGGAGCAAATTTGAAAAAATACCCAATAAATGGGATAGCATCAAAATCAAAAGCTTATTCATAGCAAAGGATACAACCAAGAATGTGAAATGGGCATCTCCAGAATGGGAAAAAATCTTTGCCACCCACATCTCAGATAATGAATTAATTTCCAGAAAATATAAAGAACACAAAAAGCTTAAGACTGAAAATACAAATAACCCAATCAATAAATAGAAAAAGGAACTAAACAGACACTTCTCAAATGAAGAAATGGAAGTCAACAAGTGCATAAAACATGTTCAACATCTCTGGAAATTAGAAAATGTATGTTAAAACCATACTGAACTTTCACCTCACTCAGTCAGACTGGATTTATCAAGAATACAAATTTTAAAAAATATTGGTGAGAATATTAGGAAATGGAACACTCAAAGACTGTTGATGAGACTAAGAATTAGTGCAAACACTCTAGAATGCTGTGGTGTGGAGATTCCTCAAAAATCGAGGAATGGAAACACTGTCTTTACCAGTCCTTGGAATATATCCTAATAAGTTAAAATTTGAATACTACAGTGTGACACAGCCATATCAATGTTTAAAGTGGCTGAATTTGCAATAGCTCCCATATGGATCCAATCTAGGTGCCCTTCAACAGAAAAATTGATAAAGAATGTTTGGTATATGTGCACAATAGATTATTACTTATCCATAAAAAATAATGACTTCATGTACATTTGCTCATAAATGGATGGATTAGAGACCATTGGCCTAAGGGGAATGACCAAATTCCCCAAAACCAAATACTCTTTCTGATGTGTGGATGCTAACCTATAACAAAAGGGGAGAGGAGGAAAGGATGTATGTTCTGTGGATTAGACAAAAGGATATGGTGGAAGGGAGGGGGTAGAGAAACAGGAAACACAGTGGATTGAATCTGACATAAACTTTCTATGTACAAGCATGAATACACCACAGGGAATCTCCACAGCATGCTACATCCAGAAGACTGGGATCCAAGCTAGAATAAGATAAATTCCATGTTTGTATAATATGTCCAAATTGACTCTACTGTCATGATTAACTAAAAAGAACAAGTAAAAGTAAATATATAAAAGCATTGTTCTCCAATATTGATGCTCACAAATTCCACGTTAGATATTTTGAAATTTGGCCACACTTCAAGGAGATGGATGATTGTGCCTAGTCTTCACATTGCTAAGAAGCTTCCAGGTGAGGCTAGCAGGTCAGTTTTCCATTTCCACCTTATCCTTCCTAAGGATAAAGAGAAAACTTACAATCTCTCATGTAAGGAAATCATCCCCCTCCCAATTAAATACACTGACATAAAATTCTAAAAAGGGAAAATTTAACCCATGAATCCTGCAAAATTAAATGTGTTATATTTTAAAAGATCCTTAGCTGGATGTGATTACACATGCCTGTGATCCTAGCAAATCAGGAGGCTGATGCGGGTGAACTACAAGTTCAAGGCCAATCTCAGCAATTCAGCACACCCTGGTCAAAAATGAAAATTAAAAAGGGCTGGAGGTGGAGCTCAATGGTAGAGCAGCCCTGGGACTCATGACACATATTGCACTTTTCAAGATGGTCATATATGTGGCAGATAGCCCCTTAACAGGGTGAAGTCCACATAGACTCACACAACATGAGGTCCAGGGTGATGGACACAGAGGGCAAGCACCCCTGCCAAGGTATCAGTGGGCAAATGGATATTAAAAGAGTAAACCATAATTTAGATCAACTATTAAAACATCATTTTATGCAAAGTTTAGGACAAGTGTTCACCAACTTTCAATATTTGTTCTCTTCTGAGGACCCAAGAGAGCAAGTCCCTTAATTGACTAATTTTACATGAATTTATGTGAGTTCGTCTAGGCAATAAATTTCATGTCTTTTCAGCATACATTTTTCTAAGGCTTGCAGACCAAAACCCCTAGCACATCCACATGGTCCTACATCCTAGTTGTGCATTCATCACTGACCTCTGAGGACTCAGCTGTGTTTGCACTAGGAGCTGAGTGTCAATATACTTCCTTCTGTGTCTGTCCTACCAGAAGCAATTGCCATATCACACTTGATCAATTCATGGTGAGACTTTCTCCTGAAAGAAAGAGCTGTGCAATGACAAGAGAGACTGAGAGCAGGCTCTGCTGTGTAGGGGAGAAGTGTTTCAACAGTGAACGTGGGGCATGGGATCTCCTCAGTGGTAGAAAGCTAGGCTAACACATGTGAGGCCTGGGCTGAATCCCCAACACTGCAAGATGAGCAATAAACGAATGCATAAATGAAGAGGTCACCTTGACTACAATGAAAAGAAAGTCAAAAAAAGTAATTGGAAGCAGATATTAGGCAGGGATATCAGAAGCAGATAAGAAAGCTGTATATATGTAACAGCACAGCAGGATAATTGAAAAAGGGCCCCGACCTGGGACCAACTAACCTGAGATGCTGACATTTCTTCCTCTTCCTCCTCCTGCTCTGGGTTTCCTTCTCTAGCAAGATTACTTTGACAAACCACACCTTCCTCTTTAGAATCTTTTAAAGGCATCTGCAAACCACCTACACCTGCTCCCACCACACCACCCTGAAAGGGTATTACTGAGCAGAAAAGGCCCTGCTCTCATCTCTGTTCTCACACCAGTGAGTTCCCCTCTAGTGAACTAAAGTGAGTTTCTTCTTACTGCCTTCAGCTGAACTCTATTACCTGCAAAAGCAAAAATATCTGCTGTAACACTGGAGCTCTGCTCTCTTCAGACCTGCCCCCAAAACAGCCAAGTACAACACATCCTCTTACTGTTCTTCATAAGAAGGCTAGACTCGGGGCTGGAGATGTGGCTCAAGCGGTAGCGCGCTCGCCTGGCATGCGTGTGGCCGGGGTTCGATCCTCAGCACCACATACAAACAAAGATGTTGTGTCCGCCAAAAACTAAAAAAAAATAAA
This sequence comes from Spermophilus citellus, assembly GCF_964194105.1. Lineage (NCBI taxonomy): Eukaryota > Metazoa > Chordata > Mammalia > Rodentia > Sciuridae > Spermophilus > Spermophilus citellus. Next base: position 4,264,798 of record NC_138200.1, read on the forward strand.
TATTAAAAAATTCTCTCTCTCTCTCTCTTTCTCTCCCTCTCTCTCTCACTTAAAAAAAAAAAAAAGAAGGCTAGACTCACGTCTCCTAAATGTAGCCAGATTTTCTCCTGGTTTTGCCTGTCCTCACTCTGCCTTCACCTGACAGTTAGTTATCTCAATATTGAAGATTCTACCCAGAATCATAGACTAATCTGTGGTCGTGGAACAGCTGAATGCATTTCCTGCCACTGACGAGGGATCTTGATGGGAGCCCTGGCTGAGACTCTTTAGGAAAGCCATGCCTCTGGGGCTTCCATGTGCTGTCAGTCATGTGATGCCCACAGCCCTCTCTCCCACACTGTGGATCTGCAGGTTTGGATGAAGCCTGTGAATTGTTTTCATAGCAAGTTCCACGTTAGTGATGCTCTAGCTCCCACTGGATTCATTGTCAATAGCAGGAAGCTAGATGAAGCAGGCACAGCCCACCTCGTCCGTCTCCCCCAAACATATCCTCTGAAGGAAAAGACATATATTGCTGTTTCCCGTTGAAGACCTCTAGTCACCATCCTAAATACCACGTTTTATTGTTTGGATGAAAAGTTAACCAAATGCTGGAGATGGCAGTTTGGCAGTTTTGTCACAGGAAGTTTTTTTTTTTTTTGGGAAAGCATCACATATACATTCATTAATGCAATATTTTCTGAGCAGAAACTGTGTGAATACAGGATGTTTCAGTGCACTCTACTGAAATCTAAATGTTCTGATTTAATCAGTACAATACACTTAAACATGGGTACTAATTCTCCTGTTATTCTTATGACACTTAATATGTTATCATTGAATTTATAAAATATATTGAACAAAAAGTAAATATGAACATGAAGATGCAGTAATAAAGGTGATATTCAGTGACTTCAAAATTTTTTCTTGTTTGGCACAATAGTTGTACAAATTTCTGAGGTGCAGTGTCTGATGTTTGATTTGAATATACATTTGTTAGCAATATCGAGGGGATTGGCATGTCTGTCTCCTTAAATATTATCATTTCTTCATTTATTGTGTCTTGCATGATTGATTTTCAATTTTCCCTGTGCTTCCCCTTCCCACCCTTATTTCATATGCCTTGATTCCCTATCTATTCTCCACAGTTCCTCATTTTTTTGAGATTTCTCTTTTTATTTCTTTTTTTCTCTTTAGCTTCCACTTGAAAAAATACTCTCTCTTTATCTAATATATATATAATTTCATGCTGAAATTTGATAGAAGTCTTGTAGAAATTTTAAATTTAATAAAGTAATACATAATATTAACATATTAAAATATATAGCTTTCATATACACCAAAAATGTAGTCAGAAAAATCACATTCATAAGCATCATAAGAGCCATGTATGATTATATCAAAATGAACCCAAATATTATGTCTAATTACAATGCATTAATAAAAAAAGAAACACTTTATCCGTGTCTCACAAATTTTAATATATTTTGCATTATTTAGTTTGACTTTCAAATTTTCCTGTAATTTTTTTGTTAATTAGAAATATATAAATTAATTTTTAGTATAATTTTATTTTTGGATTCACAGTCCTATTTTGTAAAGTGATTTCGTTTTGGTCAGAAATCACATTTTGTTAGAATAAAGACTATAAAGTTTGTTCATTTTGTTTTAGCTCATTCTTTGTGCATTGACACTTCCAGGGAAGGAATATTCTGCAGGTGTGTTTTGGAGAATTCTCTGTGTGTTTACTACATGAAGTTTACTGATAATGAGGTTTAGAATTTCTATATAATTTACAAGTATTTTATATTAATCTCTCAATGACAGGGAAATACTAAACTTTTTAATCAAGAAAAATAAAAGGAAAAATGATACTTCACTTTTTGAATGACCTCTAGAGTGAAAATTAGGAAACATTGAAGAAAGAAATTGAAAAAAGAAAGTGTTTAAAAGGTCAAAGGCACCTGTCTTCATGGATTGGAAAACACTGTTGAAATGGCCACGCTAAACAAAACAATCTAAATTCAATAAAATTTCCATTAAAAAGACTCACATCACACTTCACAGAACTACAAAAAACAGTCCTGGAACTCAGCATAATATTGGCAAAAAACAAATCATAGCCCAGTGTGACAGATAACCCCAAAATAAACCCACACGTCTTCAGGCAGTTGATTTCCGACAAGGATTCCAAAAACAAACTTTGAAGCACAGAAAAGCTTTCTATCAACTGGTTCTAGGAACACACGATAATCCCCTCTAGAGGCAGGAAACAAGGTCCTCGTCCCTCATTCTGTGCAAAAGTCAACTGCAAATGAATCAGAGAACCGGGAGGGAGCTCTGAGGAGCCTGCTTGTGTGGTGTGCTCGAAGCCCGGGGTCCAATCCCAAGTGCTGCAATAAATAAATGAAAGAAAGAAATAGAGACAAAGCACGTCCAAGACCTGGAGGGAGGACAAGAATATTTGAATGCAATAGAAGAAATCATGGAGGAAAGTGTTGAAACTATTCACACAGTGATGATTTCTAGATAGGACAAGTGGAGTTTACCCCAAGGCCTCCTGCCCATGTCCCACACTAGTGGTAGAAATTAGGTTCATCTGCATGGGGTAGGCAGGCAGCAAAGTCAGGCTAAGGAAAAAGAAGATGATGGAGAGACACAGAAATGATTTTGAAAATCAGGGCTGGGACGGCACTTTAATGTTAGAACTTACACACTGGAAAGAGAGCCAGAGAACCTGTGTGTGCTTTATTGACACAAGGGGGCTCCAAAATATTTTGAAGGAATGTTCTTTTGCCAAATAAGGTAGGAGGTGGGCTGTCCCAGCTTAACAGGTAACACCCAAGTCTGGAAAGACCAGAGCTGTCCCATTGTTAGAGTGAGGGCAGAGATCTCATGCCTTGGGCAGTCACCACATAGGAATGCCAGGATCCTTCACAAGGAGAGTCCTAAGGCCCTTAAATGTAGCAACAACCTGATTTTAGGGTTCTTTTTTCACATTTAATATTGTTTTATTTTACTTTTCTCATAAATTCTGGACAGCCTGCAAAACAGAGAAGAAATATAAAGAACCTCATTTCTCCACCACTCAGCTTCAGTAGCTCTCAAATTATAGTGAATATGATTTTTTTCTTACACATCATACAGCATCCAGAATCTGGATAAACCCTAGCACTCTGCGCCTTAACTATGACAGTTAACAGGGCTTCAAAATTTAAAGATTAAAAAATAAAGTTTTTTTTCAAGAAACTTAGCAAATGTCTGTGCTCCTCAAATAGGAAAATATTTCTTAAACAGGACAGCAACATTTATGTAGGAAAGGAAAAGACAGTAGTACAGTGTGTTGGAATTTTGAGCTTCACATTGAAGAGAAGGTTCTTTTTCACAATCAGGACATGATACTCCATTTCTCATGGCTGCTGCTAGTGAGAGTTCACCATGGCAGCAGATGCAGCCTCCTTGTCCACCATTTTGGGAATGGGGCTGTGCATAACTCTGCTCAGGCTGTTCTTAGGGAGTGACTCACTAAACACCTAAAGATTGTGTAAAAGTATGCAAGGTACAGGTTCCTAACCTGATTCAGTGTTTTCCTATTCCCAGTGCAGGCACAGGAGCTCACGGATGTCAGAAAGGGGCCTGCAGCTGGGAAACACCTCAAGATTATTGCGTCTGTGTTCACCAGGCTCAGTTATGATAATTATGACAAGCAAAAGAGTCGTGTACCTAGAAGAGAGGGTGGGAAAAGAGACAAAGGTGCTCACCAGCAGGACGATGGTTTTGGTGGCTCTGGACTCTAGGGAGGACCTGGGGCATTGGTCTTATGAATGTGCTCCATTCCCTGCTAGTGCCTGCACAGGATGAGCCCCAGGGAGCTACCAGACCAGAGAAGGAGCCCCCCACACCCATCAGGGAGAGACATCAATGCTGCCTGCAGGATCCTTCTGGTCTTTGATGATGAACAGCTGAACTGTGTCCAAACTCTTTATGTCTGTCATGATTTCTGGAGACTTATGCCAGTCTTATTAGAAGCGTGGAGCTGTGCTGTGCAGACACCACTTATCCTGAGTGCTAGCTATGACTTCTCTAAGGTAGCCTGGTGAGCACATTGACTATAAAGCTATATCCTTAACCTTTGAATTCTAGGTCTCGTTGTAACTTGCGCTTTCCACCAGGAATCAGGTCTCTGCATTAGGAAGCACCAGGGACTGGTGTGTGGGGGATGAAACCATGTATTGTTTTTCTAGCTCAGCTCACACTCCAGGAATTATTCATTCTTTCCATGTATCTGTGGCCCTTGACATATTTCAGATCCAGAAGAACTGCTTTCCTTATGTTGATATTACCTGGATTCCTGATGCACCTCCTTCCTTTATACATTCTGCCTCTGATACTGGAACAGGAGATACTCGCCTGCCTCTTTCTGGTTGCCAAGAGTCTGCCTGTGTGTACATGGGGGTTCTAATACCTGATATAAGGGAAAGAAAATCAGACCCTGAAATATGTGTTTGTTATTCTTTGACCTCACCTCCTTGCAGAAACCAGCTGTCATCTCACCTGCAATAGTAGAGGGTAGTCTGGGGGAGTAGAATCTTCTGAAAACAATATCACCCAGCTACTATTTACCAAAGTAATTACAGGGTCCTAACTCCAGGTACCTCCTGAAAGACTGCAGGCATCTTTGGTTCGGGCATTTGCTTTTCTATGGTACCTTGAGGAAAAACAGGTGTCACACAGAGGAGAGCTGCATATTGTGTGTTTTCATATGTTGAGGCCTGGGAATAAGATGTATTTGTGGGGGATGCACATACTTGCAATGTTTCCAATATAATTATGTATGTGGAAGGGCTATTAGCCTTTTCCATATTCATTAAATCATTGATTGAGAAACTAGAAATAGGAAAGAGTGCACTTAGCAAAAAATTGCATTTGTCCTGGTACAAATGAACGATTCATTCACACGCATATTTTGTATTTCTTCATGGATTACTAAAGCTAGCTAGGATTGTATCTGAGAATTCAGGAGAGAGTTGGTGTGCAGGCTCATGGTCAACAGCAGTGCCCCTGAGTTGGAGGAAGTCATCTGGACAGCATTAGATTCTGAAGCAGATGTAGAACCTACTTTTCGACCCCGAACACTAGTGAGAACATTTCTCGGTTTGAGTAAGGAATCATAATCTTTCTATGGCAATTGTTATGTCTGTACTTCCTATTCCTAGTAGGGGAAGGGAAAGTCAGTATTTATGAAGTGATCTTTATGAGAAACCAGACTGGCACATACTTGCCAGCACACAGGCCCTGAGCTTTGCAAAACCCAGTGGGTCTGTGCAGTAACTGTTCTCTTCATCTTCTTCATCTACTTTTGTCACCTTGAAAAAATACCCAGGCAAATGGTCTTATTTCTTGGGTCTTATGAAACGAAGTAACACTCGACTGTCCTGAAATTTAAAAAAGAGCTTCTGTGGTAGAAAATGGCTCAGAGGAGGAGCTTGGTGCCAGTCCCTCCAGCGCCAGACCCTGCTGCCCCCTGCTCCCTGAATGGGAGTCCTCTCTCTTCCAGGGATCAAGGAAACTAAAGAGATTCACAGACCCTGCAGCAGTCTCTTTGGAGATGACAACTGCAAACCCACCATTGCTTCTGGGGCATTGGCAATGGTAAAACTTATTCCACCAAGATTCTCATGCCCAGGAGCCTGTGCACTCATGGAAGTTACAGTTGAAAATGTCTCTGCACTTTTGAGAGGAGGGAGCACCCACATTAAAACCCATATTGCAAGTTCTGGCTGCCTCTTTCCAGATGCAGGAGTCCTGGCTGTTCTGATCATAACACTGAGCCAAGTGCAGGAGCCTAGAACACTGACAATACTTCTCTTTTCACCAGGGAAGAAGAACTGAACCAAGGAGTTGGATCAGGAGTTTGGGTAAGTGAACATTTGTTCTTTGGGGTTTCAATTTAGTTGAGAACCAAGCCACACAGGCATGAGGAGAAAAAACCGGAGGAGGACCTGAGCTGTCAGGTGACATGGCTCAGAGGCTATGGACCAGCACCCTGTGGCTGCTGGTGTACTTGTGTTCTGCAATGACAGGGCTTGTAGGTGTGTAGCCAAGTAGGAATCACAGGCAAATGCTAATGTGCCTGAGGACGCAGACCCAGCTAAATCTGATGTGTAGACGTCCTTGCAGGACCATGACCTGAACATTCAGGCTAACACCAGGAGTGCCTTAATATCTCCATCATCATGTTACAGAAGAAATCCACAGGAAGCCTCTTATCCCATGCAGAATCTCATATAGCATGCTACCTAAAGGTTTCATGCAGGGACAGCTGAGCAAGCAGAAAGGCTTTCCTGGTTTTGGGGTCGTTGAGACTTTCATAGACTCAGGGATCTTTTCCTTCTGAAAATTTTCATGTTCTTTTAATTTGGGTAAGACTGTTTTCAACCGAACTTTAGGAGATCAGCATTGGTGGAAAAGTAATTTTATAGAAATGGGTTTGAGATTATGTAATTGTGCCCAAAATGTATATTCTGAAGTGTTTTCTCACTTCAAGATGTGAGTTCCCTTTTCTGCTCCCATGTCCTGGCCCATGCCCAGGATTAAATTAAAGATATGTGAACCTATGTTAACCATGTTGTCACCATTGCATTAGGGTCTCTGGGCAGCAAGGGCACCTGGGGAGGACATGTGGAGATTTTGAATGTATCCTGATTTTGAACAAGCTGGCCCCATGGATTGTGTCAATCGATTTGATCACATGACCATTTCTTTAAAAATCCTCAAGAACCTTAAGTCTGCATGTTCCATGTATGATCCCACAGCTCAAATTGTACAAAAACTGTCACAAACTCTTACCACTGAAGCCTTACTGCCCAGGGATTGGCTTATGTTGGCCAAAGCGTCTTTATCAGGGAGTGACATGTGATGTGGAAATCGAATTGGATGAAGCTTAGTGAAGAACAGGCTGAGAGGAATTGGGCTCATGGAGTTCATATCACCCTGGAAGTGCTGACCGTAACTGGACATTATGCTGATCTAGGCTATGAGTTAAGTTTAGATCTACAAACTTATTGACAAGTGAACATATGTGCCAGGAGACCTGGAGAGAGTTGTCGACCTAGGAGAATGAACTGGATATCATCAAATTAGTCAGGGTCCCCATGAGCCTTATGCAATTTGGGTGGAAGGTGTTTTCAAGTCGTCAGCTGTGTGATCAGGGACCCAGAAACTAGTAATTTCCTGCTTAAACAGTACACTTTTGAAAATGTCAGTGAGACATGTCAGGAGGCCACCCGTCCTTAGAAAAAGAAGGAAACACTGACTATCCATCTCTGTGCTCACATAGTAGTACCTCTGTCCAGGGAATAGCCAGGGTCTTGGCCTTGAAGGAAGTTTTTCAGCCTGCCTAGATGAATTAAAATCCACAGAGGGGTCCTTCAGCTGTAGTAAGCCTGGAAATTTGGCCAGGGACTGTGAGCATCAACCAAGCCAAAAGAATACCAAGGACCAATCTTCATGGGCACCACTTTCAAGATGAGGGCTGTGTCCATGTTGCCATCATGGTAGACACTGGGCTAATGAGTGCAGATCAGAGATAAATGTGGGTGGACAATCTCTCCCTCCTCCCGAGGGAAAATGGCATTGGAGCCTGCTCCATCCCCACTAAGCACTGTGGGCACTGCCACTCTATCCAAGGCTGTCACACAATCCAACCAATCCCTGTATCCTATATCCAGGACTTTGCAGGATTGTCTCCCTCCCACGGACAGATCTGTATTGACAGAAATGGGGCCCCAGGCTGTAAGTCCTGGTGTATTGCTCTTTGCCCTCTGGCACACTGGAACTTGTATTGGAGTAGGGTAATCCCACCGTGAACAGATTTCAAGTAGTGTTGGAAGTGATAGAACCAGATTTTACAGGGGAAATAAAATTTGTGGCTCACACCACCAGTTCCCTTCTTCAAATACTCCACAAAAATAACAGCTTAAATTCTGTTCTTGCTTTCTTGATCAATCAACAGGAAAATTTTTGTCAAATGAACCCAGAGTTGATAAAGGTATTGGGACATCAGTTAGGTCACACAGGGATCAGTTAGGTAGAGAAGAGCATCTTCAATTGGAACTTCTATAGATGGAAAGATTTTTCAAGGTGTTATACACACTGGGACAGATGTGTTTGCTATGTCTATAATACATTGGCCTAAAGATTGGTCCTTACACAGGAACTTCCACTGAGGTGTAGGTCAAATTTCTAAGGCTCCACAGAGTCTTCAGTATTTTCAATTGCAAAGCTTAGAAGGTAATAAGAAAATGAGGTTTGAAACGTCGCTTAAGAGTTTGCCAATATATAAACAGGGCCATTATGTACTAAGCAGTATGGGGGTCTTATTGATGAGTCTTCATTCTGTGTTTAATTCCCAGATGCTTAATAAAGAATTGGTTCTCACAAATGTATTTGGAAGAAACCAATGAGAAATGCATGTAACAGTGTATTCACCTGATCAACTTTTTCTGTATGGGCCTCAGTCTCTTCTCCCACATAGAAGGCAGTAGGAAACAGTAATTGGCTGTCCAATGACCATGTCTGGCTTAATCAATGGCTCCTCACTGCTGAAAAGCTTCAGGTGGATCATATGATTGTCCAAGGACAACATCAAGCTGGCTATACTGAACATGCTCTTGTAATTGTACTCCATGAAATAACCCCACTTTTGCAATTAAGAAAAAATCTGGCAATTTGGAGGCTATTACAGGATTTCTGAGTAACTAATTGTACAGTGAAATTGGTCTGTTTCCTGGGTTTTCATCTCCTACAGGTATTCCCTTTCATTATTATTTCAAAATAACTGACATAAAGGATTGTTGTTGCACTATATGCTTACATCTAGCTGGTTGTTAGCACTTTGCACTTAGTGTTCCAGTCATTGATTTTAAGGAGCCAGTTAGAAGATATGGTTGGAAGGTTTTATGACAGGAAATGTCCAATAGTTCTTCCTTATGTGAGGCTTTTGTAGCTTGAGCAATTCCTGCCATGCAGAAGCCACATCCTTATGCACATATTATTCATATCAATTACATACTTTTGTCCCATTCATACTTCAGACATTTTTAAAAAAACTTTTTGCATTCTTGGAAACCCCTTTTATCACAATAGGCTTGTGTACAGCTCTATATTGATACAGAAAGCCTCTGCTTTTCAGCATTTGGGCAGCTGAATTGAAAGATGCAGGATTCATCCATGAAACATGCAAATTTGAATGGATGTCTTACATTCCCACAATGTTCTTCAGTTACTTGGAGATAATTACAGGTTATGCTCCACCTTATGATTATACACTCTAGCTCAGCCCCTTATTTGACATCTTATGTGAAGATCCCTCTCTGGCCCATTGACAGCTCACTAGTAGGAAGGGTTGCATTAGTAAATGTTGAAATTGGCCTCAAGACTGCACAGTTTACTACATTTAATTGAAAGGAGCCAATTCATGGGCCTATAATTCCTTCTACTCATACCCCAGTAACCATGTGACTGTCTTTAGGAGGTATCAAATGGCTCCATCTTGCTTACTGTCCTTCAAAATCTTTGACCCCCTCTCATGATCTCATTGCTGAGTTTCTTATTAAACACAGAATTTGAGTCATACAATTGGTGGAAGGTGAGTCATTACGGTTCCCTTTTCAGTTCAACAACAGTGCTGACTCTCACAATCCTCACATGCTTGGTGGGTGAGTTTTGCTAATTTTCCTGGCCAAGTTGTAAATCACTATTCTCCTAATAAGCTTATCCACTTTGCTACCATAGTCTTTATCTTCCCCAAAAATGTATGCCTTTACTGATGGCTGCAGGTCAGGTAAGGCTGGTTACTATAGTCTTGATCCTACTAATGTGGTACAAACCTCCTATGCCTCTTCATGATGGGCAGAACTTCAAGATTTTGCTTGTGCTTTATCCCACTTTGCTGATGAATTGGTTAATACCTATAGTGATAGTGCCTATAAAGTAGGTGTTGCTATGCACATCACACAGCCACCAATGGATATGCACAGTCAGAAGGGTTATTTCATTGATTCCCTACCCTATGGAAAACAATTCAAGTGCATCAGTATCCCTGTTTTAATGGACACATCTGAGCTCACACCAAACTTTCATCTGTGTGATAACAGGCAACACTGTAGCTGATCATCTTGCTGCAGGCTGTCAGCAGCTGTCCTGTTATGATTGTGCCCAAGCATCTCAAGCATCATCTGAGTGCTTTCAGTCTATGCACAGAATTCCACATTACCTGGGAACACGCTCAGGAAACTGTTCGCCAAGGTCCTAATTGTGTAGAACATACTCCAGTTTGACCTACTGGTGTTAACCCTCATTGTTATCAGCCAAACCAGCTGTGGCAGATGGATTAACTCACACCCCTAAATTTGGCAAACAGTGTTCCATCCATGTTAATATCAACACTTGTTCTCACTTCATTTTTACCACAGCTTAAATGGGAGAAAATACACATGAAGTCATTTCCAATATTTGGTTACTTTTGCAATGTTGAGATGTCCTCTACATATTAAAACAGAATGGTCCAGCTTATATAGATCCTCTTTTTGACACATTTGTGATCAATATCATATTCATCACCAAATGGATATTCTTTATAACTCTCAAGGCCAGGCAATAGTATAGCAGGTTCAATTGTCAGTTAAGTGAACACAATACATGGGAAGTATAGAACCCCACAAATTTGTTTGAATCCTGCTCTTTGTTTTTATTTTTGTTTAATTGTGGTGCCTATGGTTGTACTGCAGGTGAATGACACATGACTCTCAATGCCATAGGCCAGGCAGGTCTGGTTTGGTAGAGAAACTTACAAACAGGACAACAGAATGGACCAGATCCCATGATAATGTGGTAGAGGCCATCCTTGTGTTATTTCATAGGGGACGCTCCTACTATCTGGATACCTGAGTTTGCTCTCCAAGGATCTCAAGCTGCAGTTCAAATGACTGAAACTCACAACTGAGATACTGATCCAATCTCCATTGGAAGCAAGATGCTGAGGATGAAATACAGGGGAAACTCAGCAGACCCACAATGTCAAACTACCAACATGCAAACAACTGAAGAATCTGATGCATGAGGTTGAGCACATGGTTCACCACCAGGAGGTATTGATCTCCAGCCACCCTGTGTAAAGCTAATCTTGTTTTGTTGAGCTGTCAGGATGCTGCATTATCTGAGGAGAAATCCAAAAGTTCCATATAATACCAGACCATTCACACATAAAAAATATAAAAGGGGGAGATGTGGAGAGCCATGACTTGGATAGTGATCTTTGATTGTCTCAGAACTGTGGCAGTGCTTTGCTATGGGACGTTTCTGTGCAAAGGTGCAGGACAAAATTGCCCAGGAGTTGACCTGTATGATGAAGTTCTGTGCTAAGGTACCAAACAATATCAGTATTGACCTGGAGCTCAGATACCAGCTGCCATGAATAGAGAATTTTGAGCATAACAATATTACCACAGTATCTATTAAGGACTGCAACCTCCAAGCTTGCCTGGTTTGCAGAAACTCTGAACAATTGGCTTCCAGGGTATAGTACAATAATAACAGCACTGCAGTGCAATAATAATTCTATCACTGCAACAGTAGGATAGCCACAAAAAGTTTCTAGCTCTGTACCTTTTAAGTGTACAAAGAAAAATGCAGGGAGAGCAACATGGCAGCGGGCGCAGAGAGATCAAGTCTCTGACCTCTTCAGCTGCGCAGGCATAGGGAGTCTTAAACCATCTAAATGCTGTTTGCTCAGGATCACTAGGCAATGCTGAGCTGACGTGGATCTGGGGCGAACAGTCTGGGCCTCTCAGAACACACACAGAGCCTGGATTGGCTGAATTCAAGCTCCCGTTCACCTGCATCTCGCAGACAAACCACTGTGACTCAGCACTAAACGATCCTGCTGAAACAACTGGTTGGCCCTTTTGAACCTGTGGAGGTTAATACCAACCAAGCCTTCATAGGCAGTGGCCACAGGATTGAGACAGGGCTTGGGAGAGCCAGTCAGGACCCACCCATTGCATTGGTCACCCAGCAAAGGGAACGAACTGTCTCCATTTGCATGGGATACCACCATGGCAGAGAACTGACATCACCAGAATGTGGCGGAGGAGATAACTTCATTGAAACTGGTGGCAACAGGTGAGTAACCCCGTAGCCCTCCCTCTCCACACAGTGGGGAAACCTTAAGGGCCCCTGCCAGCTCTTACATAAGGGCCCCTTCCAGCTCTCCCATGAGCACGATAGTCAGACCGAGGGAATCAGGAGTGGCGCGGGACCCATGGCGCGGAACTCCCAGCTACTGCTCCCACCAGTGCTGACAACTGAGGTCTCTTGCACCAGCTACTGGGGGTGTGGCTAACAGAGGGCAAGCAAAATACGCTGAGGGTTCTCAGCCCCACGGTCCACAAACTTAGGGTCTTTGGGACTGGCAAACAGGGAGAGTGTGCCCAGTCGTTCAAGAAAATAGAGCTCCTGGGATCAGCAGACTTGGCGTGTAGCCAGTATTGTGGTGAGCATCACCGATGTGCGGGGCCTGGCTTGAGGAAAAGTGGGGAAGGGACTAGACATAAGAAAAGGCCCTAGGCACTCAGGATTGGAGACCCACCCAGTCTGGGAGGAGGAGCTGCTGCACAGTGATTATTTCCTGTGTATTCAGAGGAGAAGCTTGGCCCTGTGGGCACAGCTCCACCTACTGGCAGAGAAGTTAATCAAACTTTAAGACTGCATTTATTAAATTTTTTTATTTGTTTTTTTTCATTTATTTCTAAATTTTTTTATTTTAATATTTTTTATTATATATTTTTTATTTTTTTTTGATTTTTTCTTTTATATTTTTTCTTTTGTCTTTTCATGTTTTTCAATTTCCTTATTCCCCCTTCCTTGAATTCTACCTGCTTACTCTCATTCTCTTTAGTGACTTCTTCCCTTCCCTTCTAATACCTTTCCTCCCAAGCATCAAATAAATTTATAGGAGTAACAGTAACTCAGCAGTCAACCAGAACAAGAAGTAACATGAGCAGCATGAAAAGGCTAGGAAGAAAAGGAGTACAAACAATGCAGGACAGCCTAAATATTCAGGAGGAACTACAAGCATCATAAAAAATGGTCAAATAAAGGACTCAAGGAATAACTTAGACAGATGGAATGGAATCTTAAAGAGGATATGAGACAGCAAATTCAAACAGTGAAATAACACATTGAAAATGAATTACATAAACAGATAAAAGAAGCAAATAAGCATCTTTATTAGGAGATAGAGATTATAAAAAAAAATCAAACAATAATTCTAGAAATGAAGGAAACTATAAACCAAATTAAAAACTCAAATGAGAGTATCACTAACAGAGTAGAGCAAGTAGAAGCCAGAACGTCAGATAATGAAGACAAAATATATCATCTTGAAAAGAGTCTAGCCAACTCAGAAAGGCTGGTAAAAAAATCACGAGAAAAACATCCAAGAGATATGGGATAACATAAAAAAAAACTTAAGAGTCATCAGGATAGAGGAAGGTGTAGAGGTTCAAACCAAGGGAATGAGCAACCTGCTGAATGAAATAATTATAGAAAACTTTCCAGAAATAAAAAAGGAAACGGATGTACAAATTGTAGATGCATACAGGACACCGAGCATACAAAATCACAGTAGACCAATGCCAAGACACATTGTTATGAAGATATCCAATATACAGAACAAAGAGAAAATATTAAAAGCTACAAGAGAAAGGAGGCAGATTACATTCAGGGGTAAACCAATAAGGTTAACAACGGATTTTTTATCACAGAGACTGAAAGCAAGAAGATCCTGGAACAACGTATTTCAAACACTGAAAGACAATGGATGCCAATCAAGAATTTTGTATCCAGCAAAATTAAGCTTCAGGTATGACAACAAAATAAAAGTCTTTAATGATAAACAAAAGTAAAGAATTTGCAGCCAGAAAACCAGCATTGCAAAGCATCTTGAGCAAAACACTACATGAGGAAGAAATGAAAAACAATAACCAAAACCAACAGTGGGAAGTACCTCAGTAAAGCCACAGAGTGGGGAGAAAGCTAATCATGGAGAAACAAACCAAATTAAAAAAAAAGATAAATAATCAAACATGGCTGGAAGTACAATCCATATATCAATAGTAACTCTAAATGTTCATGGCTTAAACTCTCCAATAAAGCAACATAGGCTGGTAACATGGATTAAAAAAACAAATCCAACAATATGCTGCCTCCAGGAGACACATCTGATTGGAAAAGACATACACAGGCTGAAGGTGAAAGGTTGGGAAAAAATATACCACGCACATGGTCCTTGTAAGCAAGCAGGGGTGGCCATCCTCATATCGAATAAAATCGACTTCAAGACTAAGTTAATCAAAAGGGATAAGGAAGGATATTACGTACTGTTAAAGGAACCATTCACCAATAAGACATAACAATTATCAATATTTATGCACCAAATAAGGGTGCTGTCATGTTCATAAAACAAACTCTCCTCAAGTTCAAGAATCAAATAGGCCACAACACAATAATTATGGGTGACTTCAACACACCTCTCTCACCATTGGACAGATCCTCCAAACAAAAGTTGAATAAAGAAACTAAAGAATCAATATCACAATCAATAACCTAGACTTAACTGACATATATAGAATATATCAACCATCATCAAGTGGATATACTTTTTTCTCAGCAGCACATGGATCCTTCTCAAAAATAGACCATATATTATGCCATAGGGCAACCCTCAGTAAATATAAAGGTGTGGAGATAATACCATGCATTTTATCTGATCATAATGGAATGAAACTGGAAATCAATGATGAAAGAAGGAAGGAAAAATCCTACATCACATGGAAAGTGAACAATATGTTCCTGAATGATCCATGGGTTACAGAAGACATAAAGGAGGAAATCAAAAAATTCTTAGAGATAAATGAAAATACAGACACAACACATATCAGAATCTATGGGACACAATGAAAGCAGTTTTAAGAGGGAAATTCATCACCTGGAGGTCATTCCTCAAAAAAAGAAAAAACAACAAATAAATGAGCTCACACTTCATCTCAAAGCCCTAGGAAAGGAAGAACCAAACAACAGCAAATATAGCAGAAGGCAAGAAATAATTAAAATCAGAGCGGAAATCAATGAAATTGAAACAAAAGAAACTATTGAAAAAATTGACAAAACTGAAAGTTGGTTCTTTGAAAAAATAAATAAGATCGACAGACCCTTAGCCATGCTAACAAACAGAAGAAGAGAGAGAACTCAAATTACTAACATATGGGATGAAAAAGGCAATATCACAACAGATGCTACACAAATACAGAAGACAATTAGAAATTATTTTGAAAACCTATATTCCAATAAAATAGAAGATAGTGAAGACATCAATAAATTTCTTAAGTCATATGATTTGCCCAGATTGAGTCAGGAGGATACACATAATTTGAATAGACCAATATCAATGGATGAAATAGAAGAAGCAATCAAAAGACTACTAACCAAGAAAAGCCCAGGACTGGATGGGTATACACCAGAGTTTTACAAAACCTTTAAAGAAGAATTAATACCAATATTTTTCAAGTTATTTCAGGAAATAGAAAAAGAGGGAGCTCTTCCAAATTCATTCTATGAGGCCAACACCACCCTGATTTTGAAACCAGACAAAGACTCCTCAAAGAAAGAAAACTACAGACCAATATCTCTAATGAACCTAGATGCAAAAATCCTCAATAAAATTCTGGCGAATCAGATACAAAACACATCAAAAAAATTGTGCACCATGATCAAGTAGGATTCATCCCTGGGATGAAAGGATGGTTCAATATACGGAAATCAATAAATGTTATTCACCACATCAATAGACTTAAGGATAAGAACCATATATCTACATACATATCTACATATCTACAGCTCCATAGAAAATGTTGAATCTGCTTGGAGATGTTGAGGGTGTGGGTGAAACTACATTCTTTATACTGTTGTTGCACACCAGGGCCCACATCCCCATCTGAAATAGTTCCCTGCATTCAGATGACAGTAGGAGCAAGCATGGAGAGAGCATTGGTCTGGGAGAGGAACAGGTAGAGAATCTTTAGTGAGGAATTCCAGTGGCATGTTCTTCTGAGGGGGGTTCACTCTTGATCCAGCATTCCTCCTACCTCTCCTCTCCAACATCTGGTAGGTATTTTGTGCTCTTCTTGTTTTAAAGCCAGAAGCCAGGCTCACTCTTCGTGTGTTAGATGTAATCAACAGTCTCCTGAGAGGAGAAAGCTGATGAAATGGAACATGATAGAGAATCCTGGTTTTGAAGGTTAATGGAACACTCTGATTTGAATGATACTTAGGCTAAATTCTCTTTGTGTCCATGGAAAACTTCAGTTCTTCAATGGTACCCTCTAGCAAATGCAGCAATCTCCAACTTAAATGCCCCTTGTGATGTGGTTTAGACACTTAGCTTCCTGGGACAACAGTAGTTATACTGAAGTGAATATCATTTACTATATTGTTACAAGGCTCTTGACAATTTGAACACTAACTCATAAAAGATTATCTCATTTTTACCCACTCTAGGTAAAGAAATGATGGGAATTTATATAAACTATATACCAAATTTGAGAACTCAATCTGCCAATTTCTCTGCCACAGGTCTCTCTTTTCCCTAAGAACACCTCTCTGACCTGAGTGGCAGCCCAGGTAACAGGCAGGTGGTGGGACTCAAAATTAGTTCTTTTATTAAGTGTTTTTCCCATCTTACCTGGCACTTCTGGAAAAAATATCTAAATAAATTCATGGTAACACAGAAATGTAGGTAAAATCATAGTTTGAATGAGACATGGAGATGCTATGAAAGTAGAGGGCAAGAAATAATCCACAAGCTAAAAATGAAAAATTTAAATCCAAGAGATTTGGGGAAAGAAAGAGCATTAATAATCTTTTATCTTTGTGAATCAACCCCTTTGAGACCCAAGGAAGTGTGAAACACTCGTATTGATCTGAGTAGTGATGGTATCAATTAAATCTGATGCTGAAATAGAGTGCTAGATTCATATCCTTTTGATTGTCATATAAGCCTTAACAATCCTTTGGAACTATTTGTTCCTGTGTCATGTAACTGTGGGACTCTAGTGATGAGTGCATAGGCTCTTCCAAGCTGAATGAAGCTTGGCAGTTGCTTCACCTGATGCAAAGCATTCCTTTTTTCTGAGGAAACAGCACCCATGGCTGGGCTTGAGCTGTATAGACTCTGCAGCACTGAATACATGTTCTGCTTCTTGAATGAATCTGAGGTGCTCCTCTTTCTTAAAACACAGATTTGAATCTATTCATGCCCATATTGTTAAGTCAGAGACACAAGTCACAAAAGGGACATAGCCAATCCCCCACCATAGTCTTGGTTCTTCCTCTTCCCATGTTCAGATATCCCTTCTATTAATGCAGAGAGATCCTTGAAATGGGCCTCAAAAAAAAAAAACTACAGATTTTTTTTTACTTCTTCAGAAGCTGGGGTCAGGGTCCTAGTGAAGATCTCTGTTGTCTTTGCCTATCAATCTGTCTGAGTGTTGGAGCAGTTCAGAATTAATTCTTCAGCCCTGAAGGTAGCCTACATCGACATCATGTTTCTTAGGGAGTAGAGAACCAGGGCTAGCATTCACCAGTCACCTTGTGCCCTTGGACTCTCAAGGTTCCAAACTGGGTTGGAATGTGGAGCACTGTAGGCTAGTGTAGCACTGGTTACATGAGGAGGATCCTGCAACAGCACCAGGGAGATGTCACCTATGTGATGGCCATTAGGTTGCTGGGTCTGTGAGAATCTTTCCCTTGACTCAAGAGAGTACCGATGACCATGACCACTTGCAGATTGTACAAGGACAAATGTTTTTAATTTTGAATTCCTCAACATGGTAAACAGATAAGTTTTTAAAATTTATTTCAAATTGTGTAACACTCAGAAACTCCACTGACCAGTATCACTGAAAAATATCACAGAGGATTACTGTGTGATCCTGTCCAATCTTCATAACCTAAAAATATCTAGATCAATGGATACTATAAACAATGTTAAAATGTGCCAGGCAGGCCCTGGACAGCACTGCCCACACTCGCATAACACAGGCTGGACTATGTTAGCCCTGGTGACACCCACAGTGTATACATTGAGTCCAGAGTCTGACAGAAGTCTATATGTCATAGAACTCCGTCTCTGAACACATCACCCAACACCACTGCCTGCCATTCTGTTGCTTAAAGAAGCCTCCTCCATCTCAGGACACTTTTGTAGCCATCTTTAGTGGGGCAGTTCCCAGCTTGGAACACCAGCTGGGCAGATAATGATAGTCCCTAACAGCCCCCTCTCTACAGCAGACACTAACCTAGCAAAGTGACTGCCCAATACAAAATAGCTCTCCAAAACAAGGTCACAGCCCCCAGAGTGCACCCCACAATACCTCTAGAGAGAAAGGTCTGTGTTTAGGAAGTAGAAATGGAGAGGGTGAGTGAGACAGAGTATAGAGATGAGAGGCCAGAATGTATGAGGTACAGGCGATGTAAGGAGATAAGACCAGGCACCCACATCCACAGAAGCAGGCACCAAAGGAGATCCTTGGACAGCAGTCTCCCACTGGGGACTTCTGGTGCCATACCACATTTCCAGATGCCCTGCAAACAAGACCAACCCTCCCACCCTGTAACCTTCAGCATCCTGAGAATGGAAATACTAGCAAACAAATGACAACCCCATTTATTGGATAAGCAGAAAAGAAGGAAAGACACTGATATTCACTGAAAACAATCATTGCTTCTTCTTTCTAGATTCATTTTTCCTCCCTCTCTCTTCTCCCACTCTCATAGCCAAACATTTGTGAAACCAAGAACTTTCTATGAATTAAGATACTGATGTCTGGGATACCTGAATAGTATGTTACAGTTGTGTGGTATATCCTTTTATCTCCTATTTTTACACATTTTTCCTAGCATTTATGTGAGTTTGTTGCATGTACTCTACAGTCTTCCCACTTATTGTCTCCCCAAGAGCACTTCCTCTTTCTTCCCCTGTTATAACTGTCTTCTTTAGATTCCTCTCTCACACTTCCTAAGGTCTAGAACTCTATATTCTACACTCCAACCACCTCAACTTTCCATCCTTAACCACACTCCCTGTTCTTTCTCCACCATCAGGAACTGTAAACACTTTTAAAAACTACTGTTTATATTGCAATGATTGAACTCACCATTTCTCTATGTTGTGACAAGATTGTAAACATCTGAACAGCAATTATTTGGTTTAAGGTTATTTATTTTTTGTATTGGGATAAGTTAATATTATCTTTCCCTCAGAAGAGAGGTAGTGGAACCCTGAGAGGAACTGTAACCCTGTAGGGTAAAAACGGCAACACTTGGTCCACATGCTAGAAGGGAGGACACAAAAACAACTTGAAAAAACAGTGGGGAAGAAAGTGCTCCAAACAAATCCAGACACTGCAGTGTTAGAATCCATGGCAAGCACAACATAAGAAAAGACAGAGAAGGACTTACAAAATTAAATTGTTCTGTGAATTAAAGGGTGATAAGTGAGCAAATAAGACAGTACAGGATATTTTGATACATAGCTACACAAGCAAATACAGGAATCAAAGGATTACTTCAATAAGAAAACAGAGGTTCTGAAAAAAGTACCTGTAATAAAAAAACAATAAACCAAAGTAAAAGCTCCATAGAAAGCACTGACAACAGATTAGACCACTTGCAAGACAGGACCTCAGACAATCCAGAGAAAATTTACATCCTTGAAAAGAATGTAGATCACACAGTGAAGATGGGAAGAAACTATGAGAACACTCAAGAATTCTGGTATAACATAAAAAGACCAAATTTAAGAATTATTGGGATAGAGGAAGGCACAGAGTTCCAAACCAAAGGAATCTATTCAATAAAAGAATCTCAAAAAGTTTTCCAAACATGAAGATGGAATTGGAAAACCAAATACAAGAGGCTTATAAGAGGCCAAAAGTACAAAATCACAACAGATCCACACCAAGACACGTTGTAGAGAAATGTCTAGAATAAAGAGAATATCTAAGGCCAACAGAGAAATAAATCAGATTACATACAGGAGGAAACCAATTAGAATACCTGCAGATTTTCCAACACAGACCCTGAAAGCGTGAAGATCCTGTAACAACGTATACCAAGCTGTAAAGAAAATGAATTTCAACCAAAAATTTTATATCCAGGAAAATTAAGCATGAACTTTGGAATGTTAAATCACATATTACTTCTCAGTTACCTCCGAGTAGACAAGGACAGGGTTTGTGTGTAGAGGTTCTGAAACTGAGACACGGAGTGTGGGAGAAAGTAGTCTCTTATATAGTAGTGGAACTCTTTAACTTGATCACCAGGGAGGTGACTAATCAGCTAGAAAATCTCTACTCTTCCAAAATACTTGTGTTTTTCAGTATTATATTTTCTTTCAATAGTAAACTTATGCACACAGAAGGACACTCACACACAAACTTATTCATTTATACTTCTCACACTCCTGAAATTCATCTTCGTATAAGTGATTTGAAGAAATCTTTCCCTCTTATTTGAGTTTTAAATGAAAGAAACAATTTTAATATGAGAGAAATGATTCCACTGTATTGTCCTGTAATGAGGGTACAGCCTCTAAAATCACTTTTGTTTCCAACAGACTGAAATAATTTGGGAATGTTTAATGTTGGTGCAAAATAAGAGTTCATAAATTAAAATTCATGTTAAAATTAAAAATTTTATTAATTAAAAAGTTATAGTTTGATTCTAAATAAAGGATTGTAAAGTCCATCACATGATGCCTCATGAAATATCACCTCACCAGCAATGAGGAACCATCAAATTTCTTCTGCCATATTGATGTTGTACTTCTTCATTGTCCATTAAAAAATGGCCACCTTGCTATAAAATATCAAGATGATATATACTTAAAAACATTTCCCTCCAGTACTTCAAATTTCCATGGTGACAGTTAAAGATATTGAAAATTCTTCTTACACCCAATAATATGGCAGACTTGAATCATATTTCACTATGTATATTTACCGATATTTTCATGTACTGGCGAGTTGTTTTCTCCTAAAGCCTTGATTCATGATATGTTTCATTTTACTAATTCTGAATTTCTTTTCTCAATTTTATGCTGAAGAATGGTGCTCTGAATTCCAACTGCAGATTGGCATGCATTCAGTTGCAATTCAAACACAAAGCATGCCCAACTAGGGATGTTCTAGATGTATATTACACTTTACCACCTTAATCACTATTTAAAATGAATATTAATGGTGCCTCTGTTTCATGCAAAGTTCTCTTTAAAATGCAGCAAATTGACCTTGAGATTTTATGTAATTATGAGGAAATAAGATGTCGTCAAAACTGAATTGAGGGTGAAATTAATCTCTATTATGTACAATTTGAAATAACAGAATTGTCCAGAGAAAAATGGATCTATTTGATATAAACATATAGACAAAAGATATTGTCTTTGATCCTTTGAAACACACAAAAATCATGCAATTGTTGACTTTGCATTCTTATCTATAATACTCTAGATTAGAATATGGCATGAAGTTGCCAGTGCCTTAGTCATTTCTAGAATAAAAATTTGTATTGCTCTTGTAGTTTTCTGCTTGTTGAAATAGATCCACAGATTTATTCTATGTAAAAACATTATTTTCGCTATGTATTTTCTTGCGATCTCTATTGTGGGAATTTTGCCAAAGGCTTTCCACCTGCATGTCTTGAATGAATAATGGTAGTACAATTTCTGTGATTTGTATAAAGTTGAATCTGTATTTACGTTTTTTTCACATATTTTATGTCTATAATCTTTCTCATTGGTAGGAATTGTCTGATATAAAATAAAATATGAGTACTTATTAAACAATTTTTCACATTCTTTGAAATCACATTTATGTGTTTCCAGTATATATTCTTTGATGATTACTCAAGTGAGACCTGTGGTGAAATGTTTTGCCACATTCTTCAAATAGGGTGTTTTATTTTTTTCCAGTATGGATCCTCTGATGTACAAGAGAAAATAAGGAATGAGTAAACACCTTTGCACAATGTTCACATTTGTAGAGTTTCTACACAGTGTGGATACTCTGATGCCTATGAAATGCTGAGTAAGAAATGAAGGTTTTGCCACAATCTTTACTATTCTAGGGTTTCTCTCCAGCATGTATTATCTGATGAATACCAAGCTGTGAAGATCGAATAAAAGCTTTTCCACACTCTTGTCATTTCTAATGTTTCTCTCCAGTGTGGATTCTCTGATGCACAGCAAGATGTGAGGAACGAGAAAAAGCCTTTCCACAACTTTCACATTTGTAGGATTTCCCTCCTGTATGTGTTCTCTTATGCACATTTAAGTGTGAGGAACAAATGAAAGCTTTGCCACACTCATTACATTTGTAAGGTTTCTCTCCAGTATGGATTCTCTGATGCACAGCAAGAGATGAGGAATGAGCAAAAGCCTTTCCACAACTTTCACATTTGTAGGATTTTTCTCCTGTATGTATTCTCTTATGCACACTTAAGCTATAGGAACAAAAGAAAGCTTTGCCACAGTCATTACATTTGTGAGGTTTCTCTCCAGTATGAGTTCTCTTATGAATAGCAATTTGTGAAGAATGATTGAAAGCTTTTCCACATTCTTGGCATTTGTAATATTTCTCTCCAGTGTGGATTCTCTGATGCCTATGAAGTTCTGAGGAAGAAATGAAGGTTTTCCCACAATCTTTACAATGATAGGGTTTATGTCCAGTATGGATTCTCTGATGCACAGCAAGATATGATGAACTAGAAAAAGCCTTTCCACAACTTTCACATTTGTAGGATTTCACTCCTGTATGTATTCTCTTATGCACATTTAAGGTTGAGGAACAAGTGAAAGCTTTGCCACACTCATTACATTTGTGAGGTTTCTCTCCAGTATGGATTCTCTGATGCACGGCAAGATATGATGAACTAGAAAAAGCCTTTCCACAACTTTCACATTTGTAGGATTTCACTCCTGTATGTATTCTCTTATGCACATTTAAGGTTGAGGAACAAGTGAAAGCTTTGCCACACTCATTACATTTGTGAGGTTTCTCTCCAGTATGGATTCTCTGATGCACAGCAAGATATGATGAACGAGCAAAAGCCTTTCCACAACTTTCACATTTGTAGGATTTCTCTCCTGTATGTAATCTCTTATGCACATTTAAGGTTGAGGAACAAATGAAGGATTTGCCACACTGGTTACATTTGTAAGGTTTCTCTCCAGTGTGAGTTCTCTTATGAATAGCAAACTGTGATGCATAAATAAAAGCCTTTTTACATACTTGGCATTTGTAATGTTTCTCTCTAGTGTGGATTCTCTTATGCACAGTAAGATTTGAGGAAGAAGCAAAAGCCTTTCCACAACTTTCACATTTGTAGGATTTCTCTCCTGTATTCATTCTCTTATGAATATTTAAGCGTGAGGGACAAATGGAAGCTTTGCCACAATCTTTACATTTGTACGGTTTTTCTCCAGTATGGATTCTCTGATGAATAACAAGGCTTGTGGTACATTTAAAGGTCTCTGCACAATCTTTACATTTGTATGGTTTCTCTCCAGTATGGAGTAGCTGAGGAGGAACAAGTTGTGTGGAACACATATATACTTTCCCACTTTCTTCAGAATTGTAATGTTTCTCTACCGCGTGGATTCTCTGATGACAAAGCAGTTCTGAGAAAGAAATGTAGTTTTTGCCACATTCTTTATTCTTATAGGGATTCTCTCCTGCGTGGATACTCTTATGCACCTCATGATGTGAGGAATTACTAATGAAAGTTTTACAATCTTCTATTTTATGAAGTTTCTCTTCATTCTGGATGTTCTGTCGTTGTTCAAGATTTAAACATGGTGTAAATGATTCATCACATTCCTTGATTTTCCATGGATCTTCTTGGGTGCATATTGTATAAGGTCCAATTTGGTTTGGTGACTCATCAGGGCTTTCCCTGTATTTTTCACCTGTATTTGTATTGGACATTTCCATGGTATTGATTTTCTCATGCTCTGTACACACTGAGAACTGATTAAATAGTTCACTGTATTTCTTACATTCATAAGATCTGTCTTTCCTCTGGACATTAGGATGGGTAAGAGCTTTTGGCCACTCATTGATGACTTTTGCACATTTCCCCCAGTTGCCGTGGTTCTGTGTAAAAGGAGATCTCTGTGTGTTAGGTGGATCTGATCCCTTGTTAGTGTCTTCCCATGTTTCCTTGTGTTCATGGCTCTCCTGTGCAACAGAACTACCCTCCAATTTACTTAGGCTACATTGATCAGCAAATGCCACCCCCGTTTCATCATTGATGCAAATTTTCTCATACTTACCAGTGTGTTCTCTTTTCTCAGTCATCACTGTGTTGACATTGGCCCTCTGAATTTTATCCAAACTGCAGACATTGGAGCAGAACTGAAGGAAGTCTTGATGCAGAAATAGAGAACTTTTGATGAATAAATTATCACACAAATCCCATTGAGATTTTTGTCTCATATTTTGGAATCTCTTGTATAAAGCAATATTTGAATGACAATCCAAGCCAAATTCACAGTGTTTCATATGATGTTTTGCATCATGATCTTCATTTCCTTGCTGATTTTCTATATTGTTATTCTCAGTAAGGGAATGTTTAATAAGTGGATCCACACACTTACTCCAAGAAGCAAATGAATCCAACTGAATTCCTGACACAAACTCATTAGTTTGGGAAGATTCTTGATGTTCTTCTTCTCTCCCAGTCCTCTCAGAGGATGCCACTGCACAGTGATAAAGTCCATGACATTCTGGCTTCCATTTACACTTTCTCCTCATTTCATGTTTACTGAATTGTATATTCTCAAGATTCTTATTTTCATATCTTCTATATCTCACCTGTTGGAATGAACCTTGTAGATTCTCCTCTGGTAATCATCCAGGAGTTTACAGGGAAGATATAAATGAAAGAAACAAAAGTTAGAATTTATCCTTACTGGATTCACCTGAAAATCCCAATGCCATGTTTAAAATTCTATCAACCTGAGAATACCAGGAAGATGAAAAAACACAAACCTTGACTGCATCCTTCCTCCATAAATATATTCTTAAAATGTATGCATTGAACATATTGCCCTACTGAATACTCTAGACATTGTATTTTCAAGGCTGCAGATGACAACAGTTCTAACAAGCTACAAATAGAAGGAAGGAAAGTTGTTTCCACATCTCCACCACAGATACTTACCCTAAAAATTAGCAGAATACAATGAAGAGAGAATTCCAAAAAAATGGATCTAATTTCTTGCCTACTTGTGTGGTTTCTGAAAAATCTGTCCCTGACATAATGTGCCAAAAGGAAATGGGTTTATTTTGGAGGATGTCTTGAGTAGATCAGACGTGAGAAAATGATTGTAAAGGTACAGAAAGAATTCCACTGGGAGAAGTTGATGCAGACAAAATGAGAATGAAATGTAGATCAGCAATAGGCATCCAAGAAAAGGGTCTCAGAGAAGAGATGAAGAAACCGTATTGAGAAATTGAGCTCCTAACACCAGCTGTTGCTCATCACAATGACAGCCCCCTTACCAGTTCCTAGAAATGACCAACCCTACAATGTACATTCTCTTGGGCCAATGAACCCTCTCTTTTAACCTTTTGTCAATGTAATTTAGAAATCACTTTTCTACAGACCTGTGGAAGGAGGCAAATTAGAGGTGATATTCTACTTTCTGAATCCCATACCTAATCAATCATCTATAGGGAAAGATCAAGCTTACAAAACTTATAGATAAAAGACACCTTTTAAAATCATCTCCTGGGAACGCTCCTACTTTATGAGCTTTTATTCTCTTTTTTCTTTTTTTCTTACATTTCCTTCTTCCTTTTTTTTCACTAAATAAGTCATATTATGATGCTCTCACCCTTATGACTATGGCTTTTATTCTTCAAATTTACAAGACAAAGAACCCATTTGACATCAAAACTCCTTTACAATATGGATATACTCCTTTGTAAATGAAAAACTACAGACA
Organism: Spermophilus citellus; assembly: GCF_964194105.1. NCBI lineage: Eukaryota > Metazoa > Chordata > Mammalia > Rodentia > Sciuridae > Spermophilus > Spermophilus citellus. The sequence goes on from NC_138200.1 coordinate 4,290,902, forward strand.
CAAATATTTTAATGAGACATCTTGAGATCAGGCTATAAAGTTTCAAAAGTCCCTACTAGTTTTTATTGTTGTCATTTTCCTGTGGATGAAGAAATTTTCTAGATTATTACTAGTGTATTTTTGGTTAACTAATTGTTTTCCAATTCGCAAATAAGACTATATTCACTTTCCAGGCGTAGATTGATTTTTCAAAAGCAAAAGTAACTTGTTCAGTGATGAATGTATTTAATTATTATATATATCCCATTACAATATTTGCATTGCATTTTTTGATAGAATGTTTCAGATTCATTATGTTATTATTTTTCAAGTTGAAAACGTATTGTTGGTTCTGAGAAAACAACTCTCTTCATCTTATTCCTACTTTCATGCTACCATTTTATATTCTTTCTGTGAAACTCCCAAACCATCAGACCCAATAGTCTTGCCACTAATGTATTCTAAAATGACATGACAGCACTATTTTTATTCTCCACGTAAATTTGAGATCATGAGATATTTTCTGATTTCTGCCTTTTCTATTCTCTGAGCATTATATACTTTTAGTCTGTCCATGTTACCATAAATGATAAAATTCATTTTTTATGACAGAATAGCATTTAATTCTATGTGCTTCTGTGTGTGTGTGTGTGTGTGTGTGTACATTTCCTATTTATCCATACATACTTACCAATACATTTTTCATATTTCACATTGTGAATAATCATTCAACAAGCATGGGAGTGCAGACATCTCTTCTACATTCTGAATTCATTCCTAGTTGGTAAACTCAGTTCTGGTTTACTCAGCACTACAGTAGATGTGCTGTTCATTTTGAAAAAAACTGTTCTACTGTTAAACTATAAAAAAATCTCCAGATGTGTTTTTCTGTGGGAAGCTGTTCTCGCACGTGACTGAGATAGCTCACTGACTGGGTGTGAAGCACTCAGACCAGCTGAGTCAGAGCTTTCTCCACCCTTTCTGGGTACAAGGGCTTGTCTGTGTGGGGGTGTGGCTCACCACTGACCTGGAAATCAATCACTGACCCTGAATTTGGAATGCTGTCTCCCTTGACCTTCATTGGATGGAATTTTCCCCTGAATTTTTTGTTTCCCAATAAAAGCCCACTCTCTGGCATGCTCCTTCCTCTTTCCTGCTGGTCTCTTGTGTTAACCTCCCTACTGCCAAGTGGCTCGAGGCAGGAGCCAGAAAGGGCTGTGCAAGAAAAAGGTAAATTGAGTTTATGTGTCTTTATTTTGATCTTACCAGTTACCTTGTATGTTTGGACACTCTAGTATGAAGCTAGCATGCTAGTAGCATGACAGATTTTTCAAATGCCTAAAGTTCTAAATAGATAACAAAAACATTCAAAGAATATGGCAAATATGGCCAAATGGAGGCAACTAAATAAATTTCCTGACTTAAATTCTAAGGAAATGGTGATTGTTGAGATATGTGAAGAATGCAAAATAAACATCTCAGTGATCCTCATAGAGCCAAACAAGGAAAAAATAAAAAATAAAACATAAAATCAAGCTATCACCTAAAAAAATACAAAAAATAGATGAATTTTCATGCTGAAGAATGCAACTAGAAATAAAAGTTGAGAAATTCTTAAATACAGAATGAAACTATATTATAATCCAAAAAGTCAATTCATTCAAACTAGAATAAAAAATAATGAGGGCTGGGGATGTGGCTCACGCGGTAGCGTGCTCGCCTGGCATGCGTGTGGCCCGGGTTCAATCCTCAGCACCACATACAAACAAAGATATTGTGTCTGCCGAAAACTAAAAAATAAATATTAAAATTCTCTCTCTCTCTCAAAAAAAATTTTAAAAAATTAAAAAAATTAAAAAATAATGAAATAATGTTTCACAAACTAAGCTATCCACATCCTTGAACATATAACACTGTATTTCATTTCTATATACAACTATAATGCATAAATAAATAAACAAATAGGTTACTTAATTAAGGAAAGACCACAAAAGAAGCAGATAGGGATCAGGAAATGGAGGATGGAAGGGATGGAAATTATTTGCAACTGAAATGGGAAGACGTGCTTAAGGATACTTATGCATATAATCTAGAGTGCTACAACCCACACATTACCAAATACACACCAGGGAGCCCACAGTAGCTTTGACAGATCAGAACTTTACTTCAGGAGGACACACAAAACAGCACCCCATAACAGGAAGTAATCTGACTGCTAACTCACAGATAATCAGGGACCATTTTCCCTGAACCAGCAGAAACATAGTAGATATCTGAACACACCAAAGATTAGACTGACCTTCCAAGAATTATATCAGACTTGACCTGGTATGATCAATACCTCAACACCCAAAGAAACAGAAATAAACCCAGTAGTTTTTCTTTTTTTTTTCAATTTTTATTTTATTTTATTTTTTTATTAGTTGTTCAAAACATTACATAGTTCTTGATATATCATATTTCACACTTTGATTCAAGTGGGTTATGAACTCCCATTTTTACCCCGTATACAGATTGCAGAGTCACATCAGTTACACATCCACTGATTTACATATTGACATACTCATGTCTGTTGTATTCTGCTGCCTTTCCTATCCTCTACTATCCCCCTCCCCTCCCCTCCCCTCTTCTCTCTCTACCCCCTCTACTGTAATTCATTTCTCCCCCTTGTATTATTTTTCCCTTTCCCCTCACTTCTTCTTGTATGTAATTTTGTATAACCCTAAGGGTTTTAATAATAAAACTCAGAGCTAAAATTAATAAAAATGGGAACAAAAATATAAAGGAAAGATTAATGCAATAAAGGGTTCATTTATTGTAAAGATGAACATCATTTTAAAACCCATAGACAAACCAACCTAAGAGAGATAAAAGATCCAAATCAGCAAAATTGCAAAAAAAAGGAACTATGAAAAACACTTCTGAAATTTATAAGATTCTTACACGCTTTTTTGAAAATAAGTACATTCCAAAAAAGTGGAAAATCTAGATGATATTGGCAAACTTTTATACATACAAAACCTAACCAAATGTGCCCTTGATACACAGAAAACATAAAATGGACCAATATAAAAAATGAGATTGAAGCAGCTATTAAATGCTTTACACCACAAAAATATCAAACATCAGGATCAAATGGATTCTCAGTGAAATTTATCTATAAATTTAGAGAAGAATTAATACGAGTTCTCCTCAAATTTTCTATGAAACACAAATGTTGGACACACTACCAAACTGAATCTATGTACACTCTTTCACCCAGATACCAAAACAAAATATAAATCAAGGAAAAACAACTTCAGTGCCTGCATCCCTGATCAACATAGATAGAAAAAAAATAAATAAAATATTTGAAAACAGCATCCAAGTACACATGAATGAGGTCAAAATCAAATATATTTTATTTCTGAGATGCGTGTTTGATTAAACATGCACAAATCAGTAACTATAAATGGACCACACCAACAGAATTAAGGAAAAGAAGAGCAGAATCATCTGAATCAATGCAGAAAAAGCATTTCAATAAATCTAGCACTCATTCCTGGTAAAACTCATGAAATCATTCAGCAAACGTGCAGGAACAAAATCAATACTACATATATAAATTGAATGTTTCTATACTCTAATATTGAATCTGCAGGAAAAGGAAGAAAAATATTCCATTCACAATAACCTCAAAAAATATGTAATTCTAGAAATAAATTTAACAAGGAAGATGCAAACCTCCACAAGGAATGTGAAAGGCAACTGATGGAAGAAACAGAAGATGTGAAGTGAGAAACACCTCCCATGTTCTTGAATGGGCAGAATCGATGTTTGAAGAGGGCATTACTACCAAAAATCTCATACAAACTTGACATAATCCATATCTAAACACTAATAAAAATTTTCAGAGACATAAAACCAAAATGTCATCTAACATTTCTGTTAGATCAGTAGAATAAAATAGAAGATATGGACACAAATCCACATAAATTTAATCATCTGATACTTTACAAAGCTTTGAAAAACAAAGGGAGAAAAGGTAGCTTTCTTAAAAACTAAGGGCTACAGTAAATGTATATACATAAGTGAAAAGTGAAACAGTATCCCTATATTTCCCACTGCAAAAGAAAATTGAACTCACTGTTGATAAACAATCTAGGAATTATACCAAAATCCTGCAACTGCTAAAAGAAAACACAGATTCAACATCCTAACTTATCTCTTCAGGCTCCAACTTTCTTAGCAAGCCTCATAAAAGTTCAAAAAATAAAACCAAGTAGGAGAGAATCAAATTGAAAAATTCTGTGCACAGTAAAGTAAATCATTAAGAGTGGGAAGAGAGAACCAGGGAATGCGAGAATGTTTTGCCAAGTATGATTCTGACAAAATCATTAAACACAATGAGTAAAAAGAACAGAAAACCTCACCAAGAAATCAAACTACTCAACCAATAAATGAGTGCAAAGAGATGTGTCACAAAAGAATAAATACAAATAACCAAAAATTCTCAGAAACATGATCATCATCCCTACCTACTGGAGAAGTAGAAACCAAAACAACATTGAGATTTCAACTCACTGCAGTTAGAATGACAATCATTAAGAATTCAGATAAATAATGGATGTGACTGAGAATGGAAGAGTAAGGGTATTGCAAGGAAGTATGACCACTCGGGAAGGAAGCATGTGGAATCCTGAAAAGACAAGGAATGGACTAACCATGTGACTACTTCTTCATATTTACCCCAAACCTACAATTATCATGACACCGACACTTCAGTATAGCAACAAAAATCATGACAGAAGTTTATGTAACCACACCACATGCCTATGAGTCCATGAATGGACAAAAAAATGTGGTTTACACACACACACACACACACACACACACACACACACACACAGTGGAGTTAACAGTCATTAAAAAAGAAAATCATTGCATTTTGCATTCATGTATGAAACTGAAGAGAAGCAAGAAAAGTGACATATGCAAACTCAAAAGTAAAATATTCAGTCTTGTAGATGAAATAAAGAGTAAAATAAGTGAAAAAATGAAGGGACCACATAAAATACCAGGGAGGTCAGCAGAGTAGAAAAAGTGGACTGAGGGAATGGATGATAAAATGGAAAAGGGAGGCATAGAGCCCAGTAAAGCTCACATTTCAGGACATCTATAAATCCCAACTAGTGAACAATAGAAAGACAGAGGGAAGGAGAGCAATGTAGAGAAAATGGAATGGGGCTAGAGAGGAGGGAAGGTTAAGAGGAACTACTGGAGATTAAATGAGAGAAAATTAAAGTTCATGCAGTTAGGATCGAATAAAAAATGAATCCTATTCATGTGCAGCTATTATGCAGTATTCAAAACATGTTCAAAATAAATGTAGAAATGCAAATTAAGGACATGTGCCATAGTGTTATATGCTAAGATACTCCAGTTTCCAGAAACATAGAATAAAATCTGCAGACCATGACCCAAAGTGAGTAAGATAAAGTAAGATAAAATAAGTCCAAAGTGTTTTCAAATTAAGGAATTTCCAATTTTAGTTGGATATCCGATATCTGAGAACCTTCCTACAGAGTGTTCTCTCCTCTGAAATGTTTGGCAAAGCCAGGCATTTGCCCTGAGGATGTGTCAGTGAAGCATTGTGAAACAGAGGTGTTCTCACCCACAAAGACAAGGTTCCTGAAGTTCTCCAGCATCACATCCTTGTACAAAGCCCGCTGAGCAGGGTTTAGGCACTTCCACTCCTCCTCGGAGAAACTTATGACCACATCCCTGAATGTCAGCATACCCTGAGAAGAAATCATACTTTGGTCATGTGTCCTGCAGCAGAGTTCATTACCACCCCAACATGAGATGACATGGGTATCAGCTACAGTGTACCAAGTGTAGTACCCAAGGCAGCAGTGTTCTAAGTGGGTTTTGGTGAGGTGACTGGATCATTGGGGCTCTACCATGGAACAGGTAAATTGATGGATTCATAATTAATGGGCTAAATGGAAGTGATGGAAACTTAAAAATTTGGGTCTAGATAGAAAAAATGTACCTGAATTGATTCTTTGAATGGTGTATGTATTCCTTGCACTTCCTTACTCTCCCCGCTGTTTGTCCAGAGTCGATGAGATGAGCTGCTCTGTTCTACTGTGGCTCCCTTCCGTGATGTTCTGCCTCCACAAAGGCTGAACATGCACTGAGACCATGAATCTTGTCAAATAAATCTACCTTCTTTGAGTTAATGTGTCACAGGAATTTTGTTATGGCAATGGAAAGCACACCACCTAACTTAGAAAATAAATCTTAAATGTAATAAGATTCACTAACACACTACATGAAGACATAAAATGTAGATGGTATCATTTCTTCAAAATCAGCTTTAATCCTATGCTCTCATGAAATATCAAATATAAAACCAAGACATCAACACAGGAATATATTTCTTGAAAGACATTTTTATGTCATACAGGATCAGTTGTGAAAGCAGAAAAGTAATGGTCAATTTGAAGTGTGCTCCAACCACCTTTCATGTTCAAAACACTAGAAGAACTAGGAATAGTAGGATCTTACCTCAACATTGTAAAAGGTATGTAAATTAAACCCTAGGCCACCATCATTCTAATGGGGAAAAACAGAAGTCATTCCCTCTAAAAACTGGAATAAGGCAGAGATACACTTTTCACCACTTCCATTCAAAATAGACCTAGAAATTCTAGCCAGAGCCATTATAAAAATAAAGAAAAAATTATAGATATACCAGTAATTACAGAATAGCTTCAAATATCTCTGTGTGTTGATGGCATGATTCTTGATTTAGAAGACCCAAATCTTCACCAGGAGACTTCTAGAACCCATAAACAAAAACAGCAAAGTGGCAGCATATAAAAACAACACTCATATCAGCTGCATTATTGTACTCCAATGGAGAATCAATTGAAAAACAAATTAGGAAAACTCTTCGATTCAAATAACCTCAATCTAACAAAAGAAAGACCTCTGCAGTGAAATTACAGAATGATAAAGAAAGGAATTGAAGACCTAAGAAGATGAAAACATCTTTCCTGAATTGAATAAGCAAAATTAATATTGTATAAATGGCCATATGAACAAAAATTTTTAATTTTAAAATACTACCAAAATCTTTAGTTTTAATTTTGAATACTACCCAAAATTTTAATTCCTTTTCAAATCTTAATGACATTCTTTATAGAATTAGAAACAGCAGTCATTTAGTTTGGAAGAGTAACAGCCCCAGAATTAGCCAAACCAATCTTCAGAGAGAAAATTCAGCAGGAAGCATCATAAATCTGACCTTAGACTACAGACCTATAGTGACAAAGGCACCATGTTGTAACCATCAGAACAGATGAAGACCATGGAAACAGAATAGAGGACACAGAGACAAACCCACATAAACTCAAGTATCTCACACTAGACAAGTGTGCAAATCACATACGTTGGAGATTTAAAAAGCCTCTTCAAACAATGGTGTTGGGACAACTGGAAATCCATATGTAGCAGCATGAAATTTAACCCCTTTCACTCACCCTCCATAAAACTCAACTCAAAGTGCATCAGACACACATGCATTAGACTAGAAAACCTGCACCTATTAGAAGAAAATGCAGACCATCACTCAACATGTCAGCTTAGGAACAAAATTCCTCAACAAGCCTTGTAAAGTACATGGAGTAAATTTGAAAAAATACCCAATAAATGGGGTGGCATCAAAATCAAAAGCTTCTTCATAGCAAAGGATACAACCAGGAATGTGAACAGGGCACCTACACAATGGGAAAAAATCTTTGCCACCCACATCTCAGATAATGAATTACTTTGCAGAAAATATAAAGAACCCCAAAAGCTTAAGAGCAAAAATACAAATAACCCAATCAATAAACAGACAAAGGAACTAAACAGACATTTCTCAAAAGAAGAAGTATGAAGTCAACAAGTGCATAAAACATGTTCAACATCTCTGGAAATTAGAAAATGTATGTTAAAACCACACTGAGCTTTCACCTCACTCCAGTCAGACTGGATTTATCAAGAATACAAGTTAAAAAAATATCGGTGAGGATATTAGGAAATGGAGCACTCAAAGACTGTTGATGAGACTACGAATTAGTGCAAACACTCTAGAATGCTGTGGTGTGGAGATTCCTCGAAAATCAAGGAATGGGAACACTGTCTTTACCAGTCCTTGGAATATATCCAAATAAGTTAAAATTTGAATACTACAGTGTGACACAGCCATATCAATGTTTAAAGTGGCTGAATTTGCAATAGCTCCCATATGGATCCAATCTAGGTGCCCTTCAACAGAAAAATTGATAAAGAACGTTTGGTATATGTGCACAATAGATTATTACTTATCCATAAAAAATAATGACTTTATGTACATTTGCTCATAAATGGATGGATTAGAGACCATTGGCCTAAGGCAAATGACCAAATTCCCCAAAACCAAATACTCTTTCTGATGTGTGGATGCTAAGCTATAACAAAAGGGGAGAGGAGGAAAGGATGTATGTTCTGTGGATTAGACAAAAGGAAATGGTGGAAGGGAGGGGGTAGAGAAATAGGAAACACAGTGGATTGAATCTGACATAAACTTTCTATGTACAAGCATGAATACACCACAGGGAATCTCCACAGCATGCTACATCCAGAAGACTGGGATCCTAGCTAGAATAAGATAAATTCCATGTTTGTATAATATGTCCAAATTGACTCTACTGTCATGATTAACTAAAAAGAACAAGTAAAAGTAAATATATAAAAGCATTGTTCTCCAATATTGATGTGCACAAATTCCACATTAGATATTTTGAAATTTGGCCACACTTCAAGGAGATGGATGATTGTGCCTAGTCTTCACATTGCTAAGAAGCTTCCAGGTGAGGCTAGCAGGTCAGTTTTCCATTTCCACCTTATCCTTCCTAAGGATAAAGAGAAAACTTACAATCTCTCATGTAAGGAAATCATCCCCCTCCCAATTAAATACACTGACATAAAATTCTAAAAAGGCAAAATTTAACCCATGAATCCTGCAAAATTAAATGTGTTATATTTTAAAAGGTCCTTAGCTGGATGTGATTACACATGCCTGTGATCCTAGCAAATCAGGAGGCTGATGCGGGTGAACTACAAGTTCAAGGCCAATCTCAGCAATTCAGCACACCCTGGTCAAAAATGAAAATTAAAAAGGGCTGGAGGTGGAGCTCAATGGTAGAGCAGCCCTGGGACTCATGACACATATTGCACTTTTCAAGATGGTCATATATGTGGCAGATAGCCCCTTAACAGGGTGAAGTCCACATAGACTCACACAACATGAGGTCCAGGGTGATGGACACAGAGGGCAAGCACCCCTGCCAAGGTATCAGTGGGCAAATGGATATTAAAAGAGTAAACCATAATTTAGATCAACTATTAAAACATCATTTTATGCAAAGTTTAGGACAAGTGTTCACCAACTTTCAATATTTGTTCTCTTCTGAGACCTGAGAGAGCAAGTCCCTTAATTGCCCAATTTCACATAAATGTATGAGTTCTTCTAGGCAATAAATTCCATCCCTTATCAGCATAAATTTTTCTAAGGCTTGCAGACCAAAACCCCTGGCACATCCACATGGTCCTACATCCTAGGTGTGCATTCATCACTGACCTCTGAGGACTCAGCTGTGTTTGCACTAGGAGCTGAGTGTCAATATATTTCCATTTGCGTCTGTCCTACCAGAAGCAATTGCCATATCACACTTGATCAATTCATGGTGAGACTTTCTCCTGAAAGAAAGAGCTGTGCAATGTCAAGAGAGACTGAGAGCAGGCTCTGCTGTGTAGGGGAGAAGTGTTTCAACAGTGAAGTGGGGCATGGGATCTCCTCAGTGGTAGAAAGCTAGGCTAACACATGTGAGGCCTGGGCTGAATCCCCAACACTGCAAGATGAGCAATAAACGAATGCATAAATGAAGAGGTCACCTTGACTACAATGAAAAGAAAGTCAAAAAAAGTAATTGGAAGCAGATATTAGGCAGGGATATCAGAAGCAGATAAGAAAGCTGTATACATGTAACAGCACAGCAGGACAATTGAAAAAGGGCCCCGACCTGGGACCAACTAACCTGAGATGCTGACATTTCTTCCTCTTCCTTCTCCTGCTCTGGGTTTCCTTCTCTAGCAAGATTACTTTGACAAACCACACCTTCCTCTTTAGAATCTTTTAAAGGCATCTGCAAACCACCTACACCTGCTCCCACCACGCCACCCTGAAAGGGTATTACTGTGCAGAAAAGGCCTTGCTCTCATCTCCGTTCTCACACCAGTGAGTTCCCCTCTAGTGAACTAAAGTGAGTTTCTTCTTACTGCCTTCAGCTGAACTCTATTACCTGCAAAAGAAAAAATATCTGCTGTAACACTGGAGCTCTGCTCTCTTCAGACCTGCCCCCAAAACAGCCAAGCACAGCACATCCTCTTACTGAATGCTAGACTCACGTCTCCCAAATGTAGCTAGATTCCCTCTTGGTTTTGCCTGTCCTCTCTCTGCCTTCACCTGACAGTTATCTCAATATTGAAGATTCTACCCAGAATCATAGACTAATCTGTGGTCGTGGAACAGCTGAATGCATTTCCTGCCACTGACGAGGGATCTTGATGGGAGCCCTGGCTGAGACTCTTTAGGAAAGCCATGCCTCTGGGGTTTCCATGTGCTGTCAGTCATGTGATGCCCACAGCCCTCTCTCCCACACTGTGGTTCTGCAGGTTTGGATGAAGCCTGTGATTTGTTTTCATAGCAAGTTCCACGTTCATGATGCTCTAGCTCCCACTGGATTCATTGTCAATAGCAGGAAGCTAGATGAAGCAGGCACAGCCCACCTCGTCCGTCTCCCCCAAACATACCCTCTGAAGGAAAAGACATGTATTGCTGTTTCCCGTTGAAGACCTCTAGTCACCATCCTAAATACCACGTTTTTTTTTGTTTTTTGTTTTTTATTTGGGGGGGGGGGATGAAAGCTTCACCAGATGCTGGAGATGGCAGTTTGGCAGTTTTGTCACAGGAAGTTTTTTTTTTTTTGGGGGGGGGAAAGCATCACATATACATTCATTAATGCAATATTTTCTGAGCAGAAACTGTGTGAACACAGGATGTTTCAGTGCACTCTACTGAAATCTAAATGTTCTGATTTAATCACTACAATACACTTAAACATGGGTACTATTTCTCCTGTTATTCTTATGACACTTAATATGTTATCATTGAATTTATAAAATATATTGAACAAAAAGTAAATATGAACATGAAGATGCAGTAATAAAGGTGATATTCAGTGACTTCAAAATTTTTTCTTGTTTGGCACAATAGTTGTACAAATTTCTGAGGTGCAGTGTCTGATGTTTGATTTGAATATATATTTGTTAGCAATATTGAGGGGATTGGCATGTCTGTCTCCTTAAATATTATCATTTCTTCATTTATTGTGTCTTGCATGATTGATTGTCAATTTTCCCTGTGCTTCCCCTTCCCACCCTTATTTCATATGCCTTGATTCCCTATCTATTCTCCACAGTTCCTCAATTTTTTCAGATTTCTCTTTTTATTTCTTTTTTTCTCTTTAGCTTCCACTTGAAAAAATACTCTCTCTTTATCTAGTATATATATAATTTCATGCTGAAATTTGATAGAAGTCTTGTAGAAATTTTATATTTAATAAAGTAATACATAAAATCAACATATTAAAATATATAGCTTTCATATACACCAAAAATGTAGTCAGAAAAAATCACATTCATAAGCATCTTAAGAGCCATGTATGATTATATCAAAATGAACCCAAATATTATGTCTAATTACAATGCATTAATAAAAAAGAAAAAGAAATACTTTATCTGTGTCTCACAAATTTTAATACATTTTGCATTATTTAGTTTGACTTTCAAATTTTCCTGTAATTTTTTTGTTAATTAGAAATATATAAATTTTTAATATATTTTTATTTTTGGATTCACAGTCCTATTTTGTAAAGTGATTTCATTTTGGTCAGAAATCACATTTTGTTAGAATAAAGACTATAAAGTTTGTTCATTTTGTTTTAGCTCATTCTTTTTGCATTGACACTTCCAAGGAAGGAATACTCTGCAGGTGTGTTTTGGAGAATTCTCTGTGTGTTTACTACATGAAATTTACTGATAATGAGGTTTAGAATTTCTATATAATTTACAAGTATTTTATATTAATCTCTCAATGACAGGGAAATACTTAAATTTTTAATCAAGAAAAATAAAAGGAAAAATGATACTTCACTTTTTGAATGACCTATAGATTGAAAATTAGGAAACACTGAAGAAAGAAATTGAAAAAAAAAAAGTGTTTAAAAGGTGAAAGGCACCTGTCTTTATGGATTGGAAAACACTGTTGAAATGGCCACACTAAACAAAACAATCTAAAATCAATAAAATTTGCATTAAAAAGACTCACATCACACATCACAGAACTACAAAAAACAGTCCTGAAACTCAGAATAATATTGGCAAAAAACAAACCATAGCCCAATGTGACAGAAAATACAAAAATAAACCCACACATCTTCAGGCAGTTGATTTCTGACAAGGATTCCAAAAACAAACTTTGAAGCACAGAAAAGCTTTCTATCAACTGGTTCTAGGAACACAGGATAATCCCCTCTAGAGGCAGGAAACAAGGTCCTCGTCCCTCATTCTGTGCAAAAGTCAACTGCAAATGAATCAGAGAACCGGGAGGGAGCTCTGAGGAGCCTGCTTGTGTGGTGTGCTCGAAGCCCGGGGTCCAATCCCAAGTGCTGCAATAAATAAATGAAAGAAAGAAATAGAGACAAAGCACGTCCAAGACCTGGAGGGAAGACAAGAATATTTGAGTGCAATAGAAGAAATCATGGAGGAAAGTGATGAAACTATTCACACAGAGATGATTTCTAGATAGGACAAGAATGTCCCTGGAACAAAAGCAAAATTTGTCCAAAGGTATAAACCATTGCAGTGAGAGAGCTTCTACATAGCAAAGGAAAAAAATCCATGGAGTGATGAAAACAGAGAAAAATAAGTCATTGCTAGCTATTCTTGTGATACAGAACTAATTTCCCGAATATATAAAGAACACAAAACTCTTCACATTAAACTAAATTGACTCAATAAATGGTCCCATGGTCTGACTAGACATTTTTAAAAAGAAAAGAAGTGAACTACAAATAAATCCTAAGACGTTTTCTTTTCATTTTCTTCTCTGTTAACATGCACAGCCTGCTCACTCCATATTTTTAATCTTGCTTATTCAGTAGCTGGGGCAGGAAGCAGCCATACCTGGGGACAGGGGAAGGGTTCTGGGCTACTCTCATGGAAAACTATGAAAACCTGGAAGTCATTTATATTATGCAAAGAATATGTGAAGACAGAACCTGCCAAAGGCAAAAAGAAACTCTGTGATGACAACAATTTCCATTCTCCAGAAAGCTGAAAGACTTGTAAGTTTATATGCACTTTACCTCAGGATTGCAAAATGTATGAGGTAAACATTGGCAAAACTAATTCAAATAAATAGAAATAACTACATTCTGACAAAAATATTTCACTTACTCACTTTCAATAATTAATACAAATTAATATAAAATAAAGAAACAAGGACATGAACCACACTATAAAATAATAAATTGAGGCATATTGAGAATACTGCAAAAAGACAGCAGAATCCATGATCTTCTCAAATATTCAAGGGTCTACAGCTCATGGAGGTGATCTGTACCAGATCTATACTAGGTTTCTTCTTAGAGCATGAACAGTCTTCAAAAATACTGAAAATTAAGAGGTATTAACTTCCTTTTCTGAATAAAATCAAATTAAAAATAAATAGCAGAGGTAAAATCAGAAGATCCATGATTACAGAGGGAAATCAAATATCATATTCTAAGTGTACTTTGATTGAAGGACTGGAACACAATATTAAATGCTGTTCATATTTTCTAAAGACACCAACAATCATTATCAAAACCCCAATATCATTTCTTGAAGAAATAGAGAAAGTGATATAAAAATCATGTGGTGTCTCAAAGGAGCACAAAGGTCCAAGAATGTTCAAAAGAGAATCAGTGTTAGGGGCATCGCATTTCTAGAGTCAACACATTAACCCTATAGCAATCAAATCCACTTCATGCTGGAAGAAAGGCAGAGAATTATAGACAGTGAAGAACACAGAAAAACACTCACAGACACAGTGAAAAAATGATATCTGTGTACACACATTCACTACAGCATTATTCTTGAAAGCCAATAGGTGAAAGCAACCCAAAGTCCCCAGAACACTGAAAGAAGGCACTTTGCAGTACACAAACAATAAAGACTACTCAATCATAATGATGAGTGAATTTTGTAACATCTGCAATGAGGATAAATCTTGAGGACTGTAGAGAATCACATGTGACTGCATTACTATTACTCTCCTTGATGGAGTTTGCCTGCAAACAGGATATTCTGTCAAGGTATAGAAAGGCAACAGCGAACATGCTTGAAAACGGGGTGTCTGCTGTCTTTGGGAGGGCCTGCTCGCAAATGAGAGGCTCCTTCAAGGTTTAGATAAGGTAACAGCGGACATGCTTCAAAACGAGGTGTCTGCTGTCCTTGGGAGGACTTGCCTGCAAACGGGATGTTCTGCCAAGTGGGCTAGGTGGGCGCTGAGAAAAATTTTATTATCTGTTCTTAATAAAGAGCAGAGCTCAGCATACTCCAGTCCGAGAGTAGATTATCCATGAGAAGCGGGTCACTTCTGATTAGAAAGTAAAACTTCTGTGTGCTATGTTTAATTAGCTGAAAGACCTGATTCATTGATGTTGGAAGGCTGCCTTCTTTGTTCACAATACTATAAAAAGATTGCTTGTACACAATAAAGGACTTTTTTTCTGCTGCTGCTTTGCTTGCTCTGCTTCTTCTTTCTTTTCCCATGCTGACCTGCAAGTGAATTACTGCAACATTTGGCATAGTTGGCAGGATCCAGCACCGAAAGGGTAAGCACCCTGGGTTAAGAAAACGAAAGGGGGACTTTCAGGATTAACAAAATATCAAAAGGTATCGCCCCAGGCTGAAAGAAACTTTAGGGGGACTTTCAGAACTAACAAATATCGAAAGGTATCACCCCAGATTGAAAGAGACTTTAGGGGGACTTTCAGAACTAACATGGGAAACTCCCAGTCCTTAAAGGAACAATATGTGGAGTTACTACAAGGATTATTATATTCCATAGGTGTGAAAACATAAGAGACTCAAGGAGTTATTTAAAATTATAGAATATCATTGTCACTGGTTCCAGTATCAAACTAAGGTCCAATTAAATTTAGGGGAATAGAAATTGGTTCAGAAAGAGCTCCGTAAGCAGCATCAGGCTGGAAATGTTATTTCTTTGAAGATTTGGACATTGTGTAGCGTTATTACTCAGACATTACAATTATTAGAAAGCAATAATGAAAAGGGCTCTCTTTGTGAAAGTCAAGTTAATACATCAGAATCTGATAATAAGGTTAACAAAACGGAGCCCAAGGAAGATATTTGTAATACTATAGAGGACTCTCCTAAATCAGATCTGGGTGATGAGGAAGATTCAAAAAGTTCAGATAGTGACTCCAATATGAAAGAAATTATGGAGGGCCTTTGTGGATAAAATGAAATTAAAAAAGCAAAGGTCCTCTCTTAAACCTACTGCTCCTTCTAATGCTTCTCTCTTTCCAATGACAGAGTATAGAGTCGACGTAGGTAGAGAACAACAAAGTTTTTCATTTCCTCTTACTATGATACATGATGATGATGATCTTGCAGCTCCCCCTGGTGGTTTTGTTGATCCACCACATTTGTTTCCTATAACTAGACAACAAAATCTTCAAAATCCCCAAATGAGTTATGTTCACTATACTTCAGTGGAGTACAAATTTATTAAGGATTTAAAAGCTGCAGTCTCTCAATATGGCCCTCAGTCTCCTTTTGTGTTAGGTATGTTAGAAAAGATTGGCATTAGCCAAAACAGTTTTGGAGGAATCTCAATGGTTACAATTGAGAAGTTGGTGGGAAGATGAGGCAGGAAAACAAGCTTGAGAGAATGAGGCTCAAAATCCCCTGGGGCCTATGTAGGATAAGTTAATGGGGGAGGGTAATTACCGTGCCTTTAGAGAGCAGGCTCAATATACAGATCCAGATCTTCAACAAGTTCGACAGGTTTTCTTAAGAGCTTGGAGACATGTGATACACACTGGTCAAGCTACTAAAACTGTACAAGGGGCTACTGAACATTATACTAATTTTCTTGCTAGACTGCGTACTGCTGTAATGAGGGCAGTAAGTCAAGATCAAATAGCAAAGGTATTATTGGAAACATTAGCATTTGAAAATGCAAATCCTGAATGGAAGCGTATTTTGGGGCCATTAAAAGGGCAAAACGCCTCATTAAGTGAATATGTGAGAGCTTGTGCTGGAGTGGGAAGAATTAAACATCAAAGTTTCTGTTTTTGCTGCAGCCATGGCTGGAGCCCTTAAACCCAATAAATCAGGAACCTGTTTCAACTGTGGTAAAGCAGGTCATTTTAAAAAGGATTGTAAGAAAAAAGGTAATAGTAACAATAGTATATCTCCCAGTGCAAAAAGGACACCTACTGAAGTTTGCTGACCATGTAAATGAGGCAAACATTGGACAAATGAATGTTATTCTAAGACAGATAAAGATGGAAACCCTTTGCCCCCCTCGGGAAACTGCTCAATGGGCGGTCATCCCTGGAGCCCATAAAGAATACTGGGGATCATTTCTCATTTGTTTCGGGCATCTGTGACTCCCAAGTTGGGTCACCCACCAAACAACCCCAGGATAGTACTAAGTTAACTATTGATAATCTTTATGCGGCTACTCAACAAAGTGCTGCTGCTGACTTACCAATTAATGAAAATGTCTTGACATCTCCTGGAGGTGGAATTTACAAAATAAAGACTGGTATTTTTGGACCTCTTCCCTCTAAGAGTTTTGGATTAATTGTTGGACGTAGTATTTCTACCTTAAGAGGAATTCATGTTATTCCTGGCATTGTTGATCCTGATTTTACAGATGAAATTTTCATCATGGCATTTTCTACTCAAACCCTTTCTTTGATCAGTGGAGAACAAATAGCGCAGATTTTGCTGTTAACTTTTTTTTCAATTTCCTTCTAAAAATCAATCAAGGACTGGAGGATTTAATAATACAGAAAAAATATATTTTGGGAAACCTTTGTAAAGTTAAAATTTCTAAGCTGATTCTAAGCTGCAAAAGCCTGAGTTAAAGTGTAAAAGACTGGGCATTGTAAAGTCTCTAAATTGCAAGGCCTGGGCTAAAGAGTAAAAGACCAGGTATTGTTAAATTTCCTCTGCTACCCCTGGAACCTGTAATCCCTGTAGCTGTTAGGACAATACCTGAACTGCCCAGTAAATATTTCTCCTGGTCCCCTGGTTGTTTAATAGCTAAGGGCTCCAAGTAGCTCGGCACGTAAGCATCCAGGCCACAAAACCAATCAGTTTAAATGTGTACCCTGTTTAGGAGTGACCAATCACCCCTGCCCAGCCTGTTCCCACCAATGAATGTACTAATCCTGTCTCAGAGTTGTTGTTCAATTTTCCCACGCCTCATGATGATTTGTTCTGGTGTATGCAAAGCCCCCCGCCCTCTCCAAAAAGTGTACTTAAGCTCTTCTTGACCTCTGCTCTGGGCTCTGGGCTGCTCTATCTTCCTGAGTGAGCCTGGAACCTCAGCATGCTGAATTAATAAATCCCCTTTTGCCAATTGCATGGAGCCAGTCTCTTGTGTGGTCTCTTTCTCCGACGCTCCGCCAGACCCTTACACCTTAATTACTGATCAGAGACCCTCTTTAACTCTAATTATTCAAGGAAAATATTTTGAAGGGTTAATAGATACTGGAGCTGATGTCTCAGTTATCTCTATTGAAAAACCAGCCTCTATCTCAGAGCAAAGCCTGTCCAAGGAAGGGACATGGCCTTTGTCCTTGGAAAATCCCACAGAGCCCTCCTAGGCACATTCCCACCCTGCTAAGTTGTTTATCTACAAATAACAGGACACATCTGCTTCCCTCAGGTGTCCCTGACTCAGTCAGGCTAGGTGGAGATCCATAGCAACCCCCTAGCAGCCACCAATCAGCATGAGACAGGGAAATACCTGGAATTCCAGGTGACCCTCCCAGTAGTTTATGGTGGTTGATAACATGTTGGGAAACCATGTAGTTCAGCACGTACACCCCTCTTGGCTTAAACCAATCAGTTCAAACGAATACCCCTTTTGTACTGACCAATCACCCTTACCCAACTTGTTCCCGCCAGTGAACGAGCTAATCATGTTTTAGAGTTGTTATTTGATTTTCCCGCGGTGTGTGATGATTTGCTATGATGTATGTGAAGTCCCTGCCTTCTCCAAAGAATGTATAAAAATGCTGCAAACCCTGGGCTCGGGGCCTCTCAGGGTCACCAGTTGCTGTGTGTGTGTGTGTGTGGAGGATCGAGCTAGCTCACAATAAACACCTCTTTGCTGCTTACATTGATCTTGGGTCTCTGGTGGTCTTTGTGGGTCCCGAATTCGAGCATAACACTATAAGACAATGGCCACAAGAATGGCCTAAACAAAAATATCAAATAACATTAAATGGATTAGGGACAATAACGGATGTGTGGGTCAGTTCTGGCCCTTTATCATGTCATACCTTAGAAAATATTGGATTTTTAACAGTCTTTTACATAATCAATGTTCCAATTAATATTTGGAGCCATGATATTTTATCTCAGCTTGGAGCACACATTAATATTCCTTCAAAAAACTTGTAGCCACTGTTCAGTCCCCTGGAGCTATGCCATTAACCTGGCTAACCAGTACTCCTAAATGGATTGAGCAATGACCTTTAAAAAAAGAAAAGCTCGAGGCATTAAAACAATTAGTTACTGAACAATTACAGGCGGGACATATTGAATATTTCACATCACCTTGGAATTCCCCTGTATTTGTTGTTAAGAAAAAGTCTGGAAAATGGCGTTTATTGACAGATTTAAGGGAAATTAATAAATGTACTAAACCTGTGGGAAGATTACAATTAGGACTTCCCTCTCCTGCTATGATTCCAAATAAATGGTCAAATTCTGTTATTGATTTAAAAGATTGTTTTTTTACAATACTTCTCCAACCTAAGGATAAGGAAAAATTTGCTTTTATAGTACCTGAATATAATAATCATCAACCTGATAAACGTTATCAATGGACTGTGTTACCTCAAGGCATGATTAATAGTGTAAGGGTCTGGCTAACGTTGGAGGAAGAGACCACCAAGAGACCGACTCATGCAACAGCAAAAGGGGTTTATTGCAGATCCAGCGTGCTGGGGCTCCATGCCCACTCCA
Organism: Spermophilus citellus; assembly: GCF_964194105.1. Taxonomy (NCBI): domain Eukaryota; kingdom Metazoa; phylum Chordata; class Mammalia; order Rodentia; family Sciuridae; genus Spermophilus; species Spermophilus citellus. Next base: position 4,310,294 of record NC_138200.1, read on the forward strand.
GAAGGGAGAACGGCCAAGAGCCCCGAGCAGGGGTTGAGCAGTGCTTAAGTACACTTTTTTAGGGAGGGCAGGGATTTTACATACATCACAGTCTCCTTTAACAAATCACCATACACCGCGGGAAAATCAAACAATTCTCAAACATGATTAGTACATTCATTGGCGGGAACAGGTCGGGCGGGAGTGATAGGACAGTCCTAAGGAGGGGATACATTCAAACTGATTGGTTTGGGCCCTGAATGCCTACGTGCCAAACTGCACAGGGTCCAGGTTATTTAACAACTAAATGGTCAGTACCGGGCATTGTCTTAACTGCCTCAGGAATTTCAGGTTCTGTGTGCAGCTCAGAAACTTTAGAATACCTAGTCCTTTACATTTTAACTCAGGCTTTGCAGCATAGAAACTTTACCCTTTCAATAGTCCTACATTATGTCAGGAATTTGTTGCCAGAGCCTTAGAACCAGCTAGACAACAATTTCCTCATTATATTTTATATCATTATATGGATGATCTTTTATTAGCAGCCCCTACTAACATTGAACGTGACCATTTTTATAAAGCAGTTCTAAAAGCTTTATCTAAATTTGGATTACAAATAGCTCCAGAGAAAGTGAAAATTAATTTTCCTTATTCATATTTAGGATTTGTTTTAGATAAACAAAAAATTAAGCCTCAAAAGGTTCAAATAAGAAAAGATAATTTAAAGACTCTTAATGATTTTCAAAAATTACTGGGAGATATCAATTGGATTCATTCAACTATAGGAATCCCTACTTATCAATTGCAGCATTTAGTTGCTACATTAGAAGGTAATTCTGAACTAAATAATCCTAGAACTTTAACTAAACAAGCATTACAAGAGTTAACTTTAGTTGAACAACATTTAAATGAAGGATATTTGTCTTATATAGAATTAGAAAAATCTGTACAACTAATTCTCTTCCATACTCCTCACTCCCCGTCTGGAATACTAACTCAAAATGATCATATAATAGAATGGATTTTTTTACCTAATAAGTATAATAAATGATTAACTACATATATGGATAAACTAGCCTTTTTAATAATTAAAGGTAGATCTAGATTGTTACAATTGAGTGGCAGAGAGCCAAATCAAATTATTACTCAAATAACTCAGCAACAAATTTCTTACAATTTACAATTAAATGATAATTGGCAAGTTGCTCTAGCTGGTTATTCTGGAGCTTTAACTACTCAATATCCTAAATCTAAAGTATTTGATGTTTTTAGAAAACATTCTATGATATTAGTAAACCCTATTTCTTCAATTCCTCTTTCCAGTATTACTGTTTTTCCTGATGCTAACAAAACTTCAGCAGGATATTGGACTCCTATAGCTTCTAAAGTATATCCTCATGAGTTTTCCTCTGTTCAACCTGCTGAATTATGGGCTATTACCTTAGCTTTATTAGATTTTTCAAATGTTCCTCATAATATTGTTTCTGACTCTCAGTATGCAGTTTTGGTGTTCACACATTTACCTTCAGTTAGCCTTCCTATTAATCCAAAGACTGTTATTGAAAAACTATTTGCTTTTACACAAAGATTATTGTTACAGGAGAACTATTACAGTATATATTACTCATGTTAGAGCACATTCTACACTGCCAGGACCATTATCTAGAGGAAATCAAAATATTGATCAGCTATTATTCCCTTTACAAAAGGCTCATCTAGAACATGCTGGACCTATCCCTGGAGAAGAGAGATCTCTGAGGAAGGGTTCAAGAAGGTCCTGGAGGGGAGGGAGTTCCACCCAGGACCAGCAGTGTTCTTGGCATATGTGATGGGGACTTTCAGGCCCTGCCACACAAAGGGAGGGAGGTTTATTCAGGAAGTGGATGCACTTTCAAGAGAGAAGGTGAGCTATCTTGACAGTGAGAAGCACAATGTCAGCTGTGGTTTCCATGAGGATGGAAGGTCAGCACTGAGGGGCTGCCTGGAGGAGGGGCTAGGGAGCAAGTCTTTCCTGGGCTTCCCCCATTTTGGAAGGGATCAGCCAAGGGCATATCATTCAGGAGTTGCAATGGTTCATGGGTGTTTTTCTTGCATTTCAATTGTTTAAGCGCACTACCTTGCTAATTCAGTAACTTTCCATTTATTCCCAAATTCCCATCTCAGATCTGGGTCAAATATTGGATAAGTTTGTGGGGAAAAACAAAAGGATTCATTAGAACTCATATTTTATATTTTCTTTGTTTACAAATGCAACCAAAACTTGCTACTCAAAGGTAACATAGAGGACTGTGGTAACCATGAAGTACTCTTCAACTGAGGAAGTACATCAACTTATCTGATACTGAATGAATTAAAGAAACGGCTTGTTAAACCCTCTGGTCCCAGCATTGCTTTCTGTAAAAAAACATGTTTCTCTCTTTCTGTGAGCATTGTCCCACTTGGATTTCCTACCCTGCTGGAAGGGATAAAGATCCACATTCATCAAGGTATTTTGCTGAAAATCTTGCAGATCAACCCAAATGTCCAAATTGATGGGAAATGAATTCTGGAAAAAAAAAATCAGCGGTTTCTAAGTAAAACCTTCACCAAACCCATTGCTTTGAAGATAATAAATACAAACACATAATTGTTCTTTAGGTCATTAGCAACTGATAAAAAGCTTTCACAAACATGTTCCAATCCTCAGTCTTGTATTTTCATTAATGCTACTTAAAAAGATATTGCAGCCTGGGAAAGGTAACAGAAACTGACAGAAACACAGTTCAGGGTCTGGCTCCATCTCTCACCTACAGTACTGACCACTGGGACATCAAGCAGACCCACAGTCCAACAGCCACCAGACCCCTGTGAATATTCTCTATCTCCATCAGAGACAAAGTCTGTAAAAAGGAGGTGTTCCAGGAGTCTGGGTAGGGATCACATTAGGGGAAGATGAAACACCATGATACACACACTCACAGCACTCACACCAATTGGGCCACAGATTCCGTGCATTCCCACAGCTGCACAGAACAAGCAAGCCTTCTGAAGCAGGAGCTAAGCAAGGGAGCAGAGATGAGGTCCCAGACCCTACCCCACGTCCTGGCAACTGCTGATGTCCTTCAGTGCGACTTGCAAAACGGTGACTCTGTCCCCACACTGCCATTGGCAGAGGAAGAACGTAAGGAGATGTGACTGTGCCATGCAGTCCCCATTGCAACTGCTGGCCTACAAGGTCAGGTACGGGAAAAGGAACCGCCTCATGACCCAGATCTCCTTGCAGAGAGGCTCTGGCTGAAATTTAGCCTCTGGCCACCTGGTCCCCTGGCAGAGAACTCTGGTCCACCCTGAGCTACATGGTGAGTGAAACTTCTCCGTGGCCCTTCAGGGAGGAGCAGAGTGGATGGTGTCCACTGCACTGACAGGAATCCTGGCAGAGAAAGGCTGTCCTTCAGAGAAGGTTGTGGAAGAAACTCTGTGGATTGTGCCTTCCAGATGGGAAACTACCAGAAGAGGTGAGATTCTGGAGCTGACAAAGGGGCTGCTGAGCTTCCTGATCAAGCGAGGCAGAAGCTCCCTGCACAGCCGGGGACTTTGGAATCATGCTTTGGACCTGCTTCACCCTGACACGCTGCTGTAAGCTGTGCTGCACTTCGAAGTCCTTTGGTTTAAATAAAATGACTGTTTGCTCATGGTTCAGAAACAAATTAGACATACATGTATGTTTTCCATGCTATTCACATACTCACAGATATTTAAAATGTAGAGAAGGGGATGAATATCCGCTTACAAACTTAATCACTCCTGAATTTGTCCCATCGACCAGCTGCACACAGATAGGGAGAGGACTGCAGGATGGTGAAACTCCCTGATACACACACACTCACAAAACTCACACTGAATGGAACTCCCATTCAAGATTCCTTTATGAGGTTCCATAAGATTTGCTTCTTGATTACCTCCAAACACCCTGGAAATAATTAGCATCACAGATTCCTGGATCTGGCCTAATGCAGAAGACCGGGATTCTGAACTTCCCATTACCAAAGCCTCATGGTGTTTGGAAGCTCATGATTCCATATGCTCCAAGGATACTCCAACCTGCCATACCAGGCTGGGTACACGGGCTGAGAGGATTCCCTGATGCCCTGCAATGCTGAGGCTCTGCCCTGTGGTCCTTCTACATTCCCCAGTGGGTGTCCCTGGACTATTGATTCTGGATCAGGGAAAACCTTGACATCAACGTAGGCAGCCCAGAGTTGAAGAAATGGCTCTCATGTGTGGTGTATTTGGACATCACTGGTGGAAGCCCACTTGAGCAGTTCTACCTGTTTCTTTATTGACCACTTTCTGTTCATTGGTTTTGGACCACCCAACAGAGGCAGCCTGTATTCTCAAATCTTCTCACTTTTTAGGACAAAGTCCTAGAAAGACAACAAAGTCCCCAAGGCAGAAAGAGGACTTGGGCTTTGGTCCTGCCACTGAAGTCCCACCCTAGAGAATCCCCTCTGCCTTTTATTGATTCAGGACTGTTTCCTTCAAACCGAGAAAGGAGAAGGGAGGGTAGCAAAGCACCACCTCTGCTTTCCTCCCCCAGGTTTCTTAACCTTCACTGCAGGATAGAATTATCTAGGGGAGGAGGTGAACAGTCCTGGTCCAGGTGGATTTAGCATGACCTGACAGCAGCTATCTAGGGTCACACCACCATGTGCCCAGAGAAACCCCAGTCTGTTTTGCCCATGGTTTCCCATGAACAAAAGCAGTAGAATGGTTGTGTAGTTCTCAGATTGAACTTGGGCACCCTGGGGGCCAGGAATGTGCCCAAGAACTTTGATGCCAGCTGGGGATAAACCAGGTACAGTCGGTGAGGATGAAGTCACCTTGGTGCTGACCATTATGTGCACCCTCCTTGTGACCGCATGAAGGGTCCTCTTATTCTCCCTCCCTCTCTTGTGTCAGCAAGTCCCATGGAATGGTACTCTGGGCCAGTTTGGGTCTGCCTGCTTCCCTCTTGAGTCTCACAGCTCCAGGGTCCAGTTCTGATGCACCAGGACCAGGTGTTTTAGAGCAAGGCTCCCCCCAGACTGAGGAAAGCAGTATCTTGGGTGGGGACCCAGTCCTGAGCACTTATTACAGCTCATGAGGTGGACTGGGACACAGCCACAAGAGGAACCAGGCTATTTGCCTTCTACTCACACCCTTACGCCACCTGAAACACCTGGGTGGGTATTAAAATGCAGATACTGACTCAGAGCACCAGCTGCTGATGCTGGAGGGATCAGGTGTGTGACATACATACCAAGATCCTCTTTACTCAAGTAAAGAAATTGGGTGATTAAAACATATGGGAGTGACCCATCTTCATATCCAGCTATTGCATGTTAATTACAAAGAAAAGATAACATTTACAAGAAAGCAAGCCCAGCTGATCCAGGGGTTCTTAAAATGGGGTCTATGCACCCTGAAACATCCTGGATAAAACTGAGGGAGTCCATGAGCCTCATGGGGAAAGTTATAGAAAGTTTTCAATATGATCTGGCCACAGCTCTTCCTTCCCTCAACTGAATGCAGACAGCCAAGTCCAGCCTGCCTGCCTCACTACATGACTTGCCCACCACATGCTAGACTTTCCCTCACAAACCACAATTTGTGTAGGTATCACAAATACTCATACTCAGCACAACTTTAAAGTATTCATGGTTATGAGACCTGAAAAGGAAACTATTTTGATGCATTATTAAAAAATAGAACATATTCTTTTACATGTTGTCAAAAATACAATTGGTTTATTTGTCAGTCTAAAAAAAAGGAAATGAGCTTGAAGTGATGAGGAAATATCAACCTGTCCTAGTTCATAAAATGGACAAATATTGAGAGAAGTCAACCCAACACAATTTTAGAGTGACATTTAATGACAACAGGGACCAAGCCATAGGGAAAATTCCCTCATAAGTAAGATACTAACTTAAATTCAGACAAGTATGATAATCACAGTGACACACTATTATTTACCCTGTGCCACTCATTGTCTAAGCAGGTTACATGCTTCAATCGCTCAACAGGGAGAGGGATCGCCCTCTGCACTTCCTAAATGAGCTCAGACGCCAGGCCTTTCTCATAGAATTCAGTGCAAAACAAGCTTCATAAGCGCTAGTGAGCCATGGCCCTCTTCAGGACTCGGGATCCATTCATTGGGCACAGAGCTGAACAGTTCCAATCTTTCAATGAATTCACCTACAAAACAAAAATCCCCAAGAAAGAAGAGCATCTTCCCCATGTGCTGAAGGCAGTGAGAGTTCCCAGCTGAGGCACTCAGTCAGAGTCAGAAGGTGAAGACTCCAGATGCCACTGTTGAAAAGACACACACTCTCCCCAACCCAATGACAGGCCTGAGGTGCAGTGTCTCTGAGCTCAGCCAGGTGGGTGCACGCACAGATGAATCTCATAACTTTCTATTGACATGATGTTGCGACATCATACCTTGGGTTCACTCAGGGTTTCATCCTAGTATGTCTAATTTTCAAAGGATTTCAGGAAATTTTCATAAGCCCCATATAAATGGGGTCCAACTGGCCAAATGATCGGCAGTCATCCACTGATCCCCAGGTGATCTCAGGTCCACTCTGGGTACACACATCACTGCCTGGGAAGTGCCATTTGTGGCACAGGGCTGTTCCCAGCCTCTTAACCCTCCTCCACCTTTCAGTCACTTCCAGTTCCTTGGAGGCTGGGAACAGAGTCTTCTCCACCATGTAGGGGTCTCCCTCCTAGTCACTGTCCTCAGAGGAGGAAGACACCAGAAGGTCCTCATAGAGGACACTCCTTGGGAGGCAGGGAGCCAGGTCCTCAGACTCCTTGCAGACACGAGGGCTCGGGGCAGCCAGAGGGGACTTCACAGAAGGAATGCCTGTGGGAGCCAGGCTGAGCCTGGGGCTGGGCTGACCCTTGTGCCTTCTCATGGAGCCACTTTCCTTGGGTTTCCCCTGAGTGGAGCTGGACGTTAGAGGCAGGAAGACAGTACCACCCTGTACTGGGCTCAGGCCAGGTGAGAAGAGCAGAGGCTGCAGGTCCACAGTGGGCTTCCAGCTTGGAGCCTGAGTGGTCGCCTTGGGTGCTGGTTTGGGTGCCAATCCACTTGTACTTGGGGTGGCTGGAGGAACCACCTGGGGACTCTGGAAGGACTTCAGTTTCTTAGGTTTGCTTCTGACCACACTGTTCACGGGCCTGGAACTCGACTGTGAATCCCCGGCAGGATGTTTGCTGTGGGCCTAGAGGTCAAAGACAGGACCAGGGTCAGGCTGAGCAACATCATGGGGCAAAGAGCAGACCCTGTAGCTGTGGGCTTGTAGCTGACAGCAGGTCGGGGGCAGACAGGGACACCCACCTCAGGTCCCTGGGCTGCTCCACTGCTGCTCAGCTGGGGATTCTTGTTGTGAGACCACGCAGGGCCTAATGATCTCAGGTCAGCTGTCTTCCCAGCCGGAGGGCCTCTGAGAATGGGGTCCGGGGCATGTCTCCTCTTAGGTGCTAGGACAGGCAGCGGCCTGCAAGGTTTCTGTGGGACAGGAAAGCTCAAATCAGACACCTCGGCATTCAAAATTATCTCCCTATGGAAAGTGCCACTATATTTCCCCAGCATTTAACAGAAACTATGTGAAAATAGCTAGAAGTTTAGGAAGAAGGAAAATGGCCACCAGTAAAGTACATAAGACAACAGGGACATTAGGGTTTCATCTAAATCAGGGATTTAAAAAGCCCAATACTAATCTGGGCTGTTTTTCTGTTTGGATTTGGTTTGGTTTTATGGCCTAACCATTTGATTTCTTCCCCATCAGATATTACTCTTTTGACTATCAATTAAGTTTCATCGCATATTCTGTCTTTAAGATCAAGAAAACAAGCCTTTTTCTCCACAATATGGAGAGTATAATGGAAAACACTCTTTTGAAGGGAGATTTGGGAGTTTTATCAAAAGTATAGGAAATGCCTGTAGATATACATAACAGGGTCGTGTACAAAAACATCAGGTGCACAAAATTTTTCCCCTTTCATTGGGAGTCATCTTGGAAAAAAATAGTATAAAATATCCAAATAAATCAATATAAAGTTAGGTACAGTGGTGCACACCTGTACCCCAGTGGATGGGGAGGCTGAGGCAGGAGGATCCCAAGTTTAAGGACAGAGTCAGCAATTTAGCAAGGCCCCAAGCAACTTAGCAAGACTCTGACTCAAATAAATAAATAAAAAGATCTGGGGATGTGGCCCAGTAATTAGACACACCTGGGTTCAGTCCCTGGTCCTGAAAAAAATGAATGAAGAGGCAAGGAATGAGAGGAAGGTGGAGGAAAGGAGAACAAGGAGGAGGAGGGAAAAGAAAAAGAAGGAGCAGGGGAGGAAGTGAGGGAGGAAGGGAGGGAGGAAGAAGGAAGGAAGGAAGGAAGGTGTCGGCATATGCAGAACGTCCTGTGGGCCAGCCTCAGTTGCAACGTAACCCTACTAGGGGCATAGAAGAGAGCCACTCAGGGCACCCGGTTGTGAGACCAGACTCACCCGCACGGGGACAGGAGATCCTGCAGTTGCCCTCCGGATCCTCGCCATCTCCTCTGAGGACCTCTTGGGAAGTCTCTGGGGCAGAGCCTTCCTCTGCTGCTCCTCCTGCCTGCAGAACAGATCCAGAGAACCTTATCTGACATGCCTGACCTCCTGTCCACACCAAGGATGGGGAGCCAAAGGCAATTCCAGAGCTGGGTCCCAGCCCTAGTGTGGGGACGAGGGAGGCAGGATAGCCCCTGTGCACTTCTTATCTGATGTTGCACCTTCCCTTATCCCAGAAGCAGCCCCCACTTCCAGGAATCCCCCTCTCCCCTGAACTTCTGAACTCCATAATTTCACTAGACCCCACTGTGGTTCTGCCTGCTCTGAGCAGCATTCCAAGTCCCCCACACCAGGGCTTCTCAGCCCCACAGTGTGCTCTGGGTGTGGCCCCAAGATGTGCAGCCCTGGCCTGTCCCTCTGGCATGTCCCTGTCTGTGCTCACAGATGGATGCACAGAAGAGGGACGGGGAGATACTGAGGGTACAAAGGCCATTCTGATTCTGCAGCATCCTCACCTTTGCCCTGGATCCTTCTCTCTCCTGACTAAATCATCCTGGCCTCTCAGGGGCTGGGGCTTCCTCGGCTTCAGGTTTTCCTTGTCCTTATTTGAGTCCAAGGGCTGCAAGGAAAGGGCTTGAGCACAGCACTTCCCCGGGCACCTCTGGTGGTGGGAGGTGTGCCCAGAGGCTCCGAAGTCCTTGCACGTTGCCTGAGGAGGAGAGACCGCCTTCTAGTGAGTTGGAAGCAGCCACAGGGAGCCTTCAGAGGTCAGGACAGGGACGGGTGTTTGGAACCTAGATGCATGGCCTACAGTTGCAGGAAACTCAAGATATCATGGTCCTACCCAGAACCTGTCAGGCACCCAAGAAGGAAGGACTTTTGTGTCTAAGGGTGAGGCCAAGAAATCAGAGTTTGGTATTGCACAGACACCAGGCTGGAGGTGCCACCAAACAGGGAATGGGGTTGTTCCTCAGGGGCTCTGAATGGCCAAATTGCCAGATGAAGACAGCACAAACCAGGTCCCTGAGATATGACAGAGCAGTCGTCACAGACACAGGGTCCTCTGGAGACCCGCTCTCTGGGGTCCATGCAGAACCCTCTTCTCCTAAGTTCCAACCCTACACTTACCACAGTGTCCTCCTCCTCTGGTGCGGGAGCCCACTGCCCATCTGATCCCCTCTGTCGCTTCTTCAGGTTCTTATCTTTAGCAGCTCCTTGAGGTGGAAGATGCGTGTAAACACCTGACACTTGTGTCACAGCCCTGGGCTTCTGCTCAGTCTTGCTCATTAATTGATTGTTAGATTTCCTGGTGATGATAAAAGAATTTTTAAAAATTATACAAACACAAGAAAAATGTCCAGCCTACACCCAACTCCAGATGGGAGGACTAACTGACACCAAGTCACACCCACCACAATCTGGTATTCTCAGGATTAATGTCCCATTCTGTGACACTCTGCCAGCATCGACCAGCTCCCTAAAGGAGACACTGCCTGAGAGAAGCCCACTGACTTACAGAGGGCAAAATGCCATGTGCACCCTTGGCAGGAAAGTATTCTAGGCTCTGAGTTTCTGCCCAGCCTCTCACTACAGGATTAAAGCCTCAAACAATATTTATCACAGCCAGTAGACAGGAAGCCAATAACTACTGGGTTTTCCAAATTATATGCAGAAAATCAGAAAGCCCAACAGTGTTATGTTTGTTTTTATTTATTTTATTTTATTTGTTTTGTTTTATTTTTCTTTTGTTGTTTATTTCCTTGTTTCTTTGTTTATTTTTTCGTACTGGGGATGAACTCAGAGTCACTCGACCACTGAGCCACACCGCCAAGCCTATTTTGTGTTTGATTTAGAGACAGGGTCTCATTGAGTTACTTAGTGCCTTGCTTTTGCTGAGGCTGGGTTTGAATTTGACATCCTCCTGCCTCAGCCACACAAGCCACTGGAATTATAGGCGTGCAAAACTTCATCTGGCCAGAAAACCCACTGGTTTTACAAAATAATTTCTTAATCAGAAAACCAACCAGATGCAATGACAAAGCATTTCAGAGCTCTCATATGTAAGCTCATGAGCACTTTGGGATGTTTCACAGAGACCCCATAAGCACACGGCAGGGTACACAGGGAAGATGGCACAAAGCCACACCAGGACAAGCAAACTCAGGGTACCTGAGCAAGCCAACAACAGGTGCAAACTTACCCCTAGGCGACTCAAGTGTAAGCTGTGTTAGAGTTAGCAACATGCAGGGCAGACACCCCCAAGAGAGTTCAGGCAGAAATCTGCTGTCTACACCTGGGCATGCCCCGGCAGTTCCCACAGAGCTCCTGACGCTGGACCTACCCTTTCTTATGCTCTCCTCCTCTATGTGAGATCGTGCGGGGCCTGTCCACCAAAGGCTGATATTTTCCACTGGTGACACAGCGGGCTGCTGGGTCCTCTCCTGGCCTCAGAGGGAATCTCAGCAGAACTCCACAGAGGCGACAATCATCCATTTCTCTTTCAACACATCAATCTGATGAAGAGAATCGAGATACAGTTCAAGTTCTCTGGGCAGGAAGAGGTCTTGGGATAAAGAGATGAGTGAGCTCCTGATTCCTTTTGTCCTAATGATGTGTAATCAATTAAAGTCTCTTTAGTCCACAGCCCACCACGAGGTGGCTCATGACCTTTACATGGCACCAAAGGGCACCACCTGAGAGTACAAGGACAAGGATGGCATTCCCACAGCAGTTGCATGCACCTGCGTCCATCCTGATGGTGCCTGCGCATTTTAACTGGCCAGCACCCAGGTGTTTGAAGTTGTTAAACCATGAACACCCACTCCCAGCCCAGGCAGAGAGTCTGCCTCAGAGCGGACTCTCTCTTTGACGCCACCCCTTCCCCAGCCTCTCACTAGCCCCAAGGACTCGCACACTTACATCTCTTTGTGGGATCCCACACTGTTTTAAGAACTGCCTCCCCTGTTCCATGGAGAGGGTGTTGGGATCCATTGGTGCTGATCCTGCCCAAGGGGTTCTGTTTCCCTAGAGGAGAGAAAATGAGACCCTGAGTTCCCCACATCCCTGGATTCTCTCGCACACAGAGGCACTGAGGATTCTGTCATTCCCAGGGAGCAAGTCTGCTTACTAAACCTACCCTGCTTTACACAAAGGGAATGCAGAGACCCTCATACCCCATCATACAATGCCTAGGAAAATTGTCATGTCATTGGCTTCCAAGACAATTCGATACACTGATAGCCACCAACTTGCAAGCTTAAGGCAGCACGTTTCACACCTTATGATGGTACAAAAGTGTCATCTGTACTATACAAACCTTTGCGTTTCAAACTTTGCTTTTGACCCAGACTAATAATACTTGGCAGGATACTCTCTGACGATGCTGGGCAGTGGTGCCAGGCAGTTGGAGCTCCCAGATAGCCACACAACCACGAGGTAACCAATGGACACTCCACAGTGCACCATCCTGTCAGTGTTTGTTGGACACCAGCATTCAGAAAATGACAGGAGATGGTCAACATGTGTGGGGAGTAGGCTTCTTCTTTAAGTATTCTGAGCACATTGAAGGTGGGCGTGGCTGAGCACCAGGCTCTGTAGGTTGAAGGCTTTGAATAAATATTTGCCTTATGCTATATTCAATTTACTGTAGATTTGTTGGAATGTAATCACATCACAAGATTAGCTACATCAGAAAACTGGAAAAGTAGTCAGGCATGGTGCCGGACGCCTGTAATCCCAGTGGCTAGAGAGTCTGAGGCAGGAGGATCCCCCAGTAAAGAAAAAGGAAAAAAAAAGAAAGAAAGAAAACTGGATGTTTTCAGTCTGTATTCCCCTTGGTTATAACTTGACAAAATTAGCATGGCCTGGTGGCACACACCTCTAATCTTAGTGGCTCCAGAGGCTGAGACAGAAGGATAGCGAGTTCAAAGCCAGCATCAGCAAAACCGAAACACTTAGCAACTCAGTGAGACCCAGTCTCTAAACAAAATATAAAATAGGGCTTAGGTTGTGACTCAGTGGTTAATTGGCCGTGGGTTCAGTCCCAGTACCAAAAATAATAAAAATTAAAAAAATAATCAGACAAAATTAAATAGGGCTGTGCCATGTCACTGCATTGTAATGTTAAATATGTCGTAAATTATGAAACACATTCTTTGAAATTCCTGAAATTGAGTAGCTTGAAATAAACAATGAAATTCAAATAGAAATCATAAAGTCTCAGTAAAATGAAAGAGAAAGACTTTTGTGGACCACCTTAGGAGCAGTGTAAATCCTGCCTTACGGAGCAAGTCTTCATCTAAATGACCATGTTCTAAAATGTAAAGGTAGGCTCAGCTTATGAATTAGAGACCCCAAATGACATTACTAAAAACAGAAACGGATGGAAATTTTAGCCAAAAAAAGATTCTAAGGAAAAAATGAATAAAATATGACAAGACGGAGGGTTTCTTTGAAAACAATAGAACACCTTATAATAGGCTGTCATAAAAAGTTACTAAATCTGTTGGAAAATCTATGTTAAGAAAACAAAACACAATATTTGCTACAGCAAAAAAAAAAGAACAAATTCAGAAATTCTATGGGGGAAAACATATTTTAAATAAAAAATAAGTCTGATTTGTTTTAAAAATGCAAATGATTATTTGAAACTCATCAATTGAAGAATAAGAAGGGGAGGGCACCTCAAATTCATGATCAGCCTGCAAAATTTACCAAGACTACATCTCAAAATGAAAAATACAAAGGGCTGGGGATGTGGCCAAGTGGTAGAGCACCCCTGGATTAAATCCCCCAGTAACACACACATATAAATAGAGAGAGAGAGAGAAAGGGGGGAAGAGAGAGTAATGCAACAAACAAAAATAGAAAAGTGGGGAAGATTCTCCAAGGTCAAGTTGAGGATAAGACTCTCATCCTCCACCAACACCTTAGCAGCTCACAGCCAGATCCTGCTCATCTTGGTATGTCCTTCTAGGGTCAGGGTCATTTTTCTCAACCAACTCCTATCAAATCAATGAATACATTGAAATAAAATACAAGTGTATCAATCCCTGAGAGTCTTTAAATTCCTTCCACCCAGGGACCCAAGGTCCCACTATCTGCTCAACCACACAACTCCAGGTGAGAGCGACGACACTTTGGGAACTCTGACTTCTTATAATATTTCTAAAATGTTTTAAATTACGTTCTGTACTAAGAAAGGCTATCACACCAATGACTTGAAATGCATTCTGCTGTCATGTATAACTAACGGAAATTAAAAATAAAGAAAAAAAGAAAGGATATCACCCCACTAATGAATTCTTTTCTGTGGGAGTGTGTGGGTGTGTGTGTGTGTGTGTGTGTAGCTGGGGATTGAACCCAGGGCCTTGTATATACGAGGCAAGCACTGTACCAGCTGAGCTATATACCCAGACCTAATTAATTCTTAATACCTACGATCACACACTAAATATCTTTTTTCATATCCCTATATTTCTATTGGGATTAAACCACAGCAAAAAATAATAATGAAAAGTCACCTTTTGTCTTTCTGCCTGTCTCTGGCCACACGGGTATGTGAACAAAGAGCCAACTCCACTGGAGACCCTGCGGCTTCCAGGAGCTGAAAAGATGGACTGAGGGAAGGCCCCTCCTACCGGGCTTTATATAGTGCCTCAGGACCCCTGGTTCTGCCCCGGAAGACCTCACCAGATTGATGTAAGCAATCACGTGATCTACTCATTGATTGATGGAAGGTTCTGTTTGGTGTTTCAGCTCATTTTATTACATTCTTTAAAAGAATTTAATGTCCTACTTACAGTTCCCAAGACTGCAAAGAGCTTAGCATATAACTGTATACTTTCAACAACAAATAGATGTGACTCTGTATACACAGTAATATCCAGATTTCTAGCAGTGCAAGTCCCAACAGGCAAGTTCTGAAACCAGCCCAGGTGCTGCCTATACATGAATGGATAAAGAAGGTGTGTCCTATGTGCAGAACAGAGTAATATTCACAAAAAGAATGAAATTATGTCATGTTCATAACAATGGATGGTACTGGAAAGCATCATGTCAAGCATAGTAAGCCAGACCCAGAAAGTCAAGGGTCAAAACTTCTCTCTCTAATTTGTAAGCTGTGGCAGGGAGCTTTTATGACAAAAGAGGAGTGGTTTGGGTGTGACTCAGTGTAGAGCACTTGGCTAGCACTGGGTTCCATCCTCAGCTTACTGAAGAAAGAAAAAAAGAAAGGAAGAAAGAAAGAAAGAAAGAAAGGAAGAAAGAAAGAAAGAAAGAAAGAAAGAAAGAAAGAAAGAACAAATAAAAATAAAATTTTCTCCATCTACAACTAAAACAATTTGATTCCACTCTAATGGATAATTATAAAAGGAATAAAATGTTTAATAACTACACACATATGCAGAGAAGCACTAAGCAACTCAGGGAGACCCTGCCTCGAAACAAAATAGAAAATATGGCTTAGGGTGTGGCTCAGTGCTTAAGTGCACCTGGGTTCGATCCCAGTACCAAAAATAATAAAAATAAAAATATTAATCTGACAAAATTAAATAGTGCTAGGCCATGTCACTTCTTTATAATGTTAAATATGTCTTAACCTATGAAACACATTCTTTGAAATTCCTGAAATTGAGTAGCTTGAAATAAACAATGAAATTCAAATAGAAATCATAAAGTCTCAGTAAAATAAAAGAGAAAGCCTTTTGTGGACCACCTTAGCAGCACTGTAAATCCTGCCTTACGGAGCAAGTCTTCATCTAAATGACCATGTTCTAAAATGTAAAGGTGTGCTCAGCTTATGAATTAGAGACCCAAAATGACATTACTAAAAATAGAAAAGGATGGAAATTTTAGCCAGAAAATAGATTCTTAGGGAAACATAAATAAAATATGACAAGATGGAGGGTTTCTTTGAAAACAACAGGACATCTTATAACAGGCTGTCCTAAAAAGATACTACATCTGTTGGAAAGGAGTATATTGAGAAAACACAAAACAATATTTGCCACAGCAAAAGGAAAGAATAAACTCAGAAATTCTATGGGGAGAAAACCTATTTTAAATCTAAAATAAAGTCTGATTTGTTTTAAAAATGCAAATGATTATCTGAATCCCAGCAAATGAAGAATACGAAGGGGAGGGCATCTCAATTTCAAGATCAGCATGGACAATTTAGCAAGACTCCATCTCAAAACTAAAAACATAAAGGGCTGGGGTTGTGGCTCAGGGGTAGAGGACCCCTGGATTCAATTCCCCAGTAACACACACTTAAAAACACACACATATAAATAAAAATACAGAAACAGATGAGAGAGAGAGAGAGAGAGAGTGAGAGAGAGAGAGAGAGAGAGAGAGAAAGAAAGAAAGAGAGGGAAAGAGAGAGTAATGCAACAAACAAAAATAGAAAAGTGGGGAAGATTCTCCAATGTCAAGTTGAGGATAAGACTCTCATCCTCCACCAACACCTTAGCAGCTCACAGCCAGATCCTGCTCATCTTGGTATGTCATTCTAAGGTCAGGGTCATTTTTCTCAACCAACTCCTATCAAATCAATGAATACATTGAAATAAAATACAAGTGTATCAATCCCTGAGAGTCTTTAAATTCCTTCCACCCAGGGACCCAAGGTCCCCCTATCTGCTCAACCACACAACTCCAGGTGAGAGCGACGACACTTTGGGAACTCTGACTTCTTATAATATTTCTAAAATGTTTTAAATTACGTTCTGTACTAAGAAAGGCTATCACACCAATGACTTGAAATGCATTCTGCTGTCATGTATAACTAACGGAAATTAAAAATAAAGAAAAAAAGAAAGGATATCACCCCACTAATGAATTCTTTTCTCTCTCTGTGTGTGTGTGTGTGTGTGTGTGTGTTTGTGTGTGTGTAGCTGGGGATTGAACCCAGGGCCTTGTATATACGAGGCAAGCACTGTACCAGCTGAGCTATATACCCAGACCTAATTAATTCTTAATACCTAAGATCACGCACTAAATATCTTTTTTCATATCCCTATATTTCTATTGGGATTAAACCACAGCAAAAAATAATAATGAAAAGTCACCTTTTGTCTTTCTGCCTGTCTCTGGCCACACGGGTATGTGAACAAAGAGCCAACTCCACTGGAGACCCTGCGGCTTCCAGGAGCTGAAAAGATGGACTGAGGGAAGGTCCCTCCTACCGGGCTTTATATAGTGCCTCAGGACCCCTGGTTCTGCCCCGGAAGACCTCACCAGATTGATGTAAGCAATCACGTGATCTACTCATTGATTGATGGAAGGTTCTGTTTGGTGTTTCAGCTCATTTTATTACATTCTTTAAAAGAATTTAATTTCCTACTTACAGTTCCCAAGACTGCAAAGAGCTTAGCATATAACTGTATACTTTCAACAACAAATAGATGTGACTCTGTATACACAGTAATATCCAGATTTCTAGCAGTGCAAGTCCCAACAGGCAAGTTCTGAAACCAGCCCAGGTGCTGCCTATACATGAATGGATAAAGAAGGTGTGTCCTATGTGCGGAACAGAGTAATATTCACAAAAAGAATGAAATTATGTCATGTTCATAACAATGGATGGTACTGGAAAGCATCATGTCAAGCATAATAAGCCAGACCCAGAAAGTCAAGGGTCAAAACTTCTCTCTCTAATTTGTAAGCTGTGGCAGGGAGCTTTTATGACAAAAGAGGAGGGGTTTGGGTGTGACTCAGTGTAGAGCACTTGGCTAGCACTGGGTTCCATCCTCAGCTTACTGAAGAAAGAAAAAAAGAAAGGAAGAAAGAAAGAAAGGAAGGAAGGAAGGAAGGAAGGAAGGAAGGAAGGAAGAAACAAAGAAAGAAAGAAAGAAAGAAAAAATAAAAATAAACTTTTCTCCATCTACAACTAAAACAATTTGATTCCACTCTAATGGATAATTATAAAAGGAATAAAATGTTTAATAACTACACACATATGCAGAGAAGCACTAAGCAACTCAGGGAGACCCTGCCTCGAAACAAAATAGAAAATACGGCTTAGGGTGTGGCTCAGTGCTTAAGTGCACCTGGGTTCGATCCCAGTACCAAAAATAATAAAAATAAAAATATTAATCTGACAAAATTAAATAGTGCTAGGCCATGTCACTTCTTTATAATGTTAAATATGTCTTAACCTATGAAACACATTCTTTGAAATTCCTGAAATTGAGTAGCTTGAAATAAACAATGAAATTCAAACAGAAATCATAAAGTCTCAGTAAAATAAAAGAGAAAGCCTTTTGTGGACCACCTTAGCAGCAGTGTAAATCCTGCCTTATGGACTAAGTCTTCATCTAAATGACCATGTTCTAAAATGTAAAGGTGTGCTCAGCTTATGAATTAGAGACCCAAAATGACATTACTAAAAATAGAAAAGGATGGAAATTTTAGCCAGAAAATAGATTCTTAGGGAAACATAAATAAAATATGACAAGATGGAGGGTTTCTTTGAAAACAACAGGACATCTTATAACAGGCTGTCCTAAAAAGATACTACATCTGTTGGAAAGGAGTATATTGAGAAAACAAAAGACAATATTTGCCACAGCAAAAGGAAAGAACAAATTCAGAAATTCTATGGGAAAAAACCTATTTTAAATCTAAAATAAAGTCTGATTTGTTTTAAAAATGCAAATGATTATCTGAATCCCAGCAACTGAAAAATACGAAGGGGAGGGCATCTCAATTTCAAGATCAGCATGGACAATTTAGCAAGACTCCATCTCAAAACTAAAAACATAAAGGGCTGGGGTTGTGGCTCAGGGGTAGAGGACCCCTGGATTCAATTCCCCAGTAACAAACACTTAAAAACACACACATATAAATAAAAATACAGAAACAGATGAGAGAGAGAGAGAGAGAGAGAGAGAGAGAGAGAGAGAGAGAGAGAATTAAAAAAAATAGAAAAGTGGAGAAGATTTTCCAAGGTCAAGTTGAGGATAAGACTCTTATCCTCCACCAACAACTTAGCAGCTCACAGCCAGATCTTGCTCAACTTGATCTATGATTCTAGGGTCAGGATCATAATTTCAACCAACTCCTATTGAATCAATTAATACCCTGAAATAAAATACACGTGTATCAATTCCTGGGAGTCTTTAAATTCACTCCACCCAGGCACCCAAGGCCACCCTATCTGCTCAACCACACAACTCCCGGTGAGAGTGATGGGTCTTTGGGAACTCTGACTTTTTTTTTTATTGGTGGTTCACAACATTACAAAGCTCTTGACATATCATATTTCATACATTACATTGAAGTGGGTTATGAACCCCCAATTTTACCCCAAATGCAGATTGCAGAATCACGTCGGTTACACATCCACAATTTTACATAATGCCCTATTAGTAATTGTTGTATTCTGCTACCTTTCCTATCCCCTACTATCCCCCCTCCCCTCCCCTCCCATCTTCTCTCTCTACCCCATCTACTGTAATTCATTTCTCTCCTTGTTTATTTTCCCATTCCCCTCACAACCTCTTATATGTAATTTTGTATAGCAATGAGGGTCTCCCTTTATTTCCATGCAATTTCCCTTTTCTCTCTCTTTCCCTCCCATCTCATGTCTCTGTTTAAAGTTAATCTTTTCTTCCTGCTCTTCCTCCCTACTCTGTTCATAATTGCTCTCATTATATCAAAGAAGACATTTGGTATTTGTTTTTTACGGATTGGCTAGCTTCACTAAGCATAATCTGCTCTAATGCCATCCATTTCCCTGCAAATTCCATGATTTTGTCATTTTTTAGTGCTGCGTAATATTCCATGGTGTATAAATGCCACATTTTTTTATCCATTCATCTATTGAACGGCAACTGGGTTGGTTCCACATTCTAGCTATTGTGAATTGTGCTGCTATGAACATCGATGTGGCAGTATCCCTGTAGCATGCTCTTTTAAGGTCTTCAGGGAATAGTCCAAGAAGGGCAATAGCAGGGTCAAATGGTGGTTCCATTCCCAGCTTTCTCAGGAATCTCCAAACTGCTTTCCAAATTGGCCGCACCAATTTGCAGTCCCACCAGCAATGTACCAGTGTACCCTTTTCTCCACATCCTCGCCAGCACTTGTTGTTGTTTGACTTCATAGTGGCTGCCAATCTTACTGGAGTGAGATGGTATCTTAGGGTGGTTTTGATTTGCATTTCTCTGACTGCTAGAGATGGTGAGCATTTTTTCATGTACTTGTTAATTGATTGTATATCCTCCTCTGAGAAGTGTCTGTTCAGGTCCTTGGCCCATTTGTTGATTGGGTTATTTGCTATCTTATTGTCTAATTTTTTGAGTTCTTTGTATACTCTGGATATTAGGGCTCTATCTGAAGTGTGAGGAGTAAAAATTTGTTCCCAGGATGTAGGCTCTGTATTTACCTCTCTTATTATTTCTCTTGCTGAGAAAAAACTTTTTAGTTCAAGTAAGTCCCATTTATTAATTCTTTTTATTAACACTTGGGCTATGGGTGTCCTATTAAGGAATTTGGAGTCCGGCCCCACAATATGTAGATCTGAGCCAACTTTCTCTTCTATCAGACGCAGAGTCTCTGATTTGATATCAAGCTCCTTGATCCATTTTGAGTTAACTTTTGTGCATGGTGAGAGAAAGGGATTCAGATTCATTTTGTTGCATATGGATTTCCAGTTTTCCCAACACCATTTGTTGAAGATGCTATCCTTCCTCCATTGCATGCTTTTAGCCCCTTTATCAAATATAAGATAGTTGTAACTTTGTGGATTAGTCTCTGTGTCCTCTATTCTATACCATTGGCCCACCTGCCTGTTTTGGTACCAGTACCATGCTGTTTTTGTCACTATTGCTCTGTAATATAGTTTGAAATCTGGTATTGCTATACCCCCTGATTCACACTTCCTGCTTAGAATTGCTTTTGCTATTCTGGGTCTTTTATTTTCCCATGTGAATTTCATGATTGCTTTATCTATTTCTACAAGAAATGCCATTGTGATTTTGATGGGTATTGCATCAAACCTATAGAGAACTTTTGGTAATATCGCCATTTTGATAATGTTAGTTCTGCCTATACATGAACAGGGTATATTTTTCCATCTTCTAAGATCTTCTTCTACTTCTCTCTTTAGGGTTCTGTAGTTTTCATTGTATAAATCTATCACCTCTTTTGTTAGGTTGATTCCCAAGTATTTTATTTTTTTTGAGGATATTGTGAATGGAATGTTTTTCCTCATTTCCGTTTCAGAAGTTTTGTCGCTGATATACAGAAATGCCTTTGATTTATGTGTGTTGATTTTATATCCTGCCACTTTGCTGAATTCATTTATTAGTACTAGTAGTTTCTTTGTAGACCCTTTGGGTCTTCTAGGTATAGAATCATGTCGTCCACAAATAGTGATATTTTAAGTTCTTCTTTTCCTATTTTTATGCCTTTAATTTCTTTTGTCTGTCTAATTGCTCTGGCTAGTATTTCAAGGACTAAATTAAATAGAAGTGGTGAGAAAGGGCATCCCTGTCTTGTTCCAGATTTTAGAGGGAATGCCTTCAACTTCTGTCCATTCAGAATGATGCTAGCCTGAGGCTTAGCATAGATAGCTTTTACAATGTCAAGGTAAGTTCCTGTTATCCCTAGTTTTCTTAATGTTTTGAACATAAAGGGATGCTGTACTTTGTTGAATGCTTTCTCTGCGTCTATCGAGATGATCATATGGTTCTTATCTTTAAATCTATTGATGTGGTGAATAACATTTATTGATTTCCGTATATTGAACCATCCTTGCATCTCAGGGATGAATCCTACTTGATCATGGTGCACAATTTTTTTGATGTGTTTTTGTATTCGATTCACCAGAATTTTATTGAGGATTTTTGCATCTAGGTTCATTAGAGATATTGATCTGTAGTTTTCTTTCTTTGACGTGTCTTTGTCTGGTTTCGGAATCAGGGTGATGTTGGCCTCATAGAATGAATTTGGAAGAGCTCCCTCTTTTTCTATTTCCTGAAATAACTTGAAAAGTATTGGTATTAATTCTTCTTTAAAGGTTTTGTAAAACTCCACTGTATACCCATCCGGTCCTGGGATTTTCTTGGTTGGTAGTCTTTTGATTGCTTCTTCAATTTCATCCATTGATATTGGTCTGTTCAAATTGTGTGTATCCTCCTGACTCAGTCTGGGCAAATCGTAAGACTTAAGAAATTTATCGATGTCTTCACTGTTTTCTATTTTATTGGAATATAGGTTTTCAAAATAATTTCTAATTGTCTTCTGTATTTGTGTAGCATCTGTTGTGATATTGCCTTTTTCATCCCGTATGTTAGTAATTTGAGTTCTCTCTCTTCTTCTCTTCATTAGCATGGCTAAAGGTCTGTCGATCTTATTTATTTTTCTGAAGAACCAACTTTTAGTTTTGTTAATTTTTTCAATAGTTTCTTTTGTTTCAATTTCATTGATTTCCGCTCTGATTTTAATTATTTCTTGCCTTCTGCTACATTTGCTGTTGTTTTGCTCTTCCTTTTCTAGGGCTTAGAGATGAAGTGTGAGCTCATTTATTTGTTGGTTTTTACTTTTTTTGAGGAATGACCACCAAGTGATGAATTTCCCTCTTAAAACTGCTTTCATTGTGTCCCATAGATTCCGATATGTTGTGTCTGTATTTTCATTTATCTCTAAGAATTTTTTTTTATTTCCTCCTTTATATCTTCTGTAACCCAATGATCATTCAGTAACATATTGTTCACTTTCCATGTGATGTAGGATTTTTCCTTCCTTCTTTTATCGTTGATTTTCAGTTTCATTCCATTATGATCAGATAAAATGCATGGTATTATCTCCACACCTTTATATTTACTGAGGGTTGCCCTATGGCATAATATATGGTCTATTTTTGAGAAGGATCCATGTGCTGCTGAGAAAAAAGTATATCCATTTGATGATGGTTGATATATTCTATATATGTCAGTTAAGTCTAGGTTATTGATTGTGGTATTGAGTTCTATAGTTTCTTTATTCAACTTTTGTTTGGAGGATCTGTCCAATGGTGAGAGAGGTGTGTTGAAGTCACCCATAATTATTGTGTTGTGGTATATTTGATTCTTGAACTTGAGGAGAATTTGTTTTATGAATGTCGCAGCACAATTATTTGGTGCATAAATATTGATAATTGTTATGTCTTGTTGGTGAATGGTTCCTTTTATCAGTATATAATGTCCTTCCTTATCCCTTTTGATTAACTTAGTCTTGAAGTCGATTTTATTCGATATGAGGATGGCCACCCCTGCTTGCTTACGAGGACCGTGTGCGTGTTATATTTTTTCCCATCCTTTCACCTTCAGCCTGTGTATGTCTTTTCCAATCAGATGTGTCTCCTGGAGGCAGCATATTGTTGGATTTGTTTTTTTAATCCATGATACCAGCCTATGTTGCTTTATTGGAGAGTTTAAGCCATTAACATTCAGAGTTACTATTGATATATGGTTTGTACTTCCATCCATGTTTGATTATTTATCCTTTTTAAAAAAAAAATTAGTTTGTTACTCCATGATCATCTTTACCCTCACCCTCTGTCTTTACCGAGGCACTTCCCACTGATGGTTTTGGTTATTGTTTTTCATTTCTTCCTCGTGTAGTGTTTTGCTCAAAATGCTTTGCAATGCTGGTTTTCTGGCTGCAAATTCTTTTAACTTTTGTTTATCATGAAAGATTTTTATTTCGTTGTCATACCTGAAGCTTAATTTTGCTGGATACATAATTCTTGGTTGGCATCCATTGTCTTTCAGTGTTTGAAATACATTGTTCCATGACCTTCTTGCTTTCAGTGTCTGTGATGAAAAATCCGTTGTTTACCTTATTGGTTTACCCCTGAATGTAATCTGTCTCCTTTCTCTTGTAGCTTTTAATATTTTCTCTTTGTTCTGTATATTGGATATCTTCATAACAATGTGTCTTGGCGTTGGTCTACTGTGATTTTGTGTGCTCGGTGTCCTGTATGCATCTTCAATTTGTATATCTGTTTCCTTTTTAATTTCTGGAAAGTTTTCTGTAATCATTTCATTCAGCAGGTTACTCATTCCCTTGGTTTGAATCTCTGTACCTTCTTCTATCCTGATGACTCATAAGTTTGTTTTTTTTATGTTATTCCATAACTCTTGGATGTTTTTCTCGTGATTTTTTACCAGCCTTTCTGAGTTGGCTAGACTCTTTTCAAGATGATATATTTTGTCTTCATTATCTGACGTTCTGGCTTCTACTTGCTCCACTCTGTTAGTGATACTCTCAATTGAGTTTTTAATTTGGTTTATCATTTCCTTCATTTCTAGAATTATTGTTTGATTATTTTTTATAATCTCTATCTCCTGATAAAGATGCTTAACTTCTTCTTTTATCTGTTTATGTAATTCATTCTCAATGTGTTCTTTCACTGCTTGAATTTGCTGTCTTGTATCCTCTTTAAGGTTCCATTCCATCTGTCTAAAGTGTTTCTTGAGTTCTTTATATGACCATTTTTCTGATGACTCTAGGTCCTCCTGAATATTTAGGCTGTCCTGCATTGTTTGTACTCCTTTTCTTCCTTGCTTTTTCAAGTTGCTCATGTTACTTCTTGTTCTGTTTGACTGCTGAGTTACTGTATACTCCTATAAATTAATCTGATGCTTGGGAGGAAAGGTATTAGAAGGGAAGGGAAGAAGTCACTAAAGAGAATGAGAGTAAGCAGGTAGAATTCAAGTAAGGGGGGATAAGATAACTGAAAAGAAATGAAAAGACAAAAGAAGAAAAAAAAAAGGAAATAAAAAAAGAAAAAAAATTAAAACAAATAATAAAAAATTAAAATTAAAATTAGAAGAAAAAAAAATTTAAAAAAATTGTAAAAAAAAATTTAAAAAAAGAACAAGAAAGAAAAATGAAAGAAAAACCCAAATTTAAAAAAAAGAGAAAAAAGAAAAAAAGAGAAAAAAAACTAATAAATGTAGTCTTAGAGTTTGATTAACTTCTCTTCCAGTAGGTGGCGCTGTGCCCACCTGGCCAAGTTTCTCCTGTCAATTCGCGGGAACCAATCACTGTGCAGCAGCTCCTCCCAGACTGGGCGAGTCTCCAATCTTGAGTGTCTAGGGCCTCCTCTTGTGTCTAGTCACTTCCCACTTTTCCTCTAGCCAGGCCCCTCTCAGGGGCGCAGCTCACCACAATACTGGCTACACGCCAGGTCTGCTGCTCCCAGGAGCCCTGTTTTCATGAACGACTGGGCACACTCTTCCAGTTTGCCATTCCCGCAGACCCTAAGTTTGTAGAGCTTGGGGCTGAGAATCCTCAGCGAATTTTACTTGCCCTCCGGTAGCCACGCTCCCGGTAGCTGGTGCAAGAGACCTCAGCTGTCAGCACTGGTGGGAGCGGTAGTTCCGCGCCGCGGGTCCCGCGCCACCTGTGATTCCCTCGGGAATCAGCCATCCAAGGGGAAATATTTTTTTTTTCTGTGTGAAATCAACATGGACTCTGTGGTCAGAGGCCTCTCAGAGTTCTCTTGTCCAGTGACCTGCTCTAGCTCTGTGAGAGCTGTTTGGCCAGGAAGGATCTGTAAGTGAAAACAGCAAAATGAGCATTGGCAAACCCAGTGCTGACAGAGAAACCCACATTTGTTTGCAGAGAAGGGGAGAAGGGGGTCGCCAGGGGTTAAGAACCCACAGATATTCACAGCCAGTCTACATGTATACCAACCTTGAAACTGTGCTCCTGCAACACCGTATTCTCTTCCTTTCTCTTCCCCCAGTGTTAGCTGATCAGAGACAGAGAATACCAATCCTGGACCAGGGCAGGTCCCTTCTCTATTGTGACCTCACAGAATCAGCCCGAGTCTCTCCTGCTTTGGTCACTCTGCAGGCATCTGTTCAAGCTCCCTAAAGACCCTCTCCCAGCACCCAGGGGACTTGGAGACATTGGGGGATTTCCCATGCAGATGGGAAACAGGCTGAGCATGTTATCTTATCCTGCTTCCAACACAGAGGGAGAGGAGAGAGTCAACTGGGATTGCTTTCTCCCCTCACAGAAGGAATCTCCTTGGTTGATCTTCTCCTAAAAATCTCTCTATTTCTGGTCCTCGGTGAAGAACTATGAGGTAGAATATTGAATTTCTTATAATTCTGGATATTAACCCTGTGAAACAAAACACTGGCTGTGGAGAATTCTGGCAGTTAGCTGAAGTCCCATGTGCTGATTTTTGCTTTAGTTCCATGCACTTGCAGGATCCTATCCAGAAAATCATTGCCTATACCAATGTTTTGAAGTTTTCCCTCATGGTTTCAGAGTTCCAGAGAAGAACAGAAAATGACTAAAAACTTGTGGCAGTTATTTTTTTCGGTATGTGAATGTAACCCAGGGTCACTCTACGATCGAGTTACACCACCAGTGCTGTTTTTTTTTTTAATTCTAGAGTCTTGCTAACTTGCTCAGACTGGTCTAGAATTTGTGATCCCTCCTTTCTCAGAATCAAAGAAGCTGGGATTACAGGTGTTCCCACTGTACCAGGCTGGAGACAGTGCTCTTCAGCAACACTTCTCAAAAGAAGGAAACAAATGACCAACAAATATATGAAAAAAATGCTCAATACCATTAATCATGGAGGATATGCATATTAAAGTACAGATACCATTTCACGCCACTTAGAATAGCTGTTACCAACAAAATGTATCATGCAAGGAGTAAAAGCATCATAAATGAGATAGTATCTAACTAAACAGCTGCTTCCCAGCAAAGGAAATAAGATCATGAAGAGGAAGCCTACAGAAAGGTAGAAAATTTTGCCACTGCACCTCACATAGATCATCAATCTACAGGATATACAAAGATCTCAAAAACTTATTACTATGTGGGGGGAATAAATGGGGAATGGAATTGAACAGACACTTCACAGAAGAAGAAATAAAACAGGTCAACAAATATGTGAAAAACGGTTCAATACCTCTATCAATAAGAGAAATAAAAATTACAACTACACTAAGATTCCGTCTCATTCCAGTCTGAATGACAACTATCAAGTAAACAAGTAAATATTGACAAGGATGTGAGGGAAAAGGGACACTCATGAATTGCCAGTGGGAATGCAAATTGGTACAACCACTCTGAAAAGCAGTATGGATATTCCTCAGAATACCTGGAATGGAACCACCATTTGACTCAGTTATCCAAATTCTTGGTATATACCCAAAGGACTTAAAATTATCATACTAGGATGACACACCACATCAATGTTGATAACAGCTCAATTCACAATAGCTCAGCTATGACACTAACCCTTAAACAGATAAATGGGTAAAGAAAATGTGGTACATATACACAATGGAATATTCAGCCATAAAAAAGAATAAAATTAAAGCAGTTACAGATACATGAATGAAACTGGGACTATCATGGTGAATGAAATATGCTACTCCCCCAAACCAAAGGCTGAATGTTCTGATATTTCAATGCTAACACACACTTGTGTGGGGGGGAATGGAAGTTCATTGGATTAGACAAAGGGAATTAGGGGAAGGGATGGGGGGAGGGAATAGGAAAGGCAGTGGGATGAAACAGACGTCACTTCCTATGTTCACATGTGCATACATGGCCAGTGTAACTCCATATCATGTACAACCCCAAGAATGGAATCCTAATTATTACCAGTTGTACTCCACGTCTATATAAAATGCCTAAATATTCACTTTTCATTATATGTAAAACGAACATATAAAAATGAAGATAAGTAAAGGATAACACAAATAAAAAATATAACAAATGTTGATGAGGCTGTGGAGAAGAAGGAACCTTTATACATTATTGGTGGCAATATAAATTAGTCAAAACCCAATAGCAAATAGTATGGAAGTTTCTCAAAACACTACAAATAGAGCTGCCATATGACCCAGAGCTACCACTCTGAAGGACACAGAGGAGATACATGGGCGCCCATGCTTATTGTGACATTCTTCACAATGGCCATGGTGAATGCCCAAGAGATGAGTAGATACAGAAAGTATGGTCTACACACACTACGGGATATTGTTAAGCTTGTGGCTAAAAGGCAATGGGATGCGAATAGAAGACGCCATTGGAGCAAAATAAGTCACACAGAGCAAAACTCACAGAAGTGGGACTTTAAAAAAAGACCTGAAAGTAGAATAGTGACCATCAGTGAGTAGGAAGGAGATTAGGGAGATGAGGAGGGGCATGTAGGAGAGGGGGGTGGGCAAGATCAAAGCTTGGTACATGAATTCATGGAAGGACCACAGTGAAGCCTACCCACTTATACAAGCAACACTGTTAATAACTATGAGAATAAAGAATAGCTTACACACTAAGAAGAATGAAATTATGTCACAGTCCAGTAAATGGGTGGAAACGGAGAACATCCTGCTGAATTAAATGAGCAAGACTCAGAAAACCAAGTGTTCGCCAGGTGTGGTGTGGAGGCACATGTCGGCAGTGCTAGCCACTTGGGAGGCTGAGGCAAGAGGATCAACAAGTTTAAGGCCAGCCTCATCAAATTAGTGAGGCCCTCAGCAACTGAGTGGGAGTCTGTCTCAAAATGAAAAATAAAAACGGCTGAGGATGTGTCTCAATGTTTAAGTGACCCCGGGTTCAATCCCCAGTAAAATAAAAATAATAAAATAAAAAACAATGAGTCAAAGATATCTCTCATGTGGAATCTAGAGCCAAAAAAGGGAAAGAAGGTGGGTGGAGTGGATATCACCAAGCTACCGAGGAGATCAGTGGAGCAGAAGACGGAGACGCAAGGGCAGCCGCGGAGGGACAGAGAGGGAAGGCAGTGCCGAGCGACCTGAACAGAACCATGTTCTCTGTGTGTGTGGATTCGGCACAGGAACCAGAGACCACAAGTGAGTGAGAATAAGGCAAGCAGAGTAAAGGGGGGCTGGGGAGGGGGGAGAAAAGGGAAAAAGGGAATTGGGGGCTGGAGGGAGAAAAAGAGGGGAAGGGGGTTGGGGTTTGGAATCCGACCTCATGCTGGAAGACTTTGTCAAAATGAACCAAAGTGCACTCTATGTGTAGCCACCTGCTCGCATAAAAATAATGATTTTGAAAATCACTGGGCACTACTTCTGCTTCATTTTTTCTGTCTCCTCACATCCATGTTATTTTCCTCAACTTCTCTGATTTTATTCTAAAATCCCTGGGAGGGAAACAAGAAGAAGAAACAGAAAGGTGGGCCCTGACCTCTAAACCCTCCTGGGAATGATGGTGCTCACATAGTAGTACCTCTGTCCAGGGAATAGCCAGCGTCTCGGCCTTGAAGGAAGTTTTCAGCCTGCCTAGATGAATTAAAATCCACAGAGGGGTCCTTCAGCTGTAGTAAGCCTGGAAATTTGGCCAGGGACTGTGAGCATCAACCAAGCCAAAAGAATACCAAGGACCAATCTTCATGGGCACCACTTTCAAGATGAGGGCTGTGTCCATGTTGCCATCATGGTAGACACTGGGCTAATGAGTGCAGATCAGAGATAAATGTGGGTGGACAATCTCTCCCTCCTCCCGAGGGAAAATGGCATTGGAGCCTGCTCCATCCCCACTAAGCACTGTGGGCACTGCCACTCTATCCAAGGCTGTCACACAATCCAACCAATCCCTCTATCCTATATCCAGGACTTTGCAGGATTGTCTCCCTCCCACGGACAGATCTGTATTGACAGAAATGGGGCCCCAGGCTGTAAGTCCTGGTGTATTGCTCTTTGCCCTCTGGCACACTGGAACTTGTATTGGAGTAGGGTAATCCCACCGTGAACAGATTTCAAGTAGTGTTGGAAGTGATAGAACCAGATTTTACAGGGGAAACAAAATTTATGGCTCAGACTACCAATTCCCTTCTTCAAATACTCCACAAAAATAACACAGCTTAAATTCTTCTCTTGCCGTCTTGATTGATCAACAGGAAAATTTTTGTCAAGTGAAGCCAGAGTTGATAAAGTTATTGGGAAATCAGATAGGGCACACTGGTATCAGTTAGCTAGGGAAGAGCAATTACAATTGGAACTTTTAAAAAAGGAAAGATTTTTTCAGGAGTTACATACCCTGAGGCAGATGTGTTTTCTCTATAATACATTCTTATGTCTATAAACATTGGCTGAAAGATTGGTCCTTACACAGGGACTTCCACTGACTGGAAAGGTGTAGGTCATATTTTTAAGGCTGAACAGAGTGACCAGTATTTTCCATGTCAAGACTTAGAAGGTAATAAGTGACTTTTCAAACCTTATGTCCTTAAGAGTTTGCCAATATATTAATGGGACCATTATGTACTAAGCAGTATGGGGGTCTTATTGATGAGTCCTACTTCAGTGTTGACTTCCCACATTCTTAATGAAGGATTGATTCCCAGAAAGGGGTTGGGAAGAAACCCACAAGAAAGGCATTGATCCTGGTATACACCTGATCAACCTTTTCTGTGTGGGCCTCAGTCTCTTCTCCCACATAGAAGGCAGTAGAAAAGAGTAAGTGACTGTCAGATGACCATGTCTGGCTTAATCAATGGCTCCTCACTGCTGAAAAGCTTCAGGTGGATCATATGATTGTCCAAGGACAACATCAAGCTGGTTATACTGAACATGCTTTTGTACTTGTATTCCATGGAATAACCCCACTTTTGTAATTAAGAAAAATCTGGCAATTGGAGGCTCTTACAGGATCTCTGAGCAACTAATTGGACAATGAAATTGGTTTATAGCCTGGGATTTCATCTTCTACACCTATGCCCTTTCATTAACATTTAAAAATAACTGACCTAAAGGATTGTGGTTGCACTATATCCTTACATCTAGCTGATTGTTAGCACTTTGCACTTAGTGTTCCAGTCATTAGTTTCAAGGAGCCAGTTAGAAGATATGGTTTTACCATAGGAAATGTCCAATAGTTCTACCTTATATCAGGCTTTTGTAGCTTGAGCAATTCCTGCCATGCAAAAGCCACATCCTTATGCACATAATATTCATGACATCGATGACATACTTTTGTCCCATTCATAATTCATGATATTTTAAATACTTTTTGCCCACTTGGAAACCCCTCTTATCACAGTGGGCTTGTGATTAGCACTGTATGAATTCAAAAAGACTCTCCTTTTCAGCATTGGGGCAGCTGAATTGAAGGATGGAGGATTCATCCATAAAACATGCAAATTTGAATGCATGTCTTACATTCCCACAATGATTTTCAGAAGTTACTTGGAGATAATTACTGGTTATGCTCCACCTTACAATTATTCACTCTAGTTCAGCCCCTTATTTGACATCTTATGTGAAGATACCTCTCTGGCCCATTGACAGCTCACTAGTAGGAAGGGCTGCATTAGTAAGGATTGAAATTGGCCTCAAGACTGCACAACTTACTACATTTAATTGACAGGAGCCGATACATGGGCAGATAATTCCTCCTCCTCATATGCCCCACAGCAGCCATATGACAGTCTTTATGAGGTATCAAATGACTCCAAGTTGTTCACTTCCCTTCAAAATCTTTGACCCCATTTCATGATCTCATTGCTGAGCTTCTTATTAAAGGCAGAAGTCGAGTCATACAATTGGTGGGAGCTGAGCCTTCTGTCATTGTGGTTCCCTTTTCAGTTCAACAACAGTACTGACTCAGGAAATCCTCACATGCTTGGTGGGTGAGTTTTGCCAATTTTCCTGGCCAAGTTGTAAATCACTATTCTCCTAATAAGCTTATCCACTTTGCTACCCTAGTCTTTATCTTCCCCCATATTGTATGCCTTTACTGATGGCTGCAGCTCAGGTAAGTCTGGTTACTATAGCCTTGCTCCTACTAATGTGGTACAAACTTCCTATGCCTCTGCATGATGGGCAGAACTTCAAGATTTTCTTTGTGCTTTATCCCACTTTGCTGATGAATTGGTTAACACCTACAGTGAAAGTGCCTATAAGGTACATGTTGCTATGCACATCACACAGCCACCACTGGTTAGGCACAATCAGAAGGGTTATTTCATTTATTCCCTACCTATGGAAAACAATTCAAGTGCTTCAATATCCCTGATTTATTGGACACATCTGAGTTCACACCAAAGTTCCAGTCCCTGTGATAACAGGCAACACTGTAGCTGATCACCTTGCTGCAGGCTGTCAGCAGCTGTCCTGTTATGACTGTGCCCAAGCATCTCAAGCATCATCTGAGTGCTTTCAGTCTATGCACAGAATTCCACATTACCTGGGAATACGCTCAGGAAACTGTTCGCCAAGGACTTAATTGTGTAGGACGTACTCCAGTTTGACCTACTGGTGTTAATCCTCATGGTTATCCACCAAACCAGCCGTGGCAGATAGATTATCACACCCCTAAATTTGGCAAACAGTGTTCCATCCATGTTAATATCAACACTTGTTCTTGCTTCATTTTTGCCACAGCTCAAATGGGAGAAAATACACATGAAGTCATTTCCAATATTTGGTTACTTTTGCAATGTTGAGATGTCCTCTACATATTAAAACAGAATGGTCCAGCTTATATAGATCCTCTTTTTGACACATTTGTGATCAATATCATATTCATTTCCAAACAGTTATTCTTTATAACTCTCAAGGCCAGGCAATTGTATAGCAGGTTCAATTATCAGTTAAGTGCAAACAATACGTGGGAATTATAGAACCCCTCAAATTTGTTTGAATTATGCTCTTTGTTTTTATTTTTGTTTAATTGTGGTACCTATGGTTGTACTGCAGGTGAATGACACATGACTCTTAATGCCATGGGCCAGGCAGGTCTGTTTGTTAGAGAAAATTACAAACAGGACAACAGATCATGGACCAGATCCTGTGATAATGTGGTAGAAGCCATCCTTGTGTCATTCCATAAGGAGATGAACCCACAATCTGGGTACCTGAGTTTGCTCTTCATAATCACCTTGGATAATCTCAAGCTGCAGTTCAAATGATTGAAGCTCACTACTGAGATACTGATCCAAACTCCACTGGAAGCAAGATGCTGAGGACATAACAGAGGACAACTCAGCATACCCACAATGTCAAACTACCAATATGGAAACAACTGAAGAACCTGATGTATGAGGCTGAGCTCATGGTTCACCACCAGGAGGCATTGATCTCCAGCCACCATGTGTAAGGCTAGTCTTGCTTTATTGAGCTGTCAGGATGCTGCATTTTCTGAGGAGAAATCCAAAAGTTCCAAATAATACCAGACCATTCACACATAAAAAATACAAAAGGGGGAGATGTGGAGAGCCAGGACTTGGATAGTGGTCTTTGATTGTCTCAGAACTTTGGCTGTGCTTTGCTATGGGAACTTTCTGTGCAAAGGTGAAGGACAAGACTGCCCAGGAGCTGTGGTAGCTAATGCCCTATACGAGCAAGTTCTGTGCTAACATACCAAACATCATCAGTATTGACCTTGAGCTCAGACACCAGCTTCCATGAATAGAGAATTTTAAGCATAGCAATATAACCACAATATCTATCAAGGACTGCAAACTCCAAGCTTGCCTGGTTTGCAGAAACTCTGGACAATTGGCTTCCAGAGCACAGTAGAATAATAACAGCACTGCCGTGCAATAATAATTCTATCACTGCCACAGTTGGATAGCTATAAAAATGTTTCTCTGTACCTTTTTAGTGCACAAAGAAAAATGCACCTATAGTTTTAACTTCCTGGATATGAAATCCTACATATCAAACGTGCAGTGCTAATTTGAGGTCACCATTCCTCCATCAGCGGTCAGTGTCCCACCTGATCCCAGAGTTCTCTAAATGTTTGTGTGTGTTTCTTAATCCCCCATCACCTCTCTCCCAATTTGAGGGTTCAGCTGTGTAGTTCGCAGCCATGCCCAACTGATAGTTCTTAAAATTTTGATTCCTTAATGATAATGTAATTGTTTGTGGATAAAACTTTGATTTGCTTCTGTTCACATATTCTCTTTGTCACTTCAGGTGAACATGAGCAAACATCCAAGTCCAAAGCCCTTACTTTCACGTGTGCAATGAACAGTGAGCTATTTCCTCACAGACTCATTCATCTCATGCCTTCCTCCAGTACACATTCAACTAACAGGCTACATTGTTGACTTTTGGAAAGGGCAAATCTTAAGACTTGTGATGTTTTGTTTCTTTGTTGCTTATAATGGATGCTGAGAAATTGAAGCTTTCTGTAAGAAGACATATTACATACATACATTGTTGTGGTTATAAGCAGGATCCATGAGATAAGTAGCCAATTATCTCACCCACATATAAAGTAAGAGCAAGACCTCTCACATCTTGGATGTGTTAATGAATTCATTGTGTGACATGGAGGACTAAAATGAGCAATATGAATCTGCATTACAATATGAATCTTTCTCTCATGGAAAGCAAAGCAAAAGATTAAATAACTCAGAGCTGATGTGATACCTTGAGTTAGTCAGAAGCACTTCATCAGTATGTGCATGCAATCAGAGTAGTAAACAGGCTGCTGAAAAGTAAAAGGTGATGTGGCTTGTTGCTGCTGTTCTTGGTAGCAGGAAGTTTTTCACTCTATCTGCACCCTAATCCCTCTCTCCACATACATACATACCTACAGCTCCATAGAAAATGTTGAATCTGCTTGAGATGTTTAGGGTGTGAGTGAAAGTACATTTTTATTTATTTTATTTTTTTTAAAGAGAGAGAAAGAGAGAGAGAGAGAGAGAGAGAGAGAGAGAGAGAGAATTTTTTTTAAATATTTATTTTTTAGTTTTCGGTGGACACAACATCTTTGTTTGTATGTGGTGCTGAGGATCGAACCCAGGCCATACACATGCCAGGCGAGTGGGCTACCGCTTGAGCCACACCCCAAGCCCAAAAGTACATTTTTAATACTGTTGTTCCACACCAGGGCCCGCATCCCCATCTGAAATAGTTCCCTGCATTCAGATGACAGTAGGAGCAAGCATGGAGAGAGCATTGGTCTGGGAGAGGAGCAGGTAGAGAATCTTTAGTGAGGAATTCCACTGGCATGCTCTCCTGAGGGGGGCTCACTCTTGATCCCGCATTCCTCCTACCTCTCCTCTCCAACATCTGGTAGGTATTTTGTGCTCTTCTTGTTTTAAAGCCAGAAGCCAGGCTCACTCTTCGTGTGTTAGATGTAATCAACAGTCTCCTGAGAGGAGAAAGCTGATGAAATGGAACATGATAGAGAATCCCATTTTTTTTAGAGAGAGTGAGAGAGGGGGGAGAGAGAGAGAGAGAGAGAGAGAGAGAGAGAGAGAGAGAGAAATTTTTTTAATATTTATTTTTTAGTTCTCGGCGGACACAACATCTTTGTTGGTATGTGGTGCTGAGGATTGAACCCGGGCCGCACGCATGCCAGGCGAGCGCGCCACCGCTTGAGCCACATCCCCAGCCCCGAGAATCCCATTTTTTTAAAAAAATTTTATTGTTGGTTGTTCAAAACATTACAAAGCTCTTGATATATTTCACACATTTGATTCAAGTGGGTTATGAAGTCTCATTTTTACCCCGTATACAGAATGCAGAATCACATCGGTTACACATCCACGTTTTTACATATTGCCATACTAGTGTCTGTTGTATTCTGCTGCCCTTCCTATCCTCTACTATCCCCCCTCCCCTCTCCTCCCCTCCCCTCCCATCTTCTCTCTACCCCATCTACTGTACTTCATTTCTCCCCCTTGTTTTTTCCCTTTCCCCTCACTTCCTCTTGTATGTAATATTGTATGACAATGAGGGTCTCCTTCCATTTCCATTCAATTCCCCTTCTCTCTCCCTTTCCCTCCCACCTCTGGTCCCTGTTTAATGTTAATCTTTTTCTCATGCTCTTCCTCCCTGCTCTGTTCTTAGTTGTTCTCCTTATATCAAAGAAGACATTTGGCATATGTTTTTAGGGATTGGCTAGAATCCCGTTTTTAAGTGAAGGTTAATGGAACACTCTGATTTGAATGATACTTAGGCTAAATTCTCTTAGTGCCCATGGAAAACATGAGTTCTTCAATGGTACCCTCTAGTAAATGCAGCAATCTCTAACTCAAATGCCCCTTGTGATGCGGTTTCGACACCTATCTTAACGGCACAACTCTAGTTATACTGAAGTGAATGTCATTTACTATTTCGTTACTAGGCTCTTGAAAATTTGAACCCTGACTCATAAAAGTTTATCTTATTTTGGCCCACTCTCGGAAAAGGAGAACTGGTGGGAATTTATATAAACTATATACCAAATTGGAAACTCAATCTGCCAATTTCTCTACCACATGTCTTTCTTGTCCCTAAGAACACCTCACTGACCTGAGTGGCAGCCCAGGTAACAGGCAGTTGGTGGGACTCAAAATTAGCTCTTTTATTAAGTGTCCTTTCCCTTCTTTTACCTGGCTCTTCTGGAAAAAAATATCTAAATAAATTCATGGTAACACAAAAATGTAGGTAAAATCATAGTTTTTGAATGAGACACAGGAATGCTATAAAAGTAGAGGGCAAGAAACAATCCAAAAGCTAAAAGTGAACAACTTAAATCAAAGAGATTTCTGGAAAGGAAGAGCATTAATAACCTTTAACTTTCTGAATCAACCCTTGTGAGACCCAAGGAAGTGTGAAAGATTCATATTGGTGTGAGTCGTGATGGTAGCAATTAAATCTGATGCTAAATTAGAACTCTAGGTTCATATCCTTTTGGTTGTCATATAACCCTTCACAATCCTATGGAACAATGTGTTTCTGTGTCATGTAACTGTAGGACTCTAGTGATGAGTGCATAGGCTCTGCCAAGCTGAATGAAGCTTGGCAGTTGCTTCACCTGATGGAAAGCATTCCTTTTTTCTGAGGAAACAGCACCCATGGCTGGGCTTGAGCTGGACAGACTCTGCAGCACTGAATACATGTTCTGCTTCTTGAATGAATCTGAGGTGCTCCTCTTTCTTAAAACACAGATTTGAGTCTATTCATGCCCATATTGTTAAGTCAGAGACACAAGTCACAAAAGGGACATAGCCCATCCCCCACTATAGTCTTGCTTCTTCATCTTCCCATGTTCAGAGATCCATTCCATTGATGCAGAGAGATCCCTGAAGTGGGCTTCAAAAAGAAAATCCTCAGCATTTTTTTTTTTACTTATGCAGAAGCTGGTGTCAGGGAGAGGTCCTAGTGAGGACCTATGGTGTCTTTGCCTATCAATCTGTCTGAGTGTTGGAGCAGTTCAGAAGTAAGTCTATAGCCCTGATGGTAGCCTACGTGGACATCATGTCTCTTAGGGAGTAGAGAACCAGGGCTAGCATTCACTAGTCACCTTGTGCTGTTGGAGTCTCAAGGTTACAACCTGGGTTGCAATGTGGAGCACCCTGGGCTAGTGTAGCACTGGCCACATGAGGAGGATCCTGCAACAGCATCAGGGAGATGCTACCTATGTGATGGCCATTAGGTTGTGGGGCTGTGAGAAACTTTGTCTTTACTGAAGAGAGTACCACTAACCATGACCACTTGTAGATCCTGTAAAGACAAATATTTTTCATTTTGAATTTCTGAACATGGTAAACAGATAAGTTTTTAAAATTTATCTCAAATTGTGTAACACTCACAAACTCCACTGACCACGCATGCCAGGCGAGCGTGCTACCACTTGAGCCACATCCCCAGCCCAACCAAAAATTGTATATCCAGAAAAACTAAGCTTCAGATTTGTTGATGAAATAAACAGATTCATCTTTGTATAAGTGATTTGAAGAAATCTTTTCCTCTTATTTGAGTTTTACATGAGAGAAACCATTTTAATATGAGAGAAAAGATTCCACTGTATTGTCCTGTAATCGGGTACAGTTTCTAGAATCACTTTGGTTTCCAAAAGACTGAAACAATTTGGCAATGTTTAATGTTGGTGCAAAATAAGAGTTCATTAATTGAAATTCATGTTAAAATTAAAAACAGATTACACTTTATTAATCAAAAAAGTTAGTTTGATTTTAAATAAAGGTTTGTAAAGTCCATCATATGATGCCTCATGAAATATCACCCCACCAGCAATGAGGAAGCATCAATTTTCTTCTGCCATAGTGATGTTGTACTTCTTCATTGACCCTTAAAAAAGGCCACCATGGTATGAAATATCAAGATGAAGTATACTTAAAACCATTTTTCTCCATTATGTTCAAATTTCCATGGTTACTGGTAAAGATATTGAAAATTCTCCTTACACCCAATAATATGGCAGACTTGAATTATATGTCACTATGAATATTTACCAATATTTTCATGCACTGGTGGGTTGTCTTCTCCTTAAGGCTTGATTGATGATATGTTTCATTGCACTAATTCTGATATTCTTTTCTCAGTTTGATGCTGAAGAATGATGCTCTGAATTCCAACTGCATATTGGTATACATTCAGCTGCAATTCAAACACAAAGCATGCTTACCTAGGGATGTTCTAGATGTACGTTACACTTTCCCTTAATCAGTAGTGAAAATGAATGTTAATGGTGCCTCTGTATTATGCAAAGTTCTCTTTAAAATGCAGCAAATTGACCTTGAGATTTTATGTTCTTATGAGGAAATAAGTTGTAGTCAGAACTGATTTGAAGGTGAAATTAATGTCTATTACTTATACTTTTAAGTAGAAGAATTGTCCTGAGAAAAATGGATCTATTTGATATAAACATAGAGAGAAAAAGATTATGTCTTTGTTCCTTTGAAACCCACAAAAATCATGCAACTGTTGACTTTGCATTCATCTGTATAATACTCTAGATTAGAATATGGCATGAAGTTGACTGTGCCTTAGTCATCTCTAGCATGAAAATTTGCATTGCTATTGTAGTTTTCTGCTTGTTGAAATAGATCCACTGATTCATTCTATGTAAAAACGTTATTTTCCCTGTGTAACTTCTTGTGATCTCTACTGTGGATATTTTGCTAAAGCCTTTCCTCCTGCATTTCCTCTATGAAAATAGGTAGTATAATTTCTGTAATTTGTATAAGGTGGAAAATGTATTTAAAATTTTTTCACATATTTTATGTTTACAATCTTTCTTATCAGTAGGAATTGTCTGATATAATATAAAATGTGAGCATTTATTAAAGAATTTTCACATTTTTTGATATCAAAGAATGTGTTTCCAGTTTATATTCTTTGATGATCACTCAAGTGACAACTGTGGTGAAATGTTTTGACACATTCTTCAACTAGGGTTTTTTTCTTTTTAAAAAAATTTTTCAGTATGGATCCTGTGATGTACAAGAGAAAGTATGGAATGAGTAAATGCCTTTGCACAATGTTCACATTTGTAGAGTTTCTACACAGTGTAGATATTCTGATTCCTATGAAATCCTGAGTCAGAAATGAAGGTTTTGTGACAATCTTTATAATTCTAGGGTTTCTCTCCAGTATGGATTCTTTGATGAATACCAAGCTGTGAAGATCGAATAAAAGATTTTCCACACTCTTGGCATTTGTAAGGTTTCTCACCAGTATGGATTCTCTGATGAACAGCAAGAGACGAGGAACGAGCAAAAGCCTTTCCACAACTTTCACATTTGTAGGATTTCTCACCTGTATGTATTCTCTTATGCACATTTAAAGTTGAGGAAAGAATGAAAGCTTTGCCACACTCATTACATCTGTGAGGTTTCTCTCCAGTATGGATTTTCTTATGAATCGTAAGCTGTGAAGAATGAATAAAAGCTTTTCCACACTCTTGGCATTTGTAATGTTTCTCTCCAGTGTGGATCCTCTGATGCTTTTTAAAACCTGAGGAAGAAATGAAGGTTTTCCCACAATCTTTACAATGATAGGGTTTCTCTCCAGTATGGATTCTCTGATGCACAGCAAGATATGATGAGCTAGAAAAATCCTTTCCACAACTTTCACATTTGTAGGATTTCTCTCCTGTATGTATTCTCTTATGCACAATTAAGGTTGAGGAACAAGTGAAAGCCTTGCCACACTCATTACATCTGTGAGGTTTCTCTCCAGTGTGGATTCTCTGATGCACAGCAAAATGTGAGGAACGAGCAAAAGCCTTTCCACAACTTACACATTTGTAGGATTTTTCTCCTGTATGTGTTCTCCTATGCACAGTTAAATATGAGGAACAAATGAAAGCTTTGCCACACTCATTACATTTGTAAGGTTTCTCTCCAGTGTGGGTTCTCTGATGCACAGCAAGAGATGAGGAATGAGCAAAAGCCTTTCCACAACTTTCACACTTGTAGGATTTCTCTCCTGTATGTGTTCTCTTATGCACATTTAAATGTGAGGAACAAATGAAAGGTTTGCCACACTCATTACATTTGTGAGGTTTCTCTCCAGTATGGGTTCTCTGATGCACAGCAAGAGATGAGGAATGAGCAAAAGCCTTTCCACAACTTTCACATTTGTAGGATTTCTCTCCTGTATGCAATTTCTTATGAATATTTAAGTGTGAGGAACAAATGGAAGCTTTGCCACAACCTTTACATTTGTACGGTTTTTCTCCAGTATGGATTCTCTGATGAATAACAAGGCTTGAGGTACATTTAAAGGTCTTTGCACAATGTTTACATTTGTATGGTTTCTCTCCAGTATGGAGTAGCTGAGGAGGAACAAGTTGTGTGGAACACATATATGCTTTCCCACTTTCTTCAGAATTGTAATGTTTGCCTCCAGTGTGGATTCTTTGATGACAAAGCAGTTCTGAGGAAGAAATGTAGGTTTTGCCACATTCTTTACAATTGTAGGTTTTCTCTCGCTCATGGATACTCTTATGCATCCGTTGATGTGAGGAACTACAAAAGAAAGTTTTACAAT
The DNA here is from genome assembly GCF_964194105.1 of Spermophilus citellus. Lineage (NCBI taxonomy): Eukaryota > Metazoa > Chordata > Mammalia > Rodentia > Sciuridae > Spermophilus > Spermophilus citellus. The sequence goes on from NC_138200.1 coordinate 4,350,574, forward strand.
CTTCTATTTCATGAAGTTTCTCTTCATTCTGGACGTTCTGCTGTTGTTCAAGATTTAAACTTGGTGGAAGTGATTCATCACATTCTGTGATTCTCCATGGATCTTCTTGGGTGCATATTGTATTAGGTCCAACTTGGTTTGGTGACTCATCAGGGCTTTCCCTGTATTTTTCACCTGTATTTGTATTGGACATTTCCATGGTATTGATTTTCTCATGCTCTGTACACACTGAGAACTGATTGAATAGTTCACTGTATTTCTTACCTTCATAAGATCTGTCTTTCCTCTGGACATTAGGATGGGTAAGAGCTTTTAGCCACTCATTGTTGACTTTTGCACATTTCTCCCACTTGTCATGGTTCTGTGTAAAAGGACATCTCTGTGTGTTAGGTGGATCTGATCCCTGGTTAGGGTCTTCCCATGATTCCTTGTGCTCATGGCTCTCCTGTCCCACAGAACCTCCCTCCAATTTACTTAGGTTACATCGATCAGCAAATGCCATGCCAGTTTCATCATTGATGCAATTTTTCTCATACTTACCAGTGTGTTCTCTTTTCTCAGTCATCACTGTGTTGACATTGGCCCTCTGAATTTTATCCAAACTGTAGACATTGGAGCAGAACTGAAGGAAGTCTTGATGCAGAAATAGTGAACTTCTGATGAACGAATTATCACTCAAATCCCATTGAGATATTTTTTTCATATCTTGGAATCTCTGGTCTCCAGCAATATTTGAATGACAATTCAACCCAAATTCACAATGTTTCAAATGATGTTTTGCATCATGAGCTACATTTCCTTGCTGATTTTCTAAGTTGTTTTTCTCAGTGAAGGAATGTTTCATAAGTGGATCTACACATTTACTCCAAGAAGAACCTGAATCAACATGAATTCCTGACACAAAGTCATTACTTTGAGCAGATTCTTGATGTGCATCTTCTCTCCCAGTCCTCTCAGAGGGAGCCACTGCACACTTTCCCTGCTCCCCTTTACACTTTCTCCCAATTTCTTGTTTCATGAATTGTATATTCTCAAGATTCTTAATTTTATATCTTCTATTTCTCACTTGTTGAAATGAACCTTGTGTATTCTCCTCTGGTAACCATCCAGTAGTTTGGAGGGGAGACATAAATGAAAGAAACAAAAGTTAGAATATATCCTTACTGGATTCTCCTGAACATCCCAATGCAATGCGTAAAATTCTATCAACCTGAGAATACCAGGAAGATGAAAAAATAAAAACCTTGACTGCATCCTTCCTCCATAAATATATAATCTTAAAATGTATGCATTGAACGTACTGCCTTACTGAATACTCTAGACATTGTATTTTCAAGGCTGCAGGTTACAACAGTTCTAACAAGCCACAAAAAAGAGGGAAGGTGAGTTGTGTCTATTTTTCCACCACAGATACTTACCCTAAAAATTAGCAGAATACAATGAAGAGAGAATTCCAAAAAATGGATCTAGTTTCTTTCCTCCTTGGGTGCTTTCTGAAAAATCTGTCCCTGACATAATGTGCCAAAAGAAAATGGGTTTATTGTGGAATAATTGGTGAAAATTGCCAAATGGAGGCAACTAAATAAATTTCCTGACTTAAATTCTACAGAAATGGTGATTGGTGAGATATGTGAACAATGTGCCAAAAGAAAATGGGTTTATTTTGGAAGATGTCTTGAGGTAGATCAGACATGAGAAAACGGTTGTAAAAGGAACAGAAAGAATTCCATTGGGAGAATTTGATTCAAATAAAATGAGAAAGAAAGGTAGATCATCAACAGGCATCCAGGAAAAGGGTCTCAGAGAAGAAATGAAGAAAGAGGATTGAGAAATGGGGCTCCTGAAGCAGCTGTTTCTCAGCACAATGACAGCCCCCTTACCAGGTCCTAGAAATGACCAACCCTACAATGTACATTCTCTTGGGCCAATAGACCCTCTGTTTTTATATTTTGTCAATGTAATTTAGAAATCACTTTTCTACAGACTTGTGGAAGGAGGCAAATTAGAGGTGATGTTCCCCTTTCTGAATTCCATACTTAATCAATCATGTATAAGGAAAGATCAAGCTTACAAAACCTATAGATAAAACACACCTATTGAAAATCATCTCCTGGGAATGCTCCCACATTGTGAGTTTTATTCTCTTTTTTCTTTTCTTCTTACATTTATTTTTCCTCTTCCTTTCTCTCACTAATTAAGTCCTATTAATATGCTCTCACCCTGTGACTATGGATTTTATTCTTCAAATTTACAAGAAAAAGAACCCATTTGACATCCAAACTCTTTTACAATAGGGATATACTCCTTTGTAAATGAAAAATTACAGACACAAATATTTTAATGGGACATCTTGAGATCAGGATATAAAGTTTCAAAAGTCCCTACTAGTTTTGATTGTTGTCATTTTCCTGTGGATGAAGAAATTTTCTAGATTATAACAGGTATAGTTTTGGTTAACTAATTGTTTTCCAATAGGCACATCAGACTATATTCACTTTCCAGGTGTAGGTGGATTTTTCAAAAGCAAAATGAACTTGTGCAGAGATGAATCTATTTAATTATTATATATATCCCATCATAATATTTGATAGAATGTTTCAGATTCATTATGTTATTATTTTTCAAGTTGAAAACGTATTGATATCTCTGAGAAATCAACTGTCTTCATCTTATTCCTACTTTGATGCTACCATTTTATATTCTTTCTGTGAAATCTCCCAAACCATCAAACCCAATAGGCTTTGCCACTAATGTATTCTAAAATGACATGACAGCACTATTATTACATTCCACGTAAATTTGAGATCTTGCGATATTTTCTTGTTTCTGCCTTTTCTCTTCTCTAAGCATTATACCCTTTTAGTCTGTCCATGTTACCATAAATGATAAAATTCACTTTCTTATAATGGCATATCGTTTCATTCTATGTTTTCAGTGTATGTCTCTCCTTCTCTCTCTCTCTCTCTCTCTCTCTCTCTCTCTCTCTCTCTCTCTCTTCTATTTATCATACATATTTACAAATAAAATTTCAATATTTCACATTGTGAATAATCACTCAGCAAGCAAGGGAGTGTAGATATCTCTTCTACATTCTGAATTCATAACTAGTTGTTAAACTCAGTTCTGGTTTTACTCATCACTACAGTAGATGTGTTGTTCATTTTTGAAGAACTGTTCTACTATTAAATGTATAAAAAATCTCCAGATGTGTTTTTCAAATGCCTAAAGTTCTAAATACATAACAAAAACATTCAAAGAATATGGTGAAAATTGGAAAATGGAGGCAACTTAATAAACTTCCTGACTTAAATTCTAAAGAAATGGTGATTGATGAGATATGTGAACAATGCAAAATAAACATCTAAGTGATCCTCGTAGAGCCAAACAAAGAAAAAAACATGAAATCAACTATCAACTAAAAAAATACAAAAATAGAGTAATTTTCATGCTGAAGAATGCAACTAGAAATAAAGTTGAGAATTTCGTAAATACAGAATGAAAGTATATTATAATCCAAGAAATCAATTCATTCAAACTAGAAAAAAATAATGAAATCATGGTTCACAAATTAAGCTATCCACATTCTTGAAAATATAGCACTGTATTTCATTTTTATACACCAGTATAATGCATAAATAAATAAATAAAGTTAATAAATAAATAAACAAATAGGTCCCTTAATTAAGGAAAGACCACAAAAGAAGCAGATAGGGATCAGGAAATGGAGGATGGAAGGGATGGAAATTAATTGCAACTGAAATAAGAAAACGTGCTTAAGGATACTTATGCATATAATCTAGAGTGCTACAACCCACACATTACCAAATACACACCAGGGAGCCCACAGTAGCTTTGACAGATAAGAACTTTACTTCAGGAGGACACACAAAACAGCACCCCATAACAGGAAGTAATCTGACTGCTAACTCACAGATAATCAGAGACCATTTTCCCTGAACCAGCAGAAACATAGTAGGTATCTGAACACACCAAAGATTAGACTGACCTTCCAAGAATTATATCAGTCTTGACCTGGTATGATCAATAACTCCACACCCAAAGAAACAGAGATAAACCAAGTAATGTTCCAAACCAAGAGAATGAAATGGAAAATCATATACAGCAGGCTTCCAGGACCCCAAATATACAAAATTTCAAAAGACCCACAAATAAGCACAATGTCATGAAAATGATTAACATGCAGACTAAGAATAACATTTTCAAGGCTCCCTGACAAAAGCAACACATACCATTGAGAGGGAAACCCATCTGATTTCTCAACATAGACCCTCAATGCTAGGAGGTCTTGCAATTGTATATATCAATATCAAGAAGACCACAGGACACATTCTTGTAATCCTAGTAGATCCGGATCTGAAGCAGGAAGACCATGAGTTCAAAGCAGCCTCAGCAAAAGTAAGGCCCTAAGCAACTCACTGAGGCCCTGTTTCTCAACAAAATACAAAATAGTGCTGGGGTGCCTCACTGTTTAGGCACCCCTGGGTTCAAAACCTAGTACCCACCACTCAATAGAACCCAATATCTGAAAGAAAATGGATGCCAGCAAAGAACACTATGACCAGCAAAATTAAGATTCAGAATCAAAGATAAATTAAAATTATTCCACAATAAACAAAAGTTAAAAGAATTCACCACTAGAAAGCCTGAAGTACAAAGCAGACTCAATATTATATTTCATGAAGAAGAAGTAAAAAATAAAAGTGAAATCCAGCAAAGAGAGAAACTACCCTAAAAGAAATATAACTGATCAACATAGATGCACACATTCTCAATAAAATTCTAGCAAATTGCATACAAATACATTTCAGCTACTGGAGTCTACTGTATTATGGAGCGCACAGTCTCCCTTTAGTCATACAAAACTGAGACCTGACACATGCCACTTAGGGGTAGTGGAGAAGAATCAGGTTTTGTCAGCCACAGCCCTAAGAGTTGATGCCTGCAGGCTTCTCCTACTGTGATTAGCTGTTAACAATATAAGTCTTTCTTGGCTGCAGAAGACTCAGGGTTGCACAGGCCCTGCCAGCCAAAAGAAGCAAAAAATCCAGTTTCATCTCAAACTCTAGTTTAGAAAGACCCCAAAGAGATAATCAACTCTTACAACATAAGCCCTTCCAAGAATATCAATAAACTCTTTTGAAATAAGAAGAAAAAATAATAATAAAACTCAAAGCTAAAATTAATAAAAATGGGAACAAAAATATAAAGGAAAGATTAATGCAATAAAGGTTTCATTTATTGTAAAGATGAACATCATTTTAAAACCCATAGACAAACCAACCTAAGAGAGATAAAAGACCCAAAAGAGCAAAATTGCAAAAAAAAAGGAACTATGAAAAACACTTCTGAAATTTATAAGATTCTTACACGCTTTTTTGAAAATAAGTTCATTCCAAAAAAGTGGAAAATCTAGATGATATTGACAAATTTTTATACATACAAAACCTAACCAAATGTGCCCTTGATACACAGAAAACATAAAATGGACCAATATAAAAAATGAGATTGTAGCAGCTATTAAATGCTTTACCACAAAAATATCAAACATCAGGATCAAATGGATTCTCAGTGAAATTTATCTATAAATTTAGAGAAGAATTAATACAAGTTCTCCTCAAATTTTCCATGAAACACAAATGTAGGACACATTACCAAATTGAATCTATGAACACTATTTCACCCAGATTCCAAAACAAAATATAAATCAAGGAAAAACAACTTCAGTGCCTGCATCCCTGATCAACATAGATAGAAAAAAAATTAAATAAAATATTTGAAAACAGCATCCAAGTACACATGAATGAGGTCAAAATCAAATATATTTTATTTCTGAGATGCGTGTTTGATTAAACATGCACAAATCAGTAAGTATAAATGGACCACACCAACAGAATTAAGGAAAAGAAGAGCAGAATCATCTGAATCAATGCAGAAAAAGCATTTCAATAAATCTAGCACTCATTCCTGGTAAAACTCATGAAAAACATTCAGCAAACGTGCAGGAACAAAATCAATACTACATATATAAATTGAATATGTTTCTATACTCTAATATTGAATCTGCAGGAAAAGGAAGAAAAATATTCCATTCACAATAACCTCAAAAAATATGTAATTCTAGAAATAAACTTAACAAGGAAGATGCAAACCTCCACAAGGAATGTGAAAGGCAACTGAAGGAAGAAACAGAAGCTGTGAAGTGAGAAACACCTCCCATGTTCTTGAATGGGCAGAATCGATGTTTGAAGAGGGCATTACTACCAAAAATCTCATACAAACTTGACATAATCCATATCTAAACACTAATAAAAATTTTCAGAGAAATAAAACCAAAATGTCATCTAACATTTCTGTTAGATCAGTAGAATAAAATAGAAGATATGGACACAAATCCACATAAATTTTATCATCTGATACTTTACAAAGTTTTCAAAAACAAAGGGAGAAAAGGTAGCCTTCTTAAAAACTTAGGGCTACAGTAAATGTATATACATAAGTGAAAAGTGAAACAGTATCCCTATATTTCCCACTGCAAAAGAAAATTGAACTCACTGTTGATAAACAATCTAGGAATTATACCAAAATCCTGCAACTGCTAAAAGAAAACACAGATTCAACATTCTAACTTATCTCTTCAGGCTCCAACTTTCTTAGCAAGCCTCATAAAAGTTCAAAAAATAAAACCAAGTAGGAGAGAATCAAATTGAAAAATTCTGTGCACAGTAAAGTAAATCATTAAGAGTGGGAAGAGAGAACCAGGGAACGCGAGAATGTTTTGCCAAGTATGATTCTGACAAAATCATTAAACACAGTGAGTAAAAAGAACAGAAAACCTCACCAAGAAATCAAACTACTCAACCAATAAATGAGTCAATGTGCAAAGAGATGTGTCACAAAAGAATAAATACAAATAACCAAAAATTCTCTGAAATATGATCATCATCCCTACCTACTGGAGAAGTAGAAACCAAAACAACATTGAGATTTCAACTCACTGAAGTTAGAATGACAATCATTAAGAATTCAAATAAATAATGGATGTGACTGAGAATGGAAGAGTAAGGGTATTGCAAGGAAGTATGACCACTCGGGAAGGAAGCATGTGGAATCCTGAAAAGACAAGGAATGGACTAACCATGTGACTACTCCTTCATATTTACCCCAAACCTACAATTATCTTGACACCGACACTCCAGGATAGCAACAAAAACCATGACAGCAGTTTATGTAACCACACCACATGCCTATGAGTCCATGAATGGACAAAAAATGTGGTTTACACACAGTCTCTCTCTCTCTCTCTCTCTCTCTCTCTCTCTCTCTCTCTCTCTCTCTCTCACACACACACACACACACACACACACACACACACTCACACACACAGTGGAGTTAACAGTCATTAAAAAAGAAAATAACTGCATTTTGCATTCATGTATGAAACTGAAGAGAAGCAAGCAAAGTGACATATGCAAACTCAAAAGTGAAATATTCAGTCTTGTAGATGAAATAACGAGTAAAATAAGTGAAAAAAGGGAGGGACCACATAAAATACCAGGGAGGTCAGCAGAGTAGAAAAAGTGGACTGAGGGAACGGATGAGAAAATGGAAAAGGGAGGCATAGAGCCCAGTAAAGCTCACATTTCAGGACATCTATAAATCCCAACTAGTGAACAATAGAAAGACAGAGGGAAGGAGAGCAAGGTAGAGAAAATGGAATGGGGCTAGAGAGGAGGGAAGGTTAAGAGGAACTACTGGAGATTAAATGAGAGAAAATTAAAGTTCATGCAGTTAGGATCGAATAAAAATGAATCCTATTCATGTGCAGCTATTACGCAGTATTCAAAACATGTTCCAAATAAATGTAGAAATGCAAATTAAGGACATGTGCCATAGTGTTATATGCTAAGATACTCCAGTTTCCAGAAACATAGAATAAAATCTGCAGACCATGACCCAAAGTGAGTAAGATAAAGTAAGATAAAATAAGTCCAAAGTGTTTTCAAATTAAGGAATTTCCAATTTTAGTTGGATATCCGATATCTGAGAACCTTCCTACAGAGTGTTCTCTCCTCTGAAATGTTTGGCAAAGCCAGGCATTTGCCCTGAGGATGTGTCAGTGAAGCATTGTGAAACAGAGGAGTTCTCACCCACAAAGACAAGGTTCCTGAAGTTCTCCAGCATCACATCCTTGTACAAAGCCCGCTGAGCAGGGTTTAGGCACTTCCACTCCTCCTCGGAGAATCTTATGACCACATCCCTGAATGTCAGCATACCCTGAGAAGAAATCATACTTTGGTCATGTGTCCTGCAGCAGAGTTCATTACCACCCCAACATGAGATGACATGGGTATCAGCTACAGTGTACCAAGTGTAGTACCCAAGGCAGCAGTGTTCTAAGTGGGTTTTGGTGAGGTGACTGGATCATTGGGGCTCTACCATGGAACAGGTAAATTGATGGATTCATAATTAATGGGCTAAATGGAAGTGATGGAAACTTAAAAATTTGGGTCTAGATAGAAAAAATGTACCTGAATTGATTCTTTGAATGGTGTATGTATTCCTTGCACTTCCTTACTCTCCCCGCTGTTTGTCTGTCCAGAGTCCATGAGATGAGCTGCTGTGTTCTACTGTGGCTCCCTTCCGTGATGTTCTGCCTCCACAAAGGCTGAACATGCACTGAGACCATGAATCTTGTCAAATAAATCTACCTTCCTTTGAGTTGATGTGTCACAGGAATTTTGTTATGGCAATGGAAAGCACACCACCTAACTTAGAAAATAAATCTTAAATGTAATAAGATTCACTAACACACTACATGAAGACATAAAATGTAGGTGGTATCATTTCTTCAAAATCAGCTTTAATCCTATGCTCTCATGAAATATCAAATATAAAACCAAGACATCAACACAGGAATATATTTCTTGAAAGACATTTTTATGTCATAAAGGATCACTTGTGAAAGCAGAAAAGTAATGGTCAATTTGAAGTGTGCTCCAACTACCTTTCATGTTCAAAACACTAGAAGAACTGGGAATAGTAGGATCTTACCTCAACATTGTAAAAGGTATGTAAATTAAACCCTAGGCCACCATCATTCTAATGGGGAAAACAGAAGTCATTCCCTCTAAAAACTGGAATAATGCAGAGATACACTTTTCACCACTTCCATTCAAAATAGACCTAGAAATTCTAGCCAGAGCAATTAGAAAAATAAAGAAAAAATTATAGAGATACCAGTAATTACAGAATAGCTTCAAATATCTCTGTGTGTTGATGACATGATTCTTGATTTAGAAGACCCAAATCTTCACCAGGAGACTTCTAGAACCCATAAACAAAACCAGCAAAGTGGCAGCATATAAAAACAAAACTCATATCAGCTGCATTATTATACTCCAATGGAGAATCAATTGAAAAACAAATTAGGAAAACTCTTCGATTCAAATAACCTCAATCTAACAAAAGAAAGACCTCTGCAGTGAAATTACAGAATGATAAAGAAAGGAATTGAAGACCTAAGAAGATGAAAACATCTTTCCTGATTTGAATAAGCAAAATTAATATTGTATAAATGGCCATATGAACAAAAATTTTTGATTTTAAAATACTACCAAAATCTTTAGTTTTAATTTTGAATACTACCCAAAATTTTAATTCCTTTTCAAATCTTAACGACATTCTTTATAGAATTAGAAACAGCAGTCATTTAGTTTGGAAGAGTAACAGCCCCAGAATAACCAAACCAATCTTCAGAGAGAAAATTAAGCAGGAAGCATCATAAATCTGACCTTAGACTACAGACCTATAGTGACAAAGGCACCATGTTGTAACCACCAGAACAGATGAAGACCAATGAAACAGAATAGAAGTCACAGAGACAAACCCACATAAACTCAAATATCTCACACTAGACAAGTGTGCAAATCACATACGTTGGAGATTTTAAAAGCCTCCTCAAACAATGGTGTTGGGACAACTGGAAATCCATATGTAGCAGCATGAAATTTACCCCCTATCACTTACCCTCCACAAAACTCAACTCAAAGTGCATCAGACACACAAGTATTAGACTAGAAAACCTGCACATATTAGAAGAAAATGCAGACCATCACTCAACATGTGAGCTTAGGAACAAAATTCCTCAACAAGCCTTGTAAAGTACATGGAGTAAATTTGAAAAAATACCCAATAAATGGGGTGGCATCAAAATCAAAAGCTTCTTCATAGCAAAGGATACAACCAGGAATGTGAACAGGGCACCTACACAATGGGAAAAAATCTTTGCCACCCACATCTCAGATAATGAATTAATTTGCAGAAAATATAAAGAACCCCAAAAGCTTAAGAGCAAAAATACAAATAACCCAATCAATAAACAGACAAAGGAACTAAACAGACATTTCTCAAAAGAAGAAATATGAAGTCAACAAGTGCATAAAACATGTTCAACATCTCTGGAAATTAGAAAATGTATGTTAAAACCACACTGAGCTTTCACCTCACTCCAGTCAGACTGGATTTATCAAGAATACAAGTTAAAAAAATATCGGTGAGGATATTAGGAAATGGAACACTCAAAGACTGCTGATGAGACTAAGAATTAGTGCAAACACTCTAGAATGCTGTGGTGTGGAGATTCCTCGAAAATCGAAGAATGTAAACACTGTCTTTACCAGTCCTTGGAATATATCCTAATAAGTTAAAATTTGAATACCACAGTGTGACACAGCCATATCAATGTTTAAAGTGGCTGAATTTGCAATAGCTCCCATATGGATCCAATCTAGGTGCCCTTCAACAGAAAAATTGATAAAGAATGTTTGGTATATGTGCAAATTATTACTTATCCATAAAAAATAATGACTTCATGTACATTTACTCATAAATGGATGGATGTAGAGACCATTGGCCTAAGGGAAATGACCAAATTCCCCAAAACCAAATACTCTTTCTGATGTGTGGATGCTAAGCTATAACAAAAGGGGAGAGGAGGAAAGGATGTATGTTCTGTGGATTAGACAAAAGGAAATGGTGGAAGGGAGGGGGTAGAGAAATAGGAAACACAGTGGATTGAATCTGACATAAACTTTCTATGTACAAGCATGAATACACCACAGGGACTCTCCACAGCATGCTACATCCAGAAGACTGGGATCCTAGCTAGAATAAGATAAATTCCATGTTTGTATAATATGTCCAAATTGACTCTACTGTCATGATTAACTAAAAAGAACAAGTAAAAGTCAATATATAAAAGCATTGTTCTCCAATATTGATGTGCACAGATTCCACGTTAGATATTTTGAAATTTGGCCACACTTCAAGGAGATGGATGATTGTGCCTAGTCTTCACATTGCTAAGAAGCTTCCAGGTGAGGCTAGCAGGTCAGGTTTCCATTTCCAACTTATCCTTCCTAAGGATAAAGAGAAAACTTACAATCTCTCATGTAAGGAAATCATCCCCCTCCCAATTAAATACACTGACATAAAATTCTAAAAAAGAAAATTTAACCCATGAATCCTGCAAAATTAAATGTGTTATATTTTAAAAGATCCTTAGCTGGATGTGATTACACATGCCTGTGATCCTAGCAAATCAGGAGGCTGATGCGGGTGAACTACAAGTTCAAGGCCAATCTCAGCAATTCAGCACACCCTGGTCAAAAATGAAAATTAAAAAGGGCTGGAGATGGAGCTCAATGGTAGAGCAGCCCTGGGACTCATGATACATATTGCACTTTTCAAGATGGTCATATATGTGGCAGATAGCCCCTTAACAGGGTGAAGTCCACATAGACTCACACAACATGAGGTCCAGGGTGATGGACACAGAGGGCAAGCACCCCTGCCAAGGTATCAGTGGGCAAATGGATATTAAAAGAGTAAACCATAATTTAGATCAACTATTAAAACATCATTTTATGCAAAGTTTAGGACAAGTGTTCACCAACTTTCAATATTTGTTCTCTTCTGAGACCTGAGAGAGCAAGTCCTTTAATTGACTAATTTTACATAAATTTATGTGAGTTCTTCTAGGCAATAAATTCCATCCCTTTTCAGCATACATTTTTCTAAGGCTTGCAGACCAAAACCCCGTGGCACATCCACATGGTCCTACATCCTAGGTGTGCATTCATCACTGACCTCTGAGGACTCAGCTGTGTTTGCACTAGGAGCTGAGTGTCAATATATTTCCATATGCGTCTGTCCTACCAGAAGCAATTGCCATATCACACTTGATCAATTCATGGTGAGACTTTCTCCTGAAAGAAAGAGCTGTGCAATGTCAAGAGAGACTGAGAGCAGGCTCTGCTGTGTAGGGGAGAAGTGTTTCAACAGTGAACGTGGGGCATGGGATCTCCTCAGTGTTAGAAAGCTAGGGTAACACATGTGAGGCCTGGGCTGAATCCCCAACACTGCAAGATGAGCAATAAACGAATGCATAAATGAAGAGGTCACCTTGACTACAATGAAAAGAAAGTCAAAACAAGTAATTGGAAGCAGATATTAGGCAGGGATATCAGAAGCAGATAAGAAAGCTGTATATATGTAACAGCACAGCAGGACAATTGAAAAAGGGCCCCGAAGTGGGACCAACTAACCTGAGATGCTGACATTTCTTCCTCTTCCTCCTCCTGCTCTGGGTTTCCTTCTCTAGCAAGATTACTTTGACAAACCACACCTTCCTCTTTAGAATCTTTTAAAGGCATCTGCAAACCACCTACACCTGCTCCCACCACGCCACCCTAAAAGGGTATTACTGAGCAGAAAAGGCCCTGCTCTCATCTCCGTTCTCACACCAGTGAGTTCCCCTCTAGTGAACTAAAGTGAGTTTCTTCTTACTGCCTTCAGCTGAACTCTATTACCTGCAAAAGAAAAAATATCTGCTGTAACACTGGAGCTCTGCTCTCTTCAGACCTGCCCCCACAACAGCCAAGCACAGCACATCCTCTTACTGAATGCTAGACTCACGTCTCCCAAATGTAGCTAGATTCCCTCCTGGTTTTGCCTGTCCTCTCTCTGCCTTCACCTGACAGTTGTCTCAATATTGAAGATTCTACCCAGAATCATAGACTAATCTGTGGTCGTGGAGCAGCTGAATGCATTTCCTGCCACTGACGAGGGATCTTGATGGGAGCCCTGGCTGAGACTCTTTAGGAAAGCCATGCCTCTGGGGCTTCCATGTGCTGTCAGTCATGTGATGCCCACAGCCCTCTCTCCCACACTGTGGATCTGCAGGTTTGGATGAAGCCTGTGATTTGTTTTCATAACAAGTTCCACGTTAGTGATGCTCTAGCACCCACTGGATTCATTGTCAATAGCAGGAAGCTAGATGAAGCAGGCACAGCCCACCTCGTCCATCTCCCCCAAACATATCCTCTGAAGGAAAAGACATGTATTGCTGTTTCCCGTTGAAAACCTCTAGTCACCATCCTAAATACCACGTTTTATTGTTTGGATGAAAAGTTAACCAAATGCTGGAGATGGCAGTTTTGTCAGAGGAAGTATGTTTGTGAAAAAGCATCACGTATACATTCATTAATGCAATGTTTTCTGAGCAGAAACTGTGTGAACACAGGATGTTTCAGTGCACTCTACTGAAATCTAAATGTTCTGATTTAATCAGTACAATACACTTAGATATGGGTACTAATTCTCCTGTTATTCTTATGACACTTAATATGTTATCATTGAATTTATAAAATATATTGAACAAAAATTAAACTTGAATATAAAGATACAGTAATAAAGGTGAAAATTGGTAACTTAATTTTTTTTTTTTGGCACAATAGTTGTACACATTTCTGAGGTGCAGTGTCTGAGGTTTGATTTGCATACACATTTGTTAGCAATATCAAGGGGATTTGCATGTCTGTCTCCTTAAATCTTATCATTTCTTCATTTAGTATGTCTTGCTAGGTGCATTATCATCATATGTACTAGTGGGGGGGGGGCTTCTTCAGACATATTCATGTATCTGCCTGGCATAATGGGTCTCACTATCTTCCCCACTACTTCCTTTCCCTGTTGAACCCCCTTCCCATGGTCCCTGTCCTCCACAGTTCTGGTGCAATATACACTTTCATTACGATATGCTCACAGACACACACAGCATGATTGTTTTTCAATTTTTCCCTCTGCTTCCCCTTCCCACCCTTATTTCCTATGCCTTGATTCCTTGTCTATTCTCTATTGTTCCTCATTTTATTTTGATATTTCTCATTTCTTTTTTTCTCTTTAGCTTACACATGAGAAAATACTCTCTATTTATCTAGTATATATATATATATATAATTTCATGCTGAAATTGGATAGAAGTCTATCAGAAATTTTAAATTCAATAAAGTAATACATGAAAATTAACATTTGAAAAGATATAGCTTTCATATACACAAAAATGAAAATAGAAAAAATTACATTCATAAGCATCTCAAGAGCCATGTATGATTATATCAAAATGAACCCAACTATTATGTCTAATGACAGTGAATTAATAAAAAAGAAAACGAAATACTTTATTTGTGTCTCCCAAATTTTAATACATTTTGCATTATTTACTTTGACTTTCAAATTTTTCTGTAAATTTTTGGTGTTAATTAGAAGTGTATAAATTATTTTTTAATTTCATTTTATTTTTAGATCTCATTCTTAATTTGTAAAGCGATTTTACCTTGGTCAGAAATCACATTCTCTAAGAATAGAGACTATAATATTTGTTCAAGTTTTTAGTTAATTCTTTGTGCATTGACACTTCCAAGGGAGGAATATTCTGCAGGTGTTTTTGGAGAATTCTCTGTGTGTCAACTGCATGAAGTTTAGTGATAATGAGATTTAGATTTTCTGTATAATTTGCAAGTATTTTCTATTAATCTCTCAACAACAGGGAAATACTAAAGTCTTTGATTATGAAAAATAAAAGGAAAAATGATACTTCATTTTTAGAAAGACCTCTACAGTGAAAATTAGAAAACATTGAGGAAAGAAACTGAAAAAGTGTCTAAAATGTCAAAAGGCAACCTGTCTTCATGGATTTAAAACACTGTTGAAATGGCCACGCTAAACAAAGCAATCTAGATTGAATACAATTTCCAGTAAAAAGACTCACAACACACTTCATAAAACTACAAAAAACAGTCCTGAAACTCAGAATAATATTGGCAAAAAACAAACCATAGCCCAATGTGACAGAAAATACAAAAATAAACCCACACATCTTCAGGCAGTTGATTTCCGACAAGGATTCCAAAAACAAACTTTGCAGCACAGAAAAGCTTTCTATCAACTGGTTCTAGGAACACAGGATAATCCCCTCTAGAGGCAGGAAACAAGGTCCTCGTCCCTCATTCTGTGCAAAAGTCAACTGCAAATGAATCAGAGAACCGGGAGGGAGCTCTGAGGAGCCTGCTTGTGTGGTGTGCTCGAAGCCCGGGGTCCAATCCCAAGTGCTGCAAAAAATAAATGAAAGAAAGAAATAGAGACAAAGCACGTCCAAGACCTGGAGGGAGGACAAGAATATTTGAATGCAATAGAAGAAATCATGGAGGAAAGTGATGAAAATATTCACCCAG